>NC_052623.1:68862994-70112994 GCF_016161935.1 Mauremys reevesii | reverse complement strand
CGTTACCTAGGGAGGTGATGGAATCTTCTTTCTTAGAGGTTTTTTAAGGTCAGGCTTGACAAAGTCCTGGCTGGGATGATTTAGTTGGGAATTGGTCCTGCTTTGAGCAGGGGGTTGGACTTGATAACCTCCTGAGTTCCCTTCCAACCCTTATATTCTATGATTCTATGATTCTATGACAACTGTCTTTTTGTTCTGTGCTTGTAAAGCATCAATCACAGTGGGATCCTGGTCCATGACTGAGACTTTGAGGTGCTATGGTAATACAAAATAATAATACTTAAAAATGCAAAACATTTCACACCATTACAAATGTTTACAAATAATATTACCATAGACATCAGAGCATGGATTCTCCATTCCCTTTTGCCCCATTAACCTCTGATGATTCGAATTAATCAAAATAAAAGAAAGAACTTGGATGGTCTGATGCTGTCTAGATGTAATGCCCTGATTCAGGAAAACTCATAAGCATATAGTGAAGACCATCTATTTTTAGGACAGCGCCTACGCACATGTTAAATTTTTAACAAAGAGTGATTTGATAGTTGCTTTCAGCTACCTGAAAGGGGGTTCTAAAGAGGATGGATCTAGACTGTTCTCAGTGGTACCAGATGATAGAACAAGAAGTTATGGTCTCAATTTGCAGTGGGGGAAGTTTAGGTTGTGAAAAATCAGGACGGGGGTGGCGGGTACTAGGCTTCTATGTAAGAAAAAGCCTCAAATATTGGAACTGTCCCTATAAAATCAGGACATCTGGTCACCCTACCCTGCTCCCCTCATCAAACCCTAAGAAAACAGCAGTATTGGCTAGTCAAGTGAAGTGGAGACAGAAGACTTTTCCCTTCCATTCATATTATTATTGTTAATGCTGTAGTTTTGCCCAAAAGCAATCTAAAAGGACAAAGAGATAGATGAAGACAGCTGGAAAGAAATATCTTGATGAGCAGTTAATCACATGAGTAGTCCCATTGACTTCAAGACAGTCAGGCAGATAATTCTGAAATGATCAATAACAAGAAGGGGATTACTGCACTATGACACCAGGTGCCACTCACAAAGAATGTCACCAAAAAAATAATAATCCCAGAATTTGAAGAAGAGCTGCATGGAGAAGTAAAATGATCCTTGAGGTTATGTGCATTTCTGAAAATAAATATAACCACAGAGATGTGGACAAGTGGAAAAGAAGAACACCATCTGGGAATCCATTTGCACTAGGTGTCCTTCAGTTCTAATCACAGCTGCCAACTTTCACACGGTAAATAAGCACCTCGACTTTCACAATAAACCAAAAATCAAGCTAATCCCATTTCAAAACAAGGCCAAAGCAAGCCAATCCCTAAGAATCCCAACACTCTATGTGACTAGATCCCCCCGGTGTGCAGTATGGGATTGTGGTGGACCCTTTGTGCAGTACTGACTCTCTCCCCGCCTTGCCCCTGCTCCCCCCCAACCCTGCCCCTGCTTGCCAGGAGCTGATAAAAAAAAAAGAAGCAATAAGCTACGACAAGCAGCAAGCTACAAGCCACAAGCCAAACAAACAATAAGCTACAAGCCAAAAACTAGCCAACAAGCAACTCACAAGCCAATTAAGCCAAAAATAAGCCCAATGTCTGTGTTTTTTTCATGGGGTTGGCATGTCTGATTCTAATATGGTCCCTTCAGCATCATTCCTTTCTTTATTATTGAACACTGTGGTACCACAGACTTTTCAGAGGTGTGCTGGCTAAATACTGTGCATAGCCTGGCTACTCATATATGTATTTGCCTTTACTTCATTAGGGTCCTTTACAACGAGAGTCAGATTTAGAACTATTTCTTGTCTCCTCTTTTCTGGCTACAGTTAATTTACACTTGTGATCACATTGTATACTCTTCATTTAATCCCATTTATATATCTATGGAAATCCACTAATCTGATTTCTACCATATGTATCTGCATAAAGAAGGTTTAGGACTTTTCTCTGCTTCCCAGAGATCATGAATCTAAAAATAAAAGCTTGGGGTAGTTTTGTGTTTGCAAAAATCAGAACATGACACAATCAAACCCACCTTTCCTCACTCCAACTCTAGTTACTAATGGAAGTATGTGTCCTTAGGGGGAAAGGCATGAATGACATAATGATTTACCAGAGAAAAGAGTGAAATATAAGTAACCACAAGAAAAGTAAGAAATCTATAATTAAATACATACTGTAGAACATGTGAGGTCTGACTGAGGATAGCTGGATTATTTTGGTCACTCATGCTAGATTCACAAATAGATTTAGGTGTGGGTTTTTTTAACTGCCATTTTAGGTGCCTACATCCCAAAATCAGGCCTTTTGGGATTCACAAAGCTTTTGCTCAGCTTCCCATGATGACTGTATGTGCCTAAGCTCAGGGCCTAATTTTTGCAATGAAATTCCTGAAGTGCCTATGTTTCTGCTTCTGAGCAAATGCATTGTAGTCCCACGCGAGGCATCCAGACTCCTAAGCCCCAGAGCAATGCACAGACTGAGAGAAGATAGGAGTTACTCCACTTAATATGCCTGCATGGTCCCATTTGGTAAGTAGCACCAGAGTTCATCTACCAGACCGGGCACTTAAAAAGAAGCTTATACAAAAAGATGGAGAGGAGAACATCCCTCATAATGTTTAGACCAGTGGCTAGGATACTCACCTATGATGTTTACAGAATGGCTAAAAGCAGAAGACAGAGGGTAATAGAAAAGAAACTCACTGAATAATAAAACTACATTTCAATTAGCTACGTTCTCATATTGCTGCCAAGTGGCTGGAATGTGTTTGACAGTTTATACCAGTATTTTTAGTTTTGCTGTTCTCAGATTACAGTCACAGATCGTTTAACATCTCAAATTCCATCCCTATTCCACTATGGTCTGAAAGAACAGCAATTGAATTGAAAGCACAGTTCTGATCTATTTACTGATATTCAGAAATAAAAAGCACTATTTTTTTTTCAAAAGCTGTTAAGTACGTCCTTCAAACAGAGAGTGAACATTAAACAGAGTAAGGACTTATTCTCTCCTTTTTTAGGAATGTTCAGAAATAGCTACAGTAACAGAAAAAAAATCCCCAAAGTTCTTTGCGATGATCAAGTTATGATGTGGCTATCAACACACTAGGTACCAGCAGTGAGTGCTGGTGACAGTCTACATCTGTGACTTAGACTCTGCACACATGGGTACTTCCAATATTTCAGTTTGAAAGAAACGCTCTCTTTGTTGGCTAACATCATCTTCTTTTTGTATGTTTCCCTTTTTCCTTAACTTTAAGTCACTGACACAGTAGGTGGTTAAACCAACTGAAACAGAACTGTGTGTGTTCTCTCTTGTAGTTAGACAGACATTTACAGTACTTCTCCAATCTCACAGTTTAACTGTAATGTTCATTTTTTCCCTAGTGGAAAAAAAAGCCCCCTTTTTCTTTCATATTACAAAAAATCACATTTTGTTCTGGTTTACCTACATGGATAGCTTTAATGAACCTGTGTTGTCTTCTGCTTTTACTTTGTTTATCATCTAGGACTCTGTGGGTTTTTCTGTTACTGAGGTCTGAAAAGCCCACAGGCAGTTGAATCTTTGTCCTAAGTGCTGTCAGTAATAAACTTTAAATGCAACTTTAAAAAAGCTTTGCAAACTTTGAGCCTTTAATAAAGATCAGATGCAGGAGGAAAAGCCTAATAAAATAGTGCCGATCAGAATATTTTGCACAGGAAAACATGATCTCCATTGATTTTTGTAGCTCAATCAATCATTTTTATTCCATATTAGTGATGGTACAGATCTTCTACAAACCTGGAAAGAAGAGGCCTTACAGTTTTGTTGGCAGACTACTAAAGTTCCCTGGGTCAAACTCCAGGGTGGCGAATAAGGTGTTGTAAGTCAATGTGAGTGTTGGGTGGTATAATTCACACACTTAAAGAACAGAGGAACAAGATTGTAGCATAAAATACAACCAATGGGAGGATGTAAGAAGGTATATGGTAAAGCAGGGCCTAATCCTGCTATGTCTTCTTACAGCCTGCTGTTTGCTTTTCCTGCCCTTGAAGGCTCTGATCCAAAGCCCATTGAAGTTTACAGAAAGACCTCAATGACTTCAATGGACTTTGGATGTCCTATTCCCTAAGCAAGTAACTCATATCAGTTTATTCTTAGACTGATTTATCAAAGTGTAATTTATACCCTCATCTATAGTATCAATGAATTGGCCCCAATTCTCCTCCTGGTTGTTCTGTGGTGTCTTGTTAATATAGTGGTGATGTGTTACTTTACCTCTCTGGCTAAATTATAAACTTGCTGTTTAGGTTCTGACTGACACACCTTTGCTAGTAAATACAGCACTGCTTGCAAGCTGGCTATGCAAATATCTGGCCTGTGGATGAGAGTTTCAGTGACATTTTTTATTTTTGTTTGTGTATATATATATACACAATAATAATTATTATTATCATCTATGCCCCAACAACGTGTTTGGCTTTGGACAAATTTGAGAGAGTTCCTACCAAGATGAGCCTTCATTCTAATACCTGGTGACCAACCAAATAGGATGTTCTGGGAAAGCTGGGGGATTGTGTTTAGAGAAGAATGATACAGAAGAAGGAACGTAGGCCCAGGTCTTGGGATCTATACTGACTCTGCACTTGACAGCAGGACTCTGTTCAGGTAGAATGACCTGCAGGATCAGAGCTTTAGAGAATAATTTACAAGAATTGTCTCCTCTCTTTTAAAAAAAAATGTTTAATGTGATACTATTTAGTCATTAAAACACAGTTTGGGCTATACGATATAGTGGCAAAAATGATGGTTTCCCAGCTTAGTTGTATGGACCACAAAAAAGGATTCACTAAGCTCTGTCACTCCCTAGCACAGCTGTGGAGCCACCAGCACAGCCAGAAGGGAGTGCAGAGGGACGGCCATCGCCCTGGTATGCAATTACTGCAGAGGGAGGTGTAAAAAAGGGGTGTCTCACATTCCCTTTCCCCAGAGCCTTTGGATGTATTCCAGTTGCATATTTTCTTTGAGCACCACTGTGTTCTTGCTCTCATCCTCATCATGTCTCATGTTCTTAGGAGCCATAATTGAGCATAAAGAATGCAGGATGAAATTCTAAGGAAGTCTAATTTTGTAGCTGATCCGTAGGAAGTACTCAAACCAAACGCCATCTCCTTTGCCCACACTGGTAGCTTATAAAAGCCGCCTGACAACCAGCAGAAAGAGACAATATGACAAACATGATCCCATCGTCTAAATCTATCTTTACTTCAAACTAATAGGAAAGATTTTGCCGGCTTGCCACATACAACATAGAACCACCAGCTTCTTGTTCTAACAACTTGTGCTCAGCAGTCCAAAATCAGCATGTTGCAGCCATTCAGCTGTTGCTGCCATATGCCCAAAAAGGATAGAAAATGTGGGATTATTCCAAGAACCTCCCATACTCAGAGCACTATCCTGGCTTGAACTTTAACAACGAGAGTATTTGTTTGCATTTTCATTTGGCAGTGCCATTGATTTGTGATAGATGATTATTTTATTAATTTTGAATCTTTAACACTTTTAAATAATGCACAATATTTCTTTCCCATTTGCCTTCTGCTATTGTTTTACTTTTTTTCAGGACTTGAATGATACAACACAAATTGGATGGGCAAGGTGATGTCCTACACATATAAAAGCCAAACACATTGCTGGGCAAAAAAAAACAAACAAAAAAAACGCACACAAAAACCCAAACCCTGTTATTCACCACAATCTGGGAAGGAGGCAAGGTCTAATTCCCCCTTTAATTAACTAATAAACACAATTCAGAACTGTGGATTGGAATTCACAGTACAGTGACAGCTGGTGGACTGCTGCTAGGGTGAGTCCAAAATCATTTGTTCTCCATAACACTTTGCTCTTTTTTGTGTGGATAAATAAACACTGTTAAAGGAAAGCACCCACAAGCTGTTCCTGTCACTATATAACTAAGAACTAAAGGTGAAAATGTATGATGATTATGGAAAGTACTGGGGTTGTGGAGGGGGAAGGAGATATTAATGACAGGTAAATTCCACGGTTTATTTTATGATTTGCAATGTTCCCCGACTGAGTGGTGAGGTGAATCAAAGCAGTATATTTCCTTGGCATGTGGGAGATCTTTGGGTGAGACCTGAGGACCAGTGTGAAAAATCATAAACTTTGTATAAACAACAGACTTGAACTCTGGGAAAGGGGGGAGGGAGGAAAACCTTGCCTAAAACCACTGATCAACACCATGACAATGGTATGTGCCTTGAAGTACATGAGATCTGAGCTGGAAAACAGGTGACCATGTGGGCAATTTTAAAGCAGAGAGAATAAAGATAAAGCAGCAAATATTCTTCACTAGGCAAAAAACATGCACAATGCAAATATATTCATGCTGTCATATGTCCTTTCCAGAAAACTCAGGATCAGGGATAAGGTGCAATTAGATACTTCTGGCTGGCCTGTGCCAGCTGACTCGGGCTAGTGGGTCTCAAGCTAAGGAACTATTTAACTGATGTGTAGATATCTAGTCTCAGGCCACACCTGAGCTATGAGACAACCCGCCTTCACAGGATCCCAGACCCTGGGCTCCAGCCTGAGCCTGAACATCTACACCACCATTAAACATCCCCTTAGCCTGAGCCAGCTGGCATGAGCCAACCACAGGTTTTTAATTGCAGAGTAGACATACACCCTATACTTGTAACAGAAGAGGACCCCATAGACTGATCCGAGGGGTAAGGGTGGGATTCACCATGGTACTTAGGCACCTAACACCCAGACTTTTGTGCATAATCCCTGTTTTTAGCGGCCACTGCAATTCACAGAATTCCCACTTGGCTGCTGCCTATGCCCTTGAGCACCTAAACTTGCTTAGTGCCTACATTTTTTGTAGCAAAAAAAGCTTCCTGGGTGCTTAGGGTTTCTTCCTCTGGGAATGCACACTGTTTCATCACTCTAAGAATCTGAATGCCTGTCTCCCAGAGTGATCCATGAATAAGTGAATCTACGCCTTACTCCACCTACCTCACATGTGCGCCTCATGTAATAGGCATGCACAGAGGCTGCCAAAGTCCATACAACATAGTGGTGGGAAAGATGCCACCTACACTTTTTAGCCCAGTGCTCAGGGCACTCATCTGGGAAGTGGGAGAACACCAGTTCAAGTCCCCCTTCCACCTGGCAAGAAGAAAAGATTTGAACAGGAATCTACTACTTCTCAAGAGAGTGCGTTAGCCATGGGACTATGGGATATTCAACAGGAGATATTGAGGGAGCACCATATCAGAATGTCGCATAGCTTATGAATTGCCTTAAGCATTTAACTCCAGAAAAGGGTTTCCAGTTGTGGATAGCTAGCAGAGATAGACACTTGCCTGCAGCCTGAACGTAGGCACCTATCTATGTGAGAGGGCCAAGATTTAGGACAAACCCATGTCACTGACATCTTCAATAGACTAGTTTAGGTGACTCCCTGCCTAAAATGCTGACTTTTGTGAACTGCAGTCTAAAGTGTCTATTCATTGTGTAGGCGCCCAGGCACCTAACTCAGGTGCTTTGAACAACAGTGTCATTCCTGTGATTTTCCAGGAATGGCAAAAAGTTCGGTGTTACGATGCTCAGACTCAAAAAGTCTATGTCCCTTTGTGAATCTTTCTAAATGCTTGGAAAGAAAGGCGCACAATATGAAGACATATAGATATAAGACTTTAGAAAGATGTAGAGTCAAAGGTTTAATATAATTTTTTTTAAATATAAGGAAACAAAGGCTAAAATAAGATGTGGACTTAGCTGTTTGTACATGATTAACTAATTAACTATTATTCTTAAGGCTCTCCACAGGAACTCTGTGCTGGCTGGTCCTATCTGATATTACATTGAAATCAGTGGAACACGTAGCTGCATGATTCTGCATATTCTGCTGGACATGTCCGATACATTTGACTTTGGTGAAGTCAAAGTCAAATGTGACTTTGGTGAAGTCATTAATTTGAGTAAAGAGACCAAGAATAATATTGTACCAGCTTTTCTTCTCTGGAAACCTTGTTTCAAATTTTGGCTTGTATTATAAATAAAACAGAGTTGGGTGGTCTTTCCTTGCTCATGTTACGAAGTGATCATCCAGTTTGGTAAAATTAGCAATTTCTGTTAAGAAGAGATCCAAAATTCTAGTGATACAGAAATTATGCTGACTTCCCACAGTGCCTGGCTCAAGGCACAGATAAGAGCCCCTAGCACTGAACATGTAATACACTAAATAATACAAGACACAAAGATAAAGAAGGGGTTGAGAGAAGCACCTTTCCGGAGCTAACCCTTGCAGTATGAATTTTGTGCTCATCTACATTAAGGACAAAGCTGTTTGAAGCTGTCTGAAAACAGTTGTGGTTGCAATATGGATCCAACAGACATTTACAACCTCAGTAACATGCCATATGTGAGTAATTCCATTGAGTTTAATGGCACTACTCAGAAGGAAAGTAGAAAATTACTCTTTTGTATAAATGTTTGTAGAACTGGGACCATGGTTTGCATGTTCAGAAAGTGTGTTATTGACATGTTAGCATGGTATGCAGAATGGGTTCTGCTAGCATAGATTTTTTTTTTAATCCTTTTTTACTCTGCAATGGACATTGAGGGCTGGATCCAATACCAGTGAAGTTAATGGAAAGGTCTTTATTGCAGCATTCCCTTGCCAGGAATATAGTAAAGACATAGAAGAATGACATGAATGAAAGGTCACATAAGAATGTTGTTTTCAAAGAGATGAATGGAACACAAAGATTTCCATTGACTTCAATAGGCTTTGGATCAGGTCTTAAAACACTACTGAAAAGCATTCAAGCTTGAGAACTGTTTTTGAACATTAATGTGGCTAACATAGCTCTGTTTCCATTGTGGACAAGCCCTTTGTTTCTCTTCAGCTGGTGATGCTGAAATAACTCCTTTTGTAAAGGTTGAAAATGGACTCTGCTAAAAGCCCTGATAAGCCGAAGTTGTTTTGATTTTACTCCAGCCTAAATATTTCTACCAACGTGACCTAGGCAGGCAGACACACTTTGGCTTTCCACCAACTTGCAATTGATTCAGAACTTTGACTGATATTATCTACTAAAATAATATATGTAATTGATTTGTAAAAAATCATTTTTCCCCATATTTAAGTTTATTATTTTTAACCCTCTCCCCGCCACGGCCCCCGCAGCTGGTTGAAACACCAGAAAAGTAGCTTAGCAGCAGCTCCGAAAATCATCTTCCATTTTATGCACAATACAGTAGACCACTGAACTATTCTATGTAGCCCATCTTTTTTGCCTGATCTTGCAACCATATATTACTAAAAGATGTAGTACTTAGAATTCTGACTAGTCCCACTGTAATTTTTTTGTGAATGAGATGATTCATTTTAGCTGAAGTCAATAGAAGTTTTGACATTGATTTCAGTAGAATAAAAATTTAATCCATTGTCTACAGCAGGGGTCGGCAACCTCTGGCATGCGGCTCGCCAGGGTAAGCACCCTTGCGGGCTGGGCCAGTTTGTTTACCTGCCGTGTCAGCTGGTTCGTCCAATCGCGGCTCCCACTGGCCATGGTTCGCCATCCCAGGCCAATGGGGGCGGCGGGAAGCTGCAGCCAGCACATCCCTCGGCCCGTGCCGCTTCCAACAGATCCCATTGGCCTGGGACGGCGAACCGCGGCCAGTGGGAGCTGCAATTGGCCAAACCTGCTGACGCGGCAGGTACACAAACTGGCCCGGCCCACCAGAGTGCTTACCCTGGTGAGCAGTCATGTGCAAGAGGTCTACAAGTATTAGCAGGATCAGGGCCTTAGTTCTGATTAAAGCAGGGAGTTAAAAGTAGGAGCCTAACCTGCCCATTTACCCCTATATAAATATATATAGCAAATAAATATAAATCCAGCAAAGAAGCAACTATGTGGCTCTAAGGGTGTGCATAATAGGTCTGATTCTCCTCTCCGTAACACCAGTATTATGGAACATAGAAATTGCCATACTTGATTACCGCAGTTGTCCATCTAGTCCAGTAACTTATGTCTCAGAGTGGTTTAGAGCAGTGGTTCTTAAAGCCAGTCTTCCGCTTGTTCAGGGAAAGTCCCTGGCGGGCCGGGACAGTTTGTTTACCTGCCGCATCCGCAGGTTCGGCAGATTGCGGCTCCCACTGGCCACAGTTCACCATTCCAGGCCAATGGGGGCTGTGGGAAGTGGTGCAGGCCAAGGGATGTGCTGGCTGCCCTTTCCGCAGCCCCCATTGGCCTGGAGCGGGGAACCACGGCCAGTGGGAACCACGATCAGCCGAACCTGCAGATGCGGCAGGTAAACAAACCAGCCCGGCCCGCCAGGGTACTTACCCTGAACAAGCAGCAAACTGGCTTTGAGAACCACTGGCTTAGAGGAAGGTGCAATATACCCTGCAAGAGGCAGCTGTGGGATTCTTACCACTAAGTTTTAACCCTCAGGCATCAGAAGTTGGGGTGGAAGATGGCAGCCTTCCTACTGCCCACTCTGCTAAGTTAGAAATCACAACTAATGCCATCAACCTGGTGACCAAACATTGATCAATGACCTCTGGTCTTCAGAGCAACAACTCAAGCCCCCATAACAGCCCTCTTCAGTAACATGCCATACAGGTTCTGGAACAAGGATCCTCCAACTTAATATTGTAGGACTTTTCCAGGTGAAGTGCGAGCATCTTGCAATCATGTTGAAGACACATTACATCAACATCCTGAAGCTCCAAGAAACCTATGTCTCCAATGACCAATAGGCTAGCTGCTACGGTACCCATGGTTACAACCTCACGCCTAGCCACTGCCATCTAAAATATGGCCTGGACATAGCAGATGAGGATACTTTCTGCACAAATGGAAAATTAAAGACCCTCCACTGTGTGACTGGTCACCCAGAACAGACTGTGAAATATATAACATCTCAATGCCCAATTCACAAATATGAAGGAGGCATTGCAGCAATACACTCTGCTACTCCAGATGCAATTATATGGCTTAACCATCTAAATGTAATATTATAGTTGTTGCTCTACATTTACATCAGCCATTCAAAGAAGATCTCTAGTTGACTTGTGGTCTGAAACATGAGGGTTCATATCTCATTCAAACTTTCAAAACTAGATATGCTTGTCATCTAGATAAATATCTAATCCTTTCTGGAATCATTATAATGCTCTTGTCACAATGATATGTTGTAGCAATTAGTTCTACAAGCTAATTGGGCATTGTGTGATAAAATATTTCCTTTCCTCAGTTTCCCGAGAAAGAGAGAGAAGGATTTACTTTCTCTGTACATTTATTATGATGCTCCTTTAGATGCTGTAAATCAGGAGTAACAATGATGTCAGTAGAATTATGTTGCTGTACCACTATGTGAGAAGAAAATCAAGCCCTATGGGTACAGATTGCATTTAATTTTAGGATTTATTATTTTTTTCACACAAGTAAAATTTTGCCTCTGTACTTATTACACTTGGGAAATCTGAATCAAGAAATCTGATTTTGAGGGGTGGTTTCCAAGATCTGACCAGGGATTGCAGGCTTTGAGACAGTTTCGGTCATCTAGAGGTTGAATAGCTCAGTGATTTCAATGATTCTTCCATTTTTCTACAGTCATGTCTGTCCTGCTATGTGAGTTATTCTAGTGCTCTGCAGAAGGAGTTGGGAGCATTGTGTGTGTAAAAGTTATGTTAAGTCACTTTTCATTTCTGCCTGGAACAATAGAAGCTAAACAACTCCTTTCCTGATAAATCCTAATTAAGTAAGATTCTGATGCAAAGGCCATCATTACTTTGACAAGGCTATGTCCTTGGTTAGCTCCATATCATGTTAAGCCTGTTAGACATTTAATGTATTTTTTTTATACAGCCATAACCCTTCTGCCAGGTGGAATCAGCAGCATCCAGGGCTGCATTCAATATCTAGGGTTCCTCTTCAATAATACAACACAGAACCAGTTCAAGCCCTCACCCAGTAACCTGGGGAAATTACACACCATACCTGAGTGCCTCTGAGAGGCAATACTTTCCAATCCATAAGCACAGGGTCTGAGTATAGAAAAGATTTTTTTAATGAAAGGAAGGAGGCCACCCAACATTAATTAGGGAAAATGCCACAAGCAGGATTCATAATCATAAAACTGTGATCAGGACACTCACCCAGAGTGCGTGGGACAGTGTCTTCTGCCTCATGTTCTTGAGTCCTACAATCAAAAGTTCCTTTTCCATGCTCCTCTCTGTTCTCTCACCATGCCCCACTCACAGTGGTTGTGCTTGCTCAATGAGGACCCACAGTTCAGAGGTGCATCTATGTGAGTTCACCTCCCACCCGGGGAAGAAGACATCTTGCTTGCTCCACCATCTGAGCACATGGTCTGTCTAGCTGCCCTACCAGACACTGTTTCTCTCTGCTGGCCACCCCACCAGCTGCGGTTCCTCTCTTCTGGCCGCTTTGCCAGCTCCTTGTTTTGCTCGGCTCACTGTCTTGCCTGCCGCTGTTCCACTCACCACCTGCCTCTCTGCTGTTGACCTCTGAGGGTCAGTCTCTTGAGGTTCCACCCAGCTCTGAGTGATTTTCAGCTCTTAGTGATTGTCAGCTCTTTGAACAGTGGGGAAGAATGGGTTAAACCAAACTAGAGAGAGTCCACACCTCCTGGTTGGGATATCTGCCCCCATCCCTCTTACTTTCACAGGGGTGCGGCATTTGAGCCCCTGTCTTAATGAGATCCTTTCAGCTGAGGTTGACCTCCTCATTTGGGACAGGTTAAGTACAGTTCTGCTGTCCTTTACTCATACAACAACATTGATAACAACATTTCACTACCCCTGCATTCAGTACTAAAGTGATTTGTAACTCAGCACCAGCCAAAGTTTATCACTTTGAGCACCATCACTTTATCTGCCAAATATATAGGCAGAGTAGGTGTGTTCATGTAAACTTTTCTCCTTTTCTCCTAAGGTCTCTCCCCGTCCCAGCTAGCTGACAGGGGAGATCTCATTCAGATCCTGTTTACATAGACCAGGGGCCGGCAACCTCTGGCACACGGCTTGCCAAGGTAAGCACCCTAGTGGGCCGGGCCATTTTGTTTACCTGCCGCAACCTCAGGTTCGGCTAATCGTGGCTCCTGCTGGCTGCAGTTCGCCACTCCAGGCAATGGGAGCGGCGGGAAGCGGTGCTGGCCAAGGGATGCGCTGACCGCAGCTTCCCACTGCCCCCATTGGCCTGGAGCAGCGAACCGGGACCAGTGGGAGCCGCAATCGGCCGAACCCACCGACGTGGCAAGTAAACAAATCGGCCTGGCTCGCCAGGATGCTTACCCTGGTGAGCCGTGTGCCAGAGGTTGCCAACCCCTGACATAGATAATACTTCAGTTTCTACACAAGTCCTTTATGGCCCTTACTTCATTTTTTTTGGCCTAAGATATGTTATCTATATAGGTATTTATTTAGTAGCTTTTATGAGGTTGTGGGTTGTCTCTACACTATTTAGCATCAGCTGAGGAGAAAAAAGGGAATGATCAAACAGCTTCTCATCATTTTTGAGTATCAAATTATATCCTTAACAATGAAATCCCCACTTCTCCAGGATAAACTGCAGCACTTTTGTTCATTAATCGGTAAGGTGGTAAGCACCAAAATGCTGAACTATGATGACTCTAGCTGTTACGATGGGACTTGCCTCCTGTGTTTATGGTAATAACCAAGGCTTACATTCAGCCAGAGCTGCCCAGAGCAGAGCTCTGGTAAATATTTTCAAACCCATCAGGCAGAAGCCCCGAGTCCCTGGTGCCTTCTGCAGGGCAGAAGACCCGATCCCCAGGGCTCTGGGAAATAATCTGTGAGAATTTAAACCCTAGTATTTACACCAGTGAGGGCCTTTTGCCAGGGTTTGGCAGCTGCTTTTGTAAGATCAAAAAGACCACATTGATTTATATGTTTTTCCTTTGAGCATAATATGGATTTGAAAGTCTGGAAAATGTTTCTTAAACAGTTTAATAAAGTGTCAACATACCCATTGAACGTGCAACTTTTCAAATTGCAACTGTTCTTAGCTACTTGCAGAGGAGTTAATTTTATGTTTATTACAAGCATGGGTGTATGTTTTTTTAAAAATGCTGAGAAAGGGCAAGGAGCCAAAATCATTATCTTCACTTGGAGTGTTTAATACCAAACATAAATATTGGAGGGGCTTGAGTGCCCAAGCCATCCCTCAGGCTTTATGCATCTGATTATAAGTGTCCCTGCTGTGCTGTCAGCTAGTCCCCATCATGACTTCAATCCAGTGTTGTTAAGGAAATAATATCCTAGATTCAGCCATTGCTTATCAGTATGGGGACAGTGCTAAAAGAGCACATGGGTCGATTTCTACACAAATACTCTTGTATAATTACAATTGTTAATAAGCACTTAGCGAAATTAGAAGCAGGAATGAGCCTGCTTTAGGCTTTTCCCATATTTATTTCAAAGAGCATAGGATCTTTAATTTCACATTGAGGTAGATTTAATAAAAGGAGAAAGTAAATGATGTCACTGATGCTTTGCCTTACCTCCAGTAGTCCAGGTTTTTTTCTCTGATCTGGAAGCACAGACCAGGCTGATGTCTCTTCTCACTTCTCCGTAGACCACTAGCACCCGAGGGAGACATACTTTATTACAGCACTCCATTGCCAGGAATATATTAAACACAGAGATGAATGAAGGGCATATGATAATGTGCTGTTTTCACAGAGAAGAATGGAATATAAAATGCACAACCATTTCCACAAAGATCATCGCAAATCATTTATAGTATTTCAAATGAAGAAGGTTTGAGCCTCTCAGTGATCATTACTTCATCTTGCCTTTCTAAGCAGCAGAATGTATTTCTCAGATCAATTTCAGAGTCCTGTGAAACTTACACCTAACTGTTAGAAGGGCATTTTTGGTTTGCCTTATGTAGGCCTATCATCATAACTTCATTTGCCATTTTCAGCCAAGATTCTGAGGACATTACAGAGAGCTTAAAGGAGACTATATTCTTCAAGGTGCTACTGACATTTTTCAGAGAGCTTTTAATCCAATGCTTTGGGGGATATTATGATTTTCAGAGCTGATACAAGAAAACAGAGTCAGGCCAAGTTAATTTACTGAACCTCACATAACATGCCATATCAACAAACACAGAATATTGTTGGCATATCTCTCCATAGCTGATGTTTTCCCTATAGCAGGATGTAAAATGTTGTCATAAAGAGAACAGTGATCAGTTTTATTCTTCTCTATGTCCATGAGGGTAGGGAAAGAAGTAATGGGTTTAACCTGCACCCTGGGAGATTTAGGTTAGATATTAGGAAACACTTTCTAGCAATAAGCATAGTTAAGCACTGGGACACACTTCCAAGGGAGAATGTAGAAGCCCCATCATTGGAGGTTTTTAAGCACAGGTTAGACAAACACCTGTCAGAGATGGTCTAGATATACTTGGTCCTGCCTCATCAGAGGGGGGAGAAATAGCTCAGTGGTTTGAGCATTGGCCTGATAAACCCCAGATTATGACTTCAATCCTGAAGAGGGCCACTTAGGGATCTGGGGCAAAAATCCATCTAGGGATTAGCTCTCCTTTGAGCAGGGGGTTGGATTAGGTGATCTCCTGAGGTCCCTTCCAACCCTGATACCCTATGACAGGGGGATGGACAAGATGGTCTCAGGAGATCCCTGCCTACCCTACATTTCTATGAATATTAGAGCCAACCACTTTTTTCTAAGATTTTGATTCATAGTCTCTTGACTAAATTTAGACAAAAATGTGAATGATTTTGGAGAAAACATTCAATTCTCCCCCCACAACCTTTTTGACAAACTCTACAGAGTACAAATTGTTAAATGAAATTTGCTTCAGACATGTTGACACATTGTTTGTATTTCCTTTCCATGAATATTCTATACATGAGTTTACTGGCAGGTCTGTTCTCCAAACAAGCTCATTTTAAACTGATAATCATGTTCTTTTGAACTGGATCCTAAAAGTTATGCTCATCCAATCAAGGAGCAGAAATACAGTGAGAAAAATGTGCCCAAGGTAAATGGCTCAAACTTAGACTTGAGAATATTCACAGTCCACTACCTGAAGAGAATCTACAAAGGAATATCAGGAAAAAAAAGTTGTGGAATACATAATAAATACAAGAAAATTAAGGTCTATTTGAACACAATTTGAAAAAAGAAAGAGAAGCAAAATTTGTTGATTAGATTATTTGCCTGCCTCTTATTTTAGCGCTATACCTCATATAGCCATTGTGAGTACATTTGTTTTTTTGAACTGTATTAATCTGAACACATAATTACTATGCTTCTACTGTAATGTATTTTACAAATATTTGCTCAAACTAACTACTGTTGTAAGCAGGTGCAATTATACTAACTTCAGTGGAACTACACCAGCAATTAGTCTGTCCCACCAGCTGAATGATCATCACTACGCCTTGATGTAGATAGTCCTTTTCCCATATTGTGTTGGGAAAATTGAGATGGGGAGATTAAATATCCTATCCAAGGAGTTAGTGTCAAAGCCAGCAGTAAAACTCAGGAGCTTTTTCCTCCCAGTCCTGCACTCAGATCCCACCTCCATCTAACGTAAAGGTTCCATCTGGCCTCAGAACCATCTCATTTTGTGATGTGCAACTCAGGGACATTTGGGGACTGCTGGCAGGAAGTTTTCAGGTTATGACTGACATTTTGAAAAGTAACATCACATGCTCTATCTTAACTTTTCTAACTTATTCTATGCTCCCTCTCCTCGCTGGTGAACCATTGCAGATAAAAGTATACACTGTTGCCAACATTAGGTTTCTCATACAGTATAATCAAACATATAATTTATTTGCAGCATAGTTGACAGTATTAAACCCTGTTATGGTGATTTCTATTTTAACATATGGATTTGGTCACATTCTGGATTTTAGGGCGGAGATGGGAGGTGAGGGTGATAGCTGGGAACAAACCTTCCCATAGATAGACTATACTTTCCTTCAATGGGAAGTCAGGGTGCATCTTTGCAATTGACATGATGGATTTGTTTAGTTGGCTTGTTGTAGAATACTAACAACATAATGTGGTTTGGCATGCAAGAGTCAAAAATGAAGCCTTCTATATCAAAAGGGTCTAGCTGAGCAATTAACCTCCCTTTCCAACAGCCCAGGGCCCTTTGTGATTTTACCCCTGAAAAGGGGGCCTTCCCAGCGTGGAGTCTAAATCCACTGCCCAGGGCTACTTCCTACCACTGCTTCTTCAGTTTGGGGCATGGACCCTATAGTTTAATGCACTGAGGTGACTTGCCTCCAGTAGCACTGTCTCATGGACCTTGGGTAGTGTCCTGCCATGCTTCCAGTCTCCTCCACGTGGAGCAACTGTAAGTTTGGTGAGGCTGAACTCCACAATGTTTCTGGGCTTCAGTCACCCAGATACCTCACTTGCTGGAGAGTCCTAAGTCTCCTCTAAAGTGTGCCTTGGACTGGGAAACACTACTTACTTTCTGGTGACTAGCAAGCTAGTGACCCTCCCTCTCAGGTAGGGAGACAACTAGCTCCTGCCTCTTCACCAGTCAGCCCCCAACTGAGCCAGACTCTCTCATTTTATTCCTCCTTAGGCATGGCATTGGCTGCAGGTATAATAGGGCAGGGTTAGCTAGGCCCATAAGCTCTCTTTAACCTCTGCCATGCTGGCAGGCAGTTTCTCTGCTTCATCACAAATCCAGAAAGGGGGAGGAGACAGAAAGCCAACAAAATCCATTAAGGAACTAGTCTTCTTTGCCAATTAATGAGCCTGGAAGACACCAGCTACTTTGGTGATGGGTGGTAGTATAAAACCCTTCAGTCAATAGATCGATAGATCGATTCCAGAGGTCTCTCTGGGAGAATACTGCATGAATAGATCACATTTTTGATGGTTCATTGTATTATTTAGTTTTTCCTTATAAACCTCTTCCTCTAAAGTCATTGTAAGATCTGCAAAACCATTATCAGCGTAACTGTTCTGGAGGAATGGCATGGTGGAACTCAGTTTTCTCCATCCAGAAGTGGAATTCAGCCTTCCTGGCTATAGTAATTTTTAGTGCCCTTGTGGATAAGTTTGTTTAGAGTGAGGCAGGACACATCTATTGGGATAGATCTGAGTTGGGAGACATCAGTCAGATGATGATTTTTAAGTAGAATATTTGCTTTTTATTATTAAGAATGCATGGCACGATTTTGACAGGAATAACCTATATATATATATATAGGTTCCTGGAAATTATCGGAGTACAGAAGAAGCCAAAGAAGGATTAATAGCTATAGTGACCCTCACAGCAGTATGGTTAAACCATATTAGTGTATCATTTGCAAGTGCAATTGAGCATATGAATAGCTTGCAGCTTCTATCGTTAGGTGAAAGATGGATTGACTATTCAGACAATCTCACTCTACTTCAGTACTATAGCTCTTGATGAAAGGATTAGTGATGTCAGGGAAAACCTTTTAATGTACTGGTAACTTAGGAGTCCACCATGACCAGCTCTGGCAAAAAACTGCTGTTCTCAACTTGAGCTACTTACTCAAAGTGCACCTTCAGTGCTGTGCTGTGCTGTGCTATTTGCTGTATAGATTATGTGTAATTAATTCATTTGAGGTTATGAAATGATGTAAGAAATGGGAAAAAAATCCCTTGCCCAGTGCACAAAGAATGCAGACACTACTGTGTAGTAGCTGCTGTTCATAGCACTATTCACTTTCTCATAAAGGAATCTGGAATACTTCCCAGAATAAAACTGCCTCCTCTCAATTGTGTAACTATAGCTGACAAAGCTAAACTTTGAGAAAGGGAGAGACTAGATGGCTGAACTTATGTTTCCTCATGTAATGACTCTGTGAGATCCTCCACTTCCATAGAAATTTGACTGCCCAACTGGTTGGTTGGGAAGAAAAAAAATCTAACATCCAAATGTCAGGCACTTTTGAGCTTTTTGATTTATACAAATATTGGGCCAAATTCTCTGCTGGTATAAATGGGAGCAACTACATTGACTTCAGTCTGATTTTGCAAGTTTGGCACATTGTTAGACTAGTGGGGCATAACCACATGCCAAGTACCTTTCCTGGAGTGTTTTGGGAGTCAGTCCATAAGAGAGAAGAAAACTAAAATAAAAATGATAATTTTCTTTCTTTCTTTCTTTCTTTCTTTCTTTCTTTCTTTCTTTCTTTCTTTCTTTCTTTCTTTCTTTCTTTCTTTCTATGATGTCTTCTTTCCTTCCCCCTCCCCTCAAATTAATCAAAATGAAAATAGATATATTTCCATTTTCCTCCTTCAAATGTTAAGGAATAAATGGAACTGCTCTGAGCCTCAAATGCAATTCTAGCATAAACAATTGTAATGATTGTTATCAAATTTCTAAGTTCATAGGTACCTGTTACCTACATTGTATTTTTTAGAGAAAACTCATATTATTGTTATAATCTTTGTTATTATTACCTACATGTGTATAGTGTCCCTTGCCATGGCAACTGGGTGCTCTTACATGGTTTAAATGGGAAATAATTAAAATTAAGCAACTGTAATGGTCAGCAGTAATACTATGCAGGACACAGCTGGAGAAAAATCTAGCCAGTAAGTTAAATGACTGAAGATTTTGGAATCCAGTTAGTGGAAAGTCTGCATCAAGAGACACATCTTGCAATACATTCTCTATTAGGCCATATTCTGGCTCAGAATATTTACAAGAAAAAAATCAGAAATGAAAGCTATCTACTGCCATTCTACTCTCATGAACTTAGCCTTTGGGACAAGCAGAGTAAACTTTCTTAATCAATGTAGGTGGGTGAGGGAAACCGAAGGATTAGAAAACTTTTATCTCAAGGTCACTTGTTTGATTCCAAAAGAGGTCACCTGCTGCTCTCTGATGGCTATTTGATGACTCACAATATGCTGATTTGAGTTGTTCTCTCTATCCCTCATGGACAAGTGCACATATCACAGAAAACATCATCATTTTTGTCACCAGCAGTGACTAAGTATGGGTTGGTATGAAGCATAAGCCGAACATATGGGAAAACAATTCAAAAGTGCTCCAGACCTAGATCCTTGAAGGTATTTAGGTGCCTCCCACTGATTTCAATGAGACTTAGTTACCTAAATACCTTCAAGGATCTGGGCCTAAGCGACTTGTAAGTCTAAGTCACATTTTCAGAAGTGGCCTAAGAACTGAAAGTCACTTGGTGTGTCCAGGTCAATGCTGAAGAACCTGGGAGAGAGAGTGTGGAGAAGGTTGCACTACTGTTACCTGTGCTGCACTGATTCTGGGAAGCAAAAGAAAACTTGCATTCACAAAGCTATTGGTGCACCAGTGTTCAGGGACACTCCATTTATTTTAATGTATATTTTTTCAAAAAGTAAGTCCATACATACAGTACATAACGGCTCAGTTTGAGATCTTTGAAGTGTTATTTTTCTAGAAATATAGACATAGTAATTATCATCAGAATTATCTAGTTTTTCAACTTCAGATCATTAACAAATAGAACTGCTATTTATTCCTTACTTTGTGGGTGGGGGAGCATTACACAGATTAATCCCTTATGGCCTAATTTGGAACAAACCTGTAATGAATTAGCATTTTTCCTTTATTCTTCTTTGGAGATGTTAATTAATGCTGTAACAATACTTAGTGCAACCAAAAGATGTCTCTATTTTGGAGAGGCAAAACATACTTAGCTCTTGACCCACATTTCTTTACATACTAGGAATGTCAGGTTATTTAATAACCCATAAGTACATCTAGCTAAATAATAGAAATATATATTCACAAATAAATATTTGATGTAAAATTTGCCAAAATTCACAATGTATATTAGTAATAGCAAATTATGCTGCCAGCTTTAGCCGAAGTAATTTGGTGGTACTGGAGTGGTCAGATATGTCAGCCCAAGTTCAGCTCGTTTAAAAATATTAACCTTGGGAAAGTACCCTCCACTTGACGTTATTCAGATATGTGAATATAGAAATTGGGTTATTTTGCACCTCTAAGTAAAGCAGTAGAACTGTGCTGGCTTCAGGCAAGTGCAGAGAACAGGAGGTTTGCCCTAAGGATATGCACTAATTTAAGCTTGCCTCCTGTGGCCAGTGGTTCACTCCTTCTTGAAGAAAATCTATGAAAAGCTACCAGGGAAACAAACTTTTTTGGTTTAAGATGAACACTCACTCCTGCAATTGTGGAACAGTAATATCTGTAGCACAAATAGGAATGAATAGCAACAAAATAGGTAGATGCAGAACCGGAGTGCTTATATGTAAGAATATATGCAGGACAAATTGTTTCTTGAATTTCAATATCCTCTGTGATGCTTTTGCAAGTTACAGGATGAGGTTTATATTGAAAATTGGTGGTGGATGTGAGCAGCATCTTAGACTGCTGTCTTTTAAGTGGTTGTCAGACTCAGACTATTCCTAAGGAGGTTTACGCATATAAATGGCTACTCATATTTTCAGGCTGTGAGGAGAAACTTTAAATAGTCATGTACTGTATATATATGTATGATAGATGTTAAGTTCATGACATGAGGAATAATTAAAAACTCCATGGCACTTTTTGTAAGTATATATCTGTCAATATAGTCCATCCAAATTCCAGTTTAGGTAGTTCCATTCTAAATTTTCCTTGAAGCATCAATTGAGTATGAAATTATTCCTCACTTCTTGTCTGAACTACTCTGTGGCACTGCTCCAGTGGTTGTATGCTGCCCCAGAAGAGACTGAATTTTATTTGTCCAAGTATACGTTGAGCTTCTAACTTAGTACATGATGTTGAAGGGTAATATTCAACTATTTTACTAATTTTATACTTCAGCAAATAGGGTTCAAAAACTGAAATACTGTTCTGATATTGTAGAACAAAAAGCATCACATTCAAATCAGTTGACTATAATTTCTTCCAGCCATCAACCATCTTTATTTTTTTTGAGGGGAAGAGGGGAACTTGGAAGATCAAGTCTTACTTTTGTCACTAGATAAAGAAAAAAAATCCTTTTATCTGAAAATTCATCTCTGACCAGGAACTGGAGAAAATGAAGACAATTCTCTCTCTCTCTCTCTCTCTCTCTCTCTCTCTTCCTGACAATATGGTGTTTATCTGAAAAATTATGTCAATATAGTTTAAGAACTTCCATAGGCTAATTTATAATTGTGCATTTGTACATTTAGAGTTTATCTTCATTTAAGTTGTAAACATGTTTTATAAGATTTTTTTATAGAGGAATGGGTCTGTTAATAAATAAAATAGCCTATTAGCTATATCAGTCAAAGTGCTTGAAAGTGAGGTCTGGCACATTGATATAATATACGATGAGATACTCAGGTTAACTTAAAGTCCTTGCTGGATTGCAAGGATTTTGTAATGTTTTGTTTTAGTTTTGGAGAGGGATTGTTTCAAGTTAACTAGAAAATTATGAGACTGAGGGCTACTGACCCGGAAGCCATCTTCTCCTCAGAAGATGGTAAAGTCTAGAAGAGGTGTCTAAAAGTAATTGAGAAGGAGTTTGTATGTAAGACATACTTTCCCAAGTTCTTGATCCATTTAGCCTATCACACTGAAAGAGATGAAGGCAGCAACAGAAGCAGCCAGAGTATAACTCAGTAGGCAAGAACTGGAAGGAGAGGATTCTATGATATATCAGGTCCATACTAGTAAACAACTGTGGCGAGAATATTTATATGATGAAGAACTTGTGGATTGATAGGAAGAACAAGATCCTTGAGGAGCTTGTGAATTACAAAATAGCCTGTTGTCATCCCCAAAAATCTCCTCAGAGTCAACCTGATCCAGAAATATTCTTTTAAAAAGAACAGGACAGAGAAAACAATTTAAGACTCTTCCTTGATAATCTGAAATCCTTGCCTAATTAAAATGGATTTTAACAAAAGGAATAAAATATTTTATTTTAATATTTGAAATATGTGTTATCAATACTGATTGCAGATTCAGTGATTTCATATTGATTTTTATTTTGATACAAATGCCTATGAGCCTTCACTGATGATGAGTTTATTCAGAAATTTAAATTGAATAGACATCGCCATCATATTAATAATTTTCTCTTCTTTGAATGAATATTTAGATAGAGGATAGATGATAGATAATTTTTCTCATTTGCAAACTTTGAATAGAAAAATCAATCTAATATTTTGTAGTTAATTATTCAGAGCTGCCCAACTTCTTCTCGTTCAAGGTTATCAGTGGAGTAATCCTGTCCAGGGCTTGTAAAAAAAATGCCTTCATTTATTCGCAACGATATTGGGTTTTTGATTAAACAAAACATTTCATGAGAAGTGTATGCTGTCCTCAAAAATTGTCATTTGTTTGTGAGAAACAAAACACAAACTTTTTCAGATTTTGACAGTTTTTGGCAACAAAAAAAATGTGGCTTTAGCATTTCTGGTTTTTCTTTGAACTGTCAGAATTGTCTGTGGGGAAAAAACCCTTAATTTTCCAACTACCTCTAACATTGCCTACAAAGTTGGAGGAACAAAGAAATTCCCCTCCCTGAAATATCAGCAGCCCCCCTCACACACACATTAGGTTCTTGATAGTTTAAATTCCCATACACCCCTTCAGTGTGTTCCCCGCTATTTGTTCTGGTGTGGATCATTCTGTTTTGGCATTTTTCAGGCTCCTAGCAACATTTAGCCAAATCCTTCTTGTCTTTCTCCAGACTGCTCTAACTGAATTTTATTGGAGTTAATCTTCAGTTATCTCCTCCCTGTTTCCCCATAATTCCATTGAGAAATCTCCATAGGAATGACAAGAGCTAGCTATCTAACACAAAGAACACTTAAGAAGGACCATCTAGCTCAGGGGAGGCAGAGCCATGGTTTACTGAGCATGAGACACAGTTGTACCAGATCATCTATGCCCGAAGCAATGAATGAGACCAGAGGGCTGAACACTGCATTGATGAACAACTAAAAGTCATACATATAAATATATTAATCAGTAGGACTGACAAAAGAAATCTGTCAAAATTGTTTTTCAGTGAAAAACTGGGTTTTCAATTAAATGTATTTTTTTAATTAAAAGTGTTTTCTGTGGAAAAAAATGTTGGAAAGCTGTACATCTGAAAAGGGAAAAATACATATTTCAGCCAAAATAAAAACATTTTTGGAAGAAAAATAAAACATTTTGATTCTGAAATCAGCCTCAGGTATGTATTTTCATATAGCACCCCCTCTCTTCATCATGAGGGAAAACTGTGGTGCATCATGGGAGATGTAGTCTAACCAGAGAGCCCAACTACACATGGGAATGGGAGCTTGAGGCACCTGAAATACAACTCCCATGAGGTGCTGCATTTCAGAATTGAAATATTTTGGTTTTCAATTTTTTACCAAAACCTCAAATATTTCCACAGAAAATTTCAGTGAAAATGTGAATGTTTTTCTGAAAAATCTACACAGCTCTATTTATCAATATGTGTCAGTTTCTGACTCATTTGATAGATGGCCAACCAGCCAATGAAGGGCTTGATGGATTTCTACATCCAGCCTCTTAGTTCACACCCATCCTTCAGTACACACAAGTTCTGTGCATGGCAAACTGCACCTTTTGAAAAGTCTATGAACACTTCTCTCTCTCCCTTATATGACAGAATAAATATTCAGGCAGTTAGATGTGTCTGTAAAAGCTTAAAAGAAATCAACATATGATATATGTACACTGTTCACATATAAGCCTAACTCTGCAATTCCAATTAATACATATTATTGTCGCTTAAGTTACTGCATTTATGGTTCACTGAATATTGTTTTGGAGCTAGAATTTTGTAGATTTCCTACAAGTAATTTACAGCATTTGAGGGTGTAGACTACAATTTGTTTTGTGTTGGCTTCTGTATAGTTACCAATTGTTAGTTAATTTTATGTGCATATGGTATATTTGGGCTCCTAGTTCAATTTTTATATTTGTTCCAACAACACTTATTGTTTGTCTTTATTTGTTTCAGTCAGTGTATGAGACTCCATTAAGATTATACTATGTGCTAAGTACTCTGAAACCTTAAAAAAGAAAAAGTAGCAATATAGCACATGGCAAAACAAACATCTAATAGTAAAACTATTCTCTATGAATTTTGATGAAATAAGGTTTATATCTGCTTTGATTGTCCTTTTGTCTCCTGCTTACTTTTGGCAAACCAGTTTCTTTGCAAAAAGTCTGTGACTTCTAGTACTACTTCTCATTTAAAAGGGGGCAGGGGGACTACTTTCCCTTTGATCAGTGAGACGATGATTAAAAAGAGAATTATTCAAGGGATTATGGCAGATAGCCCTGTTATGGCTGCAAATCTGTATATTCTAACAGACAAAATTCTTTCTTGATTTTCTTCCCTTTTTACCTAATGGCAGATGTTTCCAGGAGCTGTAACAGCTGAAGAGATTTTAGTTATTATCTGGACTGAGATAAGGATATGTGATTTGGCCTTTGTAAGTAAAATAACAATTAGAAAGTAAAGTGAGCAAGAGTATTGCAAAGATTTGTTTCTCATTGATCCATACCAACAGTTACACCAAAACAGGCAATACGATACCTTTTATATATTAGTTCCACTACATTTCAACCACTATTCTTTTTTTTATTTATTTATGAGGATACACTGTAGCATGTAACCATCTGGTAATGGAAATCCAGCTTTGCTTGACAATTTCCTGGTGTCTATGTCTCTGGATGGTATACTGAATTATAGAAGATCTGAAGTATGGAGATTTAACAACTCTCTAATTAAAGCTGCAGCATTTGTGCAACAGATGAAGACTATTTCAGAATAAATTAATATCAATAAAAACCAAGAAACTAGCCTGGGTGTTTTGTGGGAAGCTGCCAAAGCAGTCATGAGGGGTAGAATAATTTGTCTAGCTGAAGCAGCAGCACAGAAAGTATATCTTGAGTACCAGTGTAAATTAGAAAAGGAAGTTAATGAGATGAAAAAAAGCAACATAAAAAGCAGGTACCCTAGGACCCTCCAACTTTTGATTAAACAGAGGGAAACTAAACGCTTTGTGGTGAATAACACAGACAGTGTGTTAAAGTCTAATGAACAAATGTACTATGAAAAGGGGAATAAATCTGACAAATTATTTGCATATGATTGGAATGAGAGGAGAAAGGAAAACTTTTTTCCAGTTATTGGCACAAGAGACATTGCAACTGCTCTGAAATCAAGAACTGTAATGAGATTTTTGCATGTTTTTATAAAACAAATTTATCCTGGCTAAATGTGGGTCACAAAGAGATAGTCTTCTTATCTGAAATTCAATTGCCACGGATTAAGAAAAGGAATAAGATGAAGTTGGTTTCTTCTGAGATCACAAGAAGTACAATAAACCAGTAAAGGCTCTTCTATCATGAAAAACAAGAGGACCAGATGGATTCACAGTTATTAAAAAAAATTGTCTTTGTTTCTGTTCTCCTGATTGTGAGTCTTTCACTCCTTGAGTCTTTCTCCTCTTATATAAATAGAAATTGAAAAACATAATAAAAAAGCAAAAAAGAAAACCACAGTGTGTATGAAACATTATTTAGGAAATTATCACAATTAAAAATGATGGGACTTTTCCCTCTGATGTACCCTACCATTCAATTAAGGATAAATATCTTTCTTGAATTCAAAGTTCTACAGACCCCATGGTGTCTTCACACTGTGTGTATTATTATGGCACTGTAATTAAGAAGGAACAATGCAATGCAGGTACAATGCAAGCTGCTATTTTAATAATTTTGTTTAATATTGCAATTGAATTGTGCTGCAATTTTTCACAGACTTCAAGAGGACTGAGGACATGTAGAAGAAAACAGAAAAAGAGGGGAAACAGAGAAAGGAGGAGTCAAAAGGGAAATAAATCATGTATGGAGCTATGAACAGTAACAGGAGAACCAAATTAAAAGGTTAGATCAAAACACACTTTAAAAAAGAAGGATCTGTACTGTAAATTTAATTTAAAAAAAGACTTTCACAAGTACAGAAGACAGAATATTTGAGGGACTTCCAACATTTTTGGATCTGTTATGCCTCAGGGAATGGCTGCAAAGTTAAGTAGAGAGTTATACTTCCAGAAATGTTCATTGTGGATTAAATCATTTCCCTCTAAAGTAAATGGAAATCTGCAGTCAATTTAAGGTACTTGTAGAAAGTATGCTGTGTCCAGAAAGTTAGAGTTGAAAACATTTATTTGAAGATGTATTTCACTTCCATGTGTCCATTAGAATTTATCTTAGATAATTCAGATATAGGCCAACACAGATTTAAGGGTGTCTGAGGGTTGCCTTAACATATAAGCATTGCATTAGGAAGTGTGTACATGTGGCTGGTGAGACAAAGGCAGATGGGAGACTAAGGGAGGTAGCCTGCTGAGTTTGCCAGTGGAAGAAGGGAAGATGGTAGGTTTGGGTTTTTTTTTTTTTCCTTTTCCTATCCTTAATATGCAGATACTCTACAAGAGGGATCTGGAACTTTCAGCACACGGGCAGCCAACGTAAGTACCCTGGTGGGCCGTGCCAGTTTGTTTACCTGCCGTGTCCACAGGTTTGGCTGATCGCGGATTCCACTGGCCATTGGTCACCACTCCAGGCCAATGGGGACAGCGGGAAGCGGCGGCCAGCACATCCCACAGCCCGCGCCACTTCCTGTACTCTATGCACTTAGGACCCATTTCGTCCCTTCTTGAAATCATGGGAAAGACTTTACTGACTTCAGTGACAACTGGATGATGCCTTTAAAACTTTAGGCTGCACTTAAATCTTTTGACATAGGTGAGAAACAAAGGCCACTCATTTCCCTTCAATCTTCCCTTTGATCTTCACTCAGCCATACTGTAAACTTTTCTTGTAGGGAATTTCTCTTTTTCTCTCCTGTCATTCTTTTGGCCTTTCAGGGTAATATCCTACTGCAATTATGTTTTTGCTGCCCTTACTTGGTTCTTATCATATTTTAGATCCCTTTCTGCTGCTCTCCCTAACTGATGATCCACAAGGTCTGTACCAGGATAATTTCAGTGATCTATTCAATCTGGTGCTAAAAAGTTTGTTCCTTTTTTTCTTTTCCAACACCGCACCTTACATCCCCAAAGAGCGCATCTCTCTCTCCTTAGAGACTGTTCACCTCTTATATTGGCCTGAACAGACCCAACTTTGGCATTTCAAATGATGTAATCCTAAAATCAGTTCTGTTTTCAAAGATGCAGGGCTTCTATAGTTCAATAATTCATTCTTAAACTAATTCTAGTGTACCTTGAGAATGTGTCAAATATGCATTATGGACAGATTAACTCATTACCAAATCAGAAGTATAAATACAATAATATAGTTCTTCTAATTGTTTTTAAAGAGGTGTAAATTACCTGTCAAGTTTTCATGCTAATAATAGAAAGATAGTTAATAGGAAAAAAAAGGTCAAGGGCTATGTCTTAAGTTTAACTATATTATTATTCACGGATATGTCTCTGCTTAATGAATGCTTCAACCATCATGAAGCTTTCAAGAGGCAGAAACATCTCTAAGTAACATCTAAGGGACAAAATAGTACATTTGAAATAGATGTTGAAAAATACATATGTGTCTGAATAGAACTCCTTGTAACTTCAAACCAAACACATAAGTGGGAAATAAGTGCAGTATTGCATGTCTAGAGGGAAATAAAAGGATACTTTCTTCTTTTCTGAAGTGCCTAATAAACTAGCATCCAAATAGGCCATTTTTCTCTTAGAAGGTTATATGGTAGTAATGTCATCAAGATGCTAAGAGTCACAGCCAAGGATAATGTCTTCTTATTAACAGACAATTGTATCTAGTAGAAGAAATGAACTGATTTTAACTGAGTATGCTGATGTATTATGGTCATTGCATATAAATTAGATGGCTCGTAAGCTTCATTCTTTTTCTGCATGTTTTCCCTATTCTAAATTAGTTTAGGTTGGCATTTAGAGTCAAACAATTTTTTTTAAATTATTTTACTTTGAATTTTTTTACATAAAATTGAAGGAAATTTGACAATGAAAAGTAATTTCAAACCACATAACTGAAACATTTTTTTTGAAATGTTTTGTTAGAGTTTTTATGTACACCAAGAATATGGTATTTAATGTCCCTCTCCTACTCTTCTTATTCTCCATACACTTGACAGTATCTGTGTTCAAGATTCTGTAAGGCAAGACTGTTATAATTACTGCAGATATTATAGACTCATAGATTCCAAGACCAGAAGAGAAAATTGTGATAATCTACTCTGACTTCCTGTATAACACAGGCCATGGAACTTCCCCAAAATAATTCCTACCATGTGTCTTTTACAAAACACATCCAATCTTGATTATAGAATTGCCATTGATGGGGAATCCACCATGACCCTCATAGTTAAAAAAATACACCTTATTTCCAGTCTGAATTTGTCTTGCTTCAACTTCCAGCCATTGAATCATGTCATACCAGTGGTGGGTAACCTGCAGCCCATCAGGGTAATCTGATTGTGGGCCGCAAGACATTTTGCTGATGTTGACTCTCCTCAGGCACGCCCACCCCCCACCCCCCGCAGCTCCCAGTGGCCGTGATTCGCTGTTCCCAGCCAATGGGAGCTGCGGGAAGCTGTGGCCAGCACATCCCTGCAGCCTGCCACTTCCCTTGCAGGCTGTAAGCAAGTCATCCCCTAACTTTCTCTTTCTTAGGATAAATAAATTAAGCTCTTTGTGTCGGTCACTATAAGGTATGTTTTTGAATCCTTCAATCATTTTCATGGCTTTCCTCTGAACCCTCTCCAATTTATCAACACCCTTTGTCAGTTGTGGACACCAGAACTGGACACAGCATTCCAGGAGTGGTCACAGCAATGAGAACAACAGAAGTAAAATAATCTCTGTGCTCCCGCTTAAGATGCTCTCATTTATGCATCCAAAGTTCACATTAGTTCTTTTGGCCACAGCGTTGCACTGGAAGTTCATGTTCAAATGATTATCCACCATGACCCCAAAATCTTTGTCAGAGTCACTGGTTTCTCAGGATAGAGTCCCCAATCCTGTAAGTATGGCCTATATTCTTTGTTCCTAGATGTATATATTTACATTTAGCCGTATTAAAATATGTATTGTTTGCTTGCACCCAGTTTACCAGGTGATCAGATTTCTCTGTAACAGTGATTAATCCTCTTCATTATTTACCCCTCCACACATCTGCAAATATTAGCAGTGATGATTTTATGTTTTCTTCCAGGGCATTGATAAAAATGTTAAATAGCATAAGGCCAAGAACTGAATCATGTGGGACCCAATAGAAACACATTTACTCAATGTTGATTTTCTCTTTACAAATACATTTTGAGACCTATGATGAACTACATGTTGTAGACATGTGTTAGGGGCTTTTATCTGACAAATAAAGAGCAATGTTTCCTGGTAGCTAAGTTTTGTGGGTCAAAGTTTAAGTGTGAATATTTCCAATTTTGAGTGATGATAGATAAAAATCATACTTATTTTCCAAACCATTAATTTATTGTATTTCATTTCAAGAAATGTGTATTTTTCTGGAAAGAGACACTACATTTCATTAAAGATGGCAAATACCTTCTATTTAAATCTATTTATTAAACTCACCAGTCAGTTTTCCAGGAAAAAATAAATTGATTTGCATGCACAGCACTTCAATTACATCAACTATTTAAAAATGTCAGGCTGGGATTTAATCAAATGTTGTCGTATCGGACTACTGCACCATTTTATGAAGCACCTTCACCTTCCACCCTCCACTTAGCAGACTACGAAAGATAAAAAACAAAAGTAAAAAATGAAAATAAAATATCTTCCTTACTTGTTTTGCAGGCCCTTTTCCAAATAAACTCCTCTTCACCTGTTTAACCAAATACAGCAATTGGGATGTGATGCATGCTACAAAAGGATCAGCCAAACAGCTGTAGGTACAAAATGTTCTGCTTCTGACATTGCTATCTAATTATAGGCACTCACTTTTGTGGGGAGTGTGGGGTCAGCTGGGTGAACTAGAAAGAAGAGTCAGTTGTGGTTGCTGCACAGAAACAAGGACAGTAGTTCAGTGGCAGTAGTCCTATAGCAGGGGTTGGCAACCTCTGGCATGCGGCTCACCAGGGTAAGCACCCTAGTGGGCCAGGCCAGTTTGTTTACCAGCCACATCAGCAGGTTCAGCCGATCGTGGCTCCCACTGGCCCGGCAGGTTCGGCCGGTCACGGCTCCCACTGGCCACGGTTCGCCGTCCCAGGCCAATGGGGGCATCAGGAAGTGGCGCAGGCCGAGGGATGTGCTGGCCATGGCTTCCCGCCACACCCATTGGCCTGCAGCAGTGAACTGTGGCCAGTGGGAGCCGCGATCGACTGAACCTGCCGACGCAACATGTAAACAAACTGGCCCAGCCCGCCAGGGCGCTTACCCTGGCAAGCCACGTGCCAGAAGTTGCCGACCCCTGATTTATCCCAGAAGTGTTTAAATGTTCACTAAAATATAATAAGAATGTCTGCTATTGGATGCCGCATCTTCAGTATTTATAACTCTAGTTAATATTTGTGACTGAACTGGGATTTTATTCAGTGTGAAATTTCCTGACCTGACACATTAATTGTTGTGCTGCTTACAATCAGTAACCTTATATACTTCACCTGGCATGATGCTTCACAACAATGAAAAGCCAGCACAGGAAATGTTCAGTAATCTGTTTCCTGGGGGAGAAAAGAAAGAAAGAAAGAAAGAATCTTCTAGTTAGCAGGGAAGGAGAGCTAATAACTGTTGGGATCAAGATGGTTGAGGTGTTTAATGACTATTTTGCTTCAGGTCTTAGCTGAAAGGGTTAATGGTGAACAGATTCTCAATACAATTAATATTAAAAACAAAGGGGAAGGAATGCAATCCAAATTCAAGATAGAACAAGAGAAAGGCTGGAGGAAGCTAAGAATTAGATATCTGCTGCCATATTCAGGCAGGAGAGCGTTCCAAGCCCTGAAGTGACATTGAGCAGACTGAGCTGTTGTTTCCTGTGAGGCTTAGGCCTGGTCTACACTAGGCGTTTAAACCGGTTTTAGGAGCGTAAAACTGATTTAAGGCCACACCCGTCCACACTGAGAGGCCCTTTATATTGGTATAAAGGGCTCTTTAAACCGGTTTCTGTACTCCTCCCTAACGAGAGGAATATCGGTATTACCATATCAGATTAGGGTTAGTGTGGCCGCAGATCGATGGTATTGGCCTCCGGGTGGTATCCCACAGTGCACCACTAACCGCTCTGGACAGCAAACTGAATTTGGATGCAGTGGCCAGGTAGACAGGAAAAGCCCCGCAAACTTTTGAATATTTCCTGTTTGCCCAGCGTGGAGCACCGATCAGCACGTGTGGCGATGCAGTTAAAAATCAAAATAAAGAAAGAGCTCCCGCATGGACCATGCGGATGTGATCGTTGTAAGGGCAGGCAAATGTGTTCTATCAGCGCTCCGTTACAGAAGACAAAATTCAAAATCATTTTTAAAAAATCTCCAGACAGACGCCATAGCAGGGGCTCAGCGCACTGCTGCGTGACAAGCGTAACGGCAAGCCAAAGAATCAAATGGACGCTCATGGACTGGAGGACTCAAGCTATCCCACAGTTCCTGCAGTCTCCGAAAAGTATTTGCATTCTTGGCTGAGCTCCAAATGCTTCTAGGGTCAAACACAGTGTCCGCGGTGGGTCAGGGCATAGCTCGGCAATTTACGCACCCCCCCCCCCAGAAGTGAAAGGGAAAAAAATCCTCTCTTGACTTTTTAACATGTCATCCTATCTTTACTGAATGCTGCAGATAGATGCGATGCTGCAGCACTCAACACCAACATCCTTGCTCCCCCCCCCGCCATGGGTGGCTGATGGTGCAATATGACTGGTACCCGTCCTCATCATCAGCCTATTGGCACATGGGGCAGTGCAAAAGGACTGGTAACCATGCTGACTAGCATCACTTAGGTCAATCAAGGGCGCCTGGCCCTAATTTTTCCTGGTAGATGGTGCAGTATGGCTGACAACCATCATCATCATAGCAACAGGGGGCTGAGCTCCATCAGCCCCCACCCTTCATGTGTAAAGAAAAGATTCAATTGCCCCTGGACTAGCAGAGGGATGCTGGGCTCCTCTCCTCTACACTCCTTACTGTCCTGTCTGGACTATCATAGCAGCTGGAGGCTGCCTTCCACTCATTTCTCACTAACAAGTCACTGTGTCTTATTCCTGCATTCTTTATTACTTCATCACACAAGTGGGGGGACAATGCTATGGTAGCCCAGGAAGGCTGGGGGAAGAACGGAATCAACAGGTGGGGTTGTTGCAGGAGCACCCCCTGTGAATAGCATACAGCTCATAATTTCAGCAGGATCTGACACAGAGCAGCTGTGCTCTCTGGTTCTATGATACAGTGGTTCTCTAGTACACTTGCCCATATTCTAGGCAGGACTGATTCTATTTTTAGATACCAAAAAGGAGGGATTGACTCAGGGAGTCATTCCCAATTTTGGCTTTTGCACCCCGGCTGATCTCAGCCAGGGGCACTTATGACAGCAGCAAATGGTGCAGTGCAAAAGGACTGGTAACCATGATCATCTTATTACCAATTTATGGTATGGTAGATGGTACAGTATGGCTGGTAACCATCTCTGCTGTCATGCAAAAGCAAAAGCATGCTGCTGTGTAGCGCTGCTGAATCACCTCTGTCAGCGGCATCTAGTACACATACGGTGACAGGCACAAAAGGCAAAACAGGCTCCATGGTTGCCATGCTATGGCATCTGCCAGGGCAATCCAGGGAAAAAAGGCGTGAAATGCTTGTCTGCTGTTGCTTTCCCAGAGGAAGGAGTGACTGACGACATTTACCCAGAACCACCCGCGACAATGATTTTTGCCCCATCAGGCACTGGGATCTCAACCCGGAAATTCCAAGGGGCGGGGGAGGCTGCGGGAACTATGGGATAGCTACGGAATAGCTACCCACAGTGCAACGCTCCAGAAATTGACGCTAGCCTCGGACCGTGGACGCACACCACCGATTTAATGTGTTTAGTGTGGCCGTGCACACTCGATTTTATACAATCTGTTTTGCTAAACCGGTTTATGTAAAATCGGAATAATCCCGTAGTGTAGACGTACCCTTATATATCTGCTCAGCGAGTCACCAGACACATTCCTGGCTTGTGGATTGTCTGGAGCCTAGCACAGTAGTGACTTTTCACATTGCAACCACCAGTTTTTTAAGGGGAAAAAAATCATACTAGTGTAAATCCTTCATTAGCTTCAACTGAATTATTCCACATTTACATTATGGTGACTGTGGTTAGAATTTTCCCTACTCTGATTAAATAATTGATGGATCCATTTGAAATCTATATTGTCTCATTTAGCCTTTAGTTCATTTAAAATCACATCTTGTTTTCTAGAAACATTGAGATCTCACAGACAGACTGTTAAAAATTATCTAGAAATGCAAATAGATACCTACTGAGATTTTCAAAATCATCTTAGCACCTAACTCTAATGTTGCTTGACTGAGAGGAAATGAGAGAGACCATGAGACTACATCATGAAAGATATAGCCTCACTTCATACTTTACATGCAGCTAAATCTTTAAAATTAATTTCTCTAGGAGTTAGGCACCAAGATCTAGCTGTTGAAAATTCCACTTGGTACCTATATATTTTAAAGTTTTCTGAAGAGAATCTACTGCCAGTCTAACCAAGTGGCCACACTCAAAATATATTACCTCTCTCAAAAGTTCCATTCTCTTTTATAGGCATGAAGCTTCAGTAAGTGACCTGTTTGCTTCCTATTCTTCCTAGAAACTGGTCTTCCATCTGTACTCATACTAATTCTTGACTTTCAACCAGCCATTTCTGATTCACCAAAATTAAGCTGCTTGAGAATACAAAAGAGTCAGGAACAGTGACTTATTAAACTTTCAAGGTTTCATATATTATTCTGGAGCAGCAATTATGAAATCTGAGTTCATTAATGTTCAGTGCATAGTGAAATCCCATCTGTTTCTTCAGGTTTTTGCCTGAAGGATAGGAACTGATATGTGTATTCTACAATTTACTAGGTAAATACCTTTTGTAAATATTTATCTTGGACTGTTGGTCATGATGCCATCATTAATGCTGAACCCATAATGCAATTATAAGCCCTATTTTACACCTCCATCCCACAGTCTAACTTTTAATAGGAACAAAATGTTGATTTTTGGGGAGAGAGGGGCAGTCAATAAATCATAGATTCATAGAACTAGAAAGGACTTTGAGAGGTCATCTAGTCCAGTCCCCTGCACTCATTGCAGGACTAAGCATTATCTTCACCGTCCCTGACAGATGTTTGTCTAACCTCCTCTTAAAAATCTCCAATGACAGAGATTCTACAACCTCCCTAGGCAATTTATTCTAGTGCTTAACCACCCTGACAGTTAGGAATTTTTTCCTAATGTCCAAACTAAACCTCCTTTGCTGCAATTTAGGCCCATTGCTTCTTGTCCTCAGAGGTTAAGAAAAAAACATTTTTCTTCTTCCTCCTTGTAACAACCATTTACATACTTGAAAACTGTTATCATGTCCCTTCTCAGTCTTCTCTTTTCCAGACTAAATCAACCCGTTTTTTTTTTTTAATCTTCTCACATAGGTCATATTTTCTAGACCTTTTATGATTTTTAAGACTAAGATTTATTTGGGTATAAGTTTTCATGGGTAAAAAAACCAACTTCTTTAGATGCATTTGTTAGTCTTTAACTCCTTGTTGTTTTTGTGGATACAGACTAACATGGCTAGCCCTAACACCTATTCATTTTTGTTGCTCTTCTCTGGACTTTCTCCAATTTTCCACATCTTTCCTGAAATGTGGCACCCAAAACAGGACACAATACTCCATTTGAGGCCTAATCAGAGCAGAATAGAACAGAAGAATTACTTCTCGTGTCTTGCTTACAACATTCCTGCTAATACCACCCAGAAGGATGTTCACTTTTTTTGCAACAACATTACACTCTTGACTTCTGTTTAGCTTGTGGTCCACTATGACCCCCAGATCCCTTGTGCAGTACTCCTTCCTAGGCAGTCATTTCCTATTTTGTATATGTGCAACTGATTGTTCTTTCCTAAATGGAGTACTTCACATTTGCCCTTATTGAATTTCATCCTATTTACTTCAGACCATTTCTCCAGTTTGTCCAGATTATTTTGAATTTCAATCCTATCCTCCAAAGCACTTGCAACCCTTCCCGGCTTGGTATCGTCCACAAATGTTATAAGTGTACTCTGTATGCCATTATCTAAATCATTGATGAACATATTGAACAGAACAGGACCCACAACTGATCCCTGTGGGACTCCACTCATTATACCTTTCCAGCATGACTGTGAACCACTACTCTCTGGAAACGGTTTTCCAACCAGTTTTGCACCCACCTTATAGTAGCTCCATCTAGGTTGCATTTCCCTAATTTATTTATGATTGGAGATTGTTTAAAATATAGCAATGTATAAGTCTGGGAAATGACAATCCCTCACAAATGATCCATTTTCAAACTATAAGTCTTCTTTCTTTGGCCATTTCTGCCTCGCTAGCCAAAAAAAAAGTGTATTAAATTCACCCATTCTACATTCAAAACTCACCAAGTTACACCTTTGCAGAGACCCTTAATCTTCCAAATATTAGGAGCTTTTGATTAAATTTGCTTTTGAAATAAAGTAGTTATTAACAACAACGTAGTTATTACCATATTTACCACCGGATCAGTGGGAAATTAATAGATTTGGCAGCTTCTGTTAACCTGAGAAATAACCTGAGCTCTGATCATATACATGGAAGTTGCCAAACTTTCAAGGACAATTCTGAACAGCCCCATAGAGGAGAGAACATGAAGCAACCATAGAAACAAGTTGGGGGGAGGGGCTAAGATGGGCATAGAGGCAAAAAGGAAAGTGCAGGGGGCAAAGAAGGGAGAACAGATTTGGGAAGAATGAAGACAGAATGCAGGGAGATGAGTAGAGGTGTGGGAGAAGCAGAAGAGAAATAGGAAGAACAACAAAAAATTATAGTGGCCTTAACATATTTGCCATTAAAAAGGGGTGAGTATGTGTATATGCAGCGAGGTTTTGGGGGCGAAAATATTTCTGGTGAGGTTACTGGTTGTAGCAGAAACCAAGATGCTGCTCGATTGAGAGGAAATGAGAGAAATGATGGTGCATCATGAGAGATGCAGTCTCACTTCTAACTTTCCCTGCAGCTAAATCTTGAAAATTCTTGATTAGGCTATATTTGAAAAAAAAATAGATTAAACTTTAGTTTAACTCTCACCCTCCCCCGCAAACCTAAGGAAATTCTCATACAAGATTTTTCATTAAGCTGAACTTAAGGCTGCAATACAGATCAGTAACTTAAGGGTAAAAAACTCCATCCTTACAGGAACATGGTGGCTTTTTTAAAAAGAAAGAAAGAAAAGGAAGAACAGGAAAATTATTGTGTAGGTAAAATGTAAAAGAAACTCAGATATGCAAAAAAAAATGTTTCAGCCACCTAAACAACTTTAATTCTGTTCTTGTAATAATACTACTCTCCATTCTATCCGTTGATCCTTTCCTAGGAAGGATTTGTTTTTGCAAGCCCTAATTCACACAATTACATATTTATAGATCAAGTCTCTGTATTGTAAAATGTGTTATTTTGCGATTCTGTGATTTTTTTTTCTCAAGATATGTGAAAATCACAGACTATGACTGTGAACATATTAAATGTTGAAAAATCACTGTACTGGTCTTGTGGGTACATCCCTGCCATTCCCCCATCTTCATCTTTTTTCCTAAGGCTTTAAAAAGTCTGCAGTTTATGGAAGTAGAAATATCAAATGTGGGAAAGAGATTACACTTGTACAACTTGTATAGACTTGTATGTTTGATGTCAATTGTAAGGGACTTGCTCAGACACCAAATTAACCTTAGCTCTTTTTGCTAAATTCATAATCTGGGCCTACAAGTTTTCTTACTTGTGCAAGCTCTGTATTTACAGATACTTTTATCACTGGAGACACATCCATTATGTTGACATTTAGATACCACTTTAATAAACACAACAGAAAGGTCTCAGATAGTTGTAGACATGAACCCAATTCTGTCCTTATCTTAAGAGGTGCAACTCATATACATTAAGGAGAGTTGTACCCGATAGAGGTTCCATGAATTAGGAGTAACCATAAAGTCTTAGGCCCCAATTAAGTAAAGCATTTACACACATGCTTAACTCTAAGCATATGCTTAAATCCCAATTAAGTCAATAGGCCTAAGCCACATGCTGCTTTGAGTAAAAGCCCAGATAGATGAACCTGGAACAAAACAAATCATTTGTCAAATCAGGATTTTGTGAAGTATGGGTTTTTTCCCCCTCCTGTGGATAATATATGTTTGTACAGAAAGCCGTTTGTGTGAGTAAGGCATTGTCATGTTTGTGGTCACTGATGAGGTAAAACTCTTTGCTTTGGATAAATAATGCTTGATTTGAATTTCTTTCTTTCCCCCCGCCCCCAATCTCAGGGAATCACCAAAGGGCAGAGTTCAGGGCATTTGAATGTCTTATTGTATATTTCCATACTTTCAAATATATAGGGCAGGGATCGGCAACCTTTGGCACGGGGCTCACCAGGGTAAGCACCCTGGCGGGCCGGGCAAGTTTGTTTACCTGACGCATCAGCAGGTTCTGCTGACTGCATCTCCCACTGGCTGTGATTCGCCGTCCCAGGCCAATGGGGGCAGCAGGAAGCGGTGCGGGCGAGGGATGTGCTGGCCGCGGCTTCCCGCTACCACCATTGGCCTGGGATGGCGAACTGCAGCCAGTGGGAGCCATGATCGGCCAAACTGGATGACGCGGAAGGTAAACAAACTGGCCTGGCTCACCAGGGTAAGCACGTGCCAGAGGTTGCCGACCCCTGGTTTATACATACAGATGCCTGTTTAAAACAACAATGCATTCATTCGAAAAGTGAGAAAGCCGGTCAGATTTCCAGTTTAGCTCATATCGTCACACAAATCCCTTAACCATGCCAATTAAAAAAAGTTAGCACTTGTCATATAAAGGTATGTTTTATTGATAGTTCAATGCCTGCATTCAGAACACATCACTGCAGGAGATGTGCTACTTGCAGATATTTGAATGAAACTCACACAAGTGATAGCTATCAACAAGTGCCTGCTACAGATCAAAACAAATCTAAATCCTAGTACAAAGCAGGCTGTGTACCGAGTCATTACTAAGTGCTGGGTAATGGCATGTAATGTCTACTATAGGCTATTTCCCCCCTCACCCACAAAATATAAAATTAATTTTAAAACTCTTGAACCTCCTAGTGATTGTGTTCTTGATTCTGCTTGGGCTACGTGATTATTTTAGTCAAATTGATCTTAAAACATAGATGTTATTTCAGTCACAAAATTTCAAACTCTTACAGATATTAGATCTTGTTATTCAAGGATATGTTTTGGATATTTTAGCTTCACAGTGCCCTTCCAAATATCACACATAGTTTGAGAAAAGACCTACCAAGTAGTTGTTCTAACATACCATTCTTTTTGCATAAATGGAGTAATAAATCCTCTTCACAGACAAAGTTGGCCTGTGCTTTAAACTAGAACTATAGCCACCTGGTCCAGTCCATGGACAGAAGTAAATAACTGACTGCCACAAAAGCTACCTAGGGTATGGCCCCAGAATTCAGCAAACTGATAAAACTTCACAGATAAATGAGAAGGAATTGGATGGAGTGTCCAGGTGACCATAGAGCTGTTGAGTGGGGCATAAAGAAATACAACAAAGCCTCAATTAAGTGGAAATCCCTTGCTGTTCAAAATTGGTTTGTGTTCCAGGACTTCATTCATGGTCAGTTAGTAGAGATTCATACAAGTGAGGTTTGTATAATGGAGATAAACTGGCTTCCTGCAGACTTTTCAGCATAGAAGGGCTCAGAAGGAATAAAACCTTTCCATGAAGTGCACTAATCAAGAGTTTTGCCATAAGTATTTTCTATGGATGAAGTGCCTTAGTCTTGAGTCCTGTCTTCTTCAAGAAATTGATCAATATAGGTATTCTGGAGTAAGCTATTCTGCAATAGCTATTCCAGAATAGCTTCCAGTCAGTACCGGGTTTACCATGGCGCCAGACCCACAATCAGAAGGGGTCCCGGCCAGCCTGATCCCCTGGCCAGCTGAGCTGACCAGGAAAGCTGCCCCAGCCTCTGCTCCACCTCTGCCCCTCCCCTAACCCCCGAGCCCCTTCCCTGAGATACGTGTCCTGGGGGACTGCAGCAGGGGTCAGACCCCCTACCCCTCAAGCCTGGGGAGGAGATGGAGTGTTGGGGAAGGGGCATGGGATGGAGAAAAGAAGGGGATAGGGGAAGCAGGGGAAAGGAATGGGGTGGGAAGGGGAGGATATGGAGCAGTGGGGATGGGGAAGAGAAGGGGATAGGAGAAATGGGGGCAGGAGAGAAGCTGGAGCCCAGCATGCAACCTCCCCTGGGCAGAAGCTGGGACTGCCCTGTTAAGCTGGCCCATCGAACCCTCACCCTGACAAGCCCCACCTCCCCTGCATCTGTACCACCCTGATGAGCCCCCCCAGACACCCTCCTCACTGAGCCCCAGCCATCTGCACCTGGACCCCCACCCAAATGAACCCCACCTCCCCTGCACCTAGACCTCCCCTGCTGAGCCCCAAACACCTTCACCTGGATCCCCTGCAAAGTCCCATTGCCCCTGAACCTGGAACCCCTCAATTTGCTTCTGTGAATCCAGATCTCCCACTGAGCCGCCCGTACCCAGATTGCCCCACAGAGAACTCTCTCACCCCCACCTGGATCCCCCACACTAAGTCCCTCTGTACTTGGATCCTGCTTCCGGGCCGAGCCTACTCACCCACATCTGATGTGCCTGGCAGGGAGGGCAGGGCCCCAGGGTGTTTCTGGGGCAGGCCTGGCCCTTGCACTGTGTCAGGGTCGGGTGCAGCCTCACTGCTGAGTCCCTGTCCTGGCGTGGGGTGAGGGGAGGCTGCAGGGTATTCCCCCACCTCTATGCAACCAGTGGCCTGTGCTCCCCACTGCCATGTTGGAGCCTCCACATTTATGTATTGACAAATACAATTTGGAGAATTTTAAAATATTTGAGAAGAACTTTTAAAGTTTTGGTGCAGAATCCTCTCAGGAATATGGGGTGCTGTGCAGCTGTGATGGTGGGACTGTGAGGAAGGTGGGGAGTGGGGAGGTCTATGGGTGGGGATGCTGGGCAAGCAGTGTGGTGTGCAGGGTGCTGTGCAGTTGTGGTTGGAGGCAAGCAGGGAAGGTCTCTGGGAGGGGTGAGGGCTGGGCATAGAGATCTGTGGTGGAGGTCTCTGGGAGAGGGGGTACTGGACATAGGGTGGGGCACTAGGCAGAGGGGTGGTGTGGAGTGAGCCTGCCCTCAAGGGGAAGGAGCTGGCAGCACAGGGCTGGGCAGGCCAGTGTGCATCTGGCAGCTGCCGGTTTGTAAACAGTGCCCTCCTGCTGGGCTGCACAGAGTGGGGCTGTTCCTGCCACGCTGTGCCTCATTGCCCCCAACCCGCCCTTCACGCTGAAGACTGACTATCCCGCCCCACCCAGCACCTTGCCCCTTGGGGGCCAACAAATATGTTTGGTGCCGGGCCCACAATGTTAATCCGGCGCTGCTCCCAGTATGGCTACTCTATTTCAGAATGAAAGTGTCTTTATTCTGGATCAATTACTCTCACAAAATGAGTGATTTTGAGACAGTGCTGATGATTGTGGATGCCAATCAGCAGACTGGGAAGTCCTTTGAAGTTGGAAGAAGCTGAATACAGGATTCAGTCTGTTGAGCCAACTTCTCCAGTTATCTTATCTTTGCAGGCATCTCCCAAGACTTTTGAAAGATTGAAGCTGTTTGGTTCTTTGCAAAACCATGGCAAATAAACAGAAAAACTGAAACACTGAAGGCTGAAGTGTAGTTTACAGTCTGCACTGATTCAGAGGCAGCACTGCCCCAGGATCATATCAGAGACTGAGATGCAATTTAAGGAGTCAGAATTCCTTGACATCCTCATCTAATCCTCTTTTACTAAGAGTAAAAAGAAAGTTACTGTACTTCTCCCTGTTTATGGAACATCCTACACCCACGCCCCCTGCCCCCCGTGTACCTAGCCAACCACCTATGCTCTGTCCGTCTCTGATCCCTCTTCACCCACTTGCTCATTCAGCGGACTATCAGGCAAGTAGCCAGCTCAGAGGTGGAGTCACAGTGTTTGCAGGGCCAAGCAAGGGAGTAAAACAGAAAACTTTCCCTCACTCACTTGCTTTGCTGATTAAAAACATGACAATCAAGCCCTTAAAACAGATATATTTGCACCATTCATTATATCCTTTTTGATTGAGTTGTGTAGGTGGCACTTGTTGTGGCTCAAGACATCCTCTTCAAAGACTTGACTGTCTGACCTCAGAGTCCCTCACAGGGTGGTATCCTTGGTGCTCCTCTGGAGGAAATCTATTAATCCTGAGTCAAACAAGTTTTAGCATCTAATAAATGAACACTGAATCAGGCAACAAGCCAGCTAACAAGCCAGCTAGCAGGACTACCACTCAACACACAGAAAACTATTCTGCATTTTCTTTTAAAGTTTTTCAAATCTCAGATCCTCAGTGCTCTCATCTATGAGTTTTACCACCAATTACTTCCTACATAAAAGCCATGCATATCTAACTCAACAGCACTTACCATACAAATGAAAATATCTCTATTTCAGTTCTTCCCTAAGAACAGACATGAAGAGTCATTCTATCTCCAGGAACCTGACCTGTCTTCAAAGAAATAGTACATTGTTACAGATCCATGCAAGGTACAATTAAGGAGAAGAGGAATAAGAGTTGCTCATTCTTGAGAGCAAAACCCAGAGTGTGGCATTACTGATCTTCTTTTGAAGACAGCATTGCATTGATAAAAGCAGAATAAATATATTTCTCATACCTATATAAACACAATACAGGCAGGAAGGCGCTCTATAAAATAAAGAGGTTAAAAGGCTTAAAAAACGTTAGCCAAATGTTGGACTAAAAAGATAGACTTTGATAGCAAAATGCATTGTGTCAATAAGTTTAAGGAATTTATTAGGCTGTGATACACGTGGAACAAGATACAGAACAAGAATACATTTTTGAAATAAGGCTTTATTGACTTTTAAATAGCTAATTAGAATCAAAAGATTAAATCAGCCTTGAAGGTGCCCAGGAGATACCTGTCCAGTGCAGGCTCTATATTGGATCACATCTGAAGGATGACAAGGTGTTTTTCTAGAACATATTAAATATCACGTTCTAATGGAGATGTTCTAAAACTGTAGTGTCAACAAAGCAGTTGTTGGAGCCCTGCTAGATAATGTATGGTAAAGTACAACTTGTCTTGTCAAAATTAAAGTTTTAAAATGTGTTTGTGAGAACATGCTAGCTACCTGGTTCTAGAAAACGACCTTACTATCCTAGTCAAGACCTATCCCAAAGTCTGAACTCCTTAAACCATGGAAGAGGAGGCTATCCAGGTGCAGCCCCCTGCCCTGAACTCAAATTTCCCTGTTGAGTTCCTTATGCAAATCTTAGATGAAAAAATGAAGGATGTACAAATCCTTACACACTCATAAACCCAACCCTGTTTAATCCACCAACCCCTCAAGCAGACACAGCAATTGGGATGTCCACTTGCCACATGGGCCTTGCAAACCTCAGCATCCATGGTAGACTTCCACCAAAGTTGCATCATGAACATTTATGAAACTTCAGAAAACCAGACTTTCTGATTGCTGAGGGAACGTCAAAAAACCCACACTGCAGAAGCCAATTTAACACTTTGGGAAATATGCCTCTGTGACCCCACAAAGCAAAATTCCTCAGTAGTCCAGGAAGCCTGGCACCAAACTAAATCTTCCAAACACAAACTACAGAGAAGGAGGATGGTTAGAAGCAATTCAGGTCCCTGAATCCCTACAAGTAGCAGGAAGTGTCACTGCTTGAAGACTAACTGAGGCTTCATCACTGTGACAGAAGCAGCTCCAAGGGCTGCAGTAGGAGGACCACTGCACTAGAAAATACACTGTAGAAGTAAGCTTGCGTTGGCAGTGAGAGGGACTAGATCACCTGCTATGTCTTGTATCAGCTCTAATTTCTATGATTTCATGAAGGATCAATAAGTAAAAGACATACCCCATGGCATGTATGTTAAAGACAACACTCTGCTGTTGAAAGCTGAGGACTATTTCAAATTAATAGGTCGGGGGTGGGGGAAAGTTTGGTGGAGTTTGACAAAATACCAGCATTTACACACACAAAATTGCCTTTGGTCAGTAATGCTATGAAAAATGTATGATTACCATTACTAAAAAAGGTAGTTGTACAGAAAAATAAAGAACCACCAGGAAGAGTGGGAAAAGCTGGGGAAGAAACTGACAAAGCCAGTAGGAGGGGACACCCTTCCTCCCCCCTCTTCCCATGACGCGACATACTGGGAGAAGGGTCCTATGAGCATTTAAGAGTGAATGGGCCAGATCCTCTCCTGGAAAATCATTATAACTCCACTGATGACAGTATGCTCAAAAGATAATCTCCAACTGTTGTCTGGTATTTACATAGAGTGATGGGTAACTTAAAAACACAATAGACAACAACCAAGCAAGGGGGAAAGGGCTCCACCAGAACGCACCACAGAATGCACCACCAGAACGCACCTCCAAACACCACAAAGGAATCTGGTGCCAGATTGGAAGCCTCCATCCACCCACACACAGAGTTAAGACTTTATCTGAAAAGGAGGATAGGAGTTGCTGCATTTGCTATGGTCAAGTCAAAGCCCCCCTGCAGTTAGTTAGATGGATATTATTACTTATGCATCTATCCAGTAGTCATGGCCGGATGCATATTGAAGTAAATAATGTTTCTGGTATCATTAAATACAAGCAAATATTTTCACATGTAATCAGATTGCTCAACCTGCCTGGTCCATCCAAAAACATGTTAAACAGGTAGTCCATACTGGATGGAGCCAGTATGGGCTACCAACTGAAGGATTCCTTGAAGTTCCACCAAGTTTTGCCTCTGACTTGGATTACGGAGAGACTAGAGAAGTGTATGAAGGAGAAATGATAAGAAATAATAATGAAGATAAGACGGGGGTGAGGATAAAGAACAGTGATGAGATAGAAAAAATGCTTCTTCAATATGCTACTTGTGTTTTGTCTGAATCATTCAACTGGTAATCTGCATAATCTGTAAAAACTAGATCATGGCATTTAAGCAGAACTGCACTTCCCATGAAGAACGTTGGTAGATACACTGCCCCAGGTATATTGAATACCTCCCTTTGCTCCTCAGTAGGCAGGCTGAAAGCATTTGCTACTGCATCCCTTTGTCTCATGCATCTATCACCGCCATCTTAGTTTTTCAAACTGGTACAGATTAGGGAAGGGGGCATAGAGCTGTTTCATCCCTGCCCCTCCCCACCACTTTTGAGGCCCTGATACCCAAGGGACAATAGGGAGGGAGCAGTTCTCCAGCCATTTTCCCTGGTCCTTACGTAGGCTGTGAGGGGATGGAAACACTCTCTGCCTTATTTCATACCCATAAATGGACCAAACAGAATCTGGCCCTAAATAACTACAAGCAATATGCATACAGCACAGTAATGCATAGTAATACATAAATATTTTAGCTTCTCTTTACAGCTAGCAACCTAACATCCAGATATTTTCAAAGGAAAGACACACGCTCAACATTTCTCCTTGGTGTTTTGATTGTTTGTTTGTTTCTTTGTACAGAGAAAGTATTGTAAGCCAACAACGGTATAAAATTTCTTAATCATTCTTAATTAGCATTCCTTGTCAGCCTCACTCTTTGAGGTGTAAGATATAGCAGACATCTATTCTAAATTGGAAGGCTCCAGAATCCTTTCTAAAGTGAAGTTACTTGCACTAAGAAAGGCCCTTTTGTATGTCAAAGACAGCAACAATGCCAAAGGCTATGTCTGCACTAGCACACATACTTTGTTACTTGTCCGTGCACATGCTCACACATGTTCCCCATGACTTTTTAAGTCCTCTGGAGTCTGACTAGCTACACCCATGTCATGGGTGAAAGTGGGCCAGTAGGGGGCCGATACAGCATACAGGTAAGAAGTGGCTGCTGCTACCGGCCCCTACGCAGCCGACATTAAAGCACTGCTATGGCACCCTTTTAAATCGCCCCAGGAGACATGGGCCAGGCAGTGCAGATGTGCTGGCTGGGGGAGGCTGACCCCCAGCCCCACCCCTTCCGTCCGAGGCCGGGCCCCTGTACCGGGAAGTCCCTGTGTTACTTTCACCTCTGCCAAGTGTCCACATATACTATGCTGGGTGGGGTGTGGCACTATGTACATATACCTGTGTTGACACTGCCCTTTTGTTATGCAACATTAGTGCTACCATTTCAGAGGTGGTATCCTGGGGTTCTGTGTATCTTGAAGACTGAGAGCATGCAGAATAGTAGAACCAGGGCCGGCACAACCCATTAGGCGACCTTGATGGTCGCCTAGGGTGCTAACATTTGGGGGGTGGCGACCATGGCGGCCGGATCTTCGGCCGCTCCGGATGTTGGCGGTATTTTGGGGGTGGGACCTTCCGCTGCCTAGGGCGCCAAAAAAGCTGGTGGCACTCTTGAGTAGAACACCTCTTTTTTTTCCAGATCTGCATTGTGATATATTACCTTGGAAATAAGGAATAATTTCTTTAACATATAGAAAGTTTTCTTTCCTGAGACAGCATTTGTGCTGTGCAGTTTGCAAAATATAAGCAGTGGAACTATAGCCTCAAAACTGCACAGCTAAAGTATGTGCTTAATTTTACACGTTGCGTGTGAAATTAAACACATAATTACTTCTTTCCAGGACCAGTGCCTAAAATGTAAGATCATTGGAGTAAAGATAGTTTCTTTATAAGTATTTGTATAATGCTTAACATAATGAGGCCACAGCCTTGACTCATATCTCAGAAAGCTAGAATAATAAATAATCAGATTTGTGTGGAATATTGGTAAATTTGGATCTACACTGAAGGGCATTCAGTGCCTGATAGTAAGGTTAGTTTCACTCAAGTGATGTGAGCAGATCTGCCAACACATTTTAAAAAATTTCCGCTCATTTTGGGATTTAACTTAAAAGCAAGGTTTCTGTCTACTAGTGTATAACTGTGGGAGTCTCTTTTGGCTTTCAGCAAGAGCTGTAGCTGCTGAATAAATGACAGCACATGATGATTCATGCTCTTATTTTCAACACTATGTTCACAAGTGGTCTATTCAAATTGACAGACAATGCTAACTATAGTGACAACAATATTCCAGCGAGTGGAGATAAAAACAACAAACATCTAATATATCATCGCTTTATCCACAGAACAGGTGTATCGCTGTCAGCAGCAGGGCATGCATTCTTATAGTGTTTTGCCAAAATATTTGCGCTGGGGAAAATATTTACAATGAAATTTTGTTTGTTGAAATTTGCCTGGTTTTAAGTCTGTGAAAACTTTTGGAACTGGAGAAAACTGTACAACATGTCAACATGTGCCATGCATGGTTATAAGATTTGGAAGTTTTAGATAATTCTGAAATACGTAGAATATGATGTTTCAATGAACTGGTGGCTCTAACTTGATCTAAAATGCTAGCAAATGATTTGTTTGTTTTTTCTCCCCCTGAAGGATGGACTTTTTTTCTGTTTTTCACCTTAGATCTGATCCTAAGCCCATCAAAGTCAAAGGAAATCTCTTTCCTTTGAATCACTGGGCTTTAAATCAGGACCATAATGAACACGAGGCCAAATTGTGATATCCTCACTCATAGCGAACAGTATCTTACACCTTGAATGATCTTATTGAAATCAATGGGACGACTTATTTAATAGCATACTGAGTGCTAGTGTAACCCAAGCTGGCCCAAAGTTACTATAGATCTCCTGGGTGACCGCTAACATTTTCAACAGTGTCCATTTTCTTTTATCAGGGCTAATATCTGTCCACTGATGTTGATGATGATACTAAATGTATTTGCATTATATTAGCGTCTAGAAGCACCAACTGAAATCTATGTGTGCTACAAACACATAGTCAAAGATAGTACGTGGCCTGAAATGTTTAAAATGTAAATGGACAAGAAAGATGAAAGGAAGAATTGCTGTTAGTGGCATTATTTATAACCATGCAGGTCTAGAATTGTATTGACTTGAGGGGGTACATATGACAATTTCAATCAGAGAAACTAGAGATGGAAAAGACCACTGAGGTTATCAAGTCCATCTAATGCACTATAAAACCTATGTTGACACACCAGTTTACATCAGCAGAGGATCCAGCTGTTCTGTCTTAATTTTTTTGGCCAATCTAATAATATTAAATGACTCAAGAGATGGTGATTCCACCACTTGCCTTCAGAGACTAATCCAACAAGTGAACAGATCTCAAATAGGAGGCTCCCAAATATTCAGTCTAGATTTCTCCTTGCTCACTTTTATTCCATTTACCTTTGGGGCGTCTCAAAGAAAACCTTTAGTATGTATTGCAAAATTCTTGTGGACTTGTCATATCATCATCCTCATAAAAAATAAATAGATCAGGGGTCGGCAACCTCTGGCATGTGGCTCGCCAGAGTAAGCACCCTGGCAGGCTGGGCCAGTTTGTTTACCTGCCACATTGGCAGGTTTGGCTGACCGCGTCTCCCACTGGCCACGGTTCGCTGTCCAAGGCCAATGGGGGCAGTGGGAAGCGGCATGGGCCTAACCCTAACCCGTCACCTCCATTGGCCTGGGATGGCGAACTGCAGCCAGTGGGAGCCACGATCGGCCGAACCTGCCGACGCGTCAGATAAACAAAGTGGCCTGGCCCGCCTGGGTGCTTACCCTGGCGAACCGCGTGCCAGAGATTGCCAACCCCTGAAATAGATGTTGCTACCTTCCCACCAAGGGCAGATGAAACAAACAGCCCATAAGCTCTTAGCATTTCTTTCTGTTCCTTCTCCCACCATACAAACAAAAATCCAGTCTTATCTGGGTTGAATCTCAGCCAGCTAATTGTCATCCAAGCCAGCCCATGGGTAGGTTAATCATCTGCATTAGGTCTGATGAAACAAAGTAAAAATGTTGGGTATGTTACCTGCATTCCGGAGGCACAGCAGCCCACACCATTTCACTATTTCTGGTAGCAGACTCATATATAAACAGTCATCCAGGCTCCCTGGATGGCTCTTACCAGCTCCAGCTTTTAGCCTGGCCTGGGGGTGCGGCCTCAGGGGAAAGAGGAAAAGCAGGGAGTTTGGGGGAAGAGGATGGCCATGGGGTGGGGCCTCAGGGGAAGAGGAAGAGCAGGGTGGGGCCACAGAGAGGGCGGGGCTCCTGCATGTGTCCAGTTTTTGTCTTTTGAACAGGTGGTCACCCTACCCATACAAACACTGCCCTTTGTCAGTCCCCTACCGTCAGATGTGCTTGTGAGATATCCCGGGACATCTTCTTTAAGGCTGATGTCTCTTTAAGTCCTCTGGAGTCTGACTAGCTACAATTCTGAATAGCTCTGATTAAAATCAGTTTAATTTGAAGACATATGTAATAGAAAACAATGACGTGTCCATGTTTGCTGATTTGTGAAAATAATAGAGAACAGATGTCATATTTAATCACCTTTCTCCTGCTTTTAAAAAAAAATAATATGGATGTGTAGTTCACCACATGATTTCTTCATTTACCCAAACTTTTTTTAACTGATGTCCTGTTTAAACACCTCTAATTATCCTGTTTACTTTGACTAATGATATCTAAGAAGTCTATTATAGTATGTGCTTTTCTGCACCTTTAAATGAAGCTTTAATGAGCATGCACTTTCCATTGTGTGTAGATAAGGCATATAAATGTGAGCCAGATTTGCACATTTTGCATTATCTTGCATGAAAACAAATTGCAAATTTTACATTAAATCCTCACTACTAAGCAATTTGAAACTGCACAGGGGTTCATTATTTTTCTTATTAGCTAAATTTCCATATGAGTATCATGCTGATAAATATCATCAACTATGCCATAAATTTCACTTAAATTAATACAAACAATAATGCTTTATTAGTATGTACAATGGAGCACATCTTAAATAATCATTTGATTCAAAGGACTCTATTTTCTCATCTCTTCTAATTTACCGCATGCATGTCCAGGAATATGCCAATATCTTCTAGTATATGCAGCTCATCAGAGACAACTCAGCCCTTGTTCTGCCCTTTCACTGTTTAAAAGGCATAGCCACATCCTAACATTTGGAGACAGAATGTTCTGGAATCAAATATCTAGCTTACCAGAAATTCCAAATATGTCCTTCGAAAAAAACACCCCTATATTCACGGAGGGAAAACATGCAGATTTTCCCTTTTATGTCCATGGACCAAATCCAATGAATTTTCAACGTGTGTCATTCATTCCTAATGATCTAATCCTCTCCCTGGTGTAGGATAGTTCTGGGTGGCCTGGGGTGGGGTTTGGGTGGAGATGAAATAAACATCGCTTCATAGAGAAATAAAATGAAAGCTGCCAAGGCTGGTAAGATTTCCAGACTTCAGATGCTTCCAGAGTTCAAAATGGAGAAACAAACAGATTCCATAGTGTATCTTGTAGCGGATTTCTGTATTTAAGGAGTAACTCTTAACCCATGATGTTGTCTGGTGTCCTAATTAAACCTCACAGACTTACACATATCCAAATGTTTTTTAAAACCTCTACTGTATTAAGAATTGTTTGGAGTAGCATAGGGGAATATAGCAGGGGTGGCTGCACCCTGAGGGTCCCCTCTTGGCTAGAGGTTGCTGTGCAGCACCCGGCCTCGGTTATTCTCTCTTTTCTTTTAAGATATTCTCTCTTTTCTTTTAAGAACTCACCCATTTCAAAAATAAGTGAAAAAAATCTCTAGAAAGGATCCCATTTATTTGGTCTTCTGGGTACACATAGGCCGCAACACCAGTTCAACATCTCTCTCTATCCCTAGTTGGGGGTTACCAGCTGTCTTTCCCAGAATTGATTGTGTTTAATTCAGGAGATTGTTTTCCTCACATCTGGCAAAATCAGAACCCGACATCGTTTTTTAAAGCTGGTCTATTGGAAGAAGTGCTGTGGGGATGGATGCATGCAACACTGGACATATTTCTATTCAGATTTGTTTTTCAATCCTGAATTTCAATAATCCAATACAAAGACACTGTTTCATCCATCTTTTTACACTTCCATGACCTTCTAATGGGGTGGCACCCACTTCTGGCGAGTGTCCCATTCTGGTCAGGTGTGTCTGCAGTCTTTCAGTTTATGGTGACCCCTGTCAGTTGTTTTGTCAGGCATTTTTTCAGTGATTCAGCCCTCTGGCTGAGTCACACACTCTCTGTATATGAATCAGAACAGACCCCTCCAGGGTACACAGTCCACAAGGAGCCTGTCTCCATACTCTTCGATTGCTGTCTCTTTAGCCCTCCATGGGCTCTGTCTTTAAGCAGGCCCAGCCCTGGTATGGGGCTGTACCCCCATGGCTTCCTCCCTGAATACACTATCTTCCTGTGGCCCTTCCCTGGTTCATTCCTTACTCAGTCCCAGCAGCCAGCCAGGAACTTCTTCATTGCTCCCACAGTCCCTGCTGGCAACTGTCTTAGGCCACATCTACACTGCAGCTGGGATCGACACTCTGAGATTGATCCACTGGTGATCAATTTAGAGGGTGTAGTGAAGACCCACCAATTAACAGCAGATCGCTCTCCAGTCAACCCCTGAACTCTATCCTCGATGAGAAGAGTAAGGTAAGTCAACAGTAGAGTTTCTACCATCAAACCTCAGTGATCTAGACCCTGCGGTAACTTGATCTAAGGAACATTGACTCCATCTACGTTATTCACATAGCTGGAGTTGTGTAGCATAAGTCAACTTACTGTGGTAGTGTAGACATAGCCTTAGCTCATTCCTAGAAGCCAGCCAGGAGCTCTCTCACTCCCCCAGTTCCTGTCCACAATGATCTGTCCATGGTCCTGCTGTTCTGCCTGCCTGCCCTCACCCTCCCAGCTCCAGGAAGTAAGTGACTACTGTCTATTTTGCAGCTCCTTGTATATGGACCTACTGGGCTCTGATTGGCCGCTCCTGCAGCCCCTCTAATTGGCTGCTTCCCCTGTAGCCAATCTAGGCCACTTGGAGGTCTTCTCTTCTGTTCCTCTTTTGGACAGGGTGTGGAAGGACACTGAGACCTCCAGCAGGGGACCTCTGGGCTCAGTCCACCCCGTCACAGACCTTTCACTTCCCAGCCACCCCCCACTCATCCATATACTAGCTGAGTGACTGACAATATTCATAGTAACACACACTGGTGAACACTATTGCAAAAGACACATCCAAAACAACACACTCCACTGCACACAATTTTTTCCCCCTGGAAAGAGAGAACAAACATGCGACATTGCTTAATGCACCACTGGAAGGCACTCAGCTATTACGATGATAAGTGCAGTATAAGAACCTATATAGAAGAATGTATCCAGAACAGACTCATTGGCTGGTTAGTACAGCAAAAGTCCATATGGAGGTGATACATGAGTCGTGGAATAACAAAATTGTAAATTATCAGAGGGGTAGCCGTGTTAGTCTGGATCTGTAAAAAGCGACAAAGAGTTCTGTGGCACCTTATAGGGTAACAGAAGTATTGGAGCATAAGCTTTCGTGGGTGAATATCCACTTCGTCAGACGCATGTCCAATACTTCTGTTACTCTGTAACAGGTGTTACTCTATAAGGTGTCTCAGGACTCTTTGTCGCTTTTTACAGAATTGTAAATGTCTGTGGATATATATGTTGTCTTAAAATGCCTTGTGTTTAACATTACATGATAAGGAGAACTAATGTTTGTAAATTTGGATAATTTATCTATGTTCTAATTTGCCATTCAGTTCATGAAGCATCAAAGTTACAAAAGCAAAACCCTCAGAAAAGCTGCTTAGTAGAACAATTAGCTTTTGTACTGAACATTAAGGGCAAACATGAGCCCAGAATAGAACAGTAATAGATGAACCAGAAAAACAGACTACAGCTGCCAGAAAAATGAGCCAGTACAATTGTTTAAAATACTAGCCATTTTCTCCTGGATGCATGCAACTACACTGGCTTCAGGCCACCCAAGATAAACTGTGCAATTGTTGTTTATTTCTTTGATGGGACATTAGAAGTGTGCTTAAAGGAATTCCTGGAATTTAAACAGCAAGGGTCCTCAATTATTTCTTCAATATATTTGTAAGGAACTTCTCCAGGGTAGAAATGTATAGTGTAAAGTTGATTTTGTTCTAATAAAGCTAGCCCAGCAAGTGTCAATTTCCAGGGCTCCAGTCGCCCTGCCTCAAAAGCAGAGGAAAATCAGATGGATAAAAAAGCCATTGTTGCCTCACAACATTTTGTAAACCAGTGAAGATTGGCAGTGGCCCTGGAGGTTTTTCGCCTTCCTCCGAAGCATGGGGCAGGGGTCGCTTGCTAAAGGAGTGGGTGGATCGGCTTATGTGGCCTGCATCTAGCAGGAGGTCAGACTAGATGATCATAATGGTCCCTTCTGATCTTGAATTCTATGATTCTATGATTCTATGAATATTTCAGTATTAAAACCCAGTTGCAGGATTCTGAAAAATTTAAATATTCAAAATATTGGGCATAGGGAGAATGAATGTTTTTTTTAGGGCTGTCGATTAATCGCAGTTAACGCATGTGAGTAACTCAAAAAATTAATCACGATTTAAAAAATAATTGTGATTATTCATAGTTTTAATCACACTGTTAAACAATAGAATACCAATAGAAATTTATTAAATATTTTGGATATTTTTCTACATTTTCAAATATATCGATTTCAATTACAACACAGAATACAAAGTGTACAGTGCTCACTTTATATTATTTTTATTACAAATATTTGCCCTGTAAAAATGACAAACAAAAGAAATAGTATTTTTCAATTGACCTCATACAAGTACCATAATGTAATCTCTTTATCGTGAAAGAGCAACTTACAAATGTAGGGTTTTTTTGTTACATAACTGCAGTCAAAAAACCAATGTAAAACTTTGGACCCTACAAGTTCACGAAGTCCTACTTCTTATTTATCCAATTGCTAAGAGAAACAAGTTTGTTTACATTTATGGGAGATAATGCTGTCCACTTCTTATTTACAATGTCACCTGAAAGTTAGAACAGATGTTTGCATGGCGCTTTGTAGCCAGCATTGCAAGGTATTTACATGTCAGATATGCTAAACATTTGTACGCGCCTTCATGCTTCGGCCACCATTCCAGAGGACATGCTTCCATGCTGATGACGCTTGTTAAAAAAATAATGGATTAATTAAATTTGTGACTGAACTCCTTGGGGGAGAATTGTATGTCTCCTGCTCTGTGATTTACCCGCATTCTGCCATATATTTCATGTTATAGCAGTATTGGATGATGACCCATCATGTTGTTCATTTTAAGAACATTTTCACTGCAGATTTGACAACATGCAAAAAAGGTACCAATGTGAGATTTCTAAAGATAGCTACAGCACTCGACCCAAGATTTAAGACTCTGAAGTGCCTTCCAAAATCTGATTGGGGTGTGGTGTGGAGCATGCTTTCAGACTCTTAAAAGAGCAACACTCCGATGTGGAAACTACAGAGCCTGAACCACCAAAAAAGAAAATTAACCTTCTATTGTTGGCATCTAACTCTAATGATGAAAATGAACATGCATTGGTCTGCACTGCTTTGGATCATTATTGAGAAGAACCCGTTATCAGCATGGACACATGTCCTCTGGAATGATGGTTGAAGCATGAAGAGACATGAATCTTTCACACATCTGGCATGTAAATATCTTGCAACACTGGCTACAACAGTGCCATGTGAACGTCTGTTCTCACTTTTGTAAACAAGAAGCAGGCAGCATTATCTCCTGCAAATGTAAACAAACTTGTTTGTCTGAGCAATTGGTTCAATAAGAAGTAGAACTGAGTGGACTTGTAGGTTCTAAAGTTTTACATTATTTTATTTTTGAATGCAGTTATTTTTTGTACATAATTCTTAATTTGAAAGTTCAACTTTTATGATAAAGAGATTGCACTACAGTACTTGTATTAAGTGAATTGAAAAATACTATTTATTTTATTTTTACAGTGCAAATATTTATAATAAAGATAAATATAAAGTGAGCACTGTACACTTTGTATTCTGTGTTGTAATTGAAATCAATATATTTGAAAATATGGAATACATCTAAAAATATTTATATAAATAGTATTCTATTATTATTTAACAGCACAATTAATCGTGCAATTAATCACAATTTTTTTAAATTCACGTGATTAATCATGATGAATATTTTAAATCGCTTGACAGCCCTGTTTTTTTTTCATTCTTTTTCTATGCTTGTAGGGAAAATAGTGAGTGTGTAATGTGACAAAGTCCCTCTTCTACCTTGGTGGGTCCTGCGCTTCTTGGCGGATTTGCTCACCTCAGTGATCTTCCCCTCTGGTGGAACCCACAGTCTGGATCAACTCCTCCTGTGTATGATCAGGAGTTGGGAGGTTTGGGGGGAACCCGGGCCCACCCTCTACTCCGGGTTCCAGCCCAGGGCCCTGTGGAATGCAGCTGTCTATAGTGCCTCTTATAACAGCTGCATGACAGCTACAATTCCCTGGGCTACTTCCCCATGGCCTCCTCCAAACACCTTCTTTATCCTCACCACAGGTCCTTCCTCCTGGTGTCTGATAATGCTTGATTGTATGATAATTCCTCAATCCTCCAGCAGCACACCCTCTCAGTCTCAGCTCCTTGTGCCTCTTGCTCCCAGCTCCTCACACGCACTTCTCTCCTCTGGCTCCTCCTCCTTGACTGGAGTGAGCTCCCCTTTTTATACCAGGTGCCCTGATTAGCCTGCCCTGATTGGCTGCAGGTGCTCCAATCAATGTAGCTCTCTCCGGTGCCTTCTAGAAAGTTCTTAATTGGCCCCAGGTGCCTTAATTACCCTGGAGCAACTGCCATTTTGGTTCCCATGGTACTAGGGATTTGCTTAGCCTGGGGCTAACATACCTGTTCCTGAGTACTTTCCTGTAGCCATCCGGCCTTGCTCCATCACAGTAAGTACAATGAGACTATGTCCATAGAACATGATTCGGTATCCTCTCTTTCTATGTCAATTATTAAATCTTATTTTTGTTCATATTTTGTTGATTTGTATTCCCAAATCAAATAAAAATAGCCATAAATCCAGGAAGTGACACTTTATCAGAATGTAATGGACTGTAAACAAATCTTACATAATGGGCTGTAAATAAAACTGGAAATTCATATGCAAATGCTAATATGAAACTTCTGTCTGGAGTTTACTAGATGACAAAGATAAAGACAGGGAAAATGCATTTCAGAACATGCAGTTTTGCTAAGACAGGATTTTGAAGCAGAAGGAAGTTTTAACATAGATTTGTTTATGGTCCCACACTGCTGGTACCTCTTTGTACTACAAATGGTGTCATAAATAACCATTTATCAAGAACCCTCTTGGTACATTTATCCTTTTCAGCTGCAATTTCCTCAGACCTATACCTAGAACAGACTGAATTTAGCCAGGTGTGACAGTCTAGTAATGAAAAATCCTTCAGCATCCCAGAATTGACCTCAGAGTAATAGACTATCAGAAGTTTTTTAAATTGGGCATATATGATCTTGGCAAAATCACAGATTTTGAAATGAATATCTGAATGATCAATTTCAATTTGTAGCATATGGATTCTTAATATCAATAAACATTAAACATTACTAATACAACCAATACTACTACTTAGTAAATAATTACACGTCTTTAATGTTCTTAATTCTGTGCAAACAATATCTACTATAATCTCACATGTGGGAAATAAAAAGTGTGTAGACACCCTATTATGCAAATGGAGAAACCGAAACACCAATATGTTAAGTAATTTTCCTAAGGACACAGATTGAGCCAGTAATAGAGCTGGAATTACAAATCAAAAGTTACTAGTCACTAGCCTTCTACTCATTCCACTGAGCCTCACCAACTCTCTTGCAGGTCTTGAGGCACACCAACATATATTTTATGTGCAGAGTATTTAGTAGTTATTGGATAACTGTGGCAAAGTTGCATTTATCTTACCAGATGAATATGGTTGTCATATTAACATCCAGGAACAGACCCACTAGATAGATCTAACCAGATCCCTAAACTGTAAACTACCTAAACTACCTTCTGGGATCTCTCATAAAGGAAGGATAGGAGACATTCAAGAGCAATCCCACCCAATTCATGATGCAGGTTTACAGTTTAGGGCTCTGGTTAGGTCTGTCTAGCGGGTCTGTTCCTGGATGTTGAGACGACAACCATATTCAGTTAGTAAGATAAATGCAACTTTGCTGGACAATTATTGACCAATTCCAAAATTGCTTCTTCTGTACCACCTCCCCCCTTCCCTTCTGCCACTAAAAGGAAATAGATTTTAAAGTATTATCATGGCCAACTGATCTTTGTACATCACCCAGGCCACTGTGATTCATGTAGTGTTCATTCCATAGCCAGATCTAAAAACAGACCAAAAGCAAGGGTGGGCTGGGCGTTGGGGGAGGAGAAATCTGAAGAATGAATAACAAGAGCGCCATTTCACCAAAACCACATCAATACACTTTATTTTGGAATCTTACTAGGAAAATATGAATATATACAAACTCTCAGGTCCATACTACAGGCTCTGTAAGTTGCTAAAGGAATAATCAAACTAATATACCGAAGCAATGACAATTCTTCTTACTCGTGTTGAAGAAGTGGGAGGCACTGACTAAAGAAAAACAAATACGGTACTTTTTTTTAGAAATAAAATTAACTCTAGCAACATTGTCTATCTTTAATAAAATAATGGAACAAATATTGAAAGCAATAAATCACTAAAGCCTAGATTTAAATCTGTCCTGGCTTAGTGGTAATACATAGCTGAGCAGATCAGGGACAGAAATGTGACAATTCCATTCTTGGTCCCTCCCTTTACTTTAGTAAGGGGAAGTTGTCTGCTGTTGGTCCACCATAGTAACAGATAGTGTCTTCCTTTGTGCTGTTGGGGCCAGAATATTGGTAGGGAAGAGTCAAGGTTCTACCCATCCATTTCCTTCTTTTGCCCACACAACTGAGTGGGAAAAATAGCAGTGTCCCCTCAAAACCAGCATTCCCCTCCTCACTGTGAATCACAATATGGAGAGCCTATGTGGGGGAGTGAAATGCACCTTGCAGTCTCCCATCTCCTCCACATGTGACTCAGCCTGGTAGGCAGGGGCTGCCCAAAAGTATCTATTTCTGTACTATGATCAACAAGAAGCTGGATGTATAAAGAAAAAAAAATCCCAAACATCTCATTAGTTTTTACTAGATAAAGAAAATATCCCATATTTAAATTTTAGGAAAACATGAATTATAGTGTCCCATAAAATCCTACTTATAATAAATTAAATTATCTTAGATACGAACACTGCCAATTGTTTGGATTGAAAACTGTCTGAAGGGTTTCAAGAAGAGTGTAATGATATATAGTCTGTGTTATTTGGTGGTGGAAGAAAGGGTGTATCTAATGTAAAGTGCTGCCAGGATCAATATTAGGAAATATTAGAAAGTGTCTTATTTCACATCTTCAGTAATGTGTTGGAAGTAGAAGTAAGTAGCACATTAATGAAATTCACAGGTGGAAGCTTATTGGGAGGTGTTGCAGAAACAGTGAGTGAAGAGAAATGATGCAAAGGGAGCTTTGGGAATGGATAGGAAATAACAAGCCGGTATTGAACCTGGGAAAATTAAAGCTAATACACCTAAAACAGCTGGTGTAATGCACTCAAGCTCCATAGGAGTCATTGGGCCAGCAACAGTTTAAGCTAGCAATGAATATGGGCCAATGCTCACAAACAGAAATATACAGTGAATATACTGGAAAGCAATATTACTCAACGAGATCTGGGTTGGTAGTAGCAAGAAATTAGATATACAGATGCTCCCTGCGTTATGTAAACCCGACGCACGCAAATCTGAGCTTTCGGAAACAGAAATAGGAAGGGCTTTTTTTGTTTTTTGTTGGTTTTTTTTTTGTGTAATGGTCGGAGACACGTTTCTGACTTATGCAAAATTCTAGTTATGCAAGACGTTCCGGAACGGAATGCTTGCATAAGTCAGGGAGCGTCTGTAAGTTTATTACAAGACACATGAACAAACAGTCCAACACATTTTTGAGCTACAGAACAAAGAGGCACAATGACTGAGATCAGGAATATCCTTTTCTGTGGTTCTGATCCAGCACCCACTGAAGTCAATCGGAATCATTCCATTGACTAAAATGGACACTGAATCAGGTGTTATGACTCACCTGCAGGGTGGCATCCACTCACCACACCTTTTAAACAGGGAACAGATGAAAAAGGAAATGTGTGTGGTTTGATATTATATACTTTGTACTCTTGCACTTTTAACACAGATTTAAGGATTACTCTTAATTTTATAAATTGTATAATCGGGATGAATATATTTATTTTGGATTCCAGTCAACATAATATATGGGGTATTTCAGTAAAAGCATATCAAATATCTGGGCTTGATCTGATGTGATTTTACAGCTCCATAGCAAATCCACTTTAACAAGGATGCATAAACTTAGAGTCAGAGGAACAGCTAGGATATGCCTATAGCATCCATTGGACACACTTCTCTCTAGAGGAATCTGGGACTAACCTATTGCATTCCTTCTTATAGTTGTCTCTTGGATCCACTGTGTTTTCTGTGATGTGATGGTTTTCTCAATGTTTCTACATGTTCATTGTGTATATACTGTTTCTCTTTTCCTTTGTTTTTGAAATTATATGGGTACTTGAAATTGTAGAGTTGTTTCACCTTGCAGATTTATTCACCATTAATATATTTCTGCTTGAATGTTCCTTGTAATTGCTTCATGCAGTCTAATTTTCCTTTTCTAGGTAACAAGTACACGTTAAATGAGAGTAAACTATTAATAAAAGGCTGCATAAAGTATATTTAATTTAGAATCTTCTCTGTACTTCTGCACTGGCAATGTATAGCAACATTAGTTTTACAGCTGTACATAGAGAGCTAAATTATGCAGGTCTCACCTTGTGACTGAGAGTGCACAGGCACAGAGCCATTGGCCATTATCATCGAAAACTCATGGCAATTGGGGGAGGTCCCGGACGATTGGAAAAAGGCAAATATAGTGCCCCTCTTTAAAAAAGGGAAGAAGGAGAACCCAGGGAACTACAGACCCGTCAGCCTGACATCAGTCCCTGGAAAAATCATGGAGCCAGGTCCTCAAGGAAACAATTTTGAAGCACTTGGAGGAGAGGAAGGTGATCAGGAATAGTCAACACGGATTCATTAAGGGCAAGTCATGCCTGATCAACCTGATTGCCTTCTATGATGAGATAATTGGCTCTGTGGATATGGGGAAAGCAGTGGATGTGATATATCTTGAGTTTAGCAAAGCTTTTGATATGGTCTTCCACAGTATTATTGCCAGCATGGATTGGATGAGTGGACTATAAGGTGGATAGAAAGCTGGCTAAATTGTCAGACTCAACAGGTAGTGATCAATGGCTCGCTGTTTAGTTGGCATCTGGTATCAAGCGGAGTGCCCCAGGGGTCGTTCCTGGGGCTGGTTTTGTTCAACAGCTTTATTAATGACCTGGATGATGGGATGGATTGCACCCTCAGCAAGTTCACAGATGGCACTAAGCTGGGGGGAAAGGTAAATATGCTGGAGGGTAGGGATAGGGTCCAGAGTGACCTAGACAAATTGGAGGATTGGGCCAAAAGAAATCTGATGAGGTTCAACAAGGACAAGTGCAGAGTCCTACACTTAGGAAGGAAGAATCCCATGCACCACTACAAGTTGGTGACCGACTGGCTAAGCAGCAGTTCTGCAGAAAAGTACCTGGGGATTACAGTGGATGAGAAACTGGATATGAGTCAACAGTGTGCCCTTGTTGCTAGGATGGCTAACGCCATATTGGGCTGCATGAGTAGGAGCATTGCCAGCAAATCAAGGGAAGTGATTATTTCCCTCTATTCGGCACTGGTGAGGCCAAATCTGGATTATTGCATCCAGTTTTGAGCCTCCCACTACAGAAAGGATGTGGACAGATTGGAGAGAGTCCAGCTGAAGGATGTTCTAGACTCCCCTTCCCACAGCCCCCATTGGCCTCGAACGGCGAACTGCAGCCAGTGGGAGCTGCGATCGGCCAAACATGTGGCTGCTGCAGGTAAACAAACCATCACGGCCTGCCAGTGGATTTTCCTGATGGGCCACATGCCAAAGGCTGCAACTCCCTGGTGTACATCATCTGAAACTAGATTTAACTCTAATCTCCGAGAGTAAGTCCCTTCCTGTTGCTATGGGAAAACATTCTCCTGTTCTGGTCTTGACAGCTTCCCTAGCTGCTTATGCCAAAGTGTAAGTGAATGCAAGGGTATATAGGTTACTTAGCATAAGTGAGCAGGGTTATATATAAAGCATAGGACAATTTAGACTATATTACTGCTATTATATTGGTGCTATATGCTTAACACATACCGATATGTGTCTGATGCAGATAATATATATTGAGTAGTGTGGTCATTCTATCTATCTATCTATCTATCTATCTATGCTAGCCCAATATATATTAGTCAATAGGCAGGGAAGCACCTAGTATGCTGAGTTTCTAAACACCTAGAAGTTAGGCGTGGCAATGCGCAGCATCACCACCCCTAAGTTTCTTTGTTGAATCTAACATTCAAGCATCTAGCATCCTTCTTTGTGTTTCCCTAGGCTATCCCCCCCGCCCATTCCTTGTGCTCTAGTCAATGCCACATGAGTGGTGCTGTGCTTCCTGCCTAGTGTGGCTTCATTACAGCTGAGGTCTCTTCCATTTTTAGGTACTTAGATGGGAAGATGTGAATAAGGGGCTGAAAAAATGTATGCAAGCGATTAGATTTTCTCTGTGTTTTCTCTACATTTCAGCTAAGTTTGTACAAACACCATACAAGGCTGAGACCAGGGCATGAAAGGAGAAGAGAGAGGTTATTTCCTTCCTGCAAGGATTAAGAGCTACCTCTTGAGTGGAGAGAAGTAATGTGGGGGTAACAATGACCACTTAGCCAACTTCAAGTAGCTCCTGAAGAAATGACCCAAAGTAGAATTTATGATCCCTGCCCAGCACAACATCACTAACCATGTGGAGCTGAAGGAAAAGTTGCTGTTCAAGATCCTCCCCTCCCACAGATTTCCAGGTAGTCAATTGCCAAAACAGATGATCATGGGAGGCATGAAATGCTTCAGTTTTGCATAGACTTAGCTGGTCAATGTAGCAAAGTAGAATTATTGCTCTTGAAGCACATAAAAATCCTGGGACATCTTTAAAAATTCACAAGCCTTGTAATTATGTATACTCTGTAAAGCCTTGAAATGCTACTTTCCTCCGTAAGGCCTGTGATCATATGATGAATAAATGCTGCCTGCCCCTTTGGAAATGACGGTATCTTTTTGTAGTTACACTCTTATGTAAATGTCAAATGAAACAACAACAGCAAAGAATTTCATTCCTGGAAATGGTAAATCATGCATGTTCTCTTATTTTTCTTGCTTAATTCCCATGAAATTCAGGTGGCAGTGCCCCAATTATTTTTTCATGAAAAGAATGGTCTATATATTCTCCTACTCCTAAGAAAATAGTTCCCCTGTTGATTCTTTGCAGCAGTAATAAAGGCAGAATGTGTAACACATACTGGAAAAGAAACTCAAATAAACAAAAATAGTTGACATACAGTAGTGCATTCAGTAAAGAACTGACATTAACTAGTGCCTCATTTTTACAAAATAGTTACCTAGACTATTTATAACATTATGTTGTTGCTAGTGATAATATGTTTTTAGACACAGCTACTTCCAGTTTATAGTGACTTGCTGTCATCAGTTATGCTTCACCATCTGTGGACATAATTAAGTTTACCCTTAAATTTGATTTCCGTACATATCATTCACAAGTGACTCTTGTTTACTAAACATACTCATGGTAAGCAATAACAGAAAAGTATAGAGCTTGAATACACTGGAAAGAATTCGGCTGCTAGGACTGAGAGTGCCAAAAAATTTATATTTGAGATACGCTTTTGAAAGCATAGCCCCCAACATATACCACCTTCCCCCTCCCTCTCCCTCTCTCTCTCACACACACACACACACACCTTTCCGGAATTCAGGAACTCCCTCAAATTGTATATATTGTGACCAGATTCTTATTTACACTAAGTTACCTTTACACCAGTCTAGAAGTGTAAAGAAGTCTTAAAGTGAACATAACAGTAATTTATGTTCTTTAAGGGCTGTGTAAGAGGCCTTGCTGTAAATGACAATCAGGCCCTATATGTGTTTTAATTAGAGGAGAAGTAAATTTCACACATAATTTCTTGTCAGCCTTCCCAAATCCTGTCAGGTACTGAACTCCTGGGAGCTGAGAATAACCAGCACCTTTCAGGAAATGCTCAAGGCCTAATAGGATCATGCCAATATGTCACATTGTGGGGGGTGGGGAGGTTGTTCCTGACTGGAACATTTATGATTCCCATGAATATTGGAATTTGATATTCATTTTCTGTGGATAGTCCGAAGTATTTCCTGAAAATTAAATGTAGTGAAGGTTTCTGCCAGTTAGTTTATTTGCTAAAACACTTGTGGTAAGCAAACACCTAAGAAATGCGAAATCAGGCCAAATAAATGTATTTACAATTTCAAATTAGTAACAGCTGGGTTTTTTTGTGAGTATTCTCCAAGCTCAGATCTCACTACTTTATCAAGAAGAAAAGTGGTCAACATGAAGAAGCTGTTTAGGTCTCCTAAGTGAGAGATATTCATAAGGAATGACAAAATGAGAAACAAACCTATTATAATATACTCATCCCCACCCTCAGCTTAGTGAACCATGCTAGTTCATTCTACAAGATCAAAACAACAGGTGACAGTGAATCTATTTATGGCTCGTATTACCATAATATCTGAGCGCTTCACATAATTTAAAGTATTTATCCTCACAGCACCACTAGAGAGGTAGGAAAGTATTATTATCCCCATTGTACAGATGAGGAACTGAGATGCAGAAACTAGACTCCACACTTGTAATGGTATTTAGACACTTAAAGATGGAGAGATGCACCTAGTGGGATTTTCAATAGTGCCTGGGTATCTAACTCCCATTACCCATAGACCCTTTTGAAAAGCCCACCAGGTGCATCTCTCCATCTTTTAAGCATCTAGGCCCAGATCCACAACAGAATTTAGATGCCTAACCCACAGATTTAGGCACCTGAGACCCACTGTAATCCATGAAATTCCCATAAAATTAGCTGCTCCCTAAGCCTGTGGGCACTTAAACTCACTCAGAGCCTATGTTTTTGCAGTAAAAGTTTCCTATGTTCCTGCCTCTAAGCAGACACAATGCTGCTTCACTCCAGACACCTGGATACCTTTCTCACATGAACCAGGGGAATATAGTCACTCCTCTGCCTAACTCGCATATGAGGACATATCCAGTAGGTTTGCTCAGAGGCTACCTAACTCCACATAGAACAGAAGCAGGCAGCAGTACTCCCTTTTAACATTGAGCCCAGTGGCTAGGGTACTAACGCAGGCTGTGGGAGATCCCCACCAATTTAAGTCCCTCTCTCTGCCGGATGAGCAGGGATTTGAATAGGGATCTGCCACTTCTCAGTGAGTGCCCTAAGCACTGGACTATGGGATATTCTGATGTGGGGCTCCCTCAATCTCTCCTATTGAAGTTAGGCCACTTTAATTAAATAATTACATGTTAATTGGATCAAAAATAGAATGAGAATCACTGTACAGCATAAGTGACTTGCGTAAGGTCACATAGGAAACCTGTGGTGGAATAATATCTCCTGTGTCCTAGGCTATTGTCCTAACCCCTGGACTATCCTTCATCTCTGGTCCAAGTAGGGCAGCTGCCAGGCATTGGATTGCTTGGGATGAATGGATACCAAAGAGGAATTGGATGAGAGAAGATGTGGCCTAAATATGATTTAACTCCTTTCTTTCAGTGTTTATCCAGGCTTTTAAACTAGCTGTCTATATTGATAACAGTGCTGTTATAATGTTGTTCACAGGACAGTGACAAATATTGTTTAAGGACTGACAGTGTATATGTATAAGAAGGTAATATATCTATAAATATGATTTTACTCTATATTTTCTGGGGTTTGTGGTTCTGCATTGGGTCTCATTGGCCCTTACCGATCTCTGCTAATTTTCACAAAGTGCTATATAGATTCCAACATTTTCATATTTGGGTCCCTAAATTTAGACCTAATTTCCTTAGTTGCTGATCACCTATGGACAACAATAACTTCAACAGGAGTTGCCAGTGCTATAGATCTCTGCAAAATTCATGCCTTTTTTATTTAGTTGTGTGACACTGGCAGACCAGGTGCCAGCTTATGTCAAGGATCCTAAACTTCACTGACAAATTCATAGCTGGAAAACAGTCTGACTCACCTGTGTGTTAGTATTGTTAAAACAGATAGTAGAGTTATAAGGATGTATAAAATGCTTGTAGGCTGCTGCATGCATTAAACTTACTTGTAACATTGGTATCCCATTTTATAAGATAATATTTAAGTATAGTATATGTAACTATAAAAGTATTTGCTAAAACTGTAAAACCCCACAGTCAGGAGAAGAGCATTACCAAATATGAAATGCTAGTTTAACATAAGAGATGTCATCTTCTTTCCTACAAAAGAAGGCCTATAGACACCAGACAAGCTATAGTTGACCATGAGTGGAAAAAAAATACTCTGTTAATTACTTCCACACCGATGAAGAGGGTACATGCACAAGCCCTCATCCCTTCACAGGTTGAATGCTGGGGCAAGGGCATAAAAATCTCTGTCAAGGAGGAATTATCATCACTACGCTGCTTATAATTCAGAGGGGGCAATATTTCTAAGCATAAGCAAGGGATCCCCAGCTGCTTGGCTTGGGTTAGCCATAAAGGACATATAGAGCTTGCATATTTTAGCAGCTACTATTAGATTTTGGACCTAAGACTGTATTTCATTTGTGTATGTTTGCCTGCTTTAACCTTGTAAATAACTCTCTTAATTCTTTCTCCTAATTAATATTCTTTAAGCTAGATTTTTTTATAGGATTGGCTATAAGCATTGTCTTTTGTGAGAGATCTAGGTTGTACTTGACCTGGGGTAAGTGACTGGCCCTATGGAACAAAGAGTAACCTAAATATTGATGTGATTTTTAGTGTAAGGGATCATTTATCACAAAGGCAGACTTGCCTGGGAGGTAAGGTAGACCAGAGTACACAAGGGGACAGTCTGTGACTCCACGTTAAGGTCATTATTTAACTTGAGTAGTATTGGTTGGTGAAATCAACATATAGAACTAACAACCAGTTTGGGGTCTGTGCCCTGTTTCGACAGTCTGCCCTGAAGTTGGCACTCATGGTCTTGAGCCAGTTCATATAGCCTGACAAGGTGTCAAAATATGGATTGAAATACCCAACTTTAGCTACTAAAGTATGACAATTTTCGTCATGAACAATTTTTAAAAGGTATAAAATGTCCTCATCTCATTCATGAGAGCTAAAGGGTAAATAAAAGAGCACATCATTGCTTTAAAAAAAAAAAGTAAGACCAAACAATTATTAGTACAATTCAGGTTTTTTAAATCCCTAAGCTTTGTCTAAGTGAGGGAGAAATACAGACAGAGAAATCTGTAAACACCGAACAAGAATTAGCTATTAATGTGTATTTAAAAATGGACTGCAGATGCTCACAATATTACTCTCTTTATGTTGAAGTATGCAGATATTTTCAAAGGAGGCAGCCTCTGTCAGAGACATAATCCATTCCTTTATTGCTGAAAGAGTCTCTGATTTCCAAGGCTTATTATAATTTTGTGTGTATATATTTATCAAGAAAAATTATATAAGTCATAGTGGAGAAAGAGCCTGTTTCAAAATTAATATTTTAATGCTATTGGTTTGAAATGCAAAACCAAATAAAACCTAAATGGAATTATCCTGGAAAAATATTATTTGAAGAGTGAAAATTGCTCTTTAGAGTGAGGAGTGACAAGGATGAAATTTGAGACTAATGGTTTAACTTCACAGCTCATCTTTCTGTCAAGCTTCTGTCATCAGACCTTCCTATAAATCATGTCCAAAAAATCTGTCTTAAAGTGAGGGTCTTCTCAGAAAAATGACTCTGAAATGGCAAAACAGGGTTCAGGACTAGATTTTTCAAAAGAGCTCAGCCTCCATTTAGGTATCAGATTGAAGTGTCAGTTCAGCACTTACATGAATCTTCATTTTTGGTCTCTAAATTGGTGTTGACCATGTTTGAAAATTTGACTTTGTTAATTGTATTTTGAGATCTTCAAGATAAAAATGTACTTTGTTTACAAATGAAAAGATAACTCTTCTAAATACAAGATTTGCAAACTCACCTTGGCATATGAATGCCAAGTTGCTTACTTTTTGACTTCTGCATCATCACCAGTAATAAAGATTCTGCAGTTAGAACTTCAGGCTTAAGTTGATGATAGATAATACTCATAGAATCTAGCTCATGCCCTTTTAGCTATGCTGGCTTGCAGAGCAAACAGGGGGATAAAAGTAACAAAATTGTAATTTTCTCAGTAAAGTAAGCAGGTGTGATGCAGAATACACTCACAGAGCAGATTTTGAAAGCGTAATTTTAAATTCACTTTTCTCACCATAAGAACTCTTTTAAATATTAGACTGCAATAGACAATAGTGCAAATCTTATAGGAGAGTAGATTACATCACTCTATGGTAGAATATATGTATATGGAAGGGGTTCCCTATGTCACTTGTTTCAGATGCTTGTAAAATTGACTCAGGACCAGCTGAAAAATCAACTAGCTGAAAATCACAGTAATTCTCTAAAGCAGACTGGTCAGACTTGCTGGGGAAACCACACTGAGGTACAGAAGGACTGTAAGCATAAACCCCTCGTCTGGAGAAAGAAAGATATGGGTCTCTGCTGGAGAGAGGTGATGGTTGGGAGCGAGAAACCGGAAGACCTTTGAGGATGACCAGGAGGGAGGCCAAAGGTGTAGTTAACACAGAAACCGTGACCTCTTGTGCCTACTGATAAATTGACTTATTTTGATAGCTAAATGGTAAGTCACAGCAGGTCAAATGTTGGGTACCAGAGGTATTCAAAGGCCCAAGGCTTCCAAATGGAACTCTTTGGATTTGGTTTTGATTCTGAATTCAGAGATCTCTTTCATAGCCTTCCAGCTATTCATTCAGACCTCCCCAGTACTATCTTGTGTCCATTTGTCCTTACATTTTAACAAAAGCTTACCTAATAAGAAAAACACTTTCCCCATTGTGAGATTAAAACATAAAAAAATAACAGTGACAGAAAAAATAGTATGAGGCAGGGGAAAAGAGCACAAAGGTTATGAATCTACAGTTATGTGGTTACCTAGATGTTTCAAAGTCACACTGATAAGTATATACAAATACTTTTTGGCATGGAGTGGAAATGGCATAGGTAGATGAGGCAAATAGGAAGATGGGGTAAGCTGATGTAGAGGGGGAGTGGAAGGAGGAAAAGGAGAGGAAGGGGATGGACAGGGTAGAAGGAACAGGTAAGCATAAAATAAGGGTGAAAGGTATGGTAAGGCCAAGGAGAATGGTGGAGTCAAAGTCCACTGGTTGCTGGCTGTTGCTGACGGAGTTAGTCCAGTGTTGTCTAGAATTCTGTTGACATGATAGAACATAGGCTCTGATGTCAATAGAGCAAGAAAGCCAAAGTCTCTTAAGATTCAGTGCAGGGTTGAATCTCTTGCCAGATTTGTCCTTCAGGGGAACGGGGACTTTTGCATGCTGCCCTCACAAGACCTAGATAAGAGGTCACCTGACAGAGTGGAGTATCTATAGAATCTCCAAGCCAGCTGCTTCTAGGACTGAGTTAAGTAGCAGTAGAGAGGTTATATTACCGCTGTCTTTGGCACTGTGCAACTGCTGCTGGAATACCATGTCCTTTTCTTGTGCCCATTCTAGAAAGAAACATGCCTGGAAAATATGCCTTAGAGTGAGAGACTCAAGCTCAGTCCATTTTGTTTAACAAAGAGAAGGTCAAGACGTAACTGTGGCTTGTCTTTTAGAGGATTTCAGAGTTCATTATCTAATGATCCCTTGAGCCTTAATATTTATCAATCTATAAACTGGATATTGTTCAGTTCTCCCATGTTTGTGCTCCCTTGTTATTCATGATTTATCAGCGTTCATGTGAATGGATTTTTATTCACATGAATATTTGGGGGATGGCTGTTCTTTGTTTGACTTCCAATATACAAATATCCACAAGGGCATTCATTATGAACAAGAGGATACATTATTTTATAGTCTTTATTAGGTGTTTGCCTCTTTAAAATATTTCAGTCATCCTTCATGAAGAAACATTACCATGTGACTTTAATAGACCAGTTATACACCACAAACAATGAAGATCAAACATTTGAATTGAACATGCCTGAACTGGTATTAAAAGAGATATAAGTGGTAAAGTTGTGTAATGTGTAGCAAATTGCTATTCAGTGATTCTGCAAAATGAATAATTTATAGTGTGAAGAGGCAGGCAGGGAGTAGCAGGAAAAGCAACTAACACTAGGGTTTAAGTGCTTGCAGGTTAAGAAGTTACCTTTCCGTTCCACACACTTTGTCTTACACCTTCTTATATTCCTATTATACACAAATATACTACCATAAAAGAACATCTTTAAAGTTTCAAAGTCAAGTACTCACCAGTTAGGAAATACCAGCATTAAGATTGCCTGTGCAAGTTGAGATCCAAAGAGATTAAAGTCAAAAGTGTTCAATAATTTTGAGTACCCAGTTTGAGACATCTAGAACATGATTTTTCATGGCATTTAGCAATACATAGAACTTTATATGTTCAAAGCATAGCTCCCCTTGACTTCAGTTGAAGCTATGAGTGCTCTGCACTTCTGCGGCCTAGTCTACCACAGCACTCTAAGTCAATGTAAGTTACGCTAGTTACATTATGTAAGTAAAAACGAAGAGTTATGTTAAAAGCTATGTTATGTAAGTTACATTATGTAAGTTATGTAAGTAACTTAACTGAAATTGACGTAGCTTACATCAACTTGTCCTCGGGAGATGCTCTCCCATCGACATGGCTTCTGCCTCTCGTTGAGGTGGCTCTCCCGTCGACTTACCATGTTTTAAGTAGACCCGCTAAATCAATGATGCTGCATCAATCGCAGTGGCACCGATTTAGCCCGTACTGTAGACAAGGCCTGCAAATCAGACACCAGGATATCAAGTCTGGCACCCAGAAATAAGAAAAATATAATTAGCGACCACCTGTGAAAAATTATAGTTTCACGGCTCCGACTGGCTGCGGTTCGCTGAGGTTCGAAGCCGCAGCCAGCACATCCCTTGCCCACGCCACTTCCCGCCATCCCCATTGGCCTAAGATGGTGAACCGTGGCCAGTGGGAGCCGCGGTCGGCTGAACCTGCCAATGCGGCAGGTAAACAAACTGGCCCAGCCTGCCAGGGTGCTTACTCTGGCGAGCCACGTGCCAGAGGTTGCCGACCCCTGGTTTAGTACTTAATGCAGAAAGCTGGAGAACACATCTGAAGTCATGTATTAAAATTTTCTATGGAAATACCTATGAAATAAAGTGAGTAGAGAATACACACTGAAAGTTTTTAGGCCTATACAAAGTCTGGTGAGCTGTTGCTTTGCAATTTGGTTTCTTTGATGTCTGCAGGGTTGTTTTTTTTTCTTCTTCTTTTTCTTATGGAAAAGGCAAATAAAATCCTGATTAAGATCACAACTGGGGGACAGGGTTAAACCTTTTTAAAAGGCTGGACAAATTATTAAAATTGGGAGGAAATGAATTAATATAATTTCCAAGCTATTTTGGCATATTTTGATTATCATGTTTCTAGAAGAAGAAGAACTCAGTAGATAGAATTTTATCAACAGACAATTCTAATTAAATTGCAAGTCTTGTACAAATACATAGGGACTTCTGGTAAGAGGAAAACAAGTGTGTAAAGCATGACAAAGCTTGCACAGGAAGCTGGGGCAGCATCTGTTAATTGGGCATACTATTATTTATATGAAAATATCCATGTATCAGAAGAAAGAGCAGCTCTACATCTTTCCAGTCTCTCAAGGCAGCCATTAACTCATCTTAGCCACGTCATTTAAGTTAGATTTACAACAATTTTGGCTATGTCGGGTGTGATCCCTGACTGAAATAGCTGTGTCACCGAAATCCCCTGGTGTAGATACAGCTGTAGTAGCAAAAGATGCACTTTTACAGGTATAGCTTGTTTTGCTCATGAAGGCTAGTTTTACTCTACTGGTATAAAATGCAGATTTGCTGGTACAGTTGTATCCACACTAGGAGTGCTTTACCATTATAGTATATCAGTATTCTACTGCTCCTAGTATACACATGATCTTTGTGCTGTCATAGTGGTACAAAGCAGCCACAGTTTTTACCAGTGAATCTATCCCAGGTACTATACCATCTCTATTGTAGTAAGACTGGACCATCTCCATCATAATATCTAGACACATCCATGACACCATTGGACCTGGCCTTCCTCACAATTCCTTCAGTAGAGATGTAGACAATGTACTAATATGAACATTGTGGAATTCAGAATAAGAACTCCCTAATCTCTGTTCAGGTAAATGATTAAGTAGCAAATGACATTCTCTAGCATCTGGTGAGCTGTCAGATGCCAGAAGGTGTTTGTAGTGGTAATTTGGCCATCTGCAATCTGTGTTGTCAGTGCATTGTACTGTCTCAGACAGTATTAACTTGCAATGCTTTCCTCATGTTTCATTGGTAGGTTGTGAGGCAGACATATGGTACAAAGTATTTCTCAGCTGACTCCTCCCATCTTCCCATAACCACACTCTCACTTCACTCTTCAACAGAAGTATTGAGAATTGTGTGAGATGCCTGAACTGTTATAGCATGAATACTGCTGAGACACTTATATCCTGTTTAAGGTATTTTGAGTCACTTTTGTGACACAATTCCTCATTGTGCGGCTCACAAGCCATGGGAACATATGGCCCATTGTAATTACATATTTTGCAAATTACTTAGTAATTATACTTGAAGTTACCAAGTACTGTAGTTCAAAAGCAATTACCTTATAACTTGCTTTCAGATCCTGTAATAAGCCTTTCAATTTAGATGGAAAAATAACTAGATAATTATTTTGCGGTTATATAGTCATTAAACAATGGCTTAAATAATGTAAGCCTTTTTGTTGTTGTTTTTTGAAGAACAGAGAATGCATCTAGCTCACAACTTCTATGCCAACTTTCAGACTAATACTAATTGAAACAGCTGAGTTATATTCCTGAAATAGGAGATTTACAAAAGAAATGTCAGATGACCCTTAACTCTAATTAGTCTGGATCATTATTACTATTGATTCTCGCTAGATGATGTCAATTTCTTTTGTCTGTTTTTTTGCTTTGTTTTTGTAACAAACAAATGTTTTCTTATAAAATAAATATCAAACCTGGAAATTATTTGAAATTTTAAAGCAATAAAATAAGGAAGATATGACTCCTGTAAACACTTGTTTGCAGTATAAAACTTAACTGGCCATTAACTGTGGACATACTAGTGCAATATTGCAGCTGGGGGGTGGATAGCTGATAGATGCAAATACTTTCTTATTTTTAAGTCCAGCAGCTTCCAATATGGAAAATTAGAATTGGAAGATGGAAGTCCAATTGATAAATACATTTGTATTCATTTAATAAGGGCTGAATGGTTCAGGGAGTTGTTAATAGAATACAGGGACTTTCATCTCTGGGTTAGTAGGTATCAACCTTGCCCAGGTCTGCAATCAGGGGCGGCTCTACCTTTTTGGCCGCCCCAAGCAGTCATGCGCGGGAGGTGCCCCGGAGCCGCGGACCTCCCGCGGGCATGACTGCAGAGGGTCCGCTGGTCGCGCGGCTCGGCTGGACCTCCCGCAGCTGCGGGCGGTTCGCAGGTCCGGCGGCTCTGCTTGAGCTGCCGCAGGCGTGCCTGCGGGAGGTCCAGCCGAGCCGCGGGACCAGCGAACCGTCCGCAGTCATGCCTGCGGCAGGTCCAGTCCTCCCGGAGATCCGGTGGACCTCCCGCAGGCATGACTGCGGCAGGTCCGCCGACCCAATCTGCCGCCCCCCCGGGAAAGGGCCACCCCACGCGCGTGCTTGCCGCGCTGGGGTCTGGAGCCGGCCCTGTCTGCAATGATTGAAAACTATTAATGTTTGATGATTCTTCGGTGACCTATGCAAAATGAGGGATGGTCTCACTCCAAAACTAATGGTCATTAGAAAAATTACTACCCACTGGAGAAGTGATAGAGGTATGAGAAGAGAGGTTATAATAATTAGGATTAGTTGTCATAGAATTAAAAAGGGTTAGAAGGGGCTTATGTGGAGTACTCCAATTAACAATATGAATGCAGAGCTGATCAAAAAGTTTTTAACTGAAACATTTTTTAAATAAAATTGGCTTTAAAAACATTAAAATAAAATTATTTTTCTTGGCAAAAAAGGAGGAAGAAATTCTAAATGTTTAACTCCATTTCCTAGTAATAATAGGAAACCCCTATTATTTCTGAACTTGTACAACAATTAACTCAGCAATAGATTGGCTTTTAACTTGTTTGGAACAAGGTGAAGAACAAGGGTGGAGAGAAAAATAAATGCATCACATGCATCTGACAAAGTGGGTATTCATCCATGAAAGCTCATGCTACAATACGTCTGTTAGTCTATAAGGTGCCACAGGAATCTTTGCCGCTCTTATAAAAATAAAGGATAACAATGGTGGCAGATAAATTTAGGAGAAATAATTAAAATAAAAAGAGTGGAACTTTGACATACGTAAAAAAAAGACATTTCTTTTTTCACATGTTGAATTCGCTATGGATCAAATCCAGATGTCCTTACTCTTTCCTTACTTAGATACATTGATAATTTCAGTACATCTGAGTACATCTCTGGCCTTTATAGAAGGATACAATCACTGAGGCATCAGAAATCATCAAGGGATAGATTGTGGAATCACCATGAGCTCTCAGTAAGGGATGGTGTGTAGCTGTGCTGTCCCAGGAATAGACCAGGGACCAAGCAAGTGTAACCAAGCAACTAACCTATGCCAGTTATATGCCTTTCACAGCTTATTTCCCCCTCCATGCCAGTTCAATTGTGCTGCCTGGGGCTTTGTGGAATGAAAGCTCCGCCCATTTCACACCCACCTGCTTGGGAGTGGGATTAACAGTTCCCTAGAGTCTGCCTTTTTCCCTGACAATTTAAACTATTTTCTTTCCCGTGTGGGCATGTTCACTGGCTCACACTTGAGCCCTAAATTGTTTGCTTGTTTCAACGTTGCAAGGTGTTTCCGTTAAAGTTAAAAATCATTAGCTAAAACCACGGCAACTAGAATGTATTGATCATCTTTAGTCTCCAGGAGCCAAGGGAGCAGCACCAGCAGAGACACAGTTTCCTTCCATTCTCTCTTCAGTCATTGAAGGACCCAGAAATAAAATTGACATGTTAGTTATCCCAGATGAATCACATCCAGAGATATTCTTCATTACAAATGGGGCCAAACACCATAGGAATACACTGAAACTAACTGGGCCTTTATAGATATATATAAGTGAGTTCTGTATAAGCTAGTTCTACTGTACTTTCTTACAAAGCATGTATTCATTTTATAGAATAAACTTTAGCAGGGGGTCATAGACAGATTTAAAGCAGCAGTGTAGCCAATAAGAACCTGCCTGTTTCAATTTTCGGTTGATTTTTTTCCCAACAAATACATAACAAGAATTGTTGAAAACAGATAGTTCCCATGGAATTATATGTTTTGGTGGGGGAAACAAACATAACCTTCACAATTTTCTTTGTTAAAAAATAAGTTTTAAAAAAATGTTTCAATCAACTCCAGAATTTTTATATTACAAAGCAAGAATGTGTTTAAACATCAGAGATTTCAGCAAATGGTGGTATCTGCCAGTAAGCACCACAAAAAATACCTTCCAAGATTTTGTCCTGTGTCTATAGTAGAAAGATAACATGAAAATAAAAGGAAAACACATGCAGTTCCCCTACAGTTAAGTAAAGATATCAAACAAATATAGATGAGCAGTGTTTATCCTTGATGGATGAATTCCAAAAGGATTAGATGTCTGGTTGATACCTATTGCTCTTTCATACTTCTTTCTTTGAAATTTACAGCAATCTGATGACACCTCTTCCTCCCCAAGGATCCTGGCCTCTTCTGGACATTTCTTAGAACTAGAACCTCCTTCTTTTATAACAGTCCCACAGTTTTCTTGGATGACACTGAAACCCAATGGATCTCCAGGAAAATGAATCCTGTGTCCCTTCCCCTTATTGTAAAGACACTTGCTAAAATTTTAGACCTTGATTTAAAAAAAAGATCCTAACAACAATTTTGGTCTTTGCTGATTGATGAAGTTCCACACCTATTTAAGAGTAGGGTACTCTCAACACTGTAAACCAAACCAAAAGAGTTAAAATTGAAATTATATGGTGCAACAACTGATGGTCTCTGACAATATGATTATTCTATGGTTCTATCCTGTCCTTAACTTCCTGTGGTTTCTGACACTTGTTGGCAGTGTTCACAATGTAACCTTCACAGGGAGGTTGTGCAACTCAGACAGTGGTCCAGTGGTATGGCTATACATGACAAAATACTATACATACCCACCCATGAGCAGACTGAATGAAAAATGCATATCCCTCCCCTTCTGTTCCCTCCCTCCCTCCCTCCTACCCCCAACTAGCATGCTCTCTTTGTGTTTAGGTTTTGATAAACATCACAGGGGACAACAATTTAATGGAGTGAACAAACACATGAGAAATGTACTGTGATAAAACCTTTCTTCTAGCTTCACAGTAGATGACAATTATGTTGGTACCTGCAGTGCCTGATGGCAACCAAACATGCCCCCTGCTTTGCAACTGTCTGAAGCTAATCAAGCATGCATTTTTGCATAATGAAGAGATATGAAGAACATGCTAAGTAATGACGTGTAAATCCTATGAGACTTCTGAATTTCTAAAAGAGCTACAAGCTGGCTAGCAATCTTTTGCTACATTAGTTGAATGAATTAAGGGCTCACCTGGACAAAATTCCCTTTTGCTTTCTTCATGTGTGGATTTATGGAACAACAAAAATCAAGGGCGTGTCATTCTCTATTAGCAGTGACACCCATTCTCTATCAGCCTCAGTGACACCCTTTTGTACACTTGTAGGTCACCAATAATGGGAATTTCTACCAAATTTTAAGAACATATTCATTCATGTGATTAATGGAAACCCAAGGTCTTCTTTTATCAAGCTTTCTAAGCAGTATTGTAGGCAATAAGACATCAAACTAATTAAAATACTTTATTAATGTAGGTCTGATATCATCAAAGCTTAACAGGACTTCATCTGGTCTGGATAGTGTTGCTGGGGGAATAGGGATGCTGGCAGATACATCCTGTCATACAGGAATCATACCAAACAGGGAACAGTTTCAAAGAACAGGCCCAGGAGACATGTGGCTGGGCACACTTTTCTGCTGCCCTGAAAATCATGCAGACCCAGCTACCCTATACCTCCAGTCTGCAATAAGTGTGCTAGCAGTGTAGAGGAGAAGGAAAGAAAGACTGGCTAGATATCATTCCACCTAGTCAGCAAGCTACCTATTTGAGGCTCTGGTGCCCAAGATGGTATTCTTTCCTAGGCCCTATGCCTTCTGGAGCTCTTGTTTTGTATTAGGGCTTTGAAACAATGTTTATAAAAATCAACAGGAGTCTTTCTCTTTATTTCAACAGGCTTTTAATCAGTCCTTTCATGAAAAAAGAGACATCTTCTCCCAACACACAAGGGCAAAAAAGGGCAGGATGTGCTCTACAGGTACTAGGGAAAGGCCAGTTGTTCTGGAGATATAACATGTGTAGCTGAAAACCAAATTTTACTTCTTGCTTAGGCCACTGCTAAAGTAGAAAATTCCTAGGAAGGATGGACTAAGTTATTAGGGCAGTAGCTTAGGACCTGGTAGACCTGTGCCATCAGTGAAACTGGGATAATAGCACTTCCCAAACTCACAAGGATCTTATGAGGATAAATATGTTGAAGATTGTGAGAAATTCTCATATTACCAAAATGTGAACCATATACATACCTAAGTCAGGCAGATAGTGTATTCCTGAGTATTCTGTCCAGTTATAAAATATGTATATTAAATAATTCCTAAACTTTTACTTCTTGATCAGCTGTCTGAACACAAACATATGTAAATGTCCTTCTTGAGATTAAAAAAAATCTCCAAAATAAACCCATTGTAAAGAATTATACAATTTTCAAATTACAGCCTTTGTGTGGCTGTGTCAATAATACTAGGTAGCTCAGATTAATGGAGAGAACTCAAGCACTTCTGTTAAAAGATTCAAGGCAAAAGCACAAAACAAATCATTGATTTCCATGCCCTGAGAGCTCACCTGACAACTAATTTTTCTTCCTGTTCTTATTTGGTCCTTTTTTTCTCCCTGTCTCAAGGAGGCGAGCGTAGAATATGCACTCATTCATTGTTTGAAATATTTGTTGACTTCAGGGAGTGTAGATTCTTATTTAACTACACTACTTAAAAACTCGTTGACTTCCTGTCATCCTTCCAATGCATTAAAAACAAACAAATAATAAAAAAACCTATATCTTTACTGAAGCTGTGGAAACCATTTTATAAACTAAATAGAACATCAGAACACTATAAACTTACATATTTGAGGACTTAAATAAATTATGTTATATTTTCTTTAAGACTTTATTGTCATTAAAGAAATTTGCATTGGTGTGATTACTTCAATTGGTGCAAATCCCTAAGACAGGGGTAGGCAACCTATGGCACGGGTGCCGAAGGTGGCACGCAAGCTGATTTTCAGTGGCACTCACACTGCCCGGGTCCTGGTCACCAGTGTGGGGGGCTCTGCATTTTAATTTAATTTTAAATCAAGATTCTTAAACATTTTAAAACCCTTACTTACTTTACATACAACAATAGTTTAGTTACATATGATAGACTTATAGAAAGAGACCTTCTAAAAACGTTTAAATGTATTACTGGCACGCAAAACCTTAAATTAGATTGAATAAATGAAGACTCAGCACACCACTTCTGAAAGGTTGCTGACCTCTGCCCTAAGATATACAAAACTGATAAAAAAAATTGCCAGTAGAACAATTTTCCATTTGAAAATGCAGTTTTGTTGAAATTTTTGAACATTTTTCAACATTTTGGCTAAGTGTTTTATGGGGAAAAGTTTAAAAAATAGTTTTGAATTTCAGGTGTCATTTCAATACTGACAAACCGTTTTATTTCTATAATGTTGAAATGTTTCATTCCCACTTTATTGTTTCAATTCATTTTGCTTAAGGTTTTCTGTTATATTTATGCTTATATTAAATATAATGTTTTATATTTTATATTACATTAAAGCGTAATAACATTATCAAAACAAAATGATTCACGAATTCCAGATAGAAATTTTGGAATTTTCTTTTCATACCAAATTTCAAAATTTCACATTTTCATTCTGATTCAGAATGAAAACAAAGTTTGAAATTTCAGAATTCCTTGTGGAATAGAAATTCTGGTTTCTGATATTGCCCTAAAATTGCAAATATGAAATGGGGCTTGAACTATTGTGATTAACTAAAATAACATACTAGATTAAACTGCACTGATATAATCTCCCAGTGTACATCAGTTCAGTCTCTCCCTGACAGCAGTTTGTGACCTATGGCAAAAGTAGAACTAAATAAAAAAATAATAATTTACAGAACTTAAAGAAATAGATGATAAAATGGGGGGGAAAGTACCTCAAAGCTCTTTTGCACAATAAACCTTAGTTGCAGGGAAAACACCCACATCTTTTATAACATGCATGTTGCCATCAAAGAGCATTGTTATAAGATAATATTTGAATAGCACAATCCTTCCCTCTTTCTCATATATATTTTTAAATAATTTTGACGCCTATTAGAGAATGTGTGAAAGGTGGAAATGTGATGGGAATGCCTGATGGTAGCATCTTACACATAATTATTTTTTAAAAGTAATAGACCTAAAATACCTCGAGGTCCTTTGGTGATTCTTTTAAGTCTTCCTTTAAATGGAGTTTGCTGTTGAAGAACTGGAGACTTAGGTCATGTCTACACTTACAAGCTTACAGTGGCACAGCTGTACCGTTACTGCTATGCCGCTGTAAGAGTGCTCATATAGCTGTGTTATGCCAACAGGAGAGAGCTCAAACCAGTTTATTTCATACCCCTGAGTGACAAGTTTTGCTGACATAAGTGCTAGTGTAGACATGGCCTCAGGCCCTGGTCCTTCTCTTTACTATGTGCTGATGGAACCCCTGGACCCATGCAAAAGCTCACTGTCTCCTACTGGCCTCCACACACCTGTAGGGGTCCATCTATATGTAATTATTTGTAAGATTGGGCCAACATTTCTGATGTGTTTGTAGTATGATGTTCATCAGCTCACCACTGGAAAAGAAAAGAGACTGAGATATTTTTTGCTTGGTTTAGAAAGCTCTGGGTTATATTTAGGTTGGAAAAATTTACAGATAATTAGAAACAACCCCCAGTTCTTCAATCTTTCAGGCCTCTTGCTTTAAAGGTAATTGAACACAGAAATGTATGAAAATTCATAATGGTGGCTTAAAATTTTACAGCCTTTCTAAATGAGATTTACTGGAATACCTTACGCTTTTTCTAATACTTCCTCTTTAAATCTATACAAGACTTTGCAAGAACTTTATGAAAGTTTCTAAGTGATAATGCATTCTAGAACATTCTCCCTAGCAGTAGAAGTGTCAGATGCTGAAAACTGTACATAGCAAAGGCTCTGCACTGAAAACCAAGTTATTACTTTGAGGTAATAAGAAGTGACAGTATATATCACAGCATTGCCTGAATTCTCTATAGCTGATGGCTACTGAGCATGAGCTGATGCACACAATGAACTTTGAAGCTGTGGAGAATGAATTTGTGCAAATTAAAAATCAAATTTTTTTTTCCTGACAATGTTGAATGTTTATGTGCTTCTGCAATTTGGGACCTAATCCTGCAAACCATAATTCAGACAAAACTCCAACTGACTTCAATGAACTGCAAGATTTGGCCCTTGGAAACTACAAAATATTATAAAATGTTGACAAAAATGAAAAAAAAATCAAAAATGTTTTTAGATGGCTCTGTTAAGCAAATAATAAAATAACTATGGCAATGTTTCTAGAAAGTCAGATTACTTAATTAAATAAGTTTTTAAGATTTATTAAATGCAAGAGTGCATGCTGAGCCAGTGTTTTCCCTTTTGAAAAATACAGCTGCCTCTCACCTATTTTTGTGCCCAAAGAAGGCGATTTACTTCCTGGGTCAAAAGAATTAATCTTATTTCAAGATTTAAAAGGGCCTAATCATGAATTACTCATATTATATAATAAACCATAAGATTAAGAGTGACCCTCAAAATCTTTTGTTCATGTTAGCCCCAGGGCTTGGAAAATACTCCCTCCTGCCCCCGCACCAAAAAAAAATCCACCATTATCCCTTAAAAGTAATCTTGAAAGAATTGGATTTTATCAATAAAAGTTGATAAATGTTGATTTCAGTATACACACACAAACTGATGCAGCATTACTTCCACTTTTAATAAAAATATTCAGATAGGCAAAGGAAAATACTGCTTGAGAACATCTTACTGCTGGATTTAAGGATATTTACATTGTATATTTTGGCATGTGTTGTTGACAATTTATGTTTTAATTGTTATAAAGCTTTAACTTGTTGAATCTGAGCAGCTACTATCACTAATAATTATTGTCTGACTGTGTGATGGGATCCCTGGAGAGCAGCCTAGAAATAGGGTACCGCTGTGCCACCTTAACTTTCCAGCCTAGGCTGTCTCTCTCAATGCCTTTCTAGTGACAAGCAGCACATCACTCCAGTTGCTGTTATCACTCATAACAAAGGGTGACCAGATATCAAGTGTGAAAAATCAGGACAGGAGGTGGGGAGTAATAGATGCCTATATAAGACAAAGTCCTGAATATCAGGACTGTCCCTATAAAATTGGGACATCTGGTCATCCTATCACAACAGCATGTGGAGCCCCACATCCAGCAAGATTGGATGAATGCTCCCAGAGCCACTCATGAATTACACAGAGAAAGGCACCAGCCAATTCCCTCCAGCTACCCAGCCTTACACCCCAGAGCTGTACCGTCTTGCCCTGGTTAGAAGCCTGACCAGTGCACGTTTATTATCCAGTCTGCCCCTCTTTCAATGTGGAGAGGATATGCACTAGCTTTTGTAACCTGAGCCAAGATTTCTCAAGCACTTCAAGCAAAATACATTGTTTTGGGTTAAATATAGCACAGATATATTAACTACAGAAAGATAGATTTTAAGTGATTATAAGTGGTAGGCATAAAAGGTCAGAGACGGTTACCAAAGAAAATAAAATATAAGCACACAATCTAATTCAGGGTTCGGCAACCTCTGGCACGCAGCTTGCCAGGGTAAGAACCCTGGCAGGCCGGGCCAGTTTGTTTACCAGCCGTGTCGGTAGGTTCAGCCGACTGTGGCTCCCACTTGCTGCGGTTCACCGTCCCAGGCCAATGGGGGCTGCGGGAAGCGGTGCAGGCTGAGGGATATGCTGCTCACTGCTTCCCACCACCCCCATTGCCCTGGGACGATGAACCGTGGCAAGTGGGAGCCGCGGTGGGCCAAACCTGCCGACATGGCAGGTAAACATACTGGCCCGGCCCGCGAGGGTGCTTACCCTGGTGAGCCGCGTGCCAGAGGTTGCCGACCCCTGATCTAAACCTTAAACCTTATTACACTAGGCAGTATTTAGAAAGCAATTTTCTCACTTCACTGGATGTTACAGTTCATAATACACAGGCTTCTGCCTTTAACCTGTACCAGTCTCTCAGTTGAAGTCTTCTATGTTTCCAGTGTTCTTGTTGCTTCCAAGGTAGGTGGAGGAAGAGAAAAACAAGAGCATGATGCCACTGTCCCGTATTTTATATCCTCAGTCCATTTGTCTAGAAGACACTTGCCCAGACATGTCCTGGTGGGCTTCGCTGAATCACAGGATTGAGCAATCTCCCTGATGATCTTGTGCAACTGAGTCATAGAGTTGAGCAGTCCCCATTGTGTGGTGCTTGCGCAACAGTCACTGAATTGTAAATCCCTTAATTGCAACTCCCTTGTTGGTTAAGGGTCATTTAACACCCGCCTAGGAGTGGTTCATCACCTAGCAGTAGAGACTGCCAAACTTATGACATATTTCAGTAACAACCATATAGCAAAATCTCATAATTTTATACACATTAATGATATACATATTTGGATATAGCAATGGGTTTCAGCAGATCATGACCTTTCATATGATATCTTGCATGGCATGCTTTGTATGAAATATCACAACCATATATCAATTATGAATAGGACAGGGTGGATTTGGGGGTTCCTGGGTGCTGCTTTGAGGTACAGAGTGCCACAGACCCCTCCATCCCCTTCCTTTGACCCATCCCATAATCTCCCACAACTGTGACAATTTAAATCAATAAAAATAAAAAAATAAAAAATAAATATCAACATTATCCATGAAATTATAACAAAATAAAAATCGAATTCCTGCAGCCTGCTTAAAACACAGCAGAATTCACTTCAACTGCATTAAAACTCTCTTTGTTTTCAATTTCCATGGATATTCCTGCTGGCAAGTTCTCTTTGTTTTCACTTCCCATGAATATTCTCGCTGGCAAGTGAATATAATGAAAGATATATTCACTGAAACAACATAATGCAAGTTATTAAATAATATTAACAAAATAAAACAACCCCCCCCTCCACAGGTGTCCGTAAACCAGTGGTTCTCAAAGCCGGTCCACCTCTTGTTCAGGGAAAGCCCCTGACGGGCCAGGACGGTTTGTTTACATGCTGCGTCCGCAGGTTCGGCCGATTGTGGCTCCCACTGGCCGTGGTTCGCCGCTCCAGGCCAATGGGGGCTGAGGGAAGCGGCACGGACGAGGGATGTGCTGGCCACCATTCCTGCAGCCCCCATTGGCCTGGAGCGGCGAACCACGGCCAGTGGGAGCCACAATCGACGGAACCTGCGGACACAGCATGTAAACAAATCATCCTGGTCCGCCAAGGGATTTCCCTGAACAAGAGGTGGACCGGCTTTGAGAACCACTGCTGTAAACAATGACCTGTGCCTAGTCACATTGGAATCAAATTGTGTTTGCAGGATAGAAGCCTTAGGGCTTGTCTACACTACAGGACTATTTCGAATCTACTTAAGTCGAATTTGTGGATTATTTGTGTATCCATACTAAATACACAAATTCGAACTTCTGAGTCCACATTCACGGGCCAGCGTGCACTGTGGGAAGCTATCCCACAGTTCCCGCACTCCCGCTGCCCATTGGAATTGTGGGATTTCACCCCAATGCATGCTGGGGAAAAATGTGTCGTCATTGAACCGTCAATGAAATCTGTTCGCGCCCTTCTCTGGTCGGTTACAGCGCGGACGCCACAGCACTGCGAGCATGGAGCCCGCTGCGATCATCGCTGCACTTATGGCCGTTGTCAACTCCTCGCACGTTATCGTCCACCTCTTCCACAGTCAGATGCTGAGAAACCGAGAGTGGCACAGACCTCTCACAAAGCACGGGCAGTGGAGATCATGGTGGCAATGGGTCAAGTTCATGGTGTGGAACGGCGATTCTGGGCCGGAAACAAGCACAGACTGGTGGGACCGCATAGTGCTGCAGGTCTGGGATGACACAGAGTGGCTGCGAAATTTCAGGATGCGTGACACTTTCCTTGAACTGTGTGACTTGCTGTCCCCTGCCCTGAAGCGCCAGGACACAAGGATGCGAGCAGCCCTGACTGTGCAGAAGCGAGTGGCCATAGCCCTCTGAAACTTGCACGCCAGACAGCTACCGGTCAGTAGCGAACCACTTTGGCGTGGGATTGCTGTCATTCAAGTAGCCCACGCATCGTTGAGCAACTGCTTTCAAAGGTAGTGACTGTCGGAAATGTCCAGGCCATCATAGATGGCGGATTCCCAAACTGCGGTGGGGCTATAGATGGGACTCACATCCCTATCCTGGCACCAGCCCACCAGGCCAGCGAGTACATTAACCGAAAGGGCTACTTTTCAATGGTGCTGCAAGCTGTGGTGGACCATAGGGGACGTTTTACCAACATCAACGTCGGGTGGGCGGGAAAGGTTCATTGTTCAGGAACTCTGGTCTGTTTAGACGCCTCCAGGCAGGCACTTTCTTCCCGGACCACAAAATAACGGTTGGGGATGTGCAGATGCCTACAGTGATCCTCGGGGACCCGGCCTACCCGCTAATGCCCTGGCTCATGAAGCCCTATACAGGCGCCTTGGACACTGAAAAGGAACTCTTCAACTACCGGCTGAGCAAGTGCAGAATGGTGGTGGAGTGTGCGGAGATGGCGGACCTTACTGACTCGCTCGGACATCAGCGAAAAGAATATCCCCGTAGTTATTGCTGCTTGCTGTGTGCTCCACAATCTCTGTGAGAGCAAGGGCGAGACTTTTTTGGCCGCTTGAGGTTGAGGCAAATCGCCTGGCTGCTGTTTACGATCAGCCAGACACCCGTGCTGAGAGAATATCCCAGCGGAAGCGATATGCATCAGGAGGCTTTGAGAGCAGGGTAACCTGTGACTGTCCACTTGATTTTAAGAGAGCCTGATCATAAACCAAGTTTTCCCACTTCCCAAGGACGTTTTAAAACTAAGGACATGTTTTAGTAATTAATAATAAATCTTTCGTTGACATTTCATTTCTGTTTATTCGTTGAAACATGGAAGCATTCTGTGCTGGTTAAGGTGTGCACTGATGGGTGGGTTTGCAGGAACCTTGGATAGGGGTTACCATGACGGCTGTGGGTTTGGGCGTTGGAAGGGTGAGGGTGTGGGGAAGGGTGAGTATCTGCCCCTGGATGAGGTCTATTTTTGGGGCTCGGGGCACCGGGAGGATCGTGACTACGGTCCAAATGCATGTGAAGGGAAGCCTGCCTTTACATTCGGGATGTCAGGCACCAGGACCCTGCACAAGCATACACCTCAAGGAAAGAGGCAGCATACACCACACATACGGTCCCTGGTGCCTAGTGACTGCAGTCTGTGTGTGCCCTGCAGTTGACCCTGCAGCCAAGTCTGTAGCATGGCACTGTGGGCTATGCAGTGACATTACAATTACCCCCCCCCCCCCACAGAACAACAGAAAGTCTTCTGACACCAGAAACGTGACGGAAACAGTCAGTAACACCAAACCGCTTTTAATAATGTAATACACAGTGGGGGGTTTGAACTTGGAGTTGGGACTGGTTGATGCTGTAAAGAAAGAGCTTGTACAAATTTACAGCGACAGTTGTCTCTAACATTATCGGTGTGCTGCGGTGCAGGGACAGTTCTCACGGCCCCTACCGCCTCCGTCTTGTCACTTTGGGTGAGGGGACAGGACTTCTTGGCGTTGGAGGGCGGTTGCAGATGCACTGCAGGGGGCTCTCTCCTCCTGACTGCGGTCTTGCAGAACATCTACAAGGCGCCGGAGCGTGTCCGTTGCTCCTCATTAGACCAAGCAGCGTTTGAGTCGCCTGCTGGTCTTCCTGCCGCCACCTATCCTCCCGTTCCAGGTGTGTGCGATGCTGCTGACACAGGCTCTCCTCGACTGTCTCTGCTCTGCCGCCTCCGCTCTGGAGCTGGCCATCAGTTCCTGGAACATGTCGTCCCTTGTCTTTTTCTTTCTGCGTCTAATCCGAGCCAGCCTCTGCGGCAGTCCGGGAAGGAGCCAAGCTGTGTGATGTGAAAAAGTAGGTGATTTCCTTGAACACATACATGTTTGCCAACAGTAAACACAGTCTAGTCAGTTTCAGTGAACAAGACCAAAGAGGGAACCAAGTCTCAGGAGATCTCAGAACTAGTCCGAGATTTCGAATACGCTCATTGGCGGCGCCATTGCACTGGAGCGCACAGCGAGAGAGACAGCTGCATCCCTCTTGCACAAAGTCCTGGTAAGCCTTACAGTACAGAGTGCTTATCAGTTAGTGCTTAGCTGTGCTCTCCTGCTGGAGGCAATGTGCAAAGCAGAAAAGATGAGCGGCATCTCCCGCCAGTGAACGGAAAGACCCTGTATGCTTTTCCTCTGAGGCCTGCCACAAGTGGCTGTTAAGCGAGGTCATTCTTATGCAAAGTAAAACTCTGTTAAGCGAGGGTCATTCTTATGCAAAGTAAAACTCTGTTAAGCGAGGTCATTCTTATGCAAAGTAAAAGTCTACCATGCACAATAGTAACAGTACACTAATTCCACTAATTAGATGCAGCACTTCCACAACGACATCACCCTGAGGCGTGTCAGGCGCACACAGAGAGAGCGGATGTTAATAGAAGCCCTGCACAGACCAGGACCCTACGCTGCCATGCTCGTAGAGGCGATGGTCCCCTCTACCTGAGGATGGCATGGCGCGGAAGAGTGTGCTTCAACGGAGCACCCAATAAAGCACCTCTCCCAAGAAACCTCTTGCTGAGGCTTTTCCAGCTGCTCTCTGAGAGCTTTTTGAAATATCCCCAGAGGACTATTGCTCCATTGCTGTTTGTGTAGACCTGCTGTTTGTTTAGTTTCATATTTAAAAATGTTTATATAGTATTTCTATTTTTATATAAATCCCTGTTTCTTAAAAAATAAATGTTTCCCTGTTTGTAGCACTTACCGCCTGATCCTTCCCTGATTCCGAGTCCTGGTTTCTCTGTGAGGGTGATGAAGAGATCCTGGCTGTCAGGGAAAGCGGGAGTGGGTTCGATGTCGCCTGCGCCGTCCTCTAAAGACCCTTCCTCATCTTCCCCATCGGCGAACAGGGAGGAACTCACTATTCCGTCCTCGGAGTCCACCGTCACTGGTGGGGCACTGGTGGCAGACCCACCTAGAATGGCATGCAGTGCCTCGTAGAAGCGGCATGTCTGGGGCTCGCTCTGACTTTTTGATACCCTTGTCTTAGGTCCTTCACTTTCACGCGGCACTGCATCGCATCCCGGCTGTATCCTTTGTCTTTCATGGCTTTAGAGACCTTCTTGTTGGAGCGCAGGAGCACAGACTCCTCGCCCCACACAGCGATCAGATCCTGGACTTCCCGGTCACTCCATGCTGGGGACCTCTTTCTAGTCTGGGATTGCCCGGACTCCTCTGCTGGAGAGCTCTGCATCGTTGCAGGTGCTGCGGAGCTCGCCCCGATGTGCAACCAGAACGTCAGATTCAAACCGCCCAGACAGGAAAATGAATTCAAATTTTCGCGGGTCATTTCCTGTGTGGCTGGCCAGAGAATCCAAGCTCGGACTGCTGTCCAGAGCGTCAACAGAGTGGTGCACTGTGGGATAGCTCCCGGAGCTGCTAAGTTCGATTAGCATCCACACCAAGCCTAATTCGAGCTAGCAAGTGCGACTCCACCTGCCGGGTGGAGAAGAGCCCTCTAGTTCGAATTAAATGGCTTCCTGGTGTGGACGGTTGAGCGGTTAGTTCGAATTAACGCTGATAAATTCGAATTAAAGTCCTAGTGTAGACCAGGCCTTAGATGCTATGGTCATGGATACTATAAAGAAGCCTAAGATAGCAAATGAATGTATAATTAAATATCAGGGATGTTTTTACTGGAAACTTGATTCCAAGAGTTGTACTCAGGGAATAGAAATATTCTATGGGATTTATATGTCAAACCAAAACAGCTTGAAAGTTTAAATGTTCACAACAATTGCCCACAAACAAGCTACAGAGCTAGAATTATTCACAGAAATTATTCAGTGAATGATTGTGAATAATGAACTAATTTAGGAAAATCACAATCTGTTCATGGACAATTTGTGAGCCGAAGAGAGTTGAAATTCATCAACTAAATTATTATTTATAAATTATTCACTGAGCTCTAATGAGCACCCAAAATATGTCTGCTTATCTGAAACATATCCAAATTGCTTCTGTTTATATAAGAGGCCCAGAAATACTGAGAGCAGAGGCTTCTTTTTATGATTTCAATATTTCCTGCCTCTGGTCTCTCTCATGTTTACTTATATTCCTGACCAAAGTAGGAAGAGGAGAAGGTTATGACCAGAGAAGGTTATGAGCAGAAATTCCATCCTCGATCTAAGAAACCTTCCTGTTAAAATTTTTTAAAGCAATATATTTCCACAACATTTTTAGTTTTTGAGACTCAGAATTTTCTGCTAAAAAGTAGCATTGAAAAAATCCCAACCAGCTCTATTCATTTCTTTTTTCTTTTCCCACATAGTACACAATACATATATTCCCTCAGCTTCTTTCTGGTAACTAACAACACCAACACTTTAACAACCTGTGAATTACTATTCCTTTAATATTTGATTTAAAATTGCTACTATTAAAAATACAATAAGATCCACATTGAAGTTGCTAAAGTTACTTAGTTTTGATGGTTTGGATGCTTCAAGCTGTTTGAAGTTCACTAATAGCTTCTAGGTAGTAATCAAGTGCTTGATCACTCTGTGAACCTCCTGAACAGTTGTGAGTATGTCACTACCAACAATGAGCATGCACTGTAGTGCTAACATCAGAATGTACTACCATGAGTCCTGATTCAAATCCCATTGATGTCAATGGAAGGCTTTCCGTTGATTTCAGGGAGCACTGAAACAAGTCATAGGCTATGTCTACACTCCAATGTAAGCCCAGTGTTCAAACTCAGGCAAAAGCCTGACCCCCTTTTTGTCGACACACAAAAAAACATGCTAACTAAGGGCTAGTGTAGCGGGCCGGTGTGGCTCCCCTCCTCCCCTCGGAGGGTTGAGCCCCGGACACCGGAAGGGGCGGGGCTACAGAGCGGTGAGCCCGCCCCTCAGAGGGTCAGGCGGTGACCCGGAAGTATAAAAGCCGGCCCTTCCAGCCCAGCCACCGCGGGGAGCAGACCTGCCTGAGGGAGCTCCTGACAGGGGAGCTGTTGGAGTCCAGGGCAGTTGCCCGGACTGGCCGGAGATACCCCTCGCTCGCTACTGGGAAGACCTGCCGGAGCTCCCCCGCGCCACATACGAAGAGGAGCCACCAGGAACTTCCCCGCTACCGTGCTGTTACCCCGAGGAACCTCCGGAGCAGAATTGGCCGGACTTCCCCGAGGAACTACCGGATCTACCCCCCAGCCTGGGCTGTGAGGAACCCATGCAGTGGGACTTCCCGGGACCGGACGCCATGGAACAGGTAGGCCCCGAGGGGGATATTGGAAGTGGCCCGGGGGCAGCCGAACCTCAGTCAGGCTGCTGACCAGACAATACCCATGTCAGTGTGTTGCGGTCAGGATCCCCACTGACCGTCAGCGGTAACGACCGCTGCCTAGGGCCCCGGGCCGGGACACAGTGGAGTGGGTGGGCCTGTGTCCCCCCTGCCACTCCACTCACGGGTGGCAGTTATCCCCCTCACCTCACTGCTCAGCCCTGCTACAAGAGGCCTGAGCTCCCTTGTACTGTTTACTGCTCAGCCCTGCTACAAGAGGCCTGAGCTCCCTTGTACTGTTTATTGCTCAGCCCTGCTGCAAGAGGCCTGAGCTCCCCTGTACTGTTTCCTGCTCCGCCTTGCAGCCAAAGGCCGGAGCCCCAGTAGACTCTGACTCTGTTGTCTAGCCTTAAAGGGACAGGGCAGAGCCCACGTGAGACCAGCGGGCCAGTGTGGCTCCCCTCCTCCCCTCGGAGGGTTGAGCCCCGGACGCACCCCGTTACTGGTGGCACCTGACCAGGGACTGATCCCTTGCCCCTGTGAGAAGGGGCCGGTAAGAGGGCGGCAGTTCGCCCCCTCTTAGCTAGGAAAATGGATATGGACCGGCTGTTCCAGCTGCTGGTGGAAAGCCAGGAGTGGCAACAGGCAGCTCAGCTCCTGCAGCAACAGCAGCAGCATGCCGCCCAGCTGGAACAGCAGCAGCAGCGAGATGCCGCCCAGCTCCAGCAGCAGCAGCAGGCAGCTCAGCTGAAGCAGCAACAGCAGCTAGTACAGCAGCTGGGGAACCAGCTGCAGCACCTCCTGGGGCCCGCCCCCCGCCCCACCGACTGGCCAGCGGGGGAGGGCGCTGGGGGGGGCCCACGTTCGGCGGCCCCCCTGCGCCTGACCAAGATGGGCCCAGATGACGACCCCGAGGCCTTCTTGGTCACTTTTGAACGGGTGGCCCTCATCGCGGGGTGGCCGAGAGACCAATGGGCCACTCTGTTGGCCCCCTATTTGACCGGGACGGCCCAAGCAGCTTACCGCGGGCTGGCAACCGAAGAGGCCAGAGAATATGACCGAGTAAAATCTGCAGTCCTGGATGCTTTGGACGTCAGCCCAGAGACGTTTAGACAGCGATTCAGGCGGCACATGTACCCTGCGGGCGCCCGTCCCCGGATGGTGGCCCAGACCTTGAAGGAGGCCTGCCGCCGGTGGCTGCAGCCAGAGGTCAGGACGGCGGAGGAGGTCACCGAGCAGGTGGTCTTAGAGCAATTCATTCATACCCTGCCGGCCAGGGGAAGGGCCTGGGTACTCCGCCACCGGCCGACGACCTTAGCTGACGCCGTCGCGCTGATGGAGGGCTTCCTGGCCGCTGAAGCCTCTATAGGGCCCACCTTCCGGCCACCTATCTCAGGGCCCGAACGGCCCCGTGATGAGAGGAAGATGTCAAACCTGCCCAGCCCACGAGGCCCGGGCCACGGGCCAGACTCCCGACCAGGATCCCAGACTCCGCGCTTGGAGGCAGCTCCCCGGCTGACTACTCCGGTCTTCAACCAGGGAACTCCAAAGGCCCGTCGAAGTCCCCCCCGAAGTACCAGAGCAGGCCTCCCTCGGAGTGGGCGCCCCGAGCTCAGTCCCTGCTTTAGATGCGGGAAAGCAGGACATATACAACGAGACTGTCCCGAAATGGACTGCAGTTTCGGGCAGGTCTACGCATGGGACGGCCGGGCCCGACTGCCAGAGGCACCCAAGCTCACAATCCCGGTGATGGTTGAGAACCAAGCCACATGGGCCCTGATTGACTCTGGGTGTGGCCAGACACTGGTTCGCCAGACTTTGGGACCCCCGGCCGACCCCCATCTGAAGCCGATCCATTTGCAGTGCATCCATGGAGACGTCCAACCCTACCCAAGCACTTGGGCCCAGCTAACGGTGGATGGCATCACCCGGCAGGTAGTAGTCGGCTTGGCACCCTGCTTGGCGTATCCCGTGATTCTGGGACGAGATTGGCCCACCTTCGAGGAGGTCCTCCGTTCGACACCGGGTTTGGCAGCTGAACCCCAGGCACCTCCGCCAGAGGCGGAGCAGGCTGGTGAGGAGGACGAAGGAGGAGACCAAGAAGCCAGTGGGTCGCCGGGAAAAACCCTCGCCGAACCCCGCTTCGACACCGACTTTTGCCACGACCAGTGTGCGGATCCTACACTTAGCCGGGCCTACGAGCAACTCGCGGCCGTCGACGCGTCTGTGGTGGATCCTCACTGGGCCACTCAGTGGCCCCATTTTGAACTACGCTGGGATCGGCTCTACCGGGTCGACCGAGACCCTCGCACCCGAGACCCACAAACACAGTTGCTGGTACCCCGCTGCCATCGAAGGGCAGTGATGCAGTTGGCCCACGACGTGCCCACCGCTGGGCATCTAGGGCATGAAAAGACCCTCGCCCGAATCCTGGCGCTGTTCTTTTGGCCCGGCATCCACCAAGATGTGAAGCGGTATTGCAACTCCTGCCGGGAGTGTCAACTGGCCGCTCCGCCTCAGGTACCCAAGGTGCCCTTGATCCCTATGCCAGTGGTCGAAACCCCCTTCGAACGGGTCGCCATGGACCTGATAGGCCCACTCCCCAGGAGCGCGACCAGCTTCCAATATGTCCTCGTCCTCGTGGACTACGCATCCTGCTTCCCAGAGGCTATCCCCTTGCGAAGCATCACCGCCCGGACGATTGCGGGGGAACTGGTAAAGATTTTTGCCCGAGTAGGGTTGCCCAAGGAAATCCTAACAGACCAGGGCACTAATTTTACGTCCCGGCTGCTCCAACAGGTCTGCAAGCTCCTGGGGGTGAAACAGCTCCACATGTCCGTGTACCATCCGCAAACCGATGGATTGGTGGAGCGGTTTAACCGCATCCTTAAGGACATGCTGAAGAAGTTCCCCCCGGGTGAACTGCGGCACTGGGACCAGTTCCTACCACCCCTTTTGCTGGCCATCCGGGAGGTTCCTCAGGCATCAACCAAGTTCTCCTCATTCGAACTATTGTATGGGCGAAGACTCCCGCGGCCTTCTGGACTTAATGCGGGAAACGTGGGAAGAGTCGGCCTCCCCAACCCAGGGCCTCCTCCAGTACGTCCTCCAGTTACGGGAGTACCTAACTCAAGCCGGGACCCTGGCCCAGGAGAATCTGAGGGCGGCTCAGGCGAGGCAGGGACCAAACTATAACCGAGAGGCGCAGGCCCGGGAATTTGCTCCCGGGGACCGGGTCCTACTGCTCCTACCTTCCAGCGAGTCAAAGCTGTTGGTCCGCTGGCAGGGGCCTTATGAGGTAACTCGGAAAGTGGGGCCGGTGACCTATGAGATTCACCAGCCCGACCGACGGAAAAAGACCCAGTTATACCATGTCAACCTGCTAAAGCCATGGTGCAACTGGGAGGGCCTGCTAATCGACTCTTGCCCGCCTGAGCCAGAACTGGGCCCGGATGCGACCCAGACGGGGGGCTTGAAAGAACCCCCATTGGGCAACTCGCTCACGGAGGAGCAGCGTAAGCAGGCTAGATGTCTCCTGCAGGCCTTCCAGAAAACCTTCACAGCGGTACCAGGGTACATGACCCTGGCCTGTCACACGATCCAAACCGAGCCAGGGAAGACGATACGAGAGACCACCCGGCCCTTACCGTACCGGATGCATCAAGAGGTAGAAGAGGAGGTCCGAGCCATGTTGGCCTTGGGGGTCATCGAGCCATCCCACAGCAAATGGCGCAGTCCAGTGGTTCTGGTACCCAAACCGGACGGCACCCGCCGATTTTGTATAGACTTCCGGCGGGTAAACGCCATCTCTCGTTTTGATGCCTATCTGATGCCCAGGGTGGACGAACTCCTGGGACGCCTTGGAGAAGCACAATTTATCACCACCCTGGATCTTAGCAAAGGATATTGGCAGATCCCGCTCGACGAAGAGTCCAAAGAGAAAACCGCCTTTGCCACCCCATCGCGGCTTTATCAATTTAACAGGATGCCGTTTGGCCTCCATGGTGCCCCAGCGACTTTCCAGCGGCTGATGGACCACCTCCTGCGGCCGCACCAGGAGTATGCGGCCGCCTACCTGGACGACATGGTGATTTATAGCCGCCGCTGGGAGGATCACCTCGACTGGGTCGCCACGGTCCTACGAACCTTGTGGGAGGCAGGGTTGACCGCCAACCCTAAGAAATGCAGGATAGCCTGGCAGGAGACCACCTATCTCGGTGACACCGTGGGAGAAGGACGAATAAAACCCCTTGTGGGTTTATGCCCAAAACCCCTCGCGGGCTGTCCCACGCCAACGACGAAACACCAAGTGCGGCAATTCCTGGGTCTCGCAGGGTATTATCGGCGGTTTATCCCGCAGTTCGCATTGATCGCAGCACCCCTAACTGAGCTGCTCACCAAAAATAGCCCCCGACAAGTGAGGTGGACGGCCAAGTGCGAAGCTGCCTTCAGGACACTTAAGGACTGCCTGTGCCAGGAACCGGTCTTGTATAGCCCGGATTTCAACAAGCCATTTATCCTCCAAACGGACGCATCGGAGACAGGCATAGGGGCGGTCCTGTCCCAAGAAGTAGATGGGGGGGACCACCCGGTAATATACCTAAGCCAGAAACTATTCCCCTGCGAGCGGAATTATGCCGTGATTGAGAAGGAAGTCCTAGCGGTGAAGTGGGCCTGTGACGCCCTCCGGTTTTTTCTCCTGGGTGCCCCGTTCACCCTCGTTACGGACCATGTGCCCCTCCAATGGCTAATGCGGATGAAAGGTAATAACCCCCGTATCATACGTTGGTACCTAGCCTTGCAACCTTATGCCTTTGCCATCCAGCATCGGACAGGTAAGGACCACGCAAATGCCGACTTGCTATCCCGCCTTGGGGAAATGGAAGGGTCTGGCCCCAAGAAGTGGGGGCCAGACTTGGGGGGGCGGGTGTAGCGGGCCGGTGTGGCTCCCCTCCTCCCCTCGGAGGGTTGAGCCCCGGACACCGGAAGGGGCGGGGCTACAGAGTGGTGACCCCGCCCCTCAGAGGGTCAGGCGGTGGCCCAGAAGTATAAAAGCCGGCCCTTCCAGCCCAGTCGGCGCCCAGCCACCGCGGGGAGCAAACCTGCCTGAGGGAGCTCCTGACGGGGGAGCTGTTGGAGTCCAGGGCAGTTGCCCGGACTGGCCGGAGATACCCCTCGCTCGCTACTGGGAAGACCTGCCGGAGCTTCCCCGCGCCACATACGAAGAGGAGCCACCAGGAACTTCCCCGCTACCGTGCTGTTACCCCGAGGAACCTCCGGAGCAGAATTGGCCGGACTTCCCCGAGGAACTACTGGATCTACCCCCCAGCCTGGGCTGTGAGGAACCCATGCAGTGGGACTTCCCGGGACCGGATGCCATGGAACAGGTAGGCCCCGAGGGGGATATTGGAAGTGCCCCGGGGGCAGCCGACCTCAGTCAGGCTGCTGACCAGACAATACCCATGTCAGTGTGTTGCGGTCAGGATCCCCACTGACTGTCAGCGGTAACGACCGCTGCCTAGGGCCCCGGGCCGGGACACAGTGGAGTGGGTGGGCCTGTGTCCCCCCTGCCACCCCACTCACGGGTGGCAGTTATCCCCCTCACCTCACTGCTCAGCCCTGCTACAAGAGGCCTGAGCTCCCTTGTACTGTTTATTGCTCAGCCCTGCTACAAGAGGCCTGAGCTCCCTTGTACTGTTTACTGCTCAGCCCTGCTACAAGAGGCCTGAGCTCCCTTGTACTGTTTACTGCTCAGCCCTGCTACAAGAGGCCTGAGCTCCCTTGTACTGTTTATTGCTCAGCCCTGCTGCAAGAGGCCTGAGCTCCCCTGTACTGTTTCCTGCTCCGCCTTGCAGCCAAAGGCCGGAGCCCCAGTAGACTCTGACTCTGTTGTCTAGCCTTAAAGGGACAGGGCAGAGCCCACATGAGACCAGCGGGCCGGTGTGGCTCCCCTCCTCCCCTCGGAGGGTTGAGCCCCGGACGCACCCCGTTACACTAGGATCCAGGGTGCCAGCACACCCTGTGGTGGAAAGTCCAAGCATGACCTATCATTCAGGCCCTATTGCTTTGCAGTGTAGACAAAGTCCCACTGGACTGGTGCTCTTGGAGTCCGCCAAAAGTATCCCATAATCCCACAGGCTGATTTTTATCCCTTGGACAGTCAATTGTGGAGGACTGTCAAATTTTTCCATGCTCCTCCATGAAAAAAAGGGCTTGAATAGCCACATTTTGGGAGATTTCTGGGAAATGGGTAGTTGGACTCAGTCCTGCATAATGCAGTTTAGATGCTGGAGCCCCAGGATGAGACCCAGGGTTCAACAATTCCTAACCTGAGGTTCAAATGATTGTAGATACTCAAACCCTAGGTTAAGAAACTCGGCGTCCACTAACTCAAGTTCTACTCACCCAGGGCTTACACTGCAGTGTAGACAGACCTTTAGTGACTAGCTTTGATTATTCAGGTAGATTTTCCTTTTGGATTATATTACATCCTTGCCCTATAGTTTTAACAGTGGATCTTGAGATGAAACAATTTCTTGCACAATGTGTCTGCAGGAAATGTGTATCAGCTATTTTTATTCCATGGGACTGAGAATCCAAGAAAGTCATTGTGGCAGGAGCTCTCACAAACCAGGACCATTCCCTGGGAGCAAGAATGGTCCAATGGAGAAAAATTCTTAGGTAAGACTGAGAAATCTTACATTCAGTATTCTGCTCGGTTACAGTATTTCTCAGTGACCTTGGACAAGTAATTTAGTTTTTCTGCACCTGCTTTACCCATCTATTAACTGGGAATAATAATATGTCCCTGTCTTACCAGAGTTTTCTGAGGATAAATACATTAAAGATTATGAGGTGCTCAGATACTTTAGGAAAAGGGGGCCATATAAGTACCTACAATAGATATATAGATATTCCCACAAAGATATTTAGTTTTTATTTCTCATATTCCTGCATCAAAATCTCTTTAAAGTATGCAGTAAGCCAAGTATTCTAAGTCATGTTCTCTCCACTGTTATAGGTCCCATTGTGGCTGGAAGAACTTACAGAAGTTTTCTCATTCTCTGTGTGAATACAAATATGATTCTTTAATATCCTTTTATAGGACCAGTGAACTGCCACAACTGGGTCATTGCCAGAAATATTTCAAAGACCAGGATTTTCAGAAAAGCTGGCTCAAAAGCCTAACAGAAAGGATGGAGAGCTATTTTACTCCTGATATTATAATATTGACCATCTATCTATCCTGAAACCTTCAATTCCTAGGTCAAAAATGTGTTGATGGGACTACAAGGAAATGTGGGCCACCCAGGAATGTTAGGATGTACTTGAACAGGTTTGGGGGGGAACAGATTTATGGAAGTCATTGAAGACAAGGGAAAGCTTGAAACTTGAATGAAATGTTTTATTTTTTATTATCTATGAGGTGCTGATCCAAATTGCTGCAGTTTGCCTTCAGTTTGATAAAGCTAATGTCACCTGTAGCTGCAAAGTTCAGTAAAAGGATTTCATTCACTTACTTTATTTTTCTTTAAATCACAAAGTTTTTCTGGGAAATAGTTGCACATTGACTGCTGGCAGCAACACCCAGTGGACTGCCAATATGAGCCACCATTCCACAAGGCTCTTTGCTAATGAGGGAATCATGCACATCTGACTGGTCATGATAACAACTGACTGTCACCAGGGCTTTACTTTGGGAGGTGTTTTGTGTTCTCCACCCTTCTACAGTCCAAGAGCTTCTATTTTATCCTATTCTGTTTTTTTATACTGTGTCCCTCACATTGACATCTGAGTGCTCATAAAGGAATGAATTCACTCACTGTAGAGTATTTGTGCTAATATCCCATTAACTTAATGTGGAGGTGTTGCCAAGTCTCTGGACAATGGCAAAACTGAGCTAATATTTAAATAGTTTCTTCCCTGAATCTCTTTCACAGTGGTGTTTCTTGTTATTCCCTTTTCCACAACTGAAGATAATATACAAGAGTTGTCTAACATTTTTGCCCTCTGAGGGGGAGTTTGCACTTGTGACTCTTTCTAGCATCTGTCCTCATATAGCATGCCTTTTACCCCCTTGAAAGTTAAGTTGATGGAGTGACACTATTTTCACACCAGCCGAGAATCTGGCCCCAACACTACAGAAAATTCTAGAAGAGGACATTATTTAAATTAGTCATGCAGCACAGACAATTATTCACTCCCCAAAATTATTATACTTCAAGATCAGACAGATCACAAACCCTTGAGTCTGAATACCTTGAACTTTGAGAAAGATCAGGTCAAGACCTAAACTTTGTGTTTAGTCCCATCTTTATGAGACCTGAACTAAAGCCAGAGATTCCCTTCCTTGATTACAGGAGCTAGAATTTTGCTTAGCACTTATATGGGCTCTGTGAGAGGTATTCTAACTCCCTCTTCCACTGAATACTGATATAAGAGCTAGGCTGAATCCGACACCAGAATAAAAGAATATAGTCTACACTTTCTATTTCACCTGTGTTTGTGGTATGCAGATAGGCCACTGATGCTTCTTGCCAGGCCCGAATAACTGCAGATCTATTGACTACTTTCAGAGTTTCCAAAGTAGAGGAAGAGGTTAGGTAGAAGGGCAACAAAGGTTTAATTTATGCAAATTGCCTCCCTTGTGCAAGCTGAAAACAAGGTAATAATGCCTTCCTATTGATCCACTATGTTTGAATTCCCACCTCCTGCGATGAAGTCCCAAACACCTAAATGTAGCTTCTGCAAAGGCAATAGCTTCCATGGGTGGTTGTGGGGGAAAACAAGATATTGAAACAACAATTAAAATGTAAAAGACACAGTAGCATGCTGTCTGCTCCAAATCCAGCTGGTCCTAGGGTGAGGAATAACTTTATGAAATGTGCTGTGAACGGGCTATTATGTTTTTCATTTTGAGTATTGAATCACTCAGAGGGCATTGAAAGCCAGTTAGTAGTAATGCTTGCTAAAACCTAATTCATCCTCTGAGTACAAAGCAGACTTTTGAAAGGACTGTGTATGGTAGCTCATGTGCAGAGTGGGAGAAAGGGCTGCAGAAGTATCCAGGATATGTTCTGAGTCATCAGGCAGAAAGTGTCCAGAGCTTGCCAAGCTGTTGTAACTAAGGAGGGAGAGCGGGGATAGAGGCCATTCATCTACTGTGTTCGGCTTCTGAAGTGCTGACTTCAAAGGAGCATAGCAAAAGTTCAAGAGAGGGAAGGAACTGAGGGACTGTATCTATCACAGTACCTTCTGGTGTTTGCACACAGTATGGCCTGGAATTTCGAATGCATATACCATGGGACCTTGACTGAAAATGTCTCAACTGAAAAACAAGTCTTTGGTACATAATCTGCAGAGACTTTAATGACAGTCACTCAACTTTTTCTAACAAATTAAAAATTTCATAATGAGGGAAATATTAAATCATTATTTTGGACACTGCAAAGATCATCCTGTATAATTGAAGAGCACCTTCAATTAATTCCACAAATAATGATTCAATAGATCTGCCACATTCACCTGTCAATGCTTGTAGCAAATTGTTGCATCATTCAGCCACATATATATATGCTTGTCCCACTTTACCACAATTGCTAGCTACTTTCTCCCAAAATGTTGCAGCCCTACAATTTATGTAAAGTTATAGAATAATATAAACATAGAGAATTGTGGGATTGACATTCCTGATACACTATTCAGCATTTATATAATCTGAGGCCAACATCTTCAAACTTGGGTCCCTACAGTAAGGCTCTTAAATCCATATTTAGTCATCTACATTTATAAGGGTTGCATAATAGGGTACTTCTGCAATAACTGTTTGGTATTCCTACCAGGATTCTCCAAAAGCAGCATTATCTGCTGTCACACTGTCTTATACTTGTGTGCCAAAAACAATGATTTTTTTGAGTTTTATGAAATTGTACATATCTACACCATTGCCTGTCAGTTAAAGTGGCATTTAACTTCTCCAGTTTATTTTGTGGTTTATTATAGAGATGCTGGTCAAAACTCCATAGTTCAGATTACAGTCATTTACCCATTATTAGCATTATTGATTATGTAAGGTAAAGATAGTGTGGAAGACCTAGAAAAGGTTGTTTGAGATGCTGAAGGAGGATATGAAGAAGACAGATGTCAGCTTTGAAGATTTGACAAGAACGTTGGAGATGAAGAACAAGAGCCACTGACCTTAACTGATGGGACAGTGTGTGTTTATTATGTATATATATAGAGAGAAAGAGAGAGCCACTGTCTCGGACGGTGGTTGGCAACTTCTGGCATGCAGCTCGCCAGGGTAAGCACCCTGGCAGGCCGGGTCAGTTTGTTTACCTGCTGCTTCGGCAGGTTCGGCCAATCACGGTTCCCACTGACCGCGGTTCGCCATCCCAGGCCAATGGGGGCTGCGAGAAGCTGCACATGCTGAGGGATGTGCTGGCCACGGCTTGCCTCCACCCTCATTGGCCTGGGTACGGTGAACCGCGAACAGTGGGAGCTGCGATCGGCCAAACCTGCCGATGGGGCAGGTAAATAAACTGGTCCAGCCTGCCAGGGTGCTTACCGTGGCAAGCCGCGTGCTGGAGGTTGCCAACCCCTGGTCTAGGAGAAGTCAAATAATTTATACATACATGACTTCTGCTAGACAATGGCTATCAAAAAGGAAAAAAAATCAATTATTGGTATTCTTCTGTCTCTTAGAGTTTCTCATTAAATAAATATTTTGGCCTTTCCCCCCCCCCATTAAGTCTGTCTAATCAAGTTTTTTATCCCAGCTATACTCCAGTAACTATGACAATGGATAAGCTCATCGTGATTATGATTCAGAAAGCTGTAATGGTGAGAAACTGTATTTCTATTTGTTTTAGGATTATGTCTATGTAAATTGACTAAAAAAGCTAAACTTTAATTGGAAAAGTTAATTCTTTAATGAAACAGTAGTTGTTATTTCCTTTTGTGTCCATTAACAGTGTAAGTGTTGAATACAGTTGAGCTGATATTAAAACTTTTAAAACTTTGGGAGAATGAAACATGCAGCCCCAGCCCTGGGTCCTATTGTCTCTCTAGTTGCAAACCACGGTGACTCAGAAAAAAGTGTAGAGAGCAAATGCATTTTTATGTTGTAATGTGCATTGAGGGCAGACTCCTGAAATGGACTGAAGATTTAAGTGCAGGGTTAACGTTAAACACACAAATGGTGCCATTGCCTTCAGAGTGTAGAGAATCTTCCAAACCCAGACCCCAGTATAGGCAAACTGGTACCTTCTCCCAAGGAAACGTGGGATGCCGGCAATGGTTTATTACTCCTTTCTCTACAGGAGTGCAATCTGAAAAGGAAGCATTATAAACAAAAATTGTGTGGCCTGGAGTGAGGAGGATTTTTGGATACACCTCAGCGCCCTTGGCTCATGTCTTGCCTAGGCTGACAGATAAGTGTCAATCAGTGTTGTTATAGCCATGTCGGTGCCAGGGTATTACAGAGACATGGTGGGTGAGGTAATATCTGCTTAGCCAGTCAGTCACCAACCTGTAGTGGTGCATGGGATTCTTCCTTCCTAAGTGTAGGACTCTGCACTTGTCCTTGTTGAACCTCATCAGATTTCTTTTGGCCCAATCCTCCAATTTGTCTAAGTCACTCTGGACCCTATCCCTACCCTCCAGTGTATCTACCTCTCCCCTCAGCTTAGTGTCATCTGCGAACTTGCTGAGGGTGCAATTTAACCCATCATCCAATCATTAATAAAGATGTTGAACAAAACGGGCCCCAGAAACGACCCCTGGGGCACTCCATTTGATACCAGCTGCCAACTAGACATCAATCCATTGATCACTACCCATTGAGCCTGACAATCTAGCCAGCTTTCTATCCACCTTATAGTCCAATCCACACTTTTTTAACTTGCTGGCAAGAATACTGTGGGAGATCGTATCAAAAGCTTTGCTAAACTCAAGATATATCACACCCACTGCTTTCCCCATATCCACAGAGCCAGTTATCTCATCATAGAAGTCAATCAGGTTGGTCAGGCATGACTTGCCCTTTGTGAATCCATGCTGACTGTTCTGATCACCTTCCTCTCCTCCAAGTGCTTCAAAATAGATTTCTTGAGAACCTGCTCCAGGATTTTGCCAGGGACTGAAGTGAGGCTGACCAGTCTGTAGTTAACTGGGTTCTCTTTCTTCCCTTTTTAAAATATAGGCATTATATTTGCCTTTTCCCAATCGTCCGGGACCTCCCGCGATCACCATGAGTTTTCAAAGATAATGGCCAATGGCTCTGCAATCACATCAGCCAACACCCTCAGCACCCTTGGATGCATTAGATCTGGACGCATGAACTTGTGCATGTCCAGCTTTTCTAAATAGTCCTTAACCTGTTCTTTCACTACTGAGGGGTGGTCACTTCCTCCCCATACTGTGTTGCCCAGTGCAGCAGTCTGGGAGCTGACCTTGTATGTGAATACTGAGGCAAAAATGCACTGAGTACTTCAGCTTTTTCCACATCATCTGTCACTATGTTGCCTCCCTCATTCAGTAAGGGTCCCACACTTTCCCTGACTTTCTTCTTGTTGCTAACATAGGTCACCTCATTATTATTATGTCTGTGTTCCACTAGCACCTAAGGACCCCACCCAAGATTGTGGCCTTATTGCACTACACACAATACAAACTTAGTGTGAGACAGTCCCTGCCCTGAAAAGCTTACGTTCTAAATCAGGGGTCAGCAACCTCTGGCACGCGGCTCACCAGGGTAAGCACCCTGGCGGGCCAGGCCATTTTGTTTACCTACTGCATCCACAGGTTCAGCCGATCATGGCTCCGACTGGCTCCGGTTCGCCATCAAAGGCCAATGGGGGCAGTGGGAAATGGCAGCCAGCACATCCCTCACCCACGCCACTTCCCACAGCTCCCATTGGCCTGCAGTGATGAACTGTGGCCAGTGGGAGCTGCAGTCAGCCAAACCTGCCGACGTGGAAGGTAAACAAACCGGCCTAGCCTGCCAGGGTTCTTACCCTGGTGAGCCGTGTGCCAGAGGTTGCTGACCCCTGATCTAAATAATCAAGATAGACAAAGGGTGGGAGGGGAAAAATAAATGTGAAGTTAGTGGCCCAGCTAGCACTAGAACCCAGGTCTCTCGAGTCCTAATCTAGAATATTGGGTATTAAACTAAATAAAAGTGTCTGTATAAACAATCGTTTAAAAATGTACAAAGCAAAGAGCAGGAATATGTCAAAGTAACAGATAACAGCAACAGAGGATGGGGAGGGAGGGCAAAAAACCAAACATCCAAGGAAAACAAGAATTCTAAAGATTCCTTGTCAGTGGGCAGAAGCAGACACTATTATCCACTTGCCAACTCAACTTTCCTTAACAATAGTTTTTCCTGTCCAGATTTATGTCAATATTAATACTCATTAATTGGATAAGCCTTCTATTTCCAGGCTGTTAGAGCCAGATTGCACTGAAATATCATGTACCAGCCAACACAAGAATTCTAGCAAAGCAGTGAATTAATTAATTGTCTTCTGTTGCCTTATATGCTTGTGATTTTCCCACCTACTTCTCCAACTGCTCCTTCAGAATTTCCATTAGCAGTTCCTTTTCTCTCCTACTTGCCTGTGTTTGTGGCTCAAAGCTTTATTCTATGTTACCTTCTCCTTTTCTCTGGATACCTTATCACTCGGTGGCCAGATCCACTCACTTGGTTTCAACTACCATTTTTGTGATGATGACTCATATATCTACTTCTCCAACCTTGACTTCTTCCACTGCTTTCTGACATATTATCTTGAATGTACTACCATCAGCCAAAGCTCAATATGCAAAAAAACAAGCTCATTCTCTTTCCTCACAAGCCTTCTCTTCCTTCGAGCTGTACTGATGTTAACAAGCTACCATGATTCTTCCTGTCACTAAGGCTTACAAAATGTTATCCTGTTTATTGTCCACTCTACCATACTCTTCTCCTTGCACAATTAGGGAATCATGAAATCTTACTAGTTCTTTCTCCACAACATATTAAAATCTACCCCTCCTTGTATGTGCTTACGGGTAATATGCTTATCTATAGCTTTATTAACTCTCTCCTTGACTACTGCAACTTTCTTTCTCATCCTATCAAAAAGTCCTAGAGAAATTAATAAAAAATGTTGTCTATTCAGTAGAGCTTAAAAAAATTATCCCTATAGCATTTAATAGAATAATAATTCTCTGATAGTTCATGTTATGAAATGGTCAACAATGTAGGGAGGATATATATTTTTATGAAACTCTACAGGTTTTCAGACTAATATCTAAAGAATCCTATTGGTTAAATCCCTGTTCAGTTCCATGTGTCTTTTCCATAAGGGTGGCTACTCCATTCTCATCTTACTTCCTACCAGTCCATTCACAACTGTGGCTAAAAACATCTTACTTGCTCACAACTCAGACCTGCCATGTTACGCCTTCAAATACTTTCACTATTTTCCAAGTTCAAGCAGTAGATTTATACCAATTATGGACTGAGCCAAACAGATTCAATGCAGATGAACAGGACAGTAGGAAAATAACCCTAAAGTGTTCATGAGTCTCTGTGATGATTTGATCAGCATATTTGTTTGAAAAGGTGTTTACTCTATGTTGTAATAATCCTGGGCAAACAGATTTTCAGATTTCCAGTAGACTGAACATGGGACACAGTGGCACCAAGTTTGCAATTAGACCCGCATGTATATTCCCATGTTTTCAGGCATTCCCTTGTTCTCTGTTGACTCAAATGGGACCCCAACAAGCATATACATTTGCAGGATCCAGGGCCCCATATTACAGATTAATGTAAACATGTGTAGATATAGTTGGCCAAATTAATCTCTGGTGAAATTCTAAGAACTTTAATGGAGTTACACCACCATCATCCCCGTCACTCAGTCCTGTTATCTGGGTGCCAATTCACTAGGCCCTCTCTCTAGATCTTCACATTCAGGCTCTGTCTAAATCTTGCTTATTCTGCCTGCATATCATCTCTAAAATATGGCCTTTCCGGTGCACTCACTCACCTAAAACTTTCACTGAGTCCCTCATCTCACATCTCAACTACTGCTACATCCTATTTCTGACCTTGGGGGGGAGGGGAAGCAATCTTGCCCCACTTATATCCATTCAAAATACTGCTGCAAAGATAATGTTCCTAACTCATCAATTTGACCATGTCATGACAATGTTTGCATCCCTCCACTGGCTTCCTCTTCTCTATTGCATCAACTACAAATGTTTTGTTTTCACTTTTCGGGTCTTTCATGGTGTGTTCCCACTTACCTGTCATCTCACATTATATTAAGAAGTTGGCTGCTGCCTCTATTCTGCCAGTGACATCGACCTTCATTGACCACTTATTAAATTTTCAAACAAACATCTTCATGTTTCTCCAATGCTACCCAATGCATGGGAGGAAAATTCTGTATACAACCCTAAAACTATCCTCAGTACTTGTTCTATGTTTGTACAATGTCTAACACAACAGGGCCCATGACAGCAGCTCCTAGATGGTACTGCAATACAAATGCTAAGGAATAATAATACACCAAAAAAAATTTTTGGTGTATTGTCCCATGGTATTCATTATATAAAATAAAAATTTGATTTTCCAGATGTAATCAACAGTTATGTCATACCTATATTTATTGAGGAGGAACCTATCAGGCAGATCTAGTTGGAAAATGGAATTTCTGTTCTTTGGGAAATTCTGACATTTCAAAATTTGTTTTAGTTCCAAATTGGAATGAAAAGTTGGTTCATTTCCATGATAATATAATATAATTATAATATAATGATCTAAATAAAATGAAATGATAGTAAAAACATGTTTTTACTTGATCAAAATGAAATATTTCAACATTATCAAAATGAAACATTATGACATTATCAAAATGAAATGAGAAAGTTGAAATAATTCATTCTGACACATTTCTGTCAAAAATCTAGTCAAGTTGACATGTTTCAATGATTTGGATTGTGACAAAACTGCATTTTCCAGTAGTGAACTGTTATGTCGAAAAAAATTTGACCAGCTCTGCTATGCAGAAAAAATAATCCAAGCATTAATAAGATCAATTTGGATAAATCCATCAGCCTAGAACTCATCCTTGACATACTTGAGAACAATACTTAAATACAAAGGCCTCTCAAGAATGAATATCCAAAATGCATCTTTTAGCTAGAAGTTTGCATAGCAATTGGTGTGAAATGAAATTATTTCATAAGTTCTGCACTGATGTTATAGGAAAGATCATGGGGTCATAGCCTACAGTTGCCCCTCAGTTTCAAAATGAGTTCTCAAAATTAGAGGTTTGACATTGTTGAAATTACTGTTTTCATAGAATCAAGAATCATAGAATATCAGGATTGGAAGGGACCTCAGGAGGTCATCTAGTCCAACCCCCTGCTCAAAGCAGGACCAAACCCAACTAAATCATCCCAGCCAGGGCTTTGTGAAGCCTTACCTTAAAAACCTCTAAGGAAGGAGATTCCACCACCGCCCTAGGTAACCCATTCCAGTCTTGATTTAGCAATTGGTAACATTGTAAAACTGTGCTGTGGAGCAAACTAATTTAATTCTTGTATGTGATCATTGTGCACACTCTGCCATCTATTTAAAAAAAATCACTGTGAGATAGATATGTCTGCTATGTCTCATGGAAAAAAAATAGATATCCTTTTGAGTGCCATCAAAGAACCATACACTAAAAAGAGATTGGTGAATTTCCCAGTCACTCATGCTTATTACACAGTTGCTGCTTCAGACTCTTTTCAGAGTTCTTAGGAGTGTTTAGGAGCTTAGCAGGGGCATGCTCATTTGATACTTTCTTATTAAGCTGTGCAGCAAAGTGTGATGAGGGGAAAAAAAAGCTAACAGACCAGGACTAGCTAGTGAAGAAGAAGAAGAAGAGTGAGGCTAGATTAGATGGAACTAGCAGTTTACTTTCATGGTAAATTGCTTGGATTCAGAGCCTAAAACATTTCTCATGAGATTATCACCTCTGCAAACAGGGCAGTTCAGGCTGCTAGGTTTCATGATATTAAGTTACATTCTATGAAGTCATATGCCAAAAATAAATCATGGCCAGTAAGTTCAGTCATTTGTAGATACAGTAATTTGGAAATGCTTCCAACAACAGCCACTGGCCAAAGGAATCAGAAAAAAAAGTTTTGATCGGTGCAGCTTGCAGTACTTGACCCAAACACTGGGCTGGAGGCTGACATCTGATCAAATGAAATTTTGACTGGTGACCTTGAACCTGTTTTTCGCCTTGCCCCTGTATAGTAATTTCCATCAGTGCAAAGTGGGTGTAATTTGATTTGATAGCATTTTACACCCACTTAGCACTCACTCTACACAGGCATAAATGACTATATGAGTTAGAATTATGAAGCAGGCTTCATGCTACTGAGAAAGATGCTGTTCTTGACTACATAGAGTTGAATGACTACAAAAGAAACCATGTTCCAGGCAAACTAAAATCCATGACAATAGTTATACATTGGCTTACTATGAGCTATGCAGAAATGAAAGAGGGTTCCATTCTGCATATGCCATTTTATTCCAGAAAAGCATACAGCCGCAGAATTTTGACAATCATTAGCCCATCATTAGTAAAACAGAATCCTGAACTTTTTTGTATGATTTTGATTGTCACATGCAAGGAGAGCTGTCCAGAGTACAGCATGTCTGAAAAGCAAAAGGAGGGGGATGTGTCATAAAAATAATCTCCCTGGAACCGACTTCTTTTTTTTTTTTTGCTAATTCATGTCAATTAACACCACTGCTCACTGAGAATGCAAATGACTATAATTTGCTCATAAAATAGTATGCTGCTTTGTATATGGACTGTGAACTTCTGTTTTGCTTTCTGTTATACATTCACTGTTACTTGCAACAAACAAACCTTCATTCTGTCAGAGTTCTATTTAATATAATACCTCCCTTGCCTTTTGCTCTTGGAGTTAGGCACTTGAAAGCCTTGTGGAATTACATCACTTGCTCTGTTGCAAGAATACCTGTCTTGCCAAGAAAATAATAGTAGGCAAGGGAAATTTTGAGAATGATGGGGGCTTGGCCAATTAGAATAAATTGCAAACACTTTAAACTTCACAAACTCTTTTTAGCCAGTTTAAACAGATCTTCATATGAAATTGTGTTTTAAATGAACCAAGCTTCATTTGTCATTTCAGAATTTTATATTGTTCCAGCAAAGCATGGTCCCAACCCTGTTAATGAAGCAGATTTTGTTACATTATATTACAGTCCCAACATTTTTTCATTTACTCTTGGAGAGTACTGAAAAAAAAACTGACTGGGAGCTTGCAGGATTGTAAAGCAACTGTGATAGTTACATAAGGATTCAGGGTATGTCTTCATATCCTCCATTTTGTAAGGTGATGTTCTGGACTAAGAGGGGTGCAGTCAATATCAGGCTTAAAAAAAAATTAAAAACCACAGTGGAAGTGGGAGTAGAAATGAGAGATCATAGATTTAGTTAAAGAAGATAAAAAATGATGAACTAGGTAGGTGCCAGAATAGGTGAATGGACATATATATAACCGACAGTTTTTGGCACTGGTCTGGGACATAGGAGACCTGGGTTAATTCACTTCTGCTACAAGCTTATGATGTGACCTTGATCAAATCAATCATCCTGTGCTTTCATTCCCCATCTGTAAAAATTGGAATCATAATATCCTCTTGCTGGTGTGCTGGGAAGATACTTATATTAATGTGTGCTGAGTTCTTAGATATAGTGGTGATGGTGACTATATGTACCTATATAGACTGTAAGGTACCTGAGAATAACACATACCATGGCTCATCTGGATTGGAATCCAGGATACTTCTTGTTCACAGCCTATTGCTCAAACCATTAAAACCTAGGCACTTAATGTGTGGAGAGAAAAAGAAAAAGATAGAAAATGTTCTAAAAGAAGATGAAAATTGCCTGAAGAAATATAGAGCCAATCACATTGACTAGGAAGGAAAAAGAGTTTTTGATGTCCCAGGGCTAGGAGGAGATAATTGGGAGTTTGTGCTCAGTAAGAGAAGCACAGCACTCTGCTTATATGGACAGCTAGCTCGAATTAAAATTCTCAGACTTCTGGAAATATCTAGTGCACACTGGATTGGCTAAGAGATTTCATACAGACATTAGTACCCATACTTTAAGATGATATTTCTCCTTAAAGAAAAGGGATGAAAATTTGTAAAGAAGGTAAAATTGAATATGTGGAGATGAACTAGGAGGCTAGAATGACTGAGAAGGAGATGAGAAAGAAAAATTCATGAGAGATTTTTACTAAGCTATCAAGGTGATAGGAACTCTAGAAAAAAAACTAAAATAAAAATGAAGTGTTCAAGGGTGTCAGAAAATAACTGAAAGATAATTTGACTGCTACAGAGCCCTCAACCAGAAACATAATCCAGAACCATTTTCAAGCATATTCCTAGCTGCTTTTCTCTTTCATAAGAGTCTTGGAGATAAGGCAGGTCTTAGTATGGGACCTCTTTAGCCTAGGAACTATTCTATGCTCCCACAGACTCTCATGAAGAGAAGCTTTCCAAAGTGGAAGGATGATGTGGGTCTACCTGCTGAAAGAACTTGTAAGGATGTATGAAAGCTTTAAATGTCACTGAGAGAAGATACCTGAGGGTTACACAGAAAGAATATATAGACAATTCTGATTTTCCAGTGCCTTACACCTTGCAAGTTATATAGAGTTTTGCAAAGGGTGTGTAAAAGCTACAAAACTGGAATGGTATCTCAGTGGAAAATCAGGCACATATATTGGTTAATCCTGATTATGTTTCCCATGACTGCTGCTTGCCTGCCCAGGGCTGTTTCCCTAAGTTTCAGAAGGCGCTCCCTGAACTGTATGCAGTTCACTTAGTCTGAGGTTAGACGGAGGAGTGGAGACTTAACAATAAGCAATCATTGTTTTGTATGATAAAGTAGGGAGCACTGCAGCAAATGCAACTGGCAGGGTAAAACAATGTGTTTCTCTAACAAGAGAAAAAGGTTACTGCGAGGAATTCATCTGCTATCACAGGAGTAAAGGGTAAGGAAAGAAAGAAAATGGAAGAGTTATTTTCCTTGCAGGAAAGAAAAGAAATAGTCTTTCCCTCCCAATATGAGAGATCGATTAGAAAGACCAGAGCTCTTCCTTTCTTAGGGGAATGAAAGGAGATGTCCCCGGGGAGGGAAGAGACCTCCCCACCCAATAGAAACTAAGAGATTCTATGGCAGATGCAGGGGGAGCTAGAGGCACAGTGAAGCAACAGCATAACAAGATGCATTTTAAAGGAGAAACAGTGCTTTTTGCTTAGAAGTTGCTGCAAATGTGTGTAAGGACTGGTTGCCTCATGAGTCTTGGAAAGAGTGATGAGTCCATTAGGGGAAGTGTGAGTGTGGGAAACTGGGGAAGAGGAGTGTTTGATGTTGCTTGATTGACAGAGGAACAAAGTGATTCAATATGGAGACTGGTTGAAGACATGAAAAGGAATTAGAAATAGTGATTCAAAATCTGTTTGTGCTGGCAAAAGGGGTGGTATTTTTGCCAAGTAATTGTATACCATATTGTCCTGTTCTTATTAGAAGATTGTTTCAAACAGAATGGAACCTTCAGATACCTTAAGAAATATTGCACCTAACTGGGCTTATTTTCAAGCTCATCATAAAAAATGCAAAATATTTCACTCCCCCTTAGCCCTTCTCCTAAAAAGTCTTGTCACTCTTTTCCCTGGTAATAAAACATTTGTTCCCCTTAGTTTAAAAAAACCACACACCCTATTTTGGTTAAAAACATTTAAAGAGCAGTGGTGATCTATGTACCCTAATTAGGGGGGGAAAGTAATTTACTGCTATTTGGCTGCATACCCCGCAGTTAACAAGAACTTAGCCCTAAGCTGCCTCTCTTCCAATCAGAGAGAAAACTTTTTATTTGTTTTGTTTGTATAAAGTACAAGAAAAAAATCATAAAGATGTGCCAAGTTATGCAAGCTGCAGGCTTTTAGGATATTATGGTGCCATCTTCTTTCAACTCTGATGAGTAATTATATAATCATTCCATAATTCTTCAGTCTGTATTTTTCACTTCTCATTCAGATCCTCTCTGTTGCAGATGTTCAATTATTTAAAAACTTTGCAAGTATGTTTTTTTTCCTGGTCTTGCACCTACAATGAGATGTGCAAAAATGCAGTTTCACTGCATGTCATGGTGATTTATCTAAAGAGTTTGGCGAGCCAATACTTCAGCAGTTTGAAGTGGGGAAAGCAAAAAGTTTTGAGAGTTATAAGAAGGAAAAGAAAACTGGGAGAAACATAGTGGAGAAAAAAGGAAAGGAAGAAGGGATGAAGACACGGGACCTGATTCCAAAACTTCTTGACATAAATGGAAAGCCACTCATTGACATAAAAAATGCTTTTGATCAGGGATATGGGGAAGAAAACGGAGGGGGATAGTAATTAGGGAGGGCTGACAACATATCACTCAAGCAAGATGAGGGAACAGGGACATTAGAGAGCAATGGGGACTGGAAAGAGAATATGGGAGAGGATGAACTGACGGAGAGCTAGGGGAGATAAGAGAATAGAACAGAGAAGATGATGAAAAAACATGGGTGCATGAAGCAAATGAGGTGATCAGAGAGAACAGATTAAACAAAAGGTAGAAACAGAAGAATTTGAGGAGAGCTTGGGGAAAGGACGATAGAGGTTGAGCTTGAGAGAGAGAAACGTGGAAAAGAGACAGGGAAAGTAAGGTGAGAGAATGAATAAAGTAGTGAGAATAAATATTAAAATGAAATTTAAAGAAAGAAAATAGAGGACAGAAAGAGAGAGAAAAAATAGCAGAAAAATAACTACAAGGAAGGAGTCAAATAACTTTTAGATTAGTGAACAGTATTTTGCTTAATCCTATTCCTGCATATTAATGTCAGCTGCGGTGACCACAGTTCTTACGACTTGGGGAGCATTTCCATTCTAAACTCCTGCATTCAGTTCCTCAACCATTAACTATTTATGAATAGAAAGAAAGAGGGGAAAGAAAACACATGTGCTCATTAAAAAAAATCTTCTGTTCCCTTATTGAACAGTTTTATTGGTAAAATGACTGGTAGCTGAAAGATGAATTTTGGCATTAAATGAATAGCTGTCATTGAAGACAAATATATTTGAGAGTTCCAATAAACATTGGCTTAAATTTGAACCATTTGTGGCCATTGGAAAATCACATTATGTGCATGTAAAGTATATTTTGTATAGTAGTTGGCCCCGATGCACTGAGCTGTGCCTTAGTAGACCCCTGCTCCACAAGGAGTTGGACTGAAGTCATTGGGGCTCTACATGAGCCCAATGTGTGGATCTCACTACGGGACTGGGGCTTAAATTAGATTATTAAGCATCTAGGGAAGGCTGTGTTGTTCATGATTGCATGGCTCACTTAGCCTCATAATGAAAAGGATACAAGAAGGTGCCCTTTGGTTTTGTCCCTGTGAAGCTTGTAAGGTGTGAAGGAGATCAGAAAGGCTACTTTGTAATGCATGTTCTGAAGCACCTTTGGGGGAGTACAGTGCCTAAGGGGCACATGACAGGAGCACTCTTGCTTTCTACTGTGTGTAGACCAGACCATTCAGGAGGAATTTACTTTAATTATTTGCCATGTTTTTTGTTTGTTTGTTTTGTTTTTGTTTTTTTTTTTAAGTCAGCAGAGGTTTGAATTACAGGAAAGTGAAGTTCTTTGTTATGTTTCTTCTTTTCTCTTAACTCTTTGAAACAAACAAACAAACAAACAAACAAACAAACAAACAAACAAAAACAAAACCTAGGACATTTGGGGAGAAATATCTATGGCAAGAGAGCACTCAAAAGCCTGGAAGTGTCAAATTAAGGAAGCTTATGGAATCCAAACACATATCCATTAATAAAGCTTTTATTATCATGGACTGTTTCTCAGATAAGACAATATCCTATACAATGTTTCTATAACTTTTGATACACCCTGCGATACTTTCTATTACCCTGCCTACATGATACAAATAAAGCCCAGGTGAAAGTTCATTTGTTTGAAAAGTGTACTAAAACTATCCTTAAACAGCATATTACATTTTAAAAATAGAGTAATGCTGAAAATTTCCTAGCAAACGTAGGTTATCTAAGGTTGCAGCTAAATTAATATAGTAATTAATTGTCTCAGTCCCTGAATTGTCTCTACGAAATTTGTGGTGCATATGGATCTTTCGTATCATCATCAGCGTAAGCAGTACTGTTTATATCAGAGTTGCTAATTCCAGGTTGTAGATCTAGATTTCTTGAAATTAGATCTTGAATCCCTCAGTTTGCACTCAAGATAGTTACATAACTAAATGTTCATGTTCTTGGCAGGAATTGATTTTTGTTTGTCATTAAGAGAGCTGAGTGACAATAGCATACTAAAATCTGAATTAGGCAAGTAAAGTAAGATACAACATCTGTACCAGGCCAGAGGGGCCATTACCAGTTTTGGAGCACTGGTCAACTGAATCCTACTGTGGTGGCTCAAACCTTACTAGATGTATTTACCTCTCATAATTTTGAAACACAAGAGTAAATGTAATGAAAGCCCAGTTCAAAGCTTTATTTATATTGCAGAGGTAGTGTTGGCCAGTAGAGGTATAAGTGCCTAGACAAAGTGAAGTAGAGCAACTGTACCATAATGAACATTATGACTAATTGTCATTATGCCAAGATACACACCTTTTATTATTACATCCTCTTCCTCACTTTTTGCCTCCCTTTCCGCTATTGGCTTATTTCATTCACCTGCTGTGGTATGGTGTAATGTAAATTGTAATTTCTTGAGGGTAAGGAGAGTGTATTTAATAGGTTTTGATATAATGAACAGGATAATAAGAGATCTCTGACTGGGGCTTTTAGGCCACTGTGATCTGGACATTTTTAGGTTCTGGATGGTCCCTTAGGACTGGAGCTGTGCAGGGCAAAGAATCAGCTGCCCAACATTCCACCCCCACCCAGGTGATGAAAAGATTAAAGAGTCCTGAGAGGCCATCTAATCAACCAGGCTATCCCTAGAGGAGTGTTGGGCATAGTGGCTGTTCAGGAGAAGCTGGGTCTTCATTAAGGAAGGAGCAAAGGGCTGCCAGAAGAGGGGCTAGGGAGGAGATGCAGGTGAGAGGCAGTTGGGAGCTTCCTCTCTTAAGAGAAGGGCTGAGAGAAGCCTGGAAGGCTCAGCACCAAAGGGACCTGGCCAAGAAAAAGTCTGGGAGGACATGCTCTAAAATAAGAGCAACAGAGAACTTTGTAGGCATGAGACTGAGGCCTGAGCTGGAAGCCTGCCTGGAAATGGGGTCTGATGAGAGACTGCAGTCTGCCTGAAACCCTGGGAGCATGTGGCACTCCCTGTGAGGTTGGAGTGTAACCCAGGCACTAGGGTTGGTTTGGGATGGTTTAAAGCTGGGGCTAGTTTGCAAAGAAGGCTACCAGCTGAACTCAGGTGGGCTGAAGATTCAGTGATTTTGCTATTTTCTGTTGGACTTAAATTAAGAACTTTGAGTATATGTACACAGCAAAGAAAAACCCAAGCCTGGAAGTTTACACAACTATGAAACAGCCCCATGAACCTGAGTCAGTTGGCACAAGCCAACTGCATTTTTTCTTTGCTGTGTAGACATACCCCTTGAGGCCCTGCAAAGTGTTGAGCTCTTTTACCTGGCTTTGCCGAAGGGCCAGCTTGTGCTAAAGGATGAAATAGGAAAAAGAAGGCATGGGGAAAACTGAGGCACCTGTCTCACAATGACACATATAGCCACCAGAGGGTATAAAGTGGCAACAACTTTGACACAAGCTCTCTCAAGGTCATTGGACTTTGTGGTGGCTGAGGAACCCAACCCTAACATATATAGTTTGCCTATCCCTATATTTAGATTCGGTCTCTGTATTAGCAACAAAGAATCCTGTGGCACCTTATAGACTAACAGACGTTTTGCAGCATGAGCTTTCGTGGGTGAATACCCACTTCTTCGGATGCAAGTCATCTCTGTATTCATCATGCAAGATATCTCTGTATTAGGATATCTTAGTATTACAACTGCACTTCATAGCTTACTTGTAATAGAAAAACATAACCCCCACATCAACCTTCATATAGATTCCAAAATTCATAGATTCCAAGGCCAGAAGGGACCATGGTGGTCATCTACTGTGACTCCTGTACAACACAAGCAATAGAAATTCTCTGGAAAAAACTCCTAGAGCATATATTTTAGCAAAATGTCTAATTTTGATGTAAAAATTGTCAATAGTCCACCACAACCTTTGGTAAACTGTTCCAATGATTAATTACTTTCACTGTCAAAAATCTATGCCTTATTCCCAGTCTGAATTTGTCTAGCTACAGCTTCCAGCCTTTGGACCATGGTGTACCTTTATCTGCCAGATTAAAGAGCTGAAATATTTGTTCATTATATTGATATTTATAGACTGTAATCAAGTCACCTGTGACGGGGTGCACTAGGCCCTTAGGCCCCCAGCTGGAGGCCTTGTGACCCTGCCACATCCCACCCCAGAAAAGGGCAGTAGAGAGGTCCTCTAAGCTGCCTAGAGCGGCTGTGTGGGATGCAGCCAGTCAGGGCCCAGCAGGCTAGTATAAGAAAAGCTGCAGGGCCAGAGGGAGATCAGTTCCTTGCTAGAGCTGGAGGATAGCGTTTGGTGGTCTAGGCTGGCTGCTTCAACTCCACGAGGACAAAACCCTGAGTTAAGGGTGAAGAATGTGTGGAAGTCATGGGGAAGTGGCCCAGGGAATCATAGCAGCAACACAGTTTATTTAAAGGGACATTATGAACAGCTGCTATCTATAGCAGGGGTCAGCAACCTCTGGCATGCGGCTCGCCAGGGAAAGCACCCTGGCAGGCCGGGCCAGTTTGTTTATCTGCTGCGTCGGCAAGTTCGGCGGACCAGGGCTCCCACTGGCAGCGGTTTGCCGTCCCAGGCCAATGGGGGTGGCGGGAAGCGCTGCGGGCCGAGAGATGTGCTGGCTGTGGCTTCCCGTCACCCCCAGTGGCCTAGGACGGTGAACCGCGGCCAGTGGGAGCTGTGATAGGCTGAACCTGACGATGTGGCAGATAAACAAACTGGCCCAGCCCACCAGGGTGCTTACCTTGGCAAGCCACTTGCCAGAGGTTGCTGATCCCTGATCTATAGGGTCCCTGGGCTGCAACCCAGAGTAGAAGCCAGGACCCGGTTTCCCACTACCAGCTACTGGTAAAGTGATCCGGATTTTGAGGCACCCAACCAGAGTGGGCTCTCGTGAGAGGTGGGTGCTGACCCTATTATATCACCCTGTAACATTCTCTTTGTAAAGCTGAATAGATTGAGCTCTTTGAGTCTATCACTATAAGGCATGTTTTCTAATATTTTAATTCTTCTTGGGGCTCTTCTATGAACCGTCTCCAATTTACCAACATCCTCCCTGAATTATGGGCAACAAAACTGGAAATAGTATTCCAGCAGTAATCACACTGTTGCCAAATACAGAGGTAAAATAACTTACTTATTAAAGCTTACTAAAAAGCTACTTATTGATTCTATTAATATAAACTTGTTAAAATATAACGAGTTAAAATTGATACTTGAGCGCTATATGACTATATGTCCTATATCTATCAGTTATACAGCTTTTAAATCCATTAATGTATGTGATGTTCATTTTACGTCATTCTAGTTTTTTAATCAAAATATTGTGTGATAACGAATCCAATGCCTTGCAAAATTCTTAATAGATTTCATCAACACCATTACCTTTATCAACCAAACTTAAATTTCCTCAGCAAAAGATATTGTTAGTTTGACAGGATCCATTTTCCAAAAACCTAAGCTGATTGGCATTAATTATATTACTCTCCTTAGATTCTTTATTAATTGAGTCCCATATCATCGTCTCCATTCTCTTGCCTGGGATTGATGTCAGGCTGACAGGCCTATAATTACCTGGATCATACCGTTTATTCTTTTTAAATATTGTCACACCATTAGCTTTCTTCCTGTCTTCAGGGACTTCCCCAGTGTTCCAAGACTTATTGAAAATCAACATTAAAGAGCCACCACACTCCTCAGCCAGCCCTTTTAAAACTCTTGGCTGCAAGTTATCGAGACCTGCTAATTTAAAAATGCTTAAGTTTCCAACAAAATGTTTCTTGGTAAATCCATTTCAGTTTCCAGATTTCCACCCACCCATGCAATTTATGTCAGGATATCGTTATTCTGCAGAGTCCAAGCTTAAAATCATATATTAATGTCTGAAATATGTCTGTTCTTGTTAGGAAGACAATATGCTAAATTGATTGAAAAGAATATTTTCATAGTGGAGGAAAATTTATCTTTTCTATCAGTTTAAGCAAAGCCAGCAGAATTTAACATATGTGATCGATGAAATGATACTTATATTCAATGTATTTTCTTCCAGGAGCATGCTTTGGCCAGATTGTGACATTCATGCAGTAACAAGCTTTTATTATCTAACATTATGCAAAGCAGGTTTAATGTGTATATATTTCCAATGTGATTCACCCCACACCTTATTTCCTTGATTCTGTTTTGAAGGTGCTGAATGTTTTTGCATTTAAATACGTGAAGTAACATAAATAAATGCTGTGCTGTTATGAGTTATTCCTTTGCCTGTATTAGCAAGAAAAGTAAGGCAATTTGACATAATTTGCCTGGAGATCTTTCAGTGATTAAGGCAAAAAAAGCATTTATAAAGAAACTAAATGAGATTTTTTTTTAAATTAACAAAACTAGTTTTTCATAATAGTGTAAGAATTAACATTTCACAGCATGATTCTGCTACACAGACGCCAAGAACTCATATGGATTATTAAAACACAAATGAACTTTAAGAAGCTATAATGATCTATACTACTAAAATGTTTAAATGAAAACTGAAAATTGAATTCAAAAGACATTACTTTGTGAACATCAAAGCCAAGGACACAGCTATGTTAAAAGATTTTTGAAGGTTTATTACAGATGAAATAAACTACAGTACCATTTCATACTTAAAATCTGTAAACTAGGGGTCAGAGTCATTGCACAGCATAGATGGCTATGCAAGGAAATAATGGGAAGTAAGGGCGGTAGGATAGCTAGGATGAGGAGACTCACAAACCGTGTGAGATGTAGTCACACATGATCACCAGGCAACTCTATTCTCAGGACCAATGCCCAAGCATTCCACTGGGTTATTGAGGATTTCTGACTGGACACCAGCTAACCCACCCAACCACACCAAAACCTGACCATTCTGTGACAACTGGTGTTTAAATCCCAAAAACAGACCTCCTGGATGCTGGTGAAAAATCCCACACAGCAGTGTGGCTGATTTTTGCCACCTGGGAAAAATCTCTTCCTGACTCCTAAACATGAGATCAATTGAATCTCCAGCATCACCAGAGAGCCAACAAGTAGATGGAAAGTGGGAATGGTGAGGCTGAAATAGGGAGCCTACAATGGCTACCTCACCTATTCACAAAATTGGATCAGCATCTACCACACTCTCTACCACCACCTCACAGGAGCCAATGGCAGCAGCAGAGCATGGAACAGGTCCCAGGGTCCAGGCCCATATACAGCATATGACAGCCACAAACACATACTCTGCAGAACAAGGAAGGGGAAGAGTGAAGGGTAAATAAATAGCCTCCTCTCCAGGAAAGGAAAGAGTCACATGGAATACTGCCTCTGCTGATACTAGTTGAGATCTCTCTGTCCTGCCACAGAAGATGTCTCCACTGTTGCAGCACCATCAAATGTGCACCCTGATCTAGTGAGGTGAGTGTTAGAAAAAGGTTGGAGCATTGATACTATCTGCGCCTCTCTAGCTGCAGATAGTTTCTTATTCAGGTGTTGTGAAAGGTAAAGAAATTTGATTTTGGATCAGAAGTGGAAAGTCCTTTTGTAGAACAATAGTGAAGTCAAGTGATGGTAGTGTAAGTACTGAGCATGGAATGAGAAATGATTATTAGAGCCAAAGAATGGGCAAGGAATCACGTTAAATTAGCAACAGTGATAGGTAATTCACTGATCCTCCAAAATCCAGAAAGGGCTGGATACTCTCCGTTGTAATGTTGTAATGCTTACGTATGCCAGATATGGACATTTATGTGTGCTCAACTGTTACAGAGTATGCCAAATTGAAATCTGCTTAGCGAAAGAAGGGGGGAGTAGCCCCTAATCTATTAGGGAGGAAGACAAAAAGACAAACAAATGATGATTACTCTTCTTGGTACTTTCATATTCCACCTTTTCCTTGTATTCCTAATCTGCATGTATCTCATGTATATATATTCCATTGGCTTTAGTGAATTCCTCTGTAAGATTGATAGTTTTTATCTGTTTGCTGCTATTTAAAATAAAGTACTATTGCTTGCTGGTTGGGCTTTCCTAAGCATCACCATTTCTACATTTTGCTTTTCTCCTTTTGAAATTCTTGTGGTACAGAATATGGTGTGCCATCCATCAGCCATGATACATGCTATTAAGAGATGACATTAAATTTGGTCTGTGTTGACAAGTTATTCTTTAAATGAATAATATTTCATTTTCCAGGAGCAGTTTATTTCTTACTCCTTTTAGCAGTGTTTTTGAAGAGAACTTATCATGTTTGATCAGTACTGTTCATTATATAAAACTTCAGCTTCTATTGTTTTGGCATATTATGCAAAGATCTTATAAAAGAGAAAACATTGTTACTGTATTTCACGGCTTAATTTAGTCAAGCATTGTCATATTTTATTATTTTTAATTACTTTTTTTCATTCTTATTTTCTAATGCTGCAAAGCACATGTAAAATTTTGTACTATAGCTAAAACATCATTGGTCAGATCCTTAGCTGCTATACGTGAGTTAAACTCCATTGAAATAAATGGAGCTATGCTGATTTACACCAGCTGAGAACTTGGTCCTCTTACATCTCAGATTAGAATACCAGTCACATTGCACTCTGACATATGCACATCAAGAATGCAATGATTAACTTACCCTCTACTGTACTTAATATAATAAGCCATGAAAACTTTTAAACATTAAGTTTCAGGAACACTAAAATACTAATATATGAAAAATGACTAAACTAGAAACCATAGAGCACCCTGAAGTCATTATTATATATCTGAAGTGCATCACTTAGTAAAGTTTGCAGGTTTTAATATACAAGCCATATACTTGTAATAAGCTGTAAACTTACATTTTATAGGGTTAGCAATATTCTATTTTTCTTACTTTTAGTCACTTGCAGCATTGCTCACCATTTCTTATACAGTAATAATTGCTTTATATGATATGTGTTGATTCAACAACATCAGCTTTTAATACGAAGGTCACCATTCATTATATAAAGAGAAAAGTCTCATAATAGTCTGGCAATTTCCTCTACAAAGAATGCTAGTAAAATTGCATGGGTTTAAAGAGAAAGTTACATTGACTTACCTGAGACGAAAATCAAGAAAAAGACTGGGATGTATAAATACAAGGACAGATAGTTTATAGAAGGAATATGTTTAACAGGAAAGGAGAGGACAACAGCATTATCTATCTTTTACACTACTACCAAAGTCAGAGGAATTTTAAGAGCATAGGGATTGCCATACAGCTTCAGACCAGAGGTCCATCTAGCCCAATATTCTGTCACTGATAGTAGCTAGTACTAAAGATTTCAGAGGAAGGTACAAGAGACCCCATGCAGAACAATTATGGTATAACCTGCCTTAGGGAAGTCTTCATGTAACTATATGCAAATTCTAAAACACATATTTAAAAAGCCCAACAAATATCCATGTCTAGGCTGTGTCCGATGGGCGCAGTAAGAGGAGAGCCTTATGTTTTCTTGGCAGCTCAGGGAGGGATTGTGCTTCAGGGACTACAAAATCATTGCACAATCACTCCCTGAGCTTCCCAGTACAAGGATTGTACTTCTCCTAAACCAGACCCCCTCCATAAGCTGATGTGCAGAAAGTTGGGACCAGGTCTCTATCCCTCTGACCCTTCTCTCTCAGCTCCCACAGAGGAAGCATACAAAGGGAGCAATCTTTGGCCATTACATGGGGTCCAGAAAGAGGGATTTCCTTGAGATGCCTTCACAGACACCCTACAGACACCTACAGATTATTTATTTTAAAATTCCATACAATTTTCTCCAGTAACTGGGGGAAAAAAGTACAGACAGAGAGAGTAAAGGGAGGGATCCATACTTAAGAAGCTTAGTATGAGAACATCATTCAACCACACTGTGACATATGGCCAGAAAGGGTTAAGCATCCTGCAGGATAAATGACCCAAATTCAACCTTTAGAGACATGTTAGAAAAGTATGTAAATGGTAATTAGGGCCATCTCAGAGTTAGCTAGGCTAGAACTCTGAAATGCAAACCTGTATTGTTAGAAATTAGAGGTATACTAATTGTATGTGTATACTCATATCTTGTTAGAGGTTAACAATGTAACCAAACGGTCCCTGTCTATGCTGTATTCTGTTAATTCAGAGATCAAAAAGAAATCTTAATATTTAAATGAACTGTGTAAACATAGTGATATCACTCTCTTTGAAATGTATAGCAAATCATCTGCAAATGGTGGCAAACAGGCAAATACCTTATGTTAATCCCTGTAGCTAATTACTGGTGATGCTTAGGAAATAGGTTTACTTCAAAGTCTCCATGATTGCCTGTTGTTTGCCTAAGGACTCAATGCTGTCAAAAGAAGGCCTGGAACTGTATAAAGATGTCTTGGGTCCTGATCCTTTTTATCTCAATCTGTTTGATGCTTTATGCAGGGGAAGCTTGAGTTCTAAGACTGAGGTCTCCAGTCCCATCTGGAATATGAACATTGGACTATAACCTATGGACTAATTCTTACAAAAAAATCTTTGCAACTACAAAGCTCACCATCTCTCCTATGGAAAAGATCTCAAAACTGTACTGATGTCTGCATATATACTGATATTTTAACCAATACTCTCTCTCTTTTCTTTTTTAATAAATCTTAGTTTAGTTAATAAAAATTGGCTGTAAATGAATATTTGAGTAAGATATGAAATATTCATTAACCTGGGAGGTAATGTGTCTGATCCTTTGGGATTGATAGAACTTTCTTATACGATGAATAAAATTTTCAGTAATGCTCATCATATTTGACTTGAGTGTCTGGGTGGAGGCCTAAGTCTGGGCTGCTTCAAGGGAATTGTGTTGTTGACTTCTGGGTAACCAGGAAGGTATTATAGAAGCTGTTTTGTGCTGGCTTGGTAAATCTAAGTCAGGGTTCGCATATTGTTCAGGATAAGCCCCTGGTGGGCTGTGAGATGCTTTGTTTACCTGAGTTTCTGCAGGTACAGCCACTTGCAGCTCCCAGTGACTGCGGTTCACTGTTCCCAGCCAATGGGAGCTGAGGGAAGCGGCGCAGGCCATGCCACTACTTCCCGCAGCTCCCATTGGTCAGGAATGGCGAACTTAGGCCACTGGGTGCTGCAAGAGGTGTACCTGCGGACACTTAGGTAAACAAAGCATCTCACAGCCTGCCAGGGCTTGCCATGAACCAAGTTTGGGAACCCCTGATCTAAGTATTGGAATATTGATCATGGGGATTATCTGCCCCATTCTTTGCAGTTTGCCCAAATTAAGTAACCTCAGCATGGCTCCTCTGGGACTCTGGTCACATAGCTTTCTACAGGGAATGACTAAAAAATATGATATAAGAAAAGATTATGCCTTGAGGAGATAAATACAGTGAGTGCAGGAGCAGGAGCTATGCAGAGAAAGAGCTAAATTCCACCACCCACCTACCCACCTTTTCTTAGGCCTGGTCTACACTAGGGGTGGGGGGTTGAACTAAGGCACGCAAGTTCAGCTACGTGAATAGCGTAGCTGAACTTGAACTACCTTAGTTCGAACTACTCACCCATCCAGACGCCGCGGGATCGAAGTCCGCGGCTCCCCCGTCGACTCCGCCACCGCCGTTCGCGGTGGTGGAGTTCCAGAGTCGACGGGAGCGCGTTCGGAGTTCAATATATCGCGTCTAGATGAGACGCGATATATCAAACTCCAAGAAGTCGAACGCTACCCGCCGACCCGGGCGGGTAGTATAGACGTAGCCTTAGAAGCCTCATGCCATGTGCTGCTTCCAATCTCTGCAGAAGTATCAGAGTCAGTTTTTAGACTTCTTTGACTCCATTTTTATCATTTTACTAACAACTTACAAAGAACATTTGCTCTAGCAGGAGAGTGTCCATAGCGTTTCTGAGGCAAAAAGAGCTTTCAGCACAATGTTATGCAAGTGTAAAAAATAGGCCCTGGAATAAGAAGCTGGCTGCAACCAGAGATGGATATATATGCACACACATACATTTCACACAGGCATATATTAACATGACAGCTTTTCTCACATTAAATACCTGCATATTCTAAATGATCTGTGAAAGGGAAAGAAAATAAGTTTTAAAAAGAAGGAAAAAATAAGCAGATTATAGCACATTTATAACAAAAAGATAAAATAAATAGAAAAGAAGCCATAACAAGAGACATGGGAAAATAACAACAAGTCTTGCTGTGAAATGAAAATGGCATGTGTCCCGATGGTTCACAGATCAGGTTTGAGAGTGTCTTGAGTGAATAATGTGCTTATGATACTATTCTTGAGCACTATCCATTTTGCTCACCATGGTGAGCAACAGAACTAGAGTAAGGAAAAGAAAATTGAATATCCCGCATGACATTTGTATAGCGAAGGTGGTATTGTATAAAGAGAGATGGATACAGAGGCAGAATTTCAAAGGCATAAATGACAGTGAGATTTCAAACTCCCATTGCCTTTCAATGGAAGTTAGGCACCTAAAAGTTTTGTTTGTTTTTGTTTTGAAAATCTCCCATTCTCTATAGATGGAATTCCTGATGCTGTACTTTGAACATGTCAACATTATTCATGAATAGTGAAATCACCAATGGGTTATGAAGATCATACCACATTAGTGCCCATAAACCTTTCTCACATCACAGTTTGTGTGTGATACGCACTTTGCAGAGATTTTCTGAAGTTTTAAATGTATTAATGTGTAAAAATGAAGTTTGAAGTCTAAAATGTGCTTAGGGGAACACAAAGCATCTTAGAAATATTAATCCAAAACATATAAAGAATTTTCATAATAATAAATTATTATCCCCTGAGAGTAATCACAGCAGTACTGAGACCTGAAAGATTTTTCCTATCCAAAATTGTACAGTGCCCGTATTTGGAAATCATCCCTATAATAGAATTCTGACTGCAACTTTAAGTATGGATAGTGCACTGGTCTCTCGATTGTAATGATACTTAGTAATTTTCACTTGTATAGCCCTTCACATTTGAGAATCTCAAAGTCCTTTGCAGACATGAATTAATTAAGTCTCACATTACTTCTTGAGCTAAATAAGTCTGATTACATCTATTTTACAGGTGTCAAAACTGAGACACAGACATATTAGGTGAAGAGCCAGGAAAAGAAACATATCTTGCCTCCCAGGCCTTGATTTTTATCACCCAATACATTATACTCCTTTCTTTGCTTTGTACTTGCTATATAACTCTCAGAAATGAAGGATTAAGAACACAGCATTGAAAATACAAAATATATAAGACAGATTGCCCATTCCTCTGAAAATCCTAGGGGTAGGAGCTCAGAGGGAGCTTAATTCTATAAGGATCTCCTCATTTAGATTCGACCATACTGTTCTCTTGGAAGGTGGGGTTTACCTTCCTGATGTGTATGCTCCAAAACCCACAGATTGCAAGGCATGCTCCGAAGGCCAGGGTCAACCATTCATTGGTTTGTCCCAGGGATTTGTTTACCTGCTGCGTCCACAGGTTCGGCCAATCGTGGCTCCCACTGGCAGTGGTTTGCTGTCCCAGGCCAATGGGGGCTGCGGGAAGCGGCACAGGGTGAGGAATGTGCTGGCCACTGCTTCCCTCCACCTCCATTGGCCTGGAGCCAGTGGGAGCCGCGATCAGCCACACCTGAGGATGCGGCAGGTAAACAAACTGACCCGGCCTGCCAGGGTGCTTACCCTGGTGGGCAGTGGGCCAAAAGTTGCCAATCCCTGCTTTATCCGCTTGCAACAGCTCTGATATTTGGTGTCCCACCACCATCTTCTTTGCAAGACTACGTTGGATCCATCTTAACTATAGTTGACATGAGGGATTTCTCTGAAAGTGGGATGCTCACCATAGAGTGATTATGAGTAAATGAGAATACAACCCTAGGCAAGTAAGAGAAGGATGCCTACTCCCCTTGTGTGGACCCAAGACCTGTGGATTGCCTTCACAGGAGGTAGTGTGGGGATCGTGCTCTGGATATGGATGGTCCTCCTTTCTGGGAGGGAGGGAGCAAGGAGTTCCATGCATGCCAGGACTATGGCTAGCGATATATACTTTTCATACATTCATAGATTCCAAGGCTATAAAGGACCATTGCAATCATCTAGTCTGTCCTCCTGTGTAACACAGTCCATAGAACTTCTCCAAAATAATGTTAAACACTAATGTAGTAGGAAGAGAGCCTGAGACATAAACCCTTGTATCAGAGGCCTGGTATGAGGCAGGACCTGCTCACAGAATTTGTTCAAGAAGAGGGCTAACATTGCAGAAATACTCATTCCTAAGAAGTGCTAAGCACAGAGTACTTACGCAAACACATCCCGATCTTAAGTGGTACTAGAACATTAAGGATGGTACAAAAACATTCCCCAAGGATAACAAGAACACACTGACCCTCCTAAAAAATAAGGTATAGGATAACAATACATAATAGAGATGTTTTAATTAAACCAATATATACACGGTGATGGGTAATAACTAGCCACATCAGGGGGCAGTAACTAACTATGTCAGAGGCAGTACATAACTTCTTTGTATTAGGATATAAAAATGTATTTTAGAGGGAATATCTTTGTCCAGTGAAGGGGGAAATAGAAAGTCCTGCCATTCATGAGCTGTGTCCATTGTCTTAATTTTCTTGTAAAGTCTGCCAGGTGCCATTACCATGCTTTGTGGACAATAAACCTGTTGATAATAAAACTGTGTATCTTAACGGATCTTGTGGTCATTGGGGTGTTCGCTTGAGGTTTGCTGTACCGGCTATCTGCACAGAGCTGGGGCAGCACACAAGGGGAACACACACACATGCAGCTGAACATCTAACCACAACTACTATACTGTTAGATAATGACTCTTTCTCTAAACTCTGATTTTAAACACCATCTGTTTTCCTTTACATCCTGCTCCCTGCCCTTATCTCCCCAGAAAGAAAAAGAAACACAAAAAATTACTCAAACTCTGGTCCTGAAAGCCAGCCTTTGTAAGACAATACAGTTTGATGGATGAGCCATTGTATATCCTATCGGTTTTGAATTAGTACACTAAACTTTATTTTCAAAGCATTTTAACAAATATATATATATATTTCTATATGACATGATTATTTATCAGGTGAGCCAGCTTGTTTGGACAAAAGCATCAAATTTTTCTTCTGCAAAAAACACTGGTGAAGTATTAGACTACCTGCAACTCTGAAGCACAGAAAGCCATTCCCCTGAGGTTGTTTATTTGGCTTCCCGAATATGTCACTCTAAAGAACAGCAAATACATCTTCCAGATTCAATTATGGAGAAGCAACACCATCATTTCTCCTTAATAAAACACTTTATCTTGTATTGTGATGATCAGGAAAGCCAGTCCTAATGAACAAAATGTCAAGCATATGGGGGTAGGGAAGATAGCTGGAATGAATCGTCAGGTCATGATTTGAAGCAATCCAGACCAGGAAAATTAAATAGCAAGTGATTACTGTTTGCTAAGACTGGGCTCATCTGTGCACACATTAAATTTATGGTTTTAATTTACCTTTAAGTTAAAATATAACTTCCCAGGTTTTAATACATCACTTGTCTTTAATAAATCTATCATGATTGTGTGCTGGTCTTAGACAATTTTCAGAAGTAATCTAAGAATCTAAGGAAAAACCATCTAAATCACCCTGTTGAACATTTGCAATATACAAAAAATATACTGGGCAAAATATTTCAGTGTTTGGTCAAAGCATTTGCCTTGAATGGAGGTGTGCAAAAATTGCTGTATCTTGTATGCACATTATATTATATTAGCACGTTTGACTAGCTAAATAATATGCTATTTAAAATGGCTAATCTTCAGTATACCCATAATTGATGCTTACCATATATGACTCAAATGGTTGACGCTCACAATCTGACAAGGAATCAGCCATCATAATCTGAAATTAAGGCAACAGTTAAAAACTTTAGTATCCTATGATCTATTAGGAGATATGGATGGGAGCAAATAAAAATAAAATGGGGCACACAATTCCCATGCACAGTGGAAAGGGGAATGGAACCAGAATTGTATCCCTGCTTTGTATACTGAAACATTCCTTGTGAAGCAACTCCAACCTGCAAAAGCTCCATGACAGACAATTTTTTGGATGGTAGGCATGAGAAGTGGGTAGAGAAGGGGGACTGGCGACCAGCCACTTTCCATATCATGCTCCTCACAAGCTCAAGTGGATGTCAAGGTAGCTATCTAGTCAGAGAGTCAAAGATTATCATTGCCTCTAGCAGCTTTGTCCCCACTACCTGTTACCCGTTCCTGGAACCAGCCAGGAAATATCCACAAAGGGTGAACTCAAGCAGTAATGAGTCTTAATTTATCGCTTTCCTTATTGCTTCCCTTATGTGTGCACTTATACTCAGACACACAATACATTCATGCTGGCAGGCTGCAGGTGCGGATGTTGGTTCTGATGTAACCCCCTTCCTGAGGTTAGCATGCTGTTACATTTCCTTGTTGGTAACCCCAGCTGGCCACCCGTCTTGAGATTTATACCTTCACCATGATAATACCATGATTCCATAAAAGACAGTATTTGCTTCTTTGCTTTGCCATTGAATGTCACTCTCACTATCTCACTCATTCCTTACATCAATTGATTACATGTTCATAAGCATGAATACAGTTGGTAATATAGAGCACTGTAGTTTTAAGTAAGCATCTAACATACTTTCCGCTGCTGCTTGTGGTTTTGTAACAGCATAACAAACAGCATTCGAAAGAGCAAATGGGGTGGGAGGGCGCATCTGGCTACACTACCTATCTTCACCTCATTCCAAAAGCTGGGAATTTATAGATGTAGAGAGGTCTGCCAATGTCTACTGCCTTTTTTGTGGCCTCCTGAATTGAATCTCATTGAATGGAACATTGATCAGATACTCTGTGAGGTTCACATATCACTGTTTCCTGGGGCTTTGCTGTTGGCTTTACTGTGTAAGATACAAGAGATGAGCATTAATTATTTGTAAAAACCAAAAACCATCTTGTGTTCATTTAAAATAATCATCTAAGTTCAGAAACAAAACAACTTTTAAACCTGAGTCCCTCTTTTAAAATTCCCCTCCCATGACATGCTCCAGAAGTAAAAAATGTTATGATTTTTTTCCAGTATAGACATACCAAAGACAAGGAAGGCATAAGTAATTCCAGGAATTTGTGCAAAGAACAGTGTACTACTGTTACTTTTTTTTTTTACTTTATTCTGTTCTTTGAAGGAGATTATAAATGCAGCAAAGAATTTACTGAAGTTTGTATTCTATTTATTCACTTGCTATGCTTAGAATGTGCAATTCTTTATTCTTCCATTGTATTTTTTTCCTTTCTTTGTTCTGATCTAAAGAATAAACACATCATTACCATTACGATCCAAGCTCGGAAATGGGTAAGTCAGAAACTGAAAAATCTTTGATGTTCATTATTCTGTACAATATGTAGAGTTGCTAAGGAAGATGTGTCTAAAGTACCTTAATTTAGTTTGTGTATAGGAAGTCAAAGCTAGAAATATTATTGTGATGCCTCGGGGAAGGTCATGTTAGAAGTACACAGCCTGATTTAGAGCTGAAGGCCATCACACATCTGGACTTATCAGAGTTTCAGGGTAGAATGATGGAGTGCATTTCAGACTGCAAGCACTGCAGTAAGGACAGTTCTTTTTTCAATACAAAAAACTGAATAAAAGGTTGTAAATTTACTGTGCCACCCTCTCTCTCTCTCTCTCTCTCGTTCGCACTCTCCTTCCAAAAAAACCCAACTAAACAAACAACTACAACAAGGTCATTGGCAAATAGCAAAGGGAAACATAAATTAAATCTCTAACAGCGTGCTTAGTGTATGGGGTCTGATCCTGAACCCACAGACTTCAGTGTTCAGCCCTCTGTGTTCACCTTTATTTATATATTAACTACACATCTCAGGTAATTAAACGCACAGTTTTCTTAATTAATTGTAACAAAGCATCTGGGACAGCATGAAAAAAGAGCAAGAGCTATGGTGTGTTTTATTGTCCTTTAAACGGTTTATTCCAGGATCTTATATTTTTCACATATACAAACAACACAACACAAGCCTCTTTCTCTCACTTTCTCTGTACAATAAATATTCACATGAATATTCACATGAAGTAAATTCATGCAAATTCAAACCAAAAATATTATGAAGTGTGTGTGCCTTTTTTTTCTTTCTATAGAAATGTAATTTTAAATAGTTGAATGGATCTTGCACCAAGGAATATTGTGATATAAAGGGTCTAATAAAACACAAAATCAAGTTGCATAGCCTAGCGTAAATTCAAACAATAAGTTTTCTCTCTCTTTCTAGGCATGTTATACAATTTGGTATTAAAGGTCCTTGTGATCTTTTCTTATTAGATGCTGACAAATGTTTCAAACAATTTAGATTATCCAAATCCGCATAGGCCAGACTTCCTCATGAAATACGATTGTCAGCTAATATTTGTCTCTTTTTTAATTTAAATGATTCCGTTTCCCAGTTCATAATATTTAATTTTGAATTTTGGTAAAAGAACTTCAAGAATTGAGCAGATCAAAATTTATGCAACAAAAATATGATTCTATGAAATCAAAATGTTCCTCAAGAGCATATCAATTCTGATGATATTTCATTATTTAAAAATCCAAATGAAACATTTTGATAAGTTTTGTTGTGATTATTTTTATTTTAAAATTACTTATTCATTTCAAAGTTTGTTATATTATATTGTAAATTTTATAATGATATTGTCAATTATAATATAAAAAACAAAAGTCAAATTTAAAACAAAATATTTTGATTTTAGTGAATGAAACATTTGAATTGACCTGAAACATTTTTTTTCTGAAAATGTTAATATGCAGGAAATTTCAAATTTCATCATTTTGTTCTGATCCAGAAAACAAATTTAAAAACAACTGTTCTGGTTCCTGCATGTCTCTATCCAGGCCCTGCACTGGAATTTTTGTTTGTTCTTTGAGAACAGAGACCAAATTCATTTCTCTGTCTCTCTCTGTCTCTCAGAATGCATTTTTTTCAAATCCCTCACTTTCCAGTATGCAATCTTAACACTTCATTACCAGTTTTTGTAAGAAAACCAGTACAAATTGTTTAAAATTGCTGCATTCTCTGAATCCCATTTGACATTCTTAGGGTTAATTAGGAGGTAATTGAGATATGGGGTAATACTAACAGGCATTCCCCCACAACCACCTTGCACATTGTCCCACGAAGGAAAAGAGAGCAATATGGACATATGGAACAGAAGATTTATTATTTATTTGTATTTATTTATTTAATTCATATTGCTTGTATAACTACTGTAACAGCTACAAATACTGTTCCCGAAATGCCGGCAAATATCCTGCACACATTGAGATTTGTTGTAGTGTAACTTGAAAATAGTAGAGCATGAACTTGTGAAGTTTTGTGCATGAATTTTTGCAGATATATGAGCCTTCATGTGAACATGTAGCCCAGTGATTACCTGTCGTAGGATGATGGCACGTCTGTGTTTGTGAACTGTGCCCAACTACCACAATGTGTTCCAGAGAAAGAGAATATTTTATTAAACTCAAAAACTTCATAACTGATTCCTACTATTCCTCTAAAATTGTTGGCACAATGGAGCAGTTTCACCATTGTAGGGACAAAATAAAATGTGAACATTAATGGTTCTTTATTGCTGCAGCCCTTTAATGTAGCTCCTCATATCTGACAAGGAGAACTATTGTGTTTGATAGGAAACTAAGAAGGTGTCTACATTAATTAGTTAATAATAATACAAATAGATTATGATAGATTATGTGTCTCTCTGTAACCTCATTCCTGTGCATGCCTATGCACACAGAAGAACAGTGAATGTTGTAAGCGATTCCCTTTCTTGAATTAATTAAAGATTATAACTAAATGAGAGTTTTTGAGACTCACACTCTCTTTATCAGGCCTCCTTCATCATCCCTGTGTGTTTACTACTGCCATGGATCAGGGCAGTACTGACCTGATGCATGCTATATGAAATTGAAATAATTGCAATAAAACTTTACTGCACAGCAAGCAATCTCCATGTGTTCATAACAATCGGCTTTGCAGTGTGTGCACTTGTGTACATGAGCTTCTCTTCGTAAATTCAAACCTCTTGTCTCTCACAAAAAGGGGAAATTTTTCTGAGGCAAAGTATCATCCTTATTCCCCGAGCCACCCACAGTAGAGAAAAATTAGAAAAAAGAGTTTAAAAGGATTTGTAACCTTAAAAATATCTAAGCATTTCTAAGAGCTGTAAGCTTAAGCCATAGGATTTTTCTATGAATTCTAAGTTGTTTTTGAAAAAGCTGATGAACAGGCACAAATTCCAGCTCCCATACTCTGGGAGGGTCCAAGATAGACTGTCAAAGGCTCCTGTGAGAACACAGTCCTTACTCAAATGGAAAGATCATTATTGAGCAATATAGTTCCTCCATGTTTTTTAAATTCTGCTCAGCCTCATCTTCTGGGCAATGGAGTTTAAGGCCAGGACCAAGGTTCATAGGTGACTCTTCCATTTGCCAGTGTGCTGGCACAGTATTATTTGTCTGTAATATAACGAAAGATCAAATAGACCAGGCTCTCATTAAGTCACACATAATATATTAATGTTCATATTCAATGAACGAAGTAAATGTTCCTCCTTTCCTATTTTTCCTTAAAACATGCTGAGAGTACATTTTTGTGATAGGATACCCTATAATTTTTAAACTCAATTCAGTTTGCATGAAAGATTTCAGATTGTCACCACATTTGTTATACATGCAGAACATCTACCTCTTTTTAGAGATTATCCTTCTCCCTGCCCACAAATATCCAGCCCCTCTCTCTCAAGCCACAATCCCTCCCACAGGCAAATTTCTAAGAAAAGAGTTGGGTCCTGCATTGTGTCCTAAAGGACAATAGACTCAGGATGTATCAGAGCAGTAAAAGGGGCAAGCTGGGTACAGCCCACTGAGGAAGCCCAACCACCATCTTTTTCATTTCCTGAAAACTTGATTGCCTCAGCAGGTCATGGGAAAAGGTAGTGTAGCAGATAGCCAGGGCACATACCATACAGCACTTTATGCACTGAAATGATTACACTGCAAGGCTGTTTGAAAATGCTCTAGCTCATTCACAGTCAATTTAAGTCCACTTTGTCCACTACAACAGCTGGGATAAATACTGGAACCCCCTGCTCTAACCTCTTGCACTCCCAAAGGAGGGCTTTGCTTCTATCTCTACTGCTCCTGAGAGGGCCTGACACTGCTCCCATGGGGTGATGGGGATCTCTTGCCACCACTCCACCTTTCTGGGCTGGAGAGGTGGTCTCATTTTGCTGTGTGGGGGTGGGGCTACAGTGCAGGGATAAGGCGATAGTGGAACCTATGTTTCATTGTGTGTGTGGCACTAGATTGAACTGCCCTGTGTTCTGGAAGAAATTGCAAACCTCACCATTCTTATTCAGCACTCTGTAGCCCTGGCAGATTTCTTAGAGAGTTAAAACTATGTAACAAAAAGCTCCTAAACTTTGCAGCCATCCTTATAAGAATGGCTCCTGCATCAGATCTCATCCAGAACCATTGACCAAAGTATGTCTGGAGTTTCTAGATAAAGGGTAACATTTTTTAGAGAGCCTATGTGATTTAGAAGCCCAATTCCCATTGAAAGTAAATCGGGTTTAGCCTCCAAGACTTTAAGCTCTTTTGAAAATATTACCTGAAGCTATTGTTTTAGATATGGCTATACTGAAAACATTAGACATTCTTTCCAAATGTCTAGAATACCAGATTTTTCAAAGTCTCATATATCTAGGATGGACTTAAAATGCTGCCTGGAAACATATTCTCTAGCAAGAGATTATATACAAAAGGTCGTGCTTTGAGGAAACTGATGGGAGGAGTGTTAACAACAGATTTAATGGAACCAATTATATAACCTTAGCTTTTGTGTTACTAGCTTGGCTAAATTACTAGTATTTATTTAATATATTTGTTTATATATCTTAATAGTAAATATGTGTCAAAACTTTTCAAGGCACTTCAAAATACCGGGGTGAGGACAGTATAAGAACCTGTGTATAAAATAATAGAAAATAGAAAAGAATAGGCATACACATAGTGATTCCATGCTATCATTTACTCCTGTTGCTCTCATCCTCTTCCCCCTCCTCTATTTGGTTTTACTCCCACTTGTTGCACCTTCTCTTAATTAGATTTTAAGCTGTTTTGGGGCAAGGAACTGTCTCTTAGTTCATGTTATACAGCACCAGAGTTAGGAGAGCACAAATATGTTGCATAAAGCCACCATTGCACCCACTTGAATCTGCAGGGAGGCCATCTTGGCTGGATCTGAAGATTTGGGGCTACAGTGGTTGGATCAAAATCCAGGGGCCAGATCTGAGCATTTGATTCAGGTCCAGGTCTTCCATTAATGTCTCCTCTGAAGCCATCCCTGTGTTTAAAAGAAAATACAACTCCCTGGCTGAGAAAATCCTGAAGTCCCTGAACATTTGGTCATCACTTCCTTTGCCATTCATGGGCCATAGGAAGAGTATTTGAGGTTGACAGTCCCCCCTAAATGTAAGAATCCTTTTGCCAGTGTTTCTGTCAGTCTAACAGCTTTCTTCTTTAAAAAAGCTAGAGTCAGCCCTAAGTTTGTATATCCCAATAAAATTCCCAGAACCACATACAAAATTCTCATTCGGCCCCCGTCAGAGGGCATCTTCCATTGTCCATCTTCTCTGAGGTCAAATAATGGGCTAACTACAGGATGTACTAACTCATGCTAGCCGAATAAAGCAGAAATCTGCTACTACACTCTGAAGTACCTTCTACATATCAGTTCAGGAAATTAAAGATAAAACACTTGATTACACAGCCATGCACGTGGGTAAGGTATTGAATATGGCACAATCATCAAACAAAATACCATATGGCACCCCATATGGCTCCATAGTGAAGTACTACCAGACTTAAGAATTGCTCTATTTAAAAAAAAATGAAAAGAAGAAACAGCCTTGCCAATAAAGAGCACTGAGCAACTTAGATGCAAAATGAGAAGCACATACGGAATTGGTAAGGGCTTTGCTGCATATTCTAGAGCTGTTATGTGTGTTTTACTTGGAAAAATATCATTTCAAGTTTCCATCTTGCTTCAATCCCTCCTTACAGAAAAAAATAATACCTGTGGCCATATGAAATGCTACTTAAACCAGATAGAAAAAGTAAAGCAAATCCAACAAATCTGATCAAAGGACGTTGCCATACTGTGAGAAGAAATATACTGGGAGGGAATCTTCTCTAATATAGTGGTGGCACAGATGTTTTCACCATTCTGAGACATTTTACTGCTTCACCTGGCATTCTCCATTATATGTTCAGGAAACATCTCTCAAAATAGTAATAACTTCCAAAACATCCATGTGTGCCCACGGTATCTCCTCCAGCTTCATCACGATCAAACTGATAGTGATAGCTTTAGCGTACTACAAGAATGTATAGCATTCTCTCAAACTCACTATTGCAGAGGTTCGCTGGAATCCATATGATGTTAGGACCCAAGCTGTGCCTCCTCCACTTAATTGACAATAAGGATAAATTTTTCAAAACCACTTAAGTGACATAGGAGCCTAAGTCTCATTTTCTAAAGTAACTTCTAGTCACTTAGGGGAGCCTAAATTTCATTGAATTCAATAGCTTCTAAATTCCTAAATCCATTTTAAAAATGAGACTTAAGACTTGACTACACACTCCAGCAATACAGATTACAGGGGTGAGTATTGAAGCGTTCACTAAAGTGTTGCACTGTTGTAGCACAAACTAGATGGTACCTAGTTTGCATTAACGGAGATAGGAGGTTTGATACTGGGCAGTTAGAACACAACACTTTAGTGTGTGCTGCAACTCACATTTACATAGTTTGCACTCTGGGGGCCATGCAGAAGACCTCAGTGTCTTAAGTCAGTCAAGTCCTGCAACACTGAATGAAGCAATACCTAAATATTTGATTTCATAATACCCTTTCCCCACATACTGTATAACTGAACTAGGAAAAAAAACTGAAATCTACAGCGTCATCTTTCACAAAGTTTATATAAAAATCCAGCTTTGTATAGAGGAAAAATGATAAAGATATGGGCATCTCATTGTTAATGTACCTTTTTCATTGACAGTGTACAGAAAAGTGATCTAATAATAATAGCATCTTACATCCCAATAAAATATATGGAGGATCAGCAATATGGTGTAACCTGATCATCACTCATATTTCAATTTTGAGTGGTCATCAAATAAATGAATATTTTATTTATAAACATGAGATTTATACTTAGAAAAAAAATGCAGTTCTTGTCAAGAAATGCTTACTTTTCTGATAATTGTAGATAACATCCCCAAAAAAGCAAGGTGCTCTGAAAATTATGTTTTCAATTCATGAAGGTTTAATGAGTATATACTTGGTAACAATAATAGATTATTATTTCATTTTATATTAAAAAATACTTAAACCAAAAACCTGAATTAATTTTCGGTGCCTTTCTTTTTCATTCAACCCTTTTGCTCAATCCACTCAGTATGAATATTAAACTCTTGCCATTCAGACAGTTACCACTGATTGAAAAAAAATCAACTTTGTTCATCTGGAACTGTGTGTTTTCTTCACTGAATGATAAGATAATCAAACAATTTGCTATAGAATGGCAAATCAATGAGAGGAAAGGGTCAAGAACAACAACCATTTCAAATACTGTTCTCATTCTTGTTATTGTAAGAATGTACTGTCAACAGTGAAGAGCAGAAAATAAGGCCTTTTATGGAAAAGGAGGTGAGTACATTATAGTGTGAAACATGGGTTTTCATTGTAGGTTCCCTCCAGCTTACACTTTAGATTTTTTTATCTTACTTTACCTTCAGGGTGTAATACAAAACTTTTATGAGGAAAGAAAGTTATTAAAATGTTCAGGAGTGTATGGCAAGTGTTGTATAGAAAAGGGGGATGGAGCCGGAAGAGTATTTTATGCACTGCAATAATAACTAACATAGCGAGGAGGAGGGAAAACTACCAGAATATTAAACTGAACATTAGAGATGCAATCTGATTATCTAGAAATGAGTGGTAATAGTGGTGATGAATTCATAAGAAATGCATAATTTATTTACATGTAAACTATGCAAAACATAAACTGTGTCTATTTTCTGAAAAATAAATGTGTTAATGTAAATGATGAATTATATGAGGGAAGAATACATTTAGGGGACCTATCCTAGCCCCTGAAGTTAATGAGAGTTTTGACATTGCCTATAGTGGGAGCAGAATCAGGCCCTTAGGGTCTGATCCAAAGTCCATTGATTCAGTGATCAAAATCTGAAAGCTCAGTAAGACACCCATCTCCCACTGGATGTCAATAACAGCCAGGCACCTAACTTCCCATTCGTGCATTTGAAAAGCTCACTTTAAAACCATAATTCAATAACATTTATCCACACCGTATGTGATCATTCCTTTCCAAAAGCAAAACACACCACAAATTCTAGTCATTTCCTTTTTATTTACCTGCATAATTCACCAAGCTTTAGCTACCACACAAGCCCAAAAATGTCAGTATCAGCTGAAAAATAAGAATGCTATATTCTAATGAGAGAACCTTATGAGTCAAATTCTGCTCTCATTTACACTGAGTCCAGAATATCCCCCTTGAAATCTGTGCAGTTACTCTGAATTTACACCAGCAGTGTAACTGAGAACAGGATACACACACACACACATACAGGCAGGCTGTTACATTTTGTAAGTTATAGCTTAAGGATCATCTCTATGTGCTGTATTTATGTGGGATTTTACATTCAGCAGAAGTCATAGCAATCCCTGAAACCATAACAACCTCTGCATCACACGCAGTGCATATTACCTGCAAGTCACAAGATATTACATTGAAGACACTCGTAGACATGACAGTGTTGGTACTTTAGTCCTTAAAAAACTAAATGAATTTTCCCTGGCCTTTTCTTATTTGATAACAATTTTGTTCCAGTCAATTCCCTTTTTCAGTTTCACCGTTTAAAAAAAATTCATGCATGTACATCAAAATAAAATAAGGTATGAGCTGAGATAGAGGGAGAGGCAGGGAGGGAATAGATTTATCATAGGCAGGTGAAGAGTATTGGGTGCTGAGGATAAGTGCAATGTTCTTTTCATGCAGCTGTCTCTACCACACATTCTTGCTTTTCATATTTATCATAAGGAAGCTTGGAAGGATTAGATTTTTTATTGGTCAATGTTGGTAAATGTCAATTTCACCTTACACACACCCAAACTGATGAAAAATATTTCCTTCCACGATAATCAAAATATACAGATAGACAAAGTAAGAAAAATGCTGCTTGAAAACTTATTAGAGTTTGATTTAAAGATATTTACATTGTAAATTTTGACTTGTGATGTTGATAATTTGCATTTTAACAGTTATGAAGCTTTAATTTTTAAATCTTATGTCTACTGTTATTAAATTATTGTCTGATCCTCCCATTATCTGATCTCCATAATTTCCCATGTCTGTGAAAATTTAAATCAATAAAAATTGAAAAAAATGCTTAAAATAAACATCAATTTTATCCACTGAAATAATAAAATAATATAAATTGAATTCAGCCAAGCATAATCATAAAACAGTGATTGTAATGCAGAACTTCCCCAAATATTTATTTGAGTATTTAGGCAGAAGCAGGGCCCTGTGCATTCCATGATTCTGAAATTCAAACCCACAGTCTGTACAATTTATTCTCACAGAATTGTAATTCATATTCTGTGTATGTGTGTGTGTGTGGCCCATGTGGTTTCAGAGAAAATGTGAAGAGAGTGTACATGAATTCAATGTTCCCACTCGAGGTTGCAGTTTGGCTGGAACAATGGCTCTGAGAGGTGTGATCTGCCCCATTCATTTTACTTGGCCTCATGAGCTTCACAATTTGAAGGATATAGAAGTCAGCCATTTTCCAAGTTTCAAAACCCAGGCTTTTTGTCATGGAATTGGCCATTTTGTTTCAGTCAGGCACCAAACGTTTTATTTTTTGTCTCCCTGCCCTGCTAGGACCTTCCTACAGCTGTGTCTGGCTCCTTAGTGTTCTATGCAAGGAGAGAAGGTAATTGAATTACAGTTCATGCTGTCTTCATTTCTCCGTAGAACCATGCAGAAGGGGGTCATGGAATCAGAGGAGGAGCCCAACTTGCAGCCAGGAAGTAGAAGGAGCCAGAAATGTGAATTGAACAGAATGGCTTTAGAATAATTAATTTGTGGAGATCTTGGGAGCCAGGGAGATGATCTGCTGATGCTGGTGACAAGCTACCCTTCCCTGAAACTCATGTTTGTTTGTATGTGTCTATGTGGGGAGAGTACACGTATCCCTGGTCATTAAGCAATGTATGTATTACTGATGCCAAAATTTGCATGAACGTAATGAATCTCTTCTAAGAAAGTTCATAGAATCATAGAATCATAGAATTCAAGATCAGAAGGGACCATTATGATCATCTAGTCTGACCTCCTGCAAGATGCAGGCCACATAAGCCGATCCACCCACTCCTTAAGCAAGCGACCCCTGCCCCATGCTTCGGAGGAAGGCGAAAAACCTCCAGGGCCACTGCCAATCTACCCTGGAGGAAAATTCCTTCCCGACCCCAAATATGGCGGTCAGCTGAACCCCGAGCATGCGGGCAAGACTCTCCAGCCATACCCTCTGGAAAAAGGCTAACAATATCCTATCATTGACCCTTGTACTAATTACCAGTGTGGCACTTAATTGACCTATTGACTAAGCCCGTTATCCTATCATACCATCTCCTCCATAAACTTATCTAGCTTAATCTTAAAGTCATGGAGGTCCTTCGCCCCCACTGTTTCCCTCGGTAGGCTGTTCCAGAATTGCACTCCTCTGATGGTTAGAAATCTTCGTCTAATTTCAAGCCTAAATTTCCTGACTGACAATTTATATCCGTTTGTCCTCGTGTCCACATTAGCACTGAGCTGAAATAATTCCTCTCCTTCCCTGGTATTTATCCCTCTGATATATTTAAAGAGTGCAATCATATCTCCTCTTATCCTTCTTTTAGTTAAGGAAAACAAACCGAGCTCCTCAAGTCTCCTTTCATACGACAGGCTTTCCATTCCTCGGATCATTCTAGTGGCCCTTCTTTGTACCCGTTCCAGTTTGAATTCATCCTTCTTAAACATGGGAGACCAAAACTGCACACAATACTCCAAATGAGGTCTCACCAACGCCTTATATAACGGGACTAGCACCTCCTTATCCCTACTAGAAATACCTCGCCTAATGCATCCCAAGACCGCATTAGCTTTTTTAACGGCCACATCACATTGCCTACACATAGTCATCCTACGATCAACCAGGACTCTTAGGTCCTTCTCCTCCTCCGTTACGTCCAACTGGTGCGTCCCCAGCTTATAACTAAAGTTCTTGTTAGTCATCCCTAAATGCATAACCTTACACTTCTCACTATTGAATTTCATCCAATTTGTCTAGGTCACTCTGGACACTATCCCTACCCTCCAGCGCATTTATCTCTCCCCCCAGCTTAGTGTCATCCACAAACTTGCTAAGGGTGCAATCCATCCCATCACCCAGATCATTAATGAAGATTTCAGAGTAGCAGCCGTGTTAGTCTGTATTCACAAAAAGAACAGGAGTACTTGTGGCACCTTAGAGACTAACAAATTTATTTCAGCATAAGCTTTCATGGGCTACAGCTCACTTCTTCGGATGCATAGAATGGAACACACAGACAGGAGATATTTATACATACAGGGAACATGAAAAGGTGGAAGTATGCATACCAACAGGAAGAGTCTAATCAATCTCGCCAGGGTAAGCACCCTGGCAGGCCGGGCCAGTTTGTTTACCTGCCACGTCGGCAGGTTCAGCTGACCATGGCTCCCACTGGCCATGGTTTGCCGGCCCCGGCCAATGGGGGAGGCAGGAAACCGTGGTCAGCACATCCCTCGGCCCGCACCGCTTCCCGCAGCCCCCATTGGCCTGGGACGGTGAACCTTGACCAGTGGGAGCCGCAGTCAGCCAAACCTGCCAACATGGCAGGTAAACAAACTGACCCAGCCTGCCAGGATGCTTACCCTGGCGAGCCACGTGCCAGAGGTTGCCGACCCCTGGACTATGCCTTTCAACTTGTTGTGTCAAGACATTTTTGCTATTCTTTGTAAGTGGCAAACTTATCCAACACCAGAAACCTTTAAGTCTGTTTTTTAAATTAGATTAATTTTTAAACACAATAAAAAATGTTTGAAAGTATACTTTTTTTTGTCAAACGTCTCATTGATTTTTCCATTGTATATGAATACAGTGAAGAGAAAGCCCTTGATGTAGCAGGCTTTTATATTTTTTTAACACATTTTTGGTCATACAAACAGTATGAGATAGTTTAATCAGACTCTCAAAGCGAGAAAGTGTAGCTGCTTTTTCATGTTGGTAACCTGTGGAGAACATTAAAGGGAAGAATGGTGATGTTAGTGCAGTGGGTGTTCCTTTTGTAGGACTCCAGCTGCTGTGAAAGCTTAAGCCAGGAAAGCTATCCTAAAAGCTTGGTTGCTTGATGACAGACCGTCAAAATGTATTAAGGTTCTTAAGATAACAAGAAACCCTGTGTGATAGGTAAAATTTCCTTGTGTTTTTAATTCACTGTGTCATTTTGAATGTTGTGATAAGATATGTCCAATATCATTGTGATGTTCCTTGATTTTAAAAACTGACTTTTTAATTGCAGTATCGAAGTTCTGTAATACAGGCAATCTGGCTTTATTCATCTGGGTTTCCAAACTGCCAGCAAAGCCTTGACAAATAGATTTTGTACTCTGATTTATACTTATCCCAATGCAGTGTAAACCCACTGCCGTTGGATTAGCATCATAGTACAAACCCAAGTCCCATTTCATGTTTTAATGTTTTCTTTTCAAATGTCTTCCCCTCTTCTTCACCTTTCCAAACATACTCACATTCAGATACATTTCAAAAGAAATTACGGTTGTTATTTGTGCCGATTAAGTGAGCTGTGTAATATGGAGAAAGCCTGTCTTGTCGTGAGCAAAGTTCACTTGTTTTAAAAGCACATTTCTAAATGTGCCAGGCTGCTGAGCCTGCCCCTAGGGCAAGCTTAATTAAAGCCAACAGAGGAGAAAAATTAAGCAGTGAAAAGTGTTTAGCTGATGCTCACAAAACTTGATGGTAAAATATGAAATAATCAGTGTAGGTAACTGTAAGGTTAGTTTCATGAACATTTTATTACTCAGTCTACCATACAGGACAGCACCCCACACAGTACTCCTCTTTATCCTCTTCTCTGACATTCAAGTGAAAAATAAGAAGAAAAACTACACTTTAGAATTATGATTTGGATTTTTTTTCCTCAGTGCTTGTGCCCCCTCCCCACTCTCTTTCTCATACACTCTTTCTCTACTTTTCCCAGTGCTTTAAAAAATAATGTTTCATGGCTGACACATTGATACTTACAGTAAAGTATAACCCTAACACTGAATCTTATTAGGTGAACTGAGAACTTTAATAGCTTTGTTCACTTAAATTCATCACTAGGAAAGAGGCTACTCCCCTCCCCCAGTCATAAGCTTCTAAAACAAGCTATGTGGCCTTCAGAAGCTTCTGATGTTTATCCACCTCTTTTAGATTCTGTGCCTTACACAGGTAAACAAGCTCCTTACTATCAGTACTGCTTGTGGGAGTTAGGTAAGCAGGAATTAGCCTTTTACAAGGAAAATAATTGACAATACTTTCAGGAGGAAATGCTAATTGGGGTTCCTAATAGCATTTTCATGCCTAGTGCCTATAAAATCACTTAATTACCCCTTTGTTCTTCTTTCCTATGTTTTCTCTTCTTTGTTAGTACCGGTATAAAAGATTCCTAAGATTAGATAAATTCCAGGCTCAAACGTGAAAAAATATAAGAAAAGCCTGATTTAATGCCATTATCTTCAGCTATATTTCCTCTGACTTTACCCTTTTTTCCCCACTGTTTTTTTTTCTTTTGCTACTGAGAAACAGGTGGGGAAAAGTGGTGGGGAAAGCCAATATCTTAGTCATGTACTAGATAAAACCAGGGTAAAAAGCCTGTAAATTTTGAGCATCAACTCAGTACTAGGAATATACCCACACAAAGAACCTCTTTTCCAGTGTTTGATGGGATTCTCACACTCGTACATCAAAGTACCCACATAAACCAGCAGTGCCAGAGGCACAGTTTGCTATATGAAATGGAACTTCATCAGGCAGGATGGAAAGAGATCAATTTCATAGCCTATACTTAGAAATGTGAACTGTTCTCAGATGTTTTTAATGTTCAGAGTTTGGTTTACATGTTCAGATTGCAGGGATTCCTACTGTTTCAAAATATAAAATGATGCATTTATCCCTATTCACAACTCTGGTGATTTTTTTTTTAAGTAAAATTGTCACCAGTCAGTGATTGGCTTTTACAGGCATAAAAACTGATGGTGCAGAAAAGGTGGACTCCAGCAGGAATAGAAGCAGCTGCTGTCTGCTTGGGTTAAGGGACTTTTCTGCAGACATGTCAGGGGCAGCTTTCATTTACTTCAATTAAATGTTCCAGTCTAGCCCTAATAAAACTCATGATTCAGACCAATAAACACATTTAAAATTCAAATACATACAATTGCAATTAGGCTGCTAATAATTCTGGAACCTCTTTCATAATTTCATGCTGCAGCTCAAATGGCAACAGCCTATAAGCATAATTACAGAGTCTTCTGACTGAGAGCTTTAAGCAAAACTATTTTAAGGGAAATCACTGGGTAACTGCAAAAAGAACGAGGAGTACTTGTGACACCTTAGAAACGAACAAATTTATTTGAGCATAAGCGTTAATGGGCTAAAACCCACTTCATCGGATGCATGCAGTGGAAAATACAGTAGGAAGAGATATATACAAAGAGAACATGAAAAAATGGGTGTTGCCATACCAACTATAACGATACCCATTTTTTCATGTTCTCTGTGTATATATATTTCTTCCTACTGTATTTTCCACTGTGTGCATCCGATGAAGTGGGTTTTAGCCCATGAAGGCTTATGCTCAAATAAATTTGTTAGTCTCTAAGGTGCCACAAGGACTCCTCGTTCTTTTTGCTGATACAGACTAACACGGCTGCTACTCTGAAACCTGTCACTCAGTACCTGTTGTCATTGTGCAATATACATTTGTCAAGCTCTCCCATATGCAAGTTGTAGTGAAGTTTTGGGGCTTGATCCTCCAAAACCTTACTCACATTAGTAGTCCTTATATACACCGGTAACCCCATTGACTTTAAGGGGACTACGCCTGTGTGTCTGAGGCTGTGATCACATGACTGAGGTTTGGCAGATCAGGCTCTCTGATCTTACCTTCCTTACGCAAAGGGAGAGAAGAAAGGCAATTCTGTGATTTATAGGAGTAAACTGAGAAAAACAGTACACTCCTTCCTCATTTAATCTGCCTCCTTGCTATGAAAGGAGATGCAAGCATTTGTAAGTTTAGGCTTCAAGAGAGCAACTGACCTCTCCCACAGGAGTCACCGTAGGACACACTGAAACCAGCATCTGGATTACCATATCATCCAGGGAATCAGGAAGGTAAATGAGAAGCTTTATAGTCTTTGTAAGTTAGCTGGAATATAAATAATTACTGTGTTTAGGTACTGTGAAGCACTATGGAACTAAAGAGCACAAGTACGTGAAAGGAGTTATAATTGATGCCGCTCTGTAAAGAACTTGGATCTGATTTTCTAAATAATTTTGGAAGGTCATGTGAAAGAGAAAATGATCTATTAAATCTTTATAGGTTGTGTCCCTGTAATCCAAAAATCATACAGTTTGGCTATTTGCCTAAGCTATATCAATAAAACATGATGTGAATACAGCAGCATTTGCAAATATTGTAGTTAATTATTCTTTTATTAGAAAATGAGGATCCATATCCCTATATGTTGCTGTCTATATTCTACATACTTTTCATGCTTAAAAAGCAAAGAAGTGAATAACTGACAAGGAACACCAAAAAAACAATAGGGATGTCTCTCTACCACTATATTGCCAAACCCAAATCTCATACTAATACCCAATAAAGTCAAATCACATAGGTCTGTGTTGCAAAGGCTTAAATATTTGGGCAAGGATAGGGAATGCTAAGGCAAAGAATACATTTCTTGCTTCAGTGAACATGTCATACATATCCACAATTAATAATCTAAAAGATGTTACTATCCAGACATTTTTTTTTCTTGTACTCTGGGCAGAAATAACTAAGAAAGTGGTGTCCCAGAAAAAAAAGTCATGTGTTTTGTCTTTCCTTTTTTTCTGTAGTCATCCTAGTTTACTACTATTTATCTATTTTTCTATTATTATCCTTGTTGATGTTATTATAATGATGATTAATATCATTGTTGATGTTTTTATTCTGGCAAGAAGCAAATTAAGGCAAATGAAAGATTCTATTATTCCATCTTTTCTCTCCCACACCCTCTTTCTTGTCCCTGGGATTACAAGGAATGCTCGCATCACATTAATCTCTACCATTACCTAATACAAAACCACACATTAAAACAGAATTATGTGCACCAATATACTGCAGAAGAATCCTTGACAATAAAGAGCATCTGGAAAATAGGTCTCAGTTTCTCAGCAAATTCACAGCAAAAGTGAAATTTCACAACTGTCAACCAAATGAATGAAATTTTACTGAGCTTTGTCAGTGGAGCTGTATGATTAGTAAATTAGCTGTATGATTAGGGTGAAAGTTAGGAAAATTTCTAACTCGTTTTATTAGGGTAGTGGGATGGAGGGGATATTTGTGACTTTTCTTCTATTGAAGACAAGTGGGTATTTTGCCATTGACTTGGCTGAAATCAAGGTCAGAAGGACACTAATGTATTTTACTTTTTGGTGAGTAATAACATCACAGGTCACTGCCATGGCATAGAGGTGTCACTAACATAGAATTGGGTCCCATGATGTTATGGAGTATAAATGGTCTTGCTTAATACTAATGATTTATATGGTTCTGGAAGCACTTATGGTGTAGTACAGTGGACAATGCAAATGACTACCATCTGAAATATGTATTGCTTAACTTCAGTAACTCTATTCGTTTTTCCTTGGCTTCCCTCCTCTCTCATTCCTCATACACACACATTTCCCCCTTCTTATAGTTGTTATTTTTATTTATATTACACTAGCACCAAAGGCCCCCAGTTGTGACTGGGTCCCCATCATACTAGGTGCTGTACATAAAAATAGTGAGACATGAGCCCCACCTGGCCAGAATTTATAGATTCCAGGACAAAGTGTGGAAGTCAGGGAATATCATCTCCATCTTGCATATGGGAAAGTGAGTCATAGAATAGGAGTGGCTCTTCACAGAATCTGTATCAACAGAGAAGGCCCACCTGCTTTTCTGGTGCAAGGTATGAAGGAGCACCTGCATAACGGTTCCATTTCATACTCAGGGAGGGTTCAATGAGTGACTGACTTCCAATGCTTTAAAGGATATTGCCTCAAAAGGAAGATGGGTTGGTCTGCAGCAAGAATTCAGTCTTTTTCAGGGGGCTTAGCAGTTACTTCCAGTGGGCAGCAACTTCCAGTTTACTAATGGGATAGTGGTTTTAAAATGGTAAGCGCTGTGTTCTCCAGTGCATAGGGTGTTGAGTTGAGAGTAAATAATAATAAGTATGTATTAATTATTTTCTACTGTGCCTTATGTAAAAAGTTACAGCCAGTTTTCACCGCACAAAAATATTGCTTTAAAAGCACTCAACTAAGCAAAACAGATGCAGTTACGTACAGAGACAAAGGCTTCAATAACAGCGCGCACACAACTATGTATACACATTGAATGCTATCTAAAACTAAGAAAGGACAGAGTTCTAGATAAAAGTATTTATCTACTACGAGTTCTGAGCAGTGTGGAAACCATGGGGGATTCTTTACCCATGTATGTCTGAATAGTCCATTTGAAAATTCATTTGCAATTGAATGGAATTAGGAGCCATCATTGTACTATGATACTACATGACCCATAATTTTGAAACAGTGGTCTGGTAGCTGTGGGTATTCTTTAATAGACTTTAATGACTAAAATAAGTTGCTGAATGCTTTTCTGACAACCAAATATGGCAGAGTATTTTATGAGTTATTAAAAATATTCAGATAGAAAAATATTTCACTGATATTCGGATGATCAGATAATTAGTGACTATGTTCCAGAAAAGGGCCTTGAACAGCCAAAATGTTGTTCCTCAGTACTTTTTTCTGCTTCTTTCCCCCTTATTCCCAAGTTGTGTTTTCTCATTAAATTTCTGAGGTAAATTGCTCCAGGTAAGATAAAGGCAGGTAGGAGACTAAGGGAGCTAGCCAGCTGGTGTCTATCTCTGGTGACTGTCTATGTCTTATCGTTATTAACTTTGGGGGGCAAAAGAGGAGCCCTTTCTGTTCTGGGTACTTACCATTCAGTTTGGTAGCCTTACTGAGGGGTTGATGTATCGATTATTGATTAATCTTTAGACCACAGTTGTCTGTAAAGGTTCAGTTTCCTGAGGACTCCACCTCAGGGATATTGTTATCAACATCACGAATGAGACACTATAGGATTACACAAGAAAGACTTGCAATTTATCACAAATCCCTTTATTAACAAATCCACTAAGCAAATAAACCATCCTGCAAACACTGAAATACAATAGCAGAGAGAGAGAAAGAGAGAGGGAGAGCTAAATGATTAGTCCTATGACTAGCATCACTCATATCTCATATTTCATATCTCCTACTGAGTGACCCTGGAATGTGAGTCATTATCTTCCTCATCATTACCGTCATTGTTGTCATCATCACCAGTGGCTGTCATCCTAACATTTCCCTTCCCCCCCAGCACAAAGGCCAGACAATAATTTTGATCTTGAGTTATGCTTATGTCTATAAGACTCATACATATGTGTAAGAATTACAATCCTCTTTTCTGTATACATAAGTCCACATACCACTAATTTAGGGGTGCCCCATTATCATAGACTACCTCATTAGTTCCTCTGTTACTCACTAGCATTTACGTCAAATAGTTACTATAGCAACTTGCGTTCAAACAAATTGTCCAAGATGCTACTACTGGTCGTCTTATGATATTAACTGATACATTGTGACATATTTTCCAGAATATCGGCACTTTACTGGTACAGGTATATCTCTCGTTCAACTAGATATGCAATCATGTTTCAGACTTAAAGCCTGTAGGCCTTGTTTATTTTACTTATATACCTGGTGATGGAATCTTTTATTACTTCTGCAAATGAGCATTCAGCTAATGTTGACTTCGGTTCTGGGTATATTTATTTTTATGGCTTCTCACATGGTGTTAGTATATAGGCCTGTTTGTTAGCCTGAGGTAGAATTTTGGGTTTGACTTTTTGATATTTTTATATTTTTACTAATATGTGTGAACAACGGACAAAGACATTGTGTGTTGTTTCTGCCCAGCCAGATGGGTTTGTTAGCACAATGAGAAAAGATAGGGGATAGAATTAAAAGTGATACTAAGTATGGTAGGAGTGTAATATAATAGCATACACTGAAAGGCTGCCTGGTTTCCCTCTCAAGCCAAGGTCAAGCAAGCAGTTAGGATGGGCAAGTAGGGTGGGAAGGGGAGGGATGTATAAGAAACACTAAAAGCCAAAGAAAGGCCTGGCCTTGGCCAGTACACAACCTCATTCCTTACCCCTCCCATGGGGTACAAAAGAGGTGGCACCAAAACACCAGACTCACGACCCTCCAAAACAGCATGGCCATAATTTGTAAGGGGTGGGACCAGGGGCATGCACTACAGGTATATTTGGGCCTGCTAAGAAGGAGGAGGCAGGAATAGGAAACAGGAACACTGGGAAAAGGGGATTTCATTGACAGGATGCACATGGAAACATCTCTGATGGAGGATGCTAGTTGACTACCAATGACTACAGCAGCACCAGAAAAGGAAGGAGAACTGGCTGCTCTCCCCGGAAGAGACTGCTTGCTGTCCACCTCAGGCAGTGGATTCTGCCCCACCCCTCACTCAGGTCCCCTGTTCATCAAGATAAATAACCAGTATGCTGTACTGGCAACAAGAGGTCAGGAGCTGACTCCAATGGTCAAGGAAAAGGACCCACCTTATCCTAAAGCTGGGAGACTCACAGCCACCACACCCAAGAGGGGCTGTAGCATGCTGGTGGTCAGGGATTCCCTTCTGTGGGGGATAGAGTCATTCATTTGCCATTCTGATATGATGTCCCAGGAAGTGTGCTGCCTGCCTGTAGCCCAAGTCTAATACATTACAGGAAGATTGACAAGTCTCATTCATCCCTCTGACTGTTACTCTGGGCTGCTCATCCATGTAAGCACTAATGATACCACCAGATATGACCCTGAGCAGATCAGCAGTGACTACAGGCTCTGGGAGCAAGGATGAAGGAGGCAGAGGCATAGGTTATGTTCTTGTCCATCCTCCCAGCTGAGGGTTAAGGGCTCAGGTAGGGATACATGCATTCTGGATATGAATGCATGGCTGCACAGATGGTGTTGATGGGTGGACTTTGGATTCATTGGCCATGGAATGATGTTCTGGGAAGCATGTCTGCTGGAAAGAATTGGGTTCCATGTGACCACAAAGGGGAAAAGCATTTTCACATGCTGACTTGCCAGCCTAGTGCAGAGGACTTTAAACTAGGTTCAAAGGGAGCAGGTGACAAAATCCCACAGGCAAGCATAAAATGACAACCTTAACAAATGGGGAGATGTTGTGCAGCAGGGTCGGGGGACATGAATAATTACAATAAGAGCAACAAAAGGGAAATCAGTGGAGGAATTTGCTCATCATCTGATATGCCTATGCGCAAACACGAGGAGTATGTGGAATAAACAGGAAGAATTGGAAGTACTAGTCCATAAGCTAAACTGTGACTTAATTGGTGTCACAGAGACTTGGCGGAATAAATCTCATTAATGGAATGCAGGCATAGAAGGGTATAGCCTGTTCAGAAAGAACAGCATGATGACAAGGGAGAAGGTGTTACATTGAACAGCAAGATTATATTCACTTGTGTCGGGGCCCAGAAGGAGGTGAAAGGTAGACCAGTTTAGTCTCTGGGTAAAAATAAAAGGAGTGAAAAATAGGGCTGACATCATGGGTACTATAAACCATCTGTTGGAAAAAGTAATGCAACAAAACAAAAAAAATCAAATGTATTGTTTCAGAAAGAAAGAAAGAAAGAAAGAAAGAAAGAAAGAAAGAATCTTCTACTTAGCAGAGAAGGAGAGCTAATAACTGATGGGATCAAGATGGCAAAGGTGTTTAATGACTATTTTGCTTCAGGTCTTCGCTAAAAGGGTTAATGGTGAACAGATTCTCAATACAATTAATATTAACAACAAAGAGGAAGGAATGCAATCCAAATTCGGGAAAGAACAAATTACAGAATTTTTATATGAGTTAGCTATATTAAAGTCAGCAGGGCCTGATGAAATTCATCCTAGCATACTTAAGGAACTAGCTGGAGCAGTATTGGAATTAGCAATTATCTATGAGAAATCATGGAGGATGGGTGAGGTCCCAGTGGACAGGAAAGGGCAAACATAGTATCTATTTTTAAAAAGGAGGACAAAATGGATCAACAAAATTGTACACTGGTCAGTATAAAGAACGAGGAGTACTTGTGGCACCTTAGAGACTAACAAATTTATTTGAGCATAAGCTTTCGTGGGCTAAAACTCACTTCATCGGATGCATGCAGTGGAAAATACAGTAGGAAGATATATATATATATATATATATATACAGAAAACATGAAAAAATGGGTGTTGCCATACCAACTGTATTGAGAGTAATCAATTAAGGTGGACTATTATCAGAAGGAGACAAAAATCATAGGACCTAATCACATCAGCCACACTATCAGAGGCTCGTTCACCTGCACATCTACCAATATGATATATGCCATCATGTGCCAGCAATGCCCCTCTGCCATGTACATTGGCCAAACCAGACAGTCTCTGTGCAAAAGAATAAATGGACACAAATCAGACGTCAAGAATTATAACATTAAAAAACCAGTTGGAGAGCACTTCAACCTCCCTGGTCACTCAATTACAGACCTCAAAGTCGCAATATTCCAACAACAAAACTTCAAAAACAGACTCCAATGAGGAACTGCAGAATTGGAATTAATTTGCAAACGGGACACCATTAAATCAGGATTGAACAGGGGTCAGAACCTTTGGCATGTGGCTCACCAGGGTAAGCACCCTGGTGGGCTGGACCGGTTTGTTTACCTGCTGGGTCTGCAGGTTTGGCCAATCATGGCTCCCACTGGCCGCAGTTCACTGCTCCAGGCCAACAGGGCTGGCGGAAAGCCACGGCCAGCACAGCCCTCAGCCCATGCCGCTTCCTGCAGCCCTACTGACATCCATTCAGAATATTACTGTGTGGCCTGACCAATCACCAATCACCATCAACATGCATATGCCCAGCACATTCATAGGTTAATATTGAATTATCATTAGAGGAACGGATTGTGTAATATTTTTGAGGAAAAATTAAGAACTAACCATTTATAAATGTGTTATTTTTTATGATGATGATAATGATTATTTTATTATGAAATCATCATCTTTATTGGGAGGGAGAAGTGAGTCCTAAAGAGGAAAAGTTATACCCAGACTGAATATATATTTTTACAGAAATGAACATATTCAGAGGGCACTCCCCCATAGCCCACTCCAAGCAGAAAGGGAGAGAAGATGGTAAAATGAAGCCTCAAATCCAGTTGAGGGAAACCCAAGTGATTGATCTAAGTGAATGATCTTTCATCAACCCACCATAAACAACCACCCCATATTCTTGTGAAATGATGAATGGCAGAGTTGTGTGGAGGAAGCAATTATATTCTAAGATCTAATCTTCCTAGTGGTATTAGTCCTCTGCACCAAATTAATTCAGTTTGAACAATACTATATGTGTTTCTATTGTAATATGAACAAAATTCTCATGGACAGATGACAAGCTGAACTAAAGCCCATTGGATAAGTTTAAGTGTCAAGTAGCCAAGCTTGGCCTGTTTATTCCCAGAGCAGAATTCACCATGCTGCCTTCACATTCTGCTCTAACAGGAATTCCCAGAAGTCCTTACTGTTTACACATCAAAGAACTGATGGCTGGTATGATTTACCTCAAATATTAGTTTAGTACAAGAGGAGTTTTTTTTCTTACTCAACTAAGTATTTGCCTCTGTCAGTATGTTGTGGAACTGAATAATGGCACAGGTTAGTGTACAAATCAGAAGTAAGAATATAGCAATGTATTCTGTTTGTTTGCAGTACAACATAATACAATTCCCTGAAGCAGTGTGAAGTATTTGAAAATATTATACACTAATAAAATACTAAAAATGAGAACAAGTTTGTGTGTGTGTGCGAGTGAGAGAGAGAAAGAGAGAGCGAGAGAGAGAGAAAGACAGAGAGAGAGAGGCTTACATACTAGCCAGGAAAATGGAATATATAAGGTTTATATTTTATTTGGTTTTATTTTGCAAAGGATGAGAAAATTTAATACACTAGCAAGAAACAGGAAATTAAATCATGTTTGGGTTTCATGCATGCTACAAGAATGAACTATGTCCTATGCTTTGCAAGTCCACCTTTAACATTTTAGTGATGATTGGTCCAGAGGTCTGGGAAAAATCATCATAAAAGGTCATATCCAAAGGAATGGAAAGGAGCCATCTTTTGGTAGGTGAATTAATTTCATCAAAACAATTTTGATGGAAATTTTGACAGAAAAAAATCATGTTTGACTAAGTAGTCTATTTTTCCCCACAGTGGAAAAACAGAAACCAAAAATTCAAAAAAGTAAAAATAATCAGTTTTCAGTAAATTTTATTTTTATTGAAAATATTTCTTGAAAAGAGATTTTTACCAAAATCTAAATACTATTACATTAAAAAAAAAGCAAACATTGTTCAGTTTTGGATTTTCCTTGAAAACTAGTAGAGAAAAACTAAAAGATGTTCATGGCAAATGCTGATGAAAAATAGTTGTTATTTTTGACCAGTTCTACTGGTAACATAATGTATAAAGTGTAATATATTTTGCAACAAATATAAAAACAAGGGGCCTGATTCTGCTCTGAGTTACTTTGATGCAAACCAACACTAACTCCATTAACCTAATTGAGAAGTTACTTTGGATTTATAGTGGACTGACTGAAACCTCAATTTAGTCCCAAGACTGATGTACTCATTTTAGAGCCTGAACATCTCTGATGATAATATGGATCTTTAGGAGCTGATCAAAGTTTGGATTGCTGCACTTACTTGGACCAAGTGTGCAAGTCTTGCTGTCCTTGATTCTCCAACATGTGCATATGAAGAAATCCCATTGAAGTAAATGTGAGCTACTTTCATGCAATGGAGAATTGGACTCACTGATTTTAGAGCAGGGGTCAGCAACCTCTGGCACGTGGCTCACCAGGATAAGCACCCTGGTGGGCCGGGCCAGTTTGTTTACCTGCCGCGTCAGCAGGTTTGGCCAACTGTGGCTCCCACTGGCCACGGTTCACAGTCCCAGGCCAATGGGGGCTGCGAGAAGCGATGTGGGACAAGGGATGTGCTGGGACGGTGAACCGCGGCCACTGGGAGCTGCGATCAGCCGAACCTGCTGACGCGGAAGGTAAATAAACTGGCCCGGCCTGCCAGGGTGCTTACCCTAGCAAGCCGTGTGCCAGAGGTTGCCGACCCCTGTTTTAGAGTTATATAAAGCATGTGTAACCCATGTACTTGTAATGAAGCAACTGATTTTCTTTAGTCTAATGAGGGGAGAGAAACAGTGGGGAGGAGACATGGACTTTTGCAGAACCATCTATATCTCTGCACATATCTATATCTCTGAAGGACCCTCAGTTAGATTGGCCCAGAGACATTTAGAGGAAGGGGCATGCTCAATAACTTTCTCTGAAGATGTGCAAAGTGTTTCCATTAAGGGCAAGCAGTCAAGAACATTTCACACGCCCACCATCTGAGAGCTTGTGACACTCTCTTGGGGCAATCAGAACCATAAGGCACTGTGTTATCCCTGTGCATTGGCAAGAGAAAGTTTTGCTGGAGCTTTAACTGTGTATCAGCTCCACGACACACCAGTTAGTCAGCTTTACCAGCAAACTCATTGAGGGAGGGATAGCTCAGTGGTTTGCGCATTGGCCTACTAAACCCAGGGTTGTGAGTTCAATCCTTGAGGAGAACAATTAGGGATCTGGGGCAAAAATTGGTCCTGCTAGTGAAGGCAAGGGGCTGGACTCAATGACCTTTCAAGGTCCCTTCCAGTTCTAGGAGATTGGTATATCTCTAATTATTACCTTTATTCTGCCAGCCTAAACCTTTCCTGGAAGGTAACATTCAATGTACCCCAGAGATCGCCTCTTACTTACCTTACTCAATACATTTTCACAGTACGATCAAATTGCATGCAATCAGTTGATTCAGTTGCTTATTCTTTGGGGCTCAGACCCCCTGTTCTCTGCCTGGGGTGCCTGGAGCCTTGCGAGTTTGAAGTTAGAGTTTTGGCCACTGGCCATGATGTTAGCTTTTCTGGATAGGGCATTGGCTACTTAGTTCTTCAACCCATCTGTTTGCTTAATTACATGTTAAATGACATTCCTAAACCCATAGATTAAAGTATGCCTTTCCTCCTTCTTTAATTCCCCAGTGGTTGCTTTACAGCCATCTGGGTCACCCAGGCCAGTAATCAGTTCTGTCACCCCTGAAAGCTTGAAAGCAGATATTTTACCATCCTGAGTCTTCCTTACTCCCAGCAGAGTCCTGGCACACAGCTGTTTTCCTCTCCTTCAAAAAAAAAATGCTTGTTACTTTCTTCATACTTTGCAGATTGTTAAATCGCCTCACAAAGTCATGCATAGGCTGTATTTGAATAAAATAGATTGTGATTCAGCAAATTTATTGTTGCAGTTGAATACACCAGTTAATATCTATAGTGTGTGCAAGAGGAACTTGCCCTCTGGGCACACAGTATCTTGGAAGCATATAGGTCTTATACTTCATTAATTTGAGAAAGTTTTTGCCTTAGCTCATGTCGAGGGTTATATAGGTTTGGGTTCTAGTCTCAGTTTCATAAGGTTTTAATTCGTGGTTTATCTAATAATTATATTATTGTTGGTAGCACGGGATTTGTTGCAAAATGGTACCTGACTGTAGTTTTGATTTTTATTTTTCAGAAAATAAGTCAAGCTGTTTTTGAATTACCAAAGATTACATGTTATCCTGAATATGGAGCCACCGCATAGCTCCATAATTGAAGATGCAGACAGAATTCCATTATTAACCCTATATTCACTTGCTTTATAATTTTGCCCATATCAAACATCTTTAAAGTTACAGATGCTTAACATATCACTTTTTGTATATTATGGAATGGTTCCACTAGCTACATGGTGTCTTAATTTTAAAACTTCAAATTTTATCTACCAACAGTTAAACAATATTTAAAATCTATAGCATAAGCTAATTAGAAAAAAGACAGTTTAGAGGAGCTAAGGGAGGATTTTCCCAGTCCATGGTCTTTGAGAACATCAGGAGTACTGCCTCTTGAGGGCCTTCTTGCAAGGCCTGGTGTAGGGACTCACAGGTGTGCCAGGAGAGGGTCTGGGGATGGCAGGGTGGGCACACAGCTTGCAGTGCTGCCTGGAATCTCTTCAGTGCTGCCACCCATAAGGAAGCCTGAGGAGTATTCTGTAACTTAGACAGGCCTCCATAGATCTCCACCTCATGGGACTCTCCAGCCATTGAAACAGCTCAGGATTGGAAGGTGCAAAAGTCACCATAGCTCTCCTCCCACTGTGCTACAAATTCTGTGCTTAGAGGCACAGCACAGAAACTTATCCTTAATTTAGAAAAAAATGTGGGGGAGTTATTGTTTGTTTTAACAATATAAGCTTATAAAGCTTTAAAGATTGTAAGCCTTCGGGAAGAAGGATTATCTGTGTTTGTAAAGCACCTGTCAATGCACAGCTTTAATCTTACTTGGGACCTTTCGGTTGCCATCATAATATAACTCTTTAAGAATATTTAAAATAATAACTATAGTAAATATACAGCTAAGTCCCCATGAACTGATGGGGGCTTTCCAAGGTTCTCTCTGTTCTGAGGCATTGGTGCTTGAAGGACATCCCTTCATACTGCTGTTTCATCATCCTTGCACTACTCCAAAAGATAGGGACAGTGCAGAATCATCTCAAGGATACAGTGTAAAGCCATCTTTTCCTCCCACCTCTTAGACTGAACTCAGCTCAAGTGGACCAGAGGACCTGGCCTACAGTGTGGATTAAGCTATGATTTCTGGCTCTCTCACTAAATCAGTTCTATGAATGAGAACAATAAGGCAGTCATATTGCTTTACTAGTAGAATAAGGATTTACTCCTGATTTATGAATGTGGCCATATGACCGTTCTTTGGCTTAAAAAGAAAGTTCAAAGATTGCTTGAAGAAATTCATCTTAATACTTGTATACATGAATATACTGCCACAGAAATTAGTGCTTTCAATTGTGTTGGGCAATTAATATGTCAGTGGGACTGTCCCTGTACTCCTGAGAAGAAAGAGGGTCTTCCATAAGTATATATGTTTTATGGGGAGATTACTCAAGCATGACTATAATATTATTATTACACTTTGGGGATAAGAAACTCTCTCTGTGACGCGTATGTCAAAGCTAACGTATAATTCAGCCCTATGATTTAGATCAGTGAGTGAGTCAATGAATGAAATAAGCAATGGAGAAATGTTTTGTGACCACAGAACCAGAGTTATTCTGGGAAAACAATATCCATGCAAAGTTATTTTTATCGTGTTTGAGTAATATTTCTGCCCCAAACTGTGTTATTTCTGTTCACTCTGGTATATAAAGTGGTCTGTGGGCAATCCTTAATTAGATATTTATCGGAAGTGCAGATCATGAAGTCCAATTACTTTGTCTCAGCACTGTACATCAGCATTAGGTATGATTTATAATTATGATTACTATCTAGGAGCAGACATACTGTCCACTGATTGACAAGACCTGGTTCTTAGATTTGTTTAGGTTTAAATAGCTGAGACATATTACAAATATGATAATTCCAGAAACTGTCTTCTTTGAATATGTATTCATTATCTCGAACCAGAGTTCAGATGATAACAAGCAGACAGAAATCTTAAATAAACCCCTATAATAATTATAAAGACAGTTCTATGTCCTTTATTCACCTTATCACATATCTATTCACCTTATCCAGCTTATCATATAAAGTGCATGATGATATTATGTCTCTATTGATTGTGGTCAGGAAAGATAGTCTATTAAATAAAACAACAGTGAAAAAAGCAGAATGCCCTACAGGTTTATATCGTGATTCAAGCACTTAGTGCATTCCTGGAGATTTTACATTTAAACTAGCTATATACAGGTTTGAAAATACAGATTTGGTTGCATATACAGTACTCTCAAAGCCCTCAATGGTAGGGGGGCAGGGCTTGTTACCCAGTAAGGCTTAGCATGCATCATTAGAGCTTTATGGAGTGAACTCATGATATGAAGATATGTTGAAAATAAGGAATAAGTTGAACTTTCAAAACCATAAGAACTGTGAGAATGGCTTTGGGTTAGTAGAATGCCCCAAAGTAGAATAAAATGATAGAGCAGATGTATTTACAGCCTGGAGCACTGAAGCTAACATGCAAGGATGACATTAGAGCTGGTCAGAACATCTTCGTTTAAATGAAATTTTGTTGAAATATGTCATCAGAGCTGAAATGTTTCACCAGAGACATATCAGTTTTGAGAAAGTTCTGTCCAGAAGGTTTTTGCAGTGCAGGGCTCTCCAGTCTTTCCAAACTATAGTAAGAAAAAAATAAAAAGGAAAAATAAAACCCTGAGACCTTCTATCTGAAATCAGCCATTTTGATACAATTCTGTTTCGTGAAACCTTTTGAAAGTTTATTTTTATCCTCTTCCTCTCTGTCCCTTTTTGACTACTGTGTGCCCCTAGGAATACATGGAGAGAATACTGCTTGTCTTCCTCCAAGCACAAGGGCTGCCATGGGCCGTAGCCCTTGCATGGGGTATTTAAAGGGTTGGGGCAAGTTCCCTATCCATTTCCACCACTTGTTAGCCTATGCAAAGGGCCAGAGATTATATTTGTACAGAGCTCTGAGAATGTTGGTTGGAAGAAGCTGTGTGAGTACAACATAGTATTCACCATTATATTTATTCCATGAAGACATGGGGGAGGAGGAAAGGAGGAATCTAGTAAAGGACATTCTGTATTAAAGAATACAATCAAGGAGAATAAAATGGTAATAGGGAAAACTGAACTTTTGGAGTGCCAAATTTGAGTCAAATGTTCTAAAAGGGCTATGGGGATCAGTTTAAAAATTGTTGTAGGGAAAAGACCTTATGACAACAGAAAGAGTTCTTTACCTTCAATGTTATCCTTAGGCATGTGGAATACTCATCATACAGCACTTACTGAATGACAAACGAAGATGAATCCAACCAATCCCCAAGCCATAACAATCATATGCCAACTGTCATCTTTCCAGGATAAGGACAGAATTCTCAAAGCAGGATGCTAACAAAGAAAAATGTCATACAAAAGAGCTAGCATGTTAATACTCCCTGATGTGAGAATACTACACAGGTCCGAAAAAGAACAAATGATATATCCCACCCTTGATCACTTCTCTCAACCCCCCACTCTGACTCCATCAGAGATACTGTTCTGAAAGAAAATAGAATCAGCTGTTGTTGCCTCACCAAAACTGAGAAGTTGTTATAAAAGCCAACAGTACTTTTTTTCTGGGATTTGGCAGAAATTAAGGAATTGTTAGTCAGTATACATAGGCAATGAATCAGAGATCAAAAGTGGAATTGGAACATTAAGATGGTATTTAAGGCAATGCCTAAATGATCCCATTACAATTATTAAGATTAATAATTATATTCTAATATGCTCATTAATAAAAATGTTGAATTAATTAACATTAATAAAACTATCCAAAGATAGATCTCTTTAGCCACTTGTTAAAATTTTCTGTATTTATATGTAGATTCTATGAGCTAATTTGTGGCTTGCTTTTGAGGTAAACTAGGGGGCAGAAGGTATGAACAAGGGAGTGATGGAGGCAGGGTGGCTCTTCACCATCCAGCTCACCTGGACACATAGGACTGTCACTTAACATTCCCTAAGTTCTAGGAGAGGGCTCAACAAAACATTAACCAGAGGTTTTCTGCAAGCCCTAACCTAGGGGCATGTGTAAACTAGTTAGGGGATTAAATCAGACTCCCTGCCCCTTTGTATCTACTGGTGAGTAGTGTCATGTGCTGGGGAACTACACACTGCTGTTTTCTGAAGCATCTGTAAGAGCCATTGCTAAGTACACAAGCTTCTCTGAATTACTCACACCTTGCATGGCTAAGGGTAGAAAGCCAGACTTTGGCCTTGATTATCAGTGTTCTTTACCACGGTTGGTGGAAAATTAAAATATCTGCTTCGTCTTTGACATAAGCAAAGATGAATAAATATACTTCACATTCTAAAGGTACTCCTGATTCAAAATAGTTTTTCAGAAGTCCAGTATAATAATTGGAATCTGGAATGTACCTAAAACAAGGAGAAACAGATTGCCCTTAAATTCACTGTTCTCCTTCTGAACCCGTTTGATCCAGAGGTCATCAAAGCCAATGACAGTCTTTCCATTGACTCCAATGGCCTTTTGATAAGAGCTGACTGATGCTGGACAAGGAGGTTTATAAATGATATAATCATATCAGAGCATTATTACTTTTTCTTGTTTTTCTTATATGGCTAATTGTTAATGGAGTGCTTTATTTATCTTTCTAAAATTCACAGAGGGTACGGGTTACAGTGATAACAAAAAAAAAAAGCCAACGTAGTTAGACAACTATGATCTGCAAAATACCTGGAAAAGGTGGTGGGTTTGTGAATCTTTGTGTGAAAGTTAGTACAGCACTTTCTGTAGAAAAAAGAAGAGAAAAGAAAAGTCCAAAGCATCAGGAAAAAAAATAGACTATGTCCAGTAGAAAAAGGGAAGAGCCATAGACAAGTTTCTGAAGTAATTTTTCATGATCCAGTGGGGAAAGGGAGATTTATCTGAGATTTGTTGACCCTTGAGAATTATAATAGTGATGTGAGACAATATACAACTTCTTCTGAGTTCTCATGACATATGTGAGTTATTTTATTTCCAAAGAGAAATAATCGATTAAGGTCTTGAGACATCATAATTTGAGCCCAGACAATATTCTGGTATTGAATTGTCACATTCAGCATTCTTAAACTGTAGTATTTTGCCCAGTTCTGTGCAGTACACTTCAGGAAAGATGTGGACAAATTGGAGAAAGTCCAAAGGTGAGCAACAAAAATAATTAAAGGTCTGGAAAACGTGACCTACAAAGAAAGATTGCAAAAATTGGGTTTGTTTAGTCTGAAGAAGAGAAGATTGAGAGGAGGACATGATAGTCTTCAAGTACATAAAAGTTTGTTAACAAGATGTGGGTAATAAATTGTTCCCCTTAACCACTGAGGACAGGACAAGAAGTAATGGGCTTAAACTGAAGCAAGGGACATTTAGGTTAGACATTAGAGGAAAAAAAACCACCCTATCTGTAAGAGCAGTTAAGCACTGGAACAAATTACTTAGGGAGGTTGTGGAATCTCCGTCTCTGGAGCTTTTTAAGAACAGGTTAGACAAACAACTGTCAGAGGTGGTCTAGATAATACTTAGTTCTGCCTTGGTGCTGGGGACTGGACTAGATGATTTATCATGGTCCCTTCCACTCTTACATGTCTAGGATATCTATGATGACTGCATTATTGTGATGTATCGGCATTCTTGAAAAGATACCTTCTCAATGAACAAATTTTTCCTCTCTTCTCTCTCCGCTTCTTTCAATAGTTGATTTTTTTTAATTTAGCCCTTTTTCTGTTGCTTTTCATCCAGCTTTTGTGCTGAACCGACTATGATAGCATTATTTTAATTTCCAGAATGTATGCTATTTCCTCACACAATGCACAGTCAACCTGTGGAACTCTTTGCCAGAGGATGCCTTGAAGCCCAAGACTATAACAGGGCTCAAAAAAAGAATGAGTTAAGTTCGTGGAGAATAGGTCCATTAATAGCTATTAGCCAGAGTGGGCAGGGATGCAAAACCATGCTATGAAATATCCCTAGATTCTGGTTTTTTTTGGGTGTCTTCATCCTATAAATTACCATATTAATTTTCCTGAGCATATTAGCATATACATCAATTGTTTGCTCTAGCAATATGCAGTGGGGCATCTACTGATGTTCCTATCTAAAAGCACCTAAACTGGTACCAACTGACTTTTTGCAATTACCTATCAGTGTAAAAGTATTTTTGTACTTTGTTCCAGCAAAATCATAGATTGAAAACCTATCTTATGCCAGCTTATGTTTTAGGACAGTGTTTGGGCAACCTGCAACCCACGGACCGCCTGTGGCCTGTCAGGGTAATCCACTGGTGGGTGGCCAACACGTCCCTGCAGCCCATGTTGCCACTGGGAGCTGCAGGCAATCGTGCCTGTGGACAGTCAATGTAAATAAACTGTCTCACAGCCCGCCAGCATATTATCCTGATGGGCCGCGTGCGTCCCATGGGCCACAGGTTGCCCACCACTGTCTTAGGATCACTGCTGGTTACTTCACTTATATCAACTCTATTGAATAACTATGTTAAAGCTGGTAGGCTTCATTCTTATGCTAAGAGCTGAAACTAATATCTTATATGTTTGGGCCTATAGGTTTCTTGTGTTACTGCCTCATTTCCTGTATATTCATCATGTGTTAGGCCCATGTGATAGGCTACAAAATCAGGAAGAAAAAGTTGTATTGGAAAAGTGTTACCTGTGAAGTAGGATTAAAAAAAATTATTTTGCGAAAAAATCAAACACTTTCCCGCTGCCTTGGATGAAATATAGTAGAAGAAAGCCAAACACTCATTTAGCTGTGAATTATACCACTGCATGCTGCCAGGGGTGTCCCTTAAAAAGAAATACAAATGTGTATATTTCTAGCTTTCTGTGGTTCAAAGCATCATCTAAAAGGCCAGAGTTTATTCTTTGTCCATGCAGCAGAATTGTGCATAAAAAGAAAATAACAGAGCGTACTGCAGCATAGTCCATGTCTGTCATGGAAATGAACAATTCAGAGGTAAGAATCACTTGAGCTCAGCTTCTGAAGTGTTCAGTTTCACTGGATCTGTGAGGTAAGCTGACAGGCAGAATTGCCTGCCTCACAGATCACTGACAGAGTTCCAGCAAGATGGACAACATGTGGAACAGTGAACTCAGATGAAACTGTATTAGTACCTGAAAATAACAGAAAAGGGGCCGGGGGACCTAAAAGTAATATTTGAAAAGTAAAAACTTGGAAAATAGAATAAAATTGTCCAATAGATGCCCGACTGTGTGGGCCAGATGTCAGAAATGAAATGTAGCTGAATAACTGAAATATATCTATTTAATAGATATGGCTTCATGATACAAAAACCAATTCAGGAGTGTTCAGGTGTGGGGTTTTGGTTCACCTCATTACAGAGATTGGGACTAGCTCCAAACTGAATAACCTGAGTCTGATTCCACTTACTCCAATACAAATAAAGAGTAACTCTACTGAAGGGAATTGATTTACTCAATTGTAAAACAAGTGCCAGTGAAAGGAAAAAGAGGCTATCAGATCAGGATCTGGGTTTGGATTCTGAGTCCTGTCAAAGTGTTAGGGACTTAATGCAGGATATTGGTTGAGGCCCAACTGTACAGCTCTATACCCAGAGAGAAGGGAATGATTCAAAAACAGAACCAGTGAGGCCCTCGTCGTGCAATGAGATTGGTGTGGAAGCACTCTTTTTCCCACCTGGAACCCTACTGACTTCAGCAGGGTTCTACGTGGGTTCTGGGGTTTGCATGAATGGGTCTAACTTCAGGACTATGGCCTATGTTTGCAAAGTTATATTTTAAAATTCCCCCATTTCCTCCTCCTAAAACTGTGTTTGATAAAAACTTTCATGCAAAGGGCAGTGGGAACAATGGGTTAAAACATCCTTTACGCCCCCTCAGAGGGGAGTTGAATGTATATGGAGACTGAAATTCCATCTCATCTTCTCAATTGGGGATGAAACACATTGGTGAACATTATGGGGAAGATTTCAGAGCTCTGTTGCTGTATCTATTCTGTGCTCAAAAGGAGCTCTTCGGTCTCTATGGTTATTGGTCTGGAACCTTTCATGAGTCATACATTAATTACAAATAAAAGAAAAATTCAAGCAGTATGCTGAGATGCAGTATGTATCTGGGCAGCCACTTCATAACAGCAAGAAGAAATATCAGGTTTGTGCTCTGCACTCATTTTTTCTTATTACTGTGACCCACCTACCAAAGCTGCAGCAATAGCTTTGTCACAGCATGGACAAAGCTCAGCCTGCTGTTCAAAAACTGTTTTTGTCACTGCCAAAATGACTGCCCTTCCTCCTTCACAGTAATGCTTTGGGTTAAAAAGATAATTTGGTCTAGCCTCTTGAACTGTGTTAGGATTGATTTCATGACCATGCTTATAAATGGGTGTCAAATCCTAGTCTTGAATATCTCTACTGAGAGCAATTCTACCTCATCCCTTGGCAGCTCATTCTGTGGCTTAACTGTTATGGTAGTTATAAAGTTTTTCCTAATATTTAATCTAAATCTCCCTTCTGCAGCCTGAGCTCATTACTTCTTGTTCTGTCTTCACTGACTAAAGGGAATAATTGGTCCCCGTCCTGTTTAAAATGTCTGTTTATGGATTTGAGGACAGTTATATCTCCTCTCAGTCTTCTTTGGCCTTAGAATGAGCATGCCCAGTTCACTTGACCTTTTCTTGTGTGTCTTAGTTTTCAAACCTTTTATTATTTTTTTTGCTCTTTTCTGAACTCTCTCCAATTAATTTTATTAAATGTAGTGCTCAAAATTGAATGTAGAATTCCAGGTCAGACCTTACTAGTTTGGAGTACAGCATAAGTATTTCCTTGCTTTAGTGCCATAGAATAATTCTACTATGAGGACTTGAATTTGGGGAGGGGAAGGAATGTAAGTCTTCTAACCTCCACTCTTTTGAGATATGATCAGTCCAATCAGTCCAATCTACTCACCGTAGATTGTTCAAGGTATGACCATATGTGCACTGCTAGACTCCACTGGGCTCCCCTATTTGACCGTACCCATCGGGGTTCACACACTCTGGCAGAGCCAGATTAATCCATGGTACAAAAAAAACCACATGCCTAGAGTTGCAACACCTGGAGTCATGTGATTATGTAAGAAAGAAAGAAGATTATGTATGTGGTTATGTAAGAAAGAAAGGAAAAAAGAAAGAAAGTCTAACCCTTATGGTTGTAGCTAATTAGTTCATTTTATTATTTAATTGTATTATTTTCATGGTTAACTCATGACAATGTGTGATGAATAGATATAAGTAGGACAGGGGTTGGCAACCTTTGGCATGTGGCCCATCAGAGTAATCCACTGGTGGGCTGCAAGATGGTTTGTTTATGTTGACCATCTGCAGGCACAGCCCCCCGCAGCTCCCAGTGGCTGCAGTTCACAGCCAATGTGAGTTGCAGGACGCGGCAGCCAGCACGTCGAACCGTCGCCACTGGGAGCTGTGGGCGGGGGGGGGGCGTGCCTGCGGACGGTCAGGGAAACAAAATGTCTTATAGCCTTCCAACGGATTACTCTGATAGGCCGCGTGCCAACGGTTGCTGACCCTGAAGTAGGATATCACTATAGGAGTATAATACTGACAAGTATTGATGAGTGATGAGTGTGTATTAGGTATATAAGTAAATCAGGGCTGTAATACAAGGCCTATAGGCTAAGGTCTGTATGATTTCAGCATAGACACATTAGGCCTCATTCTTAAGGGGACTTGACATGAGTAGGTGACCTAAGACTGACCCAATGCCAATAAAACCACAAGATTACTGCAAAGGACATTCCAACCAGTGATGCTACAGAAAATATCAAGTCTTTCTTTATTTTTGTCCTTGGCATCACCCTGTGAAATGATGAACTTGATTTGAAAGCTTGATTTGTTGGCCTGTGCTGCGATTGTCCCTGCTCATTTGCTTTTCTGGGTCATAGTCCTTACTCTGCTCTTTTCCTCTTTCTATCTAGTATAAAACTTTTGATAATTAAATTAGATTGGTATCAACAGGGCTGCCCAGGGGGGGAGAGGGGGCAAGTGGGGCAATTTGCCCCAGGCCCCGGGCCTCGCAGGGGCCCCCATGATCATATAGTATTCTATAGTATTGCAACTTTTTTTTATGGAAGGGGCCCCCGAAATTGCTTTGCCCCAGGCCTCCTGAATCCTCTGGACAGCCTGGATATGAAGATGTTTAGCTCTTTTCCTATTTAAATGTAGACATTAAGTATCTGATTCAAAGCCCACTGAAGTCAATGGGAATATTCCCATTGTCTTCAATGAATTTTTGGATCTGATCTTAACATTTTACAGCACTATTGCGTCTTAGTATTTAACCTTAATTGAAGATATGAGGGTCAGTGCATTTTTCAGATTTTGGTTGAATTCTACTGTGTTCAGTTCTGGCCTCCTTGCCTCAAAAAGTATATAGAAAAAAAAATAGAGTGGGTTCATACATAAAGAAAAAAATGTGAAAACTCCTTTATATTGTGTTAATGCAAAATGTAAATTATTTTGCAGTTTACATTCAAGTAACTTAATCTTTTTTTCATTAAAATATTGACAAAAATTATGATAGAAAAGTTGAAATTTGAAAAATGAAAAACCGTCTTCACTCAATAACATTTCCTCATCAAGGGTTAAGGACTTTTTTATTCTGAGATGCTAGTCATACCTATAATCCTCTAGTATTTTTTGTAGGTTAAAGATCCTACTTGATAATTGTTTATTAAAAATGATAAAATTTTACTACAAGTAGTTTTCCATATGAGTGAAACTTCTCAGTGAAGACTTGCATTCTTTGTACTTACATAATATGAAGCTTGAACTGACATTTTACAGTCCATAAGCCATGTGCCTTAGAAAATCAAAACATGTTTTTTCCCTAAGTAACATTCTTTTGACGTTCCCATCTTTTAACCATTTTCTGATTTTATTAAAGTATTTCAGAGTAACCCTAAGGGTCTAGACTCCAGCTGGAGAAAGCTTAAAACTGGAGGTATTTCATTGGAACAGGCTGTAGAACCACATAGCCAAAAAAGAAATGGAGTGTGAAATAGTGGTAGGTGAATGATTACACAAAGCATAGAAAATGTGCAGCTAAGAGAGATTTAATTTCTTAAACACATTTCAGATGACATGAAAAGCGGGAGGTAATGTAGCTGGTTACCAATTAAGACCATGATCTTGCAAACTGTTTTGTGCAGGTGGACCTCTATGCTAAGACAAAAGACCCCCACTGACTCCAGTTGGGTCCTTAAGGACACCTGAGACTTCCCACACTGAGCAGCTTGCGGGATCATTATCTTACTTTTAGCCCACTGTGATTGTTATTGCCTCAGTCCGCCAAACACTTCAGTATATGGGTGTTCTCACATATTTAAAATTAAAGAGACAAAGGGGGGGAGGTAATATTTTGTATCGGACCAACCTTCCGTTGGTGAAAGAGACAAGCTTTTGAGCTTACAGACCGCTCGTCTTTAGGTGTAAAGAAAGCTAGTCTTATTCTCCAACAGTAGTTGGTCCAGTAAGGGATATTACCTCACCCACCTTGTTTCTCTAATATCCTGGGGTCAATGAGTCTACAACAACACTGCAAACATGCTTAAAAGTAGGCATATACATTAGCATTTGCGGAATTGGGAAACAAGGGCCTGATCCAACTCCCAGCAAAGTCAATGTGGAGACTCCCTAAATGACAAGGAAGGCTTCATTACTACTTTGACTTGATTTTCCTAGATGCTTAAAAAATGTATTGTCATTTGAGTTCTTGGATTTTGAAAAACAATTCACTCCCACAGTCCCTCATTTAAATTTCACCCACAGCCCATAGAGCTGTAATAAAAACAAACACAATTTGTTTTCTAGCAGTTTATTTGACATGCAGATGCAAGTTAAATTAAAAGTGTGGCTATTTAATGATGAGGGATCATATTTGCCCTCTCATTAAATAGGCAAAAAGGGGGAAAATACAAATTTTATTTTAGTTAGTAAATATTTCCCCATTTTCATGTTAAGACCACTTTTTGTTTGCCTAGTATATAGATGATCCTGAGCAGGGTAAAATTTCAAACATGTCCACATTTAAAGCTGACATAAGATTGTTGCAGTAACATCACATTCAGAATAACATAGCTAACACATTCAAGAGGATTTGGATAGAAAACACTTATGGGCTGAAAAGTGGCTCATGGAATTCAATCTACAGAAGTGAAATGCAATGAACTCAGAAGTGATAATATTCACAGACAGAAGCTACTGTCTAAAAAGAAATGCAATGCATTAAACAATCTTAGAAAAATGTTTTCTGTATTTATCTGCACAAAAAGGGCAAGTAAGATTGTAGGTTGGCTTTTCAAAATATGTAGTATAAATCAATAGATTTTTTTAAATTAGAATAATTATGGTCTTGTGTTTAAAGCACAAGATTGGGGCTCAGACAATCTGGGTTCAATTCCAGCCCCTGCCACAGACATTCTGTGAGACCTTGGGTAAGTCAATTATGACAGCATTTTCAAAAGTGACTAAGTCCCATTGAAAGTTACTCTAGACTTCAGCTGCCTATCTGTAATCATTTCTTTCTCCCAGCCTTCAACTATTTTGTCTGTTTAGACATTCCTCGGCCCGCGCCACTTCCTGCATCTCCCATTGGCCTGGAGTGGTGAACTGTGGCTAGTGGGAGCCGTGATCGACCGAACCTGTGGACGCGGCAGGTAAACAAACTGTCCCGGCCCACCAGGGTGCTTACCCTGGTGAGCTGCGTGCCACAGGTTGCCGACCCCTGGTATAGACTATCAACATTTGTGGACAAGGAATGTCTCCTTCTGTGTTTCTACAGCACCCTCACAGCAGGGCCTGGAGATTGGTTGGGGCATCTAGGCACTATGGTAATATTAATAGCAAAATAATGTTTTTTAGTATTAAATATAGGATTAGTAAAACTACATTGAGAGTTTCAATCTAGTTTCTTAATGTATGCCCAGTTGTCTTAGGAAGTGAATCGCTGAGACCTCAATACATCCTCGAGAAGCCTAACAGCATGATTTAGAACCTAGAAATACAGTATGAAATTTCAAAGAAAGAGGGTTTATGCAATAGAACACAGGAAGAAAAGGAGTGAGCATATAGCCTTTTATAATATGCATTCACATACAAAATAGTGAGGTTCTCTCTCATGGGAACAGAAAGTCTGAACTGAGTATGTTAAAGTGACTTTGGGTTATTGTAACTTGTACATTTTCCTCTGTCTCATTTGATCCCTCAAAGGAGCCTCCATTTTTCAGTGGCAGTGCTATGATATCTAAGAACAACAACAGCAGCAAAGAGGCCAACATGTTTCCAAAAAGAGATCACAAATTGAAGTTGTAAAGCAGCCCTCTTACCTACAGTGTAGGGTATTTAGGCAGAATTTCTTAATACACGGGCTATAAAATTATTTAAACAAAAACAAATCTGGAGTTAAACAATGTTAATCATCTTATATAAAAAAACACAAATTATGTATTGTTGGACCCTTTCTAATTAGGTTTTATACCATTAATGCCGTGTTGCACCAGCTGTTTGGAGGGTCCAGCAAATACAGAAGTAAATGACAGGTCTCTGTGTCAATGTTTGATGGGTAGAAGTGGGAAAATAAAAAAACAGACTTTGGTCCAAAATATGGTAAGAAATTGGTCCCATGTGTATTAATATCTTTAAAATAACTGTAGTGAAGTGATAGCAACTGTAGTCAAACAGCCAGAATCATGTTTGTAGATGCAAGGTTCAGTCTAATTACAGTCGATTACCATAAGGACTAGAGATTAGATATTTGATAGAATTTTACTAACACAAATTTGCCTGTAATAGCAATAGTAGAAGATCAGGATATATAATTTCACATTGTTCCAAGGTGTATCCTTTATAGTTATTGTACCTGTACCAGGATCAGTGATAAATGGACATCAACCGTGATGCTCCAAATGAGTTTAAATATCCATGACTATGCTGTTGTGTCACCCAAGTTTCCATATAAGATTGATTATCTTATTTTGTTCATGTTTGGTAGAACAGAGGAAAGATTTGAATGTATTGCTTGCACACATGTAAAATCTGTGTAAAATGATATAAAGTGTAGAAGTCTGTCAGTGTTGGGAATAGAAAGAAATGTGAATTTTAAACACAAGGCAAATGAACATATATGTTGTATAAAATATGTTTTTCACTGGTGTACCATGGCCAGCTGTTGCTTGATTCTGATTCTTATCTTATACAGGATGACTGTGTATAGACAATGTTCATCTTCACCTGCTACTAAGAGTTCAGTTGCCCTCACACTAAAAGTCTGAGTAAAAGGCCAATCAGTTCAGACAGGGACAATCACTACTTTGACCTAAGGGTATGACTGCTGGCTGTAGGCACATCTGTCATGTTGCTTTGAATAAAGTAAAGCTTCATGGAGGGCCAGAGCTGTATTAGCATAATCTCTTTGACAATAAGCAAGAGAACTATAATAAGGTCTATTTTTTGAGTGTTGAAAATTGTGAATTAGGAGATAAGATGGAATGGGGATAATAAGACAAACAGTCAAGTAAAAAGTAAGAAACTACAGATGAGTCAGGAACTGCAGATACCTGGGCCACAGTGCATAAACAGATCAAGAAGGACAATACACAAATGCACTTTTAAAGGACAGTTAAGTTTCCACAGTTGTAGCTGGTCAGCAAGAGGTGGACAGCATTAATATACGTAGATTCCCCAAGGAACGTGAAGAAACAGACATCTTAGAGCAATATCAAGTGATTACAGATTTTCAGAATACAAAGATGACCATCAAACCTTTTTCAGAGTTCAGGTTCCTTGCTGAGAAAGACAAGCAGAGTGCTATGTAAGGGTATATCTACACTGAAAATTATGATGTGATTGTAGCAGAGGTAGGCATACCTGTGTAAGCTTTCATCTAGCTAGTATGGGTAATGACAGTAGTGAATATATGGTAGCACAGACTTCTGCACAGGCTAACAACCTAAGTATGAATGCAGGGTTCCTGCTGAGCATGTAATGAGTTGGCGAGTCCACTTGCCAGTATGTAGCAAGCTTCAATGTATGGCCAATAAAGCAAGGGAATAACTGGATCCAAGTTATTAAACTGCATGTGAGAGACTAATCTCTGTGAAATCACTTATTCAGAATAACCTTTTTTGTGCTCTCAAAACGTTATATATGAATCACAGTTCTGCATATTTTTAAACGAAATATTGTGTCTAGTTTACTCATAAATTGGTGACCAATGTCATAATTTGAGCTGTGTGGTTTACTTGTGATTAGTGAGATAAATCAGATGGTAAGGATTTCTGTTCTGTTATACTAGCACTTCAAAAACAGACATTTGCACATGAGCAGTTAAAAACATGAGACTTCTAAAATATTTTTTTACAAACATTTCAGTGACAGGTAGGGCCATTTCCTGCCATATCCTTGGGAGACCTTACTGAATTAAGATTAAGTGGCTTTGGAGTCTACTGTAATGAATTAATGGTTTATGTATTATTATGCGTCGGGATTATATGTAATCTCCTCCATTTATGCAAAAACCCATTTATGCAAAGGGCTTTTGAAGCTAGTCCCTGAGGAGAGGACCAGTTTGCTGATTATCTGGTCATGGAATCTGAAGATCAAAGGCCCACATTATACAAAGGAAAGATGGAACTCTTTATGGGTGTTCTGGTTCTGAGCTAACACTGTCATGAACTGGTAACCACAGGAAAATCGCTTTGTTGGGTATGAAGGATGGACACCTACCAGAGCCCTTGTTGGAGCTGGGAAATGATCTCTGGTAATCTTATCAATACGTATGTAGGTTATTTTATTATTTTTAATATGTTTTCTCTGCAAGGGCTTCACCATAAGAATCTTTGTGTGCTTGCTTATAAAGAGTTGTGTGGTAACTTATAACTGCTAGCAGTTACAGCTGTTCATAGCCTTCAGAGAGAAAGCAAAGTGCAGACAGTGGACTGTTTAGGCAGTCTGGCTTCCTGGGTATAACACAGTGTAGTCAGGGAACTGTGAAACCTGGAAAACACGCCAGTCAGGAGGGAGAGAGATGAAGGTCTCTGCCTGAGAGAGGTGACAGTGGAGGAGCAGGAATCTAGAGTGGGTGCACTTGGTATATCATGAAGTTGGAATACAGGTACAGGTACCTGTAACTGTGACAATTTCTGTTAGTAAAACTCATTCCTTGAAATGCCTTTAGGTACAAACAAAGAGGTGTTAGTATGACTGTAAAGAGTTCATATAATAATTCTAATGGATATTTGTGCAAAATGTTGTCCATTGTTCATATAACTCTGATAGACAGCATAGGACTGTTTCTGATGCCAGTCATATACAGTGGTAACTCCATTAATTTCTGGTAGTTACTCCTGATTTACAGCAATGTAAACCAACATTTGCTCAAGAAATTATGGTGATAAGCACTCCATAATTAGAATAGGTCTGACTAGAATCAGGCATGATGTTTTTAAGCAATACCTAATGAATTCAGTAGAAATACGACCATTGATTTCAACAGCCTTAAACATAAATGTAGTGGTTGATCATTTAAAATATATACTGTGTATATAGGCCCCAGTTAACCAGGTACTAGAGTGACCAGATGAGAGGGAGAAAATATTGGGACACATGGGGGGGGGGGTCTGCCGGCAGAGGGAAAATAAAAAGCCGAGTGCTGCCAGCGGAGAAAAAAAAAAAAGAAAATATTGGGACAAAGATTGGTTTGGACATGGGACAAACACCTAAATGTCAGAATGGTCCCGATTTTGTCGGGACATCTGGTCACCCTACCAGGTACTTAGGCAGATGTCTTACTGTGAGTATTAATAGTCCCATTGATTTCAAAATAGTCTTAAAGTTAGGCCCATACTTAAATACTTTGCTGAAGCAGGAAGTAAAAGCTCAGCTATATGAAATTAGCCATTTTCATATTAGAAGAGTCAAAATACAGAAACTAAGAGTGAGATTCTCATCCCTGCTCTGGTCTGTTCATTACAGTGTAATGGGTGGGAGCAGAGTATAGCTGGGGGAGAATCCTCCAGCACAGGAACTGAGGAAGATAGCCTGTCTTTTGCAGGCTGTCCTCTGAAGATCCCCTTGCAAGCCCTAATTAGGGCGTGTGGGAGGGGCATGTTGTGGATGGAGACTGTGGGCAGCACAGCTGCCCATAGGGGACCTCACAGAGGCTCCTATAACTTAGACAGTCACCGCATGCTTTCCTGGGTCAAGGCCTAAGCTTTGTATCACTATTTGAGGATTTAACCCAGGATGAAATTTCATCATTTCAGTCCATCAAATATGTGAGCACAGCACCAAAATGAGATAGGAGCCCTGTGCTGCTCCTGCTTGTATTTAGAGTGCATGACAAAATACACTTTAGTTTCTAAAAGCACCACTAAACTGTCCCTAGCCAATCAGCACTCTTAATCCCTGAGGCCCTAACAGCAACCAATAATGAGATTCATAGCAGTATAAGTGCTTCAGAGCTACTAGAAATGGAGTACATTTGGTTGGATGTCAAGGTGGAATAAGGGTGTTTTCTACAGTTGGTCAAAAATGATTTTTTTTTTCCCCTAAGGAAAATTTTGACTAAAACAGAACAGGAAAAAATGAAAAATTTGGCCCAAACCAGACAGTTTCCACTGTGAAAATCAAAACAAAATATTTAGTTTTGGGTAAAGTCAACCCAATGAACAATCTAAGTGAAAAATTTCAGTTTGCTGAACTGAATCAAAATGCCTCACTTCTTTGAAGGTCACCTTACAACCCTCATGACAGCCAACATCAATTATAATATTAAGTATAATGCATTTCTATTTAGTACAGTGGCATTTGACAAAGCAGTCTCTCTATTACAACAATCATGATTTTCCTAATATAAATTAGATTTCCCTTGCCTCCAGATGTCTCCAATGTACATCTCATAGCTGAGAACATGTGTTGTGCACAGGAGGAAAGCAGTTCATAGATATCTGCTTTCTCACAAAAAAAAAGGAAGAAAAAAAAGCTAACCTTTGTCAAGCTTTATCTGATATCTGCACTAGTCAGCATGGCTCATTAAAAAGTTCATTTCAGGAAGTGAGAGCACTGGTGCTGTCCATCAAACAGCACATTGTAAATAACTGGAAACAGTGCACCTAATCAGATCTTTAACTTCCCAACCTTTGTAGAACAGAACTCTTTAGTAATCTGAACAGGCTATCAACAAACTGCATTGACATTTTCAGATCTTCTAGTATTGTTTGCTTCTCCTGCAAACTCTTATGTGGGAATTCACTAGGCATTGAATAAGTCAGGAACCCCTGCTGGTATTTGTTCACGAGCATTTTCATTGAGGGATTTTCCTTTAATCAAAATAAATAGGCTATTTCATGCCAAAAGTGATCTTATTGACAGATCCTAAAAATGCTAAATGAGCAACCTATCCTGTAAATGTTGCTTTTCTAATTTAAAATCATTACTGCACTGGAGCTTTGACATGGTGTTATTTGTTATAATTTCTTGTTTGGTTAATGTAAGTTATTCCAGTGATTTCTTCTTTGATTTTAGGTTTATTTAAAATCATTAGCACAACATTTACATTTATATTTACAATCTTTGCAGTGGCAAATATATAGCAGTGTTTTAATATTAGTTTTGGCATTTGCTGAACTGAATCTTGGAACTTTTCAGTATTCAGCAGCTGCACGTCTCTTAGTTATTTTGTTAATAGATTTCATTATATTTTACTTTTTCTCCCTCCATTCCATTGCTGCTTATTTTTCTGTGTTGATTCATAACATATGTCAATGCTAAAACAACACTAGCAGGAAAATAAGGTGAACAATTGGGAGACATCATTAATAGATAAACAGAACATTGAATAATAACTCAAGAAACCCTTTGGATTTGTTTTTTGTTATGTTGAAAGCAAGTGTCAAAGCCACCCTTTGTTTGCTTAGTTTTTTTGGTTTTGAATAAAATGTGTCATTGAATGCAAAGAGGAAAGTAATTAAAGATTGCATACTGCAGCATGGTAAAAAGTACCAAATATAGCAAGGTCATGATTTTTTTCTGCAGAAGGCACCTACTAATGAGACAGAACTGTAAAGAAAAAAACAAGTAAGGACAGTATAGAAGAAGGAAAAAATCATTTTCTCAGTTGACTTTAACAGTAAATTAAACACGGTATGGTATGAGCTGACTTAGTTCACTCTCCCTAGTTCAAAGTTTCCATGTAAATTTGTGAAGCTTAGGAGAGGTCCTGATGACACCTTTGCTGCTGTGGGTGTCCAGTGATTGCACTTGATGCTTACCCCAATTGGCTAATGCACCTAGGGCCTGATATAAAGTCTATTAAAGTCAATGGAAAGACCCCAATGAATGCAGTAGACTTTAGGTTAGGGCTCCTAATCCTGATCCTCAAATTAATGTTTTGATTCTTTCTGCATGCACTGGGACCCGCTTTCACAAAGTTCAGTCCATGCATGATTTCATGGTTTGTTTGTTTTTGGGGGCTTTTGCTTTTTTTGGGGGGGGGTGGGCGGGTTGGTCAAAAACAGGTTTTGAGACCTAGATGACTAGATTCACAAAATGTTGCACAGAAATAGTCATTAGGCCTCAGAAAGAGAACAAGAATGACTATAGCCTGGAGTTTAGGACATTCACCTTGGCTGTGTTAGACCCATGGGCAGGTTCCTATTCCCATAGCTATTTAATTAAGTATAAAGAGTGTAACAACTTGAACAGAAGAGGCTGAGAAAGAACAACAGTAGAATATCTTACAACACAGTTTCCTCTACCATGGGAAACCTACATTCAAATCCCATGTCAGGCAGAGAGAGGAATTATCCAAGTCTCCCACATCCCATGTGAGTTCCCTAACCACTGGGATAAAGGTAGTAAGGGAGGCTGCCATTACCTCAGCAGCATTTTGGGAATCTTTGGGCATTTGCAAAAAAAAAAAAAAAAAAAAGAAACACTTTGGGTCAGTCAAAATAAAACATTTCATTTTGATGTTAACAAAACTCTTAATCAAACTCTGTGTTGATTTGCAAATAGTTTTACGTCGACGGAACTGCACTTTTTGGCAAATAAATAATTCCTTTTTTCCCCCAGTTTAAATATATTTTAGGGTTTTATTCTGCCACTCATCACTATATCTGAGTGCTTCTCAGACTGGTATGTACTGAGAAAGCATTGTCTCTTTTATGCTGTAAATACACTACAATACACTATGGTAAGAACTTCTGAATTGAAGTTGTAAGTACCTTTCATGCAAACATCTCCAAGGACAGCATACTTTACAAGAAATTATATGATACTTCAGTTCAGTTAATACAATATTAACATGGAAAGTCTTCAGCTGACTTTCAAAATCACTGAGCAAAGAGTCTTCTCTGAGTTCAGAGTTCCAAATAGAAGGAACGTAATGTGCAAATACTGCATAAGCAGCAGTGCAGAAGCGGGTCTTGTGTAACAGGATCAGTCTAGGACCAGATTTTAAAAGACAATTAGGGTAAGTGTACACAGCCCACAGCAGCAAACCTCCCAGCCTCAGCTGACAGACTTGGTGTCTGGGGGATTGTGGTAGCGCTCTAAAAATAGCTGTGTAGACAACAGTTTGAAGTTGCAACTCAGGCTGCAATCCACCCCCTCTTTAGGCTTTAGAGTCCAAACACCAGCCTGAGCCACAACTTCTAAGCACTGTCTGTACAACTATTTTTAGAGCACTAGAATGAGCCCCCTTAACTCAATTCTGTTCACCCAAGCTGGGAGGCTCGCTGCTTTGGCCTGTGTAGATATACCCTTCCAGGCATTCAGTCGTACCTGTGGGCAGGGAGACTGTCTCTCCTGTGATCTCAATATTCCCATTATTTTCTATACTTCCAGAATTTTATCTGTGCACTCTGAGATTGATCAGGAAGTTTAGACTGAAGCCTGAAATGAGCCTGTCAGAGCTCTGAGCAGACTATGGTTGTAGAGGTGAATGTAAAATATTAAATGGCAAAATGCAAAATGAGTTTGGATTTCCTGTACTTTCATATTGTGCCATAGTGATCTGGGTTATATCACCCACTGCACTCCCAGCAAATGTGTTCTTGTGTTTAGCTATGGATGGATATATGTGCAAACAGAAGGAATATTCATCCCCCAGAAGCCTGAGGTGGAAGAAGGCATTTTGGAGAGTCTTAACAGGTCTAAAAATGCAACTGCTTGAAGGGATAGGGAAGTTTCTACAGAAAAGTTTTGTGATTAGAACCAGAGATGAAGGATTATATTCCAGGCTACTTTCAGTGAGGCCATCAAAAGCCAGTGCAATATCTTGGTCATGTGGTGGCCGGCTCAATAACTGACATAGGTCCAGTGGCCCAGTCCCAGAGCAGGTGCTCCCAGTTGCCCTAGTTAAGGGAGCAGGGCTGCACCTGGCCTATAAAGGATAAAAGGTAGTTTCAGGAGGAACATAGCTACAGGGTAAGGCGAGGCTGAGAGAAGTTAAGGAAGATGCAGGATTGCCAGAGTCCCCTGGCAGGAGAAGTAGGTTGTGAAAGGTGAGCTGAGGAGCTGTTATATTTGTTGGTTAAATTCAACAATAAAACTGCCTGGAAGAGACTTGTGGGCATGACAGAGAGTCATTTGGTGACTGGGAAAAAGCCCTGTATTATCATACATGGTGGAGAATGCAGGCGCTTTGATTAACCCCTGATACAAGAGCAGAATGAAGAGGAATGTTGGTGCGTGTAGTGGGGCAGCTGCTCCACTCCAGTAAAGAGGGCTTAAAACAGCCCTGAGAGAGGGCTGTGGAGGAAAAGCTGGGCTGATTGGGAAAGCAGCCACAGCTGTAGCCAGTGCAATCAGGCCACAGCTGTAGCCCTATAAGAAGGCTGAGGGCCAGAGAGAAAGAGGATTCTCTCTCTAGCTTTGTGAGAGAGAAGGACCTGGCTGCCTGGGAAGCTGAGTAGGATATCTAGGGTGAAGCAGTGCTGGGGAAGGTCAGAGGGAGCTGGGGAGCTCCAGCCTAGCTAAGCCCCAGGCTGCAGGCTGAGCTAAGGGCCCACAAAAGGGTACTAAGGCTGCAGAGGGGCAGCCCAGGAATAGGCAGAGACAGCTGGTCCAACCCCCCTTGCCGATGATGAGTGGTTTACAGACTGCAGTCTGTCCCAGTGAGCGGGGGCTAAATGGAGACTGGCAGTAGCCACTGAGGCAAGGTGGGGATAGAGGGTTGGGGGGCTCCCCTGGGAGGGGAGACCTAGAGTGAGGGGGTACTGCGGTGGGCAGAACCCCTGGGCAAAGGACACCGGGGTCTGGGAGTGACACGGGAGCCAGTGGCAGGCAAGATATCAGCTGGCAGAGGGCACTCTGGAGCTGGAAAAGAGCTAATTCCCTGGGCAACCAGCAGGAGGTGGTGCGCCAGTGAGTCTCACCCTGCCACGCTGCTACAGGAAAAAAAAGTTGAAGCCTGGGTTTGATGGACACCCCACCCAGTTTGGATGTCCAGGAATCTGTGGAGCTAAAGTCTGAGGAAGCCTCTGCAGAAGTAAGGTCTACCTTTCCAAGTTGGTGCATAGAGGGATGGTAGCAATTGCAGGAGTTCCCATTCCAGTTTCTGGAGTTGGGCAGATGACAGAAGTAGCAGGAGGTCCAATTGGAGGTACAATCATGATTGTGCTTGAGGAGAAGCAGCACCACCTTCTGGAGATCCTGCAGACAGAAAAAAATTGTGGGCTACATGAATAAGCAGGAAGAGGGGCTAAAAGATTGTGAGGCCTAAAGGAGGGAATGTTTTGCCTGTGGGTGCATGGGACATATAAAAAAAGATTTTGCCTCGATGTGAACTGTGATTAGCTCAGCTGCACAGAGCACAGAAGAAAACAGAAGCATCTAGGTGGAACCTTGCCTCTTACTGCAGCTCAAAAAGGTGTCAATGCAGGGAGCTCTTAGGGTGTATACTCTTGTTGTGTGAAGATGAGTCACATTAGAAGATATTGCCCCACTAAGAACATAGACTATGTGAATCCTGGAAGCCAAAATATAAGTGTTCAACTTGGCAGTGTGATTATTGAAAGGTTTGGATACAAAGCAGTAGGAGACAGCCTGAGTGTTTCAGATGTGGGGAAATAGGACACATTAGGCCAGAGTGAATGTGCTTTAGCAGAAGACGCCAAGCTGCTTACTCAGAAAGAAAAATTGGAAAGTCTAAAACAAAACCAAAAATTGAAACTCCAGATTGAACTCTGGGAGGATGAGAGAATGGTTTTGAAACACAGATCCAAGGCATGCAAAAGGAATTCTAAGGGATGCTTTATGAAATAAAAAAAAAACAGGCTAGTAAAGATTGGAGAAGAACATGAGGTGATATGAACAGTGTCCTAGTGAGTCTCAAGAGGTTAGTTTGAATATGAAGCAGAGTGAGGAGAGGACTGAAGGACACTGATATTCCTGATACTATCTCTAAAGACAGAGGGATCAGAAAACCTGCTAGATACAGAGAGAAATTGTTCTAAATTCTTTAAGGATTCAGATTAGAGTTATGTATGCTAAATTAAGTTGATACAGTTAAGTAAAAATTGAAATTCAGTTATATTGTATATATCTTTTTTTCTTTTTTAAAGAAAGATGTAATGATAATAGGAACTCTGCAGTAGGAACCAAACTTATTCATAGTGTTGGGAGGGAGAGTTATTAATGAGTGAGTCTTATCAGCAGAAACACATTGTTAAGGCATTTGGAACCAAGCAGGTAAGCCAGAAACACTTATCTGTACAGGTCTCAGCAACAAGTTATAATAGCAAGTTGGCAACAGCGATTACATAGTCCTTAAAACCAGCCTTATGATTCATACCAACTCCTTTAAAAAAAAGGATACATACAGTTAAGTATTAAGGTTGAAATTCAGTTATATTGTATCAACTTAATTCAGCTTCCATAACTCTTATCTGAATCCTTAAAGAGTCTAGAACAATTAGTCTCTGTATCTGGTAGGTTTTCTGATCACTCTGCCTTTAGAGGTTGTAACAGGAGTATCTATGTCCATCCTTCACCCACCCTCTCCGTATTCAAACTGGCCACTTGAGACTCAGCAGATTCAGTAGACTGGTCTGGTATTAGTTACATTTCTGAGTTGGATGTTGACACAGTTTCTTTTGTTCTACATTTGTATTCCCCTCAAGCCCAATTATTTTAGTGCTCATCAGATCCTTTCTGTTTCTTCTATAGACATCTCTTTCCTCTGTCTGAACAAGATAAGATCTTGGAGCAGCATCTTGGTCAGTTGTCTTTGCAGGTTTCCATGCTCCTTTTTGATAAATCAAACAGTCCCTCCATTATCCAGTGTTTATAAAGGCCTTGCACATTTGTCTAATATGCAGCATCTTGAGCTCGCCTTTTACATAGTTCTGCTCTAAGATGACTTTAATAAATAATAGACATAGTCTCTTTTCTGAGACTTTCCAGTACTATGATTCTATAACTTTTAAAGACAAGTCCATCTTGCACACTTAGTTCCTCTTTATAAGAGCAACAAACATGGATCGCCTCTGAGTTGTTACAGTTAACACACGCAGGATACATTTCCGAAGGTATGTAACTACTCCAAGAAATCTTTGCAAATCTGTCTTGCAGGTCAGTGTGGCCATTTCAGTTGCAGAAAATTTTTGAGTTGTCAGATTTCAGACCTTTCATCAAGTGATGCCCCAAATATTATATCTGTCAGAGTCAATTTGCATTTGCTGTGGTTCAGTCAGAGGTTCCTTTCATGACACCTTTCTAGAACTCTCTTGAGCCTTTCATCATGTTCTCATCTGGTATTTCCCCATACCAATATGTCACTTAGGTAACATTCAATACCTTCAAGACCGTCAAATCACTCTTTGAAAAGTTACTGGAGCCTTTGGAGTAACAGTAAACACTTGTTGCTGAGGGTTTTTAAGTCCTGGGGTTTTGGGGGGGTGTTTTTGTTTTAGGGCCCTCTGTTCCTGGTGCTCTTTGTACCAGTCCAAACCAGCTCACTGTGGCCTCCTTGGTGTTCCCAAAACACACCGGCTTCAGAGACTTTGTTTTCCCCCATGTTGGCCTTCGCCATTTTATTTGCTCAGGTTGACTGTGTGTTTTGTGAATAAATACTTTCTTTTGTTTGTTTCAAACCTGCTGCCTATTAATTTCACTTGGTGACCTCTAGTTTTTGTGTTATGAGAAGGAGTAAATAACATTTCCTTATATACTTTCCCCACATCAGTCATGATTTTGTAGACCTCTATCATATCCCCCCTTAGCTGTCTCTTTTTTCCAATCTAAAAAGTCCCAGTCTTATTAATCTCTCCTAATATGGAAGCTGTTCCTATGTTTTGTTGCCCTTTTCTATACTTTTTCCAATTCCAATATATCTTTTTTGAGATGGGATGACCAGATCTGCAAGCAGTATTAAAGATGTGGGTGTACCATGGATTTATATAGAGGCAATATGATATTTTCTGCTTATTATCTATCCCTTTCCTAATGTTTCCCAACATTCTGTTCGCTTTTTTTGAATGTCGCTGAACATTGTGTGGATGTTTTCAGAGAACTATCCACAATGACTCCAAGATCTTTCTTGAGTGATAACAGCTAATTTAGACCCTATCATTTTATATGTATAGTTGTGAATATGTTTTCCAATGTACTTAGCATTTATCAACACTGAATTTCATCTGCCAATTTGTTGCTCAGTCACCCAGTTTTTTGAGATCCCTTTGTAACTCTTAGCAGTCTGCTTTGGACTTAACTCTCTTGAGTAATTTTGTATCATCTGCAAATTTTGCCACCTCACTCTTTTATGAATATATTGAACAGTACTGGTCCCAGTACAGATACCTGGGGGACACCACTATTTACCTCTCTCCATTCTGAAAACTGATCATTTATTCCTACCCTTTGTTTCCTATCATTTAACTAGGGCTTTCTCTCTTATCCTATGACACTTCATCTCATGATCAACTTCTGTTTGTGAGAGAGACAAGCTCACTATGCTGTTCTCTGCTCCGTCTTGTTCTTCTAACCCTTCTGGGGCTTGATCCATGACCCAGTGAAGTCAAAGAAAAGACTGTAAAGTTATCCTTTTCCTTCCATGGGGTTTGACTGAGGCTCCTGGTCTTGCCAAATCCAGGTCACCACCAAAACATGAGACAACTCATATGCACCTCTGTAGTGTGTTTAATGACTGAAAATGAACAAGTGATGCAACTGAAGCACATTATTCTTGTTGATAAATTGAAATGCACCCATCTTGACTTCACCACAGCAAACTGTGCTTTCCTTCTTTAAGAGCCTTGCACTGTCACAGGAACAAGGCAACATTTTACATCTCCTCATTTGAGATGTATTAGAGGATTTGAAATACAAATGTATTATCCACCTGTAAGATTTAGCATAGATATTTGGCTATTGAATCTGGGCCTACAAACATTTTAGGGTAAGGGGGACGGGGTGGATTTTGAACACAGAAATATGTGTACAAATCCACATACACTAAAGTTCTTCATCTCCCCAGGTAAACTACAAAAATAGTGGATTCAAGATGTCAGAAGCTAAAGGATATCTTGAAGTACTTATCAAACCCTCCTTCACCAAAATGTCTCAATTCAATTTTCAGAAAAAAAATCAATCCTGGCATAAATTCACATGAGCAAAATCTCAGGTAGCGAGAAAGAGGTTTCTATCAACATTGGGTTTATAATGGAAAGCAAGTTTTAAGCTTGACTCTAGAGAGACTATTGTCCATAGTTAATGCTGTGAGTCCCAATCCCTTTAATTAGTGCTGATGTCCAATCTTTTACAACTGAGGAAAACATATGTTTTCATGAAGAGTAATCCCAGGGTAGCAAGTCTGTGCAAAATCCTATTCTGACTTCAATCCAATTTGACCATTGCATCAGTGGTACAAAGAATAGTACACAGATATTAATTTCATTCTGTCATTAATTTCCCTGTCTTTAATAACTTCCAAGCAGATCTCAGTGGATATTTGAAATACTAAGTGATAGTTATCACAACTGTATATAATTTGAAACTAGTCCACACATTATTTTTCTTTCACCAATTAATTGGTCTGCTACAATCAGTTTCTACTACTTTCTTCTGATTTGTCAGAGTTCCATTCAGGAAAAATTATTGGCACAGCTCCTTAGTCAGGTTTCTGAGAAATTAAAAGTTCCATCAATTATTAAAAAAAAATGCATTTTTTTCTCTTTCTACCACTGACTACTGTAACCACATGATTGAAAACTGGACAAAAGCCAATGACTTTGAAGCCAACTCAAAGACATTGATGAACCCTAATAGTGTGATCAACTTCAAAAGAAAATCTGAATAAAAGCTTCAGAAGTAGTTGCAGGAGTTTGTTTTGCAATAGCAGCTTCTTCTGATATCAAAAAATGTCAGGAGGCTGGCAAGATGAGTTCATTTCTATGAAAATGGGGTCATTTTTATTTAATGAGGGCTGCTCCTAAGCAATTCACAAATAGCTTAATGAAATTCAAGAAATGCTTCATGGATCACCACGTCTTTTTAAAAAAGGATGGGAGCAAATATGGTGAGATTTATTATTTATTTTTGTACTACTATAATTCATAGGTTAACTCTTCAAGACACTATATGTACACCTAGTTTAAAAAAAAACCAAAAAAGCTGAGAGGTCATCCAAAGATTGTCTCATACTACAGGTCCAGTGTTTTGTTTTTTACATCTTTTTGGTAATTACTGTAATTGTGTGCATCTCTGTTAGTCAGTGTACTTTAAATATATAATATACAAAACATCAAGAGTTGTTACTGACACTTAAGGATCAATCCTGCCCACTTCTATCACATTTTTCCTAGGCCTTAAAGGAAACTTGTTGACACCATTTAGCAAAATCACTTAGCCTCTTAGATGTCACTCGGAGTCTGAATATGTTTTCAGTGTACAAATCAAAAGGAAAACGTTCATCACAGATCTTGAATTGGACTCTAATCAGCATAAGAGTTCTATAAAGTCTAGTGCAAGACCTTTTCATTTTCTTTATATGGAGTTCAATTAGATCTCAGGCTCTTCAGAAGGAAGATGAAATGTTTTGCAGTGTCTACAGTACTAGACAACACAGAGCACTACAAATTTGACTGAAAGAAAATGAACTGTAATTGCTGTTTGTTTCTGAATATGAAAAGATCAAAAACAGTGAACAGTTTTCAGTGACAGACAATGAACATTTCACCAAGATTGATCTAGCCACATTCAGACAGTCTGGTGCACTGACATAAATTCACCGATATTAGATGCTCATAATGGAGTCATTAAACTTATATTTCTTTAGGTCTGTAGGCATTGAGACATGCCCTCTCTTTAATTTTAAAAGCTATAGGCAATGCAAAGATTCTTTCTGGCAGCACAGCACACTCTTTCCTTTCAAATCTCAAGTAAACAGGCAAGGGATGGGAAGGAGTTGCTGTGCTTGGAGTGATGTTAAAAGGAATCTTTGGGAGGACATAGGACTATGACTCTTTTTTCACCTATAAGCACAAAAATGTGATTAGACATGTATGAGAATGCACTAAAGCTGGTCAGAATACTTGTATATAATATCAGTTGCATATTTGGAGGCCTGATCCAAAATCTAATTGAAGTCAATTGGCATTTTTCTATTGATTTGAGTAGGATTTGACATAGGCTGTTAGCCAATCTTGATTTCTGTGAATGTCATCATTATTTGAAAGTATTGGCCAACTTTCAGCTTAGGAAATAGGAAGCTTTCAAAACTTTATTTAGACTATTCACTATTCAATATTAATGTGTGATCAATCATCTATATCACTGTGGCATTATTTCCACTCCTAACTGAAGGACTTAACTTATTTACACTACAGCATCTATTCATTTCAGTTGTTATAATGGTGCTCATAGTTGTAGCATACAACCAAATGAGTGACAAATGTTGGATAGCAAATAATGAACAGCAAACAATTCATGTGCTGTTGGTAAGGTTTGTAGGAAAAAAATTCATTTGCGCTAGCATTTGTGAAACCTTCAGGATTTGCAAACACATTCACCAATACTCAGCAGTTGCACAAAGACTTAATAACAAACAATGCAACCTCCTGGATACTAGAGAACTACATTTTATGGCTTTTTTATTTGGAAAAATATTCAAAACTGAAAAAAAAGTATTTGTCCAATTATCTGGTGTGCTAGTTTAATGCAGACAGAAAGAAACCTATATTGTTGATCAGTGTTTCCATGCTCCCCCAGTCTCACCCTTCAGTGCCACTCTGGACTTCTTAAAGAGGAGTTGAGAATAATTTACTATTTGTCTTACCTAATGCCTTCTGAATGAGCTGAGTAGAAGAACTCAAATGTTCCTGTGATATTGAACTTCAGGATCCAGGTCACTGCATTTTACAATCCCAGTTAGTCTGGGACAAATGAAAACATTTGCCTCACCATAACATGAAAAGTATCTTTAAAATTACATTATTTTTTTCTGTAAATAACACAATATATATTTCTCAAGCCTTTTGTGAACTTTCTTATTTGTTATCCATCATTTTACTGCTCTCTGTCTGTCCTTTAGATTTTCTCTTGGTTTTGTTTATTCATGTTATGGTTTTTTTCTTTCTCCAGGCTTCTGTCTCACTAGGATTTCCTTTCCTCCCTTTTTTTCCCAGATCATTTGCTTAAATGTACTCTGTGTTTGTTTTCTGCCTGGGTGCTCAGTTCACTTTTCCTTTTTGCATTTTCTCTTTCTCTGCCCTTGATTTCTATTTAACTTCTCTCCCTTTGTTTGCTCTCCCTCTTTACCACCTTCTTGCTTATTTCAGATCAGCCTAGGCCGTTCATAATGTACAATGGAGTACTAAAGTGCAAGTTACAACACATGAAATTATTCAAAAGCAGAGAGAGAGACATAGAGACATTTGGATGGGGAAAAGGTTTTATCTTCTGTGCTGTCCATCAAATGTCAGTTCCCAAAGATTGTACTCTGTCTTTCTATCACTGTGCCTGTGTGCTGATCCCTTCTTTTTCACCCTTCTTCCCATTCATCAACCATTTGAAGCCAAATTCTTTTTTGAAAGAAGCTGGCACTTGCTGGCAGCCTTTCTCCATGAGCATATTGTAGAATACATATTACTAATGCTTAGAGTTCTTCACGGTTTTATCCTCTTATACCCTGTTCTTCCCTCCTACAACTGTTGTTCTCCCTTTTCTTTGCATAAGTAACTGAACAGTTGGGTAACTAGCTAATCTGGATGTTATAAATTTCTCTCATCTCTAAATAATTCTCCTTTATGCCGCTGCCTCACCAGAGTATTCTTTTTCTGACTGTCCACACCCCTGATAAAGTAAACTCTGGAGCCCCCTCTGCATATAACTTTACATCAAACTATTATGCTGTCACACACTGGCAGTTAGAACACAGATACATTGGAAGCAAATGACTCAGAACTAATCCTCTGAACTAATCGATGGCTGGCTTATTGAGAAACCACTGTTGTGGATTTGGAAATATCTGATGTAAAGTAACATCACACATCAAATCCTACTCATTAGCCCTAACTACGTTTCCTTAGAAGTATGCCAATATGAAATACTTTTTATTTCTGGTGTCTATGATAAACCCCCAAGGCCTCCCCAAATAACCATTCTAGCATAGTTACTTAAGCCAATAAAGCCACCATGCTGCTAGCACACAAACAGAGAGTAGAAAAGATGGTGCCTGCTCCAAAGAGTTTATAATGTAATTCCTAAAATTACTACCACCACATATTGGTGGCAAATGGGTAAAATGAAAGCATCCACAATTTGTATATGTTAATTTCTCCTTCAAATAATGCTTCCAGAAATGGTCAAAAACAGCAAAGAGGCATAAAATCCAAGGAGGCTTCTTAAGGATGTGACATTCCCAGTTTAAGTTTGGTTCTTCCTGCTTGTTAACATCAGTGGTCAAATTCTCTGAGCACGGTTATAAACCAAGTTGTTTTTAGATATAATACTTAAAGCCAAGCAGGCCAGTAACTGGGGTAAAAGTTGTCGTGGGACAGAGCTTTAACTCATGAGCTTTCTTCTCTCCCATTCTGAAACAAAGTTAAATAGTTTCAACCTATGCTGTTTATGCCGCATACTCAACATCAAATGGCAAGATAAATCACCAACACAGAGATTCTTCAAAGGTGAAATTTACCAAGTGTGACAGCCCTGCTCAAGAAAATATGATTGTGCTGGCTGGGTCATTTGAGTTGGCTAGAAGACGGATGCATACCCAAGGACATGCTAGATGGGGAGCTATCAGAGGTAACAAGAACAACTGGATGTCCCAAGCTTTGCTATAAAGACACATGCAAGCAAGGCATGAAGAACTTTGGAATTGATCCTGACCGATGGGCAACTTTGGCAAGTGATTGCAACAAATGACACCATTATCTCCATCAGGGCATCACAGTCCATGTCGAGAGCTGACTTCTATAGCTTGAAGAGAAAAGAACTCATAGGAAGCAAGCAGCTCCCACCCAAAATACATACATTTGCTCCAACTGCCAAAGATCATGCAAATCTCAGATTGGACTATTCAGTCACATGAGACATTGCAATTTACATCATAGGCTACAATTCTCTCCATCTCTTGCAGACAAAAGGATTCCAACACACATCTGAAACAAGAGGCCAGTGCACAAACACAGCAGAACATTCAGCTGAATTAATGCAGACATAGCGGACAATCCTCTTTTGTGCCCAGCCAGTCTTGTGGGCCAGTGTTGAAGATAGGTGGCTCCAAGACTCTGTAACTTTACTTTCTTTGGGATAGTCTAAATTCTTAGGACCCAAAGGAGCGATCGGTCCCAGTGCTCTCCCAAATTAAGGTTCTGTGACTCCGATTTGTTTTGCATAGGGGAAGCAAGGGTCTTTCCTCTCGCCCACTCCCAAACCTCAACCCACTGGACAGGGCACAGTCTAGACCACACAGTGTATTTTAGGTAGCATTTCTACAAAAACAAAGAAATATACAGGTGCACATTTTGTTAAAAGTTTACCAAGTGCTTTAAACCTTAAAAAAAAAAATCAAGATGAGGAGTGGCCAGATGTTTGGGTGCAATATGGGGTTTGGTTTGAAGGGTGGGCAGAAGTTTGAGGCAGTTATAGAAATATGATGACGTATCTTCATAGAGAAAATTATGTCTGAAAAAGGGAGAAGGAAGAAGCAGCAGAAGAATTTAAGATTTAGAGGACCAGGGCCTTAGCTCATTTAAATCAATGGAGCTCTCTTGATTTGTACCACCTGTCAACCTGGCCCTCCAAAGGAGAATAACTATATGAATGAAACAGACATACTGCCATTTGTAAAAATGTACTGTGCATAAAATCTACATTTCTGAAGGCAAGATTTTTTGTTTGAGAAATATCCCAAATAATGATTTAGCAGCTTATTTTTAGCTTGAGCATAATGCCTGCCTTTAGGGTATTGTAAACAGAAATGTTACACTTTATAGCTACCTTTAACCCAGCCTTGCAACATAGAAACTTTACCAGTCTAGGCACAAAATCATCTTTATCATGATTCAGCTAAAGAATACACTAATGATAACTTGCTGTCATAAATAATAATAAATAAAAGCTAAATAAAAATACTTGCCAGGGGCAACTGGCAAGTAGAATTTTTGCAAAGCAGCTTTAAGGCAATACGGGAATGTCATGGTTCACTTATTTAACGAAAACAGCCCCCAAATCCAATTGTTTTAGAACAAATTAATTTGCAGACAGGAACTCTCAGTTCAGTTTACAGAAAGAAAGATTTAGAATATATAAATAAATTTCAGATAGTGAGATTATTTTTTATGTGCAACACTTACCTTACTGGAATACACTAATGAATACATACCCACACCTTGTCTTGTAAGATTCAATTCTGCACAGCGCTCAGTACCTGTGACGACTGGACCCCTACTCCATAACACTCTCATTGTCATGTTAAACTAATAGCATTACATCAACAAATCCCATACTAATAACATTAAAAAGAATGTACAAAAACAGATTGTGAATGTTACATGAAACACAAGCTTCCTGCCATTGGTGGAAGAAAGAAAAGAGAATCTTTACAATTGTTCTAAGATTAGTTTGATTCTCAGGTAATTGAAATAAATAGGAATTCAGCACATGCCTAAATTAAGCACATGTTTAAGTGCTTTTGCTGAATAAGGATCTAGATTAACTACTGGCAGATAAATGATGGCAGTCAAACTCTAACAAATTACTGCTGGACTTTAATGCCAAGGCAAATCAATCACTTGTAAAGCCACAATTTTCCCCTGGGTCAGATTGGCAAGGACCTGGTTATTTTTTTGCCTTCAGAATGAGGCATGATTCTGCTGCTGGGATTATCTGGGCATATCTCCCCTAATCAGTTCCCTACCACTGCAGGGGCCTCAGGCATTGATGGCACCTCAGTGTCCCCTGTTCTTTGCCTGTGGCACACAGTTTCTTCTCTTGACAACTGAAATTCTTTGTCTAACTAAAGACTTTGGGCTTAATAGAACTGGAATGGGTTACCTAGGGAGGTAGTGGAATCTCCTTCCTTAGAGGTTTTTAAGGTCAGGCTTGACAAAGCCCTGGCTGGGATGATTTAGTTGGGTTTGGTCCTGCTTTGAGCAGGGGGTTGGACTAGATGACCTCCTGAGGTCCCTTCCAACCCTGAGATTCTATGATTCTATGAATACAGGGATATCTGGCTTAAATATAATGGCGTGGTGTGACACAGAGGCCCATTGGTAGTTCACTACACTGTATCAGCAACTCTTGTCAGGCCTAACACACTGCCGCAGCTCCCATTGGCTGGGAACGGCGAATCGCGGCTACTGTGAGCTGCGGACAGCCGTGCCTGTGGACAGTCAATGTAAACAAACTGTCTCGCAGCCCGCCAGATTCCCCAGCACTGGTCTAATTTGTTACATCCAGTTTCAGTCTTAGAAGCATATTTTTACTTTTGTTTGCTTGTAACCCTTTCTATCTTTATTCTTTATGCTTGGTGTCACTTAATTCTTTGCCCTTTTGTTAGATAAACTTGTTTTCCTTTTACTGTAAACCATTTCCGTGCATTGATTGGAGGGAAGTGTGTATTAACCCCAATTAAGCTAACAGGCAACAGTGTATTATCTCTTTAAAGGAGCAACCAGCTTAACTTCTGTGAGTGTTCCAGGAAAGGGCTTGATGCTACAAGGCAGACAATTTTGAGGGAATTTGGGACTGGGGAGGTGTTGGGGTCACCCTGCAAAAAAGTAACTGGACAATGGAAGCCAGGTTGTGACCTGCATGCTTGTCAGTTAGCGGCTAGCATCTAGGATGTGAGTCACAGCAGCATAGAATTTAGGGTACCCAGAGCTGCAGGGCAGGCAGTGACACAACCCCTTATTAGTCTGGATTGAGAGCTGAAGCATCACTTTGGCATAGTTGGGAGGATTTACACATTGCTTGCTATTTTAACTGGCTTACATTTCACACACTGGTAAAATAGTTTTATGTGATTCTCAAGTGAACAGGCTGGGAACGGTCAAAACATTTTATTATTTTTCTTTGTTTATTTCAGGCAAGAAAGATAGAACAAAGAGAAGTGGAAAGATGAGTAAGCAGCAGAAAAGGCAGGAGGAGCAAAGAGGCTGATGCTAAGATTACCAAGAAACAGCTAGAAAAGCTGAGTTCCCAGTGAGGTCTGGCAGCAGCTGATCAGAATGATCAGAGCTAGTGACCAAGCTGCACTCATATGTCCTGAGGCAGGATGGGGCACCTGTTCCCAACGTGGGATCAGAAGGGGTCCCTTTTCCTCCTACAGGGCATACAGGAGACCAAACTGCTGGCTCCCTAGACAATCCAGCAGAGGCAGAGGTCATGGCAAGAGCACCGGTGCTGTGGAGCCCAGAGTGGAAAAGAGATGGATAGAGCTGGAGGCCAAGAGGCAGAGCAAGGAGGCAGAGTGAGAATAACAGAAGCTTGCTGACCAGGACAAATGCAGGCAGCTCAAACAGAAAATGAAGGGGCAAGTCACACCCATGGGGCCCAAGAGGAAGGATGTAATGGCGTACCTGATCAGACAACCAGATGTGCTTATGATGAACACCATCATTCTGCTTGTGGCCTCAGTTATTATGGACACTAAAGGTAGTTCTGGCATTCTGACTGTGGGAATATTGAATGTTCTTCATCTGGGGTGTGGTGTTTTCTGTAATGATGTGACAGGGTTGAACCCCAGGGCTCAGGTACAAGCTTGGTATAGCCAGACTCAGTAGTGGAGGGGATAAACCCTCACTGGGGAAACTGATCCAGTGTTGAATGTGTTTGAGGTACAGCTGAAAGGGGGTGTGACCCAGGATCTGCTATGTGGAGTGGGACCCTACACTGCTAGGTAAATGACTGTGAGTCAGTGCACCACTGATAGCAAAAAAGATTACTGTGAATGATCAGACTCTGGCACAGCTAGGAAAGCTGTGGGGCAGCATTAATTGAGAGCAGGGATACTGAGGCACAACAGGATGGTGCTGGAGCACAAAAACTGCTGAGAGTGAGGAGCCACTGAACCATGGCTTCCCAGCACACAACACTCAGCACTGCATGCTTGTCTGCTGGCTGTCTGTGTCCAGGGTGTGAACCACAGCAGAACTTTTAAGGCACCCAGGGTTACAGTGCAGGTGGTGACAACCTCTCTTGTCTGGGTTGAATACCCAAAAGGTGCACCTGTGATAGACCAGAGGTCAGACTTTGTGATGTAATAGTCCCTTCTGGCCTTAAACTCTACTGAAACTATTAAGTAGTTGTGTAACCCTTCTGCCAGGCCGAATTGATAGCAGCAAGGGCCGGGTTCAATACATAGGGGTCCCTTCCCTACAACGTAATGCGAAACCAGCTCGAGCCTCCACCCAGTGACCTGGGAAAATCTTACACACACCCCTGGGCACCTCGAAGAGGCAATACTTCCCCTCTCGCAAGCACAGAGTCTCGGTGTAGCAGAAAAGGTTTAATTACATGAGATAAACACAAATCACCCCAAGACTCCAAAGTCCAATATCCCAAATGTCCCTAGAGTCCAGCAACCCAAAGATCACCCACAGTCCCAACAATCCCACAATCCAAAAGTCTCTGTCCCAGGTCAGTGCAGCCCCAGAGTTCGAGAGTCTATCTGCAGAGGTCCCTGTCCCCACCTCCAGCCTGGGTGGAAAGGGGCACCTTACATGGTCCGTGGGGTGCTGCTCCCGCCTTTTCCATGAACTGCTCCTCCAGCCGTCCTCACAAACTGCTCCGCTCCACCAGCTGCTCTGCTCCACCAGCCGTCCTGTGATCCGCTCCAGCCGTCCTCACAAACTGCTCGGCTCCGCTCGCTCTGTGGGCCACTCCACCCATCCCACAGCTGCTCCGCTCTGCCAGCTGCTCTGGTCCACCAGCCGTCCCCACAAACTGCTCGGCTCCACTCACTCCGTGGCTCCACAAACTACTCCGCTCTGCAGTATTGCTTCAGGCTCCCCCACTAGTTAGCACAGTACTCAGTGCTCTCAGCTCAGCAATTCCAGCTCTTCAGTGATTTCAGCTCACAGCAGGAGAGCCCCAGTGCTAGTGCACCATTAGCCCAAAGTGAGTTCAGCTCAGTAACCTGTATCTAGATTCTTAAGGGAATCAAAAATCAATTCTGATATTCCACAATGGAGAGAGGCATAGATGGGGCTGGTGCTTCCGGCTCACACAAGGAGCCTGCACCACCAGGCACAGATATCTGTCCCCAGCCTCTCTCAATTCACTGTGTTTTGGATCCCATGTCCCTTGTCTAGCAAGTACTATTTAGTTGATAATGAAACCCTTTATCATAAGACAGTTTTGTAGTTCCTCATTTACTTAATCAGGGTGACAACATTTTATTCCTCCTGCCCCAATAACAAAGAAATTGGGGATCCCACAGTTGTGAAAATAACCATCCCAGGCTGCTGTGTGCTATGCTAAGTGGAGTGGGTTTGCCAATGCAAATGCACATTCCTGAAATTCCTTTGCCCACTCCTCATCATTTACCACCAGATGTCAGGGTAGAGCTCATCCTGACTCCGCTTACAGTTGTAAATCTTAATAGAACTATCCATATGAATTTCTGCCACTGGCCAAGAAATCATGCACAATTGGTTACATGTCTAGCCAGAATATTTGCTTAGACAGTGTAAATATTAGGGCTTATAGGTTACAACCATATTCTTCCACTCAGTGGGGACTGGGTAGGATTATCTTCATAGCTGCCCACCACTGTCTATGTGCCACACCCATCCCTCCAGGGCTGGTGTGTGAGGAACTGACCTGGGCTGCATTGATCTTCTGCAGAGCACTGCTCATGGATGTGCCTGGTTCCTTTAACTGTATCTAGATTTACTGATGATAACACATTTGAAATATATCCCATGATTATAAGAAGGCATTCCCTTCCAGGCTCTATTCCACCTTTATGCAAATTATCAGCTGGTGACTTCAGATACTGGGAGTAATGCTAATTTCCTTGCTTCAAATCCTGGAGCCGTTGCCCATTTTAACTGATGCTTTACTCAAGCAAAACTCATTTACTGTAATGCTTGTTTTGCCTGAGTGAGGAGTGAGTAAAAATTGGTAAGGGCTTCATAATTTTTTTCCATGTATTGTTTTCATGAACCATTAGAGAATTCCATACACCAATGAAACAAACACATTAGCTATTTAACTAAAGAAAGGTCACTAAGTGCAAAATAAAAATGCCTGTTGATACCAATGCCAATAGCTATTTTTCAGAACATGACTGAATGAGAGTAGGGTAATTGGATTTAAAAAAGGAGTTTGAGCTAAGAGAGGCTGCTCACATTTCCATCTTTTTGTTTTCTTTATTCCTAGCCCGTCCTTATGAGGGACAGACTTGGAGAACTACATCTTCTGGGTGATTAATAAGATGGTTGTTACCCACAGGTGTAGAAGCCTTGAATGTGCATATATCATGTTTGTCGACAGAGCCGCATAGAAGTAGAGTGGGGTCTTGTGTTCTCACTTGTCTGTATCTCTTTAAAATAAAATAAAAAAAGAAGTTGTCTTCTTGTTAAGCTCGGTGATGCTAGTCTGCTTGTGTTTGGAGTGGCTATTTTATTAATTATAAATGATGTGCTGCACCGACATGTCTAGGAGCATGTCATGAATTAATAATGAACACTGCACTGCTCACAAACTCACCACATTACAGTGAAAAGGAAAGCCCTTATCAGATGATGCCCCAGAGGAAAATGACTGCTTTAAAGCAAACATGATAAAACTAGTTAATATACAGATTGTGCGGGTGTACACATAAATGTATGTGTTCACACATTAGGTAAAATTTTCAACAGAACCTAAGTTAGGTAGTATTTTTTTAAATGTAAAGCTAAAGATACAAAGAGAAAACAGACTCAATTATGAATTTTCAGTATGTGTGCTAAGAATTCTGAGCGAAGGTCCAATTTTAGGGCAAAACACCTGGCTGGGAAAAATTGGTGTAGATCCACTGAAAGCAGTAGAGCTACATGGTTTATATCATCTGAGAATCTGGCCCCTGCTCTACTTCATAGGCCTGGTCTACACTATAGTGTTAGGTCAACATAAGGCAGCTGAGTTCAACTTAATTATCTCAGTGTACAATCTTGTCCCACTGATGTAAGTGCCCTACTACACCAGCATAATAACTCCACCTCCATGAGAGATGTAGAGCCTCTGTCAGTGTAGTTAGGGCAATGCAGTGTCTTTCTAGACTCTGCATTAATTACATTGGCAGCTGGCTGTCTTGTCAATTTCTGGAGCCCTGAAGTTGGCAAGAAGCCAGGAAACAAGGGCCTGGCTGACCCCAGCTCCCTGCTTCCAACTGGGCTGTGCTCACCTGGCTCCCTGCTCAGGCAGGCAAGAAGCCCAGGTGGCTGCCCCCAACTCCTGGCTGAGAGCAGGGAGCCAAGAGCCTGGAGGGCAGCCTCCCACAGTGCCCTCTTCAGTTGGTGGAAGTGCTTCTCATGAGGATGCGCACCACCAACAGGAGGAGGGTAGTGTGAACATCAGCCACCTCAGTAATTACTGCAATGGCTGTAAGTTGACCTAATATCATTTGACTTAAGTCTGTAGTGTAGACATGCCCACACATCACAAATATTTAAGGGCATTTAAAGCCAATGTACCAAAAACACGTTTTAGTAGTCGGTGATCCTAATATCTTAGATTGTTTCTGTGCAGAAGCCCTATTATGATTGACACATTAAAGGTTCTACATTTTAATTTAGCAGTGCCACTTTTTTCACAACAAATATGGCAGTTGTAATTAATTAGCCTACTACTCTGTATATGTCAAAACATTGACGTAAAACATATGTCTTCACCAAAATCTTCCAAGACTTAAAGATACTGTGGATTCCTGGAACAAATTTAACCCCACCTGCCTCAGGACAGAATAACAAAATCTATAGCTACTTTGGGCACATTTTTAAATTAAAGACCTAATTCAGAACACCAATTAGAAATCCATCTGGCTTCTATACAACCGTTAAAAAAAATGGGTTCCATAAAATAAAATTTAAAAAATGTATGCCATTCAAAAGTCAGACAGATCTGGTCCTTATTTTAAATTTTAATAGCCAGCTATTTATTGAAATACTGTATTCTCAGGGCTCTGCTTAGAAAAAAAAATTGTCCTTCTGAATATATTGACTGCATAGCAGATTGACCTGTTAAGACGAAAAGTGTAAGGGAAATACACATCAAACCCAGAACACCCTGGTGTGAAGCTGATATCTGCTCAGGGATGTAAAAGTGCCACAGCACTTTTCCATGTGTAAATATTTTCTCAATAATCAGGTTGCGCAGCCCTTGGGCATTCCTCCAGCCCCAGTGTGAGAGAAATTTTTCCATATGAACTCCCGATTACTATCTGGTCATTTAGGAGAAAGGGAACTTCTGCCTTCTCCTGGTCTCTTGCTCCTAGTAGGTGGCTCCCCCACCACTGGTTGTCAGTGGGTTTACTTCATCTATTCTCCAGCACCTTTCAACCCAATTATTACTTTTTAATGAAGGGAGGGAAGTAATTCCTATGATCCATTTTGCTTCACTAGAAGCTAGAAGGGACCACTTTGCTTGTCTAGTCAGACCTCCAGTATAACACAGGCCATAGGATTTCCTGAATTAATTCCTTTTAGAACAAACATCCAGTCTTTATTTCAAATTTCCCTGTGTTGGAGAGTCCAGCAGAACTCTTGGTAAGTTATTCCAGTGGTTAATTTCCCTCACTCTTCAACTCACGTGCTCTCAGATCCTAGTTGCTTCAAGTCATATATCATGGAAATGTCCTTCCTGAATTAGGATGTTCAGGGATGCATAGAACAAGATTAACTTGATTGTCATATGGCAGTGAGGGTGTGAGGAGTATGAGATTCCACCCCCCAGGAAGGGACAAGCTTAAGAAACTGTGAATGGCATGACACGGACCTTTCTAAAGAACAAGTGAGGAGCCTTTGCAGAAATCTAGTTGGGAATACGTCCAGCTCCATAACTGTGGCAATGAGTTCCCCAACTGCCATAAAGGGCTTGCTGTTTGGAACACAGAAAACAGGTATTAAACTGAAGGAGCCCCATTGTTGCCCCTCCATAGCCTGGGTCAACTGAGGATTTCTCTGCCCATTTTCATATGCAAAGAACATCAGCATGAATGGAGGGGAAAGAATTTCCTCTTAAAGCTCTTTGGCAGGGAAGGATGGACAGGGGTGAAGAATGGGTGAAGCCTTTGCTCTGTTCAACTATCATACTGGCCAGTGGGCTTGCAATTAAAAATGCTTTACCTCCTGCCTATTTGTTTCTGTATTGAGACTCATGGCTGCCATGATGAGCTGGATAGGAGAGAAAGTTTGAGATAACAGGTGCCTATCTACTGATGGCTTTCTAAACCATGACTAGAGCACTGTAGTGTGACTAGGGAGCTACTGAGATCCTGGAGCATTGGCAGGATATGTTCTCCATCAGACAAGCACTACTAAAATTATCCCTTGCTAGGTAAATTCTAGCCCTAAGATTTCAGATTTAGATTGTTTCCATGCTGAAAGTTTATAACTAGTAGCAGTCCGAAGTAGTCTTTGGCCTTGTTATTTCACAGATATGTCAACATCTCCATAGCTAATATTTCCCAAAGTTTATTCATCCAGTTACTTATCCTTGGTGTCCTTGTCATTGCTCGAGTACATCTTGCTGTTACTAACATATGTGTGATTAATTTAGTCTTTTAACTCAAACATCCCTATCATTGGCAAACCCAATAGCTATTCCTCTGGGCTCAGTGGTAAGTTTTTTCAGGAATGATTTGTATTTCTGTTTCCCAAATTGCTTAATCTTTGGGCATTCCCACCATATGTGCATACAATAGCCTGTCATGCTGCAGTTTCTCCAACGGTGAATCAACCACATGCCCTATCTTCTTCTTTTTTTTCAGATGACAGCATGAAATATCTCTGCATTTGGATCATTGCTCACTTTAAAGACATAATTATTAAACCTCCTTTCTCTTCCTCAGCAAAATTCAGTCAGAAATGTATGTAGAAGAAAATAAGCCAGTTTATTATTATATGGAAAATCGATATTATGAATGAACAGAATGTATAATATTAACTCAACTTTTTGCCATTACAAGTTTTACCCTTATTCACATTTTAGCCTTTGCACAATGCAGTCTCATTTGATATGGCCTGGATGGCGAAAGCATCAGGCAGGCCAGAGAGGAAAAGTTGCACTACTCAATATGAGATTTGATGAGGAGGGCTTGAAACAAAAATTTTAGCCATGGAGATAGAAATAAAAGGGCAGATCACTGACACACTGAGGTGAAAAGATTTAGCATGGCTTGTGCGTATGCGGCAAAGAAAAGGGAGGAGTACTCCAAAATATGGAATTAAGAGATGGGGATGGAAATAGGGTTCTATATATATTAGATCATATCGTTTGAAGAATTGAAAAACTTATTTGCAGACCCTCCTGTGAGATTGGGAAGAGGGACTAATATTAATAATTGTCAAGTTCATGCCTCATTAATGTCAATTTTCCAAGCCTTATTATACTTTATCACTTTTGGCTTAAATTATGTAACCATATTACTCCCCTTCATTAAAAAGAAAATAAAAACCCATAAAGTGAAAAGTTACTTCAAGAAATACACTAAAAAAAATAATCTGAAAATGTAGCAACATTATGAGATTTTTATCTGCGTAAAGACTCATGGATTTTTCCCTCACTGAGTGTGTAGGTATGTAAACTTCTATGGAATTAACAAACAGTGGGTGTAAAATAAGTGAATGGGCAATTAAACATCTGCATGGATGTCTCCGGGAAATCAACACACAGCTGATCACTTATAGCCATAGCAGTCAGCTTATGAAACCTGGCATGGAAACTTTAATGGGAACAAATGCATAGAATTTTAGTTTTATATGTTTCAATTGATAGACAATGGGTTGGATTTTCAGTGGTTACCAGGTAATGTTGGACAGAGTGGATGAAAAAGGACGTAGAGATCCCCCTGATCCAGGAGCCAGTTTTTCATCAGATAAAGGTCTAAGGAAAGAGGGTGACAAAGGAAACACTACAGCAGGGCTTCACCACTGCAGGAGTCCCCTACCACGGATAATCCTCTACTAGCTGGATTTGATAAGTTTAAGTCTGCATTGAATTGGAACAAATAAGATTTAGCAGATGAGAATTATCTCCAACACCTTCAGAAGTACAGTTTATCCTAATGCCATGTGTGGACATTGGTTCAATACTGACTCAGGACATGCCTACACTACACATCATTGGCAGCAGAGTGTGGGGTATGTGTCACCACATGCTGCAGTGAAAAGCAAACTGTGTCCATGCTGTAGTGTGTCCTTACATCTATCAGTTAAAGGCTCTGGCTGGGAGGAGGCAGAGGGGAAAAGGTTTCAGCAGCTCCCTGCTACCGGAGTCTTTAGTTGTGGTGGGGAAATGTGACAGGGTGGAGGCAGCCTTTCCACGCTGACTCCTCACTGCCACAGCCTTTCCCCACTGTTGAAGTCTTTCTCCACAGCAGGGAAAGGCTCCAGCAGGGGAAAGAGAGCAGGACACTACACTGCTAAAAATAGCAAGTGTAACTGGAGAGGCACAGCGTGGGTGAGTAGAAAGCTGTGTAGGGTATGTACTCGAGCACATATGTACACCCTTCAGGCATGTCTTTACTCACTTAAGCTGTGCCTCACAATCTACACTGCTATTTATACCTGTGCAAGGGGTGTCTACCTACATATGTAGGTAGATATGTACATGATCCCGAGCTTCAGAGACTTCCTGGTTGAAATCCTAGACAAGCCTCCACTTGTAACACCAACAGACCCTGGTCATCGGCGAGTGGGATTGAACCAGGGACCTCTGGAGCTTAGGGCATGAACCGCTACCACATGAGCTAAAAGCCAACTGGCTGTTAGCTAAAGCTATAGAGCAGACTCATTTAACTCTCTCTAAGTGGCCTCGGTGCCACTGGATGGGAAAGAACAGCACACCCAGAAGGTGTGTGGGTTATATTAGCATAAGTAAATTGACCAGCAGTGACGCTGACTCTCAAGGTATTATTTTGTTTATTTTGCTGAGATCTTTCATAAAATGCTGATAGGTAACCACAAGAAGTCAGCTGATACCAGTTGGCTATTTTAGCTATTTTGGCATTATTCAGCAGCTGTGTAACTGCAAGATCACCATAGTAGCCAATTGACATATATGCTAATAGATTTGAGATAATTAATACACTAACCCATAGGATAAGGAGATCTCAACATTTTGAGGGTGAGGAAGCTAGCAAAGGGGGTAGAGCATTTTTGTGAATGTTAATTGCAGTCATCAAAAGCCTATAATAGGCCCAAACACAAGGTAGGCCAAACCACTGGACTTGTTTGGTATGCCAGAGACAGAAGAGGAGCCCTGTGGACAAACACTTGTCTTCTGACCTATATGTCTCCGCAGGAATTGTGCAAGTGTGCATATGATAAGCTGCTGGATGTCAAATTAATATTGTACTACTGCCACATTCTTGTTTGGATTGGAACATTCCTGATTTTACTAACTGTGCTAATAAAACTATTGAAATTTCAGAATATTTTTCCTAAGTATGAGTGTTGCAACCGTGCACATCAGGGTTCCCAACCAAACAGTAATTCTAATACTACTCTGCCTAATTCTAGGACTAGAACCTTTCAAACTCAGAAGTTTAATTTGTTGATTGGGGATTCTTTAGTAATGAATAGAGCCAATATAATCAATATACACTCACTAGATCAGGTATTTAGTTGAACAGCTTTTGGAATCACTCACACAACCAGCTACCTTTATAATATTACAAAAGGCCCAAGCTTCTCAATAACTATTATTTGAAAGGGGAATTTCTGAATAGACAAGAAAGGGAACAAGTAGCTACTTCAATTCCAAATTTGCAAATTGTTACTGTATTGAAATATCCTTGATGCTTTTGGCACAACTCTAAGCCACCATCAAACCTCCCCCAATCCTCAGCACAACCAGGTCCTGATGTGTCCCTGACATACCTATAAACAGAAAGATAGGGATAGTGAAGGGCTCCTAAGGGCTATTGTCCAACAGAATTTTATATTTGTACATACATTATTTGCTCCCCCGTGGGCCCCTACAATTTTGTTTTCCCTCTGTCCCTTCTTGTTTTGGTAAGAAACATTACATTTTATGCACATTTCCATAAAATTTAAATCCCAGTGGTTTATTTTAAACACCCAAGAGATATATTGGTTCAAGATGTTTCTTCTTTTTCTATATACACAAATAGATGAATGAGCTATGCACACCATATTTTTTTTCATTGTCCATGGGTTATTTGGAATGACACGTAATCTTTCCATTTATAATTTCCTCTGTCCCTTTGTTGTGATTTATAATAACCTACAAGTTGTGAATTAATGCTTTAGTTCTTCCTGTGTTTCTTACCATTGTTTCTATTGGGGTCAGCTGTTGAATGAGTTTCTTAGTTATGTTTGTTGTTTAACAAAGCAGTTCAATTGCTAGCATCAACAGAGTGCTTTTGGGGAAAGTTTATACATTAACCTGATTTCTTCTGTTATTATTTGGTTCCTTTTTATTGTGCCCAAAGGGTATCATCTGTTTCTCTGACCGTTTGTTAACTGCACTTGTATTTATTTATTTATGCTTTCAACTTGAAATAAACTTTTTCAAGAGTTTTATTTTTGTTAGGGGAAATGAATGATTGTTGCTTTAAATTTCCCTGCTAATTTTTCCCCTCATTTAAATGTTAGCCCCTCCCTCCCCACCACAAACCCCAGCATTGCCCACCTGTCCGTGTACACACCATCCCTACCCCCCACAACCCCCAGCACTGCCCCCTTCCCCTAAACTCCCCTGCCTGCCCCACAAGCCCTAGTTCTGGCCACTTGTCCATGTAGGTGCTTGTCATGTGCTTTACCACACTACGGCATGTAGGTATAATAGACACATGCCATCAAATATGGAATTGGCATTAGTAGGGTCAGTTGTTTATAATTAATTTCCCTGAATAATGAAAATGTCAATTCTTTGTGTGTGAAGAGCGACCAATCTGCTTCACCCATGAGAACAGCCCCCAGTAGTGCATGTAGTGTCTCATATTAACAATGTCCCTCCATTCAATCATTTGGACTGTGACCATCACCCTAGAGCAAGTGTACACGTTCTTGCCATACACTGCAATACCTAGTCTTTTCCCCCCCTTAGCTATTCTTCTGGAACAAGCTATATCACTCAATGCTGGTACTCCAATCATGGGAGTTGTCCCACCAAATCTCTGTAATGCCAATTCAGTCATATTTTTCTTCGTATACTCTCACTTCCAGTTCATCCTGTTTTTCCCGATACTCTTTGAATCAATATACAGGCATCAAAAATATTTCGCAGACTGCCCTGTTGCTCTTCTTCTTTTCTCTTTAACGAATTTGTGGTTTCTAGTTCCTTCTCCAGAATGTAGCCCCTTTTCTTTGTCTTCATTAATTGAGCCTATTGGCTGGATTTTTGTCACCATTCCCCATACAACTTTTTCTATAGTGGGTTGGATCCCCCTTTGTTCCAGGGTGGGCACCAGTGCAGTTTTGCTGCCAGGAAGTGGGAGTAGACCTGATAAGGATCCACAAAGGTTTAGGGCTAGACATTGCAGATTCTTCCACAGAACAGTAACTTGGTCCCACTACCCGAGATATAAGATGTTAGGAGGACCCCTGAAAGGTTCTTTTCATGAAGATTTGCTCCCCCTCAGACTCTTCCTAGGGGTTCTCCCACAGAAGGGTAGATTCAGATTCTAAGTTGTTAAGATAACATGGAGGGTGCAAAGTTAAAGTTGATAAAAGTCAAATAAGCTTCCAGCTGCAGCTAACTCATGCTGTGTTTAATTTCCAGTTGAAGTTGGCTGAAGTACTAGGTGAATTTTCTTAATTGTAATCGGGGGAGGAAAGGAGGCAGTGCGATCTCAGTAATTTGGATTGAAAGTTTAAGTTAATAAATAAATAGTTTTTGGCTAATTTTTTTTTCAAACCAGAAAACCTAAATTTAGGCTTCTAAATGCAAGTCAATTGGAATGGAAGATGGAAATTGCCTGGGTGAGGTAATATTAATGCGCCCATCAAAATCAAGCCATGCATGATTACAAGAACTAAGAGTGTATGTTTCTTTCTGATGGGTGTGTTTAATAGATGAAATTCAATAATTCACATTTATATTTAAATGGACTATATTGTCTTCTTGACTGTTCATTTTACATTTTGCCTAGTCAGGGAAATACACTAAGCATTTAGAAACATAGGCATAGAGGGCACTGGAAGATTTGAGGAGGCAAGTTGTGTGTCTGAGGAGGCAGATATCTGCACCGGACATTAGTCAGCTTCACTTAAAGTGAGTCAGCATCTGCTCCTGTACTAAACAATCTGTTGCTGTACTTTACATATATATAGAATCATAGAATATTAGGGTTGGAAGAGACCTTAGGAGGTCATCTAGTCCAACCCTCTGCTCAAAGCAGGACCAACACCAACTAAATCAGATACTTGCTATCTATGCCTCCTTGCCATCCTCTTGCTAACATTTTTTTCTAGACTTTGAGGAGTTTGTTTTTCCTCTGCGGTTGACAGTCTTTTGGGTTTTTTTCCCTTTCCTTCTTTGTTGTTTTATATATGATCTTTAAATGTTCCAGCTCAATCTCCAGTTGTTTTAGAATTTTTACTTCTTCATGTCTTGATTTGAAGGTGCCATCTTCTCTGTTGAATGATAGGTAAACCTACCTTTAAAAGAAAACCCCTATTGATATTTAATCTTTTTCCTTTCTAGTGTGGCTATCAGTTCTTTCCTTGTTTAAATGTGAATGCTTGAAGATAAATAATTGAAAAACTTGTGGATTTTTCCCCTTCCTCTCAAGATGAAGTCCTGGTCTTTCTTCCTTTTATTTCCATTAGCCAATATTTGTCCATTTTATTAATGACTGACATTTTTATATAGCACATTTTGTCCAAATGCATGACAATTTTTGCAAGCTGAATACAATTCAGATATATTTATTATTATACATGTTATCTAGTTTAAATAATGTCTTTATCAATTAGATACAGTAGCTATAACAATTTTGTTGCAACTGCATAATCTCTGAGGCTTTTAAACAGTACACAGAACCACTCTAGATTGGATTAGATCAGAAAGAAGAACATACTTTATCTATCCAAACATCAGGATAATTAAAGCAGGAGAATGTAATTGCTTAATTGTAATTTGGCCAGGAGAACCTTGTGAAAAGTACAGTGGAATTTTTTAATGACCCCTTTTTTTCAGGACCTTGGGTATATGTTTCAACTGAAAGATAGCATCTCCAGCAGCAGAGTGTCTCCTGGCATGATACTTGGGCAGGAAAGACTGTCAATGTTTTCCTTGAGCACTAAGGAAGTCTGTGGAGGTCTCCATCCTATCTGAGTAAAGACCTGGACCTTGCTTAATTGAAGGGTTCTGATGAAATCACATTACAAAGTGCAATCAGCGGTGTAACATGGGGAAGGGCTATCAAAATAATTCCTTCTGGGAATTGTGCCCTGATTAATATGGAAGTGGAGGGCAAAATGGGGCACAAGAAAGCCCCTTATGTCCCTATGCCAGCTACCATCATCATGAAGAACAGAATGATAGGAAAAGCAGGTTTTTCCAAGTGGCTAAACCTGTATCCCTCGCATAGGTGGGTGGGAGGGGCTTGGAATTGTATGGGGAATATCCAGAGCTTTGGCTGTGCACTCTCGATATGGTGGAAAGTATAGCTGATCTGTGTGCTGGGTAATGTTCTATGTGCCAGCTATAGACCTGCAAAATTAACTCCACCTCCAGAGCACAAGCTCCCTCTTCTGCCGCTCCAGGGGCCGCATGCTTTGCTCCAGGCTTGTGGCAAAGTCAGGACTGAGCCCTGTAGTTCTGATTCTCTCTACCCCCTGTCCTATCTCTCATACGGTTTTCTGTCTAGAGCTGGTCACTTTTTTTTTTCAAATGAAGTTTGTTGAATGAGAGGTGGTCCTTTTTTGCAAAAATGAAAAAGAAAATGCAAAAAAACCCACTGACTATTTTTGTCATAATTTTCATTAAAACCTATTGAAAATTGTATGTATTTTAACTGAAAATATCATCAGTGATGTTATCAAAATGATTATAGAAAATTGTCTCTGTTTTTCAATACATGAAAAGTCTCAATAACTGTTTCACTAATGGTTTCCCTAACATTTTCCCAAAGTATTTTGTGAAAATTTTGAAAAAGAACAAAAAGTGTCTGGTTTGAACCCTGAAAATGGAAGCAACTTCAAAATTTCCATTTCTGGGGTAATTTCTTTCTTGCTTGCTTTTGAGCCATCTTTTGTTCTCTCTCTCTCTCTTTTTTTTTTGCTCCACTCTGGGGGCTAATTATGTGCTAAGAAGTCAAATGAATGTTCATAATTCTTCACATGTTTTATTAACTCCAGATCTAGCCATTGAACTTGTAAATACTTACCCAACATGAGCAACTTTTCTCATGCGAGTAGACTCATTGAGGTCAATGAAACTTCTCATGTCAGTAAATTTATTCAGATGCATAAGGATTTACAGGATTGGTGCCCTTGCCAGCCAATTTTAAGGTGTGACATCATGGCTGCCTTTTATTTCTAATTCTAGCCATATATCCAGTTATTACAACTGTTATTGTTGCATTGAGTTCATTTTCTTTTTTTACTCCAAAGCAGTTATTTATTTTATTTTTCCTTTAGATACTAATGCAAAATTAATCCTTTATATTCAACATTGTTATCAGACATAAATTAAAAATAGGCTTGCAATAACATAGTAATACTGTTTTCCCATCAAAACTGTTTTATTGTCCTTTCAGTCCACAAAACTTTAGTGCCATTTCCCGAGAGAAAGCCTTCAGCAAAGTAGAGACACTTCAGAGCCCAGCTAGGTACAGAATCCAAGAATTATAAAACTGTCATAAATGTCAGAATGTATTGTAATCAGCAGCACAGTTGCAGTGCCTGGAAACCAGCCATTTATTCTGAGGAGTTCTTTATGGTCTGGTAAATTGCATTAAATTTAAACAAAATAGTAATGACATTTTCTACAAAATAATATTTTAATAAGCCAGGACTTTGCCAGTTTTTTGACATCCTTTATCTTTGTCTTCTTTCTTTCTTTCTTTCTTTCTTTCTTTCTTTCTTTCTTTTACACACACACACACACACACACACACACACACACACTGAGTCAACCTCCCTTAGTAGCAATACTCTCATTCTGATTTCATTTGTATCACTTTTACACTAGTGTGACTCCATTAACTTCAGTGGAAATACCTTTGATATATGCCAGGGCACCTACAATCAAAATAAATCCCAGTAAATTTAGAATTATTTAACTTGGACTTCATGATGTATGGAAATAACAGTCATAAGCAAAGAGGAAAAAGAAACCTAGAAACAACAGCAGAAAATCAATTTGTTTAAAAAAAATGAATGGAAAAAAGCAAAGCTAAAAAGTTTGTGTGTGCACTCAGGAAAGATTAGGGAAAAAAAAACTCTGAAATACTCATATTTAAATGTATCCATTAATCAGCATGTGGCCTAATACACATTACATGGGTGGCTATAAATAGGTAGCTACTTTAATAGAATTACCATTTTGTTATAGCCTATATTGTTCTACTTCTCTCTCACACTTCCCACTTGAGTTCTTTCTTCCTTCTGTGCCTTAAACTCACATCCCATCTCTTCTGTTTCTTTTGACACTTTCTGTAGTCAAGTAATGGTGAGCACAGGTGATATATTATTTATTTATCGAGCAGTGTGCACACTTGGAAGCAAATTAGTATTCCATCCTTATCACTCACTGCTATACACTGCACGCCCATGGAACACATTACCACATTAGACCAGTTAAGAGGTTTTAAATTAGATTTGTGACTTGAAAGTTTGAATAAGAAAACTAATAGAACACAAAATGAAGCAGAGGGAAAATTAGATTAATTATCTACAGCATTCAGAGTGAACTGTTGCTGATGCACCATGTTGTAGAATGCTATTTCTGTACTACAAACATGCCTTAAATTTTGCCCACTTTAAGCTACTTGAATGGTGGTGAAAACACATACACATATTGACAACTAGCCTCAAGTACTTTCTCAATTAAAAACATTTTTATTTTGATTAAATGTGCTACTCCCCCTCACCACCAGTTGTTTTTCTTTACTGGTCTGAAGAGATGGAAGGAAGAATAGCAAACAGCACAGGGACTGCACAAATTGATCCTGGAAATACAAATTTGAATCTTAATGCAGAATTACAGGGAAATTCAATGTGTTTTTTTAAAAAGGAATACTATAGATTATATATGTTATAAAATGAGACTAAATTGTGACTTCTGTGAATGCACTAATGCAGCTTCTTCAGCATAAGGCTCTAAATATTAAATGGCAAAACAAGCATTTTCTCCCATTGTTCCCAGTCCTGCCCTCCCCCCCCCCCCGAAAGATTCTATCTCCCACTCAGACAGAGAGAATGGCAAAGAATAACAGAGGTAGCAGTCGAATTGCACATCTACTATTCTGTTTTATCATCACAGCAACAAAAGTTAAGCTTTCTTTTTCCATTTCTAAACCTATTTCCCAGTGATTTAGGTAATCCAAGCAGGCTGAGACAATTCACCTGCAAATAGGATTCAGTTTGGTCCCCTACATTTTTATGTCATGAGTGGTTTTTACTTGTCTCAGTCTTCTCTAATAGTGAGGCCACTGATATTTAATAAAAGCAATTTATGCTGGTAATTCAAAAAGTGCTTGAGCAAACTCTGGCCTGTTCCAAGCAGATTACAACATCTGTTAATTCTCTTTTGCAATACATCATCCTTTTCTCTATTTTTTTCACATTTTTGCTTTAATAATATCAGTCTGCATTTGTTGTAAAATATTATTTCCATATCACTCTTTTTTCTACATTTTTGGGGCATAAAAAATGTTCAAGGGCTGGCATCTCAGAATGGTGGAGTAATACCAATGATGATTTTGCAGTTGTTTGGCTTAATTCTTTGTTAATAGTGAGAATTAATTGCCTACTGAACTAAAAACCGATGGTTGTCTTGATGGAAGGGATTCTGATTTAATTTAATTTCCTATACACAAACAGATTATAGTCCCAACCAGTAAAGGATAATATACCTGATGCTTTAAAAAAGCCAATTACCCAAAGCTGAAAATAGTTTTGAGAAACATTTTGTGGAAGGAAATATTTAAACATAAAAATGTAAATGATTGGGAATTTTTTAAGAATATTCTATTAGCTATCCAAAAAATGCATTTATCAGTCACAAAAAAGGCGGGGGAGGCTGAAAAATATCCTAGGTAAGAGGAGAGATGAAGATAAAAATAAAAAAAAAATGAACCCCAACATATAAAGACGGAAAATGGAGAAGATGGTAGCAATAAGTACAAATTGACAGTTAGGAGATGCAGACAATTGATAAGGAAAGCTAAGGATACCAGTGAAAAATCTAAGGCCCTTTGGATTAAGTACAATAAGAGGGAATTATTTAAATATAGCAGGAACAAACAAAAACTTATCATCAATGTTCTAGATCTGATACTAAACAAGGATGGTAAAATTATTATTCATGATGTAGAAAAGGCAGAAGTCTTTATTAAAAGTTTCTGTTGTGCATTCACAAAGAATCAGGATGATGTATTGACATCTCATAGTTATAAGGAAATATTTTCTATTCTATCTGTAAATAGGAGAATGTTAAATAGCAATTATTAAAGTAAAACATTTGTAAATCTATAGAACCAGAAATTTGCCCCAAAAGTATTAAAAGAATTGACCGAGAAGCTACCTGAAACATTATTGTTGATTTTTAACAAATCTTGGAACAATAGGGAAGTTTCAGAGGATTGGAGAAAAAGCCAGTGGTGTGCCACTATTTAAAAAGGATACATAGGATGAAATTATATAACTGTTAGCCTGATAGCAATTTTGGGCAAAATCATGGAAGACTGATATGTAATGCAATCAATACATAATTAACAGATGGCAGCATAATTAATGCCAATCAATATGGTTTTTTTAAGGAAAATAGGTGGGTGAAAGGGATTATGAGATCACAAGTTTGGATGATGAAGGCATCACAGGTCCTAGTGAATTCCCCTTCTGGGCCATCTACTCAGACTGCTACGGGAGGATTACAAGTCTATATGCTCTGAATTTCTGAGGTATTTCAAGCTCCTGGAGCCTGAATGGAATCGAGCCAGGACCCCAATCTCAGCATTCCGAGGCACACTCTCCGGGGCAGACCTTCAATCTGGCATCGTAGTTCTGAGTGTCAGAACCCACTGTCCAGCCACCACCCTCTCTGGGCACAGTGCTGTCCCTTCAGACAACCCTGTACTTAAACACACCCCTCTCCAAGAACTTCACCCCAAAGGTGTGATGCTTCAAGTTTATCGTTTAACTCCCTCATGGACAAGCAGTAGTTGTAAAGCAGTCAACACACACACAACACACTCACTGTGTTTAATCTATCAACTTTACACTCTTTATACTTAATTATATTTAGCACAGGAGAATACAGACCAAATAAAACAATAAAATGTCCTAAATGTAGTGTCCCTCACTAACTCCCCCTTCTCTTGGGAGCTCATTTGTGTTCCATGAGTCAGGAAGGCAGTAGGTTCCTCTACCCCATTGCCTACCTTGCCCCTCAAGCAGCCTTCCTCCTCTTAATCTGGTGCAAAATAGCTCTTTCCTCCAGTTCCCCCAATGAGTCTCTGGGGTCACCTCTTCTTTTGTTCTGTCTTTAGGAGTAATAGAAAATTACCCAAAGAACTCTCTCCTTAGAAAACAGAGGAAGTATCTTCTCCCTGATAAAGTAAACCTATTGTCTCAAATTCTTTTACTTTCAATAGATGCTCATTGAGTGCTGATCATTCACTCTGATCTGGCAGAGACATGGCACACCCTGCTAACTCCTGGGGAATCCACATATATGAAAGCTGTCCATGGGCCACAGGTCACTTGCAGGTTTAAAGTAGTGCAGTGGTCGGCAACCTCTGGCATGCGGTTCGCCAGGGTGCTTACCCTGGCGGGCCAGGCCAGTTTGTTTACCTGCCGTGTCAGCAGGTTCGGCCAATCGTGGCTCCCACTGGCCACGGTTCGTCACTCCAGGCCAATGGGGGCAGCGGGAAGCCACAGCCAGCACATCCCTCGGCCTGCATCGCTTCCCACAGCCCCCATTGGCCTGGGACGGCGAACCGCAGCCAGTGGGAGCCGTGATCGGCCAAACCTGTGGACGCAGCAGGTAAACAAACTGGCCCGGCCTGCCAGGGTGCTTACCCTAGCGAGCCGCATGCCAGAGGTTGCCGACCCCTGAACTAGTGTAAATGGTGGATTCACTGTAATTTGAAGTCTTTAAATAATTATTTGAGGAGTTCAGTAATTCAGCCAGAGGTTATGTATGGGTGAGTGAGTTTCTACGTCCTGTAACATGCAGGAGGTCAGACTAGGTGATCATGGTGGCCCCTTCTGGCCTTAGAGTCTATGATACAGTAACTTCATGATACAATTTAATAAAATCATCCAAAATTCAGAAGTGGTACAGAAAGAACTCTCAATCCATTACATTTCTCCCCCTTTCAAAAAAAGAACAGTGACAACTTTTATAGATGTCAAAGTCCAGGGAAACTGCACCTGTATTCCTTCTCTATGATTCAGCAAGGAAAACCACTCTAGGCTTCTGGCTCCTCAGCTATCACCTCTCTTGGATGGATACCCAAATCTCTCTCCCTCCTTTCTAGGATTTTTCCAAGATGGACAGTTCCCTGCTTTCACTGTGTTATTCCTAGTCAGACAGACTGGCTAGGCCAACATCTTCACTTTGCTTTCTCCCCAAAATCTATGAACAATGTAAGTTCCCCCAGTTATAAGTTACCACACATCTTTTTCTAGGCAACCACATTTATTCTTAAAGTGAAAGCATTACAGAGAAAACATTAAAAAAACCCAAACAATAAAATGTCCTATATGCATGCTTATCAGCGGTCACTCACCATTCTTATGTGGTCTCTGTAGGCCAAAATCCTTCCAACCCTTCCCAGGCAGGATTGGACAGAAAACCCTGTGTCCATTTGCAGGATCAGAAAAAAGGGCCCTGAGTCAGTTTAAACTCAGGTTATTTAACCAAGATTCCTTTCTTTGTCAGTTGTCCTCTGGGACAATCAAGTTTGATCCAGTAAAAGGCAGCCTGCACATGCACTGGTGCCTCTCTGGAGGTGTTACAACCTGAGTGAATCTGCCTAATCACCCACTCACCCACACTTTGTTTCTGTAAGGCTGTGGTACCTTCCCTCATAGAATCACATTCAATCCCTGGCCCATAATAATATATCAGCTTAATACAGTCAGAACTCCTGAAGTTATTGCAGGAAATTACTGTCTGTTGCAAAAGGTAAGTGTGCTGACATCATATAACAGGGGTAAGCAACCTTTCAGAAGCGGTGTGCCGAGTCTTCATTTATTCACTCTAATTTAAGGTTTCGCGTGCCAGTAATACATTTTAATGTTTTTAGAAGGTCTCTTTCTATAAGACTATAATGTATACTTAAACTATTGTTGTATGTAAAGTAAATAAGGTTTTTAAAATGTTTAAGAAGCTTCATTTAAAATTAAATTAAAATACAGAGCCCCCAGACCGGTGGCCGGGACCCGGACAGTGAGAATGCCATTGAAAATCAGCTCATGTGCCGCCTTCGGCACGCGTGCCATAGGTTGCCTACCCCTGTCATATAATAAAACTTCTGTAAGGCATTTGACTTTGATTCAAAAAATAGCACTATACAAAATTAAAGTACCCATATTTAATGGATTAAAAACTGGTATATTAATAGATTGAAAAAACTGTAAATGGTGAATCAAGGGCGGGGGCGGACATGGGAGGTTTAGTGATGCCCTGAAGGGATCCAATGGTATTCAATACATTTATAAATGATCTGGAAGAAAATAATAATACATTGCTGGTAAAATTTGCAGATGATACCAAAACTGGTAGACTGTTAAATAAAGATGGAGACAGGTCAGTTATGCAGACCAACCTGGATCTCTTGATAAGATGGGCTTATTTAAACAACATACCTTATAACACACACAAATACAGTATAATACATCTCAGAACAAAGAATATTGGTCTTATTTGTAAGATAGGGAATGTATTCTGGAAACCAGCTACTCTGAAAATGTCTTAGGGTCATGGTAGATAACCATCTGAAAATGATATCCCAGTGTGATGCTGTGACTAAGAGGGCAAACACAATCCTTGGATGTATAAACAAAGGAGGAGTAGGGAGATGATATCTCTAAAATACAGCATTAATGAGACAATTATTGGAATACTGTTTCCAGGTATGGTGTCTACACTTCATGATCATGGTCTACAACTACCTACATGGGGAAGAGCTTTTGAGTAGTAATTGGCTCATTAGCAAGGAAAAAGGCATAATAAAATCCAACGGTTGGAAGCTAAAGCTAGACAAATTCAGACTAGATGTAAGGTGCAATTTTTTAACAGTGAGGGTAATTAACTATTGGAACAACTTACCTTGGGATATGGTGGATTGTTCATCACCTGAAGTATTTCCATCAAGACTGGATATATTTTTTAAAAAGATATGCTATAGCTCAAACAGAAGTCATGGACCCGATAGAGAAATTATTAGGTGAGCTTCTCTGGACCTTGTTATGCAAGAGGTAAGTCTATATGATCATAATGGTCCCTTATTGCCCTAAAAAGTATTAATCTATGAATTTATGAACAACAAGATTTGTCTTCTTTGGTATTTCTGGGATTTTTAATTATTGTTAAGGATACTTAGAGCCTGGGATAATCATTTTTTATAAACTTAAATAAATACATGAAATAATTGTATAACATCATTGATGTATGTAATATAGGTAGATATTCCATAAAAAATAACTGGGCTGCAAGATGAGGATCTGGAATAATAATACAAATCAATATATAAACTATTTTGTCAACTTTTTAACTTCTGAGAATCCTAGGAAAAGCAGCTAACTAATGTGCTCAGCCAGTTAAATTGAAAGACAATAAACAAGAATGTGTATGGGGTTGTAAAGCTACACATAGCCTACAGAGTCTTACAGTATGTGAATACAACCCTTACTAATTGTGACAAGAATGCACAGGTGTTTTCTCACACAAAGCAGACATCGCTTCATCAAAAATTGGCCATTTAAATCTTTTCCATCTGAGCCAGTTAAGAGACTATATCGGGGTCGGCCACCTCTGGCATGCGGCTCGCCAGGGTAGGCACCTTGGCGGGCCGGGCCAGTTTGTTTACCTGCTGCGTCCACAGGTTCGGCCGATAGCGGCTCCCACTGTCCACAGTTCACCACTCCAGGCCATTGGGGGCGGCAGAAAGTGGTGGCCAGCACATCCCTCAGCCTGTGCTGCTTCCCGTGGCCCCCATTGGCCTGGAGCAGCAAACCGTGTCCAGTGGGAGCTACGATCGGCTGAACTTGCAGACGTGGCAGGTAAACAAACTGGCCTGACCCACCAAGGTGCTTACCCCGGTGAGCCGTGTGCCAGAGACTGCCAACCCCTGGACTATATAATAGCAGCTAGAGTTGGATAAACACTATGCTAGTCTCCCCAGATGCTACTGCCAATGTTTTTGAACGTTAAGTTAGGAAGGCTGGAAGTAAGATCTATGTCTAGTGGATCGGGCACTTGAGTGGGACTTAGAAGACAAATTCAGCTTTTGGATAAGCCACAGACTTCCTTTGTGAATTTAGGTAAGCATCTACTTTGGGTCCCAGCTTCCCATCTGTAAAATGGGGATAATACCTCCCCACCTCACCCAAAGGTATTGTAATGTGAAAACCCTTTAACAATTATGTGGTGCTCAGATTCTAGAGCGATGAGGGCTGTATAAGTACCTACACATTTACAGATAGAATCTTGGTCTCCGAGTACCCATTTTAACAATCATAGATCATATTTTATTGTTATTTATGTAGTACTATAAGCATACTTGAAATACATTTTGTGAAGGATTTATTATGTGAAGAGATATTTATCAGGTACAGACCGCAAACGTTCCCTTCCATTTGTCACTTAGCTTATATTTACCATCTATTTCAAGATATAGCAGGGTACTACATCCCTTCACTATGTAGCACCCATCAGTTTCTAAATTTATATCCAAAATTTTAAATCTAAAATTATCCATAAACATGCTTTTTTACCCATAATATTGAGTATTCAGGGCAATGCATTACTCTAAAAAAGAACATTTATCTATCACAAGAACTGCAAAATATGTGTCCTTTTCTAGCAGAAAAGAATGACACCTACAATTCTATTGACAAGCACCGTTAAGTAAATGATGCAACCAACAATATACTGTGACAAAGTCCCTCTTCTACCTTGGTGGGTCCTGCGCTTCTTGGCGGATTTGCTCACCTCAGTGATCTTCCCCTCTGGTGGAATCCACAGTCTGGATCAACTCCTCCTGTCTCTGATCAGGAGTTGGGAGGTTTGGGGGGAACCCGGGCCCACCCTCTACTCCGGGTTCCAGCCCAGGGCCCTGTGGAATGCAGCTGTCTATAGTGCCTCTTATAACAGCTGCATGACAGCTACAATTCCCTGGGCTACTTCCCCATGGCCTCCTCCAAACACCTTCTTTATCCTCACCACAGGTCCTTCCTCCTGGTGTCTGATAATGCTTGATTGTATGATAATTCCTCAGTCCTCCAGCAGCACACCCTCTCAGTCTCAGCTCCTTGTGCCTCTTGCTCCCAGTTCCTCACACGCACTTCTCTCCTCTGGCTCCTCCTGCTTGACTGGAGTGAGCTCCCCTTTTTATACCAGGTGCCCTGATTAGCCTGCCCTGATTGGCTGCAGGTGCTCCAATCAATGTAGCTCTCTCCGGTGCCTTCTAGAAAGTTCTTAATTGGCCCCAGGTGCCTTAATTACCCTGGAGCAACTGCCATTTTGGTTCCCATGGTACTAGGGATTTGATTAGCCTGGGGCTAACATATCTGTTCCTGAGTACTTTCCTGTAGCCATCCGGCCTTGCTCCATCACAATACATAATGATGAGGGAAATATACACTGAGGAAAGATAGGCCACACTTCATACAGTCAAGGGTCTTTTTATTGCCCATGTTAAACAGTTAAAAGAAAACTGTATAAAACAAAATGTGATACCATAGTAGTCTTTAAACACCATTCTGATCTTGGGTAGTTATCAGAAGGCAGAGAGAAGAATAAGGAGAAAAAGAAGAAAGAATGGAGGAAAGGTCATGAGGCAAAGTGGCCATGTAGTGAGGAAAGGACTTTGTTCATATGTATCACGAAGAGGACTGGAAGATGGTAACAAGTGTACTCCTAGTGTTGGTGCTGGTCTGGTTGTAATTATAAATGCCAAAGGGGCCAACTGAATTGAGGGAGCAACCAAGCAAGTCTTGATAAGAAGGACTTAGATCCTGCAAGTGGGTGAATGGAAATGAGTGAAGTACAGAGCTGAGAATTAAAAATAATACAGAAAGCATTTTGAGTATTATCAATCTCTGTATTAGATAGGAACCCACAAAAACAGCAAATGTGAGGGGGTTACCAAGACCATATTACCTGCCAAACCTACAATTAAAATATTCTATTGTTGCCATCCCACAGTGAAGCTCCAGAACCCCTATATTGTCAATGTGGTTGCACCTCTGTAGGTACCTGTTAGTAGCCACCAAGAAGACAGTAAATGGGTAGGTTCCTGAGTGTATCATTTCTAAGGAGATACAGAAGTATTGACTAGATTCTGTAGATTGAGCACTGAGTAGCTGCACCTAAGTAGTGATTTGGACAAGCTAAACGTTTTTAGCAATTGACAGTAACTGTCCTATAAAGGCTTACAGAGTAACAAGGCATTGATGATTAAATGATGGAAGCCCAGAATGCATGAGGTAAGACATGGCCTTTCAGCTTTTCCATGGCCTCTTCCTTCATCCCCCTCAGTAGATCCAAAAGAACCCATCTAAGTCACCGGGCCCAGCAGCTTCTCCTCCCTTCTTCCACATAAGGAACAAAAGCAGCAGCCAGGAGTTGCTAACAGGGGTGAACATTGAAAGCCCCAGACTTGCAAGTAAAATAATCCAAACCATAGAGATGAAAGTGAGAATAGGAAAAAAATGCCAACAAAATAATAGCTCACATGTAATATTTTTCATCAGTACATCTCAGAGTGCTTTACAAAGGAGATCATTATCCCTATTTTACAGCTGGGAGAAGCACAGAGAGGGGAAGTGACTTGCCTTGGGTCATTCGGTAATCCAGATGCAGACCCATGAATGGACCCTGCATCTCCGTCCAGTACTCTGGCCAACAAATCCATATGAGTTTCTCAACTAATATGTTAACAAATAATTTAATTCAATTATTAGCTGTACAGACAACTTGTCTTGAACCACAGAACTGATAATCTTGGTTCTGGAGAGACTGATGTCTGAAAAAATATTAAAAGAATCACAAGTAAAGAGTAAAATAACTCACTGGAGATATGGTAACCATGTGCAAAATATTTGAAGGAAAAAACACAGAGAAAAGGGAATTATTTGGATAGGGCAGAGCAATATAGTAATAGGATGAAATTGACAAAAAATACAATCTTGCATATGATTAAACCGTTCTTTAGTGCAAAATCTGTTGAATTATGGAGTAGCCTCGAATGGGAAGAGGTGGAAGCCCCATTGCTTAAGTCATTTAAAACTAGACTGAACAAATCACTTGGGAGTAATATTGCACTGGGAGGGAGATGGAGAAGATGCGCTAATAGGTCTTTTTCCTTTCTAGTACTGCATTAAAAATAGTGAAATCCATGGTGTGGAACTTTCTGCAAAACATAACCCCTAACATTATTTTAACTTTCTTTCTTTCTTTCTTATATGGAAAGGATCCATGGTCTGTTGTTCCTCAGCCAGGCAGGCACACTGGAAGAGATATTCTTAAATAGCCAATGTATATTTTTTTAAACATGGCTACAAAGAAAATATGATGGGGTGTATTCACATGGTTGAATCTGTCTATTAGTGACAATATGAGAAATGACAAAATGACTTTGAGAACATTAAGTAGCAGTGCACATACACAGAGGTTAATTTTATACCGGGTCCATTTACATTACAAAGAATGTGTTTGGGCAAGAAAAAGACAGGATTATTAAAGATACACAGTATAGACAGAAGGACTCAATGAATAGTGTTACTGAAGCAACTGATGCAAAGAAGAGAAAAAATTGTGGAAGTGACTTATTTAATATTTATTGCTTCTCAAGATGCATTACTGAATTCAGAAGAAAACAATACTGTTTTCTAAATGTTATAAACAGACAAGTGTAATGTTAAAGCACCATGTACCTTATATAATCTTTTATAGTTCAGCTTTGTGTTGAGAAGTTTTGCATGATAATAGATGCAAAGCTTCCTTTTTTTTCCCTTTTCATAATTTCAGTTAGATTAATCATTTGTTAGTGATGACAATGACAACCAAGGTTAAATAGTCATTCTTATGTAGTTACCTGGTTATGAAAATACTTCAACAGAATAAATGCAAAAAGTTAATCTATAAAGCCTTGATTTAGCAAAGCACTTAAGAATGTGCTTAAGCCCATCCTTATTTGAAAAAGTACTCAAGAAAGCACTTAACTTAAAAACATGGTCACATTTCATTGAAGTCAATGGGATTTAAGCACGTGCTTAAAAGTAAGCACATGCTTAAATGCTTTGCTGAATAGTGAGATTAAATTATCTCTGCCTACCGACTGCACCAAAAAGCCATTTAGTACAAATAAATTCTGTTTAAAAGTCTAAAATACACAAAATAGTATTTCAGTGTATTCATTTAATCAAAATGTTGAATTATGAAAGCCTCCAAGAAATACATAAGCACTGAGACATGAGCCTGAACTAGAATCCAAGTACACTGGTAAACTTGGGGTGAGAATGGGAGATCTGAAATGCAGACACTAAATGAGAGCTAAATATCACAACTAAGGCATCTCTATCAGACCCATCAAAAGTCCACTGCAGTTCATGAAAATACTTTGGATGAGGCTGCATACTGGGTTGAACGCTCAGACCAGGACTGGCACTGCTGGGATGACAAAAGGAATAGCTGCCCCACAAAATGATCTTCAGGGGATCCCAAATTATTGTCAGAAAGGCCAAAATATGCACAAAGTTATCTAATGTTAAGCAGTGGAACTGACTGGCAAAATATTGATAGTGTAGCCAAATTTTACTTTTTTAACCTCTTAAAATACAAGATTTTTCAGAGGTCTAACTAGTCCCTGGACTCTTGGTAAGTTGTTTGTGCGTGTGTGTTTTTTAATGCAGGGTCCTAAAATACCCTGGAATATGTGTCTGATTTAGATAAGGTTTGCAAATATCCTCTTTAGGTTTGCCAACCCTCCAGGTTTCTCCTGGAGTCTCTAGGAATTAAAGATTAATCTTTAATTAAAGATTATGTCATGTGATGAATCTCTGGGAATTCATGCCACCAAAGTTGGCACCCTAGTCCTCCTGAGTAGAAGAACATTTTCTGTTTTTCAGGAATATTTTTGAAAAAATTACAGATTTATACATAAGAATTGAATGTCTATAAATGGAAAGAAAGGGTTATAAAATTCTCCACACTACTCATAGTGCCTACTATAAATTTTCTCAACCCTCAGCTCCCAGTGATATCCACTCAGCTGCAATAACTTTCTTTCCTTTTATGGAATGTATTTATTCACAAATATTCAGTACTAATTCAGGAGGTGGCTTTCAATAAGGACCAGCTGAGTTTGACAAAGTCAAAAGTCTCCAGAGAAGACATGGGCACTGAACCAGAGACTGATCTTGGATTAGAATTTAGGATCTTCCTAGGTTACCATCCCTCTTTTCCCAGAACTGACACCTTAATAAAACAATAATTCCAGAATAATATCAGAACATTGGCCCTAGTAAACCCTACCTCAAGTAAACCAGCCTTTCTACTACTGTAATGTCAGCTCTACAGTTTATGAACCAATTTTAATCCTAGAGTGAGCAGGCACAATTCTCACTGAAATGACTAAAAGTTATAGTTGCCTATACCAGCCTGTGATTTGGCCCATTGTCTCTAACAGGCATTATTAATAGAAATCAGTACAGCAGAGAACAGGGATGCAATTATTCATTCATGTAGGAAGATTGATTTATTTCGTTAGACTGACCTAACACTTAGTAAAGCACCCCCATCCTTTCATGTATTAATACCTGCTCCTGTATTTTTTACTTCATACATCTAATGAAGTGGCTTTCTAGCCCACAAAAGCTTATGCCCAGATGAATTTGTTAGTCTCTGAGGCCTTGTCTACACTACAGGACTATTTCGAATCTACTTAAGTCGAATTTGTGGATTCGACCTTAATAAGTCGATTTTGTGTATCCATACTAAATACACAAATTCGAACTTCTGAGTCCACATTCACGGGGCCAGCTTCGACTTTGGAAGCGGTGCACTGTGGGAAGCTATCCCACAGTTCCCGCACTCCCCGCTGCCCATTGGAATTGTGGGATTTCCCCCCAATGCATGCTGGGGGGGAAAATGTGTCGAGGGTGGTTTGGGGTAACTGTCGTCATTGAACCGTCAATCACGCCCTCCCTCTCTTCCTTGAAAGCGCCGGCGGGAAATCTGTTCGCGCCCTTGTCTGGTCGGTTACAGCGCAGACGCCACAGCACTGCGAGCATGGAGCCCGCTGCGATCATCGCTGCACTTATGGCCGTTGTCAACTCCTCGCACCTTATCGTCCACCTCTTCCACAGTCAGCTGCTGAGAAAACGGGCGAGGAGGCTCCGGCAGCGCGGTGAGGAGAGTGGCACAGACCTCTCAGAAACCAGGGTACGCCGGGCAGTGGAGATCATGGTGGCAATGGGTCACGTTCATGGTGTGGAACGGCGATTCTGGGCCCGGGAAACAAGCACAGACTGGTGGGACCGCATAGTGCTGCAGGTCTGGGATGACACAGAGTGGCTGCGAAACTTCAGGATGCGTAAGGGCACTTTCCTTGAACTCTGTGACTTGCTGGCCCCTGCCCTGAAGTGCCAGGACACAAGGATGCGAGCAGCCCTGAGTGTGCAGAAGCGAGTGGCCATAGCCCTCTGGAAACTTGCCACGCCAGACAGCTACCGGTCAGTAGCGAACCACTTTGGCGTGGGCAAATCTACCGTGGGGATTGCTGTCATTCAAGTAGCCCACGCAATCGTTGAGCAACTGCTCTCAAAGGTAGTGACTCTCGGAAATGTTCAGGTCATCATAGATGGCTTCGCCGCGATGGGATTCCCAAACTGCGGTGGGGCTATAGATGGGACTCACATCCCTATCCTGGCACCAGCCCACCAGGCCAGCGAGTACATTAACCGAAAGGGCTACTTTTCAATGGTGCTGCAAGCTGTGGTGGACCATAGGGGACGTTTTACCAACATCAACGTCGGGTGGGCGGGCAAGGTTCATGACGCGCAGAATGCTTCCATGGTTCAGGTTCAGGAACTCTGGTCTGTTTAGATGCCTCCAGGCAGGTACTTTCTTCCCGGACCACAAAATAACGGTTGGGGATGTGCAGATGCCTACAGTGATCCTCGGGGACCCGGCCTACCCGCTAATGCCCTGGCTCATGAAGCCCTATACAGGCGCCTTGGACAGTGAAAAGGAACTCTTCAACTACCGGCTGAGCAAGTGCAGAATGGTGGTGGAGTGTGCTTTCGGACGTCTCAAGGGGAGATGGCGGACCTTACTGACTCGCTCGGACATCAGCGAAAAGAATATCCCCGTAGTTATTGCTGCTTGCTGTGTGCTCCACAATCTCTGTGAGAGCAAGGGCAAGACCTTTTTGGCCGCTTGGGAGGTTGAGGCAAATCGCCTGGCTGCTGTTTACGATCAGCCAGACACCCGTGCTGAGAGAATATCCCAGCGGGAAGTGATATGCATCAGGGAGGCTTTGAAAGCGAGTTTCCTCGCAGAGCAGGGTAACCTGTGACTGTCCACTTGATTTTAAGAGAGCCTGATCATAAACCAAGTTTCCCCCACTTCCGAAGGACATTTTAAAACTAAGGACATGTTTTAGTAATTAATAATAAATCTTTCGTTGACTTTGCATTTCTGTTTCTTGGTTGAAACATGGAAGCATTCTGTGCTGGGTAAGGTGTGCACTGATGGGTGGGTTTGCAGGAAGGGCCGAGGGGTGCCGTCTTTGGATAGGGGTTAACATGACGGCTGTGGGTTTGGGCGTTGGAAGGGGTGAGGGGTGTGGGGGAAGGGTGAGTATCTGCCCCTGGATGAGGTCTCTTTTTGGGGCTCAGGGCACCGGGGAGGATCGTGGCTACGGTCCAAGTGCATGTGAAGGGAAGCCTGCCTTTACATTCGGGGATGGCAGGCACCAGGACCCTGCACAAGCATACACATCAAGGAAAGACCCGGGGCAGCATACACCACACAGACTGTCCCTGGTGCCTAGTGACTGCACTCTGTGTGTGCCCTGCAGTTGACCCTGCAGCCAAGTCTGTAGCATGGCACTGTGGGCTATGCACTGAAATTACAATTCCCCCCCCCACACACACACACAACAACAGAAAGTCTTCTGACACCAGAAACGTGACGGAAACAGTCAGTAACACCAAACCGCTTTTAATAACGTAGTACACAGTAGGGGGTTTGAACTTGGAGTTGGGACTGGTTGATGCTGTAAGGAAAGAGCTTGTACAAATTTACAGCGCGAGAGTTGTCCCTAACATTATCGGTGTGCTGCGGTGCAGGGACAGATCTCACGGCTCCTACCGCCCCTTCTTCTTGTAACTTTGGGTGAGGGGGGGACAGGACTTCCTGGCGTTAGAGGGCGGTTGCAGATGCACTGCAGGGGGGCTCTCTCCTCCTGCCTGCGGTCTTGCAGAACATCTACAAGGCGCCGGAGCGTGTCCGTTTGCTCCCTCATTAGACCAAGCAGCGTTTGAGTCGCCTGCTGGTCTTCCTGCCGCCACCTATCCTCCCGTTCCAGGTGTGTGCGATGCTGCTGACACAGGCTCTCCCTCGATTGTCTCTGCTCTGCCGCCTCCGCTCTGGAGCTGGCCATCAGTTCCTGGAACATGTCGTCCCTAGTTTTTTTCTTTCGGCGTCTAATCTGAGCCAGCCTCTGCGAGGGGGATGCCGGGGCAGTCCGGGAAGGAGCCGAAGCTGTGTGATGCGAAAAAGTAGGTGATTTCCTTGAACAAATACATGTTTGCCAACAGTAAACACAGTCTAGTCAGTTTCAGTTAAGAAGACCAAAGAGGGAACCAAGTCTCAGGAGATCTCAGAACTAGTCCGAGATTTCGGAATACGCTCTCATTGGCGGCGCCATCGCACTGGATAGCGCACAAGCGAGGAGAGACAGCTGCATCCCTCTTGCACAAAGTCCTGGTAAGCCTTACAGTACAGAGTGCTTATCAGTTAGTGCTTAGCTGTGCTCTCCTGCTGGAGGCAATGTGCAAAGCAGAAAAGATGACCATTTTGCGGCCCCTCCCGCCAGTGCACGGGAAAGATCACTGTATGCTTTTCCTCTGTGGCCTCCAACACGTGGCTGTTAAGCGAGGGTCATTCTTATGCAAAGTAAAAGTCTGTTAAGCGAGGGTCATTCTTATGCAAAGTAAAAGTCTACCATTCACAATAGTAACAGTACACTAATTCCACTAATTAGATGCAGCACTTCCACAACGACATCACCCTGAGGCGTGTCAGGCGGACTCAGAGAGAGCGGATGCTAACAGAAGCCCTGCACAGACCAGGACCATACGCTGCCATGCTCGTCGAGGCGATGGTCCCCCTTTACCTGAGGATGGCCTGGCGCGGAAGAGTGTGTTTCAACGGAGCACCCAACAAGGCACCTCTACCAAGGAACCTCCTGCTGAGGCTTTTCCAGCTGCTCTCTGAGAGCTTTTTTGAACTGTCCCCAGAGGACTATTGCTCCATTACTATATGTGTAGACCTGCTGTTTGTATAGTTTCATATTTAAAAATTTTTATATAGTATTTCTATTTTTATATATATCCCTGTTTCTTAAAAAAATAAATGTTTCCCTGTTTGTAGCACTTACCGCCTGATCCTTCCCCTGATTCCGAGTCCGGGTTAACGGGCGGGGACGGTTGGTAGGGGATCTCTGTGAGGGTGATGAAGAGATCCTGGCTGTCAGGGAAAGCGGGAGTGGGTTCGATGTCGCCTGCGCCATCCTCAAAAGACCCTTCCTCATCTTCCCCATCGGCGAACATCGAGGAGGAACTGTCCCGGTACACTATTCCGTCCTCGGAGTCCACCGTCACTAGTGGGGCACTGGTGGCAGACCCACCTAGAATGGCATGCAGTGCCTCGTAGAAGCGGCATGTCTGGGGCTGGGCTCCGGAGCGTCCGTTTGCCGCTCTGACTTTTTGATACCCTTGTCTTAGGTCCTTCACTTTCACGCGGCACTGCATCGCATCCCGGCTGTATCCTTTGTCTTTCATGGCTTTAGAGACCTTCTCGAAGGTCTTCGCGTTCCGCTTGTTGGAGCGCAGCTCCGAGAGCACAGACTCCTCGCCCCACACAGCGATCAGATCCTGGACTTCCCGGTCAGTCCATGCTGGGGACCTCTTTCTATTCTGGGATTGCCCGGACTCCTCTGCTGGAGAGCTCTGCATCGTTGCAGGTGCTGCGGAGCTCGCCCCGATGTGCAACCAGAACGTCAGATTCAAACCGCCCAGACAGGAAAATGAATTCAAATTTTTGCGGGTCATTTCCTGTGTGGCTGGCCAGAGAATCCAAGCTCGGACTGCTGTCCAGAGCGTCAACAGAGTGGTGCACTGTGGGATAGCTCCCGGAGCTGCTAAGTTCGATTAGCATCCACACCTAGCCTAATTCGAGCTAGCCATGTCGAATTTAGCGTTACTCCACCTGCCGGGGTGGAGTACCAAATTCGAACTAAAGAGCCCTCTAGTTCGAATTAAATGGCTTCCTGGTGTGGACGGTTGAGCGGTTAGTTCGAATTAACGCTGATAAATTCGAATTAAAGTCCTAGTTTAGACCAGGCCTAAGGTGCCACAAGGACTCCTCATTTTTTTTGCTGATACAGACTAGCATGGCTACCACTGAAACCTGTGACCTGTGATGCTTTTGTTTCAGGTGGGGAAATCAAAGCAAGTGGAAATGGAAGGGAGTGGATGATGGATAGGAAACAGATAGGCTGATTGGCGTGGTCAGGGTACTTCTAGTATGGACAGGATCTGTGACTGAAAGAGAAGAAAAGAGATTGTTTTGGGGAGGACCGGAGAGGGCTCTCCAAATAGTATTGTTATTACCTCTTAAACATTGAATAGGATTGGATTTAGTTAACTCAATGGAAGTTTATTTCAGCACTAGCAAGGGAAAGCCAGTATATGAGGGACCTGTAGAGAAACAAACATCTTGTAAACTACGAGGTTCTCTCACTTCATTCCTGGAAAGGTATCCTTTCTTTTAGGCTCTCACAAAGGATTGCTGTTAATTAGGAGTGGTAGGAAAACATGATGAATTCCATGCAGTTCTCTAGTTTTTCCTTCAGTCTAGCTATCAACACCTTGTGGGGAAAAAACAGAAAAAAAAACAAAGGATGCTCTGCCCCAAGCTCTACAAGGTGTGCACATCTCTCTGCTATCACTCCTGCTGTCTAACAGTAACCATGTGTCATATAAGGTTCACTTAGACTCACTGATCCTCCTGAGAACATCACCCTGTCTCTGTGAATCTCTTACCTAAACATCTAGGACCACAACTAACTGACAACACTTAATGTATTTCTTACCTCATTCTTTCTAATATTCATATATATTGCACACACAGCATTTGAAAGCCCATAGAGAGAGACCTGCATGGATACAAAATTTGAATCCGCATCCGATCCTCCATCCATAAAAGTGATTCATGGATATTCGCAAATTTGCAGGGCCCCAAATACAAAATTTGTATCCTCATCCAATCTGTGAGCCACAAAAATGATATGTGGATATCATTGGATTTGTAGGGCTCTACCCATAGACTGCAGCTACTTCCAAAACAGAATGTATGAATAAACATGTAACTTAGGGATCGGCAACCTCTGGCATGCGGCTCGCCAGGGTAAGCACCCTGGCAGGCCTGACCAGCTTGTTTACCTGCCACGTCTACAGGTTCGGCCGTTCGCAGCTTCCACTGGCCGCTGCTCCGGGCCAATGGGAGCGGTGGGAAACAGTGCAGGCTGAGGGATATGCTGGCCGCGGCTTCCTACCACCGACATTGGCCTGGAGCAGCGAACCACGGCCAGTGGGAGCCGTGATTGGCCGAACCTGCGGAGGCGGCAGGTAAACAACTGGTCTGGCCTGCCAGGGTGCTTACCCTGGCTAACTGTATGCCAGAGGTTGCCGACCCCTGATGTAACTTCTCATTTTTATATTTAAAAATCATAAATTGTTTCCCTTTTCCCATCCTCTTGTGAGCAAGCTTGGCAAATGTGCTCTTTCATTTTGACTCCCTGAAGAACCTTCTTAGTAGCTAAATAAGGTGATTTTTTTGGAGACTTCTTTTTTTGTATTTATTAAAATGTAAAGAAGAAACATGGCTTTTTATTGCCCACTTTCTTCAATAAGTCTTACATTTCGATTCTGCCAGAAATACTCACTTTTGTCTGTCAATCAGTGTCAACAGCCAATCACATCAATGTAACCGGACATTTATTTCAGAAAATTAACTTATACTCTGGAAAACATCATTGATCATGACAAGCAATACTGTATGATTACTAAGTGGGTAACTTCAAGCATATGGAAAACCTCATCAGTGATTTCTTTATAAAGCTGTTATCCTGGTGAGAGGTAGTGGCAGAAAATGGTATCAAGTGGAATAGTCATTGAAATGTAAAAAAATAATTGCTACTGAAGTGGCACCTCGATATGTAATTACACAGTCCATATTTTAAGACGGCTCAGATTGCATATTCCCCTGGCAGGCTACTTCCATGGGGAGCAATTCTTAAGTAAAGGAAATTAACATGCTAAAAGCCAAATTATGACAGAAATTGACACAATCAAAGCAAAAATCACTGTGCAGACTAATACTCTAGACTTTACTTGTCCCATTGTACACAGCCACTGTAGGGGGTCTCTCAGGTCAGTGAGTGATTTGTTCTGCAATACCTGCAACTATGCACAATAGGGAAAGTGAAAGGCAGTGTCCATCATAACTTTGAATTGCCTTGCCTCTTGTCAGTTTGTGCCATACCCATAATTTAAATATACTTTTGTGTGTATTATGATTAAAGCTAGATTGATACTGAATTATCCAAACTGCCTGCATACCTAAGGGGACTAAAAAAAAATGCCAATTATGTGTGTGGTCCCTATATTTATTACCTGAAAATGAGTGCCTGACATTGCACTTAATTTTGCCTTGTCAATTAACTTGTTTCAGGGGCTTTGTGCTTTTCATTCATGCAATGTACTTTGCAGCTGCCTGCTGCTGCTTTAAGATACACTCCTCTTCCTCTATTGCTCTCTGCAGGCACTTGGGAGGAATACGTGGCAGAGATCTGGCAGTTGTGTTCTTTTCCCCTTTTTGCTGTAGCCTACCTTTTTTTTTCAGAGCTGTACTCTTTTGCACAAGCATCTTCTCTACACAGTACTGAGCAGACCTCATTTCTGAGAGGCAGCATAGCAGTGTAATGGATTTTGTGCAGGCTGTGCCACTTTTTTAATTACTTAGCACTTTTTATGCCTTTTTGATCCTCTCCACAGTGCACAATAGATGTAAAGGCAGGGAGCAAGTAGAGAGATAAGAGGAAAGTGGTATGTACATACTTTCTGTGAATAACCTCATCTCTCTGCTTAAATCAAGTAATTAGCATATATATATAGTGTTGGTTTGTAGGATTGGGGCCTTAATGAACGAGGATGTAATGATCTCTAGATATTCACATGTGACAAATCATTATGAGGGAGACTGAAGCTGTAACTTTCAGCACAAAGCCACAAACCTCTTCCACTTGAGCTAAAGAGAGAGCTATTTTAGCAATAAGAAAATAACAGAATATGCAGTCACTGGGGCAAGCCACTGTTTAGAGACATGAATAAATACATTAAGCCACTATATTACTAAAGAATGAAGTAGATTAAATATATTTGGGCTCTAGTGAAACATATGATCCTATGCCTCTTGAAATTGTACTTGAAAACAACTGGTTTGAGTATGAATGTTGTCATGGGCACTGAAAATTGGGCAAAGTACCATAAACTAAAGTGATCAATGGCAATGGAAGCAAGGAGTTTGGGTTTCTTTTCTCAGGGTCGAGGTGGAAAATTTTCAGATAAGATATTGCAAGGGGCTGGGTTTAGGACCAAATTACTATTTACTGGTTTGTAAAATAGCTTCATTAGTAATCTGGAAAAGGGAATAAACTGCACATTCAGGGAAACCACGGGTGATACTAAACTGGGTGGAGTTGTGAAACACCAAGAACGGCAGAGAAATAATACAAAGGCACAAAAGTTTTGAAACTTGGGCAAAAAAATATGTTTCAATTTGAATAAAACAAAGTTAATGTGTATGGGGATTACAAACAAATAAAACAGAGTGATCCAAATGGAGTGAGGAATGTAGGAAACAGTAACATGGCACCCTGGGCAGAGGATGGTCTTTTAAATTAAAACTGAAGAAAATACTAAAAAATAGACTGCCGGAGAAAATACTTCATTGGCAGAAAGGTGGACTTGATGATGTAATAGGCCTGTAGTATCTTTAATTTCTATAATCTTTCATTCTGTAATTCAGTATAAATGACTGGTTTTCTCAAGTTGACAGGCCTTCCTGACTTTCAGAAGGAGGTGTACTTTTGAGATCTGATCATGATCCCATTGAAGTCCACAGCAAATTTCCTACTGAGTAAAGGTGTGTGCTGGAACTGCTGGTGAATGGGTGATTCATTGCAAAAGCACTAGCAGTAGCAAAAGTTGTAGCAATATGAATTAGGAGGGTTGTTTCATCAAAGACATTTTTTGGTCGATGAACAAAATACAATTGCAAAGCTTGTTAAGACTGAAATTCCCTCAGAGTAGTTACGTCCAGAATTCCTGAAGAAGAAATTAGGTAACTCTCATTCCTGCCTTTCTAACGACTTATTATATATGCAAGATCTCCTTCAGTTGTTGCCCCTTATAACTTCACTCAGGGAACGTGTGTGAAAAATATAAACTATTTTATACATAGTTGTAGCAGCAGCAATGTAATTTTAGTTTATTTCTTTGCTGAAGTGTAGATACCTTGTCTTGATATTACATCAATTCAGTGCTTTTGCTGTGAAAAACCACAAATTTCTGCTTTGCAAGTACTTGTGAATTTGATTTATTATGAATTTTTGCCATTTCACAGCAATATAGCTTTTTGTGTATGAAATGGCAAATTTCCAGCTCAGAAAACTGCCTTGCATTTATAGAGTAACCAGCAAAACATTTGAAGTGAAACCAATAGCAGAGGTTTGTCTTTTCTACAGTTTACTGGCAGTGAGGTTGTTTGTTTCTTTTTTTAAAAAAACAGATCTCTCTTCAGTACCCAAAGATATCTAGGTTGGATACTGTCAAGGAATTTTTTCTAACTGTTTCTAAAATTCTTCGGAAGCTTAACACTGAGTTTTTATTCCTTAAAAAAAATACCCAATATCCCACCATTGTACATGTTTCTTATGAATACCGAACAAGAGTCAGAATGTTACTATTTATTTACTTAACCATTAGAAATATAGATATAGCATGATCCAAGGCCCATTGAAGTCAAAGGGAGTCTTTCAATTCAATTACAGTGGGCTTTTGATCAGACCCATAAAGAAATGAAATGCCTGGGCAAGACAGGAAAGAGTTTGTCCTTTAGTGATTAACCTTGAACTGAGCTTTCTGTGAGCAGAAACCTCACACTTACATGTAACCCCACTGAAATAAAGAGGGATCCCTAGTGACGGTCATTGCCAGAATGGGGCCTTTGGGTATGTTTACACTACCAACCCTATAATGGAACAGCTATGCTTCTTACTGTAATGCTATAATATAGATACTTGATATAGTGACACAAGGGTTGTTTTTTTTGTCACTGTCATAAATCCATCCCCTTGAGAGGTGCAGGGCCAGCTCTACAGTTTTCGCCACCCCAAACAGCGCACCGAATTGCCACTGTGGGCGGCGGGGGCAGTCAGTGTGCTCTGAGGGCAGCAGGCGCGTTTCCAGGGGCAGACAGCTAAACATAGAAGCTGCCGCCGAATTGCCGCCACCGCAGAAACGTGACTGCTACCCTAACGGCGCACGGACTGCCCCCGCTGTCCGCGGCAGCAATTCGAAGTGCTGCTTGGGGGCAAAACAACAGGGACTGCCGCCCCATGCAGATTGCCGCCCCAAGCACCAGCTTGGAATGCTGGTGCCTGGAGCCAGCCCTGGAGAGGTGGCAACTACATCAGTTAAAGGACAGCTTAACCACATTCCTCGGGGTGTGACTTTTTCAAACACTTGAGCTATGTAGTTAGGATGACCTATGTTTTAGGTGTAGACCAGGCCTTAGGGTCTGATTCTGGAAAGACTGAAGAGCTTGATTAAATTTACACACTTAAGGATAATAGATGAACTGATTAGCAGGCATGAGTTAAGTATGCATGGCAGTCTTTGTAAGAATGAGGCCTTAGGCTTGTTCTACACTTAACATTTAGATTGATATAACTATGTCACTCAGAGATATGAAGGATTCACACCCCTCAGTCCCAAAGCTATACTGAGGTAGATGAAGATAGGTCGATGGAAGAATACTTACACTGACTTAGCTATTTCTGCTCAGGGAGGTGAAAAAAAAAACCTTCCATCATTGTAGGAAGCATCTATACCAAGGACACAGGAGCAAGGAGAGCCAATGGTCCATGGCCCCATCACTTTTAAATTCCTGCCTTAAAGTTAAGCGATGGGAAGGAGAGGTCAAAGAGGAGTGAGTGGTGGGCGGGGTCTCAGGGGAGAGGTGGAATAGGTGCAAGGCCTTGGGGGAAGAGGCAGATCAGGGCGGGGCCCCAGGGGAAGTGGTGGGATGGGGGTGGGACCTCAAGAGGAAGGGTTGGGGACAGGCCACTGCTCAGGCACTGGTGGTCTCCCACATCTTGAGAGCTTCCGGCACTCCTGGTCTATACTACAGAGCTACAGTGGCATAACTATAACATTCTAGAGCCCCTAATGTACAGGAGCCCTTAGACTGAAAGATCCTTGCGGCATGGATCGGAGCTCCAATCCTGCAAAATTTACCCGCACACTTAACTTTATGCATTATGTGTAGACATCAGAAGGGAATACTCACATGTATAAAGCTAACTGTTAAGTATCAGAGGGGTAGCCGTATTAGTCTGGATCTGTAAAAAGCGACAAGGAGTCCTGTGGCACCTTATCGACTAACACGTATTGGAGCTAACTGTTGTCTTTTAAGGTAAGAGCCTGTGTCTTCATTGTCTTTTCACAGACATTAGAAGATATATGGACCTCAGCCAACAATTATATTTGTAAAGTTATAACTAAGCAACTTTTTGTCTCAGTGCACAGAAATAAAAGTGAAATCAGTAGCAGATTATACATAATTGTACATTTTCCGAGCTCTACTCTAGACACTGGTTTTGTACTTTCAGATAACAAATACATATCCCTTTCTTTATTATTTACTGGGGGAAAACTACTGTAAACTACATTGTTGCCATTTCATTACACTAATGAAAAAATCTCCAGTGCTTAATATCTCCAGCTATTCCACATGTCACTTCCTAATGCCAAACACTACAGAACATTCGCACACACAAAAACACCCACAGACAAACAATGTTTTAATCTCTCATTAAGTTTTTAAAACCTACTGACTTTGTGGAGTTACTGCATCCATTCATGAATGATGTATGAAATGAAAAACCTCTTCCTACCTGCCGTGCACATTGAGAATACAGTGCTTTGCCCTTGTTGTTGTATTATTTACTGTAATATTAGATGGAGCCAGAGACATCCATCTGTCTAAGAAGTCACACCAGGCTAAAAGATAGGAAGTAAGCTCTCTTTTTTACCTCTAGGGAAGAAGGAGTTACCATTTACTGGTTTGCATTTTTTTTCTTCTTTTACACTCCTTTGGTTGCACTCTGTTCTCAAGCAACACTTTATAACTGACATCTTTGACAAAGGGATTTTTTTTTCTCATACACATCAGTTGGGAAAATAATAATAATATTGGCGAGCAAGCCAAATCCTAAGACATAGCTGCAATTCTCATTGACTTCTCTGAGAGTTTCTTGGCCTCCTCATCTCCCAGGGTTTTGTCCATTATATTTAATTCATAATACAAAGTCTTGTTTCTTCCCCAAAGAAAAAAAGTTGTATCAAGTTATTTAAACATTTATCGTGATTTCTATACTTTTCTACTCACAGCCCTAGTGAATGGGGTGTTACCGGTTGCATTGTAATGGATAAACTAAAATAACTCAATTCAAAGCCAAGAAATTACATATATGGATCTCCTGTATAAAGTGCATAAGCAAGTTTGTTCTGATCCAATTAAGAGACTTTTAGAGTTCCTGAAAGTTTTCCCCAGTCTCAATATAACAACCATTGTCTTAGTCATCAATTAGAATTGAGTCCAGGAACTACAGAGCTGAAAGACTTTTATAAGGCTCCCACCTGCGAACTATATCAGAATCTTAACCTCTGTAGCTCAGAAACACAGAGAGAGGCACAAGCATGGTGAGCAGCTCCGTCAGTAACTCTAGAGAAGACTTAGTAAAATAGTAGAAGCTATCAAATAGTATCAGTTTCAGCCCTCCCTTGTGAGGACACTGCTATGCCCATTATAATGGAGATTCCACAAGTGAGTTCATTTCTATAAGGATAAAATGCATATGGGATTTGTAGCATGCTGGAAAAAGAGAGCGAGTCAGAATGTATGTGTAAGCTGAAGGGGAAGATAGGAAGATGTATGCCAGCTGAGCAGTACACTAATGACCCAATTCTCCTACTGTTGAAGTCAATGGGAGTTTTGTCACTGACTTCAGTGAGAGCAGTCCCATGCCCTCAGAGTTACTGAAAATGGATTTCTATAGGATGCAACTTGAAAGAATACAAACAATTCTTGTAATTGCAGAGAAAAGACACGCTGGGCTGTCTCTGGCTTTCGGAGAAAAATAAATGATATTTTGGAAGTTGAACCAAATTGAGCTCTCTGTTGACAACTTTGCAATAATAACACATGCCCTTTTGACCAGAAGGCTTAACTGTTGTAATTTCCTCTTTTCAGGACTGTTAGTAGGGCTGCCCTGTCACTAGCAGATTGTTCTGAATATGGTGTCTTGACTGCTCACTGGTTTGAGCCATCATGTTCAGATTATATGACTCTGATTCTTTACAATGGTCAACTACAGAGTGTTGCATTGGCTTTTAGTTGGCACTGTTTTTTTTTTTTTAAAGCTCTTACTTTTGTTGGTTCTGGCTACACTCAGTACCTGCTCTTTGATGCTTACACTGGAGGATGTCTAAATTAACATGTCTGGTGTTTAAGCTGCTGTTTAATATCAAGTGGTCAGATTGTCTAGTTTACACTGGATGGGCCTCGCAATGGGGAGCTAGCCCTAGAAATTTCTTCTGTTTTGTCATTTTTCACTTTCAAAAATCACTCTAACAATTATAGAATCAAAGAATCATAGAAAGTTAGGGTTGGAAGAAACCTCAGGAGGTCATCTAGTCCAACCTCCTGCTCAAAGCAGGACCAACCCCAACTAAAGCATCCCAGCCAGGGCTTTGTCAAGCCAGGCCTTAAAAACCTTAAAAATTAGTATTACCATTATTATTATTCATATTATCATTATTAACCCCGATATTTGGGGGGGAAATGAGCTAGAAAGTTCCTTCTAGACATATATTAAACATAGTTGAGTAAGTTTAATAGAAACCAAGAGGTTGTTTTTTTTTTCTCAATGGAGAAAATAATTAAATGATCAAAAACCTTGGTGCAAATAAGTCAGAATATAAATTTAATTAATGTATTTGTGGCAATAAAGCTGGCTTTGTAAATATTTTACGAGTCAATCCACTCTCACTACCTTTGGTACTTTTTGAAAAATGAAAGCATATCAAAGTGACATGTGGGGAATCAATTCTTACTTCATTTCCTTCTCTCTGTCTCTCAGCTGCCTTTAGAGAAAGCTGCAATTAAAAGGAGAGCTGAAGGAAAAGTTTTGCATTTAGAGCAAAAGCAAGTAAACTTTTGTTTTTTTACAGATTTCCAAAAAGATAGCAAAAATATCTCTTTAGCAGATTCCCAACATAAGCCAAAACAGCGTGTTTGTTAGCCTTTAGCACATGGAAAAAAGCTAAATATGCCTTCAAGCCCCATTGCTTTTCTGAATATAGGAGATTTGCTATTCCCTTCATAGCCGGCAACTCCCATTTCTCTCATTTAGATCTATAGTCTTGAGAAATCTACCATCGTATGAGACTATTCCAGAAGCCTTGTGATTGCCAGATCTATTGATCAATAGGATGCCAATGTTAGACTTGTGAAACATTGCAGCTTAAGTGGGCATATATGAAAGCAGTTGTCTTTTGGAGGGCAAGTCTCTTGCATCTGATTTCTGCTCACTGGATATATGAGGTACAAAGTAGACTATGGAAATGAGCTAAGCCAGCAATGACTTCACAATGTCAATAAACCAAGTCATAATGAGGAATCTGGTTGTGGATTTTTGTTCACCCTCGATCTTGTGATGATCAATAGTATTTAGAGAACTTTTCTTGGAGATTGGTGTAAATGGTCATGATGTGCCAAGTTCAGGATTTCCTGGTGAGGTTAGTATATCCTGCAACTACTCCTGCTTGTTATGACTGGGGTAAGATATTAAAGGGATCATCTAAGCAGTGTTTCTCAAAAATTGGTCCATGGACCGGGACAGTCCCTGAGTTCTCCATGACACAGTTTAGGAAGGCAATAAGTCGGTTTCAAAAAGTATCAGAAAGGTTGAGAAACACTGGTGTAGTCTTGATGGTCATAGACTGGCGTTTTTTCCAGATTCTAGAGTGAGGCATGTATGTTGCACACTTTGTGGCACTGGGTTGGGGAAGGATAAAGAGGCAAAGAACATCTATGGTCCTGAGCAGCAAGTAGTGTGAGATCTAGGCCACTACTTAGCATTGTAGTGATGGCCTTTCCATTAAAACCTTACCAGGATGTATGTGAATGGCATTTTCCCCTACTTCCCTGGCTTACCCTGGCAAGCCACATGCCAGAGGTTGCCAATCCCTGTCTTAAAACAAAGTGAGGGAGATTTTGCAATGATCCAAAAAAATCTAGAAATATAAGGAAATCTGTTGGTGGTGGTCACAAAAAGGATTTCTTTTTATCCTGGCTTTCAGAATATCTGGCTGAAGAATACAGCATGAAGAAAGAGAAACAAATACTCAAACTCGCAAGTGATGGTGACTTATTTCATGCAGGGTCAAAATAAAAATGGTAGATTTAATGTTATGGCGCTCTGCTGTAGTGCAGTTGCATTGTGTTGTGTCAATGACAGAATCTGGCCACAGGAATGCCATCTTCCAAACCTGGGAAGATCACTCCAGTGGAAGCAAGGAACTTTCAGTGGGTTTGGACCAATTGGTAAAAAGAGGTGGGACCAGGATATATTCATTAAGATTTGTCTGAGCATTCAGAACCATAAACCACTGTGTTAACCCTCTGCCTGAGCGAGAGAAAGCTTTGCTTGAGCTTAAATTGTGAGTCAGCAACCTGCCTCCCCCATCTGACTGCCTCAGCTGCCAACTCCCTGAGACTCTGCCAGTCTCAACCTTGCCAGGCAGGTAACATTCAGTGAATTCCAGTTCCAGAACTCCCTGGAAGAGTGTTTCTCTGTGGTATCTATCCTCTATCACTGGACACTCAGAGAAATTCCCATGTTGGCTGCCTCCAAAGAGACAGTGAACACATCAGCCTGTTAATTTAGCGGAGGTCCTACACTTTACTTTAATGTACAGCACTGAGATGATTTTATGGTAAACCCAAAAGTATATTTATTAATAAAGAGCAGACATTTATGTAATAGTACGCAAGGCTAATATAGACAGAAATTGATTACAACAAAAGTAAAACATGCTTTCTAGTGTCTAAAACTTAACAGACCACAATCCTAGTTTCAGGTAAATTCTCACAGTCAGCATTCTCAACCCACATTTCTGGGGAGACCTTACAGAATCAGAAAGTGCCAACCTCTTTGTCTCTTACGTGATGGATCCCTTTTTGCTTCTCCTTGTATTCCCTAATTCCATTGTCTTTGCCACCAGACCCAGAAAGACCCCTTGGAGTTCACACTCTGGTCCTGTTGGTTTTCCAGCAAACTGGAGTCCTTTTCCTGTTACCTGGATTACTCTGTTTACATTATATGCAAATTATTGCCCATTGTCTGTGGATTACAAAGTTTGACCCCAGCAGACCAGGCAATATATATTTCTTTGCCTAGGACAAACATGTTTAGCAACTGTACTTTTGGATTGCTTGGACTAAATATATTTTAGTAACATATTTCCAGCACACTTACAGACCTGACACAAGAGTATTAATGATCAGAGTGCCACCAATTTTCATATGATACCTTACACGATACTGTTTGTATAAATATTATGACATCAGTGTGTTATCTGAAGTGAGTTTGTCAGCCATGGTAACAACTGTAGTTACAGACTGCTGCCAATGGACATTGAGGGACTCATACAAGTTATTTTGGGTGGTTTTAGGTGATAAATCACTCAATGTTTCCAGTCCTGTTTCTGCTTTGTGTTACAACTCCTCTGTAAAGTGCTGGCTAAACAGGAGGGAAAAAGCTATTCTACACTCCCAGAACTGAGGCTGCCATAGTTTATGCTGGAATCCAGGGACAGAACTGGGGAAGTGTGAAGCTTCTTTAATGGGATATCTAGCCCTTTGAGACCCTTTTTGCCCGTATAGGCAATAGGAATAATAACTACCTACCAGGGTAGTCATCATTTGCTGGATAAAAAGGCGCTATAGAAATGCAAAATATTATTATTTGTTACTTATTTTTATTATTAATTATTATCTATTATTATTGCAAGAAGTAGAGTGAGTAAGGATATGTTCCTAGGTTATGGGCATCAAATTGTTTTGGAGCATGCAGAATTGCTTTGTTCATTCAGCCATTAAAATTGCTCAGTATTATGTCAGGGTAGTTGTGTTATTTAATTTAATTAATTTATTTAGTTAGTTATTCATTCAAACTTCCCTTAGTATAATTTAATTTAATTTGCTTTGTGCTGGAGTTCACTAGGTTTTAGAATGCTAAACTTTTATTGTTTTGTATTTGTCAATATTACACTTAATTCCCTCTGTGACAGCCTCTATAAAAATCAAATCTAAATCCCTTTTATGTTTTGCTGACTGCATGGCATTTATTCAGCGTCTTTCATTTTTTGTCATCAGAAAATGTAAGTAGGCTACAGTTGTTCCTTGTTTATGTAGATCATTTTTATAAGTTAAAACACACACACACACACACACACACACACACACACATACACACAGAGCTAGCCTTCTAAGCACTAACTCTGTAGACCTCAAATAATATTTCCTTTAGTCAAACATAGTTATATTTTTCACAAGAACTAGTTACTGTTTCCTGTTTTTTAACCTGTTCTCCAGTTATTCCCATGTCCTGCCCTGAATCCTTGCTGCTGCTTTGAGATTAAGTAGGAACATGTCATAAGGAATGTAACAAAAGGCTTTCTGAAATTCCAAATATATTATGTCATGTGCGCTGCCCTTAGCAACCTTGTCAGTACCCCTTTGTGTAAACTCCTCTCCCCCACAAAACACAACAAACAAACACAAACACTGAAGGAAATGATTAAAGACACAATTAATAGCTCTTTATTTTTAGGCAGTTGAGTAGGTGGGGCATCCACTCTTCCAAAAAGTTACCTTTCAAACACTGCATCCCCATTTGTATTTTAATTTGAAAGAGTATTTTATTGCTTCTATTCTATTATGGTAAACTGGATGAGGTGGTATTGTTTAATGTGCTCAGTAATAACATTGGAATAGCCTTTTTGCAAATGCAGACCAATCAAATACACATATAAACATTTAATTGGCTGCAATCCCAGCAAATGCCCATCAGAACACCACTGCTCCTTAATCAGAAGGCAGGAATGAGCTGTCATTTGTTGTTATGCACTCTGGGTTTGAAAACTACAGCTCAGAGGCAACGACACCCTCCTTTTCTTCTTGTGCCCCAACTAAGAAAGAGCAAGGAAAAGAGACAGAGCAGAGAAAGGACCCCATTCATGAATGCACAAGGCTATTTCTCAGCATTTGCTGCATTGTTTATGCCAACAAAAATTGCATAACTCCCATTTTCTGCACAAATTACATGTTTCTCTGCTTCATTGGACCCTTTTTATCGAGGACATAAATGGAGCTTTTGCATTAGGGGGAACAAAGATTGCCATTACTGCCAGCCCAAGCCTTATTATTAAAGCTGGATGAAACATTTGGCTTTCTCCGGGTTTTCAGAAAGAGGAAAAATAAAAGGATTTTTTTTCCATTTCCCCCTCTTTTTGTGAGTTTTCTCCGAAAAAAAAATTGGATTTTTTCCGACCAAAGCTGTTCTAATTGCTTAATAAACAGGGTATGATCCATTAAAAAAAAAAACACTGCTAGCCTGGGTTATGCAGAAGGCTGTTAATGGTCACTGCACAGCTGCCTGGCCTATCCAAAGGAAAGGTTAGAATGTTGCACAAAGCCCCAAAAAAACCTCTGCAGCTGCAGAGCTCCATAGGGGAAGAAGAGCTCATGCAATAGAACTTCCACTGCCCCAAGTGCTCTTTGGGCTCTGCCTGTTCATATCCTACCTGATTCTATAAGCAAACATTTTGAAAGGTGGCCTTGGGTTTTGGTGCCTGAGTTGAGCCTGATGTTCCCCTAGTGCTGATCACCTCAGAATTCCATTTGAAGTTGATGAGCGTAATGAGTGCTCAATATTTCTGAAAATTAGGCCTCAGGTGTCTCAAGTTAGGCGCTCCCAATTGAGGCACCCAAAATCAGGCTGCTTTTAGAAATTAGGTCATGCAAACTGCATGAATTATTGTAGCTCTCGGGTTAGTCGAATCCCCAGTGTGCTACCCCTACTGAAAGAGAGAGATTTAATAATAATAGCAATCACATTAAATAGCCATATAAACATAGAGAAGCTTTGCTCATCAGTGATTCTTAAAAAAGGACATTTTGAGTGTGTGTGTGAGAGTATGAACTCTTCACCTTTGTTGCTGGAGATGGTAAGGGGAAGGCTCTTGTGGGAAGGCTGCTTTACATTCCTTCCAAAGCCTTTGTGTTTCCATTTTGTTTGGAGGTGATGTGTGTTTGTTAATCTGATGTTCCTCTCTCCGGGTTGACACCTTAGGGACAGGGGCGGCTCTAGAGCCCAGCGGGGCAAGCACCCGCCTGGGGCGGCCCTTTCCCAGGGGGGCGGCAGGCTGTGCCGGTGGACCTGCCGCAGTCATGCCTGCGGGAGGTCCACCGGAGCCCCGGGACGACCGGACCTGCCGCAGGCATGACTGCGGACGGTTCGCTAGTCCCGCGGCTCGGCTGGACCTCCCGCAGGCATGACTGCGGCAGCTCAACCGGAGCCGCCGGAGCAGCGAGCCGTCCGCAGCTGCGGGAGGTCCAGCTGAGCCGCGCGACCAGCGGACCCTCCGCAGTCATGCCCGCGGCAGATCCGCTGCTCCCGCGGCTCGGGGGCGCCTCCCGGGCATGATTGCTTGGGGCGGCCAAATTTGTAGAGCCGCCCCTGCTTAGGGAGCTAATGTTTTAAGGCCACATCACCCCTTAAAAAAATTATTCCCTGCCTAACAAAAAAAAATCCACAATAGAAGCAGAACAAGCAAGCAGGTTTGCAAGGCAGCAGCACTCAAGATGGATGCCAGCATTATACCTATTACAGCTATAGAACGTTGTGTCCTCTCCTCCAGCTAATCAGAGCCACTAGCCCCTATTCCTCAAGAATATTTTCATTGCAGTACTCCCTCAAATTGAATGGCACCTCTTCTATTTCCTGCTAGTCTGCAGTGCACACAGCTGCATTCAAAAGCACACAAATTACCCATTAAGGTCATTTTTATTATTAGCTTCTGCTAGCTTGGGTGGGGGTGCATTATGTATTATCTGTTGTGAATCACTCTGTCCTTTTGGTGTCTTCTCAAGAAATATTACCTTGGAATTACTACATTTCATTCACTGATGTAGTAGGGGAAGAAAAAAACCTAATTATTCTGACAATTTTATCTAAGGCTTGCAGATTTATGTATGAAGGATATAAAAAAATAATATCTTGATGAATAATGCTGCAGGAGTACCGGTACATTTTTGTAACTATCATATGGAAGGGTTCTTTTGACACACACATATGTAATTCTTCTAGTGACTGATAAATGTAAAACCAGCCTTACTTCAGGTATCTGTGTTTCTATACAATCACATGCTCAGGACTCCTCAACTAACTGGAAAATCATAAGCCTGATGTTGGGGATTTGTGAAAGTCTAAAGTCTAGAGTTTAGGTTTGATTTAGAGGCTTATATAATTTCTTTTATAAATCCTGCACATCTCTCTACACAAACTTGATGCCTACCTCAAAATGGGTCCCGTCTTCTTCCTTGCCTGGCGAGGCTCTTTGGAGGGAAAGCCTAGCAACCTTGTATTCCCCCTTCCACGTCTTTATGGATGGAGGATTGAATGACCCCATCTGCTTTTTTATTTTGAAGGGAAGGCCAGTAGAGACAGTTTTACCACTTCCCCTAAGATTGGAAGTCGGGGTCAAATCTTCAGGACCTGGGAGGTAATTTGCTCCTATTCAAAAGTGTGCATATATGCAGAGGTTAGTGGTGCAAAATCCCATAATAGCATACACCATGAAGGTCCCCATAAAGGAAAGTTGGTAAAAAATATATAAATTACTGAAATATTGACAAACATTTTTTAATCTTCATTTTCAAAAGCAGATATTTGCACATGTTAGTACTCATTTATATGTTGTCACCCTGCCTCAGTAGGTCACAGCTGAGGATGCAAAATTAAGGAAAAACTGTTGAGAAACAGGGTAGACTCACCCCAAACTAATGGTTATTCTACTATTAGATAGTACCAAGCCAGTAACAAAAGTAACTTCTGGCTCTGTGTACTGGTTAACAGGATGTCAAAATACAGTGTCCTTAGGCATTCCAGCCCTTGTCTCACCACCCAGACTCTGGACTCTATGATGAGTGGTTATTGAAAACCAATTTCACCAAATATAGGGTTATTCTAATCCCGAGAGATCAGCCATTTAGCCAGGTCAGTATATAACTCAGATTTTACTCAATGATCATGCTGATGCCAATCCTTTAGTAATTTAATATAAATGTGTAATAATAAAAGAAAAGAAGAAAGTTAATGATGGTTAATAGATCATATATATATAAATAATCACAAAGTCCTTATATCAGGTTTGTAACAGTGATGAGTAGACTGCCGGCTTGTGAAGTCTCTCTGGTAATTTCCGAAGACTGAGGTCCTTAGTTGTTCAAAATGCTTCTTTTAGTTTTAAATCCACAGTCCAGACATTCAGGGCAGGAAAGAGGCAAAATGGAGATATCTCAGGGGCTCTTTTATATATTCTGCCTTGTGCCTGGAATTTACTGTCTCAGACAAAGCTTACAGCCCAGGTGCATGCAACATGGAGTCCAGTGTCACATGAGCATATCACATGTCCTTACATGCCTTGATGACTCACAAGGGCAGCCATTGCTCATATTCTTGCTGAGGTATTCACAGGAAGGCTTACTGGGTGGGTTGAATTTCTTCTGTGGTCCACTGTTAGAATGAAGTGTTCTTAATGGGCCATCAACGCATAGCTGTCTGGCTCTAATGTAATTTCTGTCTGGTGAATGTTATCCAGGAATACTACACATGTATAAGATACCAATTCATAGCCAATATTTATAATGTCAGGTACAAAGGTGATACGTGTATATAAACAGGATAATCATATTTAGAAAATCATAACTTTCCCATTGACACCTTACATGACCTACTTTGTACAAGATTTGTTGCAATTGTATAACAGTGGTAATATCAATGATATAAATAGTCATATTCAATCATACAGCATCACATATGTGCATTATCAAAGTCTGCTGTGCTGATATGGAATTTAAGATTCCTGTAACTCCATTCTTTGCAGACACAAATTTGTATCCCACTTTTGAAAATGTAGTACTCATAGCCCTAAAATGCTTCCTTTTAGGTTGGGTAGTATATTAACCAATTGTTTTCTGTTAGACTAATAGATTAGTATCTGTATTGAACAGAACATTTTCAATGCCAGTACATCTGTTTTACCAATGGCGTATGTCCCCAGAGAGACTCTAAGGGCTGCAAGATGAAACCAACATAGAATAAAAGGTTAAATTTTAATTCTCATTAAAATCATTGTCATAGGATGGAGGATTGTTGTGCTGGGTTTTTTGTTTTTTGTTTTTTCCTTTTCCATTACATTCTTTGTAGACTTAAAAATATAATTCAGGCCATTTCCATGCAAATTATACTTTTCCAGGATTCATTAAATGCTCTTTACTGAGACCATAACTGGACTCTCTCCTCTCAAATTACCTATGTAGAATATAAGGGTCAAAACAGTTCAGCATGCTACTGTATTTCACAGAATAGAAAAGTAGTCAGATTGTTGTGATTTCTCATTCTTGTAATAAGGAATGGTAACAAGAAAAGAAAATGGCTGAAAATGGTTTTGTTCCCGTGTGTCAAATACAATAATTAGAATAAGAAATGATACAAATTAACCCATTCTCATTACAGTCTCTGTATGATAATTCCATGGTCCTCTTCCGATGCTGTACTCTTGCTAAGCACATTTACATCTCATCAATGAACACATGCAGCAGATCTGCTAGCAGTGAATGCTTGATTCACTCCAATTTATGTCTTCTTTTTAGCTGGGGAATCCATTGTGTGAGCTAATAGCAGGTTTCCCATTTGAAATGACTGCAGATCTCTTCACATTTGGATACACTGCAGGTATTGTCATCATTTTTTTTAATGTGTCACATAATTGTTGCATTACACTATGCTGTGCAAGCAGAAGAAAGCAAATTTTCAACATAAAATTAAACACTATGGGCTGCACTGTACTCTGCTGCTGCAAATATATGGAAGCCTTTTTTCTCTGAGAATAGGGGCTGGGTACAGCTGAGGTCTTTGTGCTCACCTAAATGTAAGAAATCCACAATGCTGTCACCACTTTGCCCCCACAGGGGTAAGGATGGGTTTCAGGAGATAGGGTGATGGCAAGAAAAGTGGAGGAGTGCATCCTTTTAAGAGGTGATTAAGTAGCCATGCTTCCACTATGTCCAGGAGCTCCCACAGAGCATTGTTCACTGTATGATGTTTTCTAGTTCCCTTATATACGTCAGTTTTAAAAGTGCACAGCAGTGGATTTTGCTTTGGGGCATGTGGGGCAAATTTGTCCTTGGTGTAACTCCACTGAGGTCTAGATAGAAACAGAAAGTGAAAAGCACTTAGTTGAGCACATAGTTTTAGTTTAGTTATAAAAAACGTACCGAAGATGTAGCGGGAGGAAAATTTTCTTATGTTACCTTAACTGGTTTGACACTATTTAAATATATTGTCACTTTCTTTGTGGTTGGTTTATTGCTATTTAAAAAATCCCTGTGAATTTAATCTTTAAGAAAGATGAAGGATTAACGGACAGCAGAAGTTCTAGGTTCTTCACAGTACCTCTCCAAGGTTCTTCAACACTGACTTGGAAGAAACCAGTAGAGGTATAAGAGTAACACTAATGACTTCAATGGAGTTACTGTGGAATTTTTAATATTAATAATTGGAGATACACCTATCCCCTACAACTGGAAGGGACCTCAAAAGGTCATCGAGTCCAGCCCCCTGCCTTCACTAGCAGGACCACATACTGATTTTTTGCCCCAGATCCCTAAGTGACCCCCTCAATGATTGAACTCACAACCCTGGGTTTAGCAAGCCAGTGCTCAAACCATTGAGCACCAGGATTACTGAGAAAACATTTGGGCCACTGACCACAAGCCTATCTGTCTAGCAGATACATCTAACAAACTAATGCAAACTTCAGTGGTGTGTTCCTAATTGTAGTGTATGTGCAGATGACAGTTTGGACCAGAATTAATTGTCTTATCCTATTCCCATCAAAGTAAACAGCAACATTCCTATTAACTTCGATGGTTGAGAACACTAAGTTCATTTTATAGACATCAAACAGATTATCGGTAACTGAAAATTGCAACCATCTGATGGAGCAACTTCCAGTTACTACTGATCTGAGCTAGATTTCAACTGGTAACCTCAAAGTGAAAGGCTCTGTGTTTGCAGTTTCAATCTCCTACGCCATCCAAGCTCCCCTTTTTTATTTTTAATGTGAATATTAAAAAGCCAAAAAAGAACAATCTGTCATGGATGTGTATGATAATTGACATAATAGACCCTAACGGCTAATGTGGAGCATAATAGACTATGACAGCTCCACTGGAGCTTACTCAAAGGTTCAAAGAGGATTTTATGGACACAAACACTTACTATACTTTTTAGTATATCATTGTTTATTATGGATTCATAATTTAAACAACAACGGATTTATACACAGTAATATTCTACAAAATATCACAGGGTACTTCACAAGAAAACAATTAAAATAGTTAACATTTTTAAACCACTAGTGAGCAGATGTCTGACAACGAGTTGTTCCAGAATTTGATAGATTTAGAAGATTGTTGGTGGTCTCATCATTTGCATAGACTCAATAGCTATATCCAAAGTCTGATGCTGTGGTGAATTTGAAGGACAAGGTAATTGCTACAGGCACAAACTGTGTGAGTCTGAGAATGGTGACATTCCCTGTTTCTTTTTACCCATCATCTAGCATGGGACATATTGCATCGATGATGAAAGCTTGCTCTCCCAGGTCTGATGTTACATTCCTTTAAACTCAGACTGGGTGGTATAAACTCTCATCACCAAACACTATCCTAAGATAGGTGGAGTAACATGTAATTCAAGCTTCTGTCATCACCAGGAATAGGGTGGCTTCCTGTGGAGTGATCAAAAAAAGCCTAAGGAGTCAAAAGACATGGTGTCACCTGTCAAAAAAGGAAGTTAGTTCTGTCAGAGGGAGAAAGATGTATTTCTCACCCTGCAATGCCAACATAGAGTGGAATCTGCATGAGAGATGGGACAGAGGCACACAAATACCAAAAAAAAGAGAGGCTTCTAATACTGCTCCGGCGGCCCGATCCATGATTACTGAATGCTTAGGGATGGCAATGCTGGTAGGCGCAGGAAGAAAGAATAAGGTCTTCAGTAGAATTCCCCAGCGTAAAAAAGAGGACTAACACAGCAATGAATCAGACCCTAGAGGCTATGGCCCAGCTCAGTGGCCCTCAGGTTTCAAGATGTTTCTTTGGTTTTAAAAGCTACCATAACCTTGGATGTCTCAGAAACAGGAGGTGAGATCCTGGAAAAGGGAAAGAAAATGGTTATTTTGTGAAATTGGCAAAATGCAGGTTTGGAAAAAGGAAGGGTGTTGCTGCTGCACAACTTTTCTACAGCAGAATTAGGAATGAGAAGTAATACACCTCTACCCTGATATAATGCTGTCCTTGGGAGCCAAAAAATCTTACCGCGTTATAGGTGAAACTGTGTTATATTGAACTTGCTTTGATCCACCGGAGTGCGCAGCCTCGTCCCCCCGGAGTGCTGCTTTACCGCGTTATATCCAAATTTGTGTTATATTGGGTGGTGTTATATCGAGGTAGCGGTATATTATCGAATGCTTAGAACAGCAGAAGTCAGGATTTCTGAGCACTATTGAGAGCTCTGCCATTGGCCTGCTGTGTTACCTGTGGGAAGCCATTTAACAACCAGTTACCTGCACTTGTCTAATACTTATTCACCTAACAGGGGTGTTCTTAGATTGAATGTATTTTATGTACTTTGAAATGCTCTGAAAGGAACTGCAGACATGTTATTAATTACTGCTATTATCATTTTGGTAGAAAGAACATTTTGATACTCTGCCTGCTATCATCTAATTCCAGATCAAATAGATCTCCCATCAGGAAAGAAAGCAAGTATCTGCTTGTGACACGAATCATGGAACAAATTCAAAGCAAGGGATCAGACAGTGAAATTATTTAGGAGATCAGTGGATGGAAGATAGGAGGAAATGGAAAAATAAGTATAACTAAGCTTCATATTTACATCACAATAGGTTTGTCAACCAGCGATCAAACATTTTACTATACATCAATCTCAGTTAATTAGAAAATAATCCAGGCTCATTCTGTTCAGCTCTAACTACACATTTAACCAACCTTCAGGATATTGAGATAAAGATTTTGAAAGTGGCTTCCCTGCATTCAGTTGCAGCTTCAGTCTGGAGTGTATGATATCGGAGTCTAATTCTAGATATTGAATCAAACAACTTATTTTTCTTTGTTTCTTCAAACTATTAATAACATTTATACCTTTTGTATTAACACAGACATTTGTAATTATAGTATTTATTTTGTGCATGTTTCTCTGCTATGTGAAGGTCACATCAAATAACAGCTGTGATTTAGGAGCTGGCCCAGAGTCCAGTCAATGGGAGTATTTCCATTGGCTTCAATGGTCTTTGGATCAAGTACACCAGGGGTCAGCAATCTTCGGCCCGCTGCCCACCAGGGTAAGCCCCCGGTGGGCTGGTTTCTTTACCTGCCTCATCTGCAGGTTCGGCCAATCGTGGCTCCCACTGGCCACAGTTAGCTGTTCCAGGCCAATGGGAGCGGTGAGAAGCCGCGGCCAGCACATCCCTCGGCCTGTGCTGCTTCCCACAGCCCCCATTGCCCAGGAATGGTGAACAGTGGCAAGTGGGAGCCGTGATTGGCCAAACCTGTGGACGCAGCAGGTAAACAAACCGGCCCGGCCCACCAGGGGGTTACCCTGGCGAGCCGCGTGCCGAATGTTGCCGATCCCTGAAGTACACAGTTAGTAAATGTAATTGATCCTGATCTTTTGCAAGTCTACATCAAAGACTAGGACTGATTAAAGAATAGGATGGAGATTTTATAATTTCTTTTTAATGGCTCTCACTGTAATAACTTGTATATTATACCTACAGAAATAGACATTTTAGAATTGTTTATGATTGGTGGAATTGATCTAACATTCTCTGTTATACATTTGAATAGTTTTTAAAAAGTTGCAGGTATTGAGATGTCTAAGAGTATATGCTGCTACATGCATATTTGAAGGCTAAACTACTTATGAAAATACATATAAGAAAAAGCTTTGTTTTCACTCGCACAATGGAGTTACTTTGGATGCACAAAGTGCAGAAGTTGGTCATATTTTATGTCACTCATTATACTGCCAGAAAACAGTCCTGGATATGATGCCTGCTTCACTGGCACCTCCTCCTGGTCACTCTGGGGATTAGCTCTCAAGACCAATGCCCCTTTCTGGAGTTTGAACGCCCTCGCTCCATCTTGCTCTCTGTGATCTGCAGCACCTCTCTTGCTCCAAGACCTGCAGTGACACCTTCATGATGCAGCCCTCCAGCTAGGTCAGTCAGCCTTCTCCCTTCCAGAGTGCCAAAGCCTTTCAAGTCTCTCTCCACACTGGAAGTATCAGGCAGTCTTCCCATTCACTGCCCCGCTACTCTATGCCACAAACTTGGTGGCTGGTAGGGGAACCTGGACCTACCCTCTTCTCCGGGTTCCAGTCCAGGAACTCTCAACCCAGCAGTTCTGGGCTTTCCTAACTCTGTCCTCACCACCCTTTTCTTGAAAGCTTCCTTCCACTCTGGTTCCCCTTCTCTCTCTGGGTATACCAGCTCCAAACTTCTCTCTCTGGGTATACCAGCTCCAAAGACTGCAGCCTGCACATCCCTCAGCCCGCATCACTTCCCGCAGCCCCCATTGGCCTGGAGCAGCGAGCCGTGGGAGCCGTGATCAGCCGAACCTGCGGATGCGGCAGGTAAACAAACTGGCCCGGCCCTGCTTACCCCAGGAGAGCCGCGTGCCAAAGGCTGCCAATCCCTGATGTAATATTCTTCATGCTTTCAGAACATTTCAGGGGTGGGGAGAGAGATATTTGCCTGTATATACTTTTTACTTTCCAGAACTGTGTAGTGTTTGATTTTTGACTAAGACACTTAAGAACTTGACTACTTGCTAACTAACTTCAGCCATACTTCAATCAAACTTAATTACTGAATATTTTGTGTCTAATTTCAAGTGTGGCCACAGCTTTGAGATTGCTACACCAAATGTTGTAAATGACCCTGTCTGTTCTTCAGATGTAGAGGCATTCTGTGATAATGTGTTAGGTCTTTTAGCGGGATTTGTTTGCTACAATTAATTAATGATTCCTGATGTTCACCTCCCTGTCATTGCTTTAAAATTGTTTAGATCTTTTATGATGTGGTGACTTCCTTTTGCATTTGGGGTCTCCCATAAATATGGTGCAGAATTACTGATGAATTTTATGGCATTTCTTAGGGGTTTTATTCTGGCACTGTGCTTTCTGATATCTGTATGTCTTTTAATAATGTTAATAGACAGGAGCAATAAACTCATTTGCAAAAACCTTATGGTTGTTGAAAGATTTGCAACAAAATTAGAAAATGTCAACATTTTAGATTTTCATTATTCATACCAACTTTAAATAATAGTTCTCATTTCATGAAAAAGGTGCAAATTTTCACTCAGAATAATTCTGTTATTGAGCAAAAGCTTAAAAATACTGACATTTTAACAATTCTAAATTATTTTCTGGCAGTAATCTGTTTTTTTGCTTGGAAATGTGGCATTTAGGATTTTTTTTCATGTTTTCACATGCAAACTGCACCCTTCCAGAAAAATGTGATCAGCTACACTTCATTCCACCACATACAATTGGAATGAAACTGTACCTTTTTTTTTACAGTTTAATGAGAAAATGTATTCCATTTTTTGACCCAGCCTTAAACCCAGCAAGCTGAACTGCTCTGCCAGATTCCTGGGTCCGTTGGTGTGAAGGACATAATGCTCAGTATAGATGCAGGGGGTCCATCCACAAGAAGCAGCTTATTATATCCTAGACCTGGTGACAGTTTTTATGTAGAGCACACAATGCCCAGCTCCACTTGTATATTTCTCTTCCAGCTCAGGTTGTACTTTCAGTATTATACAACTGTTCATTCTCTCAAGAAATGATTTGGTGCAAGTATCTGAATCAACACAATAACATGTTGAGAGAGAATCCTGGGGATGAAAATATTGTGCCCCTGTAAATGTCTTTGCTACACACACCTGTAATGTCACCAGAGCAGTTACCAGATGGAAATCCCTGCTTATTAAAATTAAAATTGTTTGGCTTTTCATTGCCTCACATTTAAATTTATGAATGTCATTTGATTTCTTTGGACCCTGTGGACATTTATCAAATAAATGGCATTCTCAGAGTACAGCAACTGGGGTGTTGAATATACCAAGCTTTCAGGTGACACCGCTGTTCCCTGACTTGAATTAATTACCTGAGAAATCTTCTAGACTGAAGTCCTGTAACATAAATACAGTTTGAGCACAAGTCAGTGGGTTCACCCCCACCCCCTGCGTGCACACACACTTTTGCTGGGTGAAGAAATGGCTCACAGCATTCACGTGATGAAATCCCAGTTATTGAAGAAAATGGCAAAACTCCCAAGACATCGACGAGGTCAGGATTTCACACACGATTGGCAGAGTAACGCATGGACTCTCTGAATCTTGCCCAGTGGCATCACATGGCTTTTTCTGCCTTCAGGAGCTTCAATGGTAAGTGGGCTGGATTTAGCCCATAGTTAACAGGTACAATATTTAGGTTTATTTTCCGAATAGTAGACAATGTTTCTTTTCTTTGTTATATTAAACACACACACACACACACATACAAACTGATGACTTTTCTTTAAAGGTAAATTCCTTATAGTACCACTTACTTTTCTACTTTTACCATCACTATCAATTGGGAGGAACAGCTCTATTGCTTCAACTACAATATACAACATCAAATCAATGTATGGCACATCCTCACAGAAAAGTATTAGATACTATAGCAGGTTCTAGTGCCCCTATAAGATGCTCTCACTGGTTCTGCTACTTGTGTGTAGAGACCTGGTCTGTAGAGAAATACTGATATATTTTCCCCAGAGACCTCAAAGTTGTTAGCTTCAACAATAAGTTTATCTTACAAAGAACTGTTCTTACAACTTTTCCATAGTAAAAGGTTGTCAGAAATTATCCCAGGCAGTTGGGAGAGCAGATCCAACAGTGTTTTTGTTATGAGCAATGGAGTACAGAGAGGCAGCTTCATTTTGGCAGATGAACTTCAACACTGCCCTCTTCCATAGGAACTAGAAAGCAATAACAGAAGATCAGCCCTTGCTTTCCCACTGGTAATAATTGTGCTTTGTTGCTCCTCCAGGATAGTGATAGTCTGTGATGTTTTAATATTAACAGCTTTATTCTGATGAGTTCACAGCTCCATCTATTAGTATTAATTAGTTATCTAGCAGCATGGTGGATTGACAGATCTTAACACCCCTCTCCCCAGGGGTTAATATCAATTAATGCAGAAGAAGAAAAAAAGAGAGTGGAAGAGGATGAAACTTGCACTTGAGTAGTCTCTCATCCCCTGCCTCCCGCCTTTGTGTTTTCTTTTTTTCTGCTAGGAATTACGTACAATTGAATTACATGACTCAACAGTAACAATAATAAAAAAAGCTCTTACAAAATATAGGTTAAGAGAAATGAAGAGTTCACTGCTCATCTCTGAACTATGGCTAATTAGTGGAGTTAGTGTCTGTGATGAGTATACAATGACTACTTGCTGCCAACCACTAGAGGATGTGGTTTATATCTTCTTATTGTCACCTATGCCATGAAATGGTAAACCAAAGTGTATCGATTATCAGAATAAAAATTAACTTCAGCTGCAAAATGTTGGGCTTCCTTCAATTTCTGGTATTGTACTCTCACGGCTGTTCTGCACTGGGCTGTTACAACCTAACTAAGATTATTCCTCATGTGTCCTGGATGTCCACAACAGAAAAAAAAAAAAAAGGGTACCACAGGAAGTGATGATAGTGATTCAAAGATCCCAGAAACAAAGGATGAGCCGGACAAACACGATTTAGAGTTCAAACCTGCTCTCAGTGAAGTCAGCGGGAAATCTCACAAACATATTGTTTTCTATTCCTCCTCCCCCAAACATAAACACTTCCTGTCCAACATGAATATGTAGTTAGGTGTTGTGCACAGCTGGCATAAGGCTTAGGAGAGTATGAGTGAATCTTTAGGAGATACTGCAAAATAAAATGACTACTTTTGCTCAGATTGTGTGTGTGAGTGTGATTTTATAGATCCCTTAATCCTCCTGGTGTAGAATTTGGGTCTCAGTCTTTTCTTCCTCTCTAGACCTGCAATTGGCTTACATTGGATTAGCGGGGTTGTGAATTCCAGACTTTATAGTTCTAGTGTTACTGAATCAGGGTCTGGTAGCCAATGTATTTGAAAGGTAGTAAGGCCAGCTGTGCTTTAGAGTCAAGACAGGGGTCGGCACCCTTTGGCATGCGGCTCGCCAGGGTAAGCACTCTGACGGGACGGGCCAGTTTGTTTACCTGCCATGTTGGCAGGTTCAGCTGATCGCGGCTCCCACTGGCTGCAATTCGCTATCCCAGGCCAATGCGGGAGGCAGGAAGCCGTGAGCAGCACATCCCTCAGCCCGCGACGCTTCCTGCCACCCCCATTGGCCTTGGACAGTGCACCGCGGCCAGTGCTGACGTGGCAGGTAAACAAACTGTCCCAGCCCGCCAGGGTGCTTACCCTGGCGAGCCGCGTGCCACAGGTTGCCAACCCCTGTTTAAGAGCATCAAAGTACTTAGGAGTTTTTAGCACTACTTTTGTACCATAAGTTACAACTGTGCTTAATTTAGGTATACTTCTGCTATATATTTTCATTACTTATAGCAGAAGCAAAAGGGATTTTATAGTCCAGATCATCAGCTGGTATAAATCAGGAAGTCAATAGAGCTATCCTGATTTATACCAACTGAGGACCTTCCATTATATTTGTTAGTTGCATAGTTATGGCCCTGTTTCTGCCATTCAGCATCTTACTCTGTGAGTTGTATTACTGATTTTGATATATAACAACTTGTGAAGAAGAGTACTACTCAACATGGGTAGAGAATTCCCCCCCCACACACACACACACTCTCCACGCATTTAATTTAAGGTACTTAATTGGTACATAACTGAACTTTTTTTCAGATCTGTTTAGTTCATACCTAGATTTATCATATAAGCTTTAGGTTTTTATCATGGTATATTTTGAAAATGTTGTGTACTTCAACTGGATTAGATGCCATTATTTGAGTGATAAAACTATATTTTAGAGGCTTCTAAATCAAACTTTTAAGATACAACATTTTCCAAACTCTTTCTTGAACATATTTTTCATCAGTAAGAACAGGGATTTGTTTGTTTTTGTTTTTTTTTCAGTCTTAGCTGTCAAAAATACACTGATGCAAACTAGTCGGATAACTAGGTCAATTTTGTCAACCAACTTATTTTTCTTTTATTTTTTATTTTTAATCTCCTAACTGCAGAGTTTGCTGTTGGGCTTTTGTAATGTTTTATGTATAATGTTGATATACATCAATTATTTCAGCAGCAATCACATTTAATGCTAAGCTGATTGCAAAGTATTGCTTACCTTGCCAGAAGACAAAAAAGAAAAAAAAAAAGCTTTAAAGTTGGGCAGTTTTTTAAGGAATTATCAGAGCCTGCAAGGACTAATATCCATTCAAAAATATGGAAATAAATTTAGCCTCATCCTGAGAAAGATGCATAAGCTACTTTCAGAATGTGAACAAACCACTACTCCGATGTAAAAAGGAGTGAAGAAGAGGGGGCAGCAAATCAGACCAGAGCATGTTATAGTTAAGAAAATCATTAATAGTTCAAAACATCCCTTACAAATAAGTCCTAAAACATTATATATTACATTTATTTATATTTTCAGTGTCAGCACTATCATTTCTATTTGTTTTGAATGTATGGGCATTGTTGGGATGACTGGCTTCAGTGGGAGCTAAGCAGATGAGGGGAAAGAAATCAAGCTTAATAGAAGGTTAGATGTAGAGTTGAGGTGGACAGAAAGTCTCTGTCACTGGTACTGGACTGGTTTCAAACAAATATAACCTCATCACTGGAAAAAAAATGTTTTGAAGAAAATAAGAGTTTTAATTAAGTCAAAATGAGCCCCATGCTCCCTTCCATAACAGAATGGGAATAAAACACATGAATCTGGTTGGATAGCATCAGATCTGGAGGAGAAATTGTGTGGAATCATGTCCCCCTTATCTCTGTGCTCTGCAGAAGTTCCTCTAACAGGGCTTCATGGATGGAGAGGAGGCCAAGTAAGGGGATGCTGCTCATGCTCCATGAGATTCTACTTCCACAATAATTGTCAGTCAATGTAAGTTACGGTAAAGTCTATAGCAACTTGTGCAGATTCTTACTCCATGGCATAGAACGTGTAGAATTCCAGGAAACGTGCTGCCAAGGAAATGCAGTCAAATGGGGAAATGGAGGGCAGGTGACAAGGCAGAAGCGAGAAGCCAGTGACTGGATGAACTTTGCGTATAAGTGTTCCCTCACACATTTCAAACAGGATCAGCATGTTTAGACTCAGATCCTGCCATGTGTTAACAAAAGGAGGCCTAAAATAAGATTTTTTTTCTCTCTACCTGCATTACAAATACACCATTCAGATCTAGTGATAGGGATAGGACAGAGGCCATTTTGTGAATCCATGTTGACCACTTTCAGGCATGTGAAGACAATGCCAAACTCAATAAAACACCATGAATCTGAGAAAGAGTAGAAGGTAACGTGAAGTGACATAAGCCTCCCTAAAATTTCTTTTTAATGAATATTTAAACAGACCCAGAGGCTGACCTACAATTAATATGGATCGATGCAATATGCCATGTAAAATTACATGAAATCTTCAACGGCCCAGAGATTCAGATAGTCACTTCTGTTTTAAAGTATTACAAATATGTATTTAAAATATGATTTTAAAACAATTTTAGTACTCTTGGAAGATTCATTACTGATCAAGATTTACCAGAAGGGCTTTGGGAGAATTGCTGAGGTCTGTATATTTCCTTTTTGAGGGTAAAGAAAATATGGTGGTGAGCCATGTTGACAGAAGAGAGGTATTTTTAGTAGGAATCCAGACTGGAAGAATAGATATGTTTTCTTTAGTCATTATATAGTAAAACTGTTAAAAAGGAGAGTTAATGTCAGAAAGATCCATATTTATTCATGATTAAATTGAAGTTGGCTGTATATACTCTTGTAACCAATTGTCATAATTGTCAAGGACATCTAGGTATGTGTTTCCATAACAGATGTAGTGATTCAAAGCAGCAATCCTGTATAGCAGCTGTGACCTTTCAAAGGTTCCTAGTGTGTCACTATTTAGAAATCTGAAATCTATTTATCTGTAATAGAAACACCCTTGCAATGAGAACTCAAAGTTTATTGATACAGTTTTTTACAGCTGAGGTGTGAAAATCAGGTAGAACTGTATGGTCATTCAAGTCACTGGGAAAATGGACATTGTAGTGCAGGTACATGAGAATTGTTTAAGCCTTGGGAACAAATACAGGAATTTATTTTTGATACTGAAACACTTTCATTTTAAATTACAAGAACAGAGAAAAAATGTTCAAAATCCTTTATGGCATATTTGTACATATTAGACAAACATTTAAGACCACACAAGCTTTCACTCATTCATTAGAGTGAACGTTCTCTTTGAAGCAGGCAGTATCTGTGCATTCCATTTCAATTAAAATATAAAGGAGCACATCAAATCATTCCTGCTTACATAGACAAGGCCACCTAGTGGCTTCTGTATGCCTAATGCACTATGTCCTGGCACAACTGTTCCAGGCTTTGATTAGCTTTATCTTACTTGCAAGAGGCACCCCATGAAGAGAGAGACAGAGTGATAAGCTTTCCTGTGGTCTATGCAGATCTGGTGGAAACCAGCTCTATACTGATCACTGAGTTACCTGGAATATAAATTTTAGAAATCAAGCAAGCTCTTATTGTTGCTCACCAAATACCTCAACCTGAATGCCACTTCAAAACCATATGAATCTTCTGTCAATTGCCTTATGCAAGGATTACAAGGTTCTTCTTTTAATCCATTAAACTTGTAAATAATAAATTTTCTGGTAGATTTCATTTTGCTGTTTGCTGTGTGTGTGCCTGTTTAATTCTTTTCAGTTTATTTAACAGACCATCATACTTTTTATAAACTCTTATTTATTTCTTAAGCAGAAGAAAATTACAGGGTGTAACGGTGGAGAATTGTGAGAGTGGGGGGTAAATTTTCATAGATGCCTGGTTTGCTGGTAATCGGTTTTATTGAATGGTAATGATGCATTTTATTTATATGTAGGTATTGATTTTGACTTTAAGTTATGTCAAGGCTGTCTACAGCATATGGATAAACATCCTTTTTCAGAGTGTGTGTGTGTGTGTGTGTGTGTGTGTGTGTGTGTAAACATAAAGAAATAAGAGTATCTTCAATGCACAATTACAGTGTGGTGCACAAATAAAATAATGATTAGCAGTCTGTTTTGGTATAACTGAGGCCTCTATGGTATGACTGTTTTAGTATAACTAAGGCCTGGGATCTAATTATCATATAAAATTAGATGAGAGCTCACTACAAAAATGGGTGTTCCCTCATTTTTAAGAGCACTGGGAGTCAAGAATCAAGGTGATATTTAAATGTGCATGTATCCATACATGCTAACTAATAATAATCTTTAGTTACATCTATGAAAATGACCACTTAGGTTAATTAAGTCATTTTTATCTTCCAATAGATCAGTTGCAGAAGATAGACTTTGAATGTATCATTTCTGAACTTGTCTGGTCTCTTAGCAAATCCATAACCTACTAGAGGAGGTTTTACTTTTTTTTTTTTTTACTGTTTTTATTACACTTCAGGTATACTGCTGCTTTTTTTCCCTGTCAAATGTATAGTAATAAGGCTAAAAGCCCATGGGTTTGAAACTGCAAACCCTTTCTCATGCGAGTAATCTCTCCTAATCTGATAGTCACATGGATAATCCATGCTAAATTCAATGGGAAAATGCATGTGAGTAGGAGTTTAACTGCCCAGGACCTAAAATTATGGATAGCATTAGTTGAGGTGTTCCTGGGCTTTGATTCACTCTATTTTTGATACACCGAGGAAAAAACCTTCCAGATATGTGAAGGAAGCAATTTTATTGATTAAACAATTGAGACATTTGACCTATTAAAATGGTAGCGATGTATCTTGTTTCTCTTAAAATTGCTTAATTTTAATTCCAATATTTTTTGAAAAAGCCTGACATCAGTTTTTTCCCCATATATTTATTCACAACATAAAACCCTCATCTAGGTTCAACTTAAAGGTCACAGAATAGGAGAAACTAATTGCAATGAACTAAGAACACCTTAAAATCAGCACAATTAAAATACAGGAAAATGATCAAGTTCTATTATATGCAATATACTATTATAACATAAAATAATGAAACCATTATACATGCATACTGTATTTCCAACTGGAAAATCTTAACCTTTTCGAAAGGACGTTAGAATAATGAAAAGCGTGAGAGTCTGTATAAACAAACTTACTTGGTCCATGGGAATTTGAAAGTTCAAAACAGCTTTAGATGTCAGATTTTAATTTGCAGCATGTCTACTCCTAATTAACCTAACTATGAAGCTCAACTAGAAAGTGCATTGGGGTGGGGGTGGAGGAGAGCATGTTTCCAGTATAACAGATAAATAGCTAGCTATTACCTAGGTTTTGTTTGTGGATAGCTTACCTCCTCAGAGATCTTTAAATGGGATTGTTTGGCAGTAATGAGTTTTCCTTCAGTGAGGAATTGCTTTGAAAGGCCCTATTTGCTTGAAGACTATATATACTTGTAATTTTCCTGTAAACTATAAAGATGTAGTTTACAGGAGAAACCTAAAAAAGTAGTACACTCAGAACAATTCTGTTCTTATGGTCAGAATCTGTTTTTTGCAGGTTTTCCCTCTTTCTTAATGTCTTTTTCTTTAAGCTTTTAGAATCTTAAGATTGATTTGAGTTTTACCATTAGTAGTGGGATTCAAACAGTTCCATACACAGTATGTCCTGGCCAAAATTACAGCTTTTATCATTTGAGTACAAAAAGGTTTTTTTTTTCTCGGAATTTACAGGTAAATTGGTTAATTAATGAATGACTCAACATTATTTTTTTTAAAGTCCTTTAAGAAATGTAATATCTGGTTTCACATCATTTGTTTGTCTTGATTTACTTTAATAACAGAATAATTCCTTTATAGTTAAAACTAATTGAAATATTGTGCATAGGTTACATTGGAAGAAAAAGAGAGAGAGAGAAAGATTAATGGTATATTTTTATCATTAGTCTTCATAAATGTAAGTTTCTCCTTCAGCATAGGCTGTTGAATAATGCCAGAAGAAAGAAATCTTCACATGTTAAGTTATAGAAATGCACAGTTTGGCACTTTAACTGTTACATTTCAAGGCAACTGCACCTGTACTTCCTTCTCGTGGTCTAACAAAGGGCCTCTTACTCTTCTAGCTGCCCAGTTGTCACCCCTCTTGGACAGAGATGTGTGCCCTTTCCCTCTTGACTGGAGTAATCCAATTTCTACAGTTCCCTGCCTATACTGTAAAATCCCCAGCAATATAGATTGCCTCAGCAGGCATGCTTTGCCTTCCTTCCTCAGATGCTATAAACAAAGTAACTGCCCACAGTTAAGTCACCACCCAGTTCTTTCTAAGGCGGGGTTGCCACTGGAATGGTGGGGAGGATTGATCTAAGTTACACAACTTCAGCTACATGAATAATGTAATGGAAGTCGATGTACTTAGAGATACTTACTGCAGTGTCTTCACTGCGGTAAGTTGACAGCTGACGCTCTCCCGTTGACTCTGCCTGCGCGCGCCTCTTGCCCTGGTGGAGTACCAGAATCAATGGGAGAGTGCTCAGCAGTTGATTTATTGTGTCTAGATTAGACGCGATAGGTCAGATGCCTAGAGGAGAGAAGCAGTGAATGGAGGGGCGGCCAGCAGAGGAGTGGCTGACGGGGTGGCCAGCCAAAATAAGTGCTCAGATGGAGGAGTAAGCAAGGTGCCTTCTTCTCCCGGGTGGGAGGTGAACTCACACAGATGCACCTCTGAATCCTGGCTCCTCTCTGACCAAGGACAACCACTGTGAGTGGGGTATGGTGATGGAACAGACGGGACACAGAAAAGGAACTTTTGGTTGTGGAATTCAAGAACATGAGGTGGAAGGCATTGCCTCATGCACTTTGAGGTGGGTGTCCTGCTCACAGTTTTATGATTATGAATCCCACTTGTGGCATTTTCCCTAATTAATGTCAGGTGACTTCCCTCCTTTCATTAAAAGTTTCTTTTCTACACTCGGACTCTGTGTTTGTGAGTGGGGAAGTATTGCCTCTCAGAGGTGCCCAGGGTGGAGGGTAATTTCCCCATGTTACTGGGTGGGGGCTTGAGCCAGTTCTGTGTTGTGTTGATGGAAAGGAACCCTTAGATAGTGAATCTGGCCTTGGTTGCTGCTAGCTCCACCTGACAGAAGGTTTACATATGTTTAACCTGAACTCTGAATTTCCTGGATTTATAATACTTGTTTGGGGGATAATTCTCACAACTGAGCTCCTAGGGGCTACCACAATACAGATAATAAATGATAATTCAGGCACTGTATTTCCCCCTAAATCACTGATATGTACTCTCAGCCATCTTAACTCTACATCTCTTATCAAGGAATATTTATACAACAATTTTACTGAGACTCCAGGATCCCAAAGTGGTTTATAGATATTGGGTCAAAGTCATTGCTGGAGTAAGTGGACCCAACGCCTTTCCAATAAACAGGAATGTGTTTACTTATGACAAAGTTAAATATAGCTCAGTGCATACAAAGATCTCTGTACTCCAGTGAAAGGCATTCACTTCTGGGATGGAAATGTAGCACAACTGTACAAAGAGAATACACACCAAACTTTGTACAAAAGGAAAGGCCGGAAAAATATCTGATGGAAAACACAGATTGCATTCAAGTAGATTATAAAAATCTGTAGTTTAATTTGGACCAGATATAGGGTCTGTTCTTGAGAAAGCTGCTTTAGCATCTTTAATAATCTGATATGATAATTTATAGTTTTACAATTTAAAAAGCATTTAACATTCATATTTTTGCATGGTATTTCAGGCCAACAAACCAATTTAAGTAAGGCTTTGTTTGAAAGTGATACAAAGGTCTTAAAATCTAGATTCTAATATTATTTCAAGCTATAAACTCTTAAGGCAGGGACTAGCCTTTGGACCTGATTCAGACAAGCATTAAAGCATTGTCTTATGGAATGTCATTGGCTTAAGCACAAGCTTAAAGTTAATTGTGCTTATGATTTATCTTGAATAGGGATGCTTTCCTGAATAGAGGCCTTAATTTGTACTTTATATTGTATGGAGTGCATCACTGAGCATTAATACTATTATTTCATAAAAGGCAAAAGAAAGGTAAACACAGTGAGTTGTCTGAGGCTATAGTGGAAGGAGAAAGGGCTCTGAGACCTACTGGAGGGTTAAAAACAAAAACAAAATCCAGAAAAGGGGAAATTACCAAACCCAGAAGAAAATTCGGGCTCAGTTTGGTTCCGAGGACGGGCCTTACTTCCCTCAAAGCACTTTGTTCTTAGCAAAGTTCTGAAGACTCTCTCTTCTATTCTCAATATAATAAATGGCCCCATATATTTCAATAAAAGCAACAAAGAATCCTGTGGCACCTTATAGACTAACAGACGTTTTGCAGCATGAGCTTTCGTGGGTGAATACCCACTTCTTCGGATGCAAGTGGTGGAAATTTCCAGGGGGAGGTTTATATATGCAAGCAAGAAGCAAGCTAGAGATAACGAGGTTAGTTCAATCAGGGAGGATGAGGCCCTGTTCTAGCAGTTGAGGTGTGAAAACCAAGGGAGGAGAAACTGGTTCTGTAATTGGCAAGCCATTCACAGTCTTTGTTTAATCCTGAGCTGATGGTGTCAAATTTGCAGATGAACTGGAGCTCAGCAGTTTCTCTTTGAAGTCTGGTCCTGAAGTTTTTTTGCTGCAGGATGGCCACCTTAAGATCTGCTATTGTGTGGCCAGGGAGGTTGAAGTGTTCTCCTACAGGTTTTTGTATATTGCCATTTCTAATATCTGATTTGTGTCCATTTATCCTTTTCCTTAGAGACTGTCCAGTTTGGCCGATGTACATAGCAGAGGGGCATTGCTGGCATATGATGGCATATATTACATTGGTGGACGTGCAGGTGAATGAACCGGTGATGGTGTGGCTGATCTGGTTAGGTCCTGTGATGGTGTTGCTGGTGTAGATATGTGGGCAGAGTTGGCATCGAGGTTTGTTGCATGGGTTGGTTCCTGAGTTAGAGTTACTATGGTGCGGTGTGTAGTTACTGGTGAGAATATGCTTCAGGTTGGCAGGTTGTCTGTGGGCGAGGACTGGCCTGCCACCGAAGGCCTGTGAAAGTGTGGGATCATTCTCCAGGATGGGTTGTAGATCCCTGACGATGCGCTGGAGGGGTTTTAGCTGGGGACTGTATGTGATGGCCAGTGGAGTCCTGTTGGTTTCTTTCTTGGGTTTGTCTTGCAGTAGGAGGCTTCTGGGTACACGTCTGGCTCTGTTGATCTGTCTCCTTATTTCCTCGTGCGGGTACTGTAGTTTTGAGAATGCTTGGTGGAGATTTTGTAGGTGTTGGTCTCTGTCTGTGGGGTTAGAGCAGATGCGGTTGTACCTCAGTGCTTGGCTGTAGACAATGGATCTTGTGGTGTGCCCAGGATGGAAGCTGGAGGCATGAAGGTAGGCATAGCGGTCGGTAGGTTTTCGGTATAGGGTGGTGTTAATGTGTCCATCAATTATTTGCACCGTAGTGTCTAGGAAGTGGACCTCCCGTGTAGATTGGTCCAGGCTGAGGTTGATGGTGCGGCGGAAGCTGTTGAAATCATGGTGGAATTTTTCCAGAGTCTCTTTCCCATGGGTCCAGATGATGAAGATGTCATCAATGTAGCGTAGGTAGAGAAGGGGCGTGAGTGGACGGGAGCTGAGGAAGCGTTGTTCCAGGTCAGCCATAAAAATATTGGCATATTGTGGGGCCATGCGGGTGCCCATAGCGGTGCCACTGATCTGGAGATATATATTGTCATCAAATTTGAAATAGTTGTGTCTGAGGATAAAGGCACAGAGCTCAGCAACCAGTTGTGCTGTGGCATCATCAGGGATACTGTTCCTGACAGCTTGTATTCCATCAGCGTGTGGGATGTTGGTGTAGAGAGCCTCTACATCCATGGTGGCCAGGATGGTGTTTTCTGGAAGGTCACCAATGCATTGTAGTTTCCTCAGGAAATCAGTGGTGTCACGGAGATAGCTGGGAGTGCTGGTGGCATAGGGTCTGAGTAGAGAGTCCACATATCCAGACAGTCCTTCAGTGAGAGTTCCAATGCCCGAGATGATGGGGCGTCCAGGATTTCCAGGTTTGTGGATTTTGGGCAGTAGATAGAATAGCCCTGGTAGGGGCTCTAAGGGTATGTTGATTTGTTCCGGTGTTAGTGTAGGGAGTGTCCTGAGTAGATGGTTCAGTTCCTTAGTGTATTCCTCAGTGGGATCTGAGGGCAGTGGCCTGTAGAATTTGGTGTTGGAGAGTTGTCTGGCGGCCTCCTTTTGGTAGTCAGACCTGTTCATGATGACAACAGCACCTCCTTTATCAGCCTCCTTTGAGGCTTTTATCATCCTCCCTGATTGAACTAACCTCGTTATCTCTAGCTTGCTTCTTGCTTGCATATATAAACCTGCCCCTGGAAATTTCCACCACTTGCATCCGAAGAAGTGGGTATTCACCCACGAAAGCTCATGCTGCAAAACGTCTGTTAGTCTATAAGGTGCCACAGGATTCTTTGTTGCTTTTACAGATCCAGACTAACACGGCTACCCCTCTGATACTTGACATATATTTCAATGGAGATTTTCTGAGTATTCATTGTATAGAGCAGGGGTTGGCAACCTCTGGCACATGACTCGCCAGGGTAAGCACCCTGGTGGGCCCGACCAGTTTGTTTACCTGCCGTGTCAGCAGGTTCAGCCGATCGCGTCTCTGACTGGCTGTGGTTCACCGTCTCAGGCCAATGGGGGCGGCGGGAAGCCACAGCGAGCACATCATTTGGCCCACGGCGCTTCCTGCCGCCCCCATTGGCCTGGAACGGCAAACCGCAGACAGTGGGAGCCACGATCGGGCAAACCTGTGGACGCGGCAGATAAACAAACTGTCCCGGCCCGCCGGGGTGCTTACCCTGGCAAGCCGCGTGACAGAGTATAGAGTACTTTGAATTGCCTGGCGAATTTGTGGTAGATCATCAAATACCCCCTCTACCTGTAGTAAGGGATTGCCCTTCTGTTTTTTGAGCAATTATATTATAAACTTATTTGACATGTTCAATGTTCTGATGAGAGCAATGCTAAACGACCTACAGGATCAGCACTGCTATATGTCTGTGGGGATAAACACTATCCTCTGCCTTTTATGTCAGGAATAAACTGAATCTGCTCCTAGATCCTTTCAGTAATGCATCACTACAGCACCTTACTTTGAAGATACATTATACCAATACATCATCAGAGGACTGTCAGTCAAAAGATGGCATCATCTAGGATAAACAGATCCAGGAACAGATTCAGTTTAATTACAGGACAGAAGGTGTCCTGATGTTCCTTAGAGACAAAATGATGGTGCCAAGAATTAATATACTTTGCATCTCTGTGCAGTGGTCTGTCAAATAGGGTAGAGAGTTCACAGTTCCTCTATCAAGAGACTAAGATTAAAACAAAAATGAAACATTAAAATTATATTTTTCCCTTTCTAAAAGAAAAACAATAATCTATATTTCAGTATTTCAAAAGTGCCTTGGAAGGACACTGTCAGGTCAAATTTGACTCATCATGTAGGCTATGTAAAATAAGATACTATCAAAACAAATGTTTTCATATTGGGTCTTTTTTTTTTTTAAGGAATGTATATGAGGGGTAGTTACACTACATGAATTTACAGATCACTGCTACTTGTAATGGGAACACACACACATATATATATATATATATATATATATATATATCACCATAACAAAGACATATACATCAACACATTGTGTCATTTAATTCAGGCAGGGATTCCCTACAGTGATATTATTAGTATTTTTTTTTTGTGTACAGAATAACTCAGTGACTTTACATTGACATGTTTTCAGTCCTTTTTGGTATTATTGGCTTTTAAGGTATCAGGTTATTGTTTTTGCTCCCCCCCTACACTTTATCTAATGGGCATTTCCCCATGGTATATGCAGCCTAATCATTGCATCATTATTCTAGTACATGGATCAACAACCTTCGGCACGCAGCATGCCAGGGTAAGCCCCCTGGCAGGCCGGGCCGATTTGTTTACCTGCCGCGTCCACGGGTTCATCTGATCGTGGCTCCCATTGGCTGCGGTTCGCCGTTCCAGGCCAATGGGGGCTGCGGTTCGCCGTTCCAGGCCGAGGGATGTGCTGGCCGCAGCTTCTCGCAGCCCCCATTGGCCTGGAACCATGAACTGTGGCCAGTGGGAGCCACAATTGGCCAAATCTGCAGACACGGCAGGTAAACAAACCAGCCTGCCCCACCAGGAAGTTTACCCTGTCGGGCCGCAGGCCGAAGGTTGCTGATCCCTGTTCTAGTACCTGAGACTCCATGACAAAGTCTCTGGCAAGGTACCTCGAGTATGTTTATGCAGCAGACTGGAAATTGTACAGCAGCTCAATTTAAATAGTCCAAAAAAAAGGAGAGAGTTTTAACAAATGTAATATGAAAACAACAAAAGCAGTAGCCCCTGTGTTATCATCTTGATCTGAAATTCAATTTAATTTGCCCTTCCCCTGAATTTTCATATATCACATATCTTTGCATTGAGAGCACATAACTTCATTGTAAAGTTGTCAGGAGGAAGTTGAAGCTTGGCCTCTGGGGAGATGAGAGCTGGGGTTTCTGGGATATTACATCTGGGAATAAGTGGACAGCAGTTCTAAGGTAAGCTCATATTTTGCTAAAATAAACAGCAGTGAAATAGTTAAAGGGCTTGTTTATTATCATCAACGCTTATTATCATAATGCCTCAAGCGGCAACAGGGCCCCATAGTAATAGGCATTGTTGGACAAACAGAATAAAAGCCAATCATTGGCCCAAGGAGTTTACAGAATAGACAAGACAACTAAAGGGCAAGGGGGGAAAGATATAACATACAAGCAGAAGGATCAGAGTGATGGCTGAAAACATCATGTTAATTCTACAGCCTTTTTTCCTTTTTTTTTAATGTAAATTCTTTCAAAGGGGGTATGTTAAGATGGGTCTGTGAGATGGAGGCCTCAGGGGTTTAACCAAGGAGACAGTCAGTATGAGGGTGCACAGGGCATAGAGTATTCAGAGTTAAAATGGCAGAAAACAATCTGATGATATCCTCAACATCCCTTGGTCCCTACTGTGACAGATACGGCAGTTTCCTGCAATATCCTGGTGTGACGGGTTGGATCACAGAAACCCCCCTCGGAACTGCCAACTGATGTGCCAAGACTTCTGCCCCTGCTTTCCCTGCCAGCTCGGGACTCTAGCACCCTGTCTTTCTGAGCCAGACATGCCAGTCTGCTCCAACACAGACCCAGGGTCTGAACCACATGCCCCAAAGCTGCAGGCTTAACTGAAAGCAACTTACAGAAGTGTTCCTGTCTTTAACACTCAGATGCCCAACTCCCAATGGGGTCTAAACCCCAAATAAATCTGTTTTACCCTGTATAAAGCTTATGCAGAGTAAACTCATAAATTGTTCGCCCACTATAACACTGATAGAGAGATATGCACAGCTGTTTCCCTCCTCCCTCCCCCACCCCCTGCCTGGTATTAATACATACTCTGGGTTAATTAATAAGTAAAAAGTTATTTTATTAAGTACAGAAAGTAGGGTTTAAGTGGTTCCAAGTAACAGCAGACAGAACAAAGTGAATTACCAAGTAAAATAAAATAAAACATGGAAATCTAAGTCTAATACAGTAATAAAACTTAATACAGATAAAATCTCACCTTCAGGGATGTTTCAATAAGTTTCTTTCACATACTGGATGCCTTCCTAGTCTGGGCACAGTCCTTTCCCCTGGTACAGCCCTTGTTCCAGCTCAGGTGGTTGCTAGGGGATTTCCCATGATGGCTGCCTCTTTTGTTCTGTTCCACCCGCTTATATATCTTTTGCATGAGGCAGGAATCCTTTGTCCCTCTGGGTCCTCCCCCACCCCTCTCAATGGAAAAGCACCAGGTTAAAGATGGATTCCAGTTCAGGTGACATGATTATATGTCACAATAAGACTTCATTACCCACTTGCCAGCACACACAAATACAGGAAGACTCACAAGTAAAACAGAGCCATCTAGAGACAACTGTCCTGGTTAATGGGAGCCATCAAGATTCCAAACCACCATTAATGGCCCACATTTTGCATAATTACAATAGGCCCTCAGAGTTATATTTTGTTTCTAGTTTCAGATACAAGAGTGATACATTTATACAAATAGGATGACCACACTCAGTAGATTACAAAATTTGTAATGGGTTTCAGAGTAGCAGCCGTGTTAGTCTGTATCCGTAAAAAGAACAGGAGTACTTAGAGACTAACAAATTTATTTGAGCATAAGTTTCGTGGGCTCCAGCCCACTTCAATGGATGCATAGAATGGAACATATAAGAAGAGTATATACACCTCTACCTCAATATAATGCCACCCGATATAACACAAATTTGGATATAATGTGGTGAAGCAGTGCTCCGGGGGCGGGGGGAGAGGGCGGGAAGGCTGCACACTCTGGTGGATCAAAGCAAGTTCAATATAACACGGTTTCATCTATAATGCGGTAAGATTTTTTGGCTCCCAAGGACAACGTTATATTGAGGTAGAGGTGTGTATACATACAGATAAGATACCATACCAGCTCTAAGAAGCTAATTAATTAAGATGACCTGTTATCTTCTCTGTATGTATATATATACTCTTCTTATATGTTCCATTCTGTGCATCCGATGAAGTGGGCTGTAGCCCACGAAAGCTTATGCTCAAATAAATGTGTTAGTCTCTAAGGACCCACAAGTACTCCTTTTCTTTTTAAGCTTTGTAATGATACCTTACAAGAGATCTTTTGCATGAAGCATATTCCAGTTACATTATATTCATACTTATGAGCATATTTTCATAAAATCGTATAGAGTGTAACGTCACACCTGGACAAAACACACTGAATTAAGTTAAGAAATTCATTATATTAAAAGTGCAAATGGGTAGGTATTTTTGTGGAACTGTATGTAACGTCTCTGAGGAGGAGACCTGACTAATGTAAGCCTGGGGAAGCTTTTGTGTGCTGATCACATGAGAACAGGATCAGAGGCACAGACTAGAAAAAAAAAGTGACTCACAAATTCATGGGTGTCCTTGTTCTGAGCCAGAGTGGTTATGAACTTGTAACTACAGAAAATCCCTTGCTGCAGTTTGAAGGTCTGTTCCCTTTTCTCTGGACAGCTTAGTAGCATGAGTGTAGGTTCTTTTATTATTTTTAGTATGTGCTTTCTTTAATGCTGTCACCTTAAGAATAAGAGGACCTGCTTAGAAAGAACTGTGTGGTGACTTATGACTGTGGCAGTTACCCTGTTTATAGCTTCTGAAGAGTAAGCAAAGTGCAGATGCAGTCCTGTCTGGGCAGTCTGACTTGCTGGGGAATAACACAGTGAAGGCATAGAACTGTGCAGGCTGGAAATACCCTGATCAGGAGGAAGAGAGATGTGATGGCTGAGAATCTGGAAGCCTAACATGGGTGCCTTTCTGCAGTTGCCCTGAACTGTGACACTTGCTTCAACTGCTTCTGCTGTGTGGGCTTTAGTCCCTGGCTGGCTCCTCCCTGCAGTTTCTTTCCAAAGCTTACAATGGTAGGGGGAATGCTGCATGGGTCCTGGTACCGGCTTGAACTGATTCAGTAGCAGCTGAAATGAGATTGCATAAGAATGCCCACATGGGGTCTTCTTCTTAGTGTATGTGCAACAAGCCTTCGGTGGCATGTGACCAGAATTAATCACCGACTTTGGTCCACCAGCTGGATCATTAGCTTCCCCAGCTGGGGCCAGTTACTAAGGGAGAGTGTGACATGAATCCATGCCCCCCAGAGGGTTAGAACAGTATAATTATACCTGTAGAGCTATATTGGAGTATCTTGGAAAACTTTCCTATGTAGAGAAGACCCAAGAATGCCTACACAAGAGATTATATTGTATAACTATAGTGATTTAAATTAACATCCTAGATTAGACCCAAAAAGCTGTCCTGTGTTCTGTGACCTGTCCAAAGTTGACATTAAGGGTGAAAATCTGGTCCCATTGAGGTAACGGGCAAAACTCAGGGTCACTCTAAAATTGTCAGCCTGGTGTCTCTGAGTTGACAGTGAACTGGGGGAAATGTGGTCATTCACAATTTTCAGAGCTACCATTCCAAACAGTCGGCGGACACTAGAAAACAACACTGTCCTTTACATATAGAACCATCTGTGCTAGAAACAGTGTTTTCCAATGAACATTTAGATTCTACAGCACACATTTAAAGAGTAGACAAAGGGGGGGAGGGAAAAGGACAACCCGACTTGTATGTTTTCATTGTGTAAACTGAAAGAGAAACAAAACACAATCAGCAAAAATAGTGAACAGTAAATGCAAGTGTTGGAAATGTGCTGACTTTTCATTATAATTTAAGGTGTTGTTTTTAAACATATGTGAAGATATTTTTTCCCCTAAATCTTTTTTTTTTACCGTACTGTGTTCCTTTGATACGCTATGCAACACTATGGAGCACAGAGGAAAACAACTTACTTGCTATTTGGTCATTCCCTTCTCTAACTACTGTTTGACTGTAAAGTTTTCTGTCACTTTGGGTTGCACCTATCCTGTGATTTGCTTTAACCAGTAGAGACATTTTGTGTGTTAAATCTCTGTTGCTGTACTGCTGTCTGCTAGTCTTAAAATGTAAGAGGTATAAAGCAGGAGGAAGGGATATGTTATACTTTTCGTTTATAACAATGGCTGCTTGTTTGTTTGGATTCAGGACAGTGGACCGTTGCAGGACTGATTCTGAGAGTTTCTCTCCCATGGTTGCATGCTATTCAGTACCATGACATGGACATCACAAAGATTTGGTGTGCTATTTGCACTTTTAAATAGCTGCAAAAGTCCTGATATCTTTTCAGCTGAAGCACTGAGAAGTGAGAAGGGCAACTGAAGACCTTTCCAAATACAAAGATTCTATACTATACAAATAACCTTTGCTAGGAGCTTTTCCCTTAGAAATATATACAGATGAAACTATCTTTCATGCTGTATGTTTTGTGGATATCAGTTTGACAAAGTTCCTCCTCTATTTTGGTGGGTCCCGTGCTTATTGGCAGATTTGCTCGCCTCCCTGATTCACCCTGTGGGTCGGGAAACAGCCCAGAGACCTTCCTCTCTGGTAGAAGCCACAGTCCAGGTCAATTCCTCCCGTGTTTGATCAGGAGTTGGGAGGTTTGGGGGGAACCCAGGCCCGCCCTCTACTCCGGGTTCCAGCCCAGAGCCCGGTGGACTGCAGCTGTCTAGAATGCCTCCTGGTACAGTTGCACGACAGCTACAACTCCCTGGGCTACTTCCCCATGGCTTCCTCCCAACACCTTCTTTGACCTCAACACTGGACCTTCCTCCTGATGTCTGATAATGCTTGTACTTCTCAGTCCTCCAGCAGTGTGTCTACTCACTCTCAGCTTCTTGCACGCCTCTTGGTCCCAGTTTGTGTCACACACACACACCCTTCCTCTCCTCTGGATCCCTGGCTCCCCCTGGCCTGACTGGAGTGAGCCCTTTTATAGCATCAGAGGGGCCTTAATTAGAGTCAGGTGCTTAACAGCCTCACCTGACTCTTAGCAGGTTAATTGGAGTCAGGTGTTCTCATTAGCCTGGAGCAGCCCCTGCTCTGGTCACTCAGGGAACAGAAAACTGCTTATCCAGTGGCCAGTATATCTCTCTTCTACTACTCTGCTGTTACCAACTGGGCTGGGTCTATCATACTATATACACACATGTGTGGGTGCACATACACAAACACTCAGACATACAGAAAGATTACATTCATTTACTAGTACCACAATTCTCTTCTGTCATGGCCTTGCACTGACTTTTATAAATTTCATGTGGATTCTACCACATAAATGATTCATCTCTCTGCATGCCTGCACTAAAAGAGGTAAAGCACACAAACTAGAAGGAATTAAGAAATTAAGATTTTCTTGTACACCTGGGAATTCCTTAGTAAAACCATGTGGAATGTACTAAACCGCTGAGAGTTAGTTGGCATAGTCCAGGGATCGGCAGCCTTTGGCATGCATCCTGTCAAGGAAATCCGCTGGCGGGCCAGGATGGTTTGTTTACCTGCAGCCTCTGCAGGTTCAGCCGATTGCAGCTCCCACTAGCTGCAGTTCGCCGTTCCAGGCCAATGGGAGCTGCAGGAAATGGCGCGGGCCAAGAGATGTGCTGGCCACTTCCTGCTGCAGCCCTCATTGTCCTGGAACGGCGAACCGCGGCCAGTGGGAGCTACAATCAGCTGAACCTGCAGATGCTGCAGGTAAACAAACCATCCTGCCTGACAGTGGATTTCCCTGATGGACCACGTGCAAAAGGTTGCCGATCCCTGGCATAGTCTATATTTTTCCCCTCTCATTTTATCTTTCTTGTTTCAATTCACTTTAAAGTCCATACTGTAAATGCAGTCTATCAGCAAGGTGTCAAGATTAAAAGTAACAGTCTCAGTTGCAGCCCCATTTTCATCATATCTAACATATCATTCTGTCTTGCACATTACTCAGCCAAATGAAAGAGACCAAACCCCAGGAAAAATATAAAAATATAAAATGGAAATTAACAATAAACGTTGGAAATACTTTCTTTAAAGGCGTCTATGGAATTACACTGACAGCCTTTCCCTAAAATGTTATGCACCACCTGCAAATTGGGGGAATTCAGAAAAAGGATAATAATAAGACTTTGTAGTTTTTTAGTGCCTTTCATATAAAGGTCTCAAAGCACTTCCCAAACATTAATCAAATGTCATAACAGCACAGTGAGATAGTGATTTGTTATTATTCAGAAGCAACAAAAGAATCTTTAAAAAACAAAATGTTATGGTTGAATACATTCAACACAGCCCAATTAAGCAGAGTTATTTACTGTTTACACTTTTTAGAAAAGCCAGATATTAAAATGTGTGAAAATGAACAGCTAAGGGACACAATTAGTTCTCCATTGCCATAAATTTACACTGTGCCTGGATGGGCAGTTTTAGCCAATACATATATGTTTGGTATAGTATTAATATCAGTGTTGGGTAGTTATGTTCACTGAACAATTATATTCTCCTCTCAATGTCCCATAACACCTCTCCCCATGTAAAGTATCCCATAAGACCTTGCTTTAACTGACGTAAGCTTTTACTTAAGTAGATAAGAATTGTCAGGATCAGGATATAGGGGTGTTTTACCCAGGTAAGGAGTTACTCTCACAGACCAGGATTTGTGTGTTCTACTCTGGTGCAAACCTAGGAGGTGCCTTCACACTCCTTGGTACCTGGAATGCATGTGTTCAGAACAAAGAAATAAGGGGCACACTGTGGTACCAAAAATAAAAAGTAGAAACTGTTAGGGGCCTAGTCTGCACCACAACCAGTCTCCTGGCAACTTAATGACCACAGCTGGCCCTGACAGAAGCTGTCTGATTAACTGCACCACCTGACTGGCTGAACAATGCATTTCTAGTCCTCAGCAGGACATGCCCCTGTCCCTGCTTCTGCTGTCTCTAGCCATGCTCCTGCCTCCAGCCTAGATCTGCTTCTACTCCAGTCCCTGAACCCTGGGAGCACAGCTACTTTGGAAGGTGAATTTAACAACACTGCATGAGACAGCTTCCCAGAAACTGGTGTTGTATCAAACCTTTCTTCCTATACTATATTGTTATTGACTTTGAGAAATAAACCTGACTGATATTGGTTTATTTGGTCTCTTGAATATATTTCATAATGAATCAAAGAGCAGTCAAGCAACTGACTATACAATTTATTAGGGCTGTCAATTAATCACAGTTAACTCATGCAATTAACTCAAAAAATTAATTGTGATTAATCGTACCGTTAAACAATAGAATGACAATTGAAATGTATTAGATTTTTTTTGCGCAGATTTTAGTGTACAGTGCTCACTTTACATTATTTTAATACAAATATTTGCACTGTAAAAATAATAAACAAAAGAAATAGTATTTTGCAATTCACCTCATACAAGTACCCCCTAGAGCAATCTCTTTATCATGAAAGTGTAACTTACAAATGTAGATTTTTTGTTACATAACTGCACTCAAAAACAAAACAATGTAAAACTTTAGAGACTAAAGTCCACTCAGTCCTACTTATTGTTCAGCCAGTTGCTAAGAAAAACAAGTTTGTTTATATTTATGGGAGATACTGCTGCCTACTTCTTATTTACAATGTCACCTGAAAGTGAGAAAAGGTGTTTGCATGGCACTTTTGTAGCTGGCATTGCAAGGTATTTATGTGCCAGATATGCTAAACATCCGTATGCCCCTTCATGCTTCAGACACTATTCCAGAGGACATGCTTCCATGCTGATGATACTCATTGTAGCAGGGTGGACCCTGCTCCTGCTGTGAGGGGTTTAAAAGCAGCCTGGCAGAGCTTGAGAGCTGTGGCTCTAAAAGCTGGGCTGATTGAGGAAGTGGCTGCAGCTGGGGCCACACCCCAAACTGAGCCACAGGCCTTATAAAAAAGGCCAGGGAAGCCAGAAGCCCAGACAGTCTTCCTCTGCCTGAAGAGGAAGAAGGGCCTGGCTGCAGGGGCTATAGGCAAGGTACCTAGGGTGAAGCAGGGCTGGGGAAAGGCTGAGGAGCTGGGGAGCTCCAGCCTAGAAAGCCCCAGGCTGTGGCCTAGCGAAGGGCCAACTGGTACTGGGGGTTGCAGAGGGCAGCCCAGGGGTAGGCCAAGGCAGCAGGTCCAAACCCCTTTGCCTGTGATGAATAGGCTGATACTGCAGTCTGCCCCAGAGTGTGGGGCTAGACAATGACTGGCAGTAGCCAATACTGAGGCAAGGTGAGAATAGAGGGTGGGGGTTACCCAAGGAGGGGAGACCCAGAGAGAAAGGGGTTACTGCTAGGGGGTAGCACCCCATGTGAAAGGGCACCGGGTCCAGGGAGGGACTCGGGCCTGAGGACAGGTGGATCACCAGCCTGCAGAGGGTGCTCCGAACACTGGACTGAGCTAATTCCCGGAGTCACCAGCAGGAGGTGCTGCAGGGGTGAGTCCAACCCGTCTACACTCATTAAAAAAAAAAGTGTTAATTAAATTTGTGACTGAACTCCTTGGGGGAGAATTATGTCTCCGTCTCTGTTTTACTCACATTTTGCCATATATTTCATGTTATAGTAGTCTTGGATGATGACCCAGCACATGTTGTTTGTTTTAACAACACTTTCACTGCAGATTTGACAAAACACAAAGAAGGTACCAATGTGAGATTTCTAAAGATAGTTACGGCACTCGATCCAAGGTTTAAGAATATGAATTTCCTTCCAAAATCTGAGCAGGATGGGGCATGGAGCATACTTTCAGAAGTCTTAAAAGAGCAACACTCTGATGTGGAAACTACAGAACCTGAACCACCAAAAAAGAAAATCAACCTTCTGCTGGTGGTATCTGACTCAAGATGATGAAAATGAATATGCATCGGTTGGCTCTGCTTTGGATCATTATCGAGCAGAAGCCACGATCAGCTTGGATGCATGTTCTCTGGAATGGTGGTTTGGTGGTTGAAGCATGAAGGGACAGATGAATATTTAGTGCCTCTGGCATGTAAATAGCTTGTGAAGCCGGCTACTAGAGTGCCATGTGAATGCCTGTTCTCACTTTCAGGTGACATTGTGAACAAGAAGTGGGCAGGGTTATCTCCTGCAAATTGTAACCAAACTTATTTGTCTAAGCAATTGGCTGAAGTAGGAATAAGTGGACTTGTAGGCTCTAATGTTTGACTTTGTTTTTGTATGCAGTTATTTTATTGTACATAATTCTACATTTGTAAGTTCAATTTTCATGATAGAGATTGCACCACAGTTCTTGTAATAGGTGAATTGAAAAATACTATTTCTTGTTTTTTACTGTGAAATATTTGTAAACAAAAATAAATAAAGTGAGCACTGTACACTTTGCATTCTGTGTTGTAATTGAAATCTATGTATTTGAAAATGTAGAAAACAAAAATGTTTAAATAAATGGTATTCTATTATTGTTTAACAGTGAGATTGTCATTCATTTTTTTTTAATTGCACGATTAATCACGATACATTTTTTAAATTGTTTGACAGCCCTACAATTTATCAACAGCAGCTAAATATCTTTTTGTTCTGTGTCTGTAGAGCATCTAACACAATGGGGTTCAGGTCCATGACTTGGGCTCCTGGGTACTATCACAATACAAATAATGATAATATTTGTGCCTCACCAACCTTTTGAAGGCTTTTGCCTCAGTTTCTCCACCTGCAAAATAAGGCTAGCTCTCCTCAGCCACCTATGAATGGGGTAGAGTTACAACTCATAAATGTTTGCAAAGCACTCTGAAGATGAAACTAGTTAATATTGGATAAAAGTGTTGTTATGAAATAAATACCCCCTTTACCTGTAGCGAGGAGAGTATCCTTATGTTTTGAGCTATTATATTATAAACTTATTTAAGTTCAGTGTTCTGTTTACAGAACATAATTGTTCAGAAGTTTTTTAATGATGTTTTAATGTCTATGCAATGCACACATTTTATTGCAGAGGTGTTGAACCACTAAAGAGTGGTTTTATGACAAATTATTATTTAATTGACAAATGCTAATAATTACTCATGATGCATGTGCTGTAATTGCAGTAGTTCATGTATGTAGATTTGACTATATAGAGATCAATAAAAGGAAGGACTGATGTGAAAATTAATTATTATATTAAAGGTTTTGTGGAATTGTCTTAGTTTGCTTAAATGTCTGTTTAAATTGTATCTTATTGTACTTTATAAACTGTTTATTTTTACTCTCACATAATGCTTCATCTTATGTTTTGGTGATTTACTATGAAATTCCACACTTTCAAAATGTCATTTCATTATTACAAACAGTTTTAACAAGGCTTAGCAGTCATATCAGGTAACAATCTATTATATAATTAAATCTCAATTAATATGTTTGTAACAACCATTTTCTATTTAGGATGTATACAAAAATAATGTAATGGAATCTAAATTTAATTCTTATTAGAAATACTTTAATTTAAATGATGATCCCAAACCTTTGTCTCCACCTCACATTTAAAACATAAAACAACCACAAGGAACAAGAGCATCTCAATCACATAAGATGTGACACACTCCCCACCAGTCCTTTGCTAGCTAATGTGTTTCCTGAAACTGATCAGTTTTCAAGGAGTTATGAGGTGCTGGTGTGATACCTTGCAGACAAGGACAGTGGAAGTGACATACCATATGGTATGTAATGTGCATGCTGTTAATTTGCAGAACCCTGCAGCTCTTGGAGAAATCAAGTTTTTCCGCTGAAGACCCCGATTCTGCAGTGGGAGCCCCAAGAGCAGACCCTCACGTCCATGCAGAGCCCCAGAGAAGTCAGTGAGGCTCTGTCACAGTCTGCCCATGCAGATCTTATTGTACACTCAGGGCCTGAATTAGTAAAAGCTGCTGGATTGGGCCCAATGCTAATATGTGCTGCTGACAGTTTGAACTGTGTCCCTGGTGGACCTATATATTTAGAAGTTGATGGTGATGGTGACATTACCGAAAGGCAAAAGAGAGTATAAAACATCTGCTGGGTAAGAGAGCAAAACAAAACTGGCATGTGCCCCAGAAGGGCTGTAAAGAGGAATGGGGGTTAACATCCATAACAAATGCAAAAAAGAAATTCTCTCAAAAACTAAACAAGGTGAGAGTTAATCAGAGTCCATCTGTGGGCAAAAAGTTTAAGGATACATAAAATAAAAGAATAGGTTTTGTTTAAAAATGAATTTTAATAGGAGAAGGGAAACTGTCGTACATCTTTGAGAGCAATTAATTCAGCCCAAATGTAGGAATCCCTCCTTCCCTCCAAGAAGGAGGAGAGAAATAGTGCCCCCCCACCCCCCACCCCAGCCCTGCCCCTTGCATTAGCTGGGAGGAAAACAGGAGGGAGACCATGAAGCAGCAGATATTGCTGCCTCCGCAGGATAGTTCAGTTTTCCTTGCACAAACTCAGACTGTACATTAACACATGTTAATTTCCTCTTTCACTGACCCTCAATACTACAGCAATCTACATGAGTCTGACTTAGCCCCCTGTTGTTAAATAACATTTTATGGGTCACTAACCTTTTTGAACAAAGTAGGAAATGAAGGGTCCATCTCAACTGTTCTTTCTTCCTTCAGCCTCAGAAATGCCTGAGAAAAGGATTTTTCTAGCACTTTGATTCAGTGTGGGTGTCTGTCTGTGTATCTGCCCACTAGCTCTACCTACAGGTTAAGGGAAGAAATTATAAGAATACAGGCACAATAGGGAAGTTGAAAGCATGTGGACATGAAGCAGACCCTATGTAGGTGCTCTTTCTCTTTTAAATGTGATGTCTGTGCCGGTAGCATATGGTGTCTGGAGGCATGTGTCAGATGTAACCCAGACCCTGTTTAAGTCTGCACTAACATTATCCAGTGGCTGCAGGCATCAAACAAGACATGTTTATTGTCTGTTCAGCTCCAAAACAAGCTTGTTTTGCCATCACAGATATAACATAGTGGGAATGTAGGTAGTTTCCACCTGATTCATTGTGTCTAAGACTATACCATTTTTATTTGTAAAAGAAAGAAGTGAGACTTACAGTTGTCATGAGAGCAAGAGACTAAGCTCAATTTATCTCAGTTAAGGCCTACATAAGGCCCCGTGCACCACTTAAGTATCTCTTTTACCCTTAACACAATCAATAAGTGTGGCTGCAGTGGTGCACAGTCCTCTTCTACACTTGAGTGGATTATCAGTATCAATAATATTTGCATGCCTGCTGTACCCAGAATCCTGCATCTAGAGTGATAGTCACCTGTTTGCCCCTGCTCCTGTCACTCATGCTAGCTGAAATGTCACTCAAAAAGGTCAGCAAGCTACAAGGAAAGTTTGCACAGCTGAGCCTCTTCCTGGCTACAAGGGCTATACTTTGGACTGCTGAGCAGATAGCCAAGGATCCTTTCTCTCAATGATACAGCTGCTGCTTCCTCACCCTCCCTATGCCTCTCACCGCAGTACTGTGGGGCAGGGAGCGGATGTAAGAGGGGGGAAGAGGAGAAAGTGGTGGCCCTCAGCATTAGCTGCTTCACATTCACTCACTCACCTGCTTTCTAGCACTGAGAATCTGCACCCCAGACACAGGGCCACAGATGGTGAGGACAATAGGAGGGCCTGCCTGTGAGAACAGTGTTGGACAAGAGACAGTATCTCAATATGTGCTGTGCATTAGCGTTCACAGGATTGGTCCTCATTCAACCCAACCCAGTCTTACTAATAACCTTCTTACTGGGCTCAGAATAGGAGTAACTGGGTGAAATTCCCTTGTCTGCATTACACAAGAGGTCAGAGTAATGATCTAATTGTCCCTCCTGCCCTTATAATCTACGAATCTGTGAACCTTACCTGTGGAGCCTCTAGGATAGTGGCTCTCAACCTTTACAACCACTGTACCGCTTTCAGGAGTTGGATTTGTCTTGTGTACCCCCAACTTTCATCACACTTAAAAACTACTTGCTTACAAAAGCAGACATAAGAATACAAAAATATCACAGCATGCTATTACTGAAAAAATGCTTACTTTCTCATTTTTACCATGCAATTATAAAATAAATCAATTGGAATATAAATATTGAACTTATATTTCAGTGTATAGTACAGGGGTCGGCAACCTCTGGCACATGGCTTGCCAGGGTAAGCACCCTGGTGGGCTGGGCCAGTTTGTTTACCTGCCATATTGGCAGGTTCGGGCAATTGAGGCTCTCACTAGCCGCGGTTCGCCGTCCCAGGCCAGTGGGGAGGGGTGGGAAGCCGCGGCCAGTATGTCCCTCAGCCCGCGGCACTTCCCACTGCCCCCATTGGCCTGGGATGGCGAACCATGACCAGTGGGAGCCGCGATCGCCCGAACCTGCCGACGCGGCAGGTAAACAAACTGGCCCGGCCTGCCAGGGTGCTTACCCTGGCGAGCCGCATGCCAGAGGTTGCCGACCCTTGGTATAGTACATAGAGCAGTATAAACAAGTCATTGTCTATATGAAATTTTAGTATGTATAGAATTTGCTAGTGCTTTTTATGTAGCCTGTTGTAAAACTAGGCAAATATCTAGATGAATTGATATAACCCCCTGGAAGATCTCGGCGTACCCCCAGGGGTACATGTACCACTGGTCGAGAACCAGTGATCGAGGGTACTTCCTTGAGGTCTGGGATGACATCAAACAAACATTAGACAATAATGGTAATTAAATGCTAATATAAATTAGTCAGGCAATTTTTTTCATTGGGATTACGGACTGGCATTATCTTCCTAATTATCTTTCTTTTATAGCTGTTTTTGTCTCTTTAAACTTTATTTAGCTCTTTATATTCTTTCTGATTTAAGTTGTTAATTTATTAAAATTTTCCATCAAATGTTGGGCACTGCAGCTACTGGGTATCCCACCATATCACTCCTGTCAATAGGATCCCATGTTTAAATGTTCGGTATGAGGTGAATTTTTTTCTACTCATATATTATTATTGCTATTTATTAAATTAGATTTTCCTATCTATGGAAGGGAAATGGATTTTGAAATGTCACGTATCTTATAAGTGATCACTCTTGCCAATTAACTTTTTTTAATGGTCAATACGGGAGGGATCTTGGAGTAGCATTAACCCAGGGGTTTTCAACCTGTGGTCCATGGAAACCTGGCAGTCTTCAGACTATGTCTAAGATTTCCAAAGGGGTCCACACCTCAATTAATAATTTTTAGGAGTCTTCAAATGGAAATAGTTTGAAAACCATTGCATTAAGCAATAAAGATTTATTAGTAGAAACATGCAACTTAAGTTTGGCCGATGAACCAGGTTAAAAAAAGTGGTCTATGATAATGAAAGTTATAAATGGTAGGTTTACACTGCAGCTGGGACTGTGCTTTGCAATGCAGGTACACAGACATGCTAGTTGTGCTTGAACTACCATGTTAAAAATAGCAGCGTAATCAGGGTAGGATGGGGGCAGCTCAGGCTAGCCACCTGAGCACAAACCCACTTGGACGTCCTGGGTATGTCCTCAATTGGCTGGCCCAAGCTGCTACCCATGCTACCCACGGTTACACTTTTATTTTTAGTGCACTAGCTCAAGCAGAGATTTCACATCTGTCTTTCCACACTGGAAGCACACTCCCCAGCTACAGTACAGACCTATCATAGGAGTGGTTGTAGCCTTTATTTAGTTTTTTGTTTGTTTGTTTGTTTATAGAAAGAGACTAATGACAACATTGTCCTCCTTCACCAACGGTATGCTAACTTCTGTTATTTCATTGACTTCAGTTAAGTTATTCCTGATTTACAATGGTGAAAGAGAAAGGGGAAGCAAGCCCTAAGCTCTTTATTAATTTTGGACAGTTTACTAGCTAATGACAATACACATTTGTGGAATCACTTTACAGAGCAACTTAGGACACAAAAAAGAAAACAAAAATGAAGAGCCAGATTCTCAGCTAGCGTATATGGAGCTATGCTCATTTACACCAGCTGAAAATCTGGCCTCATGTGCGGAAGCATTGATAGCTTGATTCCTGTGGAAACTGGAATTACAGTGAAGATGTATGAAAGACCACTCTTATTACATAGCAACTTGGACCCGAATCATTCAGTGACATACATGTGGGTTTTTCCCACTGCCTCCATAGATCCCATTGAAGTCAAAGGATTCCCAGTCGTGTTTCCTAGCAACAGTGTTGTTTTTGCTGTGTAATGGACACCAGTCGAGAGTGAGACTTGCCGTACTTCAATCAGCTACTTCTTTATGTTTTCTAATCCTTTCAGGAGAAAGAAAAATAAATGTGTTTACCATTAAGAGGACTTAGTTCAGCCAGCTTTAAGGGAAAGATTTATGAGTTATGATGGATAATGGATAACTTATTGCCAGAGATTTATCCAGTCCAGTAGTTATCAAACCTACTGGTAGAGCTGGTGGAGGAACTTTATTAGTAGAACAAATATGCTAGAAAATGTGTGTAAAGAAACCAGAGATGCAGAAAGTAAGGAAGTTTTGTTAGTAAGCTGAAGAAAGGCAGGGTCTGATAAGGGATCTAAGAACTTGTCACAGATAAACTATTGAGTACACATTGCAACATATATTATTTTTCAGATGTGATCCTTGAGGTCTGAATTTGCTCTCATTTATATTGTATCAGTTTTATACAGTGTCATTCTGTTTACCTCTGTGCCATTATTTCTGTTTTATATTAGAGTAAATTTTGGTAGAATCATGCCCTTAGCTTTTGACACAGTAGCCAAATTGAAAAATAGGTAAGTTATTTTCTTCATGTAAGTTCTGGGACCTTCTGGGTATATGTTAAAGATTTTTCTTTTTCTGGCACTGGTAATATTCTATGAACTAACCAAAAAGGAAGGCATAACTTAAAAGAGTCAAAGCACAGAAGGCTTCTGTTTGGAGGGTGAAGCTGATATGCTACAAAGATGGTAAGGGGCAAAAGTGAACATGTAATTTGGCTCTGGTTATTGGGTCAGAATTTTTTTTTAATGACATGAAAGACAAAATTGCATTTGTGACAGATGTGAGATCTTGGAAGCTTCAAAGACTATTATAGTGAGATGTGCCAAATGATATATTCATAGATTATTGTATCAATAAACACTATCTGTAGCTTTGTGTTCCTGACTTGCTGGGACCATTGTGTCATTTGAGGATCAGCATAACACTCAAGGTTCCCCTCAGGCCATTTCCCACCCCAGAATACCTCTTCCAAACCTCCAGCTGGCCCCAACATGCCCCCTGTGCTAAAGGGAATGAGGAGGAGCTACCATAAATACTGGGGAAATTGTTAGGAGCCCCTCTAAGGTCCATTTGTGCTGCTCCGCTGAGGCAAAGAGAACTTAGCAGATGCTAAATATCTGACCTGTGCTTCTAGTACGTGGATCTTCTGTTTTAAGGCCACACCTGATATAAACTACTACATTCTGGCTTTCTTGTTTATTATGAACTCACTCTTTATAACATGGATCTCATTGCAAAACTTAAATCCCATATAGCCATACATAGACATTTGTATCTTGTCCATACAATTAATAAAAATGAAGAGCAGATTCAGTATTATGAAGTACACTTTGAACATTTCCTAACACTCCCTTTATTAATACACATTATTTCTGAATTGCTGTTAAGATGCCATTGGATGAATGGCACAGGTCATTCTATGCATTAACATTTTTTGTAAGTCTACTGATGATAGTAATTGAAATGTACTCCAATTACTTTCTGGATGGGGTGTATTTCAAATTATGCCTGTGTTGCTTATTTTCCTATTCAAATCCACCTCTCTGGCAGTAGGATCAAATGATGTGCAGCTCAGAGACAGCGTCTTCAGATCTTCCCCTCCAGAACTGAATTAGGCTACAACATGTAGTCTCATATGTTTGCACATACAAGGAAGGTTAGATGGTGATTTTCATACTAAGTACTACAGCTAGACACAAATCCTGGGTCTGATTCTGCCACACTTTCTCAAGTTGAATACTGTCATACTTCATAAGAAGTCTCATATATGTCAATGAGACGACTCCTGGAGTAAGGCACTACCCAGTGTGAGGAAGAGTGATAGAATCTGCCTCATAGAAATTAGATCTGGAAAAGTCCTGCTAGAACACCTGTTCTATCCCCTGTCGATGCTAAATGGTTCAAGAAAACATTTAAGATCCTTTAAAAGTGTGCGTGAAATTCTGGCCCTATTGAAGTCAGCAAGAGTTCTGCCATTGACTGAACTGGGACTAGGATTTCATCCTCTATGCCTTAGCAAGAAAGTATTTAAGAAAATACAAAAATGTTTCTAGTCTTCAGCTCTCCATTTATTGTTATCAAACCACAGCTACACCAGACCTATTCTGTACAGAAAAATAAGCAACATCAATACATAGTTTCCAAGATCTTGAATAATTTTCCATGCCAGACCACTTGAATGAGGCTGTCCATAAGTGACCACTTGACAGAGCAGATAAAACATACTTTTTGCAGCATATTTTATTACTCTATGTTCACAAACATGCATTAAACTTGCATATTGTTGGAGTATGTGGTTATTGCTAACACAATTTGCAAGTCATTACGTAGAGTAAATAATTTACACATCAAAAACTGATTGCTATCCAGAAATTACTGTGATTGCTGTTTTATTAGGTTTTCAAACATTTCTCCCCGAGAACAGTCAAGTAAGTTCACTTTGAAATGTGTTAAAATTAGGGGGAAAAAGTCCTAGATACATAAAGCATTCCTTTGTGCACTACATTCATTGCATGCATTATATAGATTGGTGGTGCAGACACAGCTTCTTAAGGGATGTGAAGTAGCTGTTTTCATTTTCTTCTCTGAAGGAATTTTGTTGTAAGAGATGTGAGCAGAATGGGGTTAAAGGAGCACAGGTCTTCTTTTTTCCCCAGCTCCCTTTTTTAGCTTAGCCAGTTGCTAAAAATCACAGTGCTTTAGAATGCAGTTAATTTACCTAAGGCTAAACCTGAAGTCTGGATATAGCCAGGAGCTTTAAAGAAGAGATATTACACCCGGGTAAGGGCTGCATTACTTTACCTGGAAAATTTTTCAACCTGCATAATAGCTTGGTTACAAAAGGGACAGATAAAGTCAGTGTCTTCTTTTTTTTAACTCACTGTCTATCAACTTATTCATGTTTCAAACATATATTCCAAAGATTTGGAAGATTCTGACAAATGCAAATCTTCTGTCTTCTTTCCCTATCCACTTGAAAGGCAGGAATTATGATGTTTTTTGATCCTTTTTTTGTGTGCGCATTTGCCATTAAAATAGCCATTAAAGCAACATATTGAAAAAAAGATGTCAAGATTTTTAGGCCTCTAAATTAGCCTAACTATGACTGTGATCCCATTTGGAAAGTTTCACTTTCAGAAATCCACTGATATATTGATTGTTGCAACCAGTTGTGTCACCATCTGAAAATGTAATTAAAAAATGCTTTTGCCTGACTTACTGAATGACTAGCCATGAACAAAGATGTGCACACACAGGGACAAATTCTGCAGTTCTTAATCAAGTTAAATCCCATTGATTTCAATAGCAGTTCTGCTCAATTAAGGACCATAGGTTTTGGCCAATGCATTCTTGTGTACAAGGACAAATAATGGAATTCAATATAGTTTTAGGGTGGGGAATATCTTATATCCTATTTCATATATGGATCAAACCAATGCAATAGAGGAAAAAATTATTTCTGTTCTATTATATATATTTTCCTTTACCGCCCTCACCACCATAGTATCTGATCACAAGACAAATAAGATATGTATAAATTGCCAGTAAAATAAGAAAACAAAATTTGTCTGTAGTCTTGCCTTCCTGGGGTTTGATCAACTCTATTTAGATTGCTTCCCTTGCCCCACATCAGCCTCTCGTTCTTAGCTTTTGCTATGGTGGGTGAAAAGGTGGGTTTGGTATGGGGCTCTGAAAGAAGTCAGACTACAACACATTCTGATGTGATTTTAAATGGTGTGATGTACAAGCCAACCAAAAAAGTTGAAAGGCATATTTTACTCTAGAAACCGTACACCTTTATTCTAGAAATCAGATTGGAAATTGTTGAAGAAAAAGGCTTCCACTCGATATTTCTATTACTTCTTGATTTTATTAGGGCCTGAAATACTAGGCTGAAATGTTATGGAATCTTCTGGTAGAGAAGGTTCTAGAGGAAACAGCAGGAGGGAAAATTCCTGGCAATAGAGCTGCACTGCCAGGGAGTTTGAGTTGAGAGCAGTGAACACGGGAATTATTGCCTCCATGAGGATTGCCCTAGCTTGCATTGGCAGAGGACAACACACTTTGGGATCCAACCCACTGTTCAGCTGAGGGAGCTTCCAAAGTTTTCCTCTTTCATTTTCTGAAGGAATAGGAGATATGTCACATCATGGGAAGAGCATAACTGAGTATTCTGGTGCAGCACTTCCATAGTGTAGGGCAGAAGTGAGTAAAAAAGGAAAGTCTAATTGAATTTTTAAACCTTCTGCCACCCTCCCACCCCCAACCCCCCCAAAAAGAGAGAGTCTGTTCAGGCTTACTGATCCCTAGTGATTGTGCAGGATCTGATATTTCTGAGGGGTACTGGATGGAATCAGTGATAAGGATTAGTCTTAATTCATGGCAACACACAACTGCAAAAATGAATCATGAAAATGCTGTACAAAACAAAATTGAACTTTCCTAAAATGTAAAGTAAATACTTTGTTGTGCATGCAAGCCTAAGAAAGCAGATCATCTCATAATTGCTAGCCTAACCAAGCAAATGAAAAGATGATCAATTCCAAGTACAGTATCTCATAAAAACCATAATTTTCGATTGGCTGATTGCATCACTCTCTGAACCACTCATTCCTATTTTTTAGATGGAACACTCAATGCTATTATAGAGAAAGAACAGAATGTCCTAAGAGCAATATCTATTCCATTGAAATTCTTAAGAGGATAGCTATGAGAAACGTGCCTAAATTATTCTTGGTGACTATGGGTAAATTATTTCTTTGAGACAGATCCTCCCACTTTGGCTGAATTGAGATGCTCTCTTGTAACTCCCTGACTTATAAGGCATTTGCATTTGGAATAAAAAAATCTATTTTAGTGTAAGGTATACTAGAGCCATGAAACTCATCTAGAGTCATATAAATCATGTGCAAAATTTACATGCTGTAAAAGAGACTAGAGATCCAGTCTTTATCATCAGGGGAGTACATTCCTTATTCTAGTCAAACCTACTATTGGCCATTTTATTATGATAAGGTATTCACCTTACATTTTACAAAATTAACCAAACACTTAGACCAATTTGATCTCAGCACTCAGAAGACTGGGTGCAACAGGGGATTGCCATGCAGCAAATCACACAAAGAAGTTCTTAAAGTACAATTTATGGGGAATAGGGCCCTATTGCATCAATAGAATCTGATTAGTTAGAAAGAGAAGATGAGTTTTGTTTTTTTCTCATGGGACTCAAATAGAGATTATAGTGAAGGAAGACATAATGTTAGAAAAAAGAAGCTTCTGTGTCCATTGCAAAAAGTATTAAGCCCAGTAGCAGTCTGTGAAGCTACCTGATTCCATCTTTCTCATAGGCATTGACCTGCATGGCATCAATCTAACAATTCAAATCATGTCTAACTTGATGAGTTGTGAGCTTTGTGATGTTATATATTCTGTAAGGCTTCTTCATATCATCCTTAAAGTACTGGAACCCAAGAAATAAAAATAAGGAGGAAGGGGACAACTTGTATTGTTTGAATGCAACACATTTTTTTTCACAACATTGAGTTAGTCACTTGTTCATGATTCCATTCTGAATAGTAAAACAGGTAATGAATACTTCAAAGAAAAAAAAGCTCTGTTATATCACATGTACTTATTCTTCCACAGAATTAATCATCCCACGTACATTTTGTAAAAAAGTGTGAAAAATTATCAACAAATACCAGGAAATGTCCTTTGTAACAATAAGCCTCTTAATATTTTAATTTAAGTTTCCATTTATAAATGCTTTACTTAGCAACAAGAAACCTTTCCTCATAAGTCAGAATGATATTAGACTTTTTTTTGCAACTGCATTATATTGTTGACTTATATCCAGTTTGTGATCCAATATAACCCAGAGATGAGTTTCAGAAGTACTACTACCTAGCCAGTTATGTCCCATTTAATAGTATTGCATCTGAGTTTTACTTCCTAAAGTGAAGTACTGTGCACTTGTCATTATTGAATTTTATATTGTTGATTTCAAAACAATTGTCTAATTTATCAAGGTCCTCTTGGATTCTAATCCTGTCCTCCAAAGTGCTAACAACTCCTCCCAGCTTGGTGTTATCTGCACATTTTATAAATATACTCTCCACTCTATTATTTAAGTCATTAATTAAAATTTTAAATAGTACCAGATCCAGGACAGACCCCAGCAGTATCCCACTAGATACACCCTCTCAGTTTGACAGCGTACCATTGATAACTACTCTTTACTGTGGTCCTTCAACCAGTTTTGTGCCAACCTTATAGTAATTTCATCTAGACCACATTTCCCTAGTTTGTTTATGAGAATGACATGTGGGACTATGTCAAAACCCTTAGTAAAATTAAGATATATCACGACTTCAGCTTCCTCCCTATCCATTAGTCAAGTAATATTATAAAAGGACATTAGGTTGGTTTGGCATGATTTGTTTTGACAATACATGTTGGACATAACTTAAAACTTCATTATCCTCAAAGTGCTTACAAATTGATTGTTCCATAATTTGCTCCAGTATCATCACAGGAATGGCTTCCTTGCCTATTCTGTCAAGGTTTGGATGTACAGCTGAATCGGGTTGAACTGACTGAAAACTTTCAGATTTGTTGGTGAATCAAAAATTGCGTTTCTGTTCTGTTCCACAGCAGGTATTTGAATGTAGATCTCCCACCTCTCAGGCAAGTGCCATAACCACTGAGCTAAAGGTTCTGGGGGAGGGGTGGCATGTTTTTGAATGGCTGAAACTATTTGTGTCAAATTTACAAATAGTTTTGAGCCATCTGAAACTTCATGTTTTGTTGAGTAAAGTATTTGTCTGAAAAATTTCCTCCAGCTCTACTTGGCTGGCCATTTTAAGGCATGAAGTAAATAAGGGGATTTTTTTAAAGTAAAAAATGTACAAAGCAGAGTCTTTGAAAAATATGCTCACAGTACTGGGTGTCCAAGGTGTCGGAACATTCAGACGTGAGCTGTGTACGGAGCTATTGGAATTTCCAAAACCTCACTGGTGATTATATGGTACTAGGCTTTCCTATGCTGTTCTACTTGTTTTTAAATATCACAGTTTACCCCATTTCCAGCTATCCTTACTCAACACTTGTCAGTACTCTTCTCATGGGAAGCCTGTGGCCTGCTAAAGCAGTGCAATGTTCCTTCTCACACCTGATTTGACAGAAAAATCTCAGATACTAGTGGGAGTGGGAGGTCATGGGAGGTCGGAGAGGGGAGGTTAAAACAATGTTAAGTCTGCTTTTCACACTCTGTGGGGAGTTTATACATTCTATAGACCATGTTTTTTGAAGTCTGAGGTGAGGCAGATATCTGGTTAGGTGACTATCTAGACTTTCAAGGGGAGCTGGGCATTTTCAAGCTACTGTTTGACTGCACCCAAGCTGAGTGCCAAGGGTGTGGCAAGATTTTCAAAAGCACCCATGCAATCATCTGGATGGTCACAGCAAAGCAGAAATACACTTTAAGTGCACATCGGCATATGTAAATTATCAATAGACACACACTAATGAGGTCTGGACACCCAGTGTTGCCTGAAGTAACAAGCTATTTTCAGAAACCTTAAGGATGGCCAATAGAGCAAGTCAGAAAACGCTACTTCTTTTTTGGAGGATTTCACAATTTCAAAATTTGTTTTCACTGGGATTTGGAACCAAATCCAAAATTTTCAAAATTCTCCATGAAATGAGATGGAGTCTTGGCTGTGGGGCAATGCACTTAGTGGAAGTCATAAGGTCCCCAATTCAGAGGCAATTCACCTGCTGCACTGCTCTAGAACCACTGATCTTGGAAGCCCAGGCTTCCCAGCAGATCACCAAGTGGGCTGCTGAGGAGCTGGGCTGGCAATCTGGTAGGAAACCTGACAGTTTCCTGGAGGAACATCATTGAAATCAAACTGTCTCCATGGAATATTTTGATTCCAGTGAATGAGAAAACTCTAACAAAAACTGTTCTGTTTGACCTTTTCTGACCAGCTCTTATGGTCAACCCCACAGGATTTGGTGCAGAATCTGGATCTGGTGATAAGAAAATGGTAGTGTGACAAAGTGAACTGTCACTGGGGGAAGGGAAAACAATCAAGCAGCTGACTCCAAGTAACCATTCTCTCAGAGGCTGTTGGGAGTGGGTGGGGTCTGGGGTCTATAAAAGCCAGACCTAACTCAATCCACAGAGAGACAGAAAGAGAGACTAAGACTGGAGTTCTGAAGAAATGTCAAGAGAGGAAAGAGATCCAGAGAAGATAAGGAGAAGAGAAAATGGAAAAATGTACTGAGTTTGGGGAGAATTGGGCACTGGCTGACCTCGCTGGGAAACTTCCAACTAAGAAAAATGGGACTAAAGACTGGGTGTTTTGATGATAAATTAAATACTGACATACCTCCTACATTCTCTTTGACATCCCCCCTCTATTTTCTTCTGTGGAGGTCAGGTTATCTTTGTCCACCAGACAATGGCTTGGTGACATTTGGAGTTGTGGTATTTGGGACTTAGCCAGAGCGCCAAGTCATATTAGTGATCATCTGCCAAATTTCCTTATAAATCCACAGGCAGGAAAGATGGAGGTGACGGTAGGGAATATTAAAAAGTCATATATGCTGGAGAGGATGTGGAGGAACAGGATGTTTTATATGTTTTGTGAGAATACCTTGGTATTCTAGGGGAAAATAACAAATAGACTTTTTCAGGATACAGAACCCAGAGTGATCCTAATAGGTTACAGTACAAAGGAGGTCATTAACTGAAGGAAGAAACCACTGTAACACAATTACTACCAGTAGCTAGATTGCTTATTTTTGGAAAAGGAAAGATCCCCAATACTTGTGGAGGATGGAAAGGACTTCGAGATTTCAAAATTTGGTTTAATTTTTAATTGGAATAGAATCCAAAAATTAGCATGATTTCATGAGGCATTTCAATGTCTATGGAACTGCATTTTCCAATGGAAAATGGTTTGGATAAACTTTATCTGACCAGCTCGAATGGTTACCATTTTTGGCATCTGAACAAAATAAATTCATAGATAATGATGAGAGGTTCATCAAATACACATGCATATTTAAATGTAGCAAATACAGGTTATGAATAAGATTAATTAATACTTACATGTAAAGATCATGTTTTTCAATAATGATAATATAAAACTGAAAGAGTCACAGAAACAGACCCTATATTTACAGAAATGAATCCCCTTCAAGGATGAGCTGCTGGGTGAGCGCTCAAGAATTTTCTCTGCCTTCATGTGAGGTCAGGTTGTAAAGTGAGTAATACTGTAGGGTAATCTAGCCTTGGTTCTCTCATAGGGATGTCTGAGGCCTCACAATTGCCAGTATAGATGGGAGTATAGCCATGCATAGAATTCCTACATGATTTGATGCTGTATATTCCTTTCCATAGAAAGCGAATATCATCTGTAATCCCCGTGGAGCATAGCATTCAGATGGCAAGCTTTCTCAGGCAAAGAAATTTATTATAATTTATTTTTGTACTACACCCAGCACAATGGAGCCTCAATAGTGACTGAGACCTTTCAAAGACACTGTATTTTGGGTTGATTAATAATAATTTAGTTAAGTGTCTGGGCACACAGAGGATCTAATGACAAGGATGGTGAATGTGCAGCTTCCCTGACTGCTAAGAAGGGGACATGACTTCTCTGTGTTAGCCCCTCTAGTTGTCACTTCAGCTTATATCAAAGGTATCAGATGGCATTAGGGTTCTTCTATACTGAGGTCAAGGTAGGTCCACTGAGGTTCATAGACCCTGAAAGAAAAATAAGGTCATCTCATCCTCTGTATGTTTGCTGCCCTTGGCTGAAGTCAATGAAACCTGAAGGTGCTCTCTAACTTCAGGAGTTGCTCAGCACCTTGCAGAATTGGGCCCCAAGTAGGTAGCTCACTCTATTTTTTATATTCCAATCTCTGTGTATATCAATCAGTTGAATAACTGAAACTGAGTGAGGTTAGGATAGTTATCAGAAAACTTTTCTTTTGATAATTTGTTTTTATGACTATACTCTTGTTTCCAAGGCTCATGAAAAAAATCAGAAACAATATTTTTCCTTTTCAAAACCAAGCTATTCTGAACATATTTGTTCTTCTATCAGTCTCAGCCATTCAGAAACAGTAATGAAAGCCAACAATTTTATATTCAAGCACAGCTTGAAATGTGGTATGATATTGATGCAATGACTGCAAGATCATATATTAGAGTGAATTGTGCAGTAGAATTAATTACCCACATTTTGACATGTTTAGCCAATCACAATGTAAATGTTTAAAGCCTAATTTTATAATAATATTTATTCAAAGATTATTCAACTCTTTACAAATATACAATGCATATGAATGAACTCATAAGAAAGATATTCTACATTTTTACAGGTGCTAATAAACAATGCAACAATGCTAATAAACAATGTTGTATGTTGCATGCATATAGTGAAATCAATAGCCCTTTTCACACCCATAGCTGCAGAGAGTGAGGGGGTACCAGAAGCCAGACATAATCTTCCTAAAATGCATATAGGAAGACACATACATGTCCTATAGTGGAGAATTCACCCAAGAGTGATGCTTACACCTCCCCTGGAGTTGAGGATATGCCCTTCTATTCCATTAAAGTCTGCTAGCCAACAGGGAAGCAAGATGGAGCCATAAAACTGATCCTTTGGGATATCCAATACTGCTCTGATTCTTTTATTTTTTTCTGCTTCTGAAGTTGAAAGGTCATGCTCATGGCTGCCCTCTGCATGGATGACCTCCTTCAACTCTGATACACCCACACTATGTGTCCAAGCTGAATTCTTGTCATAAACATTTATAAACAATCAAATTATTTATAAATACAAGATAAAATATAGAGTTTAAATTTGAATAATAGAATTGTCTTTGGATTAATGGCATAAAAGCTTTGTGGCAGACATTTTTAAACATAAAGGAGATATTAAATTATGTGCTAATTATCATCGAATTAAGCTAGCAACTCGATGTGTCTTTGGAGAAGGCATGCATTCGTGTACCAAGATAATTAGTTTGGTGGATTTTGCCATGGAGACATGTGCTGGAAGGATATGTCTGTCTTTTCCAGGATATGTATGATTGAGTGCCTATCACAGTCAAAACCAAATGGGTCTACAGCAAAGTATTTCCAGTAAATGTTGGCCTGTATCAGTCATCATTGTTGAACCCTTTTTGGTATCTGGTTGTCTTGGATATGATAAATGAAACTATGCAAATGGAGCCTCATTGGAATATGATGTTTGCTGATGACTTAATGATAAGTACAGAAGACTGTGAGATGCTGCAAACCAACTTTGAATAGTGGTAACACAATTTTGGGCAGGTATGACTTAGAGTGAAATTTGACTGAGGCTATGAAAATTAAGAGAGTAGGACCCACCATAAAGGATATTACAGGCAGAGAGTTTAGAAGAGTGAAAGAATTTTAAAACCTACACTCAGTGATTCCTGACAAAGATGATGTCCAGAATGATGCCTGGCTTTGAGCCTCAGCTGCATGGTGCAAATGGTGGGAGCTGACCCCAATTCTCTGTGAGAAAAAGATGTGGAAAAAGTTAAAAGTTTACAAAACTGTAATTTGACCTAACCTAATGTACATAACAAAGACTGGGCCAGCCACTAGAAAAGAAATCAGTATGCTCTCCATCATGGAAATGAAGATATTGATATGGACAAATGGTTGACATTCTGTGATATGAAACGAAGTGAGTTTGTGAGGTGCTTAATGAGGGTTGCCCTAACTGAAAAAAACAAGTTGGGGGAGGCTAGGCTACATTGATACATCTGTCAGGGATGGTCTAGATAATACTTAGTCCCACCATGAGTGCAGGGGACTAGACTAGATGACCTCTCGAGGTCCTTCCGGTCCTATGATTCTAAGATATGGACATGTCCAGTGGAGAATTGAGAGTTCTACTGGTAAGGTAGCCTTTGCAATGATCATGGACAGAAGATGACTAAGAGGAAGGCCAATGACTCAGTACCTGGACTGCATATCAGTGGACCTTTAAGAGACCATTTTGCATGACAGCCAGATGTACAATCTTGAGTTCTGTAAGAAGGCTGTAAAAATCATTGACTCCAAATAGGAAAGTGGCAAGGAAAAAAAAGTCTAAGAAAACTGGAAATAAATTAACTTATGAGATGTAAGTAAGGTAAATGACAATAGGAAGGCAAAATGCCACAGGTTTTATATGACAATTATATGTGAAGTGCAGTTGTGGAACGCTTTTTAGCGATATGTGCCAACTTTTGAACAGTAATATAAATTTTAGGTAAAGCGTCATCTCTAGAAGTAGAGATATTCTACAAGTTGTTCTGTACAAGGACAATGAATATGAGCAAAATGAAATTCTTAAGTGAGTTTTTAGAATGTGTGAAAGTCATTAGTGGGGTATGAAATCAAGCTAAAATAGCTCTAATGACAATAATTAGGAATGCTGGAATACCCCCATGAGTTCATATAATTGCTAGTATCTGCCTGAAGTTTAGATACTTGCAAATAATCTTTCCAAGCTGTTTTCACAATTCCTTGATGACATTGCATAGCAGGAGCTGCAGAGATTGTGCAAAAATCTTTTTTTCATGTTGTTGCCCTGTTCATTTTTCACTGTAACTAGATTAAAATGTATCTTAAATTAGAACTGAAGATACAGTTCTTCACTATTTGGTCCTTAATTAACTATAGTAGAGGCCATTCAAAACTGGACATTTGCCACCTGCAGTAGTAAAATTTACTGAGAGTATTGGCAATATTTTCCATTCTGAGTAGAAGGGACACTACAGAGGCTTTGAAAAAGTAAAATACTATGGTGAAATGAATATTTTGATTAACATTGTAATGGTTTTGTTTGAAATTATGAATGGTTGAACCAGTCTGAATAAAATAAGAACTAACCTAAACTTGCACCAAACCTTGAATCAAGTCTTTCTTGAGATTCAAAAAGTTTTATGTTCTAGTTATATCACAATGAACGTGAACCTCCAGACCTGATGCTTACCCCTCACTAATACAAATAGTAGCTGTTTCCTCAACCTAATCCAAAATTAAAAGAGCATACAGAGAAACAAGGTCCTCCAGTGTTTGCCCCACACATTTGTGGCCTCCATTGTTATATGCAGGAATTAAGCCACACATCCTGAAAGTGCTCCAAATTGTACAAAATACATGATTTCATCTGTTTAGCAGGACTGGTCACCATGAACACACCAGCTCAGTGGTCCATTCTCTACTTAGGAAATTTAAAGTCAAATTCAAGGTTTCTTTCCTTGTTTTCAAGACCCTTCATGGGAGTGACACTTGCTCCCAGAAAAAAAATGGCTTCCCCTCCATGACAATGGCTTCCCATGACAGCTACATTTTTCTGAAACTATTCACCAAAAGAAAGAGATTCATAGTTGCAAGAGACAGATCTTTCACAGTAGCTGGATCTACACCATGGACTCCAGAGATAGCACAAGAAGAACTCCACATGGACTCCTCCTGAGGGTCAAAATGACAGTCTGGACCTTTACATAAAATGCTTCTGCCGACGTGCACAGGCAGAAATTGTGGAAAAACAACATTGCTTGCCTCATGACCTAAGTCGTGCAGAACGCAATGCCATCCACAGCCTCAGAAACCACCCTGACATTATAATCAAAGAGGCTGATAAAGGAGGTGCTGTAGGCATCATGAACAGGTCAGACTACCAAAAGGAGGTTGCCAGACAACTCTCCAATACCAAATTCTACTGGCCACTTCCTCATATCCCACTGAGGAATACACTAAGAAACTGCACCATCTACTCAGGACACTCCCTACTCTAACACCGGAACAAATCAACATACCCTTAGAGCCCTGACCAGGGTTATTCTATCTACTACCCAAGATCCACAAACCCGGAAATCCTGGACGCCCCATCATCTCGGGCATTGGTACTCTCACTGAAGGACTGTCTGGATATGTGGACTCTCTACTCAGACCCTATGCCACCAGCACTCCCAGTTATCTCTGTGACACCACTGATTTCCTGAGAAAACTACAATGCATTGGTGACTTTCCAGAAAACACCATCCTAGCCACCATGGATGTAGAGCCTCTATACACAAACATCTCACACACAGATGGAATACAAGCTGTCAGGAACAGTATCTCTGGTGATGCCACAGCACAACTGGTTGCTGAGCTCTGTGACTTTATCCTCACACACAACTATTTCAAATTTGATGACAATATATACCTCCAGGCCAGCAGCACTGCTATGGGCACCCGCATGGCCCCACAATATGCCAACATTTTTATGGCTGACCTGGAAAAACGCTTCCTCAGCTCTCGTCCACTCACGCCCCCTCTCTACCTATGCTACATTGATGACATCTTCATCATCTGGACCCACGGGAAGGTGACTCTGGAAAAATTCCACCACTGTTTCAACAGCTTCCACCCCACCATCAACTTCAGCCTGGACCAATCTACATGGGAGGTCCACTTCCTAGACACCACGGTGCAAATAAGTGACAGTCACATTAACACCACCCTATACCAAAAACCCACCGACCACTATGCCTACTTTCATGCCGCCAGCTTCTATCCCGGACACACCACACGATCCATTGTCTACAGCCAAGCACTGAGGTACAACCACATCTGCTCCAACCCCTCAGACAGAGACCAACACCTACAAAATCTTCACCAAGCATTCTCAAAACTACAATACCCACATGAGGAAATAAGGAAACAAATCAACAGAGCCAGACGTGTATCCAGAAGCCTCCTACTGCAGCAAAAAAACTTCAGGACCAGACTTCAAAGAGAAACTGCTGAGCTTCAGTTCATCTGCAAATTTGACACCATCAGCTCAGGATTAAACAAAGACTGTGAATGTCTAGCCAACTACAAAAGCAGTCTCTCCTCCCTTGGTGTTCAAACCTCAACTGCTAGAAGAGGGCCTCATCCTCCCTGATTGAACTAACCTCGTTATCTTTAGCCAGATTCTTGCTTGTATATTTATACCTGCCGCTGGAAATTTCCACTACATGCATCCTACAAAGTCGGTATTCACCCATGAAAGCTTATGCTCCAATATGTCTGTTACTCTATAAGGTGCCACAGGACTCTTTGATGCTTTTCCAGAGATAGAGTGACCGTGCAACTAACTATTTTTAGAAATAAATGCAAAACTTATTTCCTTCTTCTTAGTTTCCCTCTATAAGTCACACATACACATACACACACACATTCATGCACAAACAAAAAAAACAATCAAGCTATTTCTGCTGTGATGGGGAAGAAAAGACTGCATGTGAGATCCGTACTCCAATTTCTGTTTTTTAATAGTTATGAAGCTCTCTAATACTATGCTTATAGTGACCATAAAAGTATATAGATAAGATAGACGACTTGTCCACTAAGAATTGAACTGAATTTATTTAAAATCAATAACTCTTCTCTAGATCAGTAAAAATGTGTTTCATCAATAAATAAGTAAAATGGCTGAAAAAGCGTAGAGTTTGTAGTATATGTAGTACATGATACAAAGCTTGCTGAAATCTAACTTTTAACCAGGTCCTGTATAGTTCACAAGCTATAATAAAAAAAATGAATTTAGAGAGATATCAGTGCTTTTTCACAGTATTCTAAGGACCAAACCCTGAGAGGTGAGTGCTTTGGCCCCTTATCTACTGAATTCAATAAACACCAGGGGAAGAAGAAGTAAGCACTAAAAAAGCCATCTGAATTGTAAGAATCTCAGATGGTGAAAAAATACACAAACTACATTAGCTGTTAGTTATAAAATGACTCATTTTTATTTGTATTAAACCAGTTCAAATCATAACCACTACCAACAAAAAAATATCTGATCTGGAATTTATCTTCTGGCCAACCAGGTGTCTTTATTCTACTGAGCATATTTTGTGGAATTAATCATGTTTTCAGAACTTGTTCTCATGGTCTCAAGTCTGTTTATGATTTCCAATCTGACCTATAGCTTGTAAGATATTGTCATTATCCACAACATACATCTGGATATCACATTATTACTTGGTCAATCATATTCTATGCCAAAAACATATGTTTTCATTAGCAGTAAATATTTCAGAACTTGATTGTTGCTGTTGTACAGCTCAGAGATAAATCAGTGTTTAAACTGAATCCTGAACTTCACCAAATAGCAGATTATCAATTTCCACCAAATTGTACTTATATATATGTGGTCACTAGCGGTGTGGCATATTACATGTTAAAAGGTCAGATGCGGCAACAAACTGATGTAATTTTGACATTAAATAGAATTTGAAGACTAGCATCAAAGTAAAATAGTTGTTATAGCATCCAGTCATGTCTCGTGTTTTGTATGGATAAAATCCTTTCCTGTGGGTTAGGAATTGGATTTTGCTGAAGTATGTGAGTTTTAGGTCTTTGTGCCTAGTCTTAGGTTTCTCATGAATAATCATTAAAATAAAGTAAAAAAAATCCAATAAGGGATTTATTCTAGAACTCCAGAATTTTTTATAAATGCAGCAGAAAATAATCCTTGGTAGTATAGAGATAAATACATAAACATAGCCCACAAGTAATGGAATTCATTGCAGAGTTCTGCACTCATTCATCATTATTCCATAGTAAACAAGCTATATAAGCTAATAGATGTTTCTCTGGCCAGCTGATGAGGGATTTCCACAGTCTACCTCTTTCCCTAGAAGTAAGAGGAGTCCAGGGGGCTGTTAGCAATATCATTCATGGTGCAGTGTCCTGGAGGGAAGACATAGAATGGAAAAGGACCAAATACTCAGAAGTGCTGAACTCTACTTGGAAAGTGCTGAGAAACCTCAGATCCCATGGACTTCACAAATGAAAGCTGAATATGATCAGCACCTTGTAGAATGTCCAAAGTATCTTTCAGGATCATGTCTGCGATTCCCCTCCAATAATGGGTGCTGGATGGAAAAGTCTTGAAGATATAAACACAACATGGGGTCTTCTGGAGAAACCTTTAGCAGTCCACACCTCCTCAGCTCTATCATGATTCTGAAGGAATCTCCAGTTCTCACCACACTCACTCTCCAGTGATGAGGAGCCTTTTATAGTTCTCTTACCCACCAATAGTACAAGGAATCCTGGTTGAGGTCTTACTGTTTTCAGCAGCTTCCCTTTCTTTACAGGAAACAACAGACTCCAGTGATGGATATTATTTCACCATCCACGAGACTGTTAACCTCATTTTCAGCTTAACTATAGGATTTATATGAAGACTTATGTTGGATATTTTTTCAACATTGCCTGTATTGAACACTATTATTAGTTATTATTCATATTATTTTGAATGTCAGCTTTCTTTCTGAGACCATTGAATAACACTAATGGGGGGAGTATGTAATACATCATTGACTCAAGATATATCTACCAAATAAAATCTGTGCATGGCTCTAACTGAACTAGCTTAAATTCAGCTAGCACAGGTAACTATAGGAATCATAGGATCACAGGGCTGGAAGGGACCTCAAGAGGTCATCTAGTCCAGTCCCCCACACTCATGGCAGGACTAAGTATTATCTAGATCATCCCTGATAGATGTTTGTCCAACCTGCTCTTAAAGATCTCCAATGATGGAGATTCCACAACCTCCGCTGCTGGAGTGGCCCAGGGACAGCCACAGCAGCCACTGCTGTGGTGGCCTCCGGCAGCGGCCCCTGTGGAGCAGCCATAGTCCTCAGCCCTGGGCAGCAGTCTCCGGCCGGCTGGCTGGAACAGCTGTGGTCCGTTGGCCCTGGTAGTGGTGCCCGAGCGGCCAGCCAGAGCAGCTGCGGTCCACAGCCCACAGCCCCCAGTAAGTAGTGCCACTGTCCTCAGGTGCCCCCCCAGCAGTGTCCCCCTTCGTCCTCCCCCAGACGCAGCTCCTCAGACTCCCCCCTAGGAGTGGCGCCCGTGGCCCCCCAGCACCTCTCCCCCAAGATTTAATCACAGGTATTTTCCATATAAGTAATGGACAGGTCACAGGTCATGATTTTTTGTTTATTGCCCGTGACCTGTCCATGACTTCCACCAAAAATACCCGTGACTAAATCGTAGCCTTACTCAGAAGTAACAGGATCTCCCTGGAAATGTGTGAGGAGCTTGCACCATCCCTTGAGCACCAGAACACTCGATTCAAGGAAGTGAGTTGGTATTGCTCTGTGGTTTTGAGAAGTGGGTTGGTATTGCCCTGTGGAACTAGCTACCTTGGACAGCTATGAGTCCTTGTAAAACCAATTTGGGGATGGGAGGTCCACTGTAGTGATCGTGGTTTGTGAGGCAGGTAACACTGTAGTTAACCCATGGGTGGTTGGTGTAAGTAACATTCTCAAAATAATAGCTAATTTTGAGAGGCATGGGTTTCCAAACTGCTCAGGGTCATTGACGGGACTCATGTCCTGGTAGTTTGCCCCACCATAAGGGGCAAGTGAATATGTGAACAGAAAAGGGTACTACAGTGGTGAAGACAGTGCAGCACAAGCTTTAGAGTGGGCAAGCAAGCTGAGTACATACCTGGGGGCTGTACCCATGATGAAGCCTGCACTGACCTGTCTTCAGTTACATGTTTCCTCGGTTCAAGCTAACTCAGGTAGGCTAGCCTGTGCACAGCATTTGCTGTGTAGACATACCCTCATAGTGTAACCCTCTTGAAAGCATACACAATCTTGGTTAATCAAAAAGCAGAGCATATAGTATGTTATCTCAGCACATATTCATATAGTGCCTTTTATCCTGATCCCTAAGCACTTTTGAAACAAGGGACCTGATTCTTTGTTCATAGTTCACTCTAAATTCCTACAGCAATCAGCATAAGTTTTGCACAAGGAATGTAGAGTTAGGTCCTATATATATGATTTCAGATTCATATCTGAAATGTAGACAGGATGGAATGTGGCAACTGTTTAATTATGAAGCTCAAAATGATGTTACTGCTTAGGATAGGTAAAGAAAAATACATTATCCATTTGTAACTGCAAATGGAATGTAATTAATTAAAGTATCGTTACCAAAAATGGAATTTGGCCAGGGCAGCAACTCTAACATCTATGCTCCTGGGAATGTGTCATGGACAGTGTTTTTAATGACTATAAGTGCTCAGGACCTTTGCCTCACATCTCATCCAGAAGAATACAACTCCAACATCACTATGCTTCCAGAACCATAATGGAACATTTGTTTAGTACTAGCTTAGAGGAAATGAGTGCCACCTCCTAAAACACCAACATAATTTTCTGCTGCAATTTGATTTTCCTTGAAAAACTATTTTACAAGTACCGATCAGGCCCATTCATTCTTAGGTGGTGAGAAATGACCATAACACAATTCAAACTTCTATGGCTGAACATCTTGTAAGGGCTGAGTTGGAACGACAATATTATCACTTAATCATAACTGACAATATTTGTGGTTCCTTCAACTACTTTTTGACAAACTTTGACAGTCTTTTTTTTAGGCTAAGTGGTTCATTTCATACAACTTCATCTGCTAATGATTTTATGGGGAGGTGGGGTAGAGGGATTAGATTTTGTGGAGCGGGATAGAGAAGAGAGATTCTGTGATAAAGCCAGGAGTATTTGTAAGCATTTCATGTGACTGGGAAATGAAGCAGGGGAGGTTGCTGTGCAACAGTCTGGGTTATTGTCAGCATTTCAAGTGGCTGCCATTATTCAGTACATTAACAAAGTATTTATCCACTTTGATGTCTATTAATTTGGGGCACTTAGTATACATCTATATTCACGCTGGATAATTAAAGCAGTTTTAATAAAAAAGACAAACCATATGGAAACAATGAGTCTTCTTCATCTGCAGTCTTTTTATGCATACTAGATCATAGTTTCAGTGCCAATGACTGCTGTTGGGTAGAGATTCTATACAGAAAAGTTCTCCCAGAGTCATTGTACAGAGTTGACAACATATTTTATCTGACCAGCTGTATGTTTGCAACTGAAGAAATTTAAGCTAGACCCATTGATTTAAGTAAGGGTTACTTATGTGAGTAAGTGTTGCAAGTTAAGGTTCATTGTCACTCCTCATGTATCCAGAAAAAAGGCCTATGTATGCTTTCAGGGAATTCTTCCTATGTATTCAGAAAAAGGTTGTATATAATACAGCAGTTGCCCTGAGAGGCAGTCTAGCTGTGTAATAAGGTTGCTGTTATTACAGTGTAGTTACTCTGCATTGCAATTACATTGTGCTTTTGCTTTTCTTTTATATAAGTATCACTAGTTCATATAACCAGAAAGTTAACTACATGGGTGAATTAGTTATTATAACTATTTTGGTGTTTTTCTTTATACATACGCTATTAGAATCTAAGGATATATTAACTTCATTAGGCTAGCTCCTCAGTTGGTATGAACAATGTAGCTCCATTGACTTCAATGGCACTATGCTGGTTTACACCAGCTGAGGATCTGTCTCAGTGCATTTTCTGGGTTATTCTTAGTTAGGTAATGAATTTCCAGATTATGCTAGTGGATAGGACATGGGATTGGAACTCAGAAGAAACTGAAACTGACCTGCGTGACCTTGGGCAAATCCTTTCACCACTCTCTTTCCCCTCCGACCCATTTTCTATCTTATTTGTTAAGATTTTCACTCTTTTGGGGCAGGGATTTTCTCTCACTATGTATTTGTTCAGCACCTAACACAATGGAGCCCCAATCTCAGGTGAAGTCAGTGGAATTACTCTTTGCCTAAAATGTAGGAAAGGCTCTCAATATACTCCTTTTGGCTGAAGAAAAAAAAGACAAAGGGCCAGATTGTTTTGTCTTAAGCAGGTCTGAAGTGGCCTTTCTCCCTACTTGTGTGTGCAAGTAATGTTCAGGAACCACTTAGGGGAGCATAAATACTGGGATCCCCTTCTACTGGGAGCATAAATACTGGGAATCCCTCCATTGGATTCACAGATGGACCATTGCTCCCCCCGCCTCCCATGTACCAACCATCAGAGCTGGCTGGCTGACTGTGAGGAATAAACTATGCCTATTAAAGAGGTGATCTGCTTTTGCATGTGTCAGGGTTCCATCCTCACTCTGAACTCTGGGATACAGATGTGGGGATCCGCATGAAAGACTCCCTAAGCTTATTTCTACCAGCTTAAGTTAAAACTTCCCCCATGGCACAAATACTTTCCTTGTCCTTGGATGGTATTGCTGCCACCACCAAGTGAGTTAGACAAAGATTCAGGAAAAGGACCACGTGGAGTTAATATTTCCCCAAAATATCCCCCCCAAATCTCTTCACCTCCCTTCCTGGGGAGGCTTGAGAATAATATACCAACCAATAGGTAAACCAAATGAGCATAGACCAGACCCTTCATTTTTAGGACACTAAAATCAATCAGGTTCTTAAAAGAAGAACTTTATTAAAAAGAAAAAAGTAAAAGAAGCACCTCTGTAAAATCAAGATGGAAGGTAATTTTACAGGATGAATAAAAGATTTAAAACACAGAGGATTCCCCTCTAGCTCAACTTCAAAGTTGTAAAAACAGTTCTAAACCTCCCTCTTAGCACAGGGAAAATTCACAAGCGAAAAAAGATAATCTAATGCATTTCCTTGCATTTACTTACAATTGCTGTAATTTTAGATGTAACATTTCAAGGTATCTTTTCAAGAGATGGCTTACCTGCTTGTTCTCTGTCTCTCTATCCAGAGGGAATAAAAAAAAAATAAAAAAAAATTCCATATTTGAAAGTATCTTTTTTTCCCATTGGTCCTTCTGGTCAGGTGCCAACTAGGATAATTGAACTGATTAACCCCTTACAGGTAAAATGATTCTGTACTTCTGTCTGTACCACTGGCCAGGAGGGATTTGATGTTACTGCATACATAAAGGTTGTTATCCTTCCCTTTATATTTATGACAGCATGCCTGGGAAATATGTGAATCTTTCTTGCCTTTGAGTGCTTCCCCTCGGGTAGATCATCTCTGAACTCACCACCCACTCTCCATGCTGCCCCTTTACATGAGTGAAGTCTTATTTCTAGTATCAGAGGGGTAGCCATGTTAGTCTGGATCTGTAAAAGCAGCAACGAGTCTTGTGGCACCTTATAGACTAACAGACGTTTTGGAGCATGAGCTTTCGTGGGAGATTATATCTGTCTGTATTTGTGCAAGTTTCTTCATGAGGTTGATGGATTTCCACTCCATACGGTTAAATGCAGTGCCTTGCATGGTGTCAAGTATCAGAGGGGTAGCCGTGTTAGTCTGGATCTGTAAAAGCAGCAAAGAGTCTTGTGGCACCTTATAGACTAACAGACGTTTTGGAGCATGAGCTTTCGTGCTTATTTCTATTATCAAAATCCTCATAAGGTGTATATTGTGAGCAAATTGAATGGAGATGCTAGAGAACTACATTGTTCCTTTTTATTGATGGATCAATGTACAAAGCAGGGACCATTTTTCAAAAGCAGATACCTTAATAGAACAATCATGGACACTACAATTTGCATTTAGGCACAGATAATCTTTGTTTTTCTGTTCAGAAAATGCCCATTTCTGCAATCCGACTTTTCAATTGAGGTATTTAGCTATCTAATAAGATGGACTCATTTGTAAAAGGGCCCATAGTATCTAGTTTCCATTGCCTTTTCTTCAGAATATACAGGATTAATATCCAAGAGCATGTCAAACATTCAAATGCATTGGAAAAGTCCCATCAAATGATGTCATATCTATGTAGTTAAGTCTAATCCAATGTTATTTAAATTACTATAAACCAGATCAAAATTATATGTTAGTTATTCAAAAGATTATGGACAATGGTATTGTAGTACAATGTAATTGATAGTTGAGAAGAAAATCACCATTGCAATCACACTGAAATTATTCAGTCCCATAATTCTTTATACAAAAAGTGGAACTGTAAGAGTATAATGAAATAGTAATCATAATTGCAACCTAAAAGTTTAAGCTTCAGGTCTGGTTTTGATAAATGTGTTATTAAGAGAACAAAGGAACAAAATTAATGGTCAACCAAGAGTCACCTAGGTGTAATATATCAGAGAACAACTATTACAGAGCCCACTACATCTAGTCAGACTCAAAGCATCAAGTGTACAGTATGAGAAGTATAATACAAATAACAAAAGTGCTTTCCTTTTTTCCTGGCATTTTTTGTGTGAATTTGTAGCCCATGGATGGTGGATCATTAACATTAGCTACAGCCAGATGTAATACTAGTACCCAGAACACAGAAGGATTCTATATACATTTCCTCATGTTACTGTAAGAGATATGTAATCTCTGATCTGCAGTGATCCAGTCATACCATCTTGGATATTTCTGAGGGAAAAAAAGGTCATTATTAAGAAGCTATGTGATTATTTTATGATGTTCAGAGATGGGCCAAACCAAAACCAAAAAAGGCTGAGAAGCAGGTTAATTTTATTCAAATTCCCAAAGTTCAGTGCAGCTGAAATTCATCATGATAAAAGATTCTAGTTTTGTCCTCTTTCTTGAATATGTGAACTAATATCTGTGGAAGAATGCATAAAAGAGTTATTCAGAAATCAAGAGATCCATTAAACTAATTTTTGGAAATTATAAAAAGACACTATAGATGATGTCTGCCTGATCTTGCGATCTTTGATAGGCAAAATTATCCCTGATGGCAATGGGAGTTTTGCCATTTTAAGAACTGCAAGATGACAAGATCCTATGGAAACAGCTACTACTCTAGAAAGACCATTTTATCTTCCATGTGTGAGTTATATTCTTCTTATACTGCATAATAGACTGAATATATTTGATCCTGATTTACAGCTCTAAGGAAAATGTGATTGTATTAAATTTCATAGATATACAGCCATGCTGTTAAAGTTAGAAGCATGCAGTTGTGTGCATATCTTTGCACCTGCCTAGCCTATATGCATAAGTATCTGCCATATGTGCACCTGCCAGGCCAGTATGTACGCACAAATACCCAATTTGTCTGAACACAGAAGGTAACTATATGCACGAATTAGGCACATTGCAGTATGTCTGCACAAGAGTATGAGCTTAACATTGAAAAGCTGATTCATGAATGTAGTAAGCCTTGTGGTAGAAGGATAATGTAACTATTGCCTTTGAGGGTCTAGTTTTCTCTCTGTAATTTAAATACAGATATAATCTGTAGTGTTGATGAAAAAACTCTACAGTATATACCAAAATATTAACTTACTTTGGTTTTTTAGACACTTTCACATCCACAAATACATTTAATTGTAGGTGAGAGAGACTTTTCCTTGTGCTTTGGCTATCTGTGCTAATAATCATTGCACATAAATGAATGTTCCTAACAAACTGGAAAAGACAGATTCATGCATCAAGTACCCTGAGATAAAGTTGATGTTGGGAAGTTCTTTAGACTAGAAAGAATACTTACTACTATGGAAACATTGCTTCTGGAATCAATTGATTGAAGGGGCGGCATTTTTCTTTCTTCCTAATAACTTTTTTTGTTTGTTTTATTCTCTCTTTAGATAGTAGTTAGATGATGGAGTGTCATACTTAAAGGTGATTATATTGGAATAATTGATAGGCCATATTCAGTCTGCCTCTTTGTCTTTTGCTTCTTTAACAAAAATAGTCAGCTGAGAAGAGCATTTCCTACATTTTAGGCATAATAATCTCCAGAAGTAGTGCAGATGGCCCTGCTCCACAGAGTTCATATTTGTGAATGTTTTGATCTAGAGTTTTGGGGCAGGCTCATCTCTAACACAAAGGGTAAAGATGACACAGCTGGTGATACTGTATGTAACTCTGGGCAGAGGGAAATAAAAAAGGAAGACTCCAGTGCTTGATAGCATCAGTTTCCACATCAAAATGAGTCTCTCCCATGTAGATGGGAATAGTATTGTTCTTTTTCTAATGTGGCTTGAGAAATAATCATGGCTAAATTAAGTGCTCGTAATTGCAACTATGTACACATATTTCCACCACTATGCTTTGATGTAAGGCATACATAACTCCCACGTACCGTGGTGTAACTCATCAATAAGAATTTTGCTTCTGTTTGGGGAAAACATATGTAATATTTAAATTTTACATTCACATCTTTATTGCTATAGGAATGGACAAAAGATTTGTTTTCATGTTCTAAATCATTGTTCTGCCATTTAAAGATTTTGTATATAAATTACACTAGCAAAGGGATTTATTTGCAGTGTTAAAAATACAGATCAAAAGTATCTAATTTAAATGCTGCTCTACAGTCAACTGAGAAGAGAAGGCAAACTTTACAAAATCTACACTGCAGGAAATGAATAATAACTTAGCACGGGGTACTTAAGCATATGGATAGCAGAATACATCATAATATAGAAACTGAAAAAGTACTATTGAGAATAGGAAGAATTAAAAATGAGAAAAAATATACAGCAGTATTTCTGTTCAACAGCATTGAACTGGCAGTTTTAAATATTTAGTATTTATTCTTGCTTAATTATCATTCTTCACAGATGTGGAATTTATACTGTGCTGAAGTATGTTCTACAGAAGTAGTGCTGCTGCTAGCAACATGCATTATATTGCCTGTCAGTCATTTTATTAAGCACCTACCACCTTGAGTTTTATCATAGTAGACAGCATAAGAATGAAAGAATTGTAGGAACTTTCAAAACCTTATTTTATTCATTTTTATAGCACTGATCTTCATAGCAACTAAGTACTTTGGTTTAAAACATTAAAAACATATAAATTGCATATGCCACTTGCAGTAGCTAACATAAATATGGTTAACATTACTGCTACTGCATCAAGTACTAGCAGACGGCTGGCTGTTAGAGAATGTATCTGAACCCCGGCTAGCAAACCCAAGACATGCTATTAACGAAACCGTAAATGAAATCATTAAGTTTTACATCTTGTCCTGAGTCAACCAGACTCTCTCTCCAGTGGACCATGAAGGGTAGCAAATTCCAAAGGCAGGGGAATCCCTCAGAGAAATCACTGAGCTTAGCCTCCAATTCTGACATCCGGCACATACATTAGCAACTATAGGGGGAAGGTCTATTTCTCAGATGGCTCGGTTCCAAACCAGAAAAAGCTTTAGAGATTATCACCAACAACCCAAATTATACCTGTAAGTGGGGAGGAAGCCAGTACAGAGGGGTGGGCATCAGTGCTATGGGCTTGTGGTATCTCACTCAGAAGACTGGCACCTGTATTCAAGCTAGTTTGCTTTGATTACCCGAAGCAGAATCCAGTACTGTAGTCTAGACTGGAGGAGACAAAGTTGTACATGTAGATCACAAAGCCTGAGTTGGAGTGGTATGATTGCAGCCTCCTTCCTCAGCATTTACAACAAAATCATTACAAGGCCCCACTGCTACCTGAGAATCTAGAAGCATTGCTGGATCCAAAGTGGCCCTGAAGCTACAAATCTTTTTGGCAGAAACTCAGCATATACTATCTAGAGACACTGTAGATGGTACCTCTGTTGCAGGAAGGTATAAATTCCATCTTATCCAGCCACCAGCTCACCTTCAACTAGATCCTATTTCAGTTTATTTCCTGGAGCACTTTAAGACTGTAAAAATAGTCATAAATATTTATACCATCTGTATACTGCAATGCAGCCCACAACTTCTCAAAATCTTCACTAGTGGCTTTCATTCATACTGAATTGGAGGGTTTGCAAGATGGAAACCTGCGGGACTCCATAGGTTTTTCAATTGTGAACGAGTGAAAGGAAAGAAAAGTAAATGATTACTGTATATACTTGATCATAAGCCGGTTTGTTTATAAGCCGGCCCCACCCAAGATGGATAAGTAAAAATGGAAAATTATAGGGAAAACCAACCCTATAATTCAGGGGTCAACAAACTTTGGCTCCCAGGCCATCAGGATAAGCCACTGGTGGGCCCAGATGGTTTGTTTACCTCGACCGTCCGCAGGCACGAAGATAAACCTAAGTAAAAAAGGTGTCTCGGCGCGCCAGCTGCTTACCCTGATGGGCTAGTGCAGAAATGTTTTTTTGGGGGAGAAGCTGGGGGTCAGGGGAGTAACCCCTGTGACCACGCCTCACATGACCCGATCCCTAGCCCAGGACCCCCACACTCTCCCCATCCCATCCCTTCCCACCTTATCTGGGGAGGGTCAGGGGAGGGCGTCTCTGGCCTGGCTGGAGCTGCTCCGGCAGGCTGGGCAGCGCGGCTGCAGCCTGCTCTGGGGGGTGGGGCCAAGCGGCACAGCTGCAGCCTGCCGGCCCCAGAGGTGCAGCTGCTTTGGAGGCTCGGGGGAGAGCAGCATGGCCAGAAGCGGAGAGACTCTGGCCCCGCCTCTTCCCTTCTGTCTCTGTTGGCTGTGCTGCCTCTCCTTGCTCCCTCTGTTGGGACTTCAGTGGCACTATGCTGGTTTACACCAGTTGAGAATCTGTCTCAGTGTATTTTCTGGGTTATTCTTAGTTAGGTAATGAATTTGTAGATTATGCTCATGGAGCAAAAGACTAACAGATTTATTTGGGCATAAGCTTTCATGGGTAAAAAACCTCACTTTTTCAGATGCATGTTTTTTTTGTGGATACAGACTAACACGGCTACCCCCTGATACTTAATCATAATTATTAGTTCTTATCTCGTTTCCATAGTCTCATTGAAATCCATAGGACTACTCACCTGAATAAGGAACAATGCAACATGAATAAGGGGGCAGATCTAATAATTCTTGCAAGATTTCTATACTTTCAGTCCAAATTCTATTGTACTCCATAATCAGCACATCCCATTAATATGGTGGTGCCCAAACGTTTCCTGTCACCCCCAGCCTTACCAGTAATGGAATTTGTCCATGCCCCCCTCCATTACTGCGTGGTAGGCTCAGAGCAGGAACTTAGACTGATGACAGAGGTGGGGGCAGAACTTGAGGATGGGGGAGAAGCTGGGGCTAGAGGTGGAGCTGGCCTTGAGGCAGAGAGGAAAGAGGGCAGATCTGGGCTGGGGTTGGAGCAGGGGCAGAGTGGAGCTGTGGCTAGGGTCGGAGAGAGAGAGAGATTTAATAACCTACAGCTCCATAAGCACCATGGGGAACGATAAGATGCAGACTCTCAGTAGTAGGCTATATTATTCTCCCCAACCCAAATCCAAACATGGCACTTGCTGGATACAAATGAGCCTGAATTTTAGGCCCCATGCACATTCCTAATAATAATGTGCACCATAGTGAAGATCTGAAAGGATTTTCTCCTGTAAAAAGATGGCAAAATATTCCTCCAGGCTTGCTGTCTGACTGAATATATAATATTTACCAGAACGTTAGAATGTCATAGGGAGAATGTCAGGGGAAGCGAGCTAGAAATACACACAAGGACATACATAATTATGATTGAGAATAAAACATTTTTATGTGATTCCCTTCTCCTTCGCCCATTCCAATTAGCTCCCTTCTATAGCTCCCTTTATGGCCCTTGGCCTCTGGATGAGATGACATGTGGAAGAATTCCTCTGAGGCCAAGGCTAATGTTGCTCTCTGGGTTGCCCAGCAGCAGGGCCACCCAGAGGATTCAGGGGGCCTGGGGCAAAGCAATTTCAGGGGCCCCTTCCATAAAAAAAGTTGCAATACTATAGAATACTATATTCTTGTGGGGGGCCCTGTGGGGCCTGGGGCAAATTGTTCCACTTGCTGCCACCCCTCCCCTCTGGGCAGCCCTGCCCAACAGTACTTTTTTCTGTGAGAATTGTAACTGGAATCCCGCATGCACATCACCGCCACAATAACATCAAGTAGCCCAGAAAGTGAGAGTGTGCCCATATTCATTTCCCCTAATATGGAAGGAGTGTGTCCTTTCCTGCTTCACTGTTCCTTGTCACAAGGTCAGTGCAACATATTATTCTGATACATGATTATGTAATCCCTACTAAAGATTTTTAACCTTTATTCTGAAATGGTATGGTAACTAAACTACACAGAGTTATGGGTTTTACAAGTAAAACAAAAATCTTTGTAATAGTGACCCGTGGGAGTGGTGTTAATCCACATCTGCTGATTCTTACTATGAGTCTGTTAATGCTTTAAATATGAGATCCCTGTTCCACCTCCATTGTGTGTGAATGGTAAGGGCAATGTTAATGGGCCCAACCTGCAGCGGTACTGAGCATGGGAATTAAGAGTTCTCAGCACCATGTGGGATTTGGCTCACAGTGAGTAAAAAAAAAGAGGAGTTTAACAGTTTTCTGAGATAATATTCTCTACATACTGTTGTTGTCCCATTTGAAAAGCTGTCTCCATATATGATGGTAACATGCAGAATATATCAAGTATCAGAGGGGTAGCCGTGTCCAACGAAGTGGATATTCACTCACGAAAGCTCATGCTCCAAAACGTCTGTTAGTCTATAAGGTGCCACAGGATTCTTTGCTGCTTATGCAGATTATAATTACTCAGTCTCTTGACATATTCTGCTGCAAACACAGAGTTCCTTTTACCCAGCAATAAAAGTGCATTGATTAATAAAGAGATGTGTAAATAATTAAATACCTAAAATAAAAGAGCATCTTCTTGTTCCTCAAGTTTCAATTACCTCCTTGGACTCATTGTAAAAAGAATACCACCTAGGACAATTCCTTATTTAGTTTCATTGTAGAAGTTCATTATAGGCTGGGGAATGAAATGCAGATGAAACGGTTTTGCAGGTGAAAAATATTTCTCTCTTGTCTCAGAAATGTCTAATAAAGTCCTACTGCATATTGTACGCCTTCAGCACACAAGGCTGGTGAGTGTTAGGATGAGAAAAAAAAATCAAGCAGCCATTATCATTACCATCATCATCATTCATCAGCTACATATCACATCTTTGTGCATATGCCATACTAAAAGAAAAGGGGGAAAAGGAGAAAGAAAAGATTCCGATTAATTCTACATTGCTGAATAATATTAACCAACCAGTAGACTAGACCACTGAATGACCTCTTAAAGGAGATTGCAACTCATCATCAGCTCTGTCATTAGTGTAATCGGTATAATCATGTTACATTTGCTCCTCATTTATAGAGACTTTTGAAGGAAAGGTTATCAAGAAACCCTTGTGTGAGAATTCCTCTATCCCCATGGAGGCACACTATGTCACCAGCCATGAGTCAGATCACTACCAATATAGACAAGTTACAGAGACTGTCTGATTAGCCTATGTTACATTCTATCTTCTTCCAGCTGAACAGGATTCCAAGGGGACCATCAAAGATGTTGTTGATCATGGAGATTTTGTGTGAATTCCCTGCTAAGTCAGTCCAGACAGAATTATTTTTATAATGTATTCCTAAGGAGCCCCTTGGTAAAGATAGTGATTTTACTACATTTGTTTTCTACCAGGAGGCTCAAAAATACCTTTTTATAATTTTCCCATATTCCTTGCAGGAGTGCAAATGAGAGCTGTGAGCCAGTGGAACTTTGCTGGAGACATGCTGGGCTGAGCGTTAGCACTGCTATTTCAAAAGCACAGCACTAATAAATGCAGAACTTCATTTTCCAGTAATGATAGTTCTTTAACCTTCATGACAAGCACTAGTAAGCAGGGGGAAGAGGGAAGTCATTGTAGCTGACTTAGAATTTGATTAGAGGCCATATGATTCCGAAACTAAACTCTAGGTGGGCAAATTCACATCCAAACTGTAGGAGGGGGAAAGCTATTTAAAGGAAGATGTTCACATGCTGTTATTTTGCTTGTTGGCTTAGCATTATCATCACAAATCACAATGCTTCCATGTGTACTGAAAGGGAAAATACTTATGCAGAGCTGGGCCATTTCAGAGTACCAGAAGCGGAGCTATGTGAAGTATAATGAGATATGTACACACTCAGCTCAAAGGAAAATCGTATACCAAGCTTGGTGCATCCTTCATGCCCAAAAGATCCAAGATAAGTTGGAAACAATGCATTTTAATACCCCCCCCCTCGGAAATTACTTTTATTAATCTCTTTGAAAGTTTCCAACATCTAAATAAACACCTTTTTAAAAAAAACCCTTATCTATCAATACAGCTGCACTATAATATATTATCTTGGACATCTGTATGTAACACAGTATTAGACACTGACATTTGTTGATGACTTTATGGGCATGTCATCAGTTAAGGTTAATGAATAATTTCATCTGACTTGTCTGGAATACTTAAAAAAAGAGATGAGGATAAATTTCCTGAGTACTGATTACAAGCCTGTTCTAATAAGAAAAACCAAGCACAGCACTTTATGTAATGTGTCTTCTTTAGTAACTGCAGTCTAAAAAAGTGTTTTCCATTTCAGTAAACATGATGGGACAAATTCACCAAGGATGAATTTTGTCCAATAACATCCTAGTTAGGACTGTGAGTAGACTATTTTGGCTTCCTTGTTGCCATATTTTTGGTACATGAAACCATACAATACAAAGATGCCCCAAGCCTACACTGAGGTGAGTTGTACCAGTATCATTGACTTATTGATTTACCCTCAAATAAGAATTAAATACAAAGACTTCTATTTTTGTTTTATCATTCTGGTGGGCGGAAACAAACCACTGCATTTAAAGAGCAAAATCCCTTACCTAAGGTTAAAACATGCATTACATATTGTCAAAAGGGCCAGAGATAGAAACCTGGCAGCAACCATAGCTCCATCATGCCAGAATTAATGTAAACTACATATAGTAGAGACCTTTCCAAGGTGAAATAAAACCAGCATAATTATTGTGCTTATTTACGCACATGTACATTTGAATCCTGTGATAAAATAATATCAGGACTTATGCCAACAGAAAAATACATAAATGTTTCATTTCAGGTTGAACAAAGTATTTTGTTTTACCCAGAACACATATTTCTTTTATTATTATTATTTTAATTCAATGATTTAAAAAATGTTATTTTCTGGTCAACCCAAAATGAATTTTGTTTTTATTTTGCAGAATTGCCATCAAACTCCAAAATTGGTTATTTGCAAACTGTAGTTGGCAGTACATTCCAAACATAGGTTCTGATCCTCCAATCACATTTGCATGCACCAGAATGATAAAACAAAAATAGAAGCCTTTGTATTCAGTTCTTATTTGAGGGTAAATCAATAAATAAAAAAATGATGTGTGTATACACACACACACACACACATTTCTTTCAGTGTGCTTCAGAGCACTTAATTAACTAACCCAGACTGTGGGTCAAATTTTACACTACTTCATCAGGAAAAACTGCTATTGGTTCAAATACAGTTTTGCCCAAGCCAAAATATCAGGACCAGGTAAACACTACTTTTCCTAAAGGCACAAGATTTAAGAGCAACATTTACTCTAAACTTTTTGCTCTAAACTTCTCTTGTTTTGTGATTTCAAGACACTTTACCTTTAATATTCATTAGGAAAATGATGTAATGTCCACCAAAGTCAACAGATGTGTCTTTATTAACTTCATTGTTATCTGGATCAGTTCAATCTTGAGCATTTCTTAAAAAAATGTTTTAATCAAATCAAAGGAAATTTCAAAATGTTAAATCATTTTAATTAAAATATATATATATATATTTAATTTTTCATTTTTCCCTCAATGTGAACAAGTAACAAAACCTATCTGAGTTCATAAAAACATTTTGGTGTCACTGAATCTGCATTTTCACTTAAAAAAAAATAAAAAAATTGTCTGAAACATTTCACTCAGCTCTAAAATCAATGTCTGACAGTTGCTTGAGGCAGGGAATATGCCTTCTTCCATGTTTGGACAGTATGTGGAGTACACAGTTTGCATTCAGTAAACTGTGAATACTAAACACAAATAGCATTCATGATGACCTAGTGCTTCCCCTGTTAGTCTGTTGCATCTACCTGTTGGCTTTCCTCTGGTAATTTCTATTTTTGTGTTTGCACAGCATAATACCTAGTATCATGGGGACTGATGTATATAACTGGGCTCATAGGCATTAATATAATATTAATAAATAATTAATAACAACATAATTGAGCAAATATGAAAATAGAGTTTTATATGGCCTGTTACAACATTACCTGTTCACTTGAAATTCTCTGACAGTAATAACTACTAAACAGGGCATGTGTATCAAAATCCATTTCTAAATTATACTAAGTATACACTTTTTTAAATGTAAACTATAGCAAATGATTGTATGCAATCCAAAAGATTGTATGCAAAATACTTGTTAATACTTTTTATGAATATTTGTATATATTTTTTTGTTTTTACAAAATACTTTTTAAGTTTCAATCTTTCCTCCACTTCCTCCCCAATATATATACACCTTTTCTGGGATAAGACATTTTTATCTGTTAGGCCTGAGTAAATTTTAGCAGCAGAAAAATCAGACTCTGAAAATCATGTCAAGCAGTAACTCCTGGAATAAAGTAGTTGTGTGCATTTTTCCTATTCTGGATAATGTGCCTTAGAGCTGAAGAGCTTTAGAGACACCAGTCCCAGTATTGGGATGTTAGTCAATATAAGTAACAAAATTAAATTTCTTTTAAGAGACATTTAATTAGATCAACAAAATACTCATTGGCAACTATGAAATCTTGTTTAGAGATAACCCCGCTTGTCTTTTGATATTTGCAAGTTATGTGTTTTTCAAATAATTTTTGCTGTTCATTGCTAACAAGGTTTTTTTTTATTATTACTTATAATGAGATTACAACAAATTGGTATATGCAATGGGTTCACAGTAGAAATGGCCTCCTGTAGATATATTTGTAAATGTTAGCGAGTGCTGCTATTGTTTACTGCTATGCCTTTTCTTTTCTTGTTATTAGAGGTTACGTAAATGCAGTGCTTGTGAATGTTTCCAGACTTACAGACCTGGAAATTGCAGATTCCTTTGTGCATGCATAGAGAGATATATACTGGGCAGTGGTAATGTCAGGTCATCCACACCACCGTGCCAATGTGTCTTGACCTTCGTCTGAATGAGATGGAAAAGTAGTTCATTGCTAATTTTCTCCTTCCTTGTTCCAGACCATAATCCTGTTTAAAGACTACTGCTTATAGGAGTAGTTGCTACATTCCTGTCTTATACCATAACAGCCAAATCTTTTTCAAAGTAATGGATTCCCAGGATAGAGTCCTCCATCCCTGTAAGTATGGCCTACATTCTTTGATCCAGATGTATACATTTATATACAAATGTTTGCGTGATCCCAGTTAACCAAAAGATCCACATCACTCAGTATCAGCGATTGGTCCACTACAGTTTTTACCATTCCCCCAAACCATTCACCGCTCCTGGCCAATGTGGGCTGTGAGAAGCCATGGCCAGCACATACCTCGGTCTCGCCGCTTCCCACAGCCCCATTGGCCTGGAACAGCCAACTGCAGCCAGTGGAAGCCACGATCAGCCGAACCTGTGGATGTGGCAGGTAAACAAACTGGCCCGGCCCGCTGGGGGCTTACCCTGGTGGGCCGCATGCTGAAGGTTGCCAGTCCCTGTGATATGACTATCTTATCTGTTTTTGCACCATCTGGTGATACTAGCAGATTCAAATCCTTCCAACCCTTCTTAAGATTCTTCTAACCCTTCTGAAGGGTTGGGCCTTCTCTTGGCAGAAAATCATGTGCATTTGTTGAATAAAAAAAAAAGGCCATGTGTCTGTTCAAAACTCACCTTTTATACACTCAAAGCCATTGTTCCCTGGCCTCCTGAAACAGATAAAACTAGTCACTGCCCCTTTTCCTAGGAGGCATAACTTTGCAGAACCCTATATATATATATATATCTTCAAAGGCTATGTATCTGCATAACCATCTTTGGGATTTTGCATTAATCAAACCCCAGTGTTTTTATTTTCTGGAGGAGCTGCAGTAATCCTGCCCATGGAATAGGATACAACTCCTAAAGATAAAGAATGTAATTGCAATATCTGGCACAATGAGTTTGAATCTTTCTAAGAACCTTTAGTAGGATCTGTTACAAAAGTGGCACCTGAACTCCTCAATGATAAGACTTGAACTCTTGTGGCCTTCAGATGCTCAGGCTGAGTTTCCTGTCCAGGAAAATATGTAATATGCTTTTAAAGTGTATATGCCATGACCCTGTCTGCTGGCTATCACATACAGACGATACTATTGCTATCAGCTAATGGAGTTATTCCATCAAGTGTAAGCGATCTGTTATAAAAGTCCCTGCTTCCGAACCTGAAGATGATTTCTAGTGGGAATCATTAGCAATATTAGGTTATCCAGTCCTCCTTCTAGCTTTTGACAAGCTTACTCTTAAATGTCCCAAGCAATAGTCCTAAGGAGAATAGTTTACTGTCTAACTGTTTTCACTCTCAAGAGCTTTTATATAGCCTAAATTCTTCCCATGATGCCTAGTAATGTCTCTTTATGCCACTTTAAATTATTTGATAGTTTAGAATGTTCTAATATTTGTGATCAGCTATCATACACCCTGTGATGGTGTGTTCTCCCCACACTAGCCTGAAAAGGGTTAATGAAGTTGAGAAGGGAATCAACAAACCAGATCAGAAACACCTGAGAGAAATGATGTTTTCTAAGTCACCCCTTATTGATGATGGAGCCCGGGGGGGGGGGGGGGGAAGAAACAGGCAGGGCTAGTATAAAGCCTGGAAGTTGGGAGTAGAAAAGGTGAGCATAGTGAAGGACTCTGTGACTATTCTCTGGGCATTAGAAAGGAAAAGGAGGAAACTCATGAGGAGAATAGATACTCTGGGGATCCAGGCCCAGAATGATGGTGAAATGGAAGCAGACCTTGGCTGCTGGTTTAAGTGGTCCTTGAGATGAAACCAAGAGTAGAGGGTGGGCTTGGGTTTCCCTGCCAGTCACTTGGGAAGTGGCACAGTCTGGGCAGTGGATCTGAAGACTGTCTGAGACTTAGTTTAATGAGACTTAGATACCCTGGAGCGGGGAAGACACACAGTGACCTGGCTGGAAGGCCAAGCCATGAAGAAGGAGCCGCCAAATCACAAAGAGGAAGTACACAGAGTCCCAGAGACAGAGGGACAGGGGTGTGAATGAACAACAGAAGGGGGTGTTGGACCTGGAAGGAGCTAATTCCCAGAACAGCCAGGAGGTGACACCCTAGCAGTGAGTGTACCCTGTGACATGTCCCAATAGTCTGTCTGTCTGTCTGTCTCTCTCTCTCGCATACACACACACTATATATACTTTATATCTTCACAAATCAGTCCCTCCAATCATCCGATTGTTTTTATACTTTTGTCTAAATTGTTCCCTGATTGTCAATGCCTCTTATAATAAGTCTGCCCCACAATTGAATATAATACAATATTAGAAATGCAGGAGCAGCTAAGCTGTACAGGAAGTATACACACTGCATGCAGGAGGGATCCGTGCACACAGTCTGTGACTCGTATCATTCAGCATTCTGGTCTCTGTCCACTGCCACCCCTCTGTCTCTTTCAGCATTACTGCTTGCTAGGTTTCTGTCTCCCATTGAATATTTGTGTTATGGACTGCTTTCTCCCTTGATATACTAGATTGCAAGTTTGGCCACATTTGGCTTCTCTGATGAGAATATCAACATTCAAGCATGTCATTAAGTGCTGGTTTCAATGATGGATTATGGGATGCTGACACCTGTCCACTAGGAACTGAATTGAAGACCAGACCAACACACAGGCATCATATAGAAATTACTCTTGTCTGCTACCAAGTTAACCATTATTACTTAGTCACACATGTAACATTTCAAACATTAGTTCAGATTCTGCCAAACAATAATCCAAAATAACATTGTTCTGTCCTAAAAAAAAAAAAAAAAAAGGCCTCTGTTTAATTGAGTAATACAGAAACCAGGTGGCTTGGAGAAGTACAACAGCTGCTGTTGTTGATGACAACTTATGGACAGAGCAGCACTTTCTCATTTGTTTCTAAAATGATAACTACACAAATCCTTTCATTCTGAATGGATTATTTAATAATGTAACCAAAATTTGATCACTAGATAATTAACTTGCTGTGCAGCAAATAGTCACAAGTTGATTGTATTGACAAAGTTAATCACAAACTAACCAGACAACTTCTGTGCAATTAGCTCAGTAGAAACAAGCTGTTTAAGGAATCATTTCTTCCAGTGATGGCCCAGCTGGCCAGATAATGCAACTTCCTAAATTTAGAGATATGATTAAAAGAAGTGATTTTAATAAAATTAATATTTCAAAGTATACTTAACTAGTTAATTGAATTCAGTCCCCTGAATATTGGTAGTGCCATTTGCATATTTTTTAACTTACAGTTTAGTTTATGAACTCTTATTTAAGTAATTATGGGAAAATTGCTGAATAAAAGTGCCATTTACCAGCCAAGATGTAATTTACGAGTCAGTGTTTAAAGAAAAGATTCAAGGTCATTGTTCTTTATTAAAATATCCACAAGTGTGAATTTTATTTTCTTGTAGGATCATTCAAATATGGAAATAAAAAGGTGTTAAAGCTTGATAGTGCCCATTGTATGAAAAATGATCAAATGAAATGGAACTAAGGGCCTGCTCCTGCTCCCATTGAGGTCAGTGGAATGGCTCTCATTAATTTGTATGCTCTTTGGATCAGGTTCCTGAGTCCCAATCCAGCCTATGGAAGTTTGATTTCAGGGGCAGCAGGACTGGACCAACAACCAGGCTCCACAAACCTCTAGGTTTGGTTGTGGGCAGTATAATGTCCGGATGTACAATACACAGTTCCTGGGTTGTATTCTGCAGTGTTAAAATGTTATATAGAATCACAGAAATTGAGAGGGCAGTCTAGTCCATTGCAGAGTTGCTCCTTAAAGCATATTTTCTACTGCTGTGTGTACAGTTCATTTCTCAATGGTCAAAGCAATGTGCTTCCCACCACTCCCCTTGGAAACTATTCCAAAATCTAATAGTGATAACGGTCATGAAGTTTGTTGATGATCAGCTGCAATTCTCTATTTCTTATTTTCATCCCTTTCCTGCTTGTTTTCTTCCTTTGCTCTGCTCAGAGTACCTCTTGGTATTTACTTCCTTCAAATGTTTGTGCACAATTAGTCATTGCTTAGCCTAGCTGTACTTATTTCCCTACGTCAGTCCTTTCAAACTCTTAATCATTTTTGCTGCACTTCTCTGAAGTCCCTCTGCTTTAATATATGTGTGATATTGAGGTTCCCAGAACTGAACATACTATTGCAAGTGTGATCTCACCAGAGTCATACAGAGAGGAACAGTCGCCTCCCTGCTCTGTGACATTGATGTGGCAGATGATTTGGCTTCTAGCAGTAATTCATATTTATTGTGTAGCAGGGGCATAAGAGAGGGGAATTGTAAATTATGTCTCTTTCAGGGGGCAATAAACAAAAAAGGTACAGCCAGACTTAACTAACTGGATCTAACACATCTAGTCAGGAACACTAGGCATGTAATCCAGGGTTCAGTCCCTAGGACCTTTTTGACTGACGAAAGGTAAGGCAATATCAAAGTGAGATTTTGATATAGTAAATCTGAAGCAGTGAAGATGGGGATCCTTCCAGAGTCAGATTTGTAATAGGGAGGGAAGAAGAGAGAGCAGAAAAAGGGACACAATAACCATTGTACAGGGACCGGAGTCTATTTCATTAAGCCTGGATGGTACATGTGGCCAAATGGCACTTTGTTGAAAGGTTTACATAGCTGTCTGATGTGACAATGAATTCTAACACCTTTTAGATTAAATAAATCACAAGATATAACTGAGCAAGGACTTGAGAAAAAGAGATGACCCCAGGACACAGAGAGAAAATGTATTCTCAAAGGCTGTATGTACCTAAAGCTAAGGTTTGCCTATCTGATGGGGCATTGTATGGCAATGCCATTTAAACCTTCCATTAATCAGTCTTGTGTAGTCCATTTGGGGCTCCTGGACTGTTTTGGGAAACTTCTTACAGACTGTCCCACAGAGGAAACCTCCTCCCAGGGATGGTGACTGTGGAATCCCCTGCACCAAATTATCAATAAGAAGGAGCATGGAGTAAAGGAGTTCTCTCCCACTGAGTTGTACTGTAGGGAGAACTAGGGTTCAAACAGGCATGTGGGAGATGCCTATGAGCCACAAGAAGAACTGACTCCAAGAAGGTGCAGGTGACAACGATATCCAACCAGAGTATTGGGAAACAAAACCTAACTTGTTTTAACACTGATCTGATGAGTTTATGGAGGGGATGGCATGATGAGATTGCCTACAGTGGCATACGGCCAGTTTGCAACTGCTATTAGCAAACACCTCCAGTGGCCAGAGATGTGAAAATAGGCAGGGCCGCCCAGAGGGGGGGGCAAGAGGGACAAGTTGCCCCAGGCCCCGCGTCCCGCAGGGGCCCCCACGAGTGTTTTCCGGGGCCCCTGTGGCTCCGGTTGAGCTCCCGCAGGCATGACTGCGGCAGGTCCACCGGAGCCCGGGACGAGTGGACCTGCCGCAGGCATGACTGCGGAGGGGGCGCTCGTCCCGCGGCTCGGCTGGACCTCCCGCAGGGATGACTGCGGCAGGTCAAGCGGAGCCGCGGGACCACGGCACCCGCCGCAGCCACTCGTCCCGGGCTCCGGTCGACCTGCCGCAGGGATGCCTGCGGGAGCTCAACCGGAGCCAAATGCCGCCCCCCAGGGAAAGGGCCACCCCGCGCGCCTGAGCGGGGGCCCCCCGCCGCCGAAGACCCCGGGCCCCCGGAATTCTCTGGGCGGTCCTGAAAATAGGTGGGGAATGCTCTGTGTTAGTACAGAGAATTCTTTCCCAGGTGTCTGGTTGGTGGGTCTTGGTCTCATGCTCAGGGTCTAACTGATTACCCATAACTGGGGTCAGGAAGGAATTTTCCTCCAGGGAAGATTGGCAGAGGCCCTGGAGGTTTTTCGCCTTCCTCTGCAGGCACAGGTCACTTGCTGGAGGATTCTCTGCACCTTGAGGTCTTTAAACCATGATTTGAGGACTTCAATAACTCAGACATAGGTTAGGGGTTTGTTACAGGAGAGGGTGGGTGAGATTCTGTGGCCCGCGTTGCGCAGGAGGTCAGACTAGATGATCATAATGGTCCCTTCTAACCTTAAAGTCTATTAGTCTATTTTAGCCTTCCTCTGTAGCACAGGACGTGGGTCACATGCTGGTTTGAACTAGGGAAAATGGTGGATTCTCTGGAACTTGAAGGCTTAGTAACTCAGAGGTTATGGGAGTACTATAGGAGTAGGTGGGTGGGTGAGGTTTTGAGGCCTGCAATTTGCAGGAAGTCAGGCTATATGATTACTATGGGCTCTCCTGGCCTTGAAGTATATGTTTTTCTATGTGCCAAGCCACGAAGCACACTGGCTTTTTTTTTCTTTTTTTTGGGGGGGGCATATAACATTACAAATCCCTTTGTTAATTTATTTAACATCCCTCCCAAAGTCTCATTCTGCATCACCTCTATATTCTTGGGGGGAGGTGGGGGAGAAAATGAGCAGGGGAGAGAGGAGGGAAAGTTAATTAAATATCTCCCACACTGGGCTTTTTAAAAGATTATTTTTTAAAAAACAAGAATAATCTGACACCCACTTTTATTCACCTAATTCCCTGATCATTTTTGTGTCATATTAAAGTACAGCAACTCTTCAATATAAGTTTTGCAAGCATTCCACTATGGAACATGCTGAATGATACCCACAGTAGAGGAAATTATCCTCATGCTAGCATCTGCCCTATTTACAAGTCATGATCTTTTGCACCTCTGGGAAATTGAAGAGGAACACAATGACCAACACAAAACTGTTCTGGATGGTGTACATCAGCATAGTCTTACACTGAACCTGCTAAAGGTGAGTACAAATACATTTTGAAAGCTATTTTTAGTTGCACTTTTCCTGCTGACAATTGTCAGCAAAAAGTCACTGGGCTATATTTCCCCCCTCTTCTTCTCCCAGCATGCACAACTAGAATAGGGGAGGGGGAGCTGAGCCTAAGGAAAGAAGATGGCTGTTCAGCTTCTGCCCTGCCCAGGGAGATGGGGGTTCACCATGGGAGAGGAGCTGAAATCCTAGTTTGCCAGGGAGAGACTGGCTGAAATTACCCAGCCTATTTGGGTCTCTTCAGGTTGGCACTAGGCTTCCGAGTGCAAGGTGGACTGTTGGCTCCATTATGCCCCATTATGCAGACTTTTTTTTTTGCCACTGGGACTGCATATCTTGCTTTGTCCAGGCTTTTTTTCCCTAGGCTCAGCGTCCTGCCCCTCAAAATTGCAATGATAATGTTAGCATAAATCAACTAGTTTACATTGATGCTATTCTTCAAATTCTATTCAATGTCAAAAATACATCAGTTTTGTGCCATACCTGACCTATTAACATGCAATATGCCACACTGCTAGTGACCACATATAAATAAATACAATGTGATGGAAATAGATAATCTGCTATTTGGTGAAGTTCAGGATTCAGTTTAGACTGTGATTTATCTCTGAGCTGTACAACAGCAACAATCAAGTTCTGAAATGTTTACTGCTAATGAAAACATACATTTTTGGCACAGAATAAGACTGGCCAAGTAATACTGTGATATGGATGTATCTTCTGGATAATGCCACTATCTTAGAAGCTATAGGTCAGATTGGAAATCATAAGCAGACCTGAGACCATGAGAACCAGTTCTGAAAACATGATTAATTCTACAAAATATGCTCCGTAGAATATCTTGGTTGGACTGAAAATAAATTCCAGATCAGATTTTTTGTTTGTGGTGTTTATGATTTGAACTGATTTAATAAAATAAAAATGTGTTACTTTACAACTGCAAGCTGTAAATTTTGTGTATTTTTTCACCATCTGAGATTCTTACAATTCAGATGGATTTTTTTAGTGCTTACTTCTTCCCTTGGCGTTTATTGACTTTAGTAGAAAATGAGGCCAGATCACTCACCTCTCAGGATTTGGTCCTTAGAATATTGTGAAAAAACACCGATTGCTCTTAAAATCATTTTGTATTATAGCTTGTTAACTATACAGGACCCTGATGAAAAGCTTGACTTTAGCAAGCTTTGGATCAGGTCTACAAACTCTAAGCTTTTTCTGCCATTTTTACTTATTTATTGCTGAAACATATTTTTAGTGATCTAGCTGTGACTCTGGCCCAAGTCATTAACCACTAATTTGTTGGACAGGACAACTGTTGCCAGTGAAATCCCAATGCATCACCTCCTGAATCTTTCTGTCATTAATCTGTCCATGGCAAAGCGCCCCATTTTGAAGCCCGGTGTGGGAGAGGTGAAAGCATGTGGGTCCAATTGCCCCATCCCAGCGGGCACTTCATGGTGTGTCAGTCTAGCAAGTCCAGCACTCTACCCTCCAGCCAAGGGCTACTGATTGTTTCTTCCTCTCTATTGGATAAAACAAACAAAACAGTCCACAGCTAGTGAACAAGGCTAAATAAAGACCTCAAGGAAAAGAGAGAGAGCCTGTAGGCAGCCTCAGTCATGATACTGTTCTCTTACTTCAGAAGGTGACTAGTTGGGTCTCCAGTACAAGTCTCTGTCTCTTTCCCTTTCTTACCTTAGGAGATTGGTGTCCTCCTTTCTGCGAGGGCAGAGGCTGGTGGCTGTCTCTAGTAGCTGGGGAGCTCAACCGTCTGTTTCCTTCCCAGGGTTGCTCCCGTCTAGGTGTAGTTCCTTCCTTTTAATTCCTCCTTCAATCCTGGCCTGATTTGCAAGTGTGGGGGCATAAGACCGTTCCAGCCCAAAGCACCTCCTTAACCCCTTTTATGCTAGTGCAGGATCTGTATAACCTGTCACACTTGCTAAAATGGAACACCCAGGGCAGAGGACAGTAGATTATTGAACACTTCTATCTCACCTTTGCTAGCACTCTTGCTAGTGACATAGTGTGACATGCTTCAGTTAGTTGATCAGGAATTAGAAGTGCAAATATCCCCCAAACTCTGTCTATTTTGATTCCCACTGAGAGTACATAACCTTTCTGCAGGTTTTGCTTTCACAGTTTAGGGGCCCTTAGACTTGCTTTGAGTTTCAGGAGAAAAACAGTAAGTTTTTTGATCCAGTACCCCACTGGTGAGTTTTCATAGCTTTTCTATGAGATCAGCGAGATATGTCAGTTTCATAGAGAAATCCTAGTGAGGGTTTCAAGCATGGTTATCACTGAATCCCTCTTTCTGGTCTCTCTGAAATCCAGTGACAGCAAAAAGATTCAGCAAAAGGTATTTGTCTGACCTTCCCCAGGCTCTGCAGCAGGACTCACGCTAGACAAGTTTTGCCTAGATTCAGGTTTTGTTAAGAAAGAGAGATCCACACAGCTCATCATACACTGTGTATGCCACTTCCAGCACATTATCCCTTACCTTGTATTTTCTGAAATACAAATAGTATTTTCAAATAAAATTAATGTATGTTTATTATGTTGCAGATTTTGTGCTCAGTGGGTCAGATCCTGCTCTCAGGAACATTTGTGTAAATCTGATGTAATTCCATAGATGTTAATAGCATTTCACCAGTGTAAAGCTGGTGTCGGTGAGATCAGAATCAAGTCCTCTATGGCTATTGGCCCCTGGTGTAATTACTGATGCTTTCAATCACATTCAGCTGTCCTCTCTTTCTCTCTCTTTTTATGCCCCATTCTCTGCTACAGGATACAAGGAGAACCCATTGACTTCAGTGGGCGGCATTTGTATCCTGGAGTAAAGAACATGTCCCGCTTTACACTTATATACTATTTTTAATGTAAAACTAGACAACAAATATGCAGTGCAGATAGAAATAAATTAAACTCAGAGCCATGAATTTTAATGCATGAAACATAATCTTGCAGCTTAAAATACAGTAAGCATTCTTATTCAAGACTAATAATTAGTATTTATTATTTTTCCTAATGATGGGGCTCCCTAATCTCTTTTTATGTTGTTCTAGTAGCTCTAATGCTAATCAACGTGATGCAAACCACCACCCACATTATTCAGAGAACAACTTTTCCACTAACATCAGAGGTTGTGGTGCACAAAACAGAAAAATCTCACACTAATAGACGTTTTCATGAGAACAGCAGCACAGCTCAGGTTTTGTTGGCTACCTTTGCCTAGACTAGACCAGAAGGTACAGAGATGTGAAGAAAAAAAAAGTTGACTTATTTTTTCCAGGTCTCCAAAAAGTGTTCTTTAACTGAGCAAACAAAGGCTGAAGTTGAAATGAGCGAAGTTCAAACTGGAAATAAGACCAGTGGAAGAAATTAGCAATAGACATGGGAGAGCATCTATTCTCTGGAACAGGGCTCAAACACGGCTCGCCACTTGTGTAGGGAAAGCCCCTGGCGGGCTGGGCTGGTGTGTTTACCTGCCCCATCCACAGGTCCAGCCGATCGTGGCTCCCACTGGCCACGGATCACTGCTCTTGGCCAATGGGAGCTGCTGGAAGCGGTGGCCAGTAAGTTCCTCGGCCGGAAAGTGATCAGAAACAGTCAGCATGGATTCATCAAGGGCAAGTCATGCCTGACTAACCTAAGTGCCTTCTATGACAAGATAACTGGCTCTGTGGATGAGGGAAAAGCAGTGGACATGTTATTCCCTGACATTAGAAAAGCTTTTAATATGGGATCCCACAATATTCTTGACGGCAAGTTAAAGAAGTATGGGCTGGATAAAGGGACTATAAGGTGGATAGAAAGCTGGCTAGATTGTCGGGCTCAACTGGTACTGATCAATGGTTCCATGTCTACTTGGTAGCTGGTATCAAGCGGTGTGCCCCAAAGGCTGGTCCTGGGGCTGGTTTTCTTCAATATCTTTATTAATGATCTAGAGGATGGTGTGGACTACACCCTCAGCAGGTTTGCAGATGACACTAAACTGGGAGAGGTGGTAGATACGCTGGAGGATACTGATAGGATAAAGAGGGACATAGACAAAATAGAGGATTGGGCCAAAAGAAATCTGATGAGGTTCAACAAGGACAAGTGCAGAGTCCTGCACTTAGGACGGAAGAATCCCATGCACTGCTACAGACTAGGGACCGAGTGGCTAGGCAGCAGTTCTGCAGAAAAGGACCTAGGGGTTACAGTAGACGAGAAGCTGGATATGAGTCAACAGTGTGCCCTTGTTGCCAAGAAGGCTAACAGCATTTTGGGCTGTAGGGGCATTGCCAGCAGATCAAGGGACGTGATCATGCCCCTCTATTTGACATTGGTGAGGCCTCATCTGGAGTACTGTGTCCAGTTTTGGGCCCCACACTACAAGAAGGATGTGGAAAAATTGGAAAGAGTCCCGGGGAAGGCAACAATAATGATTAGGGGGCTGGAGCACTTAGGATTTATGAGGAGAGGCTGAGGGAACTGGGATTGTTTAGTCTGCAGAAGAGAAGAATGAGAGGGGATTTGATAGCTGCTTTCAACCACCTGAAAGGGGATTCCAAAGAGGATGGATCTAGACTGTTCTCAGTGGTACCAGGTGACAGAACAAGGAGTAATGGTCTCAAGTTGCAGTAGGGGAGGTTTAGATTGGATATTAAGAAAAACTTTTTCACTAGGAGGGTGGTGAAGCACTGGAATGGGTTACCTAGGGAGGTGGTGGAATCTCCTTTCTTAGAGGTTTTTACAGTCAGGTTTGATAAAGCTCTGGTTGGGATGATTTAGTTGTGGATTGGTCCTGCTTTGATCAGGGAGTTGGACTAGATGACCTCCTGAGATCCCTTCCAACCCTGATATTCTATGATTCTGTGATTGTAAAGCACTTTGGATAAAAGTGCTATATAAAAAAATTAATAATTAACATTTGTTGTTCTACAAATAAAAGCACAAAACTCATATTTTAATGTGATGGATGTGCCTTCTCTCCCCTGCTGCATCAGCTCCTGAGCTGGGGCTAGGAAGGAGGGGCATCTCTCCCCCTGCCACAGCAGCCACAGAACTGGTGCTGGGGAGGAGGGCCATCTCTCCTTAGCAGCCGCAGTCCTGGAGCAGGGAAAGTCGCTTCTTTCTCTGGCCGACACAGCCCTACACGTCCCAAATTCCCTCCCACCCCCTTTTCTCAACCCACTGCCCCCTCTCACCTACCCCCTATTCGCCCCAAGGCCACCACCTCACATTACATGTCCGTCTTCTCCAGTGTTCAGGCATCCAGTTAGTGGAGTCATGCCTGCCCTCCATTCTCTCATGTGCGGCCACCCAGGCATGGTCCTTAGTGGGAACTATCTGCAGACCACCTGAATGGAGCTTGCGGGCCAATGGTGGGGTCTGCAGACCACAGTTTGAGAACCTCTTCCCTAAATCCAATCTAGAAATAGACATGGTACAACTGAGAGTCTGGCCTAACTTACTCCTTGGCCATCTGCATTAGTCAGGCAGAAATATAGATTTACATGGAGGCTACTGCTAAAGCCGTAAATGCCCAGAACTATTCTATTTATGTATTTGTTGTGATCTCTAGGTTCATTGCTAATAATTCTATTTAGAGGATAATGTTCTCAAAGCATATTAATGAATTTATCCTCACGTGACCCCTGTATGGTAGACAAATGTGTATTGGCTCCATTTACCAGGTGGAAATTGAAATATAGAGCTAGTCATTGAGATCCAACTGCTATTGAAATCTGTGGAAAGACTATCATGTAACAGAATGAATCATTTGAAAAGTCAGACTGATAACTGAAGTTCCTGGCTTCCAGGTGTGATTTCTTGTCCACTAAAAAATGTTGTCTATCTGTGGGCGGTAGTAGGATCCAATCCCCAAAAGCCCTTAGGCATATATTTAACTTGAAACATGTTGGCAGTCCCACTAACAGTGAGATTTTAGCGCCTCAATTTGTTTGTACTGATTATGGACTGATAATCAAACTACTGAGATGCTTACAATTTGCCATGTACTTGGCTGGGCCAAGTATATAAGGGCCAGATCTAAAGATTATTGAAGTAAGTGGGAATGTTTTCATTGATTTCAGTGAGCTATGGATCTAGGGTTGCCAACTTTCTGATTGCAGAAAACCTAACACCCTTGCCCCGCCCCTTCCCAATGTCCCTCCCCCATTGACTCCATCTCCCCTCCCTCAGTCACTCGCTCTCCCCCATCCTTGCTCACTTGCTCATTTTCACCGGGCTGGGACAGGGGGTTGGGGTGAGGGCTCTGACTGGAGGTGTGGGCTCTGGGGTGGGGCCAGAAATGAGGGGTTCAGAGTACAGGGTGGGCTCCGAGCTGGAGCAGGGGGTTAGGGTATGGGAGGGATCTTGGGGCTGGGCGGGGGTTGGGGTGTGGGGGGGATTGAGGGCTCCAGCTGGGGGTGCAGATTCTGGGGTGGGGACAGAAATGAGGGGTCCAGGGTATGGGAGGGGCTCCAGGCTGGAGCAGGGGGTTGGGATTCAGGGGTGGTGAGGGCTCTGGCTGGAAGTGGCTCAGGCCTGTGGTAGGGGGTTGGGTGACAGAGGGGGTGCAGGTTCTGGAAGGGAGTTTGGGCATGGGAGGCCTCTCAGGCCTGGGTCAGGACATTGGGGTGCAGGCTCCGGGAGGTGCTCAGGCGGCTCCTAGAAGCCAGTGGCTGGTATGTCCCTGTAGCCCCTCGGAGCAGGGGCGGCCAGGTGGCTCCGTATGCTGCCCTTGCCTGCAGGCGCCACTCCCGCAGCTCCCATTGGTGCTCAGGGTGGGGGCAGTGTGTGGAGCCTCCCTGGCTTTCCCTACACCTAAGGGCCTCAGGGACATACCAGTTGAAAAATGGATTTTTGGCAATCCTATATGGATAAGTCCCTAAATTCCTAAAGATGCTTCACAATGGAACATATTAGAGAGTATAAGTACTACTTTTAATATGTGATTGAAATGATGTTATTTCCTTATTTATTTATATTCCATAGACATTTTATTGAAATAATTTTAATGACCAATGCACCATGCCATCTCATTTCCATGTTTATGCTGCCCTTGTTTTTTGGAATAGACTCATATGACTGGTTTCAGAGTAGCAGCCGTGTTAGTCTGTATCCGCAAAAAGAACAGGTGTACTTATGGCACCATAGAGACTAACAAATTTATTTCAGCATAAGCTTTCGTGGGCTACAGCTCACTTCTTTGGATGCATAGAATGGAACACACAGACAGAAGATATTTATACATACAGAGAACATGAAAAGGTGGACGTAGCCATGCCAACTGTAAGAGGCCAATCAATTGAGATGAGCGATCATCAGCAGGAGGGAAAAAAACAACAACAACAACTTTGAAGTGATAATTGAGATGACCCATAGAAGGTATGAGGCGAACTTAATATGGGGAAATAGATTCAATTAATGTAATGACCCAACCATTCCCAGTTTCTGTTTAAACCTAAGTTAATTGTATCTAATTTGCATATTAATTCGAGTTCAGCCGTCTCTCTTTGGAGTCTGTTTTTGAAGTTTTTTTGTTGCAAAATTGCCACCTTCAAGTCTGTCGCTGAGTGGTTAGAGAGGTTGAAGTGTTCTCCCACTGGTTTTTGAATGTTATGATTCCTGATGTCAGATTTGTGTCCATTTATTCTTTTGTGTAGAGACTGTCCGGTTTGGCCAATGTACATGGCAGAGGGGCATTGCTGGCACATGAAGGCATATATCACATTGGTAGATGTGCAGGTGAATGAGCCCCTGATGGCGTGGCTGATGTGATTAGGTCCTATGATGGTGTCACTTGAATAGATATGTGGACAGAGCTGGCATCGGGCTTTGTTGCAAGGATAGGTTTCTGGGTTAGTGTTTCTGTTGTATGGTGTGCGGTTGCTGGTGAGTATTTGCTTCAGGTTGGGAGGCTGTCTGTAAGCAGGGACTAACCTGTCTCCCAAGATCTGTGAGAGTGAGGGATCATCTTTCAGGATAGATTGTAGATCTTTGATGATGCGCTGGAGAGGTTTTAGTTGGGGGCTGAAGGTGATGGCTAGTGGTGTTCTGTTACTTTCTTTGTTGAGCCTGTCCTGTAGTAGGTGGCTTCTGGGTACTCTTCTGGCTCTGTCAATCTGTTTTTTCACTTCAGCAGGTGGGTACTGTAGTTTTAAGAATGCTGTACCCAGAAGCCACATACTACAGGACAGGCCCAACAAAGAAAGTAACACAAAGATGGACTACAACCATCAGGAATAGTATCCCCGATAATATCACGGTTAACCTGGTGGCTGAACTTTGTGACTTTGTCCTCACCCACAACTATTTCACATTTGGGGACAATATATATTTTCAAGTCAGCAGCACTGCTAAGGGTACCCGCATGGCCCCACAGTATGCCAACATCTTTATGGCTGACTTAGAACAACGCTTCCTTAGCTCTCATCCCCTAATGCCCCTACTCTACTTGCGCTACACTGATGACACCTTCATCATCTGGACCCATGGAAAAGAGGCCCTGGAGGAATTCCACCATGATTTTAACAATTTCCATGCCACCATCAACCTCAGCCTAGACCAATCCACACAAGCGGTCCATTTCCTAGACACTACTGTGCTAATAAGCAATGGTCACATAAACATCACCCTATACCGGAAACCCACTGACCCAAGGGTTAGAAATTCTGAATTTCACTTATCTCTAGTCAGAACCCACTAGAAATTCAATCTCACCCTCATCCAACATTTAGACAGAACCAGATGCCAAGGGAAGCCAAAGGAATTCAAAGTTATTGTAATTTGCTAGAGATTACTGAAAACTATACAGTATGTGTATAGTTGAGTTCAGATAGCTGCAATCCAGATGAAGCTGCAATTGATATTGTATCTGTGTCTACCACAATACAGACTATAAGGGGGGAAAATCTGTATCTTCTATCGTAATGAAACAGCAGCTGAAGGTCTTCATATTACAATTCAAAAATATCCACCCCAAAATGCAACACATACTTGACCTAGAAAATGTACTCATTATCAGATAACCATATGGCTTAATTCAAATCCATTTGTAAAGAGGGGAGATTGCCACTGAGAATTAATCAGCTATGATGTTCATAATGTAATATGAATCACAATAACAATTCTAAATAGCCATTGTGGAGAGAGCAGTGAAATTAGAACTCAAAATAAACAGGTTAGAGAGTGTACCAGTTAATTTGAAAGTAGAGGGACTTTTCATTGGGAGAACTATAGCATAGCATTCTTCCAAGGATTAATAAATATAAACTGAAAGTGTCTCCTGGAAACCATGTATAATTAACTGCTAAATGAGTGAGAAATTTAAAGAAAATAAACTTTTGATTGTTCAAGTAGTGTGCAAGCAGATTTAAAACCAGCTTCCTTGCCATCAGGGCTCTCATATTGCTGGTAACACAAATGATATCTCTTTACCTCAGGCAAGCTGCTGCCCGTGGGAGGCTTAGAATGCCAACTGTAATTAAAATATTTTTAAACTGTGCTCTTGGACATACTTACAGCCCCCATTGGCTTCAATGGGTCTGGCCCTTTTCTTTTCAAAGGTAGTTCATGGTTTCCAAATGGAAAGAGGTTATCCCTGAGTGAACTTTCATAGCACTTTGTGGCACAAAATGTTTACCTTTAAACAAGGTTGCATTCGATAAGTATGAGGAAATATAGGACTGGATTTCAGTACTGATTTCAGTGTGGTTACTCACTAAGTAAGTACTCAACATAAGTGAGAGCACCAGATTCTGACACATACAGTTTGCTATTAATTAATTTATGTTTCTTGAAGGTAATATGTACAAGGAAATTTATTGTCTTGGTATCACTGCCTGCAAATGACATTATGGAGAGAGTATATTTTAAATTACCTGCTGAGTAAAATCCATAGGCTTTTAGAGAGTGGTCAAAAAGCTAAATGTTGCCACATTTTCACTTAGCCAATGAAAAGGCTCAAGGCAGACTTCAAGGACAATATTGAAATATGTGAGCACACCATGACAATAGTTACATGGGATAGTGAAGAAAGCAAACATATACAATGACTATAAATATTCTGTTCTTTTGTTCAGGATAACAAATCTGCCTAGGCTGAAAAGCACTAACTGCAGAGGTATTTCACCTATGCCCATTACTAGTATGGTTTTCAAGGCTGTCTCTCTAGAATCAAGCAAAATGACACGTATAGGTATACAACTATGACCAAGGGAAAGACAACTGGTTATCAATGACATTTAGTTGTGATCTTTATTAATGAAGGAAGTGTAATTCTTTAGTGATGCTACAACCTCAGAAGGTTTGGAGGTTCTGTTCAAAGAAGGATCCAAAAGCCTGGATGTTCCTGCCCACAGTGGTTAGAAATCTCATGAGAACAGGGTACTTCACATAATATTTCCAGTGTTTCTTGGTTTTAGGTTGGACAGATAAACTCTGAGACCAGCTGAAATCAAGCAGAGGCATGGCAAAACTGAAAATATATTAAGTTCTTAGAGCCAGATTATCAACCTTTTCTGACCATTGTGTGTTCATATAAATTAACTAAACCTTTTTAAATCTCCAAAAGGTTTTGGATAACATTTGATTGGAGTTTTGGCTAAAGCATCTGATTACTTCCCTTTTTATCTGAACTAGTTCATCTGTGTTCCCTGAAACCACCTCCTCCCAGTGCTTAATTTGTAATGGAAGAGGTGCTGGGGCTCAAGCAATTTTTTTTTAACTTTCATAACTGATGTGGCAAGCCTAGAGGTGTCGGGGCTATGTACTGCCAAGCCTAGAGGTGCCTAGAGGCTAAGCCCTGGCACAAATTAAGCACTGCCTTCCCCCTCCCCTCCAAAAAAACAAAAACAAACAAACAAAAAAAACATGTATTAGCATCATCATTACACCAGCACAACTTTATATTTTGATCTCAGCTACACTGGTATAAATAAGGTGTGACTCCATTGCTTACAGTGGAGTTTCTTTGGATTAATACATAAGTGCAAATGAAATCAAAATCTGTTCCAAAGTCTCTTGAAAAAGGAATTAACTAGGACTTCTGGTAAATGCTATGCTTTTAATGCCTAAACATCTGATCCTGTTCCCCTTGAAATTAATGACAGGTTTTCAATAGATTTCAGTGAGAGTTGGAACAAGCCCTTAGTCCTTTTCATTCTTGGAATTTCTCCCTACCAGTATTTGAAGAATGCACAATACAAGGGATTTGAATATTTTATTTTACCCAGACAGATGACCAGTTTTAAATTTAAGGAAACAATGCTATCTCCCCAATAACCCGGAGGAAATATTCTCTGAGTCAGGGAAAAGAGAGTATAGGATTGCAGCAAATAAGGTCTTCTACCAAAGACTCCGACATGTACTAGCCAGTGACAGATACTACCGAGAAAATATTTCACTGATATGAATGAAACATTTAGCAGAATATAAATTATGTCAGATGTGCTGCAGTAGAACAACTTTGTGTAAGGAATGACCTACAATGCTGAATTTGAGGTGACATCACCTAGTATAATGAGGCCATCTGATAACTGGCCAAATGTTCATCAAGGTTTTGCATAGAAGCACAGTGTATAGAAGTAAGTATATGGACACAATCTATTAGGTCTGCCAGTTCATCCCCCTGTTACTGCAGGATTATTTTCTATTTATAGTACTTTCTTCGGTCAATTTTGGTAAAGTGAACTCTGAATTTCCTTGTTGTTTTATTTTTGTGTAACGTATAATTATACATTTACAAACATTCAAACATATGAGGGTTTTCAAAATATTAAGCCTAGTTTTTTTGGCAATTATCTTCTCCTCCCACAACTAGGTTGTTCTATACAATGGGCTTTCCTCTCCTCTGAGAAGGAAGTTGGTTATAACTCCCTGATTCTGGGCCAGCCAGCCTCAGTATGAATTAGAGAAGCCTAAACATCCTCTCTCTCTCTCTCTGTCACACACACACAAAATCTCTGAGCCTCCTCACCCCTCCCCCCACCGCCAAATTCCCAAGGATCTCTCAGCTTCCTGTACCTCTGAACTTTTTCATTACCCTCTGGATTTTAGAAACCCCATTCTCCACCCCAAATTTTCTGAGTCACCCAAGGGCTCTGATTTTGCCTCTCCCACTTCATTTTAGTAACTTTCATCGTCCTCTATACTGTAGAAAGCAGTGGATTGAGTGTGGAAGAGCCTGAGAAGTGGAAGAGGCAGCAGCTGTCTCTGAACTCCATTGTCTCTGGAAAGCAACATTGGCTTCCTTCCTCCCTCCCTCCACTCCCCGCAGGCTGTACTATCTCAGGAAGGTGGGAGTTTTAGCAGCAGCCTCAAGGAAAAAGTGAGAACTAGGACAGAGACTGAGGGAGTTATGTGCTGCTTCTCTACTTCTGCTGCTGCCCTAAGTGGCTCTCTGGGATCTGGAGCTGTAGGAAGAGGGAATCAGCAAAAACGGTCTATTTCTCAGTTTGGAGAACCTGGAGATGAGGTTTGAAAAGGAAAATGTCATCTTATTGCGGGAAAGAGGAATTGCTCAATGGGGAGGCAACCCCTAGTTGGTAGGGAATGTTGGGAGCATTGCTTTCCCGCTGAGCTCTCACTAGAACTTTCCAGAACCCCACCTTCAGCTTCTCCAAAAAGAAAAAAAATTATCCTGTTTTTGCAAAAGCCAAACCTCTGAAAACCTAGAATGTTCCAATATCCGGGGGCATATAGTCACCCCAGATAACAGTTAGACATATTTGTTTGTCTAGAGCAAAGGGAGTAAATAAGCAATTACATATTTATCAGCAGTCCTGTAACTGTATACAATTCTTTCAATACGCAGAGGTCATGTCGAAAATAGAGTTTAAAAAAATAAAGTTTGTGTGTGCAGCTCTTCCTCATGCAAATACTCTCAGGCAATAGTCAATATTGAGAGTATGTGTTTGCCAGCATGAGTAAAGGTTACACAATTGGGCCTTAAATACATAGTGATATATGTCATATTTACCCAGGAAGACTTTTAAGGGCTAATGAAAATAAATCTGATAAAATATATTGCCAGACTAAAACAAAACAAAAATATATCTGATTATAAAAATTATTTTACTGAGATTTTTAATATTTGTGTACCTTTACATTTAAAAAAAACAACAAAATTGATCAAATTCTGCCCTCTGTTACAATGCAATAACTCCACTGGCTTCAAGTGCTTGACTCTTTGTACATATGCATACATTGAAACTCTTACTACTAATTTCTCCATATCTGGAGGATTATAATTTCTTTGTTTTATAAAAGTGTGTATTATTTTTACTTTAGATGTGAAACTAAAAGACATATAAAATGAATAGCAAAACACAAGTTAGGAAATGTATTTATAGTTTGTATTAGTTCACATGAATGCAAGTATTACAAAATTCTAGCAATATTAATCTCTTAAAAATGTTCTACTTTCAATCATTTAGTTGGTATTAAATCTTCCTTTGTTTCCACTGGCTAATTCAAGCAAGTGTTCCAATTTGTTGTGTCCATTTGAAAATATAGATATAACTATTGGGATGATTTTCTCCCCTGTGTAATTTCATTGACTGGGGTTAAGTTTATAATTTGTAGATATAGATAGAGAGATAGATATCTCTATAGATATATTACAAATTATATATATAATTACAAATATAGTTACAAATTATAAACTTACTCCCCAGTCAATGGAATTACACCAGGGAGAAAATCATCTCAATAGTTATATCTATATTTTCAAATGGACACAACAATTTGGAAATATAAACAAATATTTATATATGGTGTACAATTGCAAAGTGAGTGCATGAGAAACAAAAAATCACCACATTATTGCACACAGTTGCTACCTGTTTTGGAGAGATAGTCACCTGGCATGAAAAGACATTAAAATGAAAAGCTAACTCGGATCCTCTGTTGTAAATGTCTGCTTATGTTAGTTAAGCTCATCAACAGGAGTTTAGGGCAATTGATGTATGCAGCCTTAATGAAACATACAAAACAGTAATTGCAACCATAATTATAATATAATTAAATTGCAATCATATAATTAAAACAAGCTGCATAAAAACTTTCCCTTTGAAGCAGTTCAAAACAGTGTTGTGTCTTTTTATATTAATGCCTCTCATATATAGTCTTCTGTAACTTTTTTATTTACAAAAACATGCATGAGATGTATTGCCCCATGTGACACAAAATTTACACTCTGTGGCTCAACTGTCAGCTTTGCCTAGGGTTTATCTACATGTGTTCTTTACCGTGCAAAGGGACAGTCGACTGCAGCTGTACCACCTTGGGCTCTGGTCTTGTCAGATTTCATTAGCAAAGCAGGCTTGGTTCTGGTCAGCACTTAGATAAGAGACCTCCAAGGGAAACCCGGTTTCTGCAGGAAGTGGAGTTGGAGACTCCATAAATAGGATTGTCCGTGTCAATACCTGAGCATAGTGTTAGGAACACTGTGATACTGGATGTGCCATCTTTGGAGGATATATAACACAGAGGGCCTGTCATCAAAGGGAGTAAACATCCCATGGCAACATCTGTACAAGTAGAGAGAAAAAATTATAGCAACACTGATGAACAAAACCTTTAAAGGGGGCATCATGCTCCTACAGAATTCCTAATTGGTTGATATCCCTGGTATTCTGGTGATTCATTGTGTCCTCCTAGCTACACAGTGACCCATCATCTTCTTACATCAGGTACATTCTTTGCAGCACAAAATTGCAACATGAACCATTAGTCTTATAGCATAGGGATTTTCATTTTTTTTTCATAGTGAGGGTTACATTTTAATTGTCCTGTGAGAATCTCTCCCAATTGCAATCACTGCACCTGTCTGGCAACCATAGCAATTGCTGATTAGAGCCGGTTGGAACATGTGACAATTTAATTTAGTAACCCTCACCCCACTCTTTTTTGTCAAAGCCAAAATGTTTCACAGAGGCATACCAGTGTTGATGAAGTTTTCATGAGGGAGGATTTTTGGGTCTACAAAGGCGTTCTACAAAGTTAGAATAAGAATGCAAACCTTTACGGAAGGAGGGTCCAATAGAGCTTTCCAGAATCGTGTGATATACGCCCTTTTACATTGTAAAGAATTTTAACAGAGAAAAATATATCAAGGTTAAGGCACTGATGTGAGACTTAAAAGAACTGCATTCTATTCCTGGCTCTGCTACAGACGTCCTTCTTGAATTTGGGCAAATCAGTTAATCTCTCTGGGTGAAATCTTGGCCCCATTGAAGTCAGTGGCAAAACTCCCACTTAAAAGGCTCTGTGGCCAGGTTCACAAACCACAAGTGACTACTGGAAATATATATTGCTATTTTAAAGGATCTTCAGTGGGACCAGAATTTCATTCTGTGTGCCTCACTTCCCTATTTATAAAATGTGAACAATAGATTTTAAATATGCTTTAAATTGATTTGACTAACTGCCCCCTTCATCTCCTTCTACCTTTCACCTGAGTCTATTTGCATGAAGGTATCTGTTCTTGGAATGCTTCATCCTTTCTGCAAAGGCTACCAAACTATCCTTATCAAATATCTCCTTAAAACACATTTCTTCTGCTGGTAAACCTTAATGTCCCTTACAGTGTAGATGTATCTTTGAAAAATTCCCGTGGAAGCCTTAAGAAGCATGCAGTACTGAGCAGTACAGAGTACAATAGCTTGGTCTTGTTGCTGAATTTTGTCCCCTTCCCTCATGTGAGATTTGTTAACCATCTATCATTATGTTTTGTCTTATCATAGCATGCAGAGTCTTTAGGGTATGAATATTATTTTAGATTGATTGGTAAAGTTTCATGCTAATCATGCTAATAATGTTAATCATACTGTATAATAAACAAGTAAAACAATGCTAACTATCTTCTTATCCCTCCATAACTGAGCTACCCAAACTGCTAAACTGAAGTGAGAAATAAAATGGATATCAACTCACATTAGGGAGGGGGGAAACCTCCTGAGTTCCAACAATCCTGAATACTTGTGCTTATAGCATTTGAGAATAGTGCATCTTCCATATCTGTGAAAGACTGATACACATATGTAAACTTTCTTATGTCATTCCCATTTCATGGCTGCTCTTGAAGGTTAATTTAAAAATACTGGAATATCCATGGCTCAATCTGTACCAGGTAGTAAACTGTCCAAATTACAGTAGCTTACTACTGCTATTACAACTACTACTTCTATTAAGTATTTATTATTAGCAACAACACTTAATACAGTAGACCCCAAAGCACTATACACAAGTGTGTATATGTTCCTCATTCTATAGATTGGGAAATCAAGCCACAGACTTGCCCACGGTTATATACCAAGTTGATAACAGAGATGGAAAGTGAATGTAGGTTTCTGTACTCCTGGTCTGATTCCATGTTCACTGGATACATTGCCTGCTTTAGCACTGGGCAAATGCTATAGGAGGATATTATTTTGTGAGAATACACCTACAAAGAATTTCAAAACTGATCTCTCAAGCAAGCAATTATATTCATCTTTGAGATGAAATAAAATGCCATTAATACTTTATACTGGTGTCATCATTCAAAGCAATGATTGGTAATTGTCGTAAATGACCTCGATACGAAGGATGCAACCAGATCCTACAAATCATTTTTAAATTTACATTCATCATCTTGTCATTAGCCAACATTTTTTCTCAGGGCCCAATCCAAAGCCTATTCAGTGGGAGTTGTTCTAGTCTCTCCAGAGGATCAAGCCATGTATTAATAGAAAACAACCACTAAAGTAAATATTTGTAGAATTACACAAGCTGTTGCTGACTCTCCGATAAAATCTGCATTTGGCATACAGCATCTATATAACTCACTGCTAAACCAAAATGTTTTGTGATATATTCTTTTTAAAAGCATTATATAGATACCAATAAAATCACAACTGGAGACAAACTGAGAATAACTCCAATTGCACAATAAAGGAAAGGCAATTAACAAAATAAAAGTTATTCTAAAGCTTTCTTTCTATGCTTTTTTTTATAATCTTTTTATAAGCAAGACAGTTTTAACAATGTCTTGTCAGACTTTAAAACACGCTGCAATAAGACAAGATTCTTTCTCCAATTCAAAGCAATAATTTATAGGACTACTTTAATTTCTTAAAGCATTTCCTCTAGCAATCCACTGGGTAGATTGGTGGAGGATTGAGGATACAGTACTCTGCTTTTCAGAGTGACAATGAACTAGAAAGAAAACAGAACAAAAATGATCAAACGAAAGGGCATCACTATAAAATGGCCAGTTAGTCAAATTTGGCTTTCAGTTCCATTTGTGCAATGTCATTGAAATTAATAATCTACAGAGGTCATCAAGAGCACAATTTGGCCCATTGGTGTGTGTGTGTAGAATACTCCGGACATTGTTCAAGTCTTGAAAATGTAGGCTATGATTTTCCATTAACTTACATCTTATGCAATCATTCAGACCTTTGCAGAGTGAATGGAAACTGAGTGTAAGTCTAGCAAACCAGGCAGAGGAAGAATGGACTCATTTGGAATAAATCATTGCCCAAACTCCACAGTATCTTGACTTGCTGGTTTAATATTCAAGTGATAAGTTGTTTAAACTTAGACAGGTACTACATTATTTCACTATTGCCTTGAAGACCAAATTTCCATTTCATAGGTTAAAATGGCTCCTTCACTATCAATATAGGCAACCCTTGATGGGTTGGCATTGGCTTGGTGGAACCAGCTGCTCCATCCTCCATTCTTCCCACCATTGCATAAAGAACATGGAATAAGTGTGCGGAGTGGGGATAGAGAGATTGTGAAGAGGTACAGCTCTGGTGTGTACTGCTAATCTTCTGCTGGGATATGATCCCTTAGGAACCACATGCTGCTGGAATATATTATAGTACCCCATAGCCCTTCACTTTTCTCAACCCTCCCACCTCCCACTCCCACATTGAGTAGTACTCAGATGCAAAAGAGAATCTCTCACTGTTGCTTGGTAATAATTAAGGGCCAGATCCTCAGTTGGTGTAAATCATCTTGGCTCCACTGATGTCAATGGAGTTGATTTATACAAGACAAAGCACTTGGTCCTTCTTTTTTAATGTGCTCAGATTTCTGGTATTGAAAGCCATAAATAAACTTCTTTCACTTAGTGGACACCTCTCTGGTTCTCTCAAATGTTTCCAAATCTTACTTTCTGGACTGACCTTTGCCATAAAGGAGTTGACGTTTCAGTAATGTTCTTCTCTTATGTTATTTAAACTGAATGTTAAACATTAACATTGGTGTGATCTAATGTTTTGAGAGAATTGCTTAGGTACAAGGAGTATTTAGTACAACTTTCCCTGCTTCATCTTTTACATTTTGCTTCTTTCTGCTGTATAACTCTTGTTTTTCACTGTATAAAAGTTAAAATGAAATATGGCTCTTCAAGTTAACATGAAGGAAGTCGGGAGACAGTTTATTGTTGTCATTGTTCAAAATTTATTTCTAGTACATGGCGTTATCGAAATCACTACACAATAGCAAACCCCAAATACTCATAAGTTAACACACTTAATAAAGGAAGAAACAAATAAAAATGTGATTGTTGTATTTGCTTTGATTTTCATTGTATGGAATTTCTAGCCAAGTCACTTATCCTTATGTTAAAGGAAAGTTAATAAGAAAATATATTTTTGCTGCCAACGTTGGAAGGTTCTGTAATGTTTAGACACATTGGGCACTGATCTCATTTTCATTGTACTCTGCTGATAGACAAGCAATATAACAATATATCCTTAATTTAAAACACCACACTCAAAGTAAATAAGAATGAGATGATTTTTTTTATTGTTTTAAAGTGTTCTATAGTCTTTTTATATACATTTGGTATCATTCATTTCACAATGCAAACTGCATCAGTGGAAGCACAAATTTGCCCAGTTAAATATAAAAAAAAAGTATGAAACACTGAGTATTCAAGTTAGTTTCTATGGTGGATTCCAGAAAATTACTATATCACAGAATACAAGCACAGTATCTCAATTACTTTAACAACCTGGCAATATCCATTGCCTACAAACTAGCAACGCAACCTTGCTATTTCAGTTTTTGACACGTTTGTTTGTGCAATGATGTTTCATACTGTATCTCTGTATCTCCATATCGAGAAATTATTATGCTAAACTGCTACTCTGTTACAAACCCATCCTTAATATCACAATTTCAATCTTGAAACAACACATGGACATCATTAATGATGAAGTTGGCCATAACCACTCCAGCACCTCCCAGCCTCATGGGCTCTTGCTGCAATTATGACTTAGTGAATCATGCTGTTGTCACTGCTGTGGCTGACATCTCAAGGATTACTGTCTATCAAAAGGACGTCCTCTAGTGCTTGCTGCCAACCTGAGAAAAAAATCACACTCAACACTGAACAGCACCAAAGAGGATCTACCTCTGCCTCCTCCAAGTGATTTGTTGAAAAGCCAAGAGTATCCATTGAAGAGCCAAGAACAAAATAACTGGCCTTCAGTATTAAGTGTAATTAAAGCACAGCAACACTCCGGGAGACAATCATGATGCACCATAATATAGCAAATATAAGCATCTGAAGTGAGGTTCATTGGAACAGATGCTGCAGAAGAAAAAGAAATACACTGTCAGGTTAATTGGTGTAGTCACCTTAAAATGTGTGGGGGGGGGGCAGGGAAAAACAAAAACTGGGAAATTATGTTGGTAGCCAGCTTGAGAAAACAATATATGTTGCTGAGCAATATAATATGTGATTTCTACTTCTACAATCTCTAAAGAATAAACTTGCAATAAGGACTCAGTACTGCAAGGTGCTGAGTGCTCTGGCCCTGATCCAGAAAGTCAGTTCAACACCAGTCTATGGTTCTGAATAGGGAAAATGAGACATTGCAGTCAATACTGTTGGGTGAAACCTGTATAAGTGCAACTTGCCCAGAAAACCAAGGATATGTTTCTCCAGTGTACGGAAAACCTTTCTAACCAGAGTCTGCAAGCAGGTCTGTGATACTGTAAGCAAATCCAAAGAAATCTGCAGGGGTGCTGGAACAATTTGTGTAGTGGGGATGCTGAAAGCCATTGAACCAAACTGTGAACACTGTATATGATGGTAACCACTTCCAGCTAGGGGTGTGTCCACATCCCCAGTCCTCCTAGTTCCAGCACTTATGGAAATCTGCACAGCATTTAAAATTATAGTTACTAGAATTACATCAAAGTTATAATCATGGAGGCCGATCCTTAGATGGTGTAAATTTGTCATGACTCCAGTGAAGTCAGTAGAGCTATGACAATGTAAACCTGTTGAGCACCTGACCCAGGGACTAGTTTATGATGAAACTGCTCACTTAGCAAGGGACATGCAGTATGAGAAGTCCTGAACCGGTAAACTACATTTTAACTAGATGATATCCCAGAATCAAAGACAGAAAAGATCTATTAGGACATCTGGTCCATCCTGCAGCCAAAGCAAAACTGTTCCCTACATACACTATAGGCTTTTTCTGGTTTGTTTGTTTGTTTGTTTGTTTCTAGTGAGATGGATAGTCAAGGTTTATATGTTCTAAGTGCTGGGGCAACAGACTGGATAATAATTCTATGAAACCTTATGTAAAGTTCACGTACAGCTATATATCCTATAAAACAGCTTTCAAAAAAAAGTCTCTTTGAAATACAAAATAAACAACACCCAAAAGTAAATAAAAATAAAAATAAAAATAAAAGGACCATAGTCAGGAAAAAAAATCTTTCTAGGAGGCATGTGCCTCTGTTGTAGAAAGAGGAGAAGAGAAATGTCAATCACCTCCCTGAAAGGTGAGCGTGGGTTCATCATCAGTCAGACCAGAACAGTAGATACAGACCTTTAATATACTGACTCAGAAAAGACACACAGCAAAAGTAAAAAAGACATAGGGAATATATTAAACAGAGACTAACAATTTAGGTACATGTTCTATACTTTACACATAAAAATAGCTGTAATAATCTAGATCATGTAAATTAAATTGATGTCACCTTGTGCCTTATTTCTGAATTTAGTTATTCTTTCCTCCTGGATTTTTTGCTTCATATTCCTAAACTGCCTGCTCTGGCTATTTAAATGACCTGATGAATCCCTGAAGTTATGCAACTTTGATCCTCGCTCTCAGTATGGACATGGCTGTTCTGACCATTTCTGATTACGTCTCAGGTGCTAATCTTGTGTGTGTGTTGTTAATGTGAATGATGGTGACAAGGTGCTATGATATACTTGTTTAATTGTTTTCTGCTCTGTAGTAAGCTGTGCTTGTTTGTCTCAGCCACAGCTGTCTTTTCTGTTGTTTTTATCATGCCTTGTTTGGGGAACCTCTACAATTTTAAACATGATTCCGATTGTTTAAATCAAAACATTTTCCTTGGGACATTACAGAACCAGGAGGAGTTCTATCCTTTTTAGACAGTATGTGGATACCCAAATACCTTTTAAGTAAGTCTGATTTTAATGAAGGCCTCTGCTCTAAACTTCCTTTGGACATCCTGTTGGAGCACTGCTTATCATTACTGCAAAGCTTGTCGAGGAGCAGCTCAGGGGTGTGCACAGGAATAAACATTTGTCAGCTTTTGGAGGGGCACTTTCTGTGCCCCTCCCCCTGCCACCAGAGGAGCTGGCTCCCTCCCTCAGCAGCTGGAGGAGCTGGCTTCCCCCGCCCCCCACACACACACTGCTTGAGTTGCTGCCTCTCACTGTATGGCCCTGGTAGACCTGGCTCTCCCTCCTACTCTCCTTCCAGGAGCTGGAGGAGCTGAATCTCGCCCTGCAGCCCCAGGGCTGGAGGAGCTGTCATCTCCCACCCCAGTCTGGTGCTGAAGGAGCTCGCTCTCCCCACTGCAGCTCTATGCCCCCACTGATGGGGGTGTGCCCCTGTTTGCCCTCCCCCTGCACATACCCCTGGAACAGCTAATATCTGACCAAGATTAGAGAAGAAGGAAGATGTGAAGAAGTGAGGCAGAAGATGTTTATTTTACTGAATAACTAGAAATTCCAGTTCAAATCCCTTAATGGGTTAAAAAAAAATCCACATTGACATCAATGAAGGTAGGCCAGGGATTTGATCCATTGGTCCATCTTGATCTATAATGTATATGACTTGCAAATTATCAAGCCAGGGCACTTGCTTTATCTGTCAACAATATAAAAATATTAAAAATAAGTTAACTAAGGGTATTGCAATTGTTAAGTTTGCATAATGCAGGTTTCAAAACAGACCCATTTATCTTTTTCTTTCAGTATCTTTTTGGTGATTTTTTTTTAAAAATGATATCTTTTGTTATCTTTTTCTTTTCTTTCCCTCTTTCCTGAAAAAGTTACATAAAAATATTGAAAAAAGATATAATGAAAAAATGTGAAAATTTTCACACAAATATATTTAAACTGATATGATATTCAGAGAGTCTTTTCTGACTAAAATAATTTTAATTGAAAAAAATGGTCCAGTTCTAGCCAACAATGGCTCTGTTTGGTGAGCAGCTGGCTGAGTCATAAAGGGCTATCTATGCTTAAAGCTTTTCATGTCTGGAAGTCATTCTTCTATGATTAACAAGAGAAAAGAACAACTCATTCATAGGGGTGGTCAGTTTGAATCCAATTTGTGTGGAAACATCTTTTCCAGCTGGGGTACATTCAGGTAGACCACCCAGCATCCAATAAATGAATATTGTTGACCACCATATTTAAAAAAAATACATATACATATATTTATATGCACACCAACTAAAATATACCAGTTATTTCATGGGGAAATGAAATAAAGGCAAAAGAAAAAAGAGAGAGAATGAGATAGAAGAGGAGCAGACAGTGCAGTGGGGTTGGGGGGGGGAGCGGGGACATCTTTGCAAAGCGGTTCAGGTTCTTTTGAGAATTTCTTAGAACCGCAAACTTTGTTTTTATGATCTCCGGAGGAGATGCAACCTTACTGCTTAATATTTGGAAGTTATTTCAGTGTTTGAAATGAGACATTGCTAGCTGGCATCTTATGTAATTGTCTGGTTTCCTGTGGACATTCTGCACTTCTCTACTTCATTAAAGCAAAAGACTCAGCGCTCTTCAAAGCAGACAGGCAGTGTCATCCTTCACCAGTGTCACACTGATATACAGTAATAGGGGGCATGCTGTGGTAGGAACTTCTTGTAGCAAGACACAGAAAGACATATATGTCTGTAAATCTCCTTCTCCCGTCCCCACACTAGCTACTATTTATATGGTGTATAAACGCCAATGAAGCAATTGTTACTAACTGAGGAATGGTTAGTAGTAAATAAAGTAAGTCTCAATATGTTACATTTAGAAATGTATGAATTCTAATAATTGAGGTTTTCTTCATAAATTTATTTTAAAAAAAGTATTAAAATGTTAGGGTGACCAGATGTCCCAATTTTATAGGGACAGTCCCAATATTTGGGGCTCTGTCTTATATTGGCGCCTATTATCCCCCCACCCCCACCCCGATTTTTCACACTTGCTGTCTGGTCACCCTACAAAATAGTGAATGGTATTCTAAGGAGCAAAACCACATGCCAACTTCAGGGCTTCAGCCTGTTGTCTGTAGGGGTCAGGAAAGAATTGTTTTGCTCAGATGTACAAATAGATAGATGTATTCTCAGGGGACTGGGGGAGGTGAAGTGTTTGCCTTCCTCAGAAGCATCAGAGATTGCCATAGATGGAGATGAGGCACCAGACAGGATGAACTTGTGCTCTGAGATGGTACAGAGAATCCTCTTTCTTAGATGCCTGGGGTTGATGTGTCTCGCTCACTTCCTCAGGGTCTAAATAATTGCTAGATTTGAAGTCAAGAAGGAACTTCCCCTAAAGTCAGACTGGTAGTGACCTTTGGTGTTTTTTGTTTTTTTGTTTTTTTGTTTTTTTGCCCTCCTTTGTAGCATGGGGCATGGATTGCCTGCTGGGATCATCTGGATATATCTCACCAAATCAATTCCCTGCCATTGCAGGGATGTTGGTCACTGATGGAACCCTTGTCTCTCCTTTAATCTGCTTTTGACACACAACAGCTCAGGATCCTCAGTACTGAAATATTTTACTCTAACTAAAGTTACTGGGCTTCAAATGGGGGTATCTGAGTAAAATGTAATATAGGAAGCCAGATTAGAAAATCTAAGGGTCCCTTCGGACCTTAAATTCTATTAAAACTATAAAACTGTGGCATATAAATTAGATAGGAAAGAGTAGACTGAAGAATTTATGACAAACTCTAGGGAAATTAATGTTCCAATGTGACATAGCATGATCTTCAAATCCTACAAGCCTAGGAGTTCTGGTCTGATTGGTCACACCTTTGAAGTGCACCAGCAGCAAATGGTAAGGCTGTAAAATAGTTTCCATTTCAACTCCTTGCTCATATACGATAATCATTTTGCAAAAATATGTCTACTTTACAGATTAGACTTTCTTTAATTTTTCATTTAATTTTGTCTCACCTTGAAAAGGTAGCAGTTAGGAAATACGTGCCTTTTTTTTTTCTTACGTTATGGAGAAAATATCACCTGGTAAATTATTTATAAACACACACAAACGCGCATATATACGTACACAGTTATTTGTATGTTGTTGTTTCTATTAAAACTTAAATAACACAAACATGGTGGAACTATTTAACTCCAAACTCAGCACGTTAGATAGGTGCTTAAAAAAGAATATAACATGGTCCTGAACTTAGAAAAAAATGATTTTGAATTAACAAAATGATGGATTTTAAGGCCAGAAGGGACCATTAGACCATAAGTCTGACTTCCCATATATCAGAGGCCATAAATTTTCACCAAGTTACATGAGCATTGACCCTAACAAGTTGTGTTTGACTAAAGCATATCATTCAGTAGGGCATGCATTCTTTACTTGAAGATATCAAGATATGGAGAATTTGCCAGTTCCCTTGGTAGTTTTTTCCATGTGTAAATCACCCTCACTGTTAAAAATGTATGCCTTTTTTCTAGCTTGAATTCGTCTGGCTTTAATTTACAGCTTATGCTTCTTGTGATTTTCTCCCCTAGATTCAAGGGTCCTTTAGTACCTGGCATTTTCTTTCAGGAATGGTATTTATACACAGGAATCAAGTCACCTCTCAATCTTCTTCTGATAAACTAAATAGATTGAACTCTTCAAGTCTCTTACTGAGAGGCATCTAGCCTTTGAATTATTTTTGTGGCTCTTTCCTGCACCCTTGTCATTTTTTTCAACATACTTTAAAAATGTGTGTGCCAGAAATGTACACAGTATTTTAGTACTTGTCTTACTAATGTCATATGCAGAAGTAAAATCACCTCCCTTCACTAGTCCCCTTTATATACATCCCAGGATCATACTGGCTCTTCTCACCACAGCATTGCACTGTGTGCTGATTTTTAGTTGCTTTGCCACTATGACCCCTGAAACCTTTTAGCCATTGCTTTCCAAGATACAACTCCCATTGTCTGGGTACACCGCAAGAAAGACAGGAGACTTGTTATGGGTTTTAATCAGACCACAACCTTATTATATAGATATCTGGGAATACCCAGCAGATAAAGTGTACAGTGCAGGCAAATCCATGCTTATTCAAATCATTAACTTTGTTCCCATCCAGGTACCCCAGCTGATCCATGGCTTGGATCTTACCATCTACCACCCTCATATGAGGGTTAAGGAGGGCTGTGGGGCAGGGAGTTGGCTCCAAGCCATACCAATCATAGGAGTCCCCAACCCCCTCCCCCATTATGTTCCATTATCCAGTACCACCTTTTAAGTCCTTTACCAGGCCATTTATCTGGTCACTGGCTGCTCTCCCTATTGAGTACCTGCACTGAACATCCACCACAAGGAGGCACCAGCAATTTGTTTGGCTGCCTTTCCCCCCTTCCCTCACCTCACTTCTCCGTGCCCTTGGAGCCATGCTGCTTAAAAAAAACAACAACCTGATTGCTGCTTCCCTGGAGACAAGCTGGCTTCCTTGCCGCATGGAGCAAAGAGACTTGCCCCACCCAAGCTTCGTACCTCTATGCACATTCCTGGACAGTGGGGGTGAGTCACTGCTGCAAAGCTGAGCACCGAGCACTTTTTTTTTTTTACAGCAGTTTCTGTAAAAAGCAGAGCTGCCCTTTCTTGGGTAAGCCCCAGATAAATTCTGCCCCACTTTGGTTGTGGTGCAGTCATTCTGTAAGTGTGGCCTACATTCGACGTTCCTAGATGAATGACCTTGCATTTGGCTGTACTAGAATGCATTTATTTGAATGGGCTCAGCTTACCAAGTGGTCCAGATTGCTATGAATGACTGCCCCATACTTATCATTATTTGCCACTCTGCCAATATTCATGTCATCAACAATTTTTTCAGCAGTGATTTTGTGTTTTCTTTCAGATCGTTGACAAAATTATTGAGCAGCTCCCCAATTCAAAGATGATTTGTCATTCCCAACTGCAGTTTGATATCTGTCAGTTACCTGTTTCTTAACCCATTGATAACATGTGCCTCATGGAAAATAAATTGATTCTTTTGATATCAGCAATCCTTCCTTGTCCTCGAAAATAGTCACTGTTCAAGTCCTGACACTCATGAGTGGGGAGTAGGAAGTTGGTCAGAGGAGAATGTTCATCATCCCATAAAATCTCCACCGAGATTCCCCAGTTTGCTACCATCACTCCACCACGTCAGCCTGAGTCTACAGATGTCAACCCTCATCTCGTTTACTAGTGGAAACTGAGACACTCTCAGAGCTGGACCTTCTTTCAGAAGAGCCATGGTAATAATCTAGAATGAATCCCCACTCTCTTCTTTGTCCACCTTAGCCCTGATTACCTAGACTAAGTCAAGGAATTCCGATCAGAGTGGGCTTCTTTCCCTACTAAATCACCCACATGAATTAATACACTTACATCCCTTTCATGTACATGTGGTTATATGGTACATATAATACAATTCATGAGAAAGGAACATGGGAAAAATCCATATGGACACTATGAAATTCCACTGAAGTATATGACAGTTTTACCAGGTAGCAGGTGCCCATCAGTTTTCCCCTTTTATCTAAAGCAGGGGTCGGCAACCTCTGGCATATGGCTTGCCAGAGTAAGCACCCTGGAGGGCCAGGCCAGTTTGTTTACCTGCCACGTCGGCAGGTTCGGCCGATCGCAGCTCCCACTGGCCGCAGTTCACCGTCCCAGGCCAATGAGGGTGGTGGGAAGCCACGGCCAGCACATCCCTCGGCCTGCACCGCTTCCCGCAGCCCGCATTGGCCTGGGACAGCGAACCGCGGCCAGTGGGAGCCGCGATTGGCCAAACCTGCTGACGCGGCAGGTAAACAAACTGGCCTGGCCCGCCAGGGTGCTTACCCTGGCGAGCCGCGTGCCAGAGGTTGCCGACCCCTGATCTAAGGAGGAAACCAGATAGCAACATATGAAAGTTAACCTGGCACCCAATTCTCCCATTTCATCATATATTTTCAGAAGCTTGCTGGTCCTGTGACTCATAAAGAAAAGTGGCATACAAAGTTTAGAGGTATTTGCATCACTGGAAGAACAATGAAATGTATAGTATATTTTGAAGAATCCACTTGTAATAGTCTGATTCAAATGAGATTAATAGAGGAAGTCAACTCATATCCAGAGAACAGCTGGATGAATTTGAGAGGATACAGAGATTCATTTGGGATAACCCCAATACCTGAAACACTGAATGCTGTTTAAAATTTATCTAAACTTTCTGAGATTGTCACCATCCTTTTTTTACTTTCCTGTCCAACATCATTCTGGCCTCCATTTGTAGATCCACAGACTAACCATTATTAGCTTTTTTCCCTTATCCTACTAATTATATCAACATAGTCAAATATACAGAGTTAGAAGGTAGATGTTAAAAAGGAAATTTCTTATTGCAGTAAACATATCACTGTTATGTTATATTCTAAAAATAAGAAAATATTACTACTATTTTTAAAAAATGACAAAATAAATATTTTCTCCACACATACACAACCTTTCACCTCACAGAATTAGTAGAGGCTGTCTAGATTGCACTGATATATTCTGTTATTTTCAGATATGCCCATCCTAATATAATCAACTATGTATTACATAAAAATTAACTGACTCTTATATTGTTGTGATGTTGTGATGTATGCCATCTAGCATAATGTTAATTAGGCCTGGTCTACACTAGGAGTTTATGTCGAATTTAGCAGCGTTAATTTGATTTAACCGTGCAACCGTCCACACCAGGAAGCTAATTAGTTCGACCTAGAGGGCTCTTTAGTTCGAATTCGGTACTCCACCCCGACGAGGGGAGTAGCGCTAAATTCGACATGGCTATGTTGAGTTAGCCTATGTGTGGACGGAAATCGAGCTTAGTAGCTCCGGGAGCTATCCCACAGTGCACCACTGTGTTGACGCTCTGGACAGCAGTCCGAGCTCAGATGTTCTGACCAGCCATACAGGAAAAGCCCCGGGAAAATTTGAATTCCTTTTCCTGTCTGGCCAGTTTGAATCTCAATTCCTGGTTGGACATCGGGGAGAGCTCAGCAGCACCGGCAATGATGCAGAGCTCTCCAGCAGAGGGGTTCATGCAATCTCAGAGTAGAAAGAGGGCCCCAGCATGGACTGACCGGGAAGTCTTGGATCTGATCACTGTGTGGGGCGATCAGTCTGTGCTTTCAGAGCTGCGCTCCAAAAAATGGAATTCAAAGACCTATGAGAAGGTCTCCAAAGCCATGGCACTCAGAGGATATAGCCGGGATGCAACGCAGTGCCGCGTGAAAATCAAGGACCTGAGACAAGGCTACCAAAAAATCAAAGCGGCAAACGGACGCTCCGGAACCCAGCCCCAGACATGCCACTTCTACGAGGCACTGCATGCCATTCTCGGTGAGTCTGCCACCACTGCCCCACCAGTGACTGTGGACTCTGAGGATGGGATAGTGTCGATGGGCAGTTTCTCGGCGATGTTCACGGATGGGAAAGATGAGGAAGGGTTTGTGGAGGACGAGGCAGGCGAAAGCGCTTACAATACTGATTTCCCCGACAGCCAGGATCTCTTCATCAGCCTCACAGAGATCCCCTACCAACCCTCCCCGGCCGTTAACCCGGACTCTGAATCAGGGGAAGGATCAGTCGGTAAGTGCTATAAACATGTAAACATTTATTTTTCAAAAAACAGGCTTAAAAACTATATGAAAAGAAGGTCAATGCATATGGGGATAGAACAGAAATCCTCTTGGGAGAGTTCCACAAAGCTCTCGTACAGGTACTCGAAAAGCCTCCGCAGGAGGTTCCTGGGGAGAGGTGCCTTATTGGGTGCTCCGTGGAAGCACACTCTTCCGCGCCAGGCTATCCTCAGGTACAGTGGGAGCATTGCCTCCACGAGCATGGCAGCATAGGGCCCTGGTTTGTGCAGGGTTTCACGCAGCATGCGCTCTCTCTCTCTCTGTCTTAGTGACCCGCCTCAGGGTGATCTCGCTCTGCGACTGCTGCATCTAATTAGAGGAATTAGTGTAATGTTACTATTGGGAATGCTTCACTTTTCCTTTGCATAACACTAAGCGTCATTTAACAGCCACGTGGTGGAGGCTGCAGAGGGAAAGCATACAGGGATCTTTCCCGGGGACAGCCGCGAGGGGGTGGAACAGGGTCAGACTTTATGCTTTCCGGATTGCCTGCAGCAGGGGGGCACTGCTATACATTAACTTTTAAGCAGCCTAAAGTTTACGGCTTACCACGCCTGGCTGCTACACGGATTCTGCTGTCCTGCCCCGCTTGTCTGATCTCCAGAGCAAGACCCCAGGCAATGAAAGCGAAGGCCGAAAATTCGAACTTGTCCTGAGAGCGCATGAGATAGGTGCCGTGTATGGTCTTGTTCACAGAGACAGACTAGACTGTGTTCAGTGTTCGCAAACATGTATCTTTGCAAGGAAATCACTTCCTTTTTCCCATCACACAGCTGCGGCTGTTTCCCGACCTGCCCCGGCATCCCCCTCACAGAGGCTGGCGCAGATTAGGCGGCGAAAGAAAAAGACTCGGGACGAGATGTTCACTGAACTGATGGCCTGCTCCAGAACCGAGGCGGCCCAGCAGAGCCAGTGGAGGGAGACCCTCTCTCAGTACCAGCGCTCACACAGCGAACGGGAGGACAGGTGGCGGCAGGAAGACCAGCAGTCGACTCAAACGCTGCTTGGCCTAATAAGGGAGCAAACGGACACGCTCCGGCGCCTTGTGGATGTTCTGCAGGACCGCAGGCAGGAGGAGAGAGCCCCCCTGCACTGTATCTGCAACCGCCCTCCCCCCGCCACAAAGTCCTGTCCACCCCTCACCCAAAATAACAAGAAGGAGGGGCGCTAGGGGCCGTGAAAACTGTCACTCCACCCCAGCAGAGCGCTCATGTACCAAACAGCTCTCATTCCCTAAAGTTTGAGAATTGCTTCCCTTCCTGGCTCACCCAATCCCAAATCCCAGTTTCATTCCCCAACTGTGTAGTTGAGTATTAAAAATAGTTTGCTGTTAATTCCTTTTTCTGTCATGTTTCTTTGCAGAAGACTTTGTGTGAAGGGGGGGGAGGGGTTTGTTAATTGCATAGGACAGCCACTATTACCAGGGTACAGACATGGGGGCAGGATCAACAGCAGGTCACACACAGAGTGCAGTCACTAGGCACCCGGGTCACTCTGGGACGTGTCTGCTGCCCCAGGTCAGTCTGGTAGGTGTATGCTGCCCCAGGGTCCTAGCGCCTGGCATCCAGAAATGGCAAGGTCAGGCTGCCCTTACCATGCCCTTCCACCCTAGCCATGAGCCTCTCCGATGCGCTGAACCCCAGCCAGAGCCCTCATCCCCCTACACCTACTCACCCTTCCCACACACCCCTCACCCCTTCCTGCAAACCCACCCCTTCCTGCACACCCTCCTGTAACCGTCCTCCCCCCAGAGACCGCTGTAGGAGCAGGAGCCTGTCATTCCTCAAGTGTAGAAGCAGTCTGTACATCATTGCACACCGTACCCACCACAGTCTGCGTCCCTGTTTGAACCCTTTAACGCGAATTCATTAGTAAAGAAAACTTTGTTAATTAACAATGTTCCAATAACTTTATTTTTAAACATCTGTTGGAAGGGGGAAATCTGGTGAACGGGGTATGTAACCGCTGAAAAAAGTCAATAGTAACTGAAACGGGCAGGTTCAGCTTCTCTGTAAAGAGACTGGACAGTCATAGGTTACCCTGCTCTCTGAGGAACCTAGCTTTCAAAGCCTCCCGGATGCACAGCGCTTCCCGCTGGGCTCTTCTAATCGCATGGGTGTCTGGCTGAGCGTAATCAGCAGCCAGGCAATTTGCCTCAACCTCCCATCCCGCCATAAAGGTCTCCCCCTTGCTCTCACAGAGATTGTGGAGCACATAGCAAGCTGCAATAACAATGGGGATATTGGTTTCGCTGAGATCCGAGCGAGTCAGTAAGCTCCTCCATCTCCCCTTGAGACGTCCGAAAGCACACACCACCACCATTCTGCACTTGCTCAGCCGGTAGTTGAAGAGTTCTTTGTCACTGTCCAGGGTGCCTGTATAGGGCATCATGAGCCAGGGCATTAGCGGGTAGGCTGGGTCCCCGAGGATCACTGTAGGCATCTCCACATCCCCAACAGTTATTTTGTGGTCCGGGAAGAAGCTACCTTCCTGCAGGCATCTAAACAGACAAGAGTTCCTGAAAACACGAGCGTCATGAACCTTGCCCGGCCACCTGACATAGATGTTGGTAAAACGTCCCCTATGGTCCACCAGTGCTTGCAGCACCATTGAAAAGTAGCCCTTTCTGTTAATATACTGGCTGGCCTGGTGTGCTGGTCCAAGGATAGGGATGTGAGTCCCATCTATAGCCCCACCGCAGTTTGGGAATCCCATCGCGGCGAAGCCATCTATGACGACCTGGACATTTCCCAGGGTCACCTTTGAGAGGAGTAGGTCAACGATTGCGTGGGCTACTTGCATCACAGCAACCCCCACGGTAGATTTGCCCACGCCAAAGTGGTTTGCTACTGACCGGTAGCTGTCTGGCGTTGCAAGTTTCCAGAGGGCTATGGCCACTCGCTTCTGCACACTCAGGGCTGCTCGCATCCGGGTGTCCTGGCGCTTCAGGGCAGGGGACAGCAAGTCACAGAGTTCAAGGAAAGTGCCCTTACACATCCTGAAGTTTCGCAGCCACTGTGATTCATCCCAGACCTGCAGCACTATGCGGTCCCACCAGTCCGTGCTTGTTTCCCGGGCCCAGAATCGCCGTTCCACAGCATGAACGTGACCCATTCCCACCATGATATCCGCGGCGCGGGATCCCGTGCTTTGTGAGAGGTCTGTGCCACTCTGACACTTCATGTCCTCACCGCGCTGCCGGAGCCTCCTCGCCCGATTTCTCAGCAGCTGACTGTGGAAGAGGTGGATGATAAGGTGCGAGGAGTTGACAACAGCCATAAGTGCAGCGATGATCGCAGCGGGCTCCATGCTCGCAGTGCTGTGGCGTCCGCGCTGTCACTGACCAGAAAAGTGCGCGAACAGATTGCCCACCGACGCTTTCAGGGAGGGAGGGCGGGAGTGACAGTTGAATGACGAGTTACCCAAAACCACCCTCAACAGATTTTTCCCCCAGCAGGCATTGGGGGCTCTACCCAGCATTCCAATGGGAAGCGGGGACTGCGGGAACTGTGGGATAGCTGCCCAGAATGCACCGCTTCCAATGTTCGACGCTTGCCCCGTTAGTGTGGACTCACAAAGTTGAATTAGTGTCCTTAGGCCTGGTCTACACTAGGACTTTAATTCGAATTTAGCAGCGTTAATTCGAATTAACCACGCACCCGTCCACACCAGGAAGCCATTTAATTCGACATAGAGGGCTCTTTAGTTCGAATTCGGTACTCCACCCCGACGAGGGGAGTAGCGCTAAATTTGACATGGCTATGTCGAATTAGGCTAGGTGTGGATGCAAATCGAACTTAGTAGCTCCGGGAGCTATCCCACACTGCACCACTCTTTTGACGCTCTGGACAGCAGTCCGAGCTTGGATGCTCTGACCAGCCACACAGGAAAAGTCCCGGGAAAATTTGAATTCCTTTTCCTGTCTGGACAGTTAGAATCTCATTTCGTGGTTGGACATCGGGGCGAGCTCAGCAGCACCGGCAGCAATGCAGAGCTCTCCAGCAGAGGAGTTCATGTAATCTCTGAATAGAAAGAGGGCCCCAGCATAGACTGACCAGGAAGTCTTGGATCTGCTCGGTGTGTGGGGTGAGGAGTCTGTGCTTTCGGAGCTGCGCTCCAAAAAATGGAATGAAAAGACCTACAAGAAGGTCTCCAAAGCCATGAGAGACAGAGGATACAGGCGGGATGCAACGCAGCACCACGTGAAAATCAAGGACCCCAGACAAGGCTACCAAAAAATCAAAGCGGCAAACGGACGCTCCGGAACCCAGCCCCAGACATGCCGCTTCTACGAGGCACTGCATGCCATTCTCGGTGGGTTTGCCACCACTGCCCCACCAGTGACCGTGGAATCTGACGATGGGATAGTGTCGACGGCCAGTTCCTCGGCGATGTTCACGGACGGGGAAGATGAGGAAGTGTTTGTGGAGGACGAGGCAGGTGACAGCGCTTACAACGCTGGTTTCCCTGACAGCCAGGATCTCTTCATCACCGTCACGGAGATCCCCTACCAACCCTCCCCGGCCGTTAACCCGGACCCTGAATCAGGGGAAGGAGCAGTCGGTAAGTGCTTTAAACATGTAAACTTTAATTCTTAATATAACAGGAATCTGAAGTATGTGAAAAGGAGGTCTCTATATATATGGGGATAGAACAGAAATCCGCCTGGGAGATCTCCACGAAGCTCTCCTGGAGGTAATCGAAAAGCCTCCGCAGGAGGTTCCTGGGGAGAGCTGTCTTATTGGGTGCTCCGTGGTAGCACACTTTTCCGCGCCAGGCTTTCATGAGGTACTCAGGGAGCATTGCCTCCCCAAGCACGGCTGCATAGGGCCCTGCTTTGTGCTGGCTTTCACGCAGCATGCGCTCTCTATCTCCTTCAGTGACCGTCCTCAGGGTGATCTCGCTCGGAGACTCCTGCATCTAATTAGGGGAATTACTGTAATGTTACGCCTGGTCCAAAGTATTTTTAAAAAATCTCCGGACAGACGGCGTAGCAGACACTCAGCACGCTGCTGCATGACAAGCGTAACGGAAAGCCAAAGAATCAAATGGACGCTCATTGAGGGAGGGGGGACTGAGGACGCAAGGTATCCCACAGTCCCTGCAGTCTCCGAAAAGCATTTGCATTCTTGGCTGAACTCCCAATACCTGTACGGTCAAACACATTGTCCGCGGCGGTTAAGGGTTTAGCTCGTCAATGTACCCCCCTCCCCCCCTCCCAGAAGGAAAAGGAAAAAAAAAGTCTCTTGACTCTTTTAAATGTCACCCTATGTGTACTGAATGCTGCTGGTAGACGTGATGCTGCGGCACTGCACTGTAGCATCCCCCCCCCCCTTATGGGTGGCTGACGGTGCAATATGACTGATATCCGTCGTCATCATCATCAGCCTTGCGGTAGATGGTGTAGTGCAATACGACTGGTACCCGTCCTCGTCATCAGCCCATAAGTAGACGGCCTGCTAACCGTCTTCATCATAGCAACAGGGGGCTGAGCTCCATCAGCCCCCGCCCTTCATGTGTAAAGAAAAGATTCTGTACTACCTGGACTGTCATAGCAGCAGGATACTGTTTTTCTCTCCCACACACTGCTTAATGTCCTGTCTGGACAATCATAGCAGCTGGAGACTGCCTTCCCCTTATTTCATTTCAGTAACAAGTCACTGTTTCTTATTCCTGCATTCTGTATTACTTCAGAACACAAATCAGGGAACACTGCAACGGTAGCCCGGGAAGGCTGGGGGAGGAGGGAAGCAACAGGTGGGGTTGTTGCAGGAGCACCCCCTGTGAATGCCATGCAGCTCATCATTCCTGAATAATCTGACACGGAACGGCTGTGCTCTCTGGTTCTGTGAAACACTGGATCTCTATTACACTAGCCCCATATTCTATGCAGGAATTATTCTATTTTTAGATACCATAAAGGAGGGATTGACTCAGGGAGTCATTCCCAGTTTTGTCTTTTGCGCCCATGGCTGATCTCGGCCAGGGGCACCTATGACAGCAGCAGAAGGTATAATGCAATACGACTGGTAACCATCATCACCTTGCCAATTTACAATGGAATGGTAGATGGTACAGTATGGCTGATAACCATCTCTGCTGTCATGCAAAAGCAAATGAATACAGCTGTGAAGCGCTGCTGAATCGCCTCTGTCCGCGGCACCTAGTACACATACGGTGACAGTGACAAAAGGCAAAACAGGCTCCATGGTTGCCACACTATGGCGTCTGCCAGGGCAATCCAGGGAAAACGGGCTCAAAATGATTGTCTGCTATAGCTTTCCCGGAGGAAGGAATGACTGACTACATTTACCCAGAACCACCCGCGACAATGAAATTTGCACCATCAGGCACTGGGATCTCAACCCAGAAGTGCAAGGGTCGGGGGACACTGCAATGGGGTAGAACAGGGGCAGAGTTTATGCTTTCAGGATTGCCTGCAGCAGGAGTGCGCACGAGATAGGTGCTGTGCATGGTGTTGTTCACAGCCACAGACTAGACTGTGTTCATTGTTCGCAAAAATGTATCTTTGCAAGGAATTCACTCCCTTTCTCCCATCACACAGCTTCGACTGTCTCCAGACCTGCCACAGCATCTCCCTCACAGAGGCTGGCAAAGATTAGGCGGTGAAAGAAAAAGACACGGGACGAGATGATCGCTGAAGTTATGGGGTGCTCCCGAGCCGAGGCGGACCAGCAGAACCAGTGGAGGGAGACCCTCTCTCTGTACCAGCGATCACACAACGAACGGGAGAAGAGGTGGCATGAGGAAGACAAGCAGGCGACTCAAACGCTGCTTGGACTAATGAGGGAGCAAACGGACATGCTCCGGCGCCTTGTGGATGTTCTGCAGGACCGCAGCCAGGAGGACAGAGCCCCCCCACAGTGTTTCTGCAACCTCCCTCCCCCGCCACAAAGTCCCATACCTCCCGTCACCCAAAGTAACCAGAAGGAGTGGCGCCAGGGGCCATGAAAACTGTCACTGCACCCCAGCAGAGTGCTCAAGTACCCAAAAGCTCTCATACCCTAATTTTTGAGAATTCCTTCCCTTCCTGACTCACCCAGGCCCCAATCCCAGTTTCATCCCCTGACTGTCTGGTTAATTATTAAAAATACTTTGCTGTTAATTACTGTTTCCGTCATGCTTTTTTACACAATCCTGTGTGGGAAGTGGTGGGTGGGTGGGGAGGGAAGGGGGAGGGGTATTGCATAGGACAGTCACCTTTAGCAGGGTACAGAGACAGGGCAGGATCAGCAGCAGGTCACACACACAGCGCAGTCAGTAGGCACCCTGGTCGGTATGGGAGGTGGTTTGCAGGTTCTGTGTGGGTGGGGGGGGGTACGTGACTTTGTAGCGGGGGAGGGGGGTTACAGATCTCATGCAACGGTCCCTGTCCTGGACCACAGAGCCACGCAGCAGAGGAATCTGTATCCGTCCTCCCATGCCACAAGGCCACATAGCCCCCGCACACAGAGTCCCAAAAAGGAGGGATGGCAGGCTCCGTTGAAACAACCAGTCCGGCACTGCGGACCGCTCTGGGAGCAGGAGCCTGTCATTCCTCGAGTTTAGAGGCGGTCTTTACATCACCGCACACCCTACCCAGCACAGTCTGTGTGCCAGTTTCAACCCTTTAACGCAAAGTCATCAATAAAGAAACCTTTGTAAAGTCACAGTGGACCATCTGTTTTATTTTTAAACGTGTGTTGGAAGTGGGGGAAGCGGGGTGGACGGGGTCTGTAACTGCAGATGCTAGTCAACAGTAACTTGGTAAAGAAACAGGGGCAGGTTCAGCTTCTCTGTAAAGAAACTGAACAGTCACAGGTCACAATGCTCGCTGCTCGCTGGTACTTGAAGAGTTCCTTGTCGCTGTGCAAGGCGCCTGCACAGAGCTTCACGAGCCAGGGCATTAGCGGGTAGGCTGGGTCCCTGAGGATCACTATAGGCATCTGCACATCCCCAAGAGTTATTTTGTGGTCCGGGAAGAAACTACCTTCCTGCAGGCGTCTAAACAGATGAGATTCCTGAAAACACGCGTGTCATTAACCTTGTCTGGCCACCCAACGTTGATGTTGGTAAAATGTCCCCCATGGTCCACCAGTGCTCGCAGCACCATTGAAAAGCAGCCCGATTTCTCAGCAGCTGACTGTGGAAGAGGTGGACGATAAGGTGCGAGGAGTTGACAACGGCCATAACTGCAGCGGGCTCCGTGCTCGCAGTGCTGTGGCACCCGCGCTGTCACTGAGCAGAAAAGTGCACGAACAGATTGCCCGCAGGCACTTTCGGGGAGGGAGGGAGGGCGTGATTGACGGTTCAATGATGACAGTTACCCAAAACCACCCTCGACACATTTTTTCCCCCAGCATGCATTGGGGGGAAATCCCAGAATTCTAATGGGCAGCGGGGAGTGCGGGAACTGTGGGACAGCTTCCCACAGTGCACCGCTTTCAAAGTCGACGCTTGCCCCGTTACTGTGGACTCACACAGTCGAATTAGTGTTTTTAGTTTGGATACACAAATTCGACTTCATAAGGTCGATTCCACAAATTCGACTTACGTTAATTCGAAATAGTCTTGTAGTGTAGACATACCCTTAGTGTGGATACACAAATCGACTTCATAAGGTCGAATCCACAAATTTGACCCAAGTTAAATCGAGCTACTCTTGTAGTGTAGACATACCCTTACTGAACATTATTATTATAGCACAATAAAATTTTCCTTTTTCTAGTAGTTATGATTATCTGTGTTGAGGGACTTCAATTACAGGATAAAAACAAAATTGTGATTAGATGATAGTGAGGAAAAATGGAAAAATAATTGCGTCTTGTAATGCAGTAAAAGCTACTATTGAGAAACTATAAATTAAATAAATATAAAAGCAAGATTTTAAAAAGAATATAAAATAAATTTCCTGAATCAAGGATTTTGGAATAACTTCTAAGGCTTTAGAAAGCCAGTATCCAAAAGAGGAGCAAGAGAGGCCAGACACATTGAATTTCAAAGGTATATTTCATTTCTAAGTTGCTCAAAAGAAAGAGAGAAAGGGAGGAAAACTGGCAAATATTACTTTCACCTTGACACTGAATACCATCTTTAAAATTATCACTGATATGGGGAACAGGGATGGCAATATTCTTACTACAATGTGTTTTAACCATGCTTTGTAATGCTAAACATGCTAGATAAAAATCTCCCACAAAACACCTTTTAACTTTCCATACAAAATTCACTCTATATAGCAAAACAACAACAAAAAATAAAAGAGGAAGCAACAGGAATGTGAGGAAAATATACTAGTAAGTGATGCACCAAAACTTATCTTGATCTCCTGCCAAGAACAGTGGAGCTGAAGAGAATTTGTCAGAATCTCCAGACACATTGACTGTGAATAAAATACATACCTTGGATATCTGAACAACTGGACAAGTATTGGAACTGACACGAAGTAATTGACGTTGAAGGCCTGAAGAAAGCGTTAAACTATTGTAGCTAAATAACAAGTTCTCTAAGTAAATCAGAGGAGTAAAATCATCTCTCCAGCGAAGGTTCACCACTGGTGATGAATATATACAGAATCATTATCTTAAGATCAGTCTCTGATGGTATCATTAATAAAAGTGCCCAAGTCACTTAGGAACATAAATCCCAAAGACTTTCAATGGGACATAAGTTCCAATTGATAATTTTATCTCTAATGTCCAACTAAACATTCTTTTCCTACTTTCTCTCTATATAATGTGACCGCTGGTACACTGAACTTGTGATGATTATAGTGCATATTTATATATAGTAGATGTTAAGAACTTCAGGGCAGGCACTCTTTGTATTTTGTGATTTGTGCAGCACCAAGCACATTGTTGAAGCTTAAGAAATAAAATTAATTACTATTCAAAGCATTTCATCATGAAAGATTTCTGTGTGCTTTACAGAGTAATCACTGGCCACTGAAATGAGATCATCTAATGGATGGCTCCCAGCAGCCATACTGTACCAGCAACACTGTCCAGCAATCCTATTAGGCAGGAAGTGAAGAATAGAAGGTTGCTCAATACTAAAACATCCTTCCCATTCAATGCTATCATCTTTACTAGCATTAGTGATCCACAGTGGCTGTAATAATCACTAAACTGATACTTGATCAATAAAATTAAATCAGCCGATATTATTTATAAACAAAAACATAGATTACACATTTGATGTTTGAAAGAGTTGAAGAATGAATTGTATACAAGAACTGTTTCCAAGGAAATAGGTTATTTTGGATTTTCTCCAACCAATACAAAACTGTGAGTCATACACAGAATTAAATGAACTGGTTGCAGAGGAAATAAGAACCAAGCAAAACCTTTTCAAAGAACTTAAAATGAACCTGACCCAGCACTTAAAAAAAAATCTTTGAGACTACTTATTTATTTTATTTTATTATAGATAAACATTCCAGGAGTTTGCTATTCCACAAAAGTCAACCTGAACTCTCCTCTTTGCTATTATTCTGTGAAATCATTGGGTCAGGCTGTCCCTTCTCATAGAGTGAATTGCGGCCAGTGGGAGCCATGATCGGCTGAACCTGCTGATGTGTCAGGTTAACAAACTGGTCCAGCCTGTCAGGGGGCTTACCCTGGCAGGACGCGTGCCAAAGGTTGCCAATCCCTGTCTTTGAGATAGCTAAGGAAGAGGATCTGAGGGTGAAGGAGCTAGATTAATTTACCCATCCCGTGTCCCCCCCAGCCATTTGCTTACCTCTTTCTCCTTGACATTGTATCCCACCTTCTTACCATGCCCAGATCTTGTATCCCAGGAAGGGATAGGAAATTATGCCCAACAGGCAACTGAACTCCCCCACAACAGACACTTTTTTTTTTTAATGGAAGGACCTTCATGTGAGGAAGCACTCCTCACATTATGATACCCTTAGCTGAAAAGTACTTTATACCATGAGTAGTCCCAGTAATGTTAATGAGATTACCTGTGAAGAAAGATATGTGTGAGAGCCAGAAATAACAGGCAGTTATGATAATAACAATGATGACTTTACAATATGGCTCACTGACAGCAGGTGGCTGATCAGGTCTTTGAGTGGCCTTAGCACACCTTAGTTTTCTCTGCTGGTATAGCTTCTGTTTTAAAGTATTTTGTTCTATCATATTTCCTTGAGGTAAAAGGCACACAATAGGGGACTAAGTAACTACTTTTACACTGTGCCATGACATACTCAAGTTAACCAATACATCACATCAGTTTAGCACCTCACAAAATCTTGTAGTTCCCACTATGAATAAACAGTAAAGACTGAATGAAACAAAGATGAGCAGAACAGAATGAAAAGTAACGATTTCATTCCAGTGAGAGTTCCAAAGTCTATTACTGGTGGTCGTTATCTTGCTAAAACAGTGGCTTCAATTTTTGACGGTGTCAGAACAGGTAGTGACAGATAGTAAACCAGTTTCTGTGCACATTTAACAGTGGTTTAGTGAAAGAAGAAAAACTTAGATTTTTAAAATCGGTGTCTGAAAGTTAGGCCCCTAAATATCATAGATGCAACCCTTCTGCCCAGTGACAATGGCAGCAACAAGGTATGGATTCAGTCCATCTAGGGTCCCTTTTCTAAAATAAATAAAACTATGGCTTACGCCCCCACCCAGAGCCCCACTCCTAATTCTGCCTCTGGGAAATTAAACTATAACCTCCCTATTCATCTTTGCATGTCCTTGGGAACATGGAACTACAAATAACTTTTACTTGGGGAAAAAAACAAGCAAAAGAAACACACTAGCCACATATATATTTACATACAACAAAATCAGCAAATCAATGTGTGTATAAGTATCAGCCCCCACAGTTCCAAGTATTAATTGTCTCACTTGGTGAGGTCCACAGCTCTTAGTCAAACAACAATCCCAAATCACCTAAAACCCAATCACAAATAAAATGCTCTTAATCTGGAATAAGGATGTTCACACACAAGGCTTGTCTCTACTTACCGGGGTATGATGCGTGGCAATCGATCCACCGGGGGTCGATTTAGCCAGTCTAAGACCCACTAAATTGACTGCCGATCTCTATCCCATTGACGCCAGCACTCCTCCAGAATGAAAAGCATAAGACAAATTGACGGGAGAGTTTATCCTGTCAACCCAGCGCAATGTAAACACCACAATAGGTCGAGCTAAAATACGTCAACTCCAGCTATGTTATTCACATAGCTGGAATTGCGTAACTTAGGTTGACTTAGCCCTGTAGTGCAGGCCTGCCCACAGACTCAGAAGAGTCATGAATTGAAACCAATTTAGATATTTCAGTGCCAGTTTGTGTTTAGACAATCTGTAGAAGCCTGAGTCCAATTCAATGGGACTTGTGCTCCAAAATCATTTTGGCTCTTTTAAAAATTACATCAAATAGATTAATTTTATATATGAATGTTCATAACTGCTAAACCCATATTAAAGGATGGGAACTTGTTTATAGTATATTACACTGGGTTCCCAAACTGTTGTGGTAGAGAAAAATAGGTACAATTTTCTTTTAAAATGATGGCAGAAGAGTATTATGTAAATTATCAACATCATCCTAAGTGAAGATTGCTTTTTTTATTCAATAAATACAATATAACAGTTTCTAAAGAATCAGCAACTTTCCTTCTTGAGTGGTCTGAAAAAAAGACTTTGAATTCAGAGACCATCTAACAAAATCTTGCTTAGCTGTGAAAATAAGCCTGAGGATGCTCTGCTGAGCATTACAAGAAACTAGCTAAATCATTGACTATAATCCACAACAAAAAGTCTTCTAAATGGAAGACTATATGGGCTGGAAACCTTTCCTGACTAGCAGAAATAGCAGCAGGGCAGGGACAGATAGATAAAAGAATAGATTTCCAAGAGACATACTATTCCACAGAAGCAGAGCAGAGAGGACCTCATGTTATTCAGTTTCTAATGACAATATGCCACTAGTACTGTACTTCCAAATATTTCATTTGGCATTGGAACATTACTTAGAAAATATAAAAATATGACCTAAAATAACTTCTTGGCTGTTCCATCTACTAAGGTTAATTCAGATGCCACTGAAAATGAAGGGATTTAAAGCATCATGACTATTTCATTACCTAGGCCTGGAATTGTCTTTTCTTAGTGGTTTTATGTCACAGGCCTGATACTGTGTTTTCTAGATTCACTTGAAGCAGAAAGTATAACAACGAACACATCTGTAGACTGGCTTCTTTGTTGCTCCTAGCACAGAAATGGCTCTGCCTAGGAAACCCTGTTTAAATGAGTGGAAAAAATGCACTTACTTGAACTGGGAGCAGGAGCAGGTCCAGAGAGGTTTCCTGTCTCTGACTTTCTCTGCTTTCTCAGACCTTTACCCCTTTGGTAAGCAGCATACACACTATCTAAGGCTACTGAGCAATGTAACTGTTAACATTGATTTATTGATATTATTTTTGTGCATCCAGCTGTGTGCTAGAAACTCTACAAAACAGGTAAAAAACATGCCCACGGGATCTTAAAATAAAGGGCCCGGTCCTGCAAAATTTACACTCTTGCTAAACTTTACACATTGTGAGAAGTCTCTGGTTGACTTGGATGAAATTACTCACAGTGCCTAAAGGTAAGCATGAGAATAAGTCTTTGCAGGATCAGGGCCTAAATTTCAACAAGACAAATCAAATGAACAAATCAAAGCCTGGGAAAGGAGGAACTATGATAAGGGTTTGAATCATAGGATTACAAAGCTAAGAAGTGAATGTCTATATGCATTTTGATAGTGTGTATATATATATATATGTCTCTATCCATCAGGTGTAACTTTTAGCATCAGGGTTCTTATGTGAAAATGCAATATACTCTAAATCCATTTGGGGTTGTGTCTATCCTATAAACCATTTTTTAAAAGTATGTACAAATATTAGTGCATTTCTACTTGTGATTCCATCAACCTCATACACAAGTCTTAGAATAATCATGATGCAACTGAAAAATAAATTCCATGCATGCTGGAAACGAAAGTAGCATACATTAATCAATAATAATTACTCCATGTAAAATGATTTCAGGTCATGACCAGGGCTGGCTCCAGACCCCAGCGCGCCAAGCAGGCGTGTGGGGCGGCATTGTCCCGGCAGGGCGGCATTTGGCTCCGGCGGACCTTCTGCAGTCATGCCTGCGGGAGGTCCACCGGAGCCCCGGGATGAGCGGACCTGCCGCAGGGTCCTCTCTTCCCGCGGCTCCGCTTGAGCTCCCACAGGCATGACTGCGGCGGGTGCGCTGGTCCCGCGGCTCGGACGGAGCTCCCACAGGCATGCTCCACCGAAGCCGCGGAATCAGCGCACCCGCCACCGGAGCCGCGGAAACAGCGCACCCGCCGCAGACACTTCTGCCCCGGCCGCGGGACCGGGGAAGGGCGGCGAGCGCGCTGCCCTGCTTGGGGCGGCGTAATTTCTAGAGCCGCCCCTGGTCATGACTTATATAAGGTGCAGATACTATTGTAAGAGAAAGGATGTCAGCCAATCTAGTGTATGTCATGAGCAATTTTATTGAAGTTTATGGAGTCACAACAGTATAAAACTGTTATGGGGACCAACTACTATTTAAAATCTAACAAGAGGTACTTTCTTTCTTACTTATCACTCAATCAGCTATAAGACTGAACAAGCTAACATTTTATGAGCTGCTTGTGATTCTCATGGCCATTTCTTCTCTCATCAGGGTGAACTTGACTATAACGTTCAGCAATTCAGCAATTAAGTCTATTAGCCAAGTTGATGAGGGACACAATCCCATGTTCTGGGTGCCTCTAACCCTCTGACTGCCAGAAGCTGGGACTGGATGATGTGGAATGAATCACTTGATAATTGCTCTGTTCTGTTCATTCCCTGTAAAGCATCTGGCACCGGCCACTGCCAGAAGACAGGATATTGGGCTGGGGGACCATTTGTCTGACCCAGTATGGCCATTATTATGTTCTTATGATAAAGGTACATCACCATCAAATGGTACTTTAAAAAGAATGAAAAATTGTGGCTATGGATTTTAAGCCTTTAGAATATGAAAGAAGAAAGGTAAGGTTTCCAAACTGTAAAATCTTGAAACTGAATTTGTAAATTATGTAAAAAGCCTTTTAGGGCAGTATGATAGAGGGCCAGAAGGTGTAGTCCTCCCATCCTTTTCATTTCAAATTGTGAAAAGCTTTTCAGAAAATTAAACAGCAAGATTAATGAACTGGAAATGTTAGGTGAGAAATAGCATTGCTGTTAATACTACTAACAACAAGAACCGACATTTGATTATCCCCATCAGAAATATCTTTACTTTTGCACATATCTGCCTGGAATGGAAAGGTTTCCCTTGACCTCCATGAGAATTTGATCTGGTCCATGTGTCTATTCCAAATTATGCTGTCCATAATTATTGTGGGGTTAAGAAATTTAAAATTTAGAAAGAACAATGTATAAAAATTCTTATTTTAAATAAATGTCAAATCTTGAAGGAGCTTCTAAAATGGAATGAAAAAAGGCTGCCTCAAACTGGTGTCAATATTAATGAGTGTCTAAGAAAATTTAGATTGTTTATTTGTTTGTTTCATTTGAAATCTTAATAAGTAGAAACTTCAAGCCTTTTTATCAGGCTAAAGTCTGGCTTGTTGCAAATGGCCTTTATTGAAGCAAAACGTCTAGATCCCAGCAGGAAAGGAGTACCAGTTATTGAGTGAAAGATATATGTACCCAGGACTGACTATTCTTCAGTCTGTGTTACCCCAGCTGCTAATAAGACTAGGAAAGAAACAAGCAAGCAAGGAAGAAAAGAATGTAGAAAGAAAAGGATGAAAGCCAGGAAGCAAAGCTGTGTCTCTAGAGTAAAAAATTATAGAAGACGAGACAGCAACAGAGGGAAGAAAGCTACTGCTGCATTGTGTTAGTGTTCCCCAGTTGCAAAGGTCTGGCAATAGGTACTATGCACAAAACTGTGTGATGGGAAGAAATTTTCTGCGCAGTATTTCATAAACAGAACTACTATCTGAGGGGAATTATATTCTGTCCTGCATATAGAGAGAGGATTGGCAAGACATGAGGGGAAATGGCAATTGTCCTCTCAAGCAAACAAGTTATATACAAGGGGAGAATGTTATTAGTGTTCCAATATGAAGAAATATGTCTCTATTTTTCTCCATTTCCCTTGAGTCATCCAGTTGGTCCTGCTTGAGGGGAAAAAGGAAGGAACATTGTGTCTCTGACTCCAAATCCACTTCATCTCACTGGGGAATGTCTCTCTCCATTTCGATCTTTCCAATCTCCAACGCTTTATTGAGTGACTCAGGAAAACCAAACTAATACAAAGAATTCCCAAAGAGAAAAGTTTTCCCTAGGAGTCAAACTTGTGCATATACTACCATGAAAACAAACACACAGACAAAAATAAATAAAACCAATGCACAAAATTAAACAGACACTATTGGTCTGGATTTCATGGAAAAAGAACAAGATCTCATTTTCTTCCTTTGTTGTGATGCAATGACACTCCATGCTGCCAGATCTTTCTTTTAAATTGTTCTCTAACAGCAAGATGCCCTCCACACCGCTGTCACCAAAGAAGAATAGCAAACACAAAGGTTGTTTTTGTTTGTTTAAGCTCCTGCTGTGCTGCTTGTCTCAAGTATCAGAGAATTCCTTTTTCAGAACAAATTTCTTTTAGCATATTGTTCTCTTTTCTGAAGACTCTGACTTGGTTCACATAACAAAATCTCCACAAAATATTCATTGAAAAAAGCTACATTTAAAAAAAAATAATACCATTGAGATACCGTCCCCCCGCACACACGCACACAGATTGAGGGAAGCTATAATTATTGTAGAAGTAGATGTATATATATATATGTAACAAAACATTCATGCTAATTTAATTGGACTCTGCACTGGCATAAGTGACCAGTCATGAGGACTCTTTAGCAGGATTAGACCTTTAGTCCTTAGTGTTTAAAATGGTATCCTCATTCAGGCAGGGAAGTTTCAGCATCTGTATAGACAGTGCCTGTATGTACAGTATGACCCAATCTCTCTGTGGGGCTTTTAGGGTGCTACTATAATACAAATACTAAATCCCAAAAAATAATAATAATGCTTAACACAGCGAGTTACAAAAGTGACTTGCAAAAGGCCACAGAAAGACTCAGAGGTAGCACTATAACTCAGGCATAAATGGTGCCCAGTCTTAATTTTAGATAACTGCACCATGTCTCTTTTTATTTCTTCAGTTTACGGAAGATTTAACAAATACAAGTACAAAACAAGTACATTTAAAATATTACCAAGACCATCCTGGTTCTATGAAGATTAAATTTCATGACAAAGTATGAAAAAATAAACTTGTCAGCATCGCTAGCAATTACCTTTGAAAAGTCAAGGAAGACAAGTAAAATTCCAGAGGACTGAAAAAGGGCAAATATAGCGCCAAGCTACAAGAAGAGGAATAAAAACAATCTGGGGAATTACAGACCAATCAGCTTAACTTCAGTACCCGGAATGATAAAGACTGGGAGTGGCTGGGTCACTACAAAAAGTAATTTTCTCTCTGTTGATACTCACACCTTCTTGTCAACTGCTGAGAATAGACCACTTCCACCTTGATTGAATTGGCCCCATTAGCACTGACCCCCCACGTGGTAAGGCAACTCCTACCTTTTCAAGTGCTGTAATATATATATATATACATATACACCTGCCTACTGTATTTTTCAATCCATGCATCTGATGAAGTGGGTTTTAGGCCACGAAAGCTTATGCCCAAATACATTTGTTAGTCTCTAAGGTTCCATAAAGACTCCTCATTGTTTTTGCTGATACAGACTAGCACGGCTACCCCTCTGAAACTGGAATGATAATGGAGCAAATAATCAAGCAGATGCCTAGAAGATAATAAGGTGATAAGTAAGTCAGCATGGACTTGTCAAAAACAAATCATGTCAAACCAACCTAATAGCTTTCTTTGATAGAGTAACAAGCCTTGCGGATAGGGGGGAAGCAGTAGATATGGTATATCTTGACTTTAGTAAAGCTTTTGCTACTGTCTCAAATGACCTTCTCATAAACAAGCTAGGAAAATACAAGCTAGATGGAGCTACTGTAAAGCATAAGTGGTTGGAAAACTGTTCACAGAGAGTCAAGCTGGGAGGGCATAACGAATTGGTTCCCACAGGGATCAGTTCTGAGTCTGGTTCTGTTCAATATCTTCACCAAAGATTTAGATAATGAAATAAAGGGTACACTTATTGTGATGAGTTGGATCACAGAAACCCCCTTGGGAACTGCCAGCTGATGTGCCAAGACTACTTCTGGCCCTGATTTCCTGCCCTGGCAACTTAGGACTCCAACTCCCTGTCTTGCTGAGCCAGACACGCCCGTCTGCTCCAACACAGACTCAGGGTCTGAATCACATACCCCAAAGCTGCAGACTTAACCTGAAAGCCGTTTACGGAAGTGGTCCTATCTTTAGCACTCAGATGCTCAACTCCCAATGGGGTCTAAATACCAAATAAATCCATTTTGCCCTGTATAAAGCTTATACAGGGTAAACTCATAAATTGTTCACCCTCTATAACACTGATAGAGAGATATGCACAGCTGTTTGCCCCCCTCCCCCGCCAGGTATTAATACATACTCTGGGTTAATTAATGAGTAAAAAGTGATTTTATAAAATAAAGAAAGTAGGATTTAAGTGGTTCCAAGTAGTAACAGACAGAACAAAGTGAATTACCAAGCAAAATTTTAAAAAGGACTCACAAGTCTATGTCTAAGAAACTGAATACAGATAAAAACCTCACCCAGTAATCTTCTTTTTACAGACTAGTCTCCTTCTAGTTTGGGTCCAGCAGTCACTTACACCTCTAGTTACTGTCCTTTGTTCCAGTTCCTTTGCGGTATTCTTGGGGGTGGAGAGGCTCTCTCTTTAGCCAGCTCCAGCCAAAATGTCCATGGTGGAGGCAATATACCTAAAATTCCTCTTTTCTGGACAGGACATCTGCTACCCAGTTCTCCTTTACTTTAATATGCATAATCTTCATGTCAAACTCTTGTAGGAAGCGTAGCAGTTTGGAGTTTGTGCCATTAGTCCGGTGAAGCCATACCAAAGGTGAATGGTCAGTTAGAATTCTGAACCTCCTATTAAAGAGGTAAGGCCTTAATTGTTTGATGGCCCACACAATGGCATAGCACTCCTTCTCTATGACAGAGTAATTCTGTTCGGCATGGGACAGCTTTTTGCTTACGAAGGCAATGGGATGCTTCTTGCTGTCTTCCCCTGTCTGCATCAGCACAGCACCCAACCCTTTGTCTGATGCATCAGTACACAATTCAAAAGGCTTATCAAAGTCAGGGATGGCCAGCACAGGCTCCGCAGACAGGAGTCCTTTTACCTTGTTGAAGCCTTTCTGGCACGACTCTGACCAAATTACCTTATTAGGTTGATGCTTTTTACATAAGTCTGTGATTGGGGATACAATGTCACTGAACCCCTCCACAAACCTCCTGTAATAGTTTGCCAAACCTATGAAGGATTGGACTTGCCTTTTAGTCTGGGGTACGGGACATTTCATGATGGCTTCCACCTTAAGAGGGTTGGAGGATATTTTACCCCCTCAAACATACCCAGTGTCCCAGATAAGGGACTTTGGCTGCCCCTATCTTGCACTTAAGGAGTTTCACAGTTAGCCCAGCTTCTTTGAGCTTTCCTAGCACAACTTCCAGGTGCTCCTTGTGGTCATCCCAGGTGTTGCTGAATACAGCAATGTCACCTATATATGCCCTTCCAACCCTGAGATTCTATAATTCTATGAATATGTCCAGAACTCTGCCAGTCAATTTTGTTATCAATGTGGTCATCCTTTTGGTCTGCTGGGATTACATGGAGGGTTCACACGCTTTCAAAGGTGGTGAAATATTCGGTAATATCGCTGGATTCATCATACTGTGGACATAGTCGCTCCGATTTGTGGATTTTGGGGGAAGTGGAGCCAGCAGCTGAAGAGTTTTGTCTCTTCAACTCTATAACAGTCAGTTCATGCTTCTCGGCCTCAGTCTGGGCCATTTCATCAATTACTTCCCCCCCACCTGGGTTTGGTCCCCAAGAAGACTCCAGGGACATACCGATTAATTCATCACCTGTCGTACCCAAGAGGTTGCTCTGTTAATGATGAGATAGACCCGGTGCTATGTTCCATGCGCTATTCCTCCATTGACAAAGCTATTTATATGGTTAGGGCTTGTGGCCCAGGGGCGCTAATGGCTAAGTGTGATATCAAGTCTGCTTTTTGACTGCTGTTGGAGCATCCGCTGGACTTTGACCTTTTGAGTTTCTCTTTTGAGGGACAATTTTATTTCAACAAGGCTATGCCAATGGGATGTTCAGTATCCTGTTCAGCATTTGAAACATTTAGTACAATGTTGCCCTGGGCACTGGTGTAGGCAGTGGGACTATGCTAAGTAGTGCATTATTTAGACTTTTTTTGTTTGCGGGACAAGCTGGGTCAGATGGGTGTGTTCACTTGTTGGACATTTTAGATCCTGGCTACACAGTTGGGGGTACCCCTAGAGGAAGAAAAAACAGAGGGCCCTTACACTACATTGACCTACCTGGGTATCAAGCTGGACACTGGGGAGGGCATATCGCGGATCCCTCAGTATAAGCTTCAGGAACTATTGGGATTGCTCAGGAAAGCTGTAGGAGCCAAAAAAAACCCTCATGCTGCAAGACCTGTAGTCTATTATGGAGCACCTGAACTTTGCCTGCAGGGTTGCTGCCTTGGGGCGGGCATTTTGTGCCCAGCTGGCGGCGGTAACAGCGGGCATAGCCAAGCCACACCATTACATAAGAGTTACTAGAGAGATGAAGGAAGAATTTAAGGTCTGGGAATGTTTTTTGAGTCAATTTAAAGGGATGTCATTGTGGAAAGAGGAATGGTTATTACAAGGTGGTTTAAAAATCCATTCAGATGCTGCAGGAAGTACAGGTTTCAGGGTGTTTTATCAAGGCAGGTGGTGTGCCCATAAATGGCCTATCTGGACACAAAACAGAGTGGTGTGTGATATGACTTTCCTGGATTTTTCCCCCATTTTAGTTGCAGAGGTTATTTGGGGATCAAAGCTGGCTAATAAAATGGTTCATTTCTGGTGCGACAACATGACAGTGGTACAGGTTATCAATCGCCAAACTTCCAGATCATTCAGGGTTATGAAGTTAGTGAGGGCATTTATTCTGCAACGTTTAAACCTCAACATCTGTTTTTCTTCCAAGGACATGCGGAGCATGGATAATGGTATAACAGATGCCTTGTCTCGCTTCCAGTTTGACAGATTTCGTGAGCTTGCACTAGGAGCAAGCAATGAAACTGAGCAGATGCCACTGGCTCTATGGCACCTCAGCATACGATATTTTCAGTGGCTTGAAGATTCTTGGCTCCAGACACACAGCTGATCTATACAGGAAGTTTTAATGAGTTCTTCCAATTTCAGAATTTGGAATGCTGGTCACCGATACTGCTCACCGTGGAGGGTGGGTATTGCGGTACTTGATTGCAGACAAGCCAGTTGCTGGCATCCTTGACAATCCTGGCATAGTGCAAGGGATGTATTCTTTTTGGAGAATGGGACTTCGCCTATTGGGGCTTCTATACAAGAGGCCATTGGGAGATGTCTGGGAACCTGACTGGGTTTGGGGGGATGCAGCCAAGCAAATTGCTGGAGCCGTCTTGTGGCGGAGAAGACATCCAGTGACTGCATAAATGGTCTGGTAAAGGACTTAAAAGGATGTGCTGGATAAAGGAACAGAACAGGGGAGGCGGACTCTTATGATTGGTCTGGCAGGGAACCAACCCCCATGTTCCTATAGCTCACTTTATCCCCCCTACGAGGGGAGTGGATGGTAAGTTCCAAGCCATGGTTTGGCTGAGAGGACATGGATGGAAAATGAAGGGGGAGTAGTGGAAACCCCGAGTAATGATTTGAATAAGCATGGATCTGCCTGCACTGTACACTTTATCTTCCGGGTGACCACAGACATTTATATAATAATGTTGTGGCCTGATTAATATCCACATCAAGTGTCTCTTGGTCTTCTTTCGGTATGCCCAGACAACCAGTCATCAGCATGGATACATGTCCTCTGGAATAGTGGTTGAAGCATGAAGGGACATATGAATCTTTAATGCATCTGGCACGTAAATATCTTGTGACACCGACTACAACAGTGCCATGAGAATGTCTGTTCTCACTTTCAGGTGACATTGTAAACAAAAAGTGGGCAGCATTATCTCCTGAAAATGTAAACAGACTTGTTTGTCTGAGCAATTGGCTGAACGAGCAGTAGGACTGAGTGGACTTTCAGGCTCTAAAATTTTACATTGTTTTATTTTTGAATGCAGTTTTTTTTTACATAATTCTACATTTGTAAGTTCTACTTTCATGATTAAGACATTGAACTACAGTACTTGTAATAGGTGAATTGAAAAATGCTATTTTTTTTTACAGTGCTAATACTTGTAATCGAAAATAAATATGGGGCTCAGTGGCTTGAGCATTGGCCTGCTAAACCCAGGGATGTGAGTTCAATCCTTGAAGGGACCAGTTAGAGAACTGGGGTAAAAATCTATCTGAGGATTGATCCTGCTTTGAGCAGGGGGGTGGACTAGATGACCTCTGAGGTCCCTTCCAACCCTGATATTCTATGATGATTCTATGATAAAGTAGGCACCCTACATTTTGTATTCTGTGTTATAATTGAAATTAATATATTTGAAAATGTAGAAAGCATCCAAAAATATTTAAATAAATGGTATTCTGTTATTGTTTAATAGTGTGATTAATCACAATTATTTTTTTAATCGCTTGACAGCCCTATAAATAATACAAAAAACACAGTCAAATCTCAGCTGTAAATAATCATCTCATTAGGAATTCAGCCAGCCAGATACCTAAGAAAACCTGTTTCTATCACTTCATTATTGTGGGACGCATACCCTCAGCCCTCTCCCAAAAAAGTCTATGAAATTTGTATTAATTTCCTCCATCTCTTGACACAAGAAATAAGAACTGCAGATATGTTTTCTGTATTTAAATGTAAACTAGATTCCAAAACCAAAAGTAGGACAGTTTCTTATCACAAATACACCAGGAATTGTGGCTGGTAGCTTTGGATTCATATGTCAAGGGGGCAGGCCTATAATCCCATTGATATACATAATATATTAGTGTTAATATTAAAAGACATATAGCATGAGTGTCACCATCACACAGCTTACTCTATTCTTGCATGCTAAAACCAACATTTCCAAAAGTACCATCTTGTTTTAGATGCCTTCATTTTGTTTAAGGAGCAAGCACAATTTAAGACATCTTGGGCCTGATTCTGAGAAGCACTGAGCACTCACAGCTCCCCTTCACCTCAGTGGTTCAGGATTGGGGCTATGGTAATTATTACAGTTCTGCTGCATACTTAAAGTAAACTGTTTTTACAGAGCCCTGAGCATTAACATAAAGATGCCTGTTTGCATGGGTATGCTGTGTGGTTTAAGGAGGTGAATATTTTCCCCAGGGATGGAGAAACTTTTGGATACTCCCTTATGATGTTTTGTATGTTTTGTTAGTTAAGTAAGGCATCTTGAGTTTAGAATAGCTGCTAATCCATAGTAATTAAATTAATTAAATTTACAGAGTAGGATTTTTGTAATATGACTAAGACGTCTCAATTCTCAATGGGAAATCACAAGTTCTCTGACATTGCAGCACTATTGTAACCTATTGTTTTACTATAAATGAATATTTCAGTAATGATGTGATTGCAATCCCTCCTCTTTTCATGTGTAAAGCCCAATCTATTACATCTGTGGAACTTCTCTTTGCAATGGGAAGATCAGAAAGGATTACAGTAGGATGCATCTGCTTCAGGGAGAGTGCTACATCTGGTAGGTGTTCTCTGAAAAGCCTTGTGAAACATGAAAGAACACTTGAAAGCTGAGATAGTCTTTCTTAGAACTGTGGGCTTACTTGATTTATGTTGCATAATGTATTTACCCCTAATACTGACCAAAGTTTTGGATTACATCAATTGTTTATACAGACGGTTTTCTGAAAGTTTTTCTTTGACATCGCTGAATATTGCCACTTATTCACAATGCAGCTGCATGGACAAACATGGGAAAGAAGAAAGATATCTGGAGATGACAAGATGACTCAAAGATCATTTCACAATTCTTCCTTTGGTGCTGCTCCTCCTTTGGTTCCTGTACTCTTCACACTTTGTCTTTCGTCGAGTCATAGAGAGTGCATGGAAGAACAGAGAATAATTTTAAATGTTTTTTTCCCAATTTTTCCCTTTTCATTTGGATGTAATGGTACCTCTCAGCTATTCAGCTGGTGCCTGAGAGAAAACACCCTGAGGTCTGCACACCCAGCTGCACAACATTAATATAGACAACACTTCTTGCTAACCTGCATAGTTGTGTGCAGAGGAAACTCTCATTTACATATCACCAGCACTGTGTATTATTCTGTTTAGTGATTGTTCAGGAGATAGGAATTTTGAATGTGATTTCTTTGTTGAATGATCATGGAAGTACAGCAACAAAAACCTCACTGTCTTTTAAAGATTGCATTAAAACAAACAGAGCTAACTCCATCACTGCAGTCTCTAACATTTTGGAAGGGCGGGGAGTGCAAGGAGGATGAAGTAGGTTTTGTGCTTCTTCTGCTAGGGAATATGAAGTTGTGATTGACAGTTTGGTATCATTACAGTACAGTGTTCTGTTGTACAGCTAATTTCACTGACCAAATTGAAAAAGAATTGGGATTTAATTTAGAACATTGTGGGGCTGGGAACCTATTTCCAAGGAATTATGACCGAAGTGTATGTAGAGTTGGAAGAGGTTACACTTTGGTGAAAGTGGGCTAATTTGGACCAAAACAAAATGAATACAAATATCAAGAGACTATTATTGGACTAAACCAACATGATCACTGGGGAGGGGTATATTCATAGAAAAAGCTATGCATCCACCATTGCCTACAGAGCAGCTTTTGACATCATGCTATAGATCTGTTCCAGAAGTCTAAATCAAAACTGCAAATGGAAAAAGCTGTTGTGTAGGTTTGGACAAATAATCAGGGATGCAAATTCATTAGGTTACTCTCCAAATTCACACTGCATTTTGAAAGACCTCCTTTGTCATCATGTGATGCAACTTCAGTTGCAACCAACAGCTTGAATGAGAGTTCTCTTGATTTCAAAGGAGACTGCTGATAGCAGGGTATTCTCTATAAAAGGCTCTTGAATTTAGAATTCACTTGGTCCCAAATAGCTAGAATTTCTTGACTTACCTGGCATACTTGAAAGCCCATCTATCTTCTTGGGCTGTTAAAGAGGGAAGAGGATGAAAGATGATGTAGTCTGAGGATTGATGGTTTATTTTTGTGGCTTACTGTTCCAGTTGGTTATTCTTTTTAGACCGTCCTCTTAGGATGCATTTGGCATAGATTTGATTGGAACTGGTTAAAAAAATACTTTAAAATAACTTTCAAGTTTTCATTAAAAATAGTTGGAATAGTGTGCATTTTTCATAAAAAAAATTTTTTGATGCCTTTGAAATGAAAAACAACTTCAAAATTTCAATTCCCCCCCGCCCGCAAAAACCTAAGTTTCTCTGTGTTAATCAGCTTTAGATTTTATAGCTAAGTCTGATATACTGTGCAGAATCCATGAAGAAAATATCTACAACTTTTCAATAATACTCTATCTCAGAATTTTGGTTTATATTTAACATAGTAAGAAGAACATAAAGTAATGGCACACAAATAGATTTCCTGTTATGCAGATTCATCCTTAAACATTTTCTTTTTTTCTAATATGTAATTATATTTTTTTGAAAATTCATGTAGTTATTTCTTTTTTAACTAGAGTTTCATAAAAAAATAAAAGCATCTCAGTGTGTGTTTTCAATATAATAAAAATGTCTTGATGGCATAGAACTTGTATGCAAATTTTCAAGCTACCTTTAAAGGTCAAACTATAAACTTCCCAACTAGTAAGATTATATAATAGAAATGTCCCTCCATTGTTGAAATTACCATCAAGTGCAGAATAACAATTAAATCTGGATTGTTTACAACAATTATAAACAGGACAGTAAAAACTAAACCAAACTGGATTACTGGAAATAGAAAGAGCTAGTGCTGGTGATGATCATGATCATCATGATGACGATGTACCATTTTATGACCTGATGCTGCCCACATTTACATTAATGGCAAAAAAATCCCACTTATTTTGATATGAGTAATATATGCTTAGAAGTAATAATCTTCAGTAGGTACAGAAGTAAAACTAGGACAAATGTTTTTTTCTTCTGCCTGGAAAAAACACTAGATAAATTCCCCTTCTTAATTCTTATTTATATAATATCACCTGATCTTAGATGTTTTATAGCCCAGTATGGAAACAATTATAAAATCCTGGATCCATTGAAGTCAATGGCAAAACTCCTGTTGATTTCAATGAGGTCAGAATCTTACACAAGTTTTCTGTCCTAAAGAGCTTACAGTCTAAGCAGATGACCTACCAAAATGAACCTAGATTTCCTCTGAGTCAGTCCCACATCAATGTTATAATCACATATAAGGAGTAAAACAAAAATAAACACTGAGGATGAGAAAGGAATAAAGTAGGTGGAGAAATAAATAAGAAAATAAAGTTTAAATGAATAAATAATTAAAAGAATTAAGAAAAGCTTTCCTGGATTGTCCTTGTGAAATTATATTATTTATTATTATTATTAATTATGTTATTTTATTATTACAATGTTAAAAAATCAGCCGGGTGCTTTCCAGATATAAATAAGGGCCAAGATTTTTTAAATAGAGCCTAAAGTTAGGATTCACAGTCCATATTTAAGCATCAAAATAATCAATTGATTTCCAAAAGTGCAAAATATTCACCAGTTCCCATTGTAGCTAACGTTTCTAGATATTCAACACTTCTGAAAATCTGGCCAGTTATTTAGCTATCTGATCAGAAATTCAGCTATCTAGAACCATATATAAAAGGCAATTAGGCAGCTGAAGATGTAGATAGGCACCTGGTGGGATTTTCCAAACCACATAGGTGCCTAGCTGCCATAGGTAACTAAGCAATTTTGAAAAGCCCATTAGGTATCTGTCTTTATCTTCAACTACCTACACATCTTTAAAAATCTGTCTCCTAACTGCTAGCTTTTATTTTTGAAAATCTTGGTTAATATATATCCTTATCCCAATCAGTAAGAAAGTATTTCAAAAATAAGTTTAGTCATAGAAAAAAATGAGTACAAGGCAGAAAAGCAAAAGATATATAAACACAGTAAATCTTAAAAATTACTATTTCAAGTTAGTATAATAAGCTAACCGTATAGCTTCTGGCTCCATTGCTGAGGAAAAGTACATGCACCCAGGAGGTATCTTAGCTGTTGCCTGCTTATCAAATTTTTATTTCAATACCATGCAAGTTTTGAATTATTTATTTGAAAGTTGATGGAATACACCCAAAAGTGAAAAATGTGAAGAAAAGAGAAATCTGAATTGTAAATATTTCTATTAAAATAATTCTTTTAAAAATACATCTGTTTAGTACACAGGCAAAGCCTATGTACTCTACAAGATAATATGGTATGTCATCTCAGTAGTATCGCTAATACTAAAAATGCAATGAATACATAACTGCTAATTCATGTCAAGTCATTTGAGAATGGCTTCAACACTGTCATCCTCCTCTTCCTGCATTAAGATGGATTTTTGCCTTATTTGTAACTGCTGGTTTACAGACTTCTTCATTTCTCTTACTTTCTTGAAACACTATTGGACCCAGTATTTTAACTTAACCTTATTTGTGAATGTGCTAGATACTAAGGCTGAATGATTGAAGCTCCTTCATGCTGTTGTCTTGCTGAGGATAGATTTGATTAAATGGGTGATGGTTTTATCAAGTTTCTTTCTTGGGCGCTTTATGCAGGTTATTCCAAATGAGTGGCAGTTAAACCATTCTTAAAGCACACAGCATCACAGGAATGGTCAATGCCACATTTAAAACGGGATTTTAGACCATGTTTGAGAATTTTGCTAGGTTTATTTTTCTATCACTCATATGGTTTACAGAAGCTTCAGGTTATAAAAATAGTAGAACATACTTTAATGTCTAATAGCTCTCCATTGCCATAGTCGTAGATTGCAGCTGATCATTCTGATAATGAGAGAACATGTATAAGGGCTGAGCCTGTGTTTCCTCTCCGACTTTGTCTCAGGGTTGGCCTCACTAGATGGTTATCATACAAAAACACATTTGAAAATCCCAGCTCCATGCATGTAAGCAAAATGCTTGGTTACTGAGCCTCTGCCCTCACAACAAACAACCCTGATTTTGAAATCAGAGGGCATTTATGGATTTTTGAAAATCTATCATCACAGATTCTCACAGAAATTTAGTGCAAATAGGCTTTCCAGCAGCTTTAAAAATTCCAGCCATACCATATCATGTTTAAAAAAGATTTTTTTTCTCCTGCTTTTCCTTTCACCCAGCCATATTTATCTAAAGGATCAAACTGAATTCTAAGGAAGAAATGTTTTGACCTTTTAAAAATGCTCTATCTTTGCCAACAACAATGCTGCAAATGTCATTTTCATCCAGCCAATGCCACCTCTTATGGATCTCCAAAGAACTGCTCCAATTCTCTTCATCTTGGAGCTGAGAAAATTGAAGCTATTCATCAGTTTTAAGGAGTCGCAAACAAGGATGTGCTGCTTGCAGTGACTTTGCTGTGACCTTGTTTTCTTACACAGAGGTTGTACAGTCCCAAAACATAAAGATTTTGCAGGTCACTCTCAGACAAATTATAGGAGTGAACCATCTGGCCTCTCTTTTATTAGAACCAGGTGTCTCTTTGCTATCAGCCATTTTCATTCAACCTAATGCACAGAAAAATTGTTCTGCTTCTGACATACCAGTGAAAATTTGGCTGGAATATTTCTAATCTGCATTTGTCAAGCAAGGGCATTGCTAACCAAATCTCCAGTGTCTTCCTACAGATTACTATTGAACCTGAAATGACTAGGAACTGTCATTCCATGGAGCATCATTCTTTGTCACTTTTTACCCCATTGTACCATGAGGATAATCCTCTAACTTCCAGATCCAAAGATTTCCTTCTGTACACTTATAATTTACCATCTAACTCTGGTTATACAACAATATACAAAATATTATACAAATACAAAAAGGGAAAAGTGAATATCTGACACAGGGAAATTTATATAATCAAAAAAACCTGGCATCATTTCATTTTTCAGGCCATTGATTTTTAAAAATGTTCTATTGACATTGTAGATCATGCATTTTCATATCCAGGTATGATCACCATAGAGTCTGTTAAGCTAACAGACCCAAACAGTACGGGCTACTGCTCCATAAACTGACGAACCTGAAAAAGTCCTTCTCCATAAAAAAACAGGAGTACTTGTGGCACCTTAAAGACTAACAAATTTATTTTAGCACTCACGAAAGCTCATGCTAAAATAAATTTGTTAGTCTTTAAGGTGCCACAAGTACTCCTGTTTTTTTTGCGGATACAGACTAACACGGCTGCTACTCTGAAACTTCTCCATAAAGACCAGAATTTTTTGAATGAATGGCCACCAGCAGGTTAGAGGTAGTCTTGGTGGATAAGTGGCAGATTAGTGAGGTTTATATTTGGAGTGCATTATTCTTGCTCCTCAGATTTCAGTTCTCTGCCTGAGGTTGTTATATCTATATCTATCTATCTATATATTATTGTTCTCTCTAGCTGCAAGCCTATCTTATAGTAAATATCCATTTTTCAAACTCTTTTCAACATAAGGTTAAGGAGTTTTTTTCCCCACTAAGCCATTTTCAGACTTAACTTAAACATATGTCATTTTACTCAAAATTACTTGTAGAAAATTGTTTCATTTGAACATCTGCAAATCACCCACAGTTGTTTTTCCCATTTGAGGTGCTTTATTACTATTTTATAACACAATCTACTTTTTTAATTTGTTATTTCAAATTTTTTGTTATCTTTTTTAAGAGGCTATTTTTCTTACTTTAGTGGGTTTCTCATTTTCCATATATTACATCTAGTTGCTTCAGTCACAGAATATTATATAAATGTGATCATGCTTGTCAGCCTCAAGTAGGGTACTAAAAAGAAAAAGAAAAAAGAAAAAAAGAAAGAAAAAGACAGTGGCTCAAGGAAAATTTTGCTATACTTTGCTTTAGTGGAACGCAGCAACAGTCCTTTATTTCTTTGAGGTGCCAGAATTCCTTTGGTGCATGAGTCAGCACCTGAACTGTGTTCAGCTTTGTTTAATGGGCCTATTTGGCAGCATTCACATATTTGAGATGAATAATTTGATTTCAGTCTCCTGAGTAAAAATAAAGAACCAGCTTCACCAGTAGTCTTTGCAGCTTTGCACCATCCAGCAACACAAAGCAACCAAAGACCCTGGTTACCTGGCTAATTGAGCTAAATTTATGATTGTTTTGCAAAAGCATCCAGAGAGCATATTGGTGAATCATTCCCGAAGTTCCAGTCTTTTCAATCTGCTGCATAAATCACAAATAGGTGCGACAATGTAAGAAATCTGAAAGATTAAACTTTTGAAAAAAGGCAGCAAGTGAAATCCAGGCTGCACTGAAGTCATTGGGTGCTTTTCCACTGATTTCACTAAGGTCAGGTTTTACCCTGTATGTTTCTGATTTTCAAAGACTCAGAGATTTTACTCATAATTTCTCTCGATACCAAAATCCATTACAAAAACAAAAAATAACAATTATTGCCAAGTCAGGTTAATATATATGAACTTCCCTCAGATATGTGAGTATTATTTTGCTGAGGAGGGCCTTAAACTCACACTGAAAGAGAAGGTACATTTATGCATAAGGCTGGAAAAAAATCTCTTTAATTGCATGGTGAAACTGACTGGGGTCTTTTACCTGTTTCAAACGGGCACTGTGGAGACAAAAACTCATAAAATCTCAAGTCAAAGCTAAGCCAGCACCTGTAGAGAGTAGAACCCTGAAAAAATGAGAAATTATCTTAAAGTCCTAACACTACTGTGTTTCAAACAAATTGGATAGACAGGTACACACATAATAACACACATATTTCTGAAGCTTGGTTTCTCTGCATGATCCCTTCATTTTTGTTTACTTTTCTCGCTTGGCAACCAGCTGACATATACTACTGTATTATTAACTTCCTCCATGATACGTTCCTATATTATTGTACATTAGAAATGGCTTTATCAATGTACAAATAAATAGTGGACTAGCTTCAACAAGGGAAATATTCTTTTCAAGCCCAACGGTTTAAATATCTTTAAAGAATCCCTTTTGGGATCAGTCTTGCAAAGTGCTGAGCACCCTAGTAAAATGCTGAGCACTCTCAGTTTTCAATGATTGTATGACTACTGTGCCAGCCATCAACTCTCTTTTAAATCACAAGGACTGTGCTTCAACGCTTCATACCTTCACATCTCCAGACTTACTGATTCCATTTCTGGAAATTCACTGAACATTCTATCTTGGTGAATGAGAATTTTTCAATCAGCAAAGTACTAGCCACACTTAACTCCTGTTCTTGCATTTTTGTGTGTATTATTGCTTTGTATATATGTATATCTATATGATTGATTTGTTTACATATTTGATTACATTTTTGTATGTATTATTGTTTTGTATATATATAAAAATCAATCATACACATAAAACATTATATATATATAGTCCTTGTGATATATATAGATAGATAGATAGATAGATAGATAGATAGATACTAAATTGAAAGAAATATAAGGACTAATTGTATATGCAAATTAATATATCTGGTTGAATTATGCCACAAAGATATATTAAGGAGATGGAAAATATTTTGGAATGATTTTAGGCACACATTTTATGCTCACCAAAATTATATATAATGCTTTTTATGCTCACCAAAATTATCTATAGCCCTTACCAGTTCATATGCCAAAGTAAAGCGAGGATATTTGTTGATAACCAGCTTAATCACTTGTCACTCCGTGAAGTCATTCGAACCACAACCTAATATTTTAATTATCATTTAGACAAACCACTCTGACACAAAATATTCATAACACATACTTAATTAATCACGTTGCATACAAAAGTAGTCATTTGTGTTTTTGCCACGTATTACACTATTGTGTGCTTGCCAGGATATTCGTTGTTATTCAAGTATTGTCACCTGTCACTCAAACAAATTGCTTGGTTGATATTTTGCATGGTCATTGATCTTACCTAGTCTGAAGGAAGTGACATAGTTTATGGCTTTCACAATCATTCCCTGAATATAGAAACTTTGCCAAATTGTTTTGGCCTGCTCGGGGATCACACTTGTGGCTGATCAACTCCTCCCACCCCTACTCATTCAAAAGCAAAGATGTCAGTCTCCACATCAAGAGCATCAGTGAATCCTCTCCTTCTTTTCTCTTTCCTTCCCAAGAATGTTTTTAGGTCATTGACAATGCATGGGAATATCAAAATGTTTTCAATTCCCGGAAGATACCAATGCTGATGTTGAGAAGACCAAATGGTGTTTCTCATTAGAGGTTTGTCACTTAAGTCCTCATCAACATATATTTGTCCTCCCTGTCAAGTGTTATGCAATGGAATTTGGACAAAAGTAGTTCTCTTGCTGCTCCAAAGATTGTATCAGGACACCCTCTAACTTCCGTGAAGATCATTTGAAATTCAATTTATATGCACAATATAATTTTGAAATGGAAAAGCTATAGGCCAAGTTTTATAAACCTAGATGCCTACATTTAGGCTCCAACTTTACCAGTGGTCTGATTTGAAAGTGCTGAATATCACATAACCCTCATTGACTTCAAAAGGAGCTGGTGGGAGCTCAGCACTCTTGAAAATCAGGCCACTACATCTGAGTCTGATCCAGTTATTTAGATGCCTAAATAACTCCCTTGAGAGTTTGGTGCCTAACTGTGATTGAGGATCTGGGTCTCAGTACTTAAATATGGACTTAGAAACCTATCTTTAGGTAGTCAGGTTTGCAAATCTTAAACTTTATAGTTTAAGAGTTAAACTAAATCATTGTCATCCCAAACATTGTGCTCTATGAGCCAGTAATGGGTATCCATGCACATTTGTTATGATACATGTTGGTTTGTTCAAGCTGGAATCAATAAAACTATTTATAAAAATAACTTTAATACAAAACAGATCAATTTAGAGAATAAAAATACTACGAAGGAAAAGGTTCAAAATTGTCAAATATCATTAAAGGAGCAGATATTGGGGCAAGTGGGAGAGCAATTTCGTGACCTTTGCTGTTGTGATATTAATGACAACCATTTATTAATTTTATGATCTCAAGTACAATAATTATTTGAGAAATATAATTTCTAGAGGGGTAGTGAAAACAGCTTTAAGATGATAAAAGTTTATATATAACACAGGGAAGAAAGGGAAAGCTGAGAGTAATAAATATAAAACAGTAGTTAAGAATTGTAGAAAATCGCTAAGGGAAGATAAAAGACACAAGGAGACATCTATGGCCAGAATAATTTATGACAATAAGGAGTTTTTAAAGTATATTAGGAACAAAAGGAATCCTAACCATGGTATTGGGCCATTACTAAATGAGAATGGTAGAATATTCAAAAAAAATTCCAAAATGACAGACAGGTTCAATAAATATTTTTGCTCTGTATCTGGGGAAAAAACAGACAATGTAGTCTCATCCTCTTATGATGGTGAAATATTTCCCATTCCAAGAGCAATAAGCAGGATGTTAAACAGCTGCTACTAAAGCTAGACATTTTTATATTAGCATGTTTGGGTAATTTGCATCCAAGAGTTTTAAGAGACCTAGCTGATGAGCTCTCTTGACCAATAATGTTGATTTTTCATAGGTTTTGTTGACTTTCAGTGAGGACTAAAAGAAAGCTAATGTTGCACCAATATTTAAAAAGGATAAATGGGATGACCTGGAAAATTATAGGCCTGTCTCTCTGACATCAACTGAAGGCAAAATAATGGAAAGGATGATGTAGGACTTGATTAATAAAGAATTAAAAGAGGGTGATATAATTAACACCAATCAATCTGGATCTACAGAAAATTAGATTTTGTCAGACTAACTTGATATCTGTTTTGATGAGATTACAAATTTAGTTGATAAAGATAATAGTGCTGATGTAATATATTTACACTTTTGTAACGCATTTGGTACTGCACACTATTTTGATTAAGAAACTACAACAATACAAAATCAACATGGCATACAATAAATAGATTAAAAACTGGCTAACTGATGGATCTAAAATGTAATTGAAAATGGAGAATCATCATTGAGCAGATGTGTTTCTAGTGGATCCAATAGGGTTCAGTTCTTGGCCCTATGCCATTTAACACTTTTGTTAATGACCTGAAAATAAATCAATACTGATACAGTTTGCAGATGACACAAAGATTTGGGAAACAGTAAATTATGAAAAGGACATGTCACTGACACAAACCAATCTGGTTAGTTGGTTTGTTAAACTAAGCACAAAGAAAATGTTTTAATACTGACAAATCTAAACTCCTATATCTAGGAACAGACCAAGAAAACAGGCCAAATTTACAGGCTGGAGGAGTCTATTCTTGATTACAGTGACTTTGAAAAGGACTGATAAATAATCAGCTGAACATGCACTCCTAGTCTGATACTATGGCCAAAAAGGCTAATGTGATCTTTGGATTTATAAACAGAGAAGCTATTTTACCTCTGTTTTAGGCTCTGGGCAGATCACTGCTGCAATACTGCATCCAGTTCTGGTGTCCACAATACAAGAAAAATATTAATAAAGTGGAGAGGGTTCAGAGAAGAGCCACAAGATGAATAAAGGATTAGAAAACATGACATATAGTGATAGATTGAGCCCTTTGTGTCTATTTAGCTTATCAAAAAGAAGATTAAGGGGTGATAGTCTATAAGTACTTACATGGGGAACATAAATTTGAGAATACAGAGCTCTTCAGTATAGCAAAGATGTAACATGATCCAATGGCTGGAAGTTGAAGCTAGACAAATTAGACTAGACATAAGATGCAAATTTTTAACAGTGAGCCACCAAAACTTTTTTAACAAGGGTTGTGGTGGGTTCTGCTTTGCTGGAAATTTTTTATATCAAGATTGTATGTTTTTAATAAAGATATTCTCTAATTCAAACAGTAATTAATTTAGTGAAGTTCTATGGCCTGTGTTATACAGGAGGTCAGACTAAATTATCACAACAGTTCCTCCGGCCTTAAATTCTATGACTCTAACAGTACTACATTGCTAAGTTAACAGACCCATAACATCAACTATTACTATAATTTATACAGTCCAATTGGCCATATAATAAGCCATAGTCATACATAAAACAGACAAACGAAAAAACAAAAACCAAGAGGCCTGATGCTTTATGGCTGTGCATCTTGTGCAATCATAAGTGGAGTGGAGAATTCTGATATGGTTGCATTTTAAATCTACTTTGCATTCAGTTTGCATAGTTATAAATGAGCAAAAAGGTGAAAGGCAGAGGAGAAGCAGGCCCCAGGTCTCTGCTATGAACATTTTAGAGGCTAAATATACAGACAAGGGAAAGAAAGATAGTCTGGCAGAACAGGACATATGATATGGATTGTTTACATTTGAAACCATAGGCCAGATTCATCATTATGGTCTGGCTGCTTTTTCCACTCAAATGATTTAGGGTGACCATAAACACAACTGGCTGGGTAAGCCACTTTACCATCACAGATGTGGCATGAAGCAGCCAGAGTTTATTGGTGAAAATGGCCCCATTGATCTGTAAATTAGTTAACATGTTTTACATGTTATCATAAAAAGTGACTAAAGAAACCCCCTGTCTGTTCCTGCATATGAATGAAATTTGAGTTTACTTCACCCAGTTAACCCTCTGTAATTTCCCACACGAATCCTACAGAAATCTCAAAGCTTATTGAATCTTCAATAAATCTCATTTGAACATTAGAGTGCCAGGTTAATTGTATATCTCTTTCAATAGTGTACTGACGGATCTTGTCATTATTAATGAAAGACCGCATTTAAGCCAATGTAAAGAAGTCTGTATAAGGTCTCTGGAAGTAAAATTATTTAAAATGCATCTGCTTTAAGGGAACGAACAATAATGAAGGCCTAGATAATTTTAGAAGTCACATTTCAAGACATGCTATTATTATGAAGCTCTCTCCTGTAATATTTACACAAGGCAAGTTCAATATTCTACACTAACCCCTAACCACATTAAAATTCATTAAAAGAGGGCATTTCCTGCACCGGCATAGACCTATATAGTACCCCCTCTTTTCCAGTCACTGTGGGGGATGGATCAACATCCCCACACTGACCTGGCCTGCAGCTGCTGCAGAAAGTCACTCCCTAGCTCTGTAGCCCCTACACGGTAACATATCTTTTCCAATAAGCCAGAAAATGTCCCCTGCCACCTACTATGTTGTGAGGTCATTATAACATTCAGAATGCATAATTATGAAGGAGGATAGAATGAAGCGGATTTGTTCAGTATGCAACTGTTAAATCAACAAAAAGAGAGTTTGCTTTTGTCACAACAGGGTGTTCATGTTTGGGACAGGCTCTGCAAACCCATGGATGGATGGATGGATGGTTCAGCTTCATGGTAGGGCTGCCAAGTGATTAAAAAAATTAATCGTGATTCATCACACAATGAATCACACTGTTAAACAATAACAGAATACCATTTATTTAAATATTTTTGGATGTTTTCTACATTTTCAAATATATTGATTTCAATTACAATACAGAATACAATGTGTACAGTGCTCACTTTATATTTATTATTTATTACAACTATTTGAACTGTAAAAAAAGAAATAGTATTTTTCAATTCAACTAATTCAAGAACTGTATTGCAAACTCTTTATCATGAAAGTTGAACCTACAAATGCAGAATTATGTACAAAAACAACTGCATTGAAAAATAAAACGTGTAAAATTTTAGAGCCTGCAAGTCCACTCAGTCCTACTTCTTGTTCAGCCAATCACTCAACAAACAACTTGGTTTACATTTGCAGGAGATAATGCTCCTGCTTTTTGCTTACAATGTCACCTGAAGGTGAGAACAGGCATTCTTGGGGCACTGTTGTAGCCGAAATTGCAAGATATTTACATGTCAGATGCGCTAAAGCAGAGGTTGGCAACCTCTGGCACGCAGCTCACCAGGGTAAGCACCCTGGTAGGTCACCCTGCCGCATCAGCAGGTTCAGACAATTCGGCTCCCAGTGGTCGCAGTTCACCATCCCAGGCCAATGGGAGTGGCGGGAAGCCGCGGCCAGCACGTCCCTCACCCGCGCCGCCCCATTGGCATGGGACAGTGATCAAGAAGCAATGGGTTTAAGGGAGGTTTAGGTTGGACATTAGGAAAAATTGTCAGGGTGGTTAAACATTGGAATATACTGCCTAGGGAGGTGGAATCTCCATCTCTTAAAATATTTAAGAGTAGGTTAGATAAATATCTATCCGTGATGGTGTAGACAGAATTTGTCCTGTCATGAGGGCAGGGGACTGGACTCGATGACCTCTCAAGGTCCCTTCCAGACCTAGAATCTATGAATCTATGAATCTCGTCACTCTCAGATTATGGAAGTACTTCAGATTCTTAAATCTTCAGATTCTTAAACATTGATACCTTCTTTGCGTTTTGTCAAACCTGCAGTGAAAGTGTTCTTAAAATGAACATGCGCTGGGGCATCATTTGAGACTGCTATAACAGGAAATATATGGCAGAATATAAGTTTCAGAGCAATGAAAATTGTGGATGCTTATCAAAAGTGTCCAAATTTAGAGAGGTCCCAACCCTGCTCAAACAACACATTTCTTTCCAGCAGGCCTCATGACATAGCTGCCCACTGCTACAAACCCAGACAGCCCTGTTTTCTTTTTCCAATCTACTATTCACATCTGGAAGGGATGTAGTGGTCGGTTTCTCCCCTGAGGGAGATGGTTGGTAGACCTACACAATCCTCTGGAAATATTGACGATGGAGGTGTGGGAGTGATTCCTCTATGGAGTCAGGTCTTCAGTTGAAATGAATTGGCATCACTCCATTGAAGTCAGTGGAGATATATTGGTTTACACCAGCTAAGGATCTGGTCCTTTGTATCTCTGGGAAGAAGACAGCAATCTTGCTCTTCTTTCTAGCATATTCAGAGGGCCTTTTAGCTTCCTTACTTTCATGCTGTGAAACACATTTCAGACAGCTTCTACACGTAAAAGGGCAATGGGAATTTCCCATCTCTCTCCAAGGTAGGAACGAACTCTCCCTTTACTTATCCATAATGGGATTTTGATTGTGTGTGTATATGTTTCTTGGATGTTCTCATCTGATCTCAATTATTATATTCTGGATAACAGGGGACAATGTAGGTATTATATTTGAGCTGTTGACCTACTAATTGTGTGCATTTTCCCTAGGACACCCTGATCTGGTTCTGGTTATAATTGATAAATTGGTCTTAGCTGTTATCATTTGCAAATTTCACATTAAATCATGCCGGGTTTGCATATGGGTCCCGCAGTAATCTACAATCCGTAGAGTAGATTCTTCATATTGAACTGATGGCTCTCAATATATCTTCATTATCTATAAGATTAGGGATTGTAAAGACTCTCAGAGGCAGAAAGTGTGAAAATGGTGTTAGAAGGACCACCTTTAAAACTACTCTGTAAATCTTTTCAAGCTTTCAATGTGGGCACTGATATATTTATGAATCTGTATGTCTTTTCTAGCGACAAAGAGTCCTGTGGCACATTATAGACTAACAGACGTATTGGAGCATAAGCTTTCATGGCTGAATACCCACTTCATGAGATGCATGGAGTGAAAGTTACAGATGCAGGCATTATATAATGACACATGAAGAGAAAGGAGTACCTCACAAGTGGAGAACCAGTGTTGACAGGGCCAATTCAATCAGGGTGGATGTAGTCCACTCCCAATAACAGATGAGGAGGTGTCAGTTCCAGGAGAGGCAAAGCTGCTTTTCTAATGAGCCAGCCACTCCCAGTCCCTATTCAAGCCCAAATTAATGCTCTCAATCTTCCCTATTGAAGCTGTTCTTCTTTGTATGAAATGCTTAATAGTCAGTGGGCCAGAGAAAGAGTGAGAATGACTGAATAGCCCAGTGGTTAGGGTCCTCATGTAACAGACCCAGATCCAAATCCATGTTCCACATCAGGAAGAGGGGGCATTTGAACCTGTGTCTCCAACATATAAGCAAGTGATCTAACCATTGGACTAAAAGTCCAAAATCAGGGGAAAAAATCTCCTGATTGTGTTTTGTGACACATGCGAAAATGTGTAGTTGGAGGATCCTGCTAGCCCTTAGCTAGGGCGCCTGGCTGTCAGGACTTAGGCAGTGGGTGCATGCCTTCTTGCATATATTTAGGTGCTTAAGGGGGCTTCTCAGAAGAAACGTAGGCACATAGAGGATAAGGCAGCAGCCAAGTACAGGCTTTAAGGATCTAAATTTTGAACTTAGGATCCTAAAGGTGGAGATAGGTATGTAAATCCCTAGCCCAAATGTTAAATCTGATGAAAGCATGCAACCATAATTGTGTGGTTCTTGTGTTCTTATGTTTTTTGATTTCACCATTAATAATTTAACATTTCTGGATTAAAACTTTTCCACTTTTTTTATTGTGGTAGGCAATAAGACTGGAGGCAAAGCATGCAACAGGAATGTCTTCCTGTGAAAATAAGAAAGGGATAATTTAATAAATTACAAGTAGCCTCTCCTACGCGCATTTAGTTTTGGAATATCTGCTCGACAGATGCCCAAGCTATCATCACTATACAATCAGTCATATTATATATTACAAAGACAAAGTATATGAGTTAATATCTTTCACTGGACCAACTTCTGTTGGTGAGAGAGATGAGCTTTTGAGCTTACACAGAGCTCCCTCTCTTTCTAATATCCTGGAACAAATGCAGCAACAACAAGAGTACATACATATATTATATTAGGTTAATACATTCAATCACTTCAATAAAAAATATTTTATTTTGCTGATGTATTAACTACATATTTTTGAAACAAATCCCACATAAATGATGGCAAAATACCAGCAAATATTGTTAACAAAAATTTGGCTCTATAGCACAAACACTGAACTAGCATAATACCACTAACTCACAGCAATGGTAAATAGGTTGAATGTGAAACCTGATGTTGTCCCTAATATTAATTGACTAAAATCAGAAAAGAAATGAGACACTTTGAAAGAAATGGATACTATCTTGCATATTTTATATATTTGTATTGTGGTAGTGCCCAGGATCCCAGGCATAAATCAGGACTCCATTTTGTTAGGCACTGTATATTTTCACATAAAGAAAAAAACAAGACAATCAATCTCCCTCTCTCTCAAACCCAGTGGACACAAGAAGCATGTACTTAAAGTTATTATGGAGAACTACCAGCTAAAATGCCCTCCATCATTTGGTGGGTTGATCTGGTCATCTATGTGGCCACAAGCTAAGGATCATACAGCTATGGGTTTCATAGAGATTACAAACACAGGTGTGATGGAATTGGAGCTGCTCTGTAATAATTTATGAATACTGTATACTTGGTAGTAATGGGGGGAGGGTGCTAAAACTGCCCAGACATCTGTTGGAAAAGTAATACTGCAAAACAGAAAATTCCCAATAAGTCTTTTGGAATGTTCTGGGGACACATTTTAGTTTCAGAAGGTGGAGGAAGTAATCAGAGGATGCCATTTTAGACTTCATTCTGACTAACAGGGAGGAATTGGTTGTAAATCTGGAGGTTGAAGGCAGTTTGGGTCAAAGTGATCATTAAATGATAGATTTTGTGATTTTAAAGTAAGGAAGGAATGAGAGGAGCATAAAAAGGAAAAAATGTGTCTCACCCCAAGCCTCCCTGTGAGGCTGTGTGTGTGTATGTTTTATATGTTTATATATTCCCCTACCAACAGGTTATTTTCTAGGTTCTGTGTGTTGGTAACTTTTCACTGCTGCACCCACTAACCCCCTCCTCCCCCCCCAAAAAAAACACACACACACACACACCTTACATCAAAGAAGGAAGTTTCTTCTCCCAGCAAACTCCCATTTACCATACCTATTTATCAGATGTTAAGAGTTCTAATGATGCACCATTATTCCTGGTCTGGCAGAACCATGACAGAGCCTTGCCAGCAGTGGTGGAATCCACATGCACATAGACAGAACAGCATTTATGATATAGCATTTTTCATAGCAGTAGCTTCACAATATCAACCAGAATGCCCCAAACTGCACAGACAGATCCTATAAGGTTCATCGGGTCTCCTTTGGGGCAGCCCTCTGGCAGCAATGGGTAATTGGTGCTCATACCAAGTGGGGTGATCAGTCATCTTGATTTGCAGCTGAACCATTGGGTACATGGTAATTCAAGCCTCCTGGGTTGGGGTTGGGCCAGTAAGAAGTCTGTGACTTTGAGCTCCTAGTGAGGGCTAAAGCAACAAATAGTGAATGGCTCAGGCATTCTGGGGCTGAGCAAACATGGAGTCAAGAATTCAAGCCCCTGGGGGTGTAGGCTGAGCAACAAATGGCCAATAGTTCAGGTCTCTTGATGGAGGGCTGAGAAAAAAAACACAGCAATATCTCAGGCCTCCTGGCCTGGGGGTTAGTTCTCATCCAGCCTCAAATGTTGAGCCAGGGGTAGGAGGACTTGGGTGCACTCTGCTTCACCAGGTACCAGCCTCATGCCCTTGAAGCAATGAGTGATGCCACCACTGGGAAATGTTATGTTGATGTCTCACCTCCCGGCAACACAACAAACCCAAAGTCTGGGTTCCTCCATCTCCTGGGGCCATGAGTTGCCTTTTCTTCAGGCCAACTTAGGAGCATCGTTGCCCACCACAGTGGACCATGGCTCTGCAGGTAGTTTGGCTCCCTGGAAAGGATGTCTGACTCCTTCCCTAGTCTGACCCCAATTGAGTTGCAAGACTCATCCCTTATACTTCCCCCCCGCCCCATACACACACACACACTTCCTGCAGGGGTGAGGGAGAGGGGCTAACTGCATCTAGCAGGGTGAATTATTCCTTCTGTAAAGGAATCAGGCCACTTTGGCTATGGCTACACTTGTACTTCAAAGCGCTGCCGCGGCAGCGCTTTGAAGCGCTAAGTGTAGTCAAAGCGCCAGCGCTGGGAGAGAGCTCTCCCAGCGCTGTCCGTACTCCACCTCCCTGTGGGGAATAACGTACAGCGCTGGGAGCCGCGCTCCCAGCACTGGGGCTTTGACCACACTGGCGCTTTGCAGCGCCGCAATTTGCAGCACTGGAGAGGGTGTGTTTTCACATCCTGCTGCAGCGCTGCAAATTTGCAAGTGTAGCCATGGCCTTTATTTTTGTCTCATTACAGATCCCCAAAACCATCACACCCTACCTCAGAGGGATGTTGTCAGGCTACATTCATTAATACATGTGAAAGACAAGGTGAGTGAAGTAATATCTTTTAAAGGGCCAACTTCTGTTGGTGAAAGAGACAAGCTTTCAAACTACCCAGAGCTCTTTTTTCAGACTTCACCCAGCTTGTGTCTCTAATATCCTGGGAGCAACACAGCTACAACAACACTGCATACATGGGATAAAAGAGAAAGAGCCATGGAATAAGAGGGAAGGTCCCATGGGTCAGTAACTGGCTAAAGGATAGAAAACAAAGAGTAGGAATCATTGGGTTCCTTTAAAGATTTAAAGAGTGGTGTTCCCCAGGGATCTGTACTAGCCCAAGTGCTGTTCAACATATTCACAAATTATCTAGAAAAATGGGTAAACAGTGAGGTGGCAAAATTTGCAGATGATAAACAATTACTCAGAATACTTAAGTCAAAAGCAGACTGAAAGGAATTACAAACGGTTCTCACAAAACTGGGTGACAGACAAGGCAACAAAATGACTGATGAAATTCAATGCTGATAAATGCAAAGTAATGAACATTGGAAAACAGAATCCCAATTGTACATACAAAAATACGGGGTCTAAATTAGCTGTTACCACTGAAGAAACAGATCTTGTAGTCATTTTGAATAGTTCTCTGAAAACATCCACTCAAAGCTCATAGAATGTTAGGAACCATTAGGAAAGGGATAGATAATAAACAGAACATATTGCAATGCCATTCTATTAATCCAGGGTATGCCCACACTTTGAATACTGCATGCTGTTCTGGTCCCCCCATCTAAAAAATATACATTAGAATTGGAAAAAGTACAGAGAAGGGCAACAAAAATGATTAAGGGTATAGAACAGTTTCCATATGAGGAAAGATTAAAAAGACTGGGACTTTTCATTCTGGAAAAAAAAAGACGATTAAGGGGTAATATGATAGAGGTCTATAAAATGATGAATGGTGTAGAGAAACTGAATAAGAAAATGTTATTTACTTCTTCATATAGCAAAAGAACCATGGATTACCCAATAAAATTAATAGGCAGCAGGTTTAAAACAAACAAAAGGAGTACTTCTCCACACAATGCACAGTCAACCTGTCAAACTCATTGCCAGGTGATGTTAAGGCCAAAACTATAACTGGGTTAAAAAAATTAGATAAGTTTATGGAGGATAGGTCACCCACACATCACTTTTAGTTCAGAGACTCAAGCCTGAGGTCTGTTTATTGATAACACGCCAACGCATTGGGGGTAGCAGTGTTGGAACTGCTCCCCCAATGTTAAGCACACAACAGCTTTTAAAGCTTAAAACCACAAACAAATTACACATAATTAGGTAATGATTATCCATATTAGGAATTAAGTTACACACACTTAGGTAATAGAAACCTTATTAGGAATTAGAGAGTTAGGGTCTCTTGGTACTTTCCATTGTTCTTTCACAATCTCCACCCAGTATGGGTGCAATTTGAGTTATGGTCTTTTTCGGTACTTTCCCCTGTGGTTATACCCTTGCCTTTTATGGGTATTGTCTTACACAATTGTCCTTTACAGGGCACAACCACACAATCGGAGGGGGTGAGAGGACATCTAGAATTAATTTCAGATAATTGCTTCACACAAGTGGTTATTATATTTCATAAGCAGTACACACATATTTCAAATTATTCTTGTTTCGAGGCCTTCCCCCTGACCTTTGACCGCCGCTGTCAGGGAGCACAATTCTCAGGTTTTGGGTCTGCTAGCTGCAGGGCAGGCCTAGACCAAGTAAGTAAAAGCCTAGATCATCAGAGCTACCTTAATTTTCCACACAAGTCCATCCATGGCTATTAGCCATGATGGTTAGAGCTGGAACCCCATGGTTTGAGTGGCCCTAGCATCTGACTGTCAGAAACTGGGTGTGGATGGCAGGGGTTGGATCACTCAATAATTGCCCTGTTCTGTTCATTCCCTCTGCTTCAGGTGCTTCACTTAGCGTAGGCCACTGTTGCAAGACAGGATTTTGGGTTGTATGAACCATTGGTCTGACTGAAAAAGGCCATTCATATGTTCTTATGAGAGGAGATTAGACACAAAGGCAATGGAGGTCATAAGATAACCTTGAGAGAATGAGTTTGAAATATTTTTTTTAAATAAAATCCAGGTTATTTTTTATACAAAAAAGTTAAATCAAGTTTCAAAATATGTTTTCTAGTTTTCAAAATGGCTGAGGAGCAGCTGCTCAGTTTACTTGTGGCTAGAGACAGAAAAGACTGTCTGCCTTACACAATAAAACGACCATCAAACTCAAAGAACAGAAGTTGGTCTAATAAAAGATATTACTTCACCTACCTTGTCGTTCTAGTATCCTGGCACTGTCATGGCTACAACCACACTACATTCGTCCAAATCTAGTCAACCAAACCACTATCCTAGCCACACTACATTCCTTCTTATGAGACACTATGGCTGAGAATGTCAACAATGACAGATTTAATATCATTTTTTTCTTTTCACAACCAGAACATAGACTGTGCCTTTGTTCACACTTGTGGCTGAGTGTATGCATACACAGCTACACAACAAAGTGAAAGGTGGTCTTTCCCCACACTGCAGTGTGTAGCTACATGCAGCCATGAACGGCTCTGGTGGGGGAGACAGTGAGGTAAGGATCTGGCTGCTGTCTGTGTCAGGGAAAGACTCCAGCTGCAGGGAGACTCCAGACCAGTGGTGGGCAACCTGTGGCCCGTGGGCCACATGCAGCTCATCAGGGTAATCATTGGCCAGGAACGGCAAATCGTGGCCACTGGGAGCTGCTGGGGGTGGTGCCTGAGAATGTTCAATGTCAGCAAAATGTCTCGCGGTCTGCAATTAGTTTCCCTGATGGGCTGCATGAGGCCCATGGGCCACAGGTTGCCCGCCACTGTTCCAGACCCTTTCCCCAGTTTCTCTTCCTTGCCAGAGCCTTTCCCTGATGCCAGAATCTTTACTTGTGGCGGGGAATGACTCTGGCACCAGGACACTGCACTTCTTAAAAGAGCAGAGTAGACTTGGGAGGCACTGCTTGGGTGTATACAGATAAAGGTAGGGAACATATCCTAAGATTCTGGTGTGTCTGTACTCTATGTGCCTAAGCAGTCCCTCACTGTCCACACTGCTATTTATATCTGTGCTAGCTGGGCACACAGTGTCTATACTCTACATTCTGCTGTAAGTGTAGACAGGACATTCTATCTTCACTGTAAAGCACATAGTTAACTTTGAGGTTTTCTAAAACTAATAAGTATGAAGAGTGATTCAAAAGTGCCACATTCTTACTCAGCATTGTTCCTTGGGTGTCTTTAAATAGAAGCTGATTAATTGACATACAAAACAGGAGAACTGGATTTTATTCTGTCTCATTCATCATCAACAAATTTGTCAGCTAAATTCAAATTACAGGTATCAGAGGCAGAAAGACCCAGAAAGCCTGATGTTCATATCCCAAGTTGTGTGTGACTTTGAAATTTGGCATGGAAGTCACTGGGAAAGAATAAATAAGGTGCACTATGGAGTCATTTTTAAAGTTACACTTCTGACTCTCTCATCAACTCTGGGAGTCCAGCTTCCCGAGAAAAGTAAAGTAAGTCAGAGGGAGAGCATTTCTTGTCAACACAGCACGGTGTAGACACCATAGTAAGTCTACCTAAGCTACGTTGACTTCAGTTACGTTATTCACGTAACTGAAGTAGCATAACTTAGGTCAACTTACTGTGGTAGTGTAAACAAGGCCCCAGACAAAGGCAGGACCAAGTATTCCTATGTAATGGATTCATAAACTATGTTATATTGTTGAACCACTAAGAGGCACTGTGCATAAAATACCTTATTTAAATGAACCGAACTCATATCTGGCAGAACATTTAAGGATCTTATGATGAATATATCTGGAGTATATGCAAGCTCTGTAGCACTTCATATTGGTAAAGAAGAACATGACATTGTGTCAGAAGTAAATTAAGAACAGAAACAGAAGAAAAACAGTAAACTTTGAAAACAGAATAAATAGCAACCACACCACTTTTCAATGCCCCAGAGAACTTTAGCTGTGACAATACAGGAGCAGGTATAAATACATGAAAGAATGGGAGTTGCCTTACCAAGTGTGAAGTCAGTCTAACGAGACAATTCAATTGTCTCGTTAGACTGACTTCCCATCCGTTCATGTATTTATACCTGCTCCTGTATTTTCCACTTCATGCATCTGATGAAGAGGGTTCTAGCCCACGAAAGCTTATGCCCAAATAAATTTGTTAGTCTCTAAGGTGCCACAAGGACTCCTCATTGTTTTTGCTGATACAGACTAACATGGCTACCACTCTGAAACTATAATCAAGATATATCATGGCTTACAGATTCCCCTTATCTAATAGGCCAGTAACCCTGTCAAAGAAGGAAAATCAGATTGGTTTGGCATGATTTCTTCTTGAGAAATTTTGCATATTACTAATAATTGGTCATTCTGTAAGTGCTTACAAACTGATTGTTTAATAATTTGTTCCAGTATCAAGGTTAGGCTAACCAGCCCCTCAGTCTCCTTTTTCCCTCCTTTTAAAGAAGGCACTATGTTTGCCCTTCCCCAGTTCTACGTGAGTTCTCAAAGATAATCACTAAGAGTTCTGAGATTGCTTCATCTAGTTCCTTAAGTATTCTAGGGTGAATGTCATTAGGCCCTGCCAACTTGAATACATCTAATGTATTTAAATATTTTAACCTTTTCTTTCTCTATTTTGGCTTATGTTCCTTCCCTCCTGTTATTAAAATTTATTGTGTTAAATATCTGGTCAGATTAAACCTTTGTGGTGAAGACTGAAGCAAAGTAGGCTTTAAACACCTATATCTCAGCCTTCTTGATGTCTGTTATTAGCTCTTTTCCCCCATTAAGTAGAACCCCTACCCTTTTCTTTCATCTATCTCTTGCACCTAATATATTTATAGGACCTTCTCTTATTGTCTCTTACTTCTCTTACTAGGTGTAACTCATTTTGTGCCTCAGCCTGTTCGATTTTGTCCCTACAAGCTATTCTTCTGTACTCTTCCTTAGCAATTTGTCCATATTTCCACTTTCTGTAGGATTCCTTTTTGACTTTCAGGTCACTAAAGAGCTCCTGATGGAGCTTTATTGGCCTCTTACTATTATTTCTGTCTTTCCTTCACATTGGGATAGTTTGCTTGTGTCTTTAATATTGCTTCTCTGAGAAACTGCCACCTTTCCTGAACTCCTTTTTCAGTTTGTTTTTTTTTTCTTTTCTCACAGGGCCGTACCTACCAGTTCTCTGTGTTGGTTAATGTCTGCTGTTGTTTTTTTAAGTCCATTGTCATAATTCTGCTTCCCTAATTCCTTCCTTTCCTAAGAATCATTAAATCTATCATTTCATGATCACTTTCACTCATATTGCCATCTACTTTCAGATCTGTAACCAGTTATTCCCTGTTAGTCAGAATTAAATCTAAAATAGCTGTGACGGATGACTTCTTCCACCTTCTGAAACAGAAAAAAAAATGTCCCTAGTACATACCAAAAACTAGCTGGACACTTTGTGTTTTGCCATATTACTTTTCTAATAGGTGTTTGGGTAGTGTAAGTCCCCCATTAATACCAGGTCTTGTGTTTGATATATTTCTGTTATTTGTTCTAAAAATGCTTCATCCATACTATCATTCTAATTTTGGGGTCTATAATAGACCACTTGCATGATATTGCCCATCTTATTACCCTTTTATCTTCACCTAGAGACTTTCAACTGCTCACCAACTTCTGAATCTTGTGACCCAGTGTATAAAACCCACACTAGAGCTGAAAGGGTTAAAAAGCAACTCTGGATCCAGATGACCTTGCCCAGCTGCAGCTGCAGTGTATGGCCCAGTCAGAGGCAGAACTTAAAAGGAAGCCAGACAGTTCAGAAGAGGGCTGACAAGGCAGGAAGAAGGATCTGCCATGGGAACTCCTGAGGAGCAGTGTTGCAGAAGCCTTCTCTTGGAGAAAAGGAGCCTACCCAGTCAGACTGAAGTTTCAGTTAGTACCTTTTCACAACAGACTACAAAACTTAGACAATATAATAGGTGGTAGGAAGTGGCCAAGGGAGGATAGCCTTAAGGTGCTCCTGGGTGCTCAACCACTGGTGACCCTTACAGGGCCCTGGGTCGGAATCCAGTGGAGTAGGAGGGCCTGGGCTTGCCTACCAACCCGCTCACACACACACATTAAGAAAGCCTGACCCCCTTACTACTAGGTAATGCTTCCAGCAAACACAAATGAAGAGAGATATCCAAAGCATAGTACATATTTTTGATGTATAATGAAGTATCTGCTCCATTTTTCCATGTCTATGTTTCCTGAACAAGCTATACTCTTCTATATCAATATTCTAGTCATAAAATTTTATGTCTACTTTTCTTTAGATGGTTTTAATGCTCTCTCTTGTTGAGAACAAGCAACAACTGTGAATCCCTCTATTTACATTTATTTTAAATATGTACATAACATGATTTATCAAATGGCCCCATGGGATAAATTTCCTCTTAAAACACTTGCATCTCCCAATTACCCCTAAGTTTGAAAAAAAAGCTCTAATAATGGGTCCTCAAGACATCTGAAAGGGCTTCAAAGTCAATATTTCCAAAAACTTTAGAGACCATGGCACATAATTTATGCATGAGAAATAGCTGAGATACGTTTTGATTAATTTAATGCTGTCTGTGGAATAAACTAACACACAGAAATCATCTTAAATATGATTACTGCATATAACCATAAATAGTATTAATGTGAAGTATGTTCTCCAAGTGTTAATTGGCTGTCCTGGCAAGAGCACATTAAAAATAAAAAATAAAATATCGAAGTTATACAATATTAATTTTAATATGCAAAACTATCATGAGAATTAGGCAGCTGAAGATTTTTTAAATCATGAATCAAAGCACCTGGATGTGTTTCATGTACAAAATTAATTGCTATCTTAAATTAGCAGAATTACATTAACATTAAGGGCCCATTAATATCATTCATAATTATTCATTATCTTTAAGTTATACCATATGTCATTTCATTGACATACTGTATTTGTTATTATAGGTTAGTTTTTCCAAAACTTTAATTATGGATATGAAACATACCAAAATTGTAAAATACAGCTTTGGCAGCAAGAGAACTTAAGGATAGATATTTCCAGACAAAGAATTTGTATATGCTTTACTTTATATTGAGGATGGGATACTGTTCACAGAAATTTAGCCCAACTGCAATGCACCAAAAGAGAGATACAAACATTCATAGCAAAAGACAAGATATATGTGGAAGCTGAAGGTAGATGGAAAGATTGTGGCACCAAGGACACCTGCCCACGTTTCCTTACAGCAGCTAGATGCATTAAACACAGATTCTTCATTATGGACTCATGGATCAGGATCTCTTGCTTCTACCTATGACTCCCTTTAACTCAGTGTTTCTCAAATTGGGGTCACCGCTTGTGTTGGGAAAGCCCCTGGCAGGTCAGGCCAATTTGTTTGCCTGCCCCGTCCGCAGGTCCAGCCGATCGTGGTTCCCACTGGCTGCAGTTCACTGCTCCAGGCCAATGGGAGTTGCTGGAAGCGGGGCGGGCCAAGGGACTTACTGGTCGCCGCTTCCAGCAGCTCCCATTGGCCTGGAGCAGCGAACTGCAGCCAGTGGGAGCCACGATCGGCTGGACCTGCGGATGGGGCAGGTAAACAAACTGGCCTAACCCACCAGGGGCATTCCCTACACAAGCGGTGACCCCAGTTTGAGAAATATTGCTTTAACTGATTGGCTTATTGTCAATAGTTGGGCCTACCATCTTCCTTGCGCTCCTTTTCTAATGTTTTCCATAATATTGAAAGAAGTGTAATGCTTGTGCATACTAGGGCCTGGTGTTTCCTTCCTGCTCTTCCTATAGCTGGTGAGCTCCAAACCCAAACCTGGTGTTCTTGTTGTTTGGCTGTATGATTTTTAGCTCGGTGCCAGTTGCTGTGAAAATAAGCTATATATTGTGGGTCAGCTCCTCAGCTGCTGTACATTGCCATAGTTCCATTCACTTTTATGGAACTGTGCTAGTTTACACCCATTGGTGTTTACACCCATTATTACAGTATTTCTGTATACTCACACAGAAATAATATTTTGGTATCTGATGACAAAAGCAAAATTGGCTAATTCAAAATTATCCTAGTACTTGACATAAATACAATAATTATGGAGAAGTTAGGAAGAGAATAGACTAGATTAAATAACATATCCAGGCTCTAGATGACATGTATATGCAAATAAACTAGGGTCTTGTGATTGTTTCTCCTTTTATGTCCAAATTCTTCTATCATTATGGAGAAATTTTACACTATAGCAGAATTAGGACTCCAAACATCAGAGGCAAAGCCTAGCCTAGGATTCAGACATGGTTCTTGAAGGGCATAGTAAGGTATATCTGTTGAGCTGTCATACAGTGTTCTTTGTCTTGAATTTTTAATCTCAAATCTCCTTTATTAGATGTTTCTTTGGCTGCTTCAGGCCAAAAATGTCTGTTTGTTTATTCCTTACAGAAACACATAAAACTTAAGAATGTTTCCAAAACCATCTGAGGATCTTCTTCTCTCCTAGAATATCAAGTATGTCCCTGGGGTTCAACATTGTATTGAGGATTGCTTGAAATGTGTCCTTTTTATCAGTTCACTTCTATAAATGAGACATTGACCCACAAAAAGTTTCTATCATTCAGTTTTTCAATTAAAAAATAAATCCATGTATTGTAATTTGTAATAGGAGTTCCCCAGCTCTTTTTCTTTGTTGAAGACATAAATGATGCAAATACATGAAAGCATTTTTTAAATTTAATTTCTTTCAATTTATAAGAATATAGCAAAGTGCCAATACCAGGTCCTACACCTTTGACAGTCCTGTAAAAACGTTAATTGTTTAGACATAAATTGAGACTCTACAGCAGGGATCGGCAACCTTTCAGAAGTGGTGTGCTGTCTTCATTTATTCACTCTAATTTAAGGTTTTGTGTGCCAGTAATACATTTTAACGGTTTTAGAAGGTCTCTTTCTATAAGTCTATAATATATAACTAAATTATTGTTGTATGTAAAGTAAATAAGGTTTTTAAAATGTTTAAGAAGCTTCATTTAAAATTAAATTAAAATGCAGAGCCCCCCGGACCGGTGGCCAGGACCCAGGCTGTGTGAGTGCCACTGAAAATCAGCTTGCATGCCGCCTTTGGCACGCGTGCCATAGGTTGCCTACCCCTGCTCTACACTGCAATGCCTCAGAGGAAAGTGCTCATAGAAGGAATTGTGTCTCAGGCAATTACTGGTCTTCCCTGCTCCCTTCTTGCTCTATTTGAGGAATAAGATGTGAGATCCCTGTGCAGCTTAGATCTACTCTTGCTCTTAGCCAGCTCCACTAGTGTTGAGTAGGGGGAATGGAGCCACAGGTCTAATTTGCTGTTGTCCACTTGCTCTCTGACAGGAATATTGGGTGTGTAGGCCCTGTTCTCCCAACCCCTAAGGAGAAATCGGAATATAGCCCACTTGGCCTCTCACGGGGTAGGGTAGATTTACTCTCCCCTTAGTCCCCTTGCATGTCTCCCAGAACCCAGAAAATGAATTTTCTTTTATAAATAAACTCAGCAACAAATCCCACCATAAAGGAGAAATCACAAGCCATACCCATGCAGTAAAATAAATAATTCAGGATTACCCCATCCTTTCCAGATATCATGCTCAGGGGATGCAGGAGATCGGGCACTGGGCTGAGAATCAGGAGGTGTGGCCATGGGTGCCAGGGTTGTATAATTTTTGGTGGTGCCCCGAATGGGTCAAAGCAGAACCGTCCTGTCTGTAGCAGGGACCAGGTCAACTGCCCTGGGCCCGGTTGTTTTAATCTGCTCTCTTATATTTAGATGTAAGCTTTTCAGAAAAGGGATCATCTTTTTGTTCTGTGTTTGCATATACCAGGGATCAGCAACCTTTGGGTAAGTCCCCTGGTGGGCTGGGCCGGTTTGTTTACCTGCCACGTCTGCAGGATCGGCCAATCGCGGCTCCCACTGGCCGTCCCAGGCCAATGGGATCTGAGGGAAGTGGCGTGGGCTGAGGGATATGCTGGCCACCACTTCCCGTCTCCCAAGTTGGCCTGGAGCTGCGATCCACAGCCAGTGGGAGCCGCCATCGGCCGAACCTGAGGATGCAGCAGGTAAACAAACCGCCTGGCCCACCAGGGGTCTTACCCTGGTGGGTCACATGCCAAAGGTTGCCAATCTCTGGTATATACCTCGTATATTGGGGCCCTTGTGTATAACTGCCCCCCACATGATAGAGCAATACAAATTAATCATAGATAATGATCATAATAAATAGGGAAGACCAGCAGAAAACCAAAAGAACAGTCAGGCTTGTAGAGAAATGTTAGATTGAAGTTTACACTCCACTGTTGCTATTTAGGTTTCTATTAGAGCTGTACCCCAGGAAAGAGGTAAATCAACATTATAAATCCTGTTATACTTTATTTGGAGCAGGGTGAATGTCACTTGCTCATAGTGCCCTGATGGAAAAGCATAATAGAACTTTGGTTTGGACTATTCTATAGAATTCTCTTTTTCATAGAATATATTATGGTTAGAAAGAAACATTAAAAGTTTTAATGTCTATAGAGATGATCCAATCCTATTAAATTCAATAGGCTTTTTGTCATATGGGCAGATCCTGTGTCCTCCAATATACCCCATAACTGGTGTCAATGGACAGCAGCTACTATTTTAGGCCAAAGGAACTAGGGAGTAAAGAGGAATTGTATACGTACATCTGTAATGAGTAAATGAATCTGAAAAAGCTATGAGGGATAAAAATAGCTTTGGCTAGAGGATAGCTATTTTAGTCCAGTGATTTTTTTCAGGTAGTCACTAGAGTCTTATACAGACAGGAGACACTGTGGGTCGCAGCAGTTACAGGGAGTTGGACTTGTGTAAATTATTTATTTGTTTTTGGCTCAGTAGCTGAACTGAAAGTGTTGAAAAAATTAGTTTTAGGTTGAATGTAAGATTTTAACCAGAAACAAAATGTTTTGTTTCATTGTCAAGGTTTTAACCCTTTAAAAATACAATTGAGGTAAAATCTGAAAAAAAAGTCACTATGAATTTGAAAAACTGCAATGTTTCATTTTGAAAATGTCAAAACAAAACTGCTCTTTTTCCATACTCTTTTGTTGTTGTTATTTTGTTTATTCCAAATGAAACAATTTGGTGAACACTTTGGTGAATTTGTCATGAAATGTTTCAGCCAAGGAAAAGAGCTTTGGAGTGAAAAAATTTGCCCAGTATTAGGCATGGATATTTTTGGCAAGTTAATGCAAGAAGTGGAGAATAGTTTGCAGGAGTGGATACTTACTCTATGTAAATTCCAGTCAAAACAGTTATCTTGTCTGGCTTCAAACAAAAGCTGAAAGTTGAAAACTTACCAGACAGGTATTTGGATCTTTCTGAATGTGTTACAATAGAGTGACTCCTTCAAAATGATGACTCTTTCTCTATCCTTCTCATATAATATTTTAAGGATCTGGTCCAAGAGATATCTGTAGGTGTGAGAGTATATGGAGTCAGACACATATGCAGTGACTGTAGAAGAGGAATACAGCCGCAGAGCTTTTGGCTATCTCAGGGTGGAGGAGAAGTGTTTTCACAACATTAACATTTAGGCTTAAAAAGCATTACACTATATTTGGATGTTATGCACCATGAATTAAAAGTTATAGGCAGCTGTAAACTCCATTGAGAAGATCTTATGACATCATAAGTGATTATATTGAATCTTGAATAATTCTCTGCACTCATCTGAAGCCTCAGTTGAAATTGAAGCCCTCTTTTGATTCAGGCATTTTTGAAGTATTTTATAATGCTTCTATCTAGTGATTAAAATCTTTTCTCTTCCCCATAGTTTCTAACATTTCCTTCATCCTCACCTACATTTATATCATTCTTTTCCTTCATTGTGAGTGACTCTTCTATGAAGAGCCACTGGATATTAAATAAGCCCTGAGTGTGATTGGTGGATTTTGATAACTGACTGGAATCAATTGCATTCATAAAATTATCATCTAAATTACTTTTTTTAAACCATTTTGCACTTGACTGCTTAAAAGCACAATTATTTCTTTATCTTTTAGCTTTACTCTCCTTTGCTTTGAATAGTCTTTTAGATGACCAATGATATTTTCCTACCAATGTCGCTCAATTCCATTTGGCCAATATTGATTTTCTCCTACATTTCTGACCGAGCTGGATTTATAATTATCCTTTTTTTGTTTGCTTCCTTCATTATGTACCGGCATTAGTGGAGAAAGTGTGCATGATTTAGGAAGGTCTCCGTGCACAAAAGACTTAAGTTGGTGAGAATTCCACAGGAATCAGACCAAGAGATATATAGCTAGGAAAAGCCAGCAGGAGGAGCTAACACTGTTTTTTTTTTTTTCAGGTACTTAATAATTCTTCAAAATCACATCTTTCAACTAAAACTTGATTGCGCAAATCTTCTTGTGGTGAAGACATGACACATCTTCAAACATGACTGAAGGGAAATTATATTTAAATTCAAACAAATGTAACATGATGCCTCTAGGTGGGCAGGAGCAGGGACTGATTCTAGAACCTCTGGATGTAATAGTCACAGAATTGTAGTGCCTGAGCACAAAGACATCTCTCTCAGCTCAAAGGCCACATCAGACTCATAAACCTCTTTGTGATCCAGTCACTAGAGGGGGACAATGCATGGGTTTCACAAACATTTGCAGATTTTTTTTCTCCACTATTCATCCAGTTCTTCCAATAGATCTCAGCTGTGGATCCAAGAATCTGTGAAATTTGGAAACAAGCATGATTTTGGATTTCTAACTTTCTTGTCAAAATATCTGGTTGTTTCTGTACTCAGGTTTCCAGTTCAGTCACATTTCGACAGCAGATCTATAGGTAGATGGACATACACACACACATGGGATTTGGGGAATCTGTCTGTAGATGAATTCTGTGTGAGATTATGACCTCTCTGTATGAATGTTACCAAACTGCAACTACATTTTGAATATACAAACCCTTTAGTCTTCTCTATTCTCTTTTTGCCTCCATGTTGGACTGAAATGCCAAGGTCTGGTGGTAAAGGGATAACAAAAGAAGGTCATTGACTAAAAGAGCTCTACCACTGAATGAAATGGATCCAAACAATAGCTTGGGTCCCAACCAGTGGAACTGGTTTATCAGAGGAGAGATTCCCTAGCAAAAATATCAGCTGGTAGGCATCTCAGGTCACCTGAGGAGGCTGAATAGGCTGTCACCTGATAAAAGGCTTCAGAGGTTAAAAAGGGCAGATGCTTCTCTTTATGTGTTCTCTTTGGGTGTTTTTAAGAAGCTCAAGCTAAGAGGAGCAGCATGCAGAAGCATGATGAATCAGGGGGACCCTGCCTTCCTGAATACAGATGGGCCCCCAAGGAATGCCCAGGGAAGGATGAGCTAGTGTGAGGCATTGAGTTGAGGATGTTTGTGGCAGGAGCACCGGAAGCTCCATAGAAGTGCGGGGGAGGGGGATGACACCAGTGCCCAAACCATGGCCCTGTCCCACTCCGCTCCTTCCCCCTAGGCCCCACCCCACCTCTTCCCCCAAGGTTCCGCCCTCTTACTTCTCTCTCTGCCCTTCCACCATTGCTTGCCCTTAAAGCAGATAAAAAGTGATGGGGTCATGTCACCTGGCTACCCCTGTTATGTGCCTCTGGTTTGTGTTGTTCTATATGATCTGCATTGTCTTGGATTTATCTGTTAAGTAAAAGAGACCCTGCTGTTAGAGTCCTCTGCAAAGTCTGTCTCTGTGTGTTACATGCCACACATCATCTGGCCTCCTGAAAAAGTTGAATGGTAGCCCAGGAGGCTCACACCTTGGAGTGGAGTTCTAGGAGAAGATAGGTTTAAGTTACTGAGGTACCTTGGGGTCAGCACTGGTCCTGGGGACCTCAGGCAGGTGGGCTGAGAGGCTTTATTTCCATGAAGGGGTAGCAGACAGACTGTTGGTGCCTAAGAAATATGTCAGAGAGATCAAGAAAGGAACCTGTGCTGCAGCCTGCTGAAACAGGGAAGCTTAAAAGAAGCTGAGGATCCAGAAGCAGGATTCCCCTCCCTGCAGCATTGAAAGCTGCCAGCAGAGGGTTTCCAGCTCCACCTGTAACAATACACACAGACCCAAAGAGCTACAGATGGGAAAGTCTATTAGGTCTAATAGGTGATCCTCCTGTCATTATATTCATGCATACACTCTCTCAAGTGAAATGGCTGAAGCAGAAAATTGCACGATATAGATTCATCATATTACTTTATAAAGAAATAAATGGGCTAGATTTAAATTTAAAACTGATAAAAAGAAATAGTTTGTTACGCATGCATAATTAACCTGGAGAACTCATTGCCACAAAATATCACAGAGTCCTTAAAGATTAGTAGAATTTTTAAAAGGATTAAACATTTATATGGATAATGAGAACATCCACATATACATTAGATGAGATAAAAGAAAAGAGCTATAAACCCTCTTGTTAACTGCCGGGGTTAAGAAGAAACTTCCTCTGTGAGAAGGTTATTGCATAATTGTTCATTTCATCTTCCTCGGAAGCATCTGCTGCTGGCCACTGATAGAACCAACATACTGAATAGTCCATTAGTTCAATCCACTATTGCTATTCCTATGCTCCTGTGGTCTTTTATTAATTATGATAGGTAAAGCTGTGAAACTATGTGCTAGGTAATGAGGTGGGAGAGAAACTCTTTGTGGGGAAATGGAGGAGCCACATAGCCCTAGAACTGCTTTATAAGGAATGCTTTTAAATGTTCCTTCTTCAATAGGGAACTTTTCTGGCTGGGTGTTTTGGCAAATATTTAATGGGTGACTGTCATAGAAAAGAAATCATTGGCATGAACAAGTTAATGACCAATTAAGTACAAAAACAAAAATAAATTACTTGCATTGGTACCTAATTTAAAACTGTGATTGTAATCCAGGTAATGGAGCTCTGTTGGAAGTGTTCTTAGCACTCCCCTAACAAAAAAGTCATTACTGACTGGCCTGCTGCTTCATATAATTGCTGTGATAAGCCACTGCAAATATAATTGGCTTTAGCTGAAAAAATATTTCATCATAAAGCAAGAACAACGCTCTTATAAATCTGCTTTGATTTATATATTTATAGCAACATAAGGAAGCTCATTAACACATTTAGTTTGCAGATATCTTTAAGCCAGAATGTGCAATGAAATACTGGAAGTATCTTTAAGAAGCACTATCTCTTTTTCCTAAATTATGTTCCCTGTGAACACATACGTTACTTAAATATACACAGTGAATCTGTCACAGTATAGGGACTTTAAGTCCCTTTTCTCTGCCTTGTGGTCTTTTTGCAAGTTTTGCTATTAGAAATGAGCCTCAAAATCCTGCTGGCCCTAATCAGGCTCTGATAAATTGTTTACATTCCCTGTGCTTTCAACAAAGGTCTGCAATATCATGCTCTGTTCTCTTGCTTATCATCTTCCTTCGGCTCATGGAATGTGTACAATGGAATGTGTACTAGAGGTGGGCAAATATCTATCAAAAAATTCTTTGGGAATACTCAATAGAATATAAAAAAACTGATTTTGTTTCACCTGTTTCACATGCCAATTCTCATGCGTCCCTGGAATAGTCTAATAATTGTGGGACTGTTCATGGAAACTTCAAATTTTAAGTGACTATTAGAGAATATTCATGGGAAACAAATGTTAAAATACTCAAACTAGATACTTAATTCTAAGAGTTGCAATCATCCAATCACAGATAGAAATGTACAATGTGAGCTGTGTGACAAGATAACCAGCTTAATTTTGTATATTGAATGCTACGATGTACAGCTTGCAGTCAGGCTAGCAGGATCGTGACTTGATTCCTATATCTGGCATCTAAGATACCTAAGTTCAGATGCCACACTTTGATTATGGTGAAAACTTGAAAACTACAGTTTCTGGGGACTGTCATGGCACTTACCTGACTTCTGTTTCTTCTTGGTTCATAAGACTCCTCCCCTACTTCACACAGATTTAAAAAAAAGAAAAAAAGAAAATCACAGTTCAGGAAAGTGACATATCATACAGCATCACATTTTTTGCAGTATGCTTTACTTTCTTATTGCATGCCTTCAGGTACTCTGACAGCAAAATTACTGTACCTTTAAAAAATATTTTTCTCTGCTATGATAGTTCTTTAAAGTCTATAGAGGAAATATTCTTGCCTTATCATTCTTTAACACTCTAATGTTATTTTGCTGCAAAAATTACTGTAAAACTTCAGGCATTATACAAGCTGGGTTTGTAGATCTGTTATTTCAATGTCAATGAAGGCTTCCGATAAAAAAGTTTATAGCACTTCATACCAAGACCTCATAAAATGTTTCATAATAACTTGAAAGTTAAGTCTGTCCTAGTAATTTAGGCCCCAATACTGAAAACACTTTGGAACATCTTTATCTTTTAAGTATGTGAAATAGTCCCAGGTGGACTTCAATGGTCTTTAGATCAGGCCATAAAATGGTGACCATCCAAAGTGCCACCTTTCAGCACCAAAGATGCAAAACGGTCTGTATCAGCAGACTCCCTGGGCTAAAATAGTCAATTACTCATAAAGGTCACATTGGGCTAGAGCCACAAAGGGGACTTAAGCTCAGCATTGTAACCCCTGACTTCAGGTGTCCTGTCAGGTAATGGAACCCACAGCCCTGAGTTATGCACCCAGGCCTAAGATAATTAGTTGCCTAAGCATGGGGAGGGTTAGGTGCCTAATGACTGATCTATACTTAACATTTAGATCAGCCTAGCTATGTTGCTCAGGGGTCATTGGACAGGGACTTGAGTCTGTGAACATCCTAGGTGAGTGTGCTAACCACTACCATCCCATAAGCTTTAGCCCAGTGATTAGGACAATCACCCAGGATATGGGAGACCCAGGCTCAAATGTTCTGTGCAGGGGAGGCTCTAGACATTTCGCCGCCCCAAGCAGGGTGGCATGCCATGGGGGGTGCTCTGCCGGTTGCCGGGAGGGCGGCAGGCGGCTTTGGTAGACCTCCCACAGGCGTGCCTGTGGAGGGTCCGCTGGTCCCACTGTCTGCTGGTCCCGCGGCTTTGGTAGACCTCCCACAGGCGTGCCTGTGGAGGGTCCGCTGGTCCCACCGTCTGCTGGTCCCGCGGCTTTGGTAGACCTCCCACAGGCACGGCTGCGGGAGGTCCACCGGAGTCGTCTGCCACCCTACCGGTAACCGGCAGAGCGCCCCTCGCGGCATGCTACCCCAAGCACGCGCTTCTGAAGAGAAAGACCTAAACACTGGGATATTTGACAGTGTTTTTCTTTCTCTCTCCAGTATAAACTTTTCTACTTTGTAGAAACAACTAATTATTGGGCCAGCAAAAGAGGGATAATGACCTGAAAGCCCAGTGGTTAGGGCACTTTCCTGAGAGACAGGAGATGTGGTTCAAATCCCTGCTCCAAATCAGGTGTCTCACATGTGGGGGCTAAAGATCATAAGGGGAAGGGTACCATCTCTTTGACAGTGGTGTTTTGTTTGGGCCTGATTTGTTAGGTAGCCTTTGAAAACACCAAATCAGGACCTTAAGGTGAGATAGGTGGGGAATGTCTGGTTTGAGGATACTCCTGGGGCTTAGGTATGACATAGGTGCTGGGCGTCAGGAATTGGGTGGCTGTCTGCATGCTCACTGCCAGTTTTTTAGATACCCAGGGAATTTAGTCACTGGAAACTTAGGCATGTAGGGAATTTAGGCACGTACAGGGTTAGGTAGTAGCTGAGCTGAGTTTTGAGCAGCTACATTTTCAAGATAGATGCCTAAACTGCACTGCGGATCTACCCCTTTGACTTTGTGAAAGGCTTTAGGCGTCAGTGATAGTTCCTTATAGTCAGTGCATCTTGGGCAATATTGAATCATCCACACTACATCCACTGAAGCAGAATGCCATGATCTGACTTAGAGACTTCATCTTAGATATGTAACCTACTAAGACCATGTGAGTAGTAGATGAGAGTCATGTTCCCTGTTAGACAGAGAAAGACAAACTGTGTGTGTGTGGGGGGATATAAGCTCTGTTATACACAGATCTATGTCCTCAACCATATATTGAAGATATGCTGAAAGAAAGCTTGTACAAAACCCTAACATAGATAGAGAGGAAAAACATAAAGTACAGGCTTCTCCTAGAAAAAATACAGGATTCTTTGTGTAATAAAACCTAGTTTCTAAATACCAGTATTTCTTTGGCTACAAACAACATTTCCTTAGTAACAGCAATATTCTCTCACTGCAGACAACTTCCTTCCAAGGCCAAAAAAGTATGCTTCTACACTTGGCTGCATACTTGAACAATTCATATTTATTGTTTCCAGCCTTGCCAAATAGATAGAAATATTCTTATTTAATAGCACACAACAGTGCAGTAAGCAAAGATGGATGGTGAAGAGGTACGGAGAAAAGGTGCATTATGTGTAGCTGGAACTTCATCTTCTGGCTCACCTAGTACTGGGATGTGTGGGCCACAGAAAAATCTAAATGGATATATACATGCCCCACAACCGCATTGTGGCCTTTTAGTTAATGCCTGGTGGATCCTGCAGTAGAATCTGTAAGACTTGACATAGGCAGAGGTAAAATTGTCACTTCCCAGAGTGGGAAAGTGAGCAAGAATGCAGCATAAGGGGAAATACCCAATCACTCCATGGCCAAAGGTATCCGTTTTGTGCTACTTGGAGCAGATTGGAGTGAATCTGATGGGAGCAGATGTTCTCATAAGATTTCTGGCCATTTTTCAACAGAACCAGAAAAGCTCCCTGATCCATGCCTCTGTGCATTTGAATCTAACCTATCTGTAGACATAAATTCCGTGGATCAAGTTAAGATATAGTGCAGCAGTTCAGGCTGACTTCCCAGCCACTACTTAATATCATCAGAGAGAGAGAGAGAGAGAGAGAGATCATCCTATCACATCACTAGCACCACAGAGACTAACTTTTACAGTATTTCTGCAGCTCTTCAAGTAGAGTTTTATTTAAAAATAGTATGTCCAGCCACCTGGACTCTTTCTTGAAGTTTTGTCCCATCTCCAATCTTGCCTCCCAGACTGCTATGTTATGTATCCTTATGGATTGTCCCACTAAAAGTTAAAATACAATGAACACAGTTATTGAGATAGTTCATTGGGTTTTACTGGAGCAGCCCTGCATAGGAGCCTCACAGAACTGGAAGGAATCAGCAATGACAATGTTGGGATGGGAATAGATCACGGAGGTTTGGCAGAGCTATAATTTAGTACACTGCTACCCTACCACTGAAAGAACTAGAATGAGATATTGAAAAGTTCAATAGACTCTACAATGATTAAAAAGTGAGCTGTACCTTACATATCCCTGATTTTATATATTGCTGAGTTTCAAAGACTTCATACTAAAATTCAATAAGTTGTTCATTGGTCAATCAGAAATCACCCAAAAGTTTTAATACTATGCTTATGAATGGATAAAGCTCTTAATGGAGTTAAGATCCAACCAGGTTGCACCATAGCATCATTGTGTTGGACATTTTTCACAATACAGCATATAAACACTCTGTCTGGGATGCCCCTTTTTGGCAAAGGGCTCCAGTCAGTCTTTAACCAATTACTGACCTTTCCTGCTTTCTGTGCAGGAAAATAATGTATTGATTATTAGGCTTTTCTTACATAGCTAAAAAATAAGGACCTGTTTCTCATCTATCTTGACCAGGTTTGCTCATGCCAGGTAGCTCTCCCTACCCATGGCAGGTCCCTTCTGTGATCTACTCAGCACAACAAGAGGATAGGTATGGGGGGATGGTGTGTCATAGTTATCAGGGAGGCATTTATAGCTCCTAGATTCTTAATCAGCAACTGCCCCTGCCCTGGCATATATTTGAACAATCTAGAGGCTGGTTTAATTTATGACAGATGGCTGTGATCTCTAAGAGACCATACCAGGTGAGAAATGAGAAAGAAAAGCTCCACTCCAATCCCAGACCACTGACAAGTAACCTACACTATAGGTTTGTATCAGACACACACACACAAAAGAAAAGAAAAAAAAAGTCAGGTCCTCCTCTTGTTTAAATCAGCATAGCTGCCTTCAAAATTGATCTACATGATTGACTCCCACTGAGGATCTATCCCATGGAATTCAGTTACTGATTTACAAATATTTAAAGTTAATTAAGCCCAATTTACCCATTACTTATATGGGTGCAACTTCTGCTGACTTTAATAGAGTTGTACCAATGTACCTCTCTGATTTCAGGCTGGGTTTGCAAGGCTGGTATTTAGAAAAAAATGATGCACCTGATTCTCAGCTAATATACATTTGTGGTGCTTCATTGACTTCAATAGAGAGAGGCTAATTTAACTCACTCAGGATCTGACCCTCTAAGGCCTGGTCTACACTAGGACTTTAATTCGAATTTAGCAGCGTTAATTCGAACTAACCGCTCAACCGTCCACACCAGGAAGCCATTTAATTCGAACTAGAGGGCTCTTTAGTTCGAATTTGGTACTCCACCCCGACAGGTGGAGTAACGCTAAATTCGACATGGCTAGCTCGAATTAGGCTTGGTGTGGATGCTAATCGAACTTAGTAGCTCCGGGAGCTATCCCACACTGCACCACTCTGTTGACGCTCTGGACAGCAGTCCGAGCTTGGATTCTCTGGCCAGCCACACAGGAAATGACCCGGGAAAATTTGAATTCATTTTCCTGTCTGGGCACTTTGAATCTGACGTCCTGGTTGGACATCGGGGCGAGCTCCGCAGCACCTGCAACGATGCAGAGCTCTCCAGCAGAGGAGTCCGGGCAATCCCAGAATAGAAAGAGGTCCCCAGCATGGACAGACCGGGAAGTCATGGATCTGATCACTGTGTGGGGCGAGGAGTCTGTGCTCTCAGAGCTGCGCTCCAGCAAGCGGAATGCAAAGACCTTCGAGAAGGTCTCGAAAGCCATGAAAGACAAAGGATACAGCCGGGATGCAATGCAGTGCCGCGTGAAAGTCAAGGACCTAAGACAAGGGTATCAAAAAGTCAGAGAGGCAAACGGACGCTCCGGAGCCAAGCCCCAGACATGCCGCTTCTACGAGGCACTGCATGCCATTCTAGGTGGGTCTGCCACCACTGCCCCACCAGTGATGGTGGACTCCGAGGACGGAATAGTGTACCGGGACAGTTCCTCCTCGATGTTCGCCGATGGGGAAGATGAGGAATGGTCTTTGGAGGACGGCGCAGGCGACAGCGAACCCACTCCCGCTTTCCCTGACAGCCAGGATCTCTTCATCACCCTCACAGAGATCCCCTACCAACCCTCCCCGCCCGTTAACCTGGACTCAGAATCAGGGGAAGGATCAGGCGGTAAGTGCTATAAACATGGAAACATTTTTTTTTTAAAAAACAGGTATATAAAAAATAGAAATACTATATAAAAAATTTTAAATCTCAAACTATACAAAAAGTAGGTCCACACATATAGGAATAGAGCAATAATCCTCTTGGGACAGTTCAAAAAAGCTCTCAGAGAGCAGCTCGAAAAGCCTCCGCAGGAGGTTCCTGGGGAGAGGTGCCTTATTGGGTGCTCCGTGGAAGCACACTCTTCCGCGCCAGGACATCCTAATGTACATAGGAACCATCGCCTCCACCAGCATTGCTGCATATGGTCCTGGTCTGTGCAGGGCTTCCCTTAGCATCCGCTCTCTCTGACTCCGAGTGACACGCCTCAGGGTAATGTTGTTCTGGAAGTGCTGCATCTAATTAGGGCAATTAGTGTACTGTTACTATTGTGAATGGTAGACTTTTACTTTGCATAAGAATGACCCTCGCTTAACAGCCACGTGTTGGAGGCCACAGAGGAAAAGCATACAGTGATCTTTCCCGTGCACTGCCGGGAGGGGCTGGAAAAGGCCCAGACTTTATGCTTTCCAGATTGCCTTTAGCGGGAGGGCACAGCTATCCATTAACTGTTAAGCAGACTCTACTGTAAGGCTTACCAGGACTGGCTGCTAGACGGATTCAGCTGTCCCTCCCGCAGCGTCTCTCCTGTGCAAGACCGCAACCACTGAAAGCGTATTCCGAAATCTCGAACTTGGCCTGAGATCTCGTGAGACTAGGTGCCCTGTATGGTCTTGTTCACAGAAACTGACTAGACTGTGTTCACTGTTCGCAAACATGTATCTGTTCAAGGAAATCACTTACTTTTTCCCATCACACAGCTTCGGCTCTTTCCCGGACTGCCCCGTCATCCACCTCGCAGAGGCTGGCTAACATTAGGCGGCGAAAGAAAAAGACTAGGGACGACATGTTCGCGGAACTGATGGCCTGCTCCACAGCCGAGGTGGCAGAGCAGAGACAGTGGAGGGAGACCCTGTGTCAGCAGCATCGCACACACATCGAACGGGAGGATAGGTGGCGGTAGAAAGACCAGCAGGCGACTCAAACGCTGCTTGGTCTAATGAGGGAGTAAACGGACACACTCCGGCGCTTTGTAGATGTTCTGCAGGACCGCAGGCAGGAGGAGAGAGCCCCCCTGCACTGCATCTGCAACCGCCCTCCAACGCCAAGAAGTCCTGTCCCCCCCTCACCCAAAGTTACAAGAAGGAGGGGCCGTGAGAACTGTCACTGCACCGCAGCAGAGCGCTAATGTACAAGACACCTCTCGCGCTCTAAATTTGTAGAAGTTCTTCCCTTACAGGATCACCCAGTCCCAAATCCAAGTTTCAACCCCCCACTGTGTATAACATTATTAAAAGCGGTTTGCTGTTACTCTCTGTTTCCGTCACGTTTCTCGTGTCAGAAGACTTTGTGTGTGGGGGGGGGATTTTTAATTGCAGTGCATAGCCCACAATACCAGGGTACAGACTTGGGGGCAGGGTCAACTGCAGGGCACACACAGACTGCAGTCACTAGGCACAAGGGTCAGTCTGTGTGGTGTATGCTGCCCCGGGTCATTCGTTGATGTGTATGCTTGTCCAGGGTCCTGGCGCCTGCCATCCCCGAATGTAAAGGCAGGCTTCCCTTACCATGCACTTCGACCGTAGCCACGAGCCTCTCCGCTGCCCTGAGCCCCAAAAAGAGCCCTCATCCAGGGACAGATACTCACCCGTCCCCCACACCCCTCACCCCTTCCAACGCCCAAACCCACAGTCCACAGCCATCATGCAAACCCCTATCCAAAGACGGCACCCCTTGCCCCTTCCTGCAAACCCACCTATTCCTGCAAACCCACCCCTACATGCACAATCACTGTAAAACGTCCCCCACCCCACAGACCTATGTAGGAGCAGGAGGCTGTCCGTCCTGTATTGGACAAGCGGTCTGTACATCAGTGCACACCGAACCCAGCACAGTATGCTTCCATGTTTCAACCCAGGAACAGAAATGCAAAGTCAACGAAAGATTTATTATTAATTACTGTTACATGTCATTAGTTTTAAAACGTGCTTTGGAAGTGGGGGAAACTTGGAGAACCAGGTTTGTGAGCTCAGATCTAACTCGACACATACAGACACAGGCCCATGATCAGGCTCTCTTAAAATCAAGTGGACAGTCACAGGTTACCCTGCTCTGCGAGGAAACTAGCTTTCAAAGCCTCCCGGATGCACAGCGCTTCCCGCTGGGATATTCTCTCGGCACGGGTGTCTGGCTGATCGTAAACAGCAGCCAGGCGATTTGCCTCAACCTCCCATCCGGCCAAAAAGGTCTCGCCCTTGCTCTCACACAGATTGTGGAGCACACAGCAAGCAGCAATAACTACGGGATATTCTTTCGCTGATGTCCGAGCGAGTGAGTAAGCTCCGCCATCTCCCTTGAGACGTCCGAGCACACTCCACGACCATTCTGCACTTGCTCAGCCGGTAGTTGAAGAGTTCCTTCTCACTGTCCAAGGCGCCTGTATAGGGCTTCATGAGCCAGGGCATTAGCGGGTAGGCCGGGTCCCCGAGGATCACTGTAGGCATCTGCACATCCCCAACCGTTATTTTGCGGTCTGGGAAAAAAGTACCTGCCTGGAGGCGTTTGAAGAGACCAGAGTTCCAGAACACACGCGCGTCATGAACCTTGCCCGCCCACCCGACGAAGATGTTGGTAAAACGTCCCCTATAGTCCACCAGTGCTTGCAGCACCATTGAAAAGTAGCCCTTTTGGTTAATGTACTCGCTGGCCTGGTGGGCTGGTGCCAGGATAGGGATGTGAGTCCCATCTATAGCCCCACCGCAGTTTGGGAATCCCATCGCGGCGAAGCCATCTATGATGACCTGGACGTTTCCGAGAGTCACTACCTTTGAGAGCAGTTGCTCAACGATTGCGTGGGCTACTTGAATCACAGCAACCCCCACAGTAGATTTGCCCACGCCAAAGTGGTTCGCTACTGACCGGTAGCTGTCTGGCGTGGCAAGTTTCCAGAGGGCTATGGCCACTCGCTTCTGCACACTCAGGGCTGCTCGCATCCGGGTGTCCTGGCGCTTCAGGGCAGGGGACAGCAAGTCACACAGTTCAAGGAAAGTGCCCTTACGCATCCTGAAGTTACGCAGCCACTCTGTTTCATCCCAGACCTGCAGCACTATGCGGTCCCACCAGTCCGTGCTTGTTTCCCGGGCCCAGAATCGCTGTTCCACACCATGAACTTGACCCATTGCCACCATGATCTCCACGGCGCGGCGTACCCTGCTTTCTGAGAGGTCTGCGCCACTCTCCTCACCGTGCTGCCGGAGCCTCCTCGCCCGATTTCTCAGCATCTGACTGTGGAAGAGGTGGACGATAAGGTGCGAGGAGTTGACAACGGCCATAAGTGCAGCGATGATCGCAGCGGGCTACATGCTCGCAGTGCTGTGGCGTCCGCGCTGTAACCGACCAGAGAAGGGTGCGATCAGATTTCCCGCCGGCGCTTTCAGGGAGGGAGGGCGTGATTGACGGTTCAATGACGACAGTATCCCAAAACCGCCCTCGACACATTTTTTCCCCCAGCAGGCATTGCGAGCTCTACCCAGCATTCCAATGGGCAGCGGGGACTGCGGGAACTGTGGGATAGCTTCCCACAGTGCACCGCTTCGAAAGTCGACGCCGGCCCCGTTAATGTGGACTCAGAAGTTCGAATTAGTGTATTTAGTGTGGATACACAAATTCGACTTCATAAGGTCGAATCCACAAATTCGACGTAAGTAGATTCGAAATAGTCTTGTAGTGTAGACAAGGCCTAAGGTTCAGGGCGGTATTTTCAAAGAAGCCTAAGGCAATTAGGCATTCAACCTCAATAGAAGTCCCTTAGGACTCTTGAAAAATTCCCAGCCTCAGTTCCTTCAGTTCTCAAGAATAAGATCATGAGACGGGTAAAGAAAAATGAGATATAGGTAAAGCAGTGGCTGGAGGACATTACCTAAATGATACCAAAACAAGAGAGAAGCCTGACCCTAAGCTGAAGACTGTGGTGAGAAGGAAGGAGACAGGGAAATATAAAAGTGCCTCAAACATTTAAAATTAGATGTACAGAAAGGTTTGAAGACAAGATTTAGTTATTATAATACACAACTTGGACTGCATAATTTTGCTCTGCTATCCATGATTTATGATATTGCTCCTGACTGATCCCTGACTTTACACCAACATATGTTCATATGCAATACACCAGTAATAATTAATACTCAGCAACCACATATTGTCAGAGAGGGAATAAAAGCTAAAGGACCTTTTTGGGTTGAAAATAGATAGGCACAAATGGAGCTTAGTCTGCTACAAGGTGGGCACATTTTGTCTCCCAAGTCCCTTCTCTCATCATCAACCTTCTTCATTTTTGCATGCTTCCTCTGGGTTTGGCAAGCACTTACAGTCTTTATAGGACTGTGTTGAGGTGAACCCCCATCATGGACTTGAAAGGGTTAAAAGCCAGGCAGCCACACTCACTCCACCTGGCTGTAATTAGTTACTTGTCAGCCAGAGAGGGCAGGACTAAAGAAGGACCAGGTGACAACTCAACAGACAGCTGGACCTTATAAATAGGCTGAGGGAATTCAGGGAGTAGAGGGATTCTTGTGTCTACAAGAGAGCAGAGATCACTAAGGCCTGGTCTACACTAGGACTTTAATTCGAATTTAGCAGCGTTAATTCGAATTAACCGCGCACCCGTCCACACCAGGAAGCCATTTAATTCGACCTAGAGGGCTCTTTAGTTCGAATTCGGTAATCCACCCCGAGTGGCTAGGTGTGGATGCAAATCGAACTTAGTAGCTCCGGGAGCTATCCCACACTGCACCACTCTGTTGACGCTCTGGACAGCAGTCCGAGCTTGGATGCTCTGACCAGCCACATAGGAAAAGTCCCGGGAAAATTTGAATTCCTTTTCCTGTCTGGACAGTTAGAATCTCATTTCATGGTTGGACATCGGGGCGAGCTCAGCAGCACTGGCAGCAATGCAGAGCTCTCCAGCAGAGGAGTTCATGTAATCTCTGAATAGAAAGAGGGACCCAGCATAGACTGACCGGGAACTCTTGGATCTGATCGGTGTGTGGGGCGAGGAGTCTGTGCTTTCGGAGCTGCGCTCCAAAAAACGGAATGCAAAGACCTATGAGAAAGTCTCCAAAGCCATGAGAGACAGAGGATACAGGCGGGATGCAACGCAACGCCGCGTGAAAATCAAGGACCCCAGACAAGGCTACCAAAAAATCAAAGCGGCAAACGGACGCTACGGAGCCTGCCACCACTGCCCCACCAGTGACCATGGACTCTGATGATGGGACAGTGTCGACGGCCAGTTCCTCGGCGATGTTCGCGGACGGGGAAGATGAGGAAGGGTTTGTGGAGGATGAGGCAGGCGACAGCGCTTACAACGCTGGTTTCCCCGACAGCCAGGATCTCTTCATCACCGTCACAGAGATCCCCTACCAACCCTCCCCGGCCATTAACCCGGATCCTGAATCAGGGGACGGAGCAGTCGGTAAGTGCTTTAAACATGTAAACTTTTATTCTTAATATAACAGGAATCTGAAGTATGTGAAAAGGAGGTCTCTCTATATATGGGGATAGAACAGAAATCCTCCTGGGAGATCCCCACGAAGCTCTCCTGGAGGTAATCGAAAATCCTCCGCAGGAGGTTCATGGGGAGAGCTGCCTTATTGGGTGCTCCGTGGTAGCACACTTTTCCGCGCGAGGCTTTCATGAGGTACTCAGGGAGCATTGCCCATCTTATTACCAATTTATGGTATGGTAGATGGTACAGTATGGCTGGTAACCATCTCTGCTGTCATGCAAAAGCAAAAGCATGCTGCTGTGTAGCGCTGCTGGACCGCCTCTGTCAGCGGCATCTAGTACACATACGGTGAGAGGCACAAAAGGCAAAACAGGCTCCATGGTTTCCATGCTATGGCGTCTGCCAGGGCAATCCAGGGAAAACGGGCTTGAAATGATTGTCTGCTGTAGCTTTCCCGGAGGAAGGGATGACTGATGACATTTACCCAGAACCACCCGCGAAAATGGTTTTTGCCCCATCAGGCACTGGGATCTCAACCCAGAATTCACAGAGACAGACTAGACTGTGTTCATTGTTCGCAAAAATGTATCTTTGCAAGGAATTCACTCCCTTTTTCCCATCACACAGCTTCGACTGTCTCCAGACCTGCCACAGCATCCCCCTCACAGAGGCTGGCAAAGATTAGGCGGCGAAAGAAAAAGACACGGGACGAGATGTTCACTGAACTTATGGGGTGCTCCCGAGACGAGGCGGACCAGCAGAGCCAGTGGAGGGAGAACCTCTCTCTATACCAGCGCTCACACAGCGAACGGGAGGAGAGGTGGCGTGAGGAAGACAAGCAGGCGACTCAAACGCTGCTTGGACTAATGAGGGAGCAAACGGACATGCTCCGGTGCCTTGTGCATGTTCTGCAGGACCTCAGGCAGGAGGACAGAGCCCCCCTGCAGTGTATCTGCAACCGCCCTCCCCCGCCACAAAGTCCCATACCCCCCTCACCCAAAATAACCAGAAGGAGGGGCGCCAGGGGCCGTGAAAACTGTCACTGCACCCCAGCAGAGTGCTCAAGTACCCAAAAGCTCTCATATCCTAAATTTTGAGAAGTCCTTTCCTTCCCGCCTCACCCAAGCCCCCATCCCAGTTTCATCCCCTAACTGTCTAGTTGATAATAAAAAATACTTTTCTGTTAATTACTGTTTCCGTCATGTTCTTTTAGAGGAGACTGTGTTTGAAGGGGGGGAAGGGGGTTGGTAATTGGACAGGACAATCACCTTTACCAGGGTACAGACATGGGGGCAGGATCAGCAGCAGGTCACACACACACTGCAATCAGTACGCACCCTGGTCGGTATGGGAGGTGGTTTGCAGGTTCTGTGTGGGTGGGGGGGTACGTGACTTTGTAGCGGGGGAGGGGGGTTACAGATCTCATGCAACGGTCCCTGTCCTGGACCACAGAGCAGCAGAGGAATCTGTATCCGTCCTCCCCCGCCGCAAGGCCACATAGCCCCCGCACACAGAGTCCCAAAAAGGAGGGATGGTAGGCTCCGTTGAAACATCCAGTCCGGCACTGCAGACCGCTCTGGGAGCAGGAGCCTGTCATTCCTCGAGTTTACAGGCGGTCTTTACATCACTGCACACCCTACCCAGCACAGTCCGTGTCCCAGTTTCAACCCTGTAACGCAAAGTCATCAATAAAGAAACCTTTGTAAAGTTACAGTGGAACATGTATTTTATTTTTAAACATGTGTTGGAAGTTGGGGAAGCGGGGTGGGCGGGGTATGTAACTGCATATGCTAGTCAACAGTAACTTGGTAAAGAAACAGGGGCAGGTTCAGCTTCTCTATAAAGAAACTGAACAGTCACAGGTCACGCTGCTCACTGCTCGCTGGTACTTGAAGAGTTCCTTGTCGCTGTGCAAGGCGCCTGCACAGAGCTTCACGAGCCAGGGCATTAGCGGGTAGGCTGGGTCCCCGAGGATCACTATAGGCATCTGCACATCCCCAAGACTTATTTTGTGGTCCAGGAAGAAACTACCTTCCTGCAGGCGTCTAAACAGACCAGAGTTCCTGAAAACACGCACGTCATGAACTTTGCCTGGCCACCTGACGTTGATGTTGGTAAACCATCCCCCATGGTCCACCAGTGCTCGCAGCACCATTGAAAAGTAGCCCTATTTCTCAGCAGCTGACTGTGGAAGAGGTGGACGATAAGGTGCGAGGAGTTGACAACGGCCATAACTGCAGCGGGATCCGTGCTCAAAGTGCTGTGGCGCCCGCGCTGTCACTGAGCAGAAAAGTGCACGAACAGATTGCCCGCAGGCGCTTTCAGGGAGGAGGGAGGAGGCGTGATTGACGGTTCAATGATGACAGTTACCCAAAACCACCCTCGACACATTTTTCCCCCCAGCATGCATTGGGGGGAAATCCCAGAATTCCAATGGGCAGCGGGGAGTGCGGGAACTGTGGGATAGCTTCCCACAGTGCACCGCTTCCAAAGTCGACACTGGCCCCGTTACTGTGGACTCACACAGTCGAATTAGTGTATTTAGTGTGGATACACAACTTCGACTTCATAAGGTCGATTCCACAAATTCGAATTAAGTTGATTCGAAATAGTCTTGTAGTGTAGACATACCCTAAGAGACTTATTCTGAGTGGCTAGTGCTCAATACTAGAGCTGGGGGGGAAGACTTCAGAGTAGCTGAAGAAGGAGAATGAAGACAGGGCTCATAGAAGGGTAGATTTGTTGAGAGATCCTGATTTCTAGTTTGAACTTTTGTTGCCCCAAAACAGCGTTGATGTTTCTCAGTACAAGGGCTGAATTATGTACAAAGGCAGATGACCAGCAGTGGTGCTAGAGATATATATGCTTGTAATATCACACTCTCAAGTACCGGATTGTGAACTCCTTAGTTACATGTTTGACTAGTAGGGTTGAAATCATAGGTCTGCTTCCTCACCAATATGAATAAGGATTCACAAACTGGCCTAATGGCATTTTTGTACTGTGTTTTGGAGTTTGCTGGAGTGATCCTCCTAGTTCTGGCTGACAGGCTTGGCTAGCTAGCACTGTAAAAAATTTGTGTATTAATCAAGAATTTGGCCAATAGCAATCCAGGAATATTATATCTTTATTTCACCAATGGGTAAATACATGCCATGGTCTCCAATTTCCCTTCAATAGGACTGCTTGCGTGTATGAAAACAGTCATGTGCATATGTTTGCAGGACTGAAGTTATGATTGATTAATTTATTGCAATTTTTTTTGGACTTATATAAAGTTCAATTCGTAGATTTTCCCACATACAAAATGCTATAACACAGCTTATTACTAGGGCTAAGAAAGTTCAGTATGCGGGATTGTTAAATGTTCCACTGTCTCATTTTAAAGTCAGCTGGGGCAAGGGATGTTTCTTCTCCATTATGCACCTCCACACTTGTACAACTGGTATCTTCCATGGTCAAGAAATCAGAGTCTGTCTCTTGCTATGGATTGAATGAAATCCAGTATATTAAGACTGGCTTTGGACTGAGTATTTGTTTAGCCTCCTGTTATGTTATTTTCTATTACAAAGGACTGAGACACCCCATATAAATGGCACGGTATAAATATTTCTGTTGTTCTTGAACCAGGCTGAGACTCCATGATGCTGAGGCAGGGTAACCCATGGAGCTTTAACACTCTAGTACCTCCAAAGTCACATTTCTGTAGAGTAGCCTTCTAAATGATTCATAGTTACTTGTCCCTTGGAAAGTAACTGGCTGTGGGGAGAAAGCATCCCTTAAATTAAATAAGCACATTCTCATGAAATATTTTCCAGTTTTTTAACTTCTCCAGGTCTAAAGAGTTCAGCTTAATTTCAAGAGCTTGAACAAAATAAAAAAATATTTTTCTTTAGCATAGGAATATCTTAAAACATCCACAGTGAATAATTATTCTACTGCAATAGTGTGTTATTTTAGCATTTCAGTTTCCATATGGATTTAGGTTTGGGCTTTGCACCAGCCTGAGTAGAGTGTATACTACTGAATAATGGCTGGAATTTACCAAATAACTAAATTCAGATGCGTGCTCTTGTATTCATTTTAATGAATAGGGATGCAATTGAGTATTACAGATACAAATGTTTCTGCAAGGCAAGTTTCAAAGCTACATGCTAAGAATTCATAGAACCCAAATTTAAATGTACAGGTGTGAGTGTTGCATATTCTTCCAAGTGGATGACTGCTATAATGAGTATCTGACCAATCACAACAAATTTGTTCAGCTTGACTCTCAATGGCAGAAAATAGTGTACACCAATACACAATCTTGGGGTGGAGGGTTGAAATATTTTTTTTAAATAGTTGAATAAATGAATTATTTTATTTAGTATTTATTTTGCTGTGCCCAAATGTGTACATATCACTTCTGTAACTTACAGGGGAGGACACAGACTTGAATAAATGTAAAAATCTTACAATTTAAGGGCCAGATTTTCCCTGTTGGCACTGACTCTTTTGAACCACAGTGGTAAACAAAAGGTCTGGAAAGATCATGGCCTCCCCTGTGAGGATTCCTCCAGTTTGAGGGAATCCCAGACTTCTATAGACCTAACATTTCTGGCTCCTACACCATCTCCCCCCTTGCAAACCTTGGTTTACAATGGAAGGAGGTGTGGCTGGAATGTGCTGTGCTCTAGTTGTCTCCAGCTAGTTGATGGTTGCTTGTATGATAGTGATATGGAATAGACTAGAACAGCTCTAAGAGTGCTCAGAAGAATGCCTGGACTGAGGCTGGTGTAGAACCAGCTCCTGGTTCAGGGAGCTTTTACAGATACTGTGTGCAGTAGAAAATCTGGTCCTAAGATTTCCAGTGACTCTACAAATGTGGGTGACAAACATTCAGGAGGCCCTGGGGTGGATGTAACTGGGTGGCCATCTATTTTAAGGGCCAGAAAGCTTGGGGCCAGTCAGCCCTGCTGAGGTTGCCCTGCCCTTTTGCCCCTGTGCTTGGCATTGAACTTAAGAGAAGGAAACTCTAGCAGTTAAGGGCTGATGAGGGAGGAGAGCTGACAGACTACTCCCACCTCAGGGTAAGAAGCCTGGCTGAGAGTCAGGGACTCAGCGAGGATTGTGGCCAGCCAAAGGATAGGCGGGTGGGCTTGGACTGGATTGTTCAGTTGACCAGAGCCCAGATCTGGAAGGAGTGACAGAGAATCACACCACAGGCTGTGGAGCTCGAACAGGAACTGTAATCATACAAAAATAGAAATGGAATACAAGAAACAATGGTGCCAGCTCCTCTAGCAGGAGTTGGCTATGCTCCAGTCAGTAATGTGTGATGGAAACCAGCGTCCCAAAGCTGGGCCAGTGTGCTGGGCACTTGGAACTCTAACAGTGGCCAAATGGGAAGTAGTGGAAGCCCTGATGGTGCCCCAAAAGGAAACAGGTTTGCAGTCACCTGCTACCTCTTTATTGGTATACCTGGGGGCAATTGTCAGTGTCAAGAGACTCTGAAGGCATCCCAATGGTTAGTAACTTGAGGGGGCATTAGAGCATGTATGAGCACAGACCTGAGGCAGAAGACATAAATGAACTGGGGCCATGTGGGGGGTGGAGGTGAATAACAAAGTGTCCTGGCTCTTTAAGGGCCAAGAGGCATTGGGCTAGTCACCCTTGTTCTGTTAGCCCACCATGCTACTACTCTGTGCTGGGTTTTGACTTAAGAGATGGAAAGCCCAGCAGTTAAGGACTGAATAGGGAGAAGAGCAGACCAACTGCTCATACCTAGGAGCAAGAAGCCTGGTTGAAGGCTAACGGCTGGCTGGCCAGAGCATTTGTAGGAGGGTGGACTTGGACCACAATTTAGTGTTGACAAGAGCCTGGGTACCTGTTGATGGGTGTTGAGGCAGGATGTTGCAATTGGGCCTGTGTATAAGGAGAGGGCTGAGTGCTGAGTCTGTCTGGGGTGAAGATTCCTTTGTTTTGTGCTTTTGCTGGCACATGTTTAACTTTCTAAAACAGCCCTGCCAGAGGGCCAAATTCTAATTGGAGTAGGGTGAACAACATGGTGGGGAGGTTGAGAGAGGCTGCAACACTATACTAAGGCATTAGGGGGTGCTTTACGATAGTTAGTCTTGTAACAGTGAGGAAGCACAAGGGTGTACTATTATATGGTGAGTATGTTGAAGCATGGGCATATCTCACTGAGTGTTGGTAGCTTGGTGCATGTGTGGAGGGGGTAATTTAAATTTAATGTAAAAAGATAAAGAAGATAATAAGGAGCTATAAGGAAATAGTAGTTATTTAAGGGCTTGCTTATTCTAGAAGCAAAACAGAAGAAACTGATCTGATTTTGGATATTCCATGAACGGAAAAGTAGTTAAATTCACTGGTTAAATTAATTGTCACAAATTATTCACTCAGATATGACTAATTTGTTAAGATCAAATAAGAGCCTACTGCTGCCCCCAAAACATATCCTTTGGTATAACTTGGCATAGCTCCATCAACATATAAAGACGTGTAAAATTGGTATAAAGAAGTGTCATTTGGCTTGAGAGAAGCACTAGTAGAGGCAGTATTTATAGGAATAGATTCCATATAGTCAGGTTTCTTTTCGGATTTTACTTGCAGGCCACAAAGAAAACTCCCTATTTTAATCTCAGTTTATTTTTAACTAGAGAACATGAGGCAGTCTGCAATGGGGTGGAGAGAAGAAAGTGGTAATTATTTTTATATCAAGTGGATTTGTGTTAGTCAAGAGAAATGTGGAATTCTACTGCTGAAATGGGTGATGGAGGTAACCAGTGGTTGGGCGAGGAATGTATGCCTTACGTACCAAATCCGTAGCTGCACGCTTATAGCCATCATGATCATCAACGAAACATTTCATAGACAACAGTAAGTACAGAAATTCATTCCAAAAAGCCGACTTCTTCCACTAATGCTAAAATATAATAGTACTTACAGCCTCTTTGAACATAAGACCGGCCATACCGGGTCAGACCAAAGGTCCATCTAGCCCAGTATCTGGCTACCGACAGTGGCCAATGCCAGGTGCACCGCCCCCAGAGGGAGTGAACCTAACAGGCAATGATTAAGTGATCTCTTTCCTGCCATCCATCTCCATCCTCTGACAAACAGACACCATTCCTTACCCATCCTGGCTAATAGCCATTTATGGACTTAACCACCATGAATTTATCCAGTTCTCTTATAAACGCTGTTATAGTCCTAGCCTTCACAACCTCCTCAGGTAAGGAGTTCCACAAGTTGACTGTGCGCTGCGTGAAGAAGAACTTCCTTTTATTTGTTTTAAACCTGCTACCTATTAATTTCATTTGGTGACCCCTAGTTCAAGTATTATGGGAATAAGTAAATAACTTTTCCTTATCCACTTTCTCCACATCACTCATGATTTTGCTGGGCAGTCACTACACAGCACATATAACTGATCAGGTCTGACACAACAGTCAGTGGCCAGCAGTTTAGCATATGTACACTAGACGGTCTCCTGATTTGATATTGCTGAAGGGTTGATTGGTGTTCATTGAGTGTGGCCCTCATCATTTGGCTTTCCACATATAGCCCTAAATAGCCTGTCTGATTGCCTTCATGCCTTGCTGTAGAGCTTAGTTTTTCTTCCTGTTTGGAAAGGGAAGGAAAATTTTGAGGATGGTTAATGGTTAGAAAAAGAGGACTGTTTCAACTTCTAATTGGTACAGTTTGCTATTTGGGGGTTGCATGAGGTAGAAATGCTGTAGTTTAGTCAGAATGAAAGGGATTTTTGATATTTGTGTTTTATGTTACGTTAGGGGCTCCTCGAACAAATAGATGAGTTATTGTGTATGAAATCAAAATTAACCAATTAAATTTTAGTATATTCTGAAAAACACTGTGTATTTAACCATTTCTTTCTTTTATATTTTTTTGCAAGAATTACAGTTTAGTTTTAAAAAAAATAATCATTTTAAATGGCATGTATCCAACATAAGTGCTCTATTTGAAAACAATACGCAGCTATCAAGTACATGGCCAAGGGGATTATATGTTAAGTTGACAATTCCTCAATTTGGAATAGAATTTCTGTTCAGCATATGGAAAATTAACAGATCGATAATAAGCATTAGACACCTTGTTATGATCCACTGGGCTAAAAATTTACCTCTCTATCTGGAGGTCAAGAGACAAGCACTGTACAACATTAACCACATCACAGTCAAGTTTTATCTGAAAATATATGCACTCTTGCAATAACATTCACCTCTCTTTTGGCATACACAGGCTGGGTCCCAAGAGCATCTTCATCTGTGCACAGAGTACAGACCTATCTTTTGTGCAAGTAAAAAAAATGAAAGTGACTGTACTGAAGGCTCTCCTATGAGAAATTCTGCATGATTTTTCTTCAGACTGATTCAACAAAACCCTCAAGCTACATAATGTGGAAATGTTGAAAAGAAAAAGGGGAACAAAATAAGCAGGCTACCCAGTGCTCCAGGGTGTTTTGATTCCAGGTTGAACTGTTTTCCTCCTGCTGCCACTCATGAAAGGAGAATCTGGATACCGCATTGTATAACTATATCATGCAGTTTAATACAAATGAGTCTTTTTTTCTTTTGTAAAGTAAGATATTTTTATTACTTTGTTTTGTCCGTTAAAAGAAGTTATATTGTGGGCTGAACCCTGGTCGGCTGACTCATTTCAATAGTGAAATTGGATTCAAGAGAACTAGAACTGAGTGAATAACCTCTGTGTGTGTGTTTGTTCAGTGGCCGAACCCCCAAATAATAAACAAAGAAATCATTCAGGAACCCCAAATGACCTTTTTTTTTTCAAATTAAGTGAAATGAAAGTCAAAAAAATTGATTTCAGATCAAACAAAGCATTTTGTTTGACCCGTAGCTCAATGTTTGGCTTCAAGGTTTTTTAAAAAAGTTTTACAATTTTTCTGAATAAAATTGAGGTAAATTCCCACACGAAACAGCATTCCAAAATGTAAAGTCAAAATGTTTTGTTACGGTTTTGGAGGTGCCACAATGAACCATTTCCACATTTTGGATAGTTTTTCTTACTGAAACAATTGTGTAATGATTATGATGACCAGAGAGCTACCTGCTCTTGGTAGACACCTTCAATGAATTATTAGGCATATATCCAACCCAGGGGATGCCTGTACAAACCTATGCACTTCCTGTGCTCTCTGCCATTTGGCATCAAGATGTCCTTTGATCATAGGTGGCTATTTAATCTGGCAGAAAAGCATATAACAAAATCCAGAATTTGGAAGCTGAAGGTAGACAAATAAGGTGTGAATTTTAATTGTGAGTAATTAATCATTTGAACAACTCATCTATGAATGAGGTGGACTCCATTACTTGAAATCTTTAAATCAAGTCTGGATTTCTTTCAGAAAGTTATATTATAGCTCTAGCAGACATCCTGGGCTTCATGCAGAAATTACTAGATGGCATTCTGTGGCCTGGGTCATGTTGGAGGTCGGACTGCATGATCATGGTGGACCCTTCTAGCCTTAAAATCTATACATCTCACAACAGTTATTTGCATTCACTTCAAAATGCCACTAATTCTTTGAGACTAATTTTAGATGCTTCCATGTTGACTGTGGTGCTGGAAGCTTTCACTGTTGACACTGTCAAAGCAGTGTCAAAATGTAAATAGTGGTTCAAAGTGCTAAAGGTCTAAAGAAATACTATTTACTTGTCATCTATTATTCTTTCTTCCCCATTCCCAGGTAATCATGATTACCTTGTGCCCTCCCAACTGTAAAATCTCCCCAATTCCCCACCTAACGAGAAACAGATTATGCTTCCATTTTTTTAAAGAGCAAATATTTTCTCTAGATTTTTTGCTAATATTTTTCAGATATAAAAGGCATGAACATCCAGAATCATTAACATCTGCAAATAGGTAAAGCCAGAGGTAATATTTGTAATATGTTCATGTTTTCCAGGTTCTCCCCTCATTCATTTTATATATATAAAATAATCACTCTTTAAAAAAAAATTAACTAGCTCTCTCTCTCTCTGTGTGTATGTATATATATATATATATATAAAACACACACACACAGAGAAAATTAACTAGCTCTCTCTTTCTCTCTCTCTCTCTGTATATATGTACATACATACAGAGAGAGAGAGAGCTAGTTAATTTTTTCAAAAGAGTGAAATTTGGATGTGACATAAGCCAATTGGTGTTTTACTATTGTGTTAGCAGTTCTTGTCAGGACTGACATACTCATGACACATAACAGTGTTGTCATAATCTGTATCTAAAAGGTGTCATGTAAAATATAATTGTAAATCTAATAACTCATTGATCTTGAATAATCTTGTGTGATGTGAGTACAAAGAGTTATGGATATCTGCTAGGATTATAGTCTTAAAACGTGTTTGGCAAGCAATGCATAAGCATAGTTTGGCCTAGATAAAGGAATATGTATTTGTCTGTCCAACCTGGCCATCTGGCAGTGTCAATGAAGGTCAATTTATATGTAAGATAAACAAAGCTAACAAGCAGAGGAGAAGATAGCATGGTAGCTATACCCCAGCAGAAAAGAAAAACTTTATCTGGGCTATAAACACAGGGGATCTGAGCCTCAAATGATAAACAATTGAATCAACTGACTGTATGCAATATTAATTACTGTATTATAAAACTGTATCAAGTAACGACTCTTCTGAAAGCTAATGATACACTGCTGATTATAGAATTGTGAAATGTATGTATTAACACTACATGAGAAATTATGAGTACTCACTAATATGCTTAAATGTCCATGACTAAAAGCTGTTTAAACCAGGAAGGGAATGGGGAATAGATAACAAGTTGTCTTCCATACAGGAGGAAAGTCAGCTATTTACTTGTCTCCTATGTAAATTAAGCAAGGTATGACAAAAAACAATTGAAGCCCCATTTAGATATGAGTCAGCAGGTGGTCCAGGAGAGGGCTGGACAATTCAGAGCAGATGGTTCTAGGGAACTTCAGGACTGGGAGTCTGTTGGAATTTCTTTGCTAGTATAATCACTGCTAGTGGAGACGAGAGTATGTCTGTGGTGTAACAACCAGGCTGCTGGAGTCAGAGTTGCTGAACCAGAGCTGCTAGTCACACAGACACTCAGTGTATGCTTGGAATGTCCAGAAAAGGGATTTGCAGTGGTGCACCCTGGGTTACAAGGCAGCTGGTGACAGCCTCTCACTTCTCTGGATAGCACTCCAAAATGTGACAGGATGGCATTCTCCCCTCCACAAAATGCCTTTATCATTTTTCTACCAAGTCTAAAAATTACACTGTCCCATCACAAATGCTGAACATAAGAACATAAGAATGGCCATACCAGGTCAGACCAAAGGTCCATCTAGCCCAGTATCTGTCTACCGACAGTGGCCAATGCCAGGTGCCCCAGAGGGAGTGAACCTAACAGGCAATGATCAAGTGATCTCTCTCCTGCCATCCATCTCCATCCTCCGACGAACAGAGGCTAGGGTAGTGATGAGCTGCCAAAATCATAAAAACCGGTTCCCTCCTCACCCCAGGAGGGATCATGCCCCCCCCGGACTCCTGCCCCAACCAACCCCCCGCGTTCCTTGATGCCCCCCCACCCCAGGGACCCCTGCCCCATCCACCCCCCTTCCCTGTACCCTGAGTACCCTCCGCCACCCCATCCAACCCCTCCTCTCATTCCTGATGGCCCCCAGAATCCCTGCCCCATCCAACCACCCCTTCTCTCTGTCCCCTGACTGCCCCTTGAACCCTTGCCCCTGACTGCCCCCCCGCCGCCCCATCCAACCCCCCCACCTTCCTGACTGCCCCACCAGGACCCTTGCCCCTATTCAATCCCCCTGTTCCCCGCCCTCTGTCCCCCCACCCCCAAACTCCCCTACCCTCTCTCCAACACCCCCTCCCTGCCCCCTTACCGCGCTGACTGGACGTGGCTGGCGGCTACAGTCTGGCTGCTGCTCGAGTCAAGAGCCCGGGGACACGGGGCCAGGACAGGAGTCGCACGGCCAGGGCCGGAGGATGTGGTGGGTGCCCGGCGGCCATAGCCAGGCAGCTAGCTGGGTGGAGCCAGGGAGGGGTGCGGCCAGAGCTGGAGCCGGGAAGCCGTGGCCGCCGCCACGCCCAGACCCACGCTGCCGGAGCCCGGCCCCGTGGCAAAACAGCAGGGGCGGCTGGAGCCACAGGGCCAGGCCGGGCCGGAGCTGGGGGGCTGTGTCCAGAGCTGGGCATCCGGGTAGGTGGGGGCATGGCGGGCCGGGAGGGGATGCGGCCGGAGCCGGGCGGCCGGGGACGCGGGGCTGGGCAGGGTCCCGGCCGGGGCCGGGGGGGGGGCCATGGGGCCGGGGGGGGGTGGTGCCGCAGCCAGGGCTGGGTGGCTGGGGAGGGTCGGGGACGCAGGCCCGGGGAGGGTCCCGGCCGCGCGCGGATCCGGGGATGGGGGGGGGCGTGGCCGGGTGGCCGGGGAGGGTCGGGGACGCGGGGCCGGGCAGGGTCGCGGACGGAACAGGGGACGGGGACAGAGGGGTGCCACGGCCGGGCCGGTGGCCGGGAGGGTCGGAGACGCGGGGACGGGCAGGGTCACGGCCGGGAACGCGGGGCCAGGCAGGGTCGCGGCCAGGAATGCGGGGCTGGGGAGGGGGAGACGGGGTCGGGGTGTCGCGGCCAGGGAGGCGGGGCCAGGCGACTGGGGACGGGCCACGGCTGGAGACCGGCCGGGGCAAACGCCCCCCCCCCCCTAGTTTCCTACCTCAGCATCGTCTTCCTGGGCCGGGGAAGCCTGCTTGCTTCTCAGCCCTCCCAGGCTTCCCGCGCGAACAGCTGATTCGCGGGAAGCAGAGGGGGAGGAGAAGCAAGGAGGAGCATTCATGGCAGGAGGTGGAGGCAGAGCTGAGGTGAGCTGGGGCCGGGCACCAGGGAGCACTTGTTAAATTTAATTGCCCTTTTAGAACCAGTTTGTCCCACGGGGAACAACCGGTTCTAAAAGGGCTTCTAAATTTAACAACTGGTTTGCGCGAACCGGCTGCAGCTCACCACTGGGCTAGGGACACCATTCTTACCCATCCTAGCTAATAGCCATTTATGGACTTAGCCACCATGAATTTATCCAGTCCCCTTTTAAACATTGTTATAGTCCTAGCCTTCACAACCTCCTCAGGTAAGGAGTTCCACAAGTTGACTGTGCGCTGCATGAAGAAGAACTTCTTTTTATTTGTTTTAAACCTGCTTCCTATTAATTTCATTTGGTGACCCCTAGTTCTTGTATTATGGGAATAAGTAAATAACTTTTCCTTATCCACTTTCTCAACATCACTCATGATTTTATATACCTCTATCATATCCCCCTTAGTCTTCTCTTTTCCAAGCTGAAGAGTCCTAGCCTCTTTAATCTTTCCTCGTATGGGACCCTCTCCAAACCCCTAATCATTTTAGTTGCCCTTTTCTGAACCTTTTCTAGTACTAGAATATCTTTTTTGAGGTGAGGAGACCACATCTGTACACAGTATTCGAGATGTGGGCGTACCATGGATTTATATAAGGGCAATAATATATTCTCAGTCTTATTCTCTGTCCCCTTTTTAATGATTCCTAACATCCTGTTGGCTTTTTTGACCGCCTCTGCACACTGCGTGGACATCTTCAGAGAACTATCCACGATGACTCCAAGAACTTTTTCCTGACTCGTTGTAGCTAAATTAGCCCCCATCATGTTGTATGTATAGTTGGGGTTATTTTTTCCAATGTGCATTACTTTACATTTATCCACATTAAATTTCATTTGCCATTTTGTTGCCCAATCACTTAGTTTTGTGAGATCTTTTTGAAGTTCTTCACAATCTGCTTTGGTCTTAACTATCTTGAGTAGTTTAGTATCATCTGCAAACTTTGCCACCTCACTGTTTACCCCTTTCTCCAGATCATTTATGAATACATTGAATAGGATTGGTCCTAGGACTGACCCTTGGGGAACACCACTAGTTACCCCTCTCCATTCTGAGAATTTACCATTAATTCCTACCTGTCAATCTATCTCAGTTATGGGTATATGCCAGTATCCACCGAGGAAATCCAATTTTTGAAGTAGGGAAAAGAAGACATCATGCCAGCTAGTCGGTATATTATCTACCACGGACATGGTTATAGCCTTCTTTTTGTTTTTAATTACACTTTTGAGATGCCAAAAGCTAACACAAAACCTATATTTGATGGGTCACTTGCTGGAGGATTCTCTGCACCTTGAGGTCTTTAAACCACGATTTGAGGACTTCAGTAACTCAGACATAGGTTAGGGATTTGTTACAGGAGTGGGTGGGTGAGATTCTGTGGCCTGCGTTGTGCAGGAGGTCAGACTAGATGACCATAATGGTCCCTTCTGACCTTAAGGCTATGAATCTATGAATCTTACTTCCATATGAAAACTTAATCGTGTCAGCAGTAGCAGGTTCTTTGCTGGATACGGGAGAATAACTGGCTCACTGAAAGTAAAAGGTTGCCCCCCATCCTCCAACACTCTAACTGTTGGCATTAATGTTTGTGCTTCAGCAGCTTGCAGAAGCATACTTTGGAGTGCCGAAGTTGTCAAATAGAGTAGCACTTCCGTGAGGACACAGCAAAAACCCACCTAGAGAGGAATTTGATGAAAATAAGATAGTTAATCTTTGATATTTCCAGGGAAATACCAGACATAAATGGCACATACAGTCCTGCTAAATAACTACTCAGCAAGGAAAATACAACTATTAGTTTGCTAGTAGAGGCAAGAATATGTGAGCCCCTACAACCTACTGTTTTCCAATTTAATTCCATTGATTAATGGGTATATCTACTTCTATATTACCTGAAATTACTAGACAATATATACATTTTAAAATAGAAAATAGAGTGGAAGGCTGCATGCCTATCCAACTACTGTGGCCCCTATTGTACCTTTAACACAGACTGTATTAGGATCAGTACGGAAGCACAACTCCTCAAGGAGAGCTGCAGGATTCATAGTGGTTGAAGCAAACACTTCATTGGCTTCCTAGATCTTTGGGGTGAAGAGGAGAAGTGCAGATTCTGTGCCACCCTTACAGAGGATCATCTACTCACCCTGCACCCAGCCAGTTCTGGCTGCCAACAACAGCCAGGGTGGCATCATGATTCCATTCACTCTGGAGATGAAACTAATGGTAGAATCAGCACTTGTCTGGAGCAGTCTTGTGTTCAGGAGAGATTAAGAACTCACATTCATCTGCCTCCTGTCATACCCCAAGCAATGGAGCAAAGTTAGATATCATCTTGTGCTGCATGTGCACCTCTAAACTATATAGCAGCTCCTGTCAGCAGTTGACACTTCAGGTGTTGTATAATGCCAGATTGAAAAAGAAAAAGAAAAAAAAGAAAAAAAAACTTTTAATTTCTATGCACAGCTAATGAACAACACTCCTAAATGAAGGGTCTGTTTAACATGTATCAGAATTTGGCCCATGATGACTTTTTTCTTTTAATGTGGTCTTTCATTTTTCTACTTCCCAACAAAAATAAGTTCTCAGTTTCACTATATTTATGGAAATGAGCTTTAAAGCTTTTATATTAAGCATAGAAATCTCTGCTTAGATGTGAATTCTAGAACACAAGTTTAGGCATCTTCACTGTTAGTCCCAATTCAAATTCTCACTTGCTCTCCCTAATCACTTCATCAAGCATGCAGCTCTGCATCAGCTGCCCTATTCATTGCTGAATTGTGACCTAGTGTCTATCCATACTGCCCGTTTTCTAATACTCCTCTTATCAAATCCCTTCTCTCCAATAAGAATTGCCTTCAGCATTGCTTACCTTTACAAACACCCCCATCTTGTGCTCATCGAGAGCTATCAATCTCTCCAATTTGTCTGATTCTCTCCATTCTCCACTTGCCTTCCTCTCCTTCGTCAACTCCATGGTGGCCAGTTATAACCTCACTCTTTCTCTTGTGATTGTATAGAAGAAAAATGTAGCAAAAATTTCCCAGATGGTAATAGGAAGGGGTGAGAAGAAGCAGGATAAAGGACATTTTGGCCTGTCTCTTTATTTTCCCCTAATCCTATCATTTCACATTTTCTAGCATACCCTTTACCCTCCTTTTTGTCCAAGTCTCTGATGTTTTTGTTACTTTATTCCATAAAATAGTGTGTCAATTTACTCACTTTTCTAATATCCTGTACAGTATATTTTTTATTGAAGCACACATTTCCATGTGAACCTAATGCCAGTGTAGGCATACAGATCTCTTGATGCTCATACCCCATTTAGGAATATATGCACACATATAGGTAATCACATGCACAGCCCCAACTTGTAAGCATGCCAAAGGAGATTTCTATACTTACATCAAGCAGGCATATATAGGAACTAAACAGATCAAAGTTTTGTATCTTTTCCCATGCATTCAAATGTGATGTTAGATTTGAAAACATATTTCAAGATTAGGGCTTTGTGTCTTTAACAAAGATGCAGTCCCTGTCCCCCCACTCATACACACACAAAATCTGTTACCATCACCAAATGCTAATCTGCTAGAAATCTATTGTTAAAATGAGCTGTCATGAAAAGTCCCCTAAATAGGAAGAAGTCCATGCATAATGGCTGTCATTTAGTGGAAGCCAATAGTAATGCACACAGGAATCACCTTAGCATGTTCATCCATTTTCAGGGACAGCTAAACAGTCACCTCTCTGGGCTTCCTCCAAGGCTGACCCATTTAACTTTTCTGCCTGGGAGGCATCTCAATATTCTGCCTTCTCTTCCAGACAAAAGTGAATAGTCACTTGCCTGGGAGGCACTATAGCAAGTTTGATAAATTGCCTCGTAAGTTGAGCTAAACCAATACCTGTCTGGAAGGCACTATCTTGCCGTCAACCTAATTATTAAGCAGACTGTAACTGTTACTTATCCTAAGATGTTTATTATAAACTACATCTAAAAGCAACTGCTTGTAATTTTGAGTCATAATTCATATTTAAGGTTTAAAAAGGTAGCAAAAAAAATCCTTCAGTAAAAAAATGTTAGTCCCAAGCATATAAAAATACCCTGAATCACTTAAAAAAAATAAGAATTCTAATTCTCTTTTTCTTGGAGTGTGGTAATTGTCTAGTAATTTCTAAGATGGAAAGTCTTAAAAAGAAAGTGGTTTCTTTTCAGGTTTTCAAGGGCATTCTGAGGCTTCTTTCAAGTTTATAAAGTCCTCTGTGATCCTCAGATGAAAGATGCTACAGAAATGCAAAGTATTATTGTTATTATTTATTATTTCTTACATTTGTTTCTGGAACACCAATCTTCACTAGGACTTTGATTCTTGATAGCAAAAGTCATTGACCTAACATCTGTGATTTCCAGGAGGCTTAACATTATCAGTGGTCACAAAAGAACATGAAGGTGCATTTGATGGTAGAAAACATTTGTAAGGTTTTATTACAAATAATGAGATGATTGAAATGGATGGGGAAAGCACAGAAGGAAAGGAAAGGTTTGGGACTAATACTAGGGGAGAACATAAAAAGATTAGATTCAGAAAACTCAGTCTTTAGAATGTTTCAAAAAGGACAAAAATTAATTGAGAGAATAATTGATTCCTTAATAAATATGAAATATATTTATTATCCAAGTATATTTTCATTCAGTATATGTGCAGGAGAACTTACTGTTACAAAAAAGAAGAATAGCAGAAAAAACAGTAATAAAAATAGCAAAAAAACTGCTATAGTCAACCTCCACTGCGTCTTTGAGGCATGACTTGAAGTGCACTGGTGGCTCCAGCTTTATTATACTTGGAGACCTGATGTGCCTCAAAGGACCATTTAAGGACAATTTCTTCCCCTGGGCTTACTTTGGGGCTGCCATCCACCGTAGATGTGTGCCAGAGGGACTGGCTAGAAGAAATTGAACATAACAGCCCAAAAACTTACAACATATGCTGACACTTTTATGTTTTCTGACAGTCTGATCTTTTCATAGTAACACTCGGGGATTTTTGCCTAGCTATTTTCTTCTGATTTCCATGTTGTAACTGTGTCATAGTAAAATAAAATAAAAATCAAGATTTAAATGATACCACTCTCATGTATGATGCATCAGACATAAAAATACCTATGAACACGTACTAAAATGTATAGTAGGGGGAATTATATACATGATGACATATCCAACCTTCAGAATACATGATTTATTTTCAAGGTTATGGACATGAATACCACTAAGGCATACAACAGGCAGCAAAGAAATTGCATATGATATTAGAGAACAGATAAGAGAGGTCTGGTCCATGGTAGAGAAGAATGGACATGACAGCAGAGCAGAAAGACATGTGATAGAGAGAAAAGGGAGGCTTTATGAAGAGTAAAACTTTTATATAGAATATGGAACACTGTACTTGATTTTCAATTAATTTCACCAACTGCAGAGTAGAACATCATCAGTGGAGGAACGCAAATCACTGCATCTCTTCTAAAAGTTAATTTTTCAGTGGAAGGAAAGGGACATAGTCATTGAATGATAATGAATATTGTAGACTAATGCTAGATTAATTTGTATAACAATTCTATTGCTCTCCATATGCTGCTAGTGATATACAGCTATTAATGTCAATGACATTTCCAAAACTGGGTATACGCAGCTTAATTCAGCTAAAGGGAATTGGTTTATGGCAGGTCCCTTAGCTCTTTCTCTGCCATGTGATTTTTGTTTCACTTTATCACTTCTAGGGTGAGTTAGGATTTATAGGCCAGACCCTCAGCTGGTATAAACTGGTGTAGTTCCACTGAAGTCAATATAGCTATGCCCATTTATGCCAATTGAGGACCTGGCCTTACATGTGCTAAATCCATTATCCTTGCAAACTGAGCCCAAATTCAGCATAAATGGGTTTGAACAAGTACATTCTATTATTTGCACAAGGAAGTGACAATGTACGTAATTGTGCATGCAAAATTGTGTGTACAAAAATGACAGCTGGGCTGACAATGAGACCCTTCAAGTGAGGGAAACTGGTAAAGAACATACATTAGCCTGTTGCTGGTCTCCACTAGTCTTTTCTCATGTTAGGTTCTTTTTCCCCTTTCCAGTTCATTTTGAGGTATTAACACATGTTCTCTTCTGGATAGATCAACATTTCCTAATACAGATTTAAAAACTACATTCCTAAGCTTTCTATACCCCTCGCTCACCTTCTCATGATCTGGGCATAAGCAGGGTTTAAAAAGCAGACTATTATAATTTGGGTGGTGTCATGGTTATGGGGATGATTATACCTCTGTCCCCTTTCTGTGCACCTCTCCTGGTCTTAGGACTCATGCCTTTACCTGTGTAGTGGAATCTCATAAGTCTCCCACTGTTAGATCAGGATCTCTGGGTTCAATGCCCCATCTATGCCAAACATAGGAATGTCCTACACACACACCCTCCCGGTTTTGTGAACTAGTTACATGCAGTGTTGCCAACTTAGTGATAGTTTGGAAATTTGAATTGAAATTGAAACATTAATACATACTTTAAAAGCATATAAAGTGTATGATAAAATAAGTGTATCTGAAAAATTATAATAGATTTGAAAAGTATGAACATAGACTAGCTTCTTTATTCAGCTTTTGTTTTTATGACAATGCCAGTGCATTCATTTTGGTGATGTTGGCCAACCTAATAATTTCAAATTATGATTTGTAAGCAAAGTCTAAATGAGCTCTCCCTGACAGCTAGTGATGAGCTGGGGACTGGGGGAAAGGCTTCAGGACCAGATTGTATTTACAGTCACACCTAATCTACCTAGGTATCCAGCAAACAGAGCTGTGTTGCCCAAGTGATAGATTTTGGCTGGGGTTGGGTTACAAATCACTTGAATGGGCGGGGGAAGGGAGTAATGAAATGTTGTTATTCTTATTGTATGAGTAAAGGGCAGTAGAACTGTACTTAGTCTGTGCTGATTGAGGGCATCAAGAGAGACGGTGGGGACGGGGGTTTTGTTGATGGTCTGCCTGAGTCACAAATACTATTTGACCTGCCCCTCTCCACTGTTTAAAGACAGAGCTGATTAGGCTCCATAGATAGTCTTTTGTTTTGTTAAGTGACCACTGCAGCTGAAATCACTGATAATCAGGTCTAAGTGCTTAGTCCTGCTTGTGGGACAGTGTTTCTGTGGAAGAGATGGCCCAGTCTGCACTAGCACCGAGGTTCCCCCACTGAGAGCTAAAATCACTGAAAGCTGATGGAACCTCAAGAGACCAACTCGCAGAGGGCACAGTGGCAAGTGGTAGTAGGTGATGGCACAGGGCCATTGGCAAGAGAGCGATAGAGTGAACGGTAGCACAACAAACAACAGTGGCCAGAGCGAACAGTGAACAGCTGGAGGAATGAGCAAGGTGCCTTCTTGCCCCCTACCTGGGAGGTGAACTCATAAGAAAGCATCTCTGAACTCTGAGTCTCCACTGAGCAAGAACAAAACCGGTGAGTGTTAACGAGGCTGTTAAGAATGCTGGAGACACAACACAGTTCATGCGAACAAACATGGCTGTGGCATCATACTTTCTATTTAAGCAAGAGATACCATACACTACAAACTGGAGGCCAACGTTAAGTGCATTGTCACTTGTTCATTCTGAAGTTGAACAAGACCAGCAAATGCTCACTATCTTTCTGCAAGAAACTCTACTGACTGTCTAGAAGCATGTGGTGCAACAGTGAAAGACTCAACAGTTGAAAAAGTGAAGAACACCACATTCAAAAAAATTGCATACATGCCTGATGAATGCACTGATGCAAATGGGGATCAAGTATTAAGTCATTGTGTACATTATCTTGATGTCAATGGTAGGCCAGCATTTCTAGATGTTCAAGTTATAGAAGACACATTGGCTGCATCTGTGACAACCCACATCTTAGAAGAGTTAAATGCTTATCAGTTGGACCCCAAACAGATGGCTGCTTGTGCATTTGATGGCGCTGAAAACTTCTCTTCTCTTCTTTGCTCAGAGAAAAGTGTAACCCTAATCTCGCCTATACACACTGCAGAGGCCATCTACTCAAACTTCTGTACTGGTGACCCCTTTCACATAGCAAGCCTCTGAGTGCGACCCCCCCCTATAAATTAAAGCCACTTTTTAAATATATATTTAACACCATTATAAATGCTGGTGGCAAAGCAGGGTTTGAGGTTGAGGCTGACCACTCATGACCCCCTCTGTAATAACATCATGACCCCCTCAGGGGTCCCAATTCCCAGTTTGAGAACCCCTGAACTAGCGCTAGTACAAAATATAGAAGATACACTGGGACTGAAGTTCAAATTAGTCCAACCTGGAAAAACCCTCTGGGTTTTTCATGAGCGATCCTTGGCTGTTGTCTTAAAATTACTCCAGCCATTACTAATGACTTTGGAAAGTATCTACCAAGATGGGATAGATATAAATAGTGAGGCTGGTGGATTACTTTTGCTACTACATTCAGAGAAGACTATTGCCATTCTCTCTCTTGTAAGTCTACTCTTGAAACCACTTGGATCATTAAACAATGCCATCCAGGCATCTGCTACAATAATAGTAGATCTTTGATCCAAAGGTAGCTTCTATTGCTGGACAATCAGAGAGCTATCCATTGAAAAGGTACTGGAAGAAGCAAAGACTTCAGTCCAGAAGTTGACTGATGAAGGCATTTATATTGAATCCTTAAGTGAAGAGGACAAGAAGTGTTTGTTAAGACAATTGAAAAAGTACACAGACTTGATCCTTAAAAATCTACAACAGCGACTTCTAGATTCTACTCAGCCTCTACATAGCTTTTACAGATTCCTATAAAACACTGAGAGTTGAGTGGAGTGAGGCTCTACCATCAATAGGGCTGCCATGTGCTCAGGACTGAATAGAGAATTTGAACTCATAGTGGAATATCATATGACGAATGGATGAAGATTTGACTTCAACTTTTTTTTTATCAAGTATCAGAGTGGTAGCCATGTTAGTCTGGTTCTGTAGAAGCAGCAAAGAATCCTGTGGCACCTTATAGACTAACAGACGTTTTGCAGCATGACCTTTCGTGGGTGAATACCCACTTCTTCGGATGCAAGCAGTGCACTACTTGCATCCGAAGAAGTGGGTATTCACCCACGAAAGCTCATGCTGCAAAACGTCTGTTAGTCTATAAGGTGCCACAGGATTCTTTGCTGCTTCTTTTTTATCATCACTGGTGGCTCAAACCGATATTTATGCTATGTTTCCTGGGATGAAAAGTAGGGATTCATCTCTTGCTACTCCCAGTCACAACAGCTACAGTTGAGTGTTCTTTTTCATCACTGAATAGAATTTTTTGTTCTGAAAGAAGTCGCCTTCTGCATGATCATGTGGCTGAACTAATGAGCATATAAGTTGAAGGAATGAAGTTCCAGACACATGAGAAGTCACCAAAGATGAACACGTTGCATTCAAGAAGTTCATTAACAGAATTGTGCAAAATTATAACAAGAAACCAAGAAGGATGTAGATGTAGATGTAGTGCAGGGGTCAGCAACCTCTGGCACACGGCTCGCCAGGGTAAGCACTCTGGCAGGCCAGGCCAGTTTGTTTATCTGCTGCGTCCACAGGTCCAGCCAATGGTGGCTCCCACTGGCCGTGGTTCGCCGCTCCAGGCCAATGGGGCTGCAGGAAACAGTGCGGGCCGAGGGATGTGCTGGCTGCCAATGGGATCATTGTACTCATTACGCTGGTGGTATGGTGCTGGTTGGTACATGGCCTCCATCTTTTCTAGGCTCATTGTGAAACCAAAGCATTTTGAGTCATAGGCAAAGTAGTCCATGATAAGCTGAATGTCCTCTAGTGTGTACGCAATGAGGGTACAGTTAACAGCAAAATGGAGTTCTCTTAGGGCTGGTCTACACTATACAAATAGGTCCACACAAAGCAGCCTATATCAACCTAATTATGTCAGTGTCTACACTACAGCCTTCCTCCCACCAATGTAAATGCTCTACTACACCGACATAACTCCACCTCCATGAGAGGCCTAAGGCTTATGTCAGTGTACTTAGGGTGTAGACACTGCATCTCTTACATCATCTGCTTTGTCAGTTTCACTGCAGGAGAGCTGGGTGGCTGGACCCTGCTCCTAGCTCAGAGCCAGGGTGAGAAGCTGGGGCAGCTTTGGACCCCATTCCCAATTGGGCACCTGGGCAGCTTCAGACTCTGCTCCCAGCTGGGAGTCAGGGAGAAAAGCCCAAGCACCCCTTTCCCCTGCCACTCCCTGCCTGGAACCAGGCAGCCTAGTCAATTTTATGGCTTGGTGGCAAGAAGCCCTGAGTGGCTTACCTGGGCTGCTGGCAGAGAACGTGGGAGTAGGGTATGAGAGGGGAACGGGGGAGAAGTCTCAGGTGGCTTCTACCAGCTCTAAGCAGTTAACGGGGAGCAGGTGGTGGGGGGAGCCCACCTAGAGCCTGCGGGGCAGCCAGGCTTCTGGCAGGGAGTTGCCAGTGGAGCTGAGAGATCCCATAATGCCCCTCCTAGGTCAGTGGAAGTGGTCCTGGTGAGGACATAAACCACTAACCCAAAGAGGGTACTGTGTACATGCACCACCGCAGTAGTTACTGAAGTAGCTGTTTGTAGTTTAGACATACACTTCGTAGGTGTTTGATTGCCTTGGTGAGAGCTCTGAGTCACTGTAGATTTAGGCACCAGTCTGATTTTCAAAAGTGCTGAACATCCCACAGTTTCCCTTTAAGTCATAAGTAACAATGCACTTTCCTTATTTATAATTTTTTGGGGAAATCTAAATTAGTTTTTAAATGGAGGAATCAAAACCTTCCTTTGCTTTCTGTAATCTCCAAAAATCTCCCTGAAAATAGTTTTATTTTTAAAAAAGTTTAACAATATATTAATAAATTAATCTATTCATAACTTGTAAATGAACTTCCTAATTTAGGAATTAGTCAGTGCTTTAATATTTTGTTTTGTTTTTAATTTAAATTCTCTTTGTTTTTACCTTAGGACTTGTCTATACGGGAAACATTTTTTCAGTATAACCTAAAGCATGAATGTAAACTGATACAGTTATAATGGTAAAGCTACTGTGTGGACAATCTTAGTGCAATATAAGGGTATGTCTACACTACGAAATTAGGTCGAATTTATAGAAGAAGATTTTTTAGGAAGCAATTTTATACAGTCGATTGTGTGTGTCCCCAATAAGTGCATTAAGTCAGCGGAGTGCGTCCATAGTACTGAGTTTAGCGTCGACTTTTGGAGAGTTGCACTGTGGGTAGCTATCCCACAGTTCCCACAGTCTCCACCACCCATTGGAATTCTGGGTTGAGCTCCCACTGCCTGATGGGGCAAAAACATTGTCACGGGTGGTTTTGGGTCCATGTCGTCAGTCGCCCCTCCCTCATGAGAGAAACAGCAGACAATAATTTTGCGCCTTTTTTCCACACAGACGCTATACCATGGCAAGCGTGCAGCCTGCTCAGCTCAGCTGCCGCTGTTGTGTTCTGGGTGCTGCTGGAAGCAGACGGTGCAGTAGGGCTGCAAACCATCGTCATGCTTCCACTGCCACTCTGCTCTCCTGCTCTGGTAGCAGACGGTACAATAGGTCTGCAAACCATCGTCACTGAATAACCGAACAACCGCTTCCACTGCCACTCTGGTCTCCTGTTCTGGCAGCAGATGATACAATAGGGCTGCAAACCATCGTCATTGAATGACCGAACGACTGCTTCTGCTGCCACTCTGCTCTCCTGTAGACGCCATACCATGGCAAAAATGGAACCCGCTCAGATCACCGTGGTAGTTATGAACACTGTCAACACCTTGCACATTATCCTGCAGTATATGCAGCCCCAGACCCTGCAAAAGCAGGTGAGGAGGCGATGGCAGCGCAGTGATGAGAGTAATGAGGACATAGACACAGACTTCTCTCAAAGCACGGGCCCTGGCAATTTGGACATCATGGTGGTAATTGGGCAGGTTCATGCCATGGAGTGCCAATTCCGAGCCCAGGAAACAAGCACAGACTGGTGGGACTGCATAGTGTTGCAGGTCTGGGATGATTCCCAGTGGCTGCGAAACTTTTGCATGCATAAGGGCACTGTCACAGAACTTTGTGACTTACTTTCCCCTGCCCTAAAGTGCAGAAATACCAAGATGAGAGCAACCCTCACAGTTCACAAGTGAGTGGCAATAGCCCTCTGGAAGCTTGCAACACTAGACAGCTACCGGTCAGTCAGGAATCAATTTGGAGTAGCAAAACTACTGTGGGGGCTGGTGTGATCCAAGTAGCCAATGCAATCACTGAACTGCTGCTATCAAGGGTAGTGACTCTGGGAAATGTGCAGGCCATAGTGGATGGCTTTGCTGCAATGGGATTCCCTAACTGTGATGGGGCAATAGACAGAACACATATCCCTATCTTGAGACTGGAGCACCAAGGCAGCTAGTACATAAACTGCAAAGGGTACTTTTCAATGGTGCTGCAAGCACTGGTGGATCACAAGGGAAGCTTCACCAACATCAACATGGGATGGTCGGGAAAGGTACATGACACTCGCATCCTCAGGAACTCTGTCTGTTATAGCCTCTGTCCTTCATGCCCTTTGAGATTTTTTCAAATATTTTGGCATTTCATCTTTTGGAATGGAGTTCTGATAGCATGGATTCGTCTCCCCATACAGCAATCAGATCCAGTTCCTCCCATTTGGTCCATGCTGGAACTCTTTTGCGATTCTGGGACTCCATGGTCACCTCTGCTGGTGAGCTCTGCACAGTCACCTGTACTGATCAGCTCGCCACGCTGGCCAACAGGAAATAAAATTCAAAAATTCGTGGGGCCTTTCCTGTCTAGTGGCCAGTGCATCTGAGTTGAAAGTGCTGTCCAGAGCAGTCACAATGGAGCACTCTGGAATAGCTCCGGGAAGCCAATACTGTCAAATTGCATCCACACTACCCCCAAATTTGACCCGGTGATGTCGATTTCAGCGCTAATCCCCTCATCCGGGAGGAGTACAGAAATTGATTTTAAGGCCCCTTTAAGTTCACAAAAATGGCTTTGTAGTATGGACGGGTGCAGGGTTAAATCAATCTAACACTGCTAAATTTGACCTAAACTCGTGGTGTAGAACAGGGATAAGAGTGCTTTTTTTTTTTAATTAAGCTTATGTCACTTTGGAAGGGGTACAACTATATCAGTATAGCTGGTCGAACTTTCCCATTTAGAAAAGGCCTTAGAAATATAAACAATCTCTTTTTCTGGGGATCCCTCTTGGAGGATCCAGAAACATGGACAGAGCTCTCTCAGCCATTTATAGAGGGGTGAAGGATAATGATCTATAACAAAAGAACTGTTCTTCTGTTAGACATTTGAGCTAAAGAGGCATCAAAGAGTTTATATTGGCATAGCTATGCCAGCATAGACCCCTAGTGTAAATGCAGTGTTCATCAAGAGGAGTTTGTCTGGTGATATAGGAACACCAGCTCCCTGAAGTACATTAGGTATGTCGACAGAAGCATCCTTCTGTTGGCAAAGAAGCATCTACACTGAGGGTTTTGTCCATGTAGCGATGACACTAGCATTTGATTTTTTTTTTTTACACAACCCTGACCAACATAACTATGCTGACATAAGATGGAAGTATACACTAGGCTTTAAAGAATTGGAATAAAATCACTTGTCTAAATTTGTCCATAAAGTTGTCCATTAAGTCTTCCAGGGAAAAACAGGATAGACAAGACCTGGATGTCTGAGGTAAAGAAGAGCAAGCAAGATATGTGTGTGTATGTCTGCATGTCTGTGTTAGAAAATCACTTCAGACTTTCTTAATACATCACAAATAGGAAAGGCAGGGAGATAGAGGGTAGATAGAAACCTAAAGTGCAGGTTGCCTTTAAAAGTTTTGTGACAGAAATCGTGTGCTTTCCAGGTGAGTCAAAATAAAGTAACAAATCTGAGGAGTAAGAAGAAATCATCTTTACTCTGTGCTTAAAAGCCCTAAGGGCTGCATTTGCACTATGTCACCTTATCACTCACCCTTAAAGTGCTTTATTGCTTAATCATGTAATGGTCTCAGCTTGAACAATATCTGGGAGAATGAAGAATCTCAGACTTCTTCAGTTCTCTCTCTAGAGCACTGTGTGTGATAAACCTGGAGGCTGGGTCAATATGCTTTTTGCTTTGTTAATGCTTGTTAAAATTCTATAAAATTCACTGCAAATTTCTGAAGGGGATAGTGAGAAAACTCTCCTCCACAAGGATATCTCTCAGCCCACTTTTAAGCATGATCCATAATTTGATCAAATGCTCTTGGGCACTATTAAATAGTAATAATGAACTTCACCTAAAGCCCTTAGTAATTTTGTTCCACATTTCCTTCTCTAATTATCTACTATTCCCTATTTATTATTGCTTCATTTCCTGCCTTGAGGCCTTCTAAAAATACTAAGAATGATAAATTAAACAATACATTTTGGCACCAAGTTAACCAGTGGGGAGGGTTATAATGTAATGGGTTATCTTCTGAATTAATTATTTCTGAATTATTTAATCGCAGCTTCTAAACAAAATTTCTTGCTAAAAGTATGGCACACTGAAAACCAAAGTACCTTCGTATCTTCTCTGTTGAATTAAAAAGCAAAATACTAAAACCACATATGTTTAAATGAAATTCAAAATGCCCCCCTATGCAGAGCTATAGCAGCCTTCCATTTGCATTTGTATTTATATTTTTGCTAATGAGCACTGTCTGCTGCAGAGAGCCATAACAATATTTTTCAGGGTAATCTCGCACTAGGCAATCGGCACTCTGGAGTTAGTCTTGTTACTTTAAAAAAAAAGTAATTGACTTTTACATTAAGTTCTTATAGGCCTTACTCAAAATCAGTTGTTTTATATTAAGCTCTGACTTATTTGAATATTATAACTCTGTGTTAACCATTTGCGTTCTCCCCCCAGTCTCATTATGTCCTGGGATAACTGGTTAACTCTGTGTTAACCATTTGCGTTCTCCCCCCAGTCTCATTATGTCCTGGGATAACTGGTTTCTTTTCTATTATGATACACCAGTAGGGTGTAGTTTTCTCTTTTGAAGAATGTGCTATTTTGAAGAATGCTGACTTTAAGACGGAGGATGATAGTCATGATCCTTTTCTGTCTTTATGCTTTTGTCTTAACTCAGAAAAGAATGGTGAGATGTGACTTCTGAATATGTGCATGTTTGGAGATGTGTATATACATATTCCAGATGAATCCATCTACATATATTTATTTAAATTTCTTCCTATGCCAATAGTTAAAATTTATATATATCATGTTTCAGCTATTGGCATAAACAAGAGCAGGGTGAAAAAAAAAGACCATGTGGGTCATTCAGTCTGATCCTTTCTATTTGTGGGACAATATTACAGACAGTAAAGGATGGTTTCGTAGTTATGGCACATGACTAAGCATCAGATGATTGGCATTCTATTTCTTGATCTTTCACTGACTTTCTGTGTGGGTTAGGACAAGTCCCTCAACACTGCTCTGTTCGTCAGTTTCTCTGTTTGTAAAATAGTACTGCTTGCTTAACTCCGAGTGTATGTCCATACTCCAATCCTGGGCTTTGACCACAGCTCTAGTAGACATACACAAGCTAGCTTTAATCTATCCAGCTCAGGTCCTAGAGTCCTGAAGCTGAGGTTGCATGCACTTCAGCAAATGCTGTAAAAGCTGACCCACAACCCTGGGTAGCTACTCAGGCAGTTTGTGCATGCTGCAGCAGGTTCATGGCTCCAGGACCCGAGCTAGATAAATTAAAGCTAGCTCAGGTATATCTACCAGAGCTGCATTCACACCCCATGATGGAGGTATAGACATACCCATAAGCCCCATTAATGTTAAAGATGTGCTTAGATGCTATAGTAATGAGTGCTCTAGAAATATCCATAAGTACATAAAATGATTTGTTCACACTAGTATCTGTTCTAGCCTGTGGCAATGCAGATATTTCCCAGAAAGATGTTGGGCAGGAGAACACTTTAGCATATACCGTATCAGCCAACAGAGAATGGCCCCACAGCAGCTTCTTTAACTCCTGATGACCAGGCTTACTATAATCCTAATGCTGATAATAAACCAGGAGATTTTTGGGGGCTTATTAAATAATACTTTTTGGGACAACTGAAATCTATTAAAAAGGAAATTCTAATTACTACATCTATTAGAAAGAAAAATAAACTAGGACAACAGATGTTCCATGTCAGACGTGATGAAAATATCACCAACAGTCAAACAAGGAGCCACCAGCTAGACAATATAATTATATGTTGTAGTTTAGGACACAGGAAATGTATCTCCCCATGGCAATGCTTGGAGAATTACAGAGTTAAATCACTACTATTTTAAGAAAACTTTTAAAATAATATAAGGATTTTTACTTCTGTTGACATAAACATAAGACATCCAACTAGACATTAACTATTGGCTGGGTGCGGGGGGCGGGAGCTGAAGTTAATAATTTCCCAGAGGACTATACATCTAGATGGTTGTCTGTTGCTGGGGCAGAATTGCATTTTAGGTGGTGCATAGACCTTGTGCTGACCACCTATCTCAAGAGTGAATTATCACCCAGCAAGAAGTTAATGTGTGCATTTATATATATCAGCAGACCAGTGTTAGCAACAGTGGAAGCCCGAGGGCTTTCTCCATTTTACAGTGCCATGATGCCCTATGGCAACTTTACTCCTGGAAGATTTCCCCAATATATGGAAATTGTCAGGTACCATAGTAAAACCATAGTATAACACCCTGCTCCCTGAAGCTGATGTAGGGAGAAAGGCAAGGAATCTCCACTTAATCTCCAGACAAGTTCAAATTCTCCTAGAGCTATCAATCACCAGGGCTGAGAAAGCTCTCTTCCAGACCTACTATAGGATCATGTTTCCACAAACCACACCAACTCAAGGAGAGTACAAGAGAAGACTCATATGTTCATGTTTCACTTTAACTAAACTCAAAGAGGACTTAGGACTCTAACCAAGTCATGTGTGTTGATCAAGTCAATAACCAAGTCAATTCTAAGTCATTACTAAATATATGTGGATAATGACACACATTGAAACCACCTCATCATGTCCGCAAGGAAAGGCAAGATCTAGTCCCATCCCATGCCCTTTTCTTCTCCTGATGTGCACATTTTGTCTAATTTTGTCACAGGCCTGAGCTGTAATCCTGAGTGGCAACTGCTCCTGTCTCCCTGGACACGGGAATTATGCTATGGCTTCCAAGCCAGACACGCTGAGAAGATTCCAATTTGTTAGGCAAAGTGCAAATTAAAAATAAACAAACACCAGTCTTTGCAATAGCATATCAGTCCCTAATACACTTTCTGAGATCCAATGGCTGATTGTTCTTGCTCTCTTGTCTGGCAAACCTGCTCCAGGTACTACTAAGTCATACCTCTTCCCTAAAGAAATGTGTGCCTACACGTACTGTAAGAAGGCCTAAATGCCCCGGTATTTTTAAAAAAATACTGCCAGCAACTGGTACTGCATCAGTGGGGAACCATCCCCATGTACTACTGGAAACCTCTGAGTCCCAAGGATGAGAACAGGGGCGGCTCTAGGAATTTTGCCGCCCCAAGCACGGCAGGCAGGCTGCCTTCCATGGCTTGCCTGCGGACAGTCCACTGGCCCCTCCTGCGGGAGGTCCACCGAAGCTGCGGGACCAGCGGACCCTCCGCAGGCAAGCCGCCGAGGGCAGCCAGCCTGCCGCCCTTGCAGCGCCGGCAGAGCGCCCCCCCCGGCTTACCGCCCCAAGCATGCGCTTGGCATGCTGGGACCTGGAGCCGCCCCTGGATGAGAAGGAATGTAGCTTATCATTACAGCAACTGGACAGACTGGCTTAGTAGGGCAACTCATACAAACAACCATGTTAGCTGTATCTATCTGATCTTGCTAAGAAGCTCAGAGGCACAGGATAGCGAACATGCTACCTTTCTGCAATTCTTCAGTCTTCGTTGAGTACCCTTTCCCTCACTGCCAGGAGATGAGCTCACTGATCTTGAAGCCCTAATAAATCATAGGAAGAAAGCAGCCATAGCAGTAACTCTTCCAAACTTAACCAAATTAACCCATCCATATTGGCCTCAAAGCCCCTTCATGCTCATAGGGAGATTGGGTGCTGCTAATCAGACCACAGGACGAGCAGGCTATAAAGTCCTCCCTCATCCTCCTTATTATAAAGGTTTATCCTGTACCCAAGAACCATACAGACTAGGGGAAAGGAGGGATGGGTATATAGATAGGTACACTAGGTGCTTGGGTATTATTGCCCTCATGAAGGCAAATCACAGATCTTTCTGCATGGTCTTCCAAAATTGTCTAGAGAAGCTTTTTCTTCTCAGAAAATCATGACTATGTTGAAATTAGTCCTATATGTCTGACCAGTACCGGAGACCACCAACTGATCCAGCAAACCGAAGTCTATTACACAAGAAGGCACACTGGGAATTCTCCTGACTAATTGCCCTTCCGTGTCTGGTGTTAACTAATAAAACAGCTGTATCTGGAATCAAGGCACATCATCATCTTGAAGGCATAGGATAGCTCCCTCCCTTCTGGTCAGTAAGAGGGTTCCTTAGAGCAACCAATGACACTATCTGACAAAGCCAAGCAATAATTATGCAGGAAAGGCAAAGGGCCCTGGCATCTACTTGGTGAAACCTCCTAAAATCCCATTCCAGTTAGGCACCATCCAGTGCAGAGGGCTCAGGCAGCTATGGAAAAGCAGTAGAGCTAAATTATTGTGAACACAGTCTCAGTAAATGTATTTCATCATTCTGGAAGCAAAAAGAAATAGTATCTAAAGAAATGTGATTGACCAGAATAAAAGAATTAAGAACAATGGATCAATTTACTGACTGGATTAAGTTGATAGCTGAACTGCTTGAGGAAAGGTGGGCCAAATTGGAATAACTGATCTAAACCAAAGAAACAAACAAACATTGTTTTTATGTTGTTGTTTTATATTAGAAAGATGACATTTGGAATGATGTTTCAATGCATATTTATCCATTTTGCAATATTTTCACTACACACGTCTGTTCAGAGACGTATCTCTTAGCAGAATTCCCATTTCACATCTGAAAATAAAGAATATGAAAAATCCATACTACAACATATCCAATAGGTTATGTAAAGTCCAAAATGTCCATGTAATTTTTGAACATCAAACTATAAATTGGCTTTAAATAACAGCACAGAAGAATCACCATGTGGCATTTACAGATAACTATGCCTGAGTGGCTAAGTTCATTTTGAAAATATATTTATAATTGTTTTATGTTAATTGTTTTGGAAACAGCATCTACAAAAATTCAGAGGTTTATTGATTTATTGTAGAAATATCTGAAATTATCTTTTGTCAAAGTCATCTAGCATCTAACACTGATATAATCTTCTAAATTTTAAATATACAGAAATAAATCACTTCAACTACAATATTTTATTCCTAAAAAGCCTTGTATCACTTCATAAATAAAACTGCTTCCTGTTGGTGCAACCAAAACCTTAATGCACTCGATTATATAAATGCAGATTTTTAGCTATTGTTTTGCTGCAAGCTTACTGCATTCATCTAAACATGCACAGATATTCTTTTCCTGCATGTATACTCATACAGCAGAATACAAGCACTACACATTTGTTTTAGCTATTTTCTCACATTGGTGTATGGGCTAATGCTGTTAAAAATAAATTGTACTATTAGTCTTAGAGAAAAAAAAGAGGGAGTGCAGTTCATAACCAGGTCTTGAAATACGGGTAACAGAGAGTCCTGGGGTCAGTATACCAGTCTTTACAAAAACAAATCCTTCCTATAGCGTTTGCACATTGTTCTACCACTGGAGCTTTCAGCACAAGTTAGGCTTTTTTCTTTATTTTTTATTACAAGATTCATGAGCTGAAGCCTGCTATATTTCGTGTTCTATTTCTGCATTTTTCCATTATCCCACTGTCATGCACCTGACATCTGCATGCAAATGTACAGAATGACCTGTTCTATTCACAGTCATTCAGAAATAAGTACTGTAGTTATTCGGAAGAGAATGGAGAAACTGAAGTTGTATTTGTGGTCTTGACATGGATTTTACAAATGAAACTCCACTATAAATTTATATATGTATAAATGCTCTATAGATCATCATATTCCTTTTGTACAAAACTAGTCTTTGTTCTTTCTTCTTTTGACCATTTACAATCTCTCTCTATTCAACTTATTGGTATAGATAACAAATACCTTTGCAGGAATTAGAATAGATTCACAAACATTCCATGAACAGATAGGCTAAATTCACTGGATAATTTATTCATAATGCATAATCTAACCCAGTCTAATGTACATGTGCACATGCACAAAACAACATGCATACAGTCAGGGATTAGTTAATTCTTCTTTAATAGAGAAATCCATGGGAAAAAATGGATCTGGCCCATGCTAGGACCTCTTTGTGGTGGTAGAACAAAGGAAGAATTCCCACAGAATATTATGTATAATATTCCCCAAATTGCGCTCATACCAACCCAAATTCCTGTAGTGAATGGATGGGATGTGTCAATTCAAATTAAATACTATAAGCATTTTTTTAACCTTTTTTTCTATCTGGAGAGACAGTCAGATGCAGTGGATAGGCCACTAGATTGGAACTCCAGAGATTAGGCACAGCACAGAACTCCCATCTGAGGAGAAGTCAGGGCTAAGGTGTCATTAAGCCACTTTTTTCTGCCCTCCTAATCCTGGGCTGCTCTGATGGGCTTCAGAGGCCCCTCACGCAAGTTAGACAGCCCCAAAGGTCTGTCTACATTACAACAGCGTCCCTTTGCTGCCCAGAGGGGGCTCAGAATCTTCATAGTTGTGTGTGAGGAAGGCCTGCCTGCAACAGACTCTTCTCAACTCTAACCCCTCCTTTGCCATGTCTTTATACTGAGGCTTGTGAGGGGAAATTTGGCAGACAATCTTCCACAGACCTTGTCATAACGATAAAGGGAAGGGTAACAACCCTCCTGTGTACAATACTATAAAATCCCTCCTGGCCAGAGGCACCAAAATCCTTTTACCTGTAAAGGGTTAAGAAGCTCAGGTAACCTGGCTGACACCTGGACCAATAAGGACCAATAAGGGGACAAGATACTTTCAAATCTGGGGTTGGAGGAGGCTTTTGTTTGTGCTCTTTGTTTTGGTTGTGTTAGCTCTTGGGACTAAGAGAGACCGGACATCAATCCATGTTCTCCAAATCTTGCTGAACAAGTCTCTCATATTTCAAACTTGTAAGTAACAGTCAGGCAAGGCATATTAGTTTCATCTTTGTTTTCTCAACTTGTGAATTTTACCTTTGCTAGAGGGAGGTTTATCCCTGTTTTGTTGTAACTTTGAAACTAAGGCTAGAGGGGGTTCCTCTGGGCTCTTTGAATCTGATTACCCTGTAAAGTTATTTTCCATCCTGATTTTACAGAGATGATTTTTACATTTTCTTTTTAATAAAATCCCTCTTTTAAGAACCTGACTGATTTTCCCATTGTCCAAAGGCCCAGGGGTTTGGGTCTTTGATCACTTTGTAACCAATTGCTTAGGATATTATTCTCAAGCCTCCCCAGGAAAGGGGGTGTAAGGGCTTGGGGGGGATATTTTGGAGGAAGAGGAACTCCAAGTGGTCCTTTCCCTGTTTCATGTTAAATCACTTGGTGGTGGAAGCGTACCAGGTTTTAACCTAAGCTGGTAGAAATAAGCTTAAGGGGCTTTCTTGCGGGTCCCCACATCTGTACCCTAGAGTTCAGAGTGGGGAAGGAACCCTGACAGATCTGTGTCAGTAGGAATCTTCCCTCAGCAGGAGCTGGGGCTTTTAGACCACTTTGGCCCTTTTACATGGCATAAGAGGGTTGGGGTGGGTGTGAAGATCTCACCCTTGGCTTCAGTTACTGGCTCTGTCACTGACTTGCTGAGTGACCTTAGGAAATCACTTCATTTCTTTGAGGCTTAGTTTCCCCATCAATCAAATCAGACTGAGAAGTGCTTTCCTTTGTACAGTGTTTTGGGTTATGGATGAAAAGCACAATATAAGAATTTGGTATTAATATAACGTTATGGAGAGTTTAATGGCAAGTACACGTGTATATCAGACTGGTAGCACCATTGTATTTTATTTATTTATATGTGTTTTGTTATGACTCCTAGAATCACCAGGTGAATTTGTTATTGACATGTTTCCAGCTCCTATTGTATTGTCTGAAAGCATCTTTTTGTTTAGAGTTGTTACCCCTCAGGGATGGAAAAGAAAGAACAATGAAATACGAGTGACTTTGTACCACTGAACTCTCACACACAGCTGGATCACTGGCAGGGCTCTGCTGTTGGGAAGACCACGGTGGTATTGTTCTATTATCTCCACTTTCAAGACACAGTGCTACGAATACTAATGAAGAGCAGCCACAATGAGAAAGAGGTGACTGGGGAGAAGATCCTCATAGAATGAGGAATAATAAAATGAGCCTGTCAACTAATGTTCTTATCTGATATTATATTTCTAAGTCAAGGCTATTACTGCTGTACTCAGTTAATAAATCGGGACATGCACTGTGCGACATGTTGATTCCTAAGTTTTGATTTGTCTCTCACCATATTATGCATTTAATGGATCACTCTATGCAGTGCCTCAAAAATACATCATTTCTCATTTCTTGAATGATGAATCCCTAAAGTGCACCAGAACAGTATTCTGTATGTCAATCTTAATTTGCCATCCAAATTTTTTGCAGCAAAAAGAAGAAAAAAAAAAGTTTTGTAGTAATCACAGGTAAAGGATAAGGGGTAATATTGTGAAAGAATTTTATAATTAATTCAGGACAACCCATGCAAACAGATTTAAAATTGAACAGTGTGCTGCTGACTCTTCTCTAACCATTTCCCTGGAAAGTTTTTAATCATTATAAAGGTTCACCCTTATATAGCGTAAAATTCACCTGTGAATAGAGGACCTACATTAAGCTCTATGGTCCATTTAATTGATAGCATCAGGTTCTGGGCCGTACATAGTGCCTCTTACCACTAGTTTGGGACACTAATTTAATGCTGACTCAGACAGTCACCAAGGTTTACTTGGATTTTACTTTTGGGGTTGAGGGTGCCTAGTCAAGTATTCACCAAGTCTGACTTTAGCTTATGATAGCACAGCCCAGTGTTGTATTACTGCAGACATTTATTCAGCATGAGTAAGAATAACAAAAACAACCTATATTTATAATTCAGTTATTCTGCCTCCAGATTATTGTCTCCTTTCATTTCCCATTCTCCAATCAATTATGTTTGTCTTAGAGTTTTACTTTTGCTAAAGCATAACAGGTCAACAATTGTCTCTGAAGCTGAACCGAGGACAACTCCACAATATACTTTCCTGAGAACAAGCATATCATTTCTGTAACTGGTTCAGTTTTTATTGGTAAGTTCACATATCCCCATGGTAACACAGGAAACCATATATAAAAGATGCAGTTTAGGTGCAAATTTTCAGCAAAAGCCTTTAGCTTCCCTATGCATTCATTCATTCCTACATTTCAATTCACGTAAAAAAGTGGATTTGTGCTTGCAAATTTTGTTTGTACATAAGTTGTGTGCTTAGATATTACCTAGGTATATAATATGCATGTGAAAAACTTGGGCCTGCAAAATTGTGGCCACAAGTGTATACTTGAAATTGAGGCCCCCCTGAAAAAGAAACTTGACTCTTGATGTTTCATAATCACTACTTAAATACCTACGAGTCCAAATTTCACAATTAATTATGCATGTAATATGCATTGTGAAAGATATGTTAAATATTATATAGATATACTCTGGCAATTCAATTAATTTTCATGTGATAGGAGTCACTCACAGGTAGAAAAACACAATATAAATACAAATAAATCATGATGACAGTGCAACAGAGTGTGTATGAATTAATTATCCTCAGTACTTTTATGTCACATTTGATTTACATGCCTCCTTGTATTAGGCCTTATGTCTAGGGTGTTCTTCTCTTTAGGTAATTTAAAATTGTAACTTCGTTTTTGAGAATTAATTACAACTATTTTATAAAACTGTTTTCTAACAGTTGTAATGCAGAATGGTGGTCGCTTTAGTGGAGAGGTTTTATTGCCCTGATGTGAGCTTTCGTTGAGAGATAATTAACTGGATTTGGAATACTCTTCAGCTATTCAGATCACAGCTTTAATCCAAGACATTCTATGATTCACTTTTGTCAACTGCAATATGTTTCCATTCAATTTATGAAATTGTATAGGCTGCCACACTTCGTAAATTTAACACATTTACAACCTTTTTTTTTTTTTCTTAACTCAAAAAACTTTTTTGTGCCCTAGTGGATAAGTTGACTGAATGGAGCAAAACCAAAGAGACCTTGTGTGCATTTGTTCTCATTAGAAATTTTGAAGCAGGCTGTGACTCAGGAAGTCTCAGTTTGCTTCCTGGTTCTCTCCAGATCTTTCCCAGGGAGTATATGTGACAGATCTTTCAATGTCATGCAGTATCTTTGGGGCACCCAGCAGAGAAGGAGATAGATACAGATATAGACGGAGCTGATGGAAACACAACTGTCTGGTGTGGTGGTAGCTTTATTGTTCTTTCAGCAAAACTGAAAACAACATTTTAATGAAGCTTTGCACTGGCGAGGGAGGAACACGCAAATATTTAAAGTGACAAGACATGTCAACCCTACTTTTAAAAAGTTCCCAAATATATATACCAGTGGTTCTCAAACTGGGGCCCCTGCTTGTGTAGGGAAAGCCCCTGGAGGGCTGGGCCGGTTTGTTTACCTACCGGGTTCACAGGTTTGGCTGATCGCGACTCCCACTGGCCGCGGTTTGCTGCTCCAGGCCAATGGGGGTGGCAGGAAGCAGCGCGTGACAAGGGATTTGCTGGCCGCCACTACTACTACTACTACTACTAGTAGTACTAGTACTAGTACTACTAGTACTACTACTAGAACATCCCTGGACTCTGGTTCTTGTCAAGGCTACAACTCGTCCATATGTCATTTCCATATAATACCATCGGATAGTTTTGCCACATATAAAACTGATCCCATGCATTTTACAAGATCTCCAGGTAACCATTTCACTCCACAATCATAGTTCATAGGTGCAAGTTCACATTAAGTCTCCGACTTGAAAAGAATGATAATGAGTCTCATGTAATCAATTAATCTGAATAGCTAGGGATTTGGCTACTTGTGAGGCAATATGAGGATGTAGAGGGTCACAGTAGGTATGCAAAGATCACTTCAAGAAAAGAATTGCAGGTGACTCCTGGGTAGTAGCATGTAGTATGTTCCTAGAGACAAGCAAGAAATTGTCAAATTTCTGCTGTTGCCTCAAAAATTGACTTGTGAACTTTTAAGGCATACATACCTGTTTGTATGAAACATTCCACTAGTCCATTTGTAGTAGAATAGTAAGGACCAGAGTGTATGAGCTGAATTCCATTTGAAACTAGGAACCTCTGAAATTCTCCATGCAATTGAGGTCTGTTGTCACTCATTGACTGTAACAGGAAATCAAATTGGCTAAACAAGGTACAAAAATGTCCAATGGTCTTGGTAGGTTTCACAGAAGGAATTCTGAACATTTCTGACCATTTCAAATGGGCATTGACTATCACCAAAAACATATAACCTTCTAATGGTCCAGCAAATTGTGTATGAATACATGTTCAACGAGTCTGAGGCCATGACCCTGGATGTAGATGACCTGGGCCAGGATTGTGCTGATATGCTGACATGTAGTACTTTTTGCCTTCCTCTGAATATCTTTGTTCATCTTTGGCCACCAGACATGATTCCAGCTATAACCTTCATCTGTACAATGACAAAATGATCTTCGTGAAGAGCTTCCAAAACCTAAGATTCAAGTGATTTTGGAATGATTACTTGCATTTCCCATAAGATGCAACCATGACTCACAGATAATTCACCTTGATGTGTAAACTGGGGATTCTTCAGATCCAACACTATAGCTTGTAGTGTCATTTGCATCTTTAGTGGTTTATTTGTTGATGTCTGTGCTATCCATTAAATTGAGATAGAAAATGTTGTCTGAAGTTTTTTGGGGGGTTGACAAGAGTTTGGGTACTGCAGGCACTACAGCACATCAGCATTGCCATGCTAAGTCCCTTTACAGCATTGAATAGCATAGGAATGACCTGAAAGTAGCAATGTCCATAGTTGCATTTGAGCAGCAATCAATAATGGAAATCCATGTTTCCATCCAAAAACTGAAAGAAATGGCCGATCATCTGTCAGTAAGGTAATATGTCTATCCTACAGATAAAATGGTTGAGGTAATATGTTTTATGGGTACAACTTCTGTTGCTGAGAGAAACAAGCTTTTGAGCCACACATAGCTCTTCTTCAGGTCTGGGAAAGTGGCCCAGTTTCACAGCAAAATATAAGGTGGAACAGATTGTTTAGCATAAGTAGTTAGCACATATTGTAAGGGACCAAGTTGGTCCAGTAAAACATATTACCTAACCCACCTTGTCTCTCCAATACCCTGGGACTGATATGGATACAAAGAGTCCTGTGGCACCTTATAGACTAACAGACGTTTTGGAGCATGAGCTTTCGTGGGTGAATACTCACTTTGTCGGATGCATGTAGTGGAAATTTCCAGGGGCAGAGATAATTAGACCTAACCAGATCAGCCACACCATCACCAGTTCATTCACCTGTACATCCACCAATGTAATATACGTCATCATATGCCAGCAATGCCCCTCTGCCATGTACATCGGCCAAACTGGACAGCCTCTACAGAAAAGGATAAATGGACACAAATCAGATATTAGGAATGGCAATATACAAAAACCTGTAGGAGAACACTTTAGCCTCCCTGGCCACACAATAGCAGATCTTAAGGTGGCCATCCTGCAGCAAAAAAACTTCAGGGCCAGACTTCAAAGAGAAACTGCTGAGCTTCAGTTCATTTGCAAATTTGACACCATCAGCTCAGGATTAAACAAAGACTGTGAATGGCTTGCCGACTACAAAACCAGTTTCTCCTCCCTTGGTTTTCACACCTCAACTGCTAGAACAGGGCCTCATCCTCCCTGACTGAACTAACCTCGTTATCTCTAGCCTGCTTCTTGCTTGCTTATATATACCTGCCCCTGGAAATTTCCACTACATGCATCCGACGAAGTGGGTATTCACCCACGAAAGCTCATGCTCCAAAACGTCTGTCAGTCTATAAGGTGCCACAGGACTCTTTGCTGCTTTTACAGATCCAGACTAACACGGCTACCGCTCTGATATATGGATACAACTACACTGCATACAGTACAGATAGGTATGGAACTTCTGAATTCTGAAGGCAATGCTGAGAGCTTCTTGCTCTATTTGTGCATAGTTGTTATCAGGAGTAGTGAGCATTCATGATGCAAAGACAATTGGTTTCTACATGCCATTAGGATAAATGTAGGACAGGGAGGCAAAAAGCTGTGCATATCTTCCTCCACATTGAGGGAGAGGATGAATTTCAATGAACGTATGCAGTATATGTCCTCTGTGCAGCACAAGATGATACAATTTGGGGTTTGCACTCCAGAGGTGGGTGTGCACTTTAGTATCTGGGCAGTTTCTTAGCTGAAGCCTTTCCATGCAGGGGCTAGTCAGAAAGCCTGTTTGCATGTTACAACAGCTGGGTGTGTCCCTACCTGTGTGTGTGCAGGTAAAGTGCAGTCAGAAGCCTGAGGGCTTGGCTGGCTTCCCTCAAAAATAAAGTGTGAAGGGAGCCCAGGCTGGTGGGACAGATGGGCTCAGCGGTACCCCAGGTTCAAGTGGTGCCCCAGGGGGAACCCAACACAACTGGTATGACAGGTGCTGCCCACTGCCTGTGTGAAACCAGTGACAAGACTACAATGTTCACTAAATGGGCGGAATCAGCTTCCACTAGAGACTTCAATTAACATGGGCTAACTGTTAGGTCTGACAGCCACCAAAAATATTGCAATTCCAGAGTTTTGATATTGACTTCAAAGGGCCAGAATTTCATCCCTGGTTTCTATTATCTGATCTACCTCTCACTTATTGTGTCACCATGGGAAAGGGATTTAGGTGATGTGATGCTGAGCATGTCAATGCCTAACTTCTAGATGCCTACAAAATCACAGGAACAAAACTGAAAATCCATAAAGCTGAGTTAGGAGCCTATTCTCCCTATACAAAGAATGGAGAGAGACAGGCATCTTAGAATGAGGACACTTGGTGGGGATCTGCCTGAGCTAGCCAATGGGAGATTCTAATGAGGTGTACTAAGCCATACCCCTCTCACAAAGCTAAATGCTTAAGTCCAGGCTGCAGGGAGGAGTGGGATGCACAACTGGGACCCCCTTTGCTGTAGTTAGAAGGCTTGGGCGCCTAAGGTGTTTCTTGTGAGAATGATTTAGGCAGGCACCCAAACTCCACACAAATCAGATAGAGGAGGAGATGACCTGCCAATGGCCAGGCACGAGCATGGGATGTGGGAGACCCCCTTTCAGTTCCCCACTTTGCTGGAAGAGGAGAAAGGATTTGAAGAGGGGTCTCCCACACCACAGGAGAGTGCTCTAACCACTGAGCGATGGCCTATTCTGATGTGGGAGCTCCCTCAGTCTCTTCTGTTGAAGCTCTTCCACTGTGTATAAATAATTAAAGCATCTTTAGACTAGAGAGAGAGATAGAGAGAGAGAGAGAGAGAATGACTCTGTAGCCCACTGATTAGGGCACCCACCTGCATGGTTGAAGACCCAGACTCCAGTCTCACTACTCCAATGACACTTTAATTATTTATACAAAGTGGAACGACTTCCTCAGGAGAGATTGAGGGAGCCCAGTGGTTAAAGCATTCTCCTGAGATTTGGGATCCCCTCTTCAAATCCTTTCTCCACCTTTGGTAGAGGAGGAACTTGAACTGGGGCCTCCCAGATTGCAGATGAGTGTTCTAACCAGTGGGCTAAAAGTTATATGATCACATCAGCTGCTGCTGCTAGATTTTGAATGGGATCTGAGCTGGCAAGTGGCCTCTGCACATCCCTACTGGATTGGGTCTGACATCTGTGATAAGCAGGCACACACCTACCCTTTACAGCATGTGGGGCTTATGTGGGAGATAGGCTTCTGGACACCTAGAATGAGGCAGCAGAGCACAAGCCCAGAGGCATAAACTGAGGTACCAAGGGAATTTTACCCTGAAAGTGTAAGTGTAGAATGAGTTTAGGTGCTTACACAGTTCAGCAGGAGTTTAGTGAATCACAATGGACCCTAAAACTGGGATTTAGGTGCTTAAACACGTATTTAGACAACTAAGTACCTTTGAAACTAAGTACCCCAGTCTCTAATTCAGCAAAGCAATAAAGCACGTGCTTCACTACATCACAGTACAGCACATGTTTAATTTAAATACGTACTTAAGTCCCACTGACTTTAGTGGAACTTAAGTTCTTAAGGGCAGTGCTGAATAGGTATGGATTTCACCACATGCTTAATGCTAATATTGCTGTACCAGGGCCTTGATCGCTCTTTACCTCAATTTCTCTATCTGTAAAATAGGGATAAAGCTGTTTAGCTGCCTTTATGGAGCACTCTAAAGTATCCAGATAAAAAGTGATATACAAGTGCAGAGCAGTGCTATGAAGTTATTTCTCTATTTTTTGCATATGTTAAATGTTTCTAATCAGATAGTAATTTACAGCCACATGGAGCATCTGCTTCATTCCTGATAAAAGTGAGCAAGCTGATATGCCAACCAGGCAGTGGTTCATAAAGGGAAGAAAAATTTAGGTTTGGAAACACTCCCATTGGAGACAAGTTTCAACCTCAACACTTACCTGGAATGTTCAGTTTTAGTATAATGAAAAAAACACAACAACAAACAAACGAAAAAAAACAATTTGTTTATGTTTTTTGCTTGTTTTTGACAAGCAAAGAAACACTGCCCTTGTATTGGTTTTTGCCAAAACTTACATTTCTCACTTCATCCTTTCCTTGTATTTTCATAGGATAATAAAGCAGCAGTTCACCTCTTAGATTAGGAAAGAGAAAAGGAAGAAAGCATCAGAAATCCTTTAGGTAGAGATGTCAGTGTGATAACCATTAGGAAGAATAACATGGATTTTATATTACTGTAGCTTCCCTTCAACTGCTGCATTTACAACTGCTTTCACACTGAGAAGATGCAAGAGTGTGTGAGAGGGAGAGTTAACAATGGAGCTTGTAATGTTAAAAGGTATGGAAACAGGGCATTAGTTTACCTAATAAGTTGCAACCTAACTGGTGAGTCTGTTTCCCAAAGAAGGAGCTTGTCACTGTAGAAATATTTCTTGTCTATATCTTCAACACTAATACAACTGGGACAGTGGCAGCTTTCATTGCCTCACTTTAAACATTCTACAAAATTATTTAAAGTCAGACAGTATCAACATATCTGCTTCTGAGAGTGTCAGACACATTTAAGAATGTGGCATATTTAGGCATAGTTGTTATGCTCATGGGATCTTTTTCAGGGGAAAAGGCAATATGCCGCATTTATTGAAGATACAATTAGCATATGCATTCAATCACACACACACACAGACACACACACAGAGTCCCACCAGTCGATGTTATAGTTACCCATCCAGAGTCTGGATCAATCTAGTGGACAGCTAGGTTGAGCACAGGTAGGTAGGAGCCTGGACAAGGAACTTAATTTATTCTTAAATACCTCCAGGTCTACAGTATTCATAATTCCTGCTCCAAAACCAATCCCTTCTAATATGGTGTCTGCTACACGAGGATGTTTCCCTGTTAACAGACTGGCATTCCTTGACCTCCACCCTCTGCAACATTGGTTTCTGTAAATACAGTTAAAATGCTTATTAATTATTATTTTTTTTGCCTAATGCAGTAGTTTTCAATACACAACAATGCTAACAAGACTAACAACACAAGGCAAAACATAAAACACAATACAATGTTTTTGTTGTGACAGTAGATTCATGGTATTCTGGGTTGCTTTTCAGCTGGTACCAGCTTTTTCTGATTTTCTGAAAGACAAAAAGAAAATGTTTCTACCCCTTTTGTGGTGGCAGATTATTGCTTAAAATATCCCTTTCTTTTACAAATACCCTTGCTGACTGCAGGGAAAACAGAGGAATTACACTCATGCTTTCCTGTGTATTTATTCTATAGGCAGACAACGTTTCAGTGGCTTTTACCTTTTAAGGATTTAGGGTGAATTATCCCATTGTTCAGTTATTAAATTCATAAGTAGTGTACCTCAGTTTTTCTTTTCATACAGCAGACCAAGTTTGTAATTTTTTAATTTTTTTTTCTGCTGTGCTAAGCTTTAAGTTTATTTACAGGCAATAGTTGAGAAGCATTACCCTATGACCTTAAAGGATTTTTCCAAAAATCATACACAATATACACTGTTACAGGGGTACTTATTACACACTGGGATAAATTTAATGTTAATATTAACAATAACATTAGCATCAAATTTATTAAAGATATCTTGTTATACTATGAATTATATCCTTGGGGTTTTGGTGAATTAAAAGGTAGGGGTGTCATGCATATAAGCAGACCCCTTTTGTATTTGTCTTCAGATTTCAGCACCGTATATATATACATATATAACTTAGGGTTAACCTGTCCCTTTCTTATTCTTAGATTTGACTCTTTTTTTTACCTTCCTCTGCAGGGTCATAATTTGAGACTTTTGGTTTCAGGTAGCTTGTTTGCTGACCAGGTATGTCCTTTATCTGCAGCTTCTTTGTGCTGCCATTTATGGGCAGTTCTATCCTTTCTCTATCAGTTAGGTAATTTGCATCAACACAGACACTTTCTGGTTTGCTTTTGGATCCAAAGCCATCAGCAGAGCTCAGAGAGTCTGTCTTAAAAGGGATACAATCAACTTTCACCAGAGCTCTGATTACTTTTCACTTAAAACTCAAGCTTCCAAAACCCACAGCGATTTTAAAAAGAAAACTGAATCTATTGTGGCTCCTTTCAGAGCCCTAATAGGATTTTAATTAAGTAGCATGTTTTGTTTGCATTTCTTTTACCCCTTCTACAATATATACTGCACATGTCCTGGGAAAAATGCACATTCCTTTCATAGTATCAGAGGGGTAGCCATGTTAGTCTGGATCTGTAAAAAGCGACAAAGAGTCCTGTGGCACCTTATAGACTAACAGACGTATTGGAGCATAAGCTTTCGTGGGTGAATACCCACTTCGTCAGACACATGTGGTGGAAATTTCCAGGGGCAGGTATAAATATGCAGGCAAGAATCAGTCTAGAGATAACGAGGTTAGTTCAATCAGGGAGGATGAGGCCCTCTTGTAGCAGCTGAGGTGTGAACACCAAGGGTGGAGAAACTGCTTTTGTAGTTGGCAAGCCATTCAGTCTTTGTTTAATCCTGAGCTGATGGTGTCAAATTTGCAAATGAACTGAAGTTCAGCAGATTCTCTTTGGAGTCTGGTCCTGAAGTTTTTTTGCTGCAGGATGGCTACCTTTAAATCTGCTATTATGTGTCTAGGGAGGTTGAAATGTTCTCCTACAGGTTTTTGTATATTGCCATTCCTAATATCTGACTTGTGTACATTTATCCTTTTCCATAGGAATTGTCCAGTTTGGCTGATGTACATAGCAGAGGGGCATTGTTGGCACATGATGGTGTATATTACATTGGTGGACGTGCAGGTGAATGAACCGGTGATGTTGTGGCTGTTGTGGTTAGGCCCTGTGATGGTGTTGCAGGTGTAAATATGTGGGCAGAGTTGGCATCGAGGTTTGTTGCATGGATTGGTTCCTGAGTTAGGACAGGTCTATACTTACCTTCCGGGTTGACGCGTAGCGTTCGACTTCTCGGAGTTCGAACTATCGCGTCTAATCTAGACGCGATAGTTCGAACTCCGAACGCGCTCCCGTCGACTCCGGAACTCCACCACCGCGAACGGCAGTGGCAGAGTCGACGGGGGAGCCACGGACTTCGATCCCGCGGTGTCTGGATGGGTGAGTACTTCGAACTAAGGTCGTTTGACTTCAGCTACGCTATTCGCGTAGCTGAAGTCGCGTACCTTAGTTCGACCCCCCACCCTAGTGTAGACCAGGCCTTAGAGTTACTCTGGTGCGGTGTGTGATTGCTGGTGAGAATATGCTTAAGGTTGGCGGGTTGTCTGTGGGCAAGGACTGGCCTGCCTCCCAAGGCCTGTGAAAGTGAGGGATCATTGTCCAGGATGGGTTGTAGATCCCTGATGATGTGTTGGAGAGGTTTTAGCTGAAAACTGGATGTGATGGCCAGTGGAGTTCTGTTGGTTTCTTTCTTGGGCTTGTCTTGCAGAAGGAGGCTTCTGTGTACACATCTGGCTCTGTTGATTTGTTTCCTTATTTCTTCATGCAGGTATTGTAGTTTAGAGAATGCTTGGTGAAGATCTTGTAGGTGTTGGTCGCTGTCTGAGGGGTTGGAGCAAATGCGGTTGTACCTCAGCACTTGGCTGTAGACGATGGATCGTGTGGTGTGTCTGGGATGGGAGCTGGAGGCATAAAGGTAGGCATAGTGGTTGGTTGGTTTTTGGTATAGGGTGGTGGTAACATGACCATCACTTATTTGTACCATGTTGTCTAGGAAGTGGATCTCCCGTGTAGATTGGTCCAGGCTGAGGTTGATGGTGGGGTTGAAGCTGTTGAAATTGTGGTGGAATTCTTCCAGAGTCTCCTTCTCATGGGTCCATTCCTATTCCTTTCATAGTTTAACTTTAAAACATTATATTACCCATATCAATTTTTACATAAGGTGTAACTGTTTCTTTTGTGCTTACAGAGTTAACATTGCTTCTTTGTGCATCTCACCTCTCCTGTTGCTCCAGAGGGGCACTACTTTTTAAAAAAAATCTTATTCTTTTACTACAGTTCTTATCTGCTATTTTGTTACCAAAAACAAATCAAGAATCTCTTTCCATTCTCCTGATTTTGACTACCCTGCTGCAGCCACAACTTTGTTTTTTAAAAATATATTGAACATTATAAAGCATTAAGGTACCTTAAGGGTTAAATGCTAAATACCAAAGCCAAACAACACTAGTTACCTGTGTATGGCAAACAGTGTCTGTCAGTTTTGCAATTTTGAATGAAAGATTCAAATGGATTGTAGTTGGTATTATTTAAAAACAAAACAAAAACCAATTTATCTTAAAACCACAAAACTGAGTTTTACAAACCAGGAGTTATGATTTAGGTCCTTAAAACCTCACATATTTACACAATATATGTATACACACATGTTTTCTTAACATCATTTACACTGCTTTAATTTTTTCACAGCTGCACATAGATCACATTTGAATATATTTTGGGGCAGTTAAGTTCCAGAAACTCCATATATTTTTTTAGAGCATTTGACTAAATCGTTCATAGTCAAATTATTTAAATCACATTGTCTCTTTGCCTGGCTTATTTCCAGACATTCCTTGGGAAAAGGGCCCTTTTTTCCTCCAGAATGCCCTACCAGTATCCCTAAGCTCCTCATTAAAGACTGAGGCAAAGTATTTGTTTAGATATTGGGCCATGCCTAAATTATCCTTAACCTCCATTCCATCCTCAGTGTTTAGCGGTCCCACTTCTTTCTTTGTTTTCTTATTATTTATATAGCTATAGAACCTTTTACTCTTGGTTTTAATTCCCTTTGCAAGGTCCAACTCTACATGGCTTTTAGCCTCTCTCACTTTATCCCTACATATTCTGACCTCAATAAGGTAGCTTTCCTTGCTAATCCCTCCCATCTTCCACTCCTTGTAGGCTTTCTGCTTTTTCTTAATCACCTCTCTGAGATGCTTGCTCATCCAGCTTGGTCTACAACTCCTGCCTCTGAATTTTTTCCCCTTTCTTCGGATGCAGGCTTCTGATAATTTCTGCAACCTTCACTTGAAGAAAATACAGGCCTCCTCCGCCTTTAGATCCACAGGTTCTTCAGTCCAATCCACTTCCCTAACAATTGTTGTTTGATGAGTGCTTGTTTTCTTAAATTGTCCTTCTCATCCTTTATCTTATTCTTTCATCAAGTTCCAAACGGAGTTATCCCATGCTGGTTTTGATCACAGCTATCTTGTCCCCACTGATAGGTGCCTGTCTCACCTCTAGAGTCATCAATCTGCCCTTCTCTGACATTTCAACAGGGGTGTGTTGCAGACTCCTGGCTCCCTTGCGTCTGACGCCAGTTCCTCCCTAGACCATCTGGTTCAGTGATGACATTCACACTTATCTCTTCTTAACACACACATTCCTCATTCACATACAAAACAGAATTAATTTACACAGAACATTTTGAACAGGAACATCAAGTTGCAATGCAAAAGAAAACAATCATGTAGTTCTTTTACTTATTTTAACATGCTAAACCAGGGGTCGGCAACCTCTGGCACGCAGCTCGCCAGGGTAAGCACCCTGGCAGGCTGGGCCAGTTTGTTTATCTGCCGCATTGGCCTTCTGCTGATCACAGCACCCACTGGCCATGGTTCACTGTCCCAGGCCAATGGGGGCTGTGGGAAACGGCGTTGGCCGAGGGATGTGCTGGCCGCGGCTTCCCGCCGCCCCCATTGGACTGAAGCGGTGAACCGTGGTCAGTGGGAGCTGCAATCGGCCAAAACCTGCGGACACGGAAGGTAAACAAACTGGCCCGGCTCACCAGGGTCCATACCCTGGCGAGCCGCGTGCCCGAGGTTGCCAACCCGTGTGCTAAACCTACAACAAATTGGTGAACCTCAAAGGTCTGTTACTGCCTTGAAATCAGTCCAGACACACACACAAATCTGGCTGATGCATCTCTACCAATGGTGTATCAGGATATTCCTTTCTGGTATTCAAAAAGGGTGGTTGGCAGGATATGGTCAAATCAGACATCAATATGTTCAATACATGCTACATTATTATCTCATTATTCTTTATCCTTCATTCTAAATCATAGAAAATACAAACATAAAATCCTACTACTACATAGTGAAACTTCCTGAAATAATTTCTCCCTGAAATAATTGTCCCCATCTTCTCTTAGGCTATGTTTCTGCTCGCTGACAGTCTGGACTTTGGGGGTATGAATAGCAGTGCTCACCAAAGTGCTTCACTGTAACTCCTCTACGTGGCCGCTGTGGGCATGAACTAAAAGGTTGCTAGTTAACATAGCCCTCCTTTCACCAGGATTACATCAATGCAAACTAGTAACATCCTAGTTTGTGCCCATACAGTCCACACGGTGCAGGCTGCTGTTCACACCCCAAGATCCTCACTACCCCACAGTTTAGACAACGCCTGAAGTTGAAATAATGAAACTTAAGAAACCCAATGTTCAAACCTGTGTGCCTTATTATCCTTCATTTAGGTGCTCAAATCACCATCTAGTGTAGGCTTGTAAGTGCCCATTTTGAAAACTTAGGCGCAAACCTGAGTATTCCAATCCAAAAGTTGAAATTTTGCCTGGGACTCAGGAATAGGGATGGCTGCAAAACAAGAATTCTATTGAAAGAGACAGCAGCGCTCCACCCCAAAATAGGCAATCAGTCATGTTTAGGGTACTGATATGAGAAACACAAGTTCAAGTCCCTGCTTTTCCTGATTTAGTTGGAATATTGACTCTTCTGGTTTCTCACTGGGTTTGATCTGAGAAAAGTTTCCAATGAAAGTGATATGGAAACATATGTCTCTATGAAATGTTTAAATTTTGACAAATCAGCATTTTCCAATGAAAAAAAATATATATTGAAAAATTCCTGATCAGCTCTACTCAGAAGACCCAGTTTCAGTTCCCTCTTCTGCCACAGATTTACTGTGTAACTTTGGGCAAGTCATTTAGTCTCTCTGTGCCTCAGTTCCCCATTTGTAAAATGGGGATAATAGCACTGCCTTATCTCACAGATTGTGAGGTGCTTAGACACTGTGGTGATGGGGGGCATATAAATACCTTAGATAGAATTTGGATACCCTACTAAGGTAACCATAATTGAAAAGTGGGCACTCAGAGCTTGATCTGATGAGGTACTGTTCTAGGCCCTGATTCTTCAAATCATTGAAACACATCTTTAAATATCAGTACATTAGTAGCCATTGGGACTACTCATGTGTATAAGGCATAACTTTGATGAATCAGGGCCTTAAATGGGAACATCTATTGATTAAGTGGGAACTGGTGGTATGTAGCCCTGTACAAGAAGTGTTGAGCAATTTCTGATTTTGATTGGGCCCTTGCTGAAGACTGTCATCCCTAAAAGTAAGGGTAGTATTGATTCTTAACTGTAATGGCAGTATCTGTTTTCGGAGAAATCATCAGCAGTTCATCAGCAATTTCATGATAGCTGTTATTTACTGTACTCATAATAGGACAAGTGTTCTTTTTCTTTAAAGGTGCAGCCCACAGTTACACAACCACTTTCCCCTCAGTAATCAGAGTATTTCCTATGCAAAATCCCAGACTTTAATAAGATTAATCAGAAAACTAACAATCAATGAAGTGTGTATACATTAAAAAACACTAAAGAATTCTCATAAACTAGTAAGATTTTCCAGCTTGTTTGGCATTAGAGGAGGTTTAACAGCAAAAACCTAGAGCAGAACTTTCTCCACTGGGAAACCCTTGATAGTAGAGATCAAGGAAAAGGCTAATATTTACCATTTCACAAATTAAAGACTACATGGTAAGTTTAGTGTAAGACAGCTTTAATTTTTTTTTCCAGCTTTGTAGTTTGGATAGCTTAATCCTCGTTTCTCAGCAGCTGACAACACAGAGTGAAAAACTAAGCAGAATGACAACAATTGCTGAAGCAGATAATATGTCTCAAAAATGTGATGTATACTTGCCTGGATTCTAAACAATCTTGTGCATTCCTTTTATTCACTGAACTGAATGAACAATTTGATTCATCTAAATGCCACAAAATATGATGCATAATGTGTAGAGGTCTGCAAATTTGATTCAGCTGGCAATATAAATTTTATGTATATAATTGGGGTCCAAAAATTCATGCAAATATCAGGAAGTAATAATGTAAATAGAGTAATGATGGATTTTTCAAGATAGAAATATAAAGAAATAGCGAACAAATACCACTTACTGAGTTTTATTTTTTATGGCTGTGAAATTATTAGATTTTTGGATTTATGAAAATAATGAATTTGTTAGCAATTTCCACTTGCACATACCAATTCAGCATCTTCATGCTGGGCCAGATTCTAATAGCCTTATACTGAAATCAATGGGACTACTTAAGGACCAAGTTAGTGCTTTATGTGGCATTTTAAAAGTCTGTCTCAATAACACTGGCCCAGACTGTGTACCCCTTAATCACAATGGTGAGCAGTTACTTATATAAATAGTCCCACTCTCCAATGTGGGTCAAGGGTTCATAATCTGAACCATAACATTTTTGTTAATATATTTAGGTTCTTATATATTTGTGCTTTGATATCCCTCCGAGGCAGCCTACCCAAGGCAAAGAAGACTTTTGGCTGATTTCCCTGTCTGTCTCTGTCTTTCCAAGTCTCTCATGAGCCCAGGGTGGACCCTCCATTTTAATACCAATAGGGAAAGACTCAGATGTCTAGAAGACAAAATTTTCACAAGAGGTGGAGCGAGGAGTGTGGATCTTACGCCCACAAAATATAAACATGGTCGCCAATCTCATGGATTCAAGTGAACTCTCTTTCAGTAATTTCTTAACATAAGCACACAGCTCACCTACATTTCACAAATACAAATATAAAGCAATATATGATTAAGTGAATGAAATAAATGAAAAACCGAATAAACCAATCAAGCTATTTCTCCTGCTAAGACAGAATTCAATGATGGATTGTTATTACTATTTCTGTCATAATTAATGTTGAAGTACTTAGATCTTCTGGCAATGGGTGACAGTTAGATAAATAGATAGTCTTCCTTCTTCCCCTAGTTTATTCACTAGGAACAGAACAAACACAAAATCAACACAACATAAGAAGTTATCTCTGGATCTAGAAAGACAAGCCACTTTAGAGCAGGATCATCTGGAATATTTCTGGCAGCTAAGCCTGTAATTAGGGATGTAATAAGGATACAAAGGTGGAATTTTTCAAGTGTTTCAGTGACATAGAAGCACAAGTCCCATAATAAGATTTGTGCTGCCTAGCAAACTTAGATGTTTTCCAGAATCCCATCCAGTAACTATACCCAATGCTGTTTTCACAGATGTAGAAAAATAATCTAGCTCATTTTACTGAAGAAAAAAAAAGATGCATATCTATACTCAGTCTGATTCTAAGGTGGAAATGTTCCCATGCATGAGTTGATGTGATGGGTATATCAACCCCGTACTGGGCCAACAGAGGCTGACAAATCACTGTGGGCCCAGGAGACCATGCTCCCTCACCCCTGCTGCACATGCTGCAGGTGGAGAGGACAGATAAAAGGAGGCAGCCCAGCTTAGGCGGGGCTGGCTGAGGAAAAGGAAGGACGTGTACTGCAGACTCCTGCAGAGGAATCGTCGACTCTTCAGACTATGCTGAGGAGGAAAGGCCAATTGCAGAGACTGACAGGGACTCAGCATAGAATCTTAATGACTCTGTGATGGGGTGTATTGACTCTACACTGGGCAAATGGGGGTGACCCCTGCTGGACAGACCAACCCCGTGTGACAGTTGCTATTCCTATATTAAGAGGAAATAAATGAAAACCAAATATATATTTAGAAGGACTTCCTGAGAAACACAAAACATACTGGTTTTGTCTGCAAGAGATCTTTTCTGTAACAAAGAATGTGAAATTAGTGAGAGCAAATGTTTTGTTGCAAGTGAACACATTCATTGACACTGAAGGCATCCTACCTTCAATAAACGTTTTTACCTTGTGTCTATTTTTTTAATCTCCCCACTGCTAGAGAGTCAGTGTTGTATGTGCAGGACATACACTGGGAAAATGTGCTTGTAACCATGTTCACTAAATCCCACTTGAAATCCTATTAATCCATGGTTTGTTTTTTGTTTTGCAAATATTTAGGTCCTGGTTTCTCTCTCTACAAACATTTGAGAAAGAGTTTTAATTCATGCAAATATGGGTTCTAGTGTGCAAATGAGCATTCTTATGCTTGATTATGTGTACTTGAGTGTAATTATGGGGATTTACTCCAAAAGTTCTGGCATGCCAATCCATATATTGTATATCTATGGAGACTGGAACTACTTCAATCATTTCAAACCTTCTGACCAGATTCAATCTCTACCATGGAAACTTTTCTCTTTTTCTTCCATATATGGAATCCACACCCTCACAATGAAATCTAAAAGTTTTCAGGTTTTTTTACAAACCTTAGTCTCAGCCCAGATTCACTGAAAAGTACCAGGATTCATGAATCTTCTGATAAACCACTGCGTTGAACTTTCTGATAAACCACTGAGTTTTAGATGAAACTTTTTCTTCTGAATAGATTTTTGGGACAGATTGATGAAAATCAGACAAGAAAAAAAAGGTGTGCAAACCAAACCAAAGTCAGCTGATCTCCTTTGCAAATTTGTCCTGTAGGGTTCAACACATTTCCACTTAACGTGTAACATTCCAAAGTGGGATACAACAGACAAACATCCTTAACATGGAGATTGCAATCTGTGTTTTCTGCTGGTGTTAATCTAATTTAAGATGGTATGCGTGCCATTTATTTGCTGATGTGCTGTCTGCTAAGATTGCATGCTAAAAATTACTGAGGGATAGAGCTGCAAACCACAGAGGTTTATTCCCCTCACATCTCCAGAACACACCACGTATTAAAAGTGGAAGAAGCAGAAAATTGCTGAGTTGCTGGTCTGACCTATGCTGGTAAGAGCAATATACAATTCTTACTGTTTTTAATTCACCTTAGTTAGAGAGTTGCTGTTCTTGATCTGAGAATATTAAAAAGTGACTGTAGGATGGAAATCCTGAAATAATTCTAAAATAAAAGGAAGGAAGTTAATATGTTCAGAATGGATAGACTGGCAATACTGGTGAACTTCTGACTTTGTTTTTAATGACTTTCTGCAGATTTAAATAACATTTTAATATATGTCATTCAAATAAGTTGCCTGGTGAGCTATCCAAAGGACTTTGCTTACTATTGCGTTATATTTTCTTTTTTATTTGATTTTATTTTTCAGCCTTGTTGATTAAAGAATATTTAAAATTCAAGGCATCTCCTTTTGAAGTTTTATTTTATAGTTTTAATAACTTGGGATCCATTGATAGAAGGGACTCATTCAATGAGCAGCTATAACACCTTTATTAAAATGCATGTCTCAGCTCTAATGACCATGAGAAGGCAAGACTAGAGGCGACTTTGTATCCATTGTCTTCCACATAAGTAATATGCAGTGGGGTTGCCAACCCATCAAATGGAAAAAAAGGACATTAAATATATTCTTTATATAGGCATAGGTGAAGGCTTATAGTTCCATTGTAAATAAAAGTGTGTTGCTGAACTGCTTCAGAACATTCTGAATTGCAATCAAAATGAGGCTCCATATTCTTTGTTTTTTTTATTTTTTATGGAAGCCTGGTGCCCACTTTAACTGGCATGCCTTTTCCCCTGATATTCTTTCCCAATCACTGAGAGATATCAAGAGAAATGCTGCTTGAAAAGTAGGAAACTTTAGCCACATCTTGTCTATCATAAAATAAAATATACCCACAAATTAGTCTTTCTTGATCTCCTTAGGAAAGCCCTAGGTCAGGCTTCATCAATCCCTGCCTGAGATTTTGCAATATGTTCTAAACAAGCTACAGAAAAATGCTAACATTTTGTCATTACATTCAGTGCAACACCATGAATATGGTGCATACCTGTGACACTAAACTGGGAGGAGTGGTAGATACGCTGGAGGGTAGGGATAGGATACAGAGGGACCTAGACAAATTAGAGGATTGAGCCAATAGAAATCTGATGAGGTTCAACAAGGACAAGTGCAGAGTCCTGCACTTAGGACGGAAGAATCCCATGCACTGCTACAGACTAGGGACTGAATGGCCAGGCAGCAGTTCTGCAGAAAAGGACTAGGGGTTACAGTGGATGAGAAGCTGGATATGAGTCAACAGTGTGACCTTGTTGCCAGGAAGACTAACAGCATTTGGGGCTGTATAAGTAGGGGAATTGCCAGCAGATCGAGGGACGTGATCATTCCCCTCTATTTGACATTGGTGAGGCCTTATGTGGTGTACTGTGTCCAGTTTTGGGCCCCACACTACAAGAAGGATGTGGAAAAATTGGAAAGAGTCCAGCGGAGGGCAACAAAAATGATTAGGGGGCTGGAACACATGACTTATGAGGAGAGGCTGAGGGAACTGCGGTTATTTAGTCTGCAGAAGAGAAGAATGAGGGGGGATTTGATATCTGCTTTCAACTACCTGCAAGGGGGTTCCAAAGAGGATGGATCGAGACTGTTCTCAGTGGTAGCAGATGACAGAACAAGGAGCAATGGTCTCAAGTTGCAGAAGGGGAGTTTTAGGTTGGACATTGGGAAAAAACTTTTTTCACTAGGAGGGTGGTGAAGCACTGGAATGGGTTACCTAGGGAGGTGGTGGAATCTCCTTCCTTAGAGATTTTTAAGGTCAGGCTTGACAAAGCCCTGGCTGGGATGATTTAGTTGGGGATTGGTCCTGCTTTGAGCAGGGGGTTGGACTAGATGACCTCCTGAGGTCCCTTCCAATCCTGATATTCTATGATTCTAAATAGCTCGACATTGCCTCAGAGATATCAGCAAGAGCTCAAAGATTCTGTCACCATTTGGACTAAAATAGTAAAAATATCAAAATTAAAAAAAAAGTCTTTCTAAAGTAATTCAACCTTTTTTTAGGATACAGAGAATCCTTTTGGTGATTTAGAATAGAAAGCTCAAAATTATTATTTTATGTGTACTGAAGTAGCGCCTAGAGGCTGTATATATATTTAAAATTTTCTTTTTTTATTGAAATTTGAAATTGTGACTAACTCTAGTTGTATACAGTATAGAGGCACATTCATTCATTCTATTTGGCCAGAACTAATAATTTCCTTATGGTGAAGGAACTACAGAAAATCTATGACATGTGAATAAGTACCGCTAAAATACTATAGGCCAAGTCTTACAGGTCTTACTCAAGATTCAATGGGAGTTTTAGCTGAGCAACAAATAAAGGGTGTTGCTTTGTGTTTTCTTAAATATTTACCTTATTTTTCTGAGTTTCTTGACAACATATATTGTGATCATTTGCACCGGTCACATTATCACATGACAATACAAATGTAATTTAAAAAATGAAGATAATAGTCCCGGTTCTGCCCAGCAATGAGATCTGTTTGGTACTGAGAATGGGGAGGTACATTAGAGAACCAGCTGATGACTCACTACTTCTCTGGAATAGCATATGCCATCCGTTGCCCTGGCGAAGGTTATATCAACTCCTATGATCCAACACCCTTTATCAGCTGGCTACAGTCTGCAAAGGAGCAAATACCAGATAGCAATTGCTGAAGCACACACAGTTCTTGCCCCCAAAACCTGCCCAAAGATTGGATGCTGATGGAGGGCTGAGATAGGATCTCCAGGGAAATGTTGCCTCAAGAGAGGTGCAAAGGGAGTAGATTCAGGCTGTATAATCAAGCCCATTCCAAATATTAGTTAAGAAAACCACTGTTGGATATTTTTAAATTAACATGTAAGATACCAACAATTTGCAACTCCTTTTCTTGCTGTTTATGAGGTTGATGTGAGATTGAATTGAACAAAGCTGACATGTCTGTAATCTTCAGTGGGTCTGTAATCTTTCCCGATTCTGCTATCCCAACATTAGCCTGTGACATGATTTGAGATGCATCTCTCTTCAGTGCCAACTGTCTGGCAGGTGCAGTACCTCTATTCTTTGCAGCTGAATAGCAGTATGGGTTTTTTTTAAATGTTTAATACAAATCCTGCAGCATTTTTATTTATATTCCTTATGTTAATGTGGACAAGCTTTTGACTTACAATGTTGAGCTCAAATACATTTTCTTCTGAGCTCCTACATTCAAAGAGGTCAGATTAAACCAAAAAGGATTTGTCCATCACCACAAATTATATATTTAATATGATAGACAAAGGGAATTTACTGGGATGTATTGATTTTTAAAAGCTTTTCACTGTGTAAATCAGGTTTCCTGTTTTTCTGTAATAATGTAATATGGATAGCAGATAAAGTATTACCGTGCTTTCATTCCTATTAGAATATGAAAGCAAAATGTAATTGCCATGTGCCACACAAATACAACAGCAACTCTAAATCCCCAGAGATTTGTTTTCTTTATATTATTCCCCAGATATTTTTATTATTCTTATTTAACAAAGTTTATAGTAGAACTGCAAAGAGCGGTGTGGCAGGCAGTCACACACAACAGACAAGCTCCTTCCTTAGTGTCTATTGGGGAGGGGGGGAGCGGGGAGTTGGGCTTGCAAACTTCCCTTGGTCTGTTAGACTCATGTTTTGCTCTCAAAGGCCTAGACTCAAAAGGATTTTAAAAAAGAGAGAAAATTCCCCCCAAGGACATGACCCTCTATGGTGAGCTCAGTGAACCAGTAATATAAAAGGAAAGCCTGAGGCCATGTAAACAGTCACTGGGGAAGCTCAAGCAGGGAGCCATTAGGGAGAGAGATATTGAGGGTAATGTGAGAGCAGTGTGTGAGGGAGCTGTAACTGAAGAGGGAAAATATGATAGCTGCATTGACTTCTTTGTCAGAGACATGAACTCTGGCAATCAAGCCCCTCTAGGATTGCATAGTAAAACCTGTGAACTCGCTGATCTTCAACCCACCCGTCATGGCTCTGCATAGGAAGCAAGCCTGAAAGCTGCAACATGTATAGCTTTATATTTGGAGATCAATTATTTAATTATCAGAGAGTGGAACTAATCGGGGGGGGGGGGGAGGGAAACAGGAGGGAGAATACAAGTCCAGAACAATAACAGCGCAGCTGACTTTTACTTTTGTCCTGGGTGATTTCACCATTGCCATTATAATTAAGGTTTGAAGAGCTTTCCTGTCTTATTTCTCTAAATTCTTTAAAAGAGTGAGTGAGAGAGACAGAGACAGAGCAGGAAAACAGATAGACTTGAGCTACAAAGTTTGGATTCAGATAACACTTAGCAACTGTATGGATCTGGGAGAGTTTTAGAGGCCAACTATCATTTCCTGCTTTACAGATGGGCACACTTGGGTGCAGAGAAGGGAAATGATCTGTCCAGGATCCCACGGTGGATCAGAGGTAGAGCTGGAAATAGAACTCCAGTGTGATTCCCAGTCCTTTTATACTGCAACCCACTACCAGAGTATCTGAGCAGCTTCCTTGCAAATCAATAGCACCAGCAAAGTCCTTAGTAGGATTCATGGAGTATCTGAGACTTCTCTCTTTTTAGAGTAAAAACTCTGCTAGAAATATTTGATTGACTGATTGGTTGTTGCTGGGGGGTGGAGGTAGGGTGTTTAATTAGGGGTGGGTGGTTGGGGCTTGGGTGGTTGATTTGTTTGTGTTACAACTTTTTATTTTTTGTGGGGGAGGTTTGGGTAGCAGGGGCGAGGAGATGTGGGAGTCCTATGCCTTAGAACATACTGCTTCCAAATTTGAACTTAACCAAAACTTAGGGATTTTCAGAGTCAACATTAAGATTTGAGCTCATCTCTAGAAAAAATATATTTAGCAGTAGGAATGAGTGGATTGGGATGAAATAAAGAGTGGGCATAGGGCCATGATTCAAGAAAAGCATCACTGGACCATTTACCACCTTGGCTGTTTTAGTTAAGGCAGTGAGGGGATTGAGAGAGAACAGCTCTGGATGAGAAAATTATAGTCAGTTAACCATAATGAATGAGCTGTTTGCTGTCCCACCTCCAATGGCTCCACTCTCTTCAGATGCCACCATAACTAATACCACAGGAAATAGAGAAAGTGATTTAAAAATGTCTCTTGTGCTCCTGCACAGTTAGCTGATGAATAGCTCAGCCAGCTATGATGCCAAAAATGCGTGTTCTGAAACTTCTGCAGATTTTCATAGAATAGAAGCCAATGGGTATTATTTACTCAATAGAGTCCTGGGTGACAGAACACCACCACATTGGATTGCAAATTAAAGAAAATTAATCCTACCCAGTAACAATTGTCATTGAGAGAGACCTGCAGGAAATGCTGTTGCAGAAAGTGTTCCTTTTCCAAGATTCATCCAAGAAAACGGAACTTCACCTCCCCACTTAAAAAAAACAATAAAAAACAAACAAACAACCCACACTAAAACTTTCCCTCAATTTATTCAAGCTATTTCCATGCTACATAGGCAAGAAAGTTCCAAAGTCTTTAACAGTAAGCTATTGGTGATGCTATACTTGCCAAATCCTTTGCATATGCTAGAAAATGTAATTGCTTGCTTCTAGAATTATGAGGTCTTATTTGTGTTTATGAAGCTTTCCATGACTATTACTGGTAGCTAATTTTATTTTTCAACTCTTTTCTGAGTGCTCGGGGGGGTATTGCATCATATCCTAGAGGTCTGATGTTCGTTATTAGTGTTAGTTTATTTATTATCTCTGTCTTCTAGACCCTACAGTTATCCAAGCTAGTAGGCATGTTGAGAATATCAGTGAGTTCACCATGAGTGCCCTCAAAGGATGTGTAGGAAGAAACACATCACTGTTCGCAGGTTGCCACAAATACCCAAAAGAACCCGCTGTTCACAGGTATCCAATCCCCTAAAACTCAGCAAATCAGATCAGATACCCACTGTTGAAATTGATGGTGAGTATCTGATTCAAAGTAGGTTTCCTTCTTAGTTGTAACTGTCATATTGAATTAAATCACATTATACTGTGTCACATCAGTATACAAGATGCCACATAAGCAACATAACCCAACATAACAGAGAAAATTTAAAGGAGGCTATGCAGTACTCATTACCAAATTAAATTACCTGTAACACATATTATCACAGCAAATAAGGGTAGTATGTTTTGCTGAATTTTTAGTGTTCTATGTTCTTTGAACAGGGGAACATGGAGATTCACAGCTATTCTATTTACATTAGTCCTTTGACACATTTGCTGTGCCTTATAAATGCATACATTCTAATGCTTTAGTTGTCTAAGTCATGTCCGTATCTTATTCAGTGATATTGTATGATGTTTCTTTATGATGTTTCTTTCTTTTAGAACTAGGACTTATGAAGAAAATGCATCATAAAATTTTATCTAACTTGATATTGTGTCTGTTTGTCACTACTTTTACTAATATATTTGGCATGTTTAAAGAGGGTTGTCAACATGTTATCACAGTGTGTCAGAATCTCAGAGCTTAGCAGAGGTACAGAGGTGAATTTCTAGGGGAGGTAGCATGTTCCATTGTTCTGCTGCAGTTCTTCTGGCCAATCTAGACATGTTGATTGGCTCAAAGGGAATTTCCAGCCACCTATTCATAGGTAAAGGAATAATCATTGCAGCTTCCAGCACTGATGGAAGCTGTAAACCAGGGTCAAGGCAAAAAATGAAAGAATTAAGACTCTCTTCTCATTTAAATTGCTATAAACAATGACAGCGGGCAAAAGCTGTATTTTAGAATCACGAGAGGGTTTTGTGTAGAGGACAGAGTGGTAGGGGTAGTGTTAATAAAATTCAAGTCTAAATTTGAATGTAAGAATCCTTAACACAGCAGCAAAGAATTTTCCAATTGGAAGTTTTACATATATCTAGTTCAGCACCAGATACTGCTGATGAGATATTTCTTGAAAGCCCTGTAGGTTGATAATACATCACCCAGGTCATGTTTGAATGACATTAAACATTATGGGCTAGATTGTGCAACTCTTACTCATGTCAGAGGGACTACTTGTGTGAATAAGCGCTCACTGACATGAGTAAGAGTTGTGCATTCTAGCTCTAGGAATATTTCTGGGGTATCACAATTAATTTAAAAGAGCATTTACTAACATTTCCTTGTTATCAAAAATAAATAAAGAGAGAGAGAGAGACCCCAAAGAAATCAGAAACACCCAATCAAAATAAGACACTTCACTACACACTCTTCTCTGAGTTTGAGAGAACAAACAACACTTATTCATGTTGCTCAATGCACTACTGGAAGGTGCTCACATATTCCAGTGAGGACATATATAATAACTGTCCGGGTACTTGCACGGACCTGATAGTCACAGTATCCAAGTGCCTTCCATATGTTAAACGATGACAATGCTTTCTCTACCCCTCTCTCTTTTCCTTTCTGACCACCAGCATGTTTTATTTATTGTTTGTTTGTTTGTTTGTGTTTCCTTTTCAATGAATCTGTGAGATGTTTGCTATTTTGCATTTTGCCCTGATGTGGTTAGGCTTTTTGTGTGTGTGTGTGTAATTATTCCTTCTGCCAGTGCATTCCATATTTCTGATCTGGATCTGGTAAAGATTTTGTCTCCCATGATTTTCAAACCGTTTCTTAATGGTCAACAAGAGCATTGTGACTATTGGCATATAAGGATGATGGGCTGAGAACAAATTGGAGCTTCCTTGGGCAGGGAACTTCCTTCCTAGATAAGAGGATTACCATAGCCTAGGTGTTACAGTTGCATGGATCTTTGTGACCAGGGTGTGTTTTACATTTGATAGGAGCAGACACCATCTTCTGGGTATTGTGGCAGAGCTCTGACCTTGCTCCCATGGGTCCTGTACTTCTAGGCAGTTTATGCTAGCCTCAGTGGCTCACTGTGACCCTCCACATAGCCCTTCTCTCTCTAGGGCCAGGGTTACAGTCTACTGAGCCCTTTTCATCATAGGCCAGCAAGGATGTTGGTGAGAGAACTCCCACTGTCTCTGTTGTCCCTGGGGCTTATTTCAGAACAGTTTAGCCTCCTGTCCTGACAAGAGCCTGACTTTCCCACCCAGAAGATGTTCCTGTAGTGGTGAGTTGGGGGGAACCTGGGCCCACCCTCTACTCTGGGTTCCGGCCCAGGGACCCTAATGGTAGCAGCTAACCTTTCACTGCCAGAGTTGCTACATTTCCCTGGGCCACTTCCCAACAGCTCTCCTGCTTCTCCCTTCTTCACCCTTACCTTAGGGCTCCCTTAACGATGGCTTGAGGGTGTCTTCATTAACCAGCCTTTCAGCCACACTTCCTCTCCTCTGACTCCCTTGCTCTCTTCTGCCTGACTGGAGTGAGCCCTTTTTATAGTATCAGCGGGGCCTTAATTAGAGTCAGGTGCTCACATTAGCTTAATGGCCTCACCTGACTCTTTGCAGGTTAATTAGAGTCAGGTGTTCTCATTAGCCTGGAGCAGCCCTTGCTCAGGTCAGTCAGGGAACAGAAAACTGTTAATCCAGTGGCCAGTATATCTGCCTTCTGCTATTCTGCTGTACCCAACTGGCCTGGGTCTACCACAGTATGCATAGAGATAGTCACAGGCTTAGGCTTTCCCTCCACCCGTGTTCAACATAATTTTGAAAGGAGCTTTTCTTTCCTTTTCTTGTTTCATGTTGTTTCCAGACTCATGACAAGTGCACCAGTGTAAAATGTCTAAAAAGGGATAATTAAAAGCCAAATATGGAAGCTTTTTACCTTTGAACTTCTGTAGATTATAACTGGCTATTTAATAAAGGATGGCCACAAATCACTTTGAGAGGAGTGCAGGAGAGGTCAAAAAGTAAAAACATAAGAACATATGAACATAAGAACAGCCATACTGGGTCAGACCAAAGGTCCATCAAGCCCAGTATCCTGTCTTCCAGCAGTGGCCAATGCCAGGTGCCCCAGAGGGAATGAACAGAACAGGTAATCATCAAGTGATCCATCCCCTGTCACCCATTCCCAGCTTCTGGCAAGCAGAGGCTAGGGACACATCCCTGCCAATACTGGCTAATAGCCATTGATTGACCTATCCTCCATGAACTTATCTAGTTCTTTTTTGAACCCTGTTATAGTCTTGGCCTTCACAACATCCTCTGGTAAAGACTTCCACAGGTTGACTGTGTGTTGTGTGAAGAAATACTTCCTTTTATTTGTTTTAAACCTGCTGCCTATCAATTTCATTTGGTGACCCCTAGTTCTTGTGCTATGAGAAGGAATAAATAACACTTCCTTATTTACTTTCTCCACACCAGTCATGATTTATTAGACCTCTATCATATCCCCCCTTAGTTGTCTTTTTTCCAAGCTGAAAAGTCTCAGTCTTATTAATCTCTCCTCATATGGCAGACACTCCATACCCCTAATCATTTTTGTTGCCCTTTTCTGAACCTTTTCTAATTCCAATATATCTTTTTTTGAGATGGGGTGACCACATCTGCACACAGTATTCAAGATATGGGTGTACCATGTATTTATATAGAGGCACTATGATATTTTCTGTCTTATTATCTATCCCTTTCTTAATGATTCCCAACATTCTGTTCGCTTTTTTGACTGCCGCTGCACATTGAGTGTATATTTTCAGAGAACTATCCCCAATGACTCCAAGATCTCTTTCTTGAGTGATAATAGCGAATTAATCAAGTATATAAGAAGCAAAGTTTTGGAAAGGAGATGCCAAAACAATGCTTCATAATTCTCTCCTCCTGGAAGAGCTACAGAAGTTCCACATACCCAATTCTGCTAAATAAATACATAATGGATATGGGAAGCTATTTAGGGTAGAAAGAGGCTGGGAGCAGACTTTTTTTGGCCATACATTTCCCTCAGAATCTGAAATAAGTCACACTGGCAAAAGCAGCTAAAGTTAATACCGCAGCATTTAATTGTGATTGATGTTCTTCCATCCCCACATACAGCACAAACACAAGTGGCCAGGCCAGTGGCATCATGGCCAGGGTAAGCACCCTGGCGGGCCGGGCATGTATTTACCTGCTGCGTCCGCAGGTTTGGCCGATCGCGCGTGGTTCGTCACTCCAGGACAATGGGAGCAGTGGGAAGTGGTGGCCAGCACATCCCTCGGCCTGCACTACTTCCTGCAGCCTCCATTGGCCTGGAGCAGCAAACCGTGGCCAGTGGGAGCTGCGATCTGCTGAACCTGCCGACATGGCAGGTAAACAAACTGGCCCAGCCCGCCAGGGTGCTTACCCCGGTGAGCCACTTGCCAGAGGTTGCCGACCTCTGCTGTAGTGTTTGGAAGCTCCAACCTCTCCCTTTCCAAAGCCAACCCCTGTGAATAGCGCATTTATGAGGAACTCCACAAAGGGAGTTGCTATGTGAAGCTGGTCTCTGTAAATAGACCAAGTCCATGTCCCCTGTTTTAGACCAGGTGGGCCCAATAGAGCCAATTAAAGTGATCAGAACTATACATGGGGCTATAAAGACCTGTAATAGGGATGGAAGGTGTGGAGTGATTGATGCAAGTGGTGGTGAGGCCTGGGAACAAGGGGGTAGGTACCTAAGAAGGCTGTCCTGGGCCTACAGTTCCTGGAAGGTAACAGAGCTAACAGACTGCAGAGCTGGCTAAATAAGGACTGGCTGAGAAGGGTGAGCTGAGGAACTGTTTCTGTTTTCTTAATTTTTGAAAAATAAACCTGGTTAAAGGAGAGTGGGTAGGGCAGTGTGTGTTTGGAAGCTGTGGAAAAACCCTGCCTTGTGACGTGTCCTTTATTGTTTACTATGGATAGGTATACTATTGTCTTACTATACATATAGTACCTCTTTCTTGCAATTCAGGAAGAGGGAAAGGGTATTTGGCCTACATGTTATTGGCTGACCTTATCAAGTCTCCCTATCCTGTTCCTCAATGGCATTTTTTTCTCCAAGTAAAGCTTGTCTCTTCAGCTCATTTATACTTTCTTTCTAATGTTGTAGCTGTGTTGGTTCCAGGATCTGAGAGACATAAGGTGGGTGAGGTAATATGTTTTATTGGGCCAGCTTTTGTTGGCAAAAGAGCAGCTCTGTATAGTTCAAAAACTTCTCTTTTTCAGGTCTGGGAAAGGTACTCTGAGTGTCACAGCTAAATACAAAGGAGAACAGATTGTTTAGTATAAATATTTAACATTATAAGAGACCATTCCAGGTGAAGGGTGCATTTAACATCTCTGCAATCATTAGACAAAAAAAAGTGGGATTAGTGGGTTACAGATTGTTATAATAAACCATAAATCCAGTGTCTCAATTAATACCATGATTTTTAGTGTCTAGCAAAGTTATGAATTAAGCTCCTAGGCTTGTCTCCTGATGGTTTTGTGCAGATTTCCTTTGAGGATGGGGACTGAGAGGTGAGATATGCAGTGATCATTTTGTGAAAAGTGTTCACCCACAGGTGATATGGTATCTATTTTATAATTTTCCTCTGAGTTTAACTGAGAATGTAGTTATTTATTTTTTTATTTGGTTTCACCCCCATAGTTATTGTTGGGGCATTTAAGGCACTGGATGAGGTATACCAGATGTTGTGATAGGTATGTTTAGAACCTTGTTTGTTTCATTCACATGCATGGTTGCTTATTACATGTACTGATTTAATCTTTCATGGAATTGTTCAGCCTGCGTTCCCATTGTCTATAAATTCTTGCAGTCATGTTCTTCTGTCACATCTTATGTAACTCCATCCTCTTAAATGAGGGTGCAATGCCCTAATGTACTGTGACATGTTGAGCCTTTCCTGAGAGGTGAAGAGGACCCACTACTTTTATTGGAATAGAGGGTGCTCGGCATCTTCAGTGATAGTACCTAAGACCCTCATTCAGCAAGTTAGCACATAAGCAGTCCCATTGTCAGAATTAGATCCTATATTTATAGCTTATGGATAACAGCATTTTCAAAAGCACCTAAATGACTTTGAAGCTGAAGAATCATTTTCATGAGTGATTTCGGTGCTAGGCATCTAAGTCCCTTTGACTTTCAATGAAACATAAGGCTTTTCTACACAGCTGTACAGTTTGGACTATGGGGTTGTGAACTGCAGCATGCATTAGCATGCTGAGCTGTAATTCCCCTATGTGGATGCATGCTAGTGCACTCTGCAGTTCTCAACCCTGTAGCCTGAATGACAAGGCTATGTAGATATAGCCAGAAGCCTGGTCTGCACTAGAAAATAATGTTGGTGTAACTATGTTGGAAAAATCCATCCTCCTGTGCAGTGCAGTTAAACCAACCTAAGTCCCCGTGTAGATAGCAGAGCTAGGTCAACAGAAGAATTCTTCCATCGACCTAGCTACCGTGTCTTGGGGAGGTGGATTACATATGCTGACAGAAGAATCCTTTCCATTGGCATAGGTAATGTCTACACTTAAAACTCTCTAGCAATGCAGCTGTGCTGGTGTAGCATTTTAAGTGTAGACAAGCCCTAAGTGCCTAAATTAGATTCACAAAGTGGGCTTAGGCTCCGCATTACCACCCTTAACTTTAGGCACCCTAGTGCAGGGGTCGGCAACCTCTGGCACGCAGCACGCCAGGGTAAGCACCCTGGCGGGCCAGGCCAGTGTGTTTACCTGCCGTGTCCGCAGGTTCGGCCAATCGCGGCTCCCACTGGCTATGGTTCGCCGCTCCAGGCCAATGAGGGCGGCGGGAAGCCGCGGCCAGCACATCCCTCCACCCGCCCTACTTTCTGCAGCCCTCATTGGCCTGGGACGGCGAACCACAGCCAGTGGGAGCTGCGATCGGCGGAACCTGTGGATTCAGCAGGTAAACAAACTGGCCAGGCCTGCCAGGGTGCTTATCCTGGTCAGCCGCGTGCCAGAAGTTTCTGACCCCTGCCCTAGTGCAATCCACATCCCTGAGTTAGGTACCCAGGTGTCTCATAAAGGCATGAGGAGTTAGGCACCTAAGAATGGAATTCAGAATAGCCATCAAGCTGAGTGGGGAGCTGTCTAAACTAGCCAGCTGGAAATTCTGAGGAGAGGAATGGAACTCTGGGCCAGAGGGGCACCCCTTATCCCTGCTCAGGATTCGCACCTCTGAACCCAGTCCTGGGATTAGGTGCCTAAACCAGGAGGTATTAGCTCACTGGGACTTAAGCAAAAGCTAGGTTCTGAGCAGCACAGTGGCGTCAGGACTTATACAGCGTTGCTCATGGCCCCTCACAGAAACCTATGTGCATGGGAGACTTTAGGCACCTATAGAAATAACTGGCCACTGTGTGTGTGTGGGGGGGCGGAAGATAGAGGGAGCTTGAGGGTTTACATTTTTTAGGTAGGTGCCTACCGTGGCACATGGGAGCCTAAATCCTTTTGGGAAGCTAGACCCAAAGCACTTCGAAAATTTTACCTTAGGTTACTTTATTTGTGAACCCTTACTTGTGAGAAACAGTAGACAATTAAGAAGCCTTCCTCATTTTTTTCCAAAGAAACAGCCACCAGATATACAGTAATAATGACTATAATTACAATAACTAATGGACATAGTGCCTGATCCAACAATTAATTCAAAATATATCCTTACTGTGAACATAAATCAAGTCCATATTTTTCATAAATCATGTCGCTTTTGTTTTTATATCTCAGTGGCACAACTGAGTCAATTTATTCTGGCTTACACACTTGCATCAGGTTTTTGGTCTTGGCTGAAATAGAAATTGTTGTACTGTTTGAAAAGTTTATTGCCATCAATAAGTTTTATTAAAGCCGTCTAGTCTGCATGCACAATACAGGCTATGTACCACAGACCTAATTATGATCACAGTGAGGACAATGGAATTAAGTACAGATATGTGTATGTGTTTGATATATAAAATAGCATTTCCTAGTGGATCATCAGACTGGGATTTTTTTAAGAATGTTGTATGTTCTGCATGCAGTGTCATAAAAATGAGAATATTATTTAAAAGACATACATAACATCTTTTGAATGGTTAACAAATACTTTTCAAGTTCCTGTTTTATTCAGGCCTTGTGGTTACCAGGAATCCTTTCATCCTATAATACACAGTATGTTCTTGAGACTTTTCCCTGTAGTATAAGATATTAAAGGGAAAAATGGGGTGGGAGTTGGAGTTTAAGACAAAAAGTAAATATGCATAGATTTGCTAACAGACTTGAAATGCATGAAGTCAAAGCTTGCATAAAGTTCACCAAAAAGACTGGGACATGTGGGGGAACATGAAAAATGAAAGAGATATGCTGGGTTGAACAAAATTTAGTTGGAGGATTGGAGGTGGGGCACATGAGTATTGAAGTGATTGTGACTGTTGCTAGCTATTTGGAGGTCTGGATGGCAAATATCTGACTCTAAGCTAAAACTGGGATATAGCAGACCCACAGTTCAACTCCACTACCTCACCTGAGGGGAAGAAGAGATTGGAACTGGGATCAGCTACCTTTCTAGTAAGTGCTCTAGCCAGTGAGCTAGGTGATATTCACAGGGTGTAGGTTCCCCCCAATCTCTCCTGTTGAAGCTGTTCCACTTTGGATACATTCCTAAGGAATCAGGCCAAAAAGAGAGGAAGCATAGTCATCAGAATGACTTTTTAATCTGGAGGTTAGATTATTCACCTAGCATGAGGGAAATCCAGAATCCTATCCAGTTCCCCCACCTCCCTAAACATGACTTTGTTTCTTTATGCACAGTGGAACAGCTTCAGTGGAAGAGACTATGTGAGCCACACATCAGAATAGCCAATGCTCAATGATTAAGGTGCTCACCTGAGGGGTGGCAGATCCTTGTGCAAATGTATTCTCCCTCCCAGAGAGAAAGGGGACTTGAATGGGGTGGGGGCATTTCCCACATCCTGGTGAATATGCTAATGAGAGGGCCAAAAGCTACAAGCGAGGATGTTCTCCTTTTCTCCCAATTGTTTTGTTTGGAGATAAGGTCGTAGTGTTCCCTGAAGATGAGTTAGGTGAAGGAATGACTGTCACTCCCAGTTTGTGCATTGCAGTAGGGTTTAGGGTCTGGCGAGGAGGCCAAGAGGCAGAAACATAGGTGCCTCAGAACCTTGCATAGTGGAAATTTAGATGCTGACTGACTTTTTTTTGTTTTTGTTTTTAAGGCTTGTACATGGTTAGGTGGCGGCTGAACATGAGATTTGTGAATTCCAGTGGGGTCTAAATCTGGGATTTATGCACCTAAAATGTCAGGAGTCCCTTTGACTCTAGCCCATCGTGCTTATCTCAATGAGGAATCAGACTTTGGTTGGGGACTTGAGGCAGTTCTTTAATATGAAAAAACATAAAACACAATAATTTTCACATAAAAGGAAAAATGTTTCCCCAGTTCTGATTTTTTTTTCCTAATGGTGAAAACTGAGAACCACATATTGCAGCTCAGGAGAGAGAAGGTCAAAGTGCATTTTCAGTTTGCTGCATTCACTTTGAATCCCATCCTTGTGATAAGTATCACTCACTGTGGGGAGACCTTAGAAGGAAAAGGAGTTTTGTGCAGGCATCAGCGATGGTGGTGGTAGGAAGGGGGACATCAATGGGGGAGGAACAATAGTCCAAACAGTCGGTTAACAGGAATTGAAGGTTGTTCTTTTGTTTCTGTTCTTGTTAGCTGGTGATTGATGTTCACTCTTGGGTGCACTGCTATTATATCAACATAATATTTTGCAAGTGTTATTGAGGTGGGGAGAGTGACTTGATGGAACTGTAGGGTTTTTTTTTAAGTTTATATTTGCAGGGGGCTGAGAAGGATTATTAAAAATTAGGCTTATACTGATGCAGAAAACAAAGCAGTAGAGATCAGCCTGTGTAATGCAGAGATGGAAGCAGCAGTCATCAGTATTTCTATAACACTCAGGCCATGTTATGTATGGTTGGCCTCAGCTTAGGACTTTTTATTCAATGGTATCCATCATCCTCTCTTCTAAATCAGAAACAATGCCTGTCCTTTAGTGGCTCCTCAGTTGATGATATTGATGAAATTGCTAATTTTCTCAGTAGACAGAATTTAGAAGTGTAAAAGGGATCTGTATTTATCTGTCATCAAACATCACATCATCTGTCAGTCACATGTTGCCCCAGGTACTGGGCAAGCTGTTAGTCTGTTACTAATTTTAGCTTGTTTTTATTCAGCATGGCTTGTTTTCTTGGGTCACTAATTAGTATATTTTTTTATGGCTCAAAATATGTCCATCTACTGTCCTGAAAATTGATTTGTTATGTTTGGGGACCTTCATATGCTAGCACATATGTTTCACAGCTGCTAATATGTTTAGCTGGTCCCTCTAACATTTTGTGTAAGATGAAGGGAGCAGTAGTTTGATTATATTTATATAGAGGTCACCCAGCAGTTACAATCATACTTAAGATGATGGTGGTGAGGTGGAATTGCACTTCTAAACACCTGTTGGATTTGTTTTCACATGCTCAAAAAAGCCTACACATTTCATCTTCTGGGTCCAATTTACCATCCTCTGTCTTTTGTCCAAAAGAAAATTTGAGCAACGTATATTCTGAGTTCTGTGAAGGATTGAAAAAGACATTATTTTCAAGTTAATGCCTGAAAAGTGTGCAGAGACTTGGGGGGGAATTATCTAAAAAATTATTGGAGGCCTGATTGAGGTTTCTTTTGAGGATTTGGCTCTAACTTATTTTAAAATACCACATTCTCCACTCTGTTGTACCAGTTTTATACTGATAGTGAATGGAATGCATTGGAAGGTTTGGGTGAATTGGAAGCTGCTTCTGCTGCTTTGTAACATTGACTCCAAAGGCGTCACACTGGTATAAAAACACATTAATGGAATGTGGAGTCAGGCCCATCGTTCCACCCAGATTTTAACTATCCAGGAAATTAGCAATGCATTCTTGGCCAAATGAAAAGAGAAACAAGTTTTTTACCCTGAAGCTTGATGCCATGTAGCAGTTACTCCTTTTTCCTTTGTATATTCATTCAAATATTCAGTAACAGATTAAGTGCAACATTCTGAAAATTAAGCCACCAACATGAAGTTGGGTGTACTCCAGGAAGAAGAGGGGCTGTGTGTTTATGTGTTTGTTTGTTTGTTTTCCAGAGATTCTTTCACTTGGAACCACAATAAGACTTGACCTCAGCATCTGAGGGATATGAAATTTGTATGGATCCTTTCTCCACACTAGCTACATTTCACAAGGGTCTGTCACAATTGCAGTCCATGTGCTGTCTATAGTGTAGGGATTTCGGCTTCCTATCGTCTCTTATTGAGTGATTCTTATCCCCAGGGACAGAGAGTGAGTGAGGGAAGCTGTTGCTCCTGTGCCAGCCAGCAGAGATGATCAGGCATAGAAAGAGTATGCTGAACCAGATCAGGTTATCTAATTTCTACTAAATCATAGGGAGAGTGGACTCTCAAAACAATATATACACTTCTTCCCTGTACCATGAACAGAAATTGCATTGGGTTGCTAGAAACTACTTACAGAATTTTATTGTATCTATCAAAATGACTAAGCTGAGTGAAGATGAAGTGTCCCAGTCTCCTGTAGGGAAATAACCCATGCAGAACAATGGAAACTGTTAAACTGAACTTGTGGAATTTGACAATTCTTCAATTTGTGTGGGTAGAAGGGGAGTGTGCCGTTTGACCTGTTCAAAAAGGCCAATAGTTCCAATTCTATAAGCCTTGGGAGATATTTTGGGAGAAATACTTCCTGTGGGGTCCCTTACTTCTCACCTGGCCACTCATGGTCCCATTATCTCTTGAGCAACCCTGCTGTTGCTGAAGACAGTATATCTGGGACTTGCTCAAATACAGGTACTCCAGGAACTTCTCCCCCATGCAAAGCCCCAACTGCAGAGGAGAATTTCAGTTTTCAGCATTGTAAATTCAAGGAGCAGCTTGGAGATTTCTATTTCCATGCAAACCACTCCCAAATTAAGGCTTTTAAAAACATTCCTATTGAGTCAAGTAATAGCCCTTACATCAGTGGTTGGAGGAGTTTAAGACTGCTCCCGCAGGTCTGCACCACAACAATGGGTTCACTCACTCATTGCAATGGTTCAATCTCGGGCACCTCAGTAGGCATGGGGTGGTTCAGATTAAGGCAGCCTATTAGTACATTGGCATACATAGAGCATTTCTCCACTTGTGAATGGGGAAAGAGGCAAGGAAGTTTTGAACCTTCTTTCAGTAAGCAAGCTGCTTTCTCTTGCCTACTTACAGGTGGAAGATAATGAGGGAGAAGAGTAGTAAGGAGGAAGGAAGTTAACAATCTTCATAGACTTTCAGAGGACAGGGAGTTTATTGCAAGGATAAACCTTCATCCTTAGAAGTAGATGTGGGGATGCTCCTTGCCAGAAGTGAAGTATTGGCTTAATTTGGTTGAGCAGAGCCTGAAAAGGAATTTAGCAAAGCAGTACTAGACAGACCTCATAATTCATTTCTGCTACCATTTCGAGATGTTTTCAAGGAAAGGAAGGCAGGAGGCCAATTTTCATATTCAGCTTCAGGGTGGATGCACTGATGAGTCAATGCACCCAACATTTTTAAGTGCAATTCAGCAGCTTGCCTGACAAGCAGTAAGTAATTAAATTTCATGTGTCTGGACTGTTTTTGTTGTTGTCCTGGGCTGCTCGTAAATAGTATATTTCCAGCCTGCACCTGACTCAAGAATGACCACAAGTTAATAAATGTTAACTTTCTGGCTACAGAGTTGATGTCCTTTGTGACAAATGGGTGAGTTACTCCAGAAAAGGGATACATGTGAAATGTATGTGTAACCCTTCTGCCCCTCTGTTGGGGCAAAAAAAGGCGGGGTTCAGTATCCAGGGTTCCTTCTCAAAAACAATGCAAAAAACCCTCGAGCCCCCCACCCCCCCCCTGGGACAACCACCTACCACCCCCGGGCGCCTCTAGCAATCTAGGAGGCAAGCACGGCACGCTGCAAGCACGAAGTCTGACAAAAAAAAATTAAAAAAGGTGGAGGGAAACAATGAGAGACACAACAACAGACACCACAAACAGGACTATACAAAAAACCTCAAGCAAATTCCTCACTGTCCTCAGGTTAGTCCAGGTCTTAAAAAGTCCAACAACAAAAAAAAAGTCCCCAAAAGTCCAAAGTCTCCGTCAGTTCCCCCACCACCAAAGAGTTCAGAGTTTTACCCCCAGCCTGGGTGGAAATGGGAAATGGGGGGAGGGGGGGGCTACAGGGCCAGGGCCGGGCCCCCGCCGCTGCCCCCTTCTCCTGCTGAGTTCTGCTGCAGCCTTCACACACCACACCACCACCACTCCACCTCAGCCACCTCCTCCAGCAGACCCGTGAACCGCCCCCACCCCCCCCCCCACACCCCACCACACTGCTCACACTGCCCATCCAAAACTGCTCTGCTGCTGCTGCTCTGCTTCTGCCAGCTGCTCTTGATAGATCCTTCAGGCTCTCTCACTCCACTTAGCACACTCAGTGATCTTAGCTTAGTTTAGTTAGCTTTTTTAGTAGTTTGTACTAGTACCAGAGACCCCCACCAATTCAGGTTCAAGTGAATTCAGAGGTCAGCAGCCTCTCTAAAGGTCAAAGGATTCAAAATTAGTTTAGGAGAGACAAGAGAGAGGAGAGAGGAGGTGTTCCAGGCCCTCAAAGCCAGGGGCCCATACCATCAGGTACACACACACAGTCCCCAGCCTCTCTCTCCCCTTCTGTCTGGGTCTTTGGAACCCTGTCCTTGTCTGTTATTGTAGTATTTATCATGGTTGTCTGTCATCTCCTCATCAAATTCATTCATCATTCACATAATTAAGGTAACAGCCTTTTTTTTTTTCCTGCCCCAATAACAAAGAAATTGGGGATTCCACAGTGTGAAAATAACCTTCCCATGCTGCTGTGTGTGGTGTTATGTGGAGTGGGTTTACCAATGCAATGCATCAAAATAAATTCCTTCAATACCACATCATGTGTATGTACCACCAGATGTCAGATATGTAATGTATATAGACTCTGTTTGATGTAGTTTGGAAATTCTACCTGCTTGCAAAGATCCCTTAAATCATATTCTTATGGACGACTGGAATCAATCACAAATCTTCCAAAGGCCATAGTTCTTTAAGTTATCCAAACCTCCCCACACAGAAGCTCGTGTACAAAGAGGATGTGATCCTCCACTCAGTTTCACAAGTCTAACTTGTTTTAAATCAACAGAACTAGACCAACCCAAAACCAGTGTAACACAAGTGGAGTATGTGTTCCAGACTCTTTAGAATGCTTCAGGGATGAAAGAAAATGAGCGAGAGAATGATTATCAAGATCAAATCAGCATGTGAGTGTTCTATATGTGATAGCAATTAAAGTATTTATTTGTAAAAGCCAATAGCTCTTCAGTGTATAATCAACCAATGGGAGATTATGTTGATCATGTAATGATTCCAAATTTGTGTAATTGGTTTTGTGTGTTGTTGGATATCTTGCCAGGGATGTTGTATGGGTGGAACTTCTCTGGAGTAGGTCTCACCTGTTTGTTTCCATCTTCAGGAAGATTGGCTCTCTATCATGCCCTGGGTGTGAAGTTAATCTCTCATCTTTCAAAGAGATTTTATTTTTCCAGCTTTCATCCAGACTTCTAATTGCTATTACTTCAAACAGGACAAGAACTAGGCAGATCAGATATAATAGATGGTCGAAGTATAAGCCAAGAAGGAGTAGCAGCAAAGAAAAAAAGTGTTTTAAACAAGATTCTCTGGTAAAAATGCCAACAAGAAGAGGAATATCTGGACACCAGAAATTAGTCACTTTGGTAACAAAACATCCATAGGAAACCATTCTCAGCACAAACAATAAGGAGGTGAGCAAGTAAAGCTCATATGCTTGGAGAAGCAATAATAAAATACAAACCACTCCTAGCCAAAGATATTTTGTTTTGTTTTTTTCAAGCTCTCAGATCTAATAACCAATTTTATAAATGTTAAAACAGTAAAACTTGGGCTAAGTGATGTAATTTAACTGGGCAAAACTACATGGAAAAACTGGGCTAAACATAATGCATACATGTTTATTCTATATTGGGATTATACATTTGTATTTTGTTTATCCAATATATATGCCAATAAGTGGACAGTACAATACTCTATTACATTTGCTGTTAGGTCAAAACTTATCATTCAGCAAGGCGATGGATCTTTTCTTAAAAAAAAAAAAAGCAAACACAGAACTTAATTGATAGTGAATGTTTAATTCATTTTTATAAAAATCAATAGTGTTCCTCAAGGGGATAAAGGTGAATTAATTCATTTATCCAGATCTTTAAAGCTGATGCACAGCAAACATGAGACGTTTAACACAGGTTAAAGAGTGCTTGTCAAGAAGCCTACAAGTTAGTGACATCATCTTGATTTGTTTGATTTCTTAGCACTATTAAGATAATTTAATACAAATTATCACTGTATCACTTCAGAGCAGGAGGATCTTGATGATTTCATCCTATCCACTGAGAGCAGGCTTCTATTTTTACTTGTCGCCTGCTATTCAGTAGTAGTCACAGCTCACAAACAAGCAAAATTCAAAAGACAATGCTTTTGAGCACAGATTGCTCATGGTAGCATGTGATAGTAGCCATTTTGATCTTGAAGATATTAAACACAGAGAGAAGCAGAGAAAAGAAAGAGGATACTGAGTAATAATAAGTGTCCCAAAGTGCATGAGGCACTTTATAAGGCTGTAATTAGATATTTTTCTAGTCTGCAGAGCTTGAGATCTAAGTAGACACAAATATATGAGGCTTGTAAACACAGAAGCAAGTGATGGAGGAGATATTTAACCTGAGTCCACAATTCTGGAAGTGTTTTCCCATTCCTTCCCCTGCTCCTTCCATCCCACGTTTTCTCTCCAGCCCTTGCCCATTCACTGACTGAGTTACAAACCATAAAACAAGAAAAAAAATGAGTTAAACTGGTTTTAAAATGTATATAGAATTTAAATTTACAAAACTCCTTAAACTGCAACCTCATAGAAACATAGAAATGTAGGGTTTGAAGGGACCTTGAGAAGTCTTCAAGTCCAGGTCCCTGCTTTGTGTCAGTTCTATATGTAAACTAGACTACTGCTGACAGATGTTTACCTAACCTGTTTTTTAAAACCTCCAGTGATGAGGGTTCCACAACCAACTTTGGAAGCCTATTCCAGAACATAACTACTCGTCTATTCCAGAGCTTAACTCCTATTCCTGTGAGTAAATATACACACACGAATAGCCATGAGATTACTCGTGAGTGTGTTTGCAGGATCAGAGCTCAACACAAGAATTTTATATTAAACAACATTTAAGGACTGAAATAGATTTTATTGAGAGTTAAGAACTTTTCCATATAAGCAATTGCTATGGTTACCATAGGGATGTTATGAGAGAGGCTGTGTGACTGTGGACAGTAGGGGAGGTAATTCATGAGACAATTTTTCTATTAAGATTGAACCCATCATAAAATGTTCAAACAATTTTGAACAACAGGTTTTTTTAAATTGTTTTGTTCATAATTTTGAATCAGGGAAGGACAGGAGCTAAGTTTGTTAAATAAATTTCTTCCCTGCTAATGATTCATCCCAGTTCTAGAGGTGAACATTGAAATTCAGTGCTAGGCAGATCCCTGCGCATAAGCACCCATAAAACGTAACAAGAAAAAAGTGGTGAAGTTCAGATAATGAAAATTCACAACTATGGAAAATGTTCTTTAAAAGGGCAGGAATTAAAGCAAAGATGCCCCGATCACTCTTAAAAGATCTTACATGTTTGAAGTATAAACAGATTACATTTCTCACACAGGACTAATGTAGTTATACTGTGTTACATTTTTGTGTGGTTTAGCGATTAGAACCAGGATAGACTTCTATACCTGTCTCCTCCACTGTGAACTTGGACAGTTCACTTAATATATGCATCTCCATTGTTTAAAATGGGGAAAATATCTACCTTTCCTGGGCATTATATGGTGCAATAATGGTCAAAGTAATTATGCATAAATTGCACATTCTTACACACATATATTCAAAGTTTTGGTCTCATTCTGAGCATTTGGCCTTGGGTTCCATTTGATATGCAGGTGTGATAGAAAGGTATGCATGATTGTTACAGGGCATGATACTATTCTAGCAGCTAGCTAGAAATTACAGTATGAAAGCATTTAATTGATTCAGTCTCACCCTCAAAATAACAAACATATCAGGATCTGACAGTTCTGTTCCTTAAGAATACAGGATCTGATTCAGCAAAGTACTTAAGCATGTGCTTAGATTTAATCACACAAATAGTTCTACTGAGCTTCAGTGGGACTACTTGCATACTTAAACAGTTCCTAATGGTATGTCTACATTGCAACTGGGAGGTGTGATTGCAGCACATGTAGCCACACCGAAGCTAGGTTTGATAGAACCAGCTCACTAAAAATAGCAGTGAAGCTGCTGCAACATGGTGGCTGCCCAAGTACAAGCCCCTCTGGGACTCTAGGTACATATTCAGGCAGCTAGCCCATGCTGCTCCTTCAGATGAGCTGTCTCAGTCAAAGCTAGATCAGGTATGCCTACACGTGCAGTAATTGCACTCACAAACATAGGCGCCGACTTATATGGGGCTCTCCCAGACCCCTGCCCCAACTGCCCCCAGAACCTCCACCCCTATCTAAGCCCCACTGGTCCTTGTTCCCTGGGACCTCAGCCCCTATCTAAGCCTCCTTCTCCTTGTCCCCAACTGCCCCCTCTTGAGACCCCACCCAACTTCCCCCAGGACCGCACCCCCTACCTGTCCCCTGATAAACCTCTTAGACTCCCATGCCTATCCAATTGCTGCCTGTCCCCTGACTGAACCTCTGCCCCATCCAACTCCCCCTGCTCCTTGTCCCTTGACTGCCCCCCAGAACTCCCTACCTCTTCTCCAACCCCCAAACTGCTTACTGTGCCCCTCAGACCAGCGTATCTGGCTCCATGCAGCTCCAGACAGTTGCTGCCATGCTCCCCATGGAGCCCACAGCCCTCTCCCACCCCCAGCACCTGCCTTCCAGATTTGAACACCTCAAAATTCAGGAGTGCTCAAGCTCGGTTTGGGCAGCTCATTTCTCCCAAACTGCAAGGTGCCAACTGAAGGTGTTGGAGAACAGAGAGATCAGGTGGCCTCCTAATGCCTGGAAAAGAGACAAAGGCCGGAGGAGACTTCTGGGAAGTGCAGGATGCTGTGATGCTTTGGAACATCTCCATACAAAGCCAGTCAGGACTCTCTCGGAGCATACTGTCTCCAGGGCAAGAAGCTTACACCTTCCTGGGTCTGAAGCATGCCCTTCCACGTCATGCACTTTCCAAAGTGAGTCTGCCCAGGCTGGTCCTGGGGCAACCAGCCCCAACTCTGCAGTCAGATGTGACTCTCAGCCAGACAGTAAAACAGAAGGTTTATTAGATGACGGAACACAGTTTAAATAGAGCTTGTTGGTACAGAAAACAGAACCCTCTGTCAGGTCCATCTTAGAACCAAGTTCTGGGTCTCTCCCACAGCCAGCTCCAAACTGACACTTCCTCTGGCCTCTGTGTCTCTTCTGGACAAGGAGGCCACCTGATCTCTTTGTCCCTAACACCTTCAGTTGGCATCTTGCAGGGGAAACTGAGGCACCCACACAGTATTCAGAGAAAATATTAAGAACATTCCCACTTCATCACAACAGATGCAACAAAATATAATACTGTATATTGAAGTAGGCAAGTGCTGCTTCTGACTTTCCACTTTTAATTGACCCTTGTAATCTTGTGGCACTATGCTCACAAACTGTCATGAAGACATACCATAGGTGCCTTATTGAGTCTTTACCACAATGCTGGTGTTTTGGATTTTATACATATCATGCTTTGGATGTTTCAGCAATAAGCCAGTTATTAATCATTTTTGATACCATACTTTAGTATATGTACACAAGTATGAATGTTACACAGATCAAAATGTTGTGATTTCTAGATTTAGAAATCAGCAGCATAGGTAGATGAATTCCATAAACACAGCGATTCTAATTTACATTTCAGAAAACAATAATCTTATAATAAAACCAGCATTTAGTGTTTAATCCTGTAGTTCTACTGGACCTGAATACATTTTTTCAGAAACTAATTATATAGCAACATAGTTTAATAGCCTCTAAGATTAAAACGGTTTCCCAAAGCAACCTTCCAACATTGTTTCAGAGCAAAGGTGCTATACTGCCCTAAGACTAGAGCTTTCTGTATCATTTCTTAGTTAGTGATCTTTACTTAGACACTTTATTTACAAACTTAACTCAGTGTTGTTGTTTGGCAACAACTTGATTTTTCTCCATACTATACCACTAACAAATAAATCACCATCGTAACACAAAGACTGCAGTTAATCTAGGAAGCTTTTGTCATTTTAATGTTTAGTTGCCCATATTAAGTTGATTTTATATATAGAGAGAGAGACCCTCTATTAAACTTTCACAACATTTAGATACTTTATTGTATATCCATCATACCTTGTGGGAAAGCAAATATGATGAAGACAAAAGGTTGTGAAAGGCAATTTAAAGTGCCTCTTACCTCAGATATGAGTTTGGATTTGACCCTTTGTCTTCTAATAGTGAAAATATGTCAGAAACTTAACTTCTAATAAAACAAAGATATGTCAGAAAATTTTAACAAACCATACTTTGGATTTAAATGTTTTGAGTTCTCTAAAGAGAATTCAAATGCTGAATCCATTTCTGCAGCACTGTAATATAGCTAGGATGAGTGGTATTAATCAAGGGAAAACGAGAAAGTTAAGAGGATATCTGTGGGTTCTGAGTGTAACAAATAGCGCAAAGTCCATCCAGATCTTCCGTATTGATAGGAGAGCCAGCTAGAGCTCTGCTTTAAGAGTCTGCATTATATACAAAAAGAAATTCACCAAACTGTCCTCCTATATCTCACCAGTTACAAACATTCAAGGGCCAATTTTCAAAGACCCAGAAGGTTTGAGGCATGAAGTTACTATGATTACATGGTCTAATGTCGAGTTAGGTGACTTCTGTCTTCTTGCATTATTAAATCCCAATACCCATACTCACTTGGAGAAATTGTGTATGATATAAAAAAAATAGGTACACAAATGCATACCTAACATTTAGAAAATCAGACCCTCTGTGCATAGCTATAAAAAAAAATACCCTTAAATTGAAAAGCCATTAACCCCTATAATTAAAGGAACATGTTCACTTAAAGATCTTGGTTAGGTCACAAAGCTAAGTAGAATATGTTAATAGTAAGTTATTGATCTGGTTTGATCTTTTTTATTGCCTGTATAGTGAAAATATTTTTTTTCTTATCTACAGCACGTTTTGTTGAGCCTTTGACCCATAAAATTGGCCCAATATCGTTAGCGAAATGCTACCATCTGTCTTTTAAGAAACATTGCAGTTTTGTATAGTCCCTTGATATACTGTTACTTTGCTCTGACATTTTATGTTCACTAGTTTTAAAACTAATTGACAATGTACAATAATTAGTAAATGGTCAATCTGACACGTGGGCAAAAAAAGCCAACAAAAATTAGTACTAAAACCATAAGATGCCTGTGCACGCAGACTAAACCAACAGTATATTAAACTAGGACCTTTTCTTTCCAGTGACCACAATTCATCGGCTGCATACCTTTTTTCCACCTCAGAGATCCAGGCAGTTGCCATCACAATTGTCTTCCCTGTGGCTTTTAAATCAATATTGATCTAAGAGCTTTGTAGGTACCCACACTGACAACACTACAATCACCACCTTTTCTTTTTAATTTCCTTGAGTAAGTGGAACTTTAGCAATTTAAAACTGCATGTGAGCGGCCTCGTCATGACTAATAGGTCTCTTGGACATGCTGGTGTCTGTGGAAGAGCACCTTGGATCTTCATCCTAATGTCCCTGAGTGTTCTGTGATGTAGTGGTAATTATAGAGGTCAGTGAATGTCTTTATGTCAGACTTGAGCAAATGTGTTGGGCTAGTGTGGAAGGAAAGAAGACATTTCAGTGATTCAGAAAAAGAATATATGAATCGAGCATACTTCAGGAAAGAAATACTGAGTAATACTATAATTTTATATCTAGCCCTTACAGGATGTCCACTGTATTCAATACAATGCCCAGACATTCAAATAATCTAGAGGCAAGGAGAGAATACAGGCTTATTTTGCTTGACACTAGTTTGATTTTACTTAGAGCGAGAGATGAGAAATGGTTTTCCTGCTCTGCAAGAATCTGACACTTTTTATATTTTCCCCATCTAAAATGGGGGAGGTCAATCTTTACAATTTTTCATTAACTGAAAATAAAAATAATCAGGGGTGGGGGATAAATTAAAATGCTTCTTTCTTATAACTTTCATTTTGACTAAAAATTAAATTAACTTCCATTACATCTACACTAGCAATTGTACATGTGTGCATGTACCATAACCCTCCTATTATGCACACCTAAATCCCAAAAGCATGTGTGCGGTTGGGGTAAGCTAGCTATGTGGTGGGGTCAAGCTGTGACATGGCCCCATGCCAGTTTTCAGTGTGTAGGAAGTAAGGGGCAAATACCAGATAGACCATATGTTGTTGAATTTCAATAGTCCTTCTTCCCCATTCCCACAATGCACTGAATCCTTTTCCTCCTTATCCTTACACAAACTATAAAGGTTCCTGTCCCCATCTTTTCACCAGTAGTGCTGCACTGACCACATAAGAACAGCTTTCAGCTGCACTCAGTACAGGTGAATGTGGATTTTGCTCCAAGAGCAGGTGTCTGGCCCAGTAACCACACCTGGGTGCTGATCAATGTGTGGCCTATCAGTCAACAAAAGGACAGATGTCCCACCCTGCAACCCTATCACAGAAAAGTCCAAAATGCTTCCTGGAGTGGGAGCCATATAAGCCCAGGGGAGGAAATAGGAGTAACCATTGCTTGGAATGTGCTGTGAAGTGCCATCAAAAGATAGAACAAGATGAAGTGAACAGGTGAAGTTTTGAGAAAGAAGGTAGATGTACATTAATTTCTGTTTTTGTCTTAATTTTATACTAGATGGGAGGGTGGGGAGAAGAGGTAGGGCTTGAGAAGGGGAGCGCTTGGTGGGGAATAGGATTCCTTTTGAAAATTTCCTTGGATGTCGAGATATCGTGATGATGGCCATGGTATCAGACAGACCCATATGTTGGCACTCTTGCGTCTTTTAGCACCATCTTCCTCCCTCTGGAATTGATATTGTCAAAATGTTTTCCAATCATAAGGTATTTTCAGGCCATGTTATTTTGCAAAATAAAGTTAAGGATGATATTGTGGTCAGGCATTTCTTGGTGGCACAAAGATGAGGAAGTTAGAAGTTATGTCCCCACTTCAGCTTCTGTTCAGAGATTAGCCTGAGTTGGAGTCCTTACAATCAAAGACCAATCCTTGTGAAAGCCATTAATTACTCTATGCTTCACCTTCTCTACCAACCAGTCACAAACCAGGAATGTGAGCATATGCAGCTCTCCCTTAATGAATGGGTCAGCTGGTGCACCTCCCTGGACACTTAAGAGCTGCTGAAGTATCAAGATAATCCAGGCTGATTTGTCTGACTAGACCTTTGCGAGGCAATTCCCTCCCATAATCTCCCAGTGTGATAATGCACTCTACAGTACACCACTACAAATGTAGATGGAATAAACTCTAGCAGAGTTTAGGTCTTTGTCCCGCTAGAGTGGTTAGTCTACATAAGTCTGAGCTAAGACATTTATTTCCATAGCTCAAGGGTTCTATTACTTCCAGTTAGGGGAAGTGGTCCTTTAGCTCAAGTAATGCCACTGTTTCTAGCTAGGAGACTTAGTTGTTTATGGGAAGCAGTAAATGCTCATGCTTCTAGTCCAAAAAATCCTGAATCCAAACTCTGCTGATGGCCCAAGCAGGGTTGGTTATACAAATTTATGGTTCAATACCACCATTTAGCCCTAAGTATATACAGTAAAAGTAATTATGAATTTATGTCTCTATTTGTAGCTGTCAAAAACAACTTCTTTAAAGAAGCAACTACTATGCAGTTAGCACCCTGGAAATTGCAATGAGGAGAACATGCATTCTAGACACTTTCTTTATTAGGATTTCATTACAAAATATTCCTTACTCTATTGTGCAATGCAAAGTGTGTGACTCTCAATTATTCTTCATTCTTAATATCCATATCCATAAAATATATAATAAAGATACAATCAATTCTACTATTCAGATCTTAAGTAGCAGGGGGCAAGAGCGAAAGTTTCTCATAAGATAACCCTATTTGGAATAGTAAATTTTATGAGGTTGTCACTGGTATTTTGCGACCTATGCCACTTTTAAGGAAAATATGAAGACTGTGCATCATTTTGTCAAGAGTTGCTGCCAAAATAAAAAATCAGCTTTCTGTGCGCCCAATAGAATCCCTTGTATTGGACAAAAAATAAGTTAGGAATGTTTAATTCACTTGGGTTTGTGATGCTGGTAGATCAGGTGCCAGCTCACTCAAAGGTCTCCAGTACTTACATAGAGTATTCCTCATTGTTTACTAATTTCAGTGCTGCAAATTTAATGTGCATAATTAGTAAACAAATAGTCTTTGTTAAAAAATGTGGTGATGCCTTTTTTAAATGGTACATTCTGGTTCACATAAAAGTGGATGATTGTGTGCTAAAGATAAAAAGATTTTAATGAAAAGAATAATTGATATAAAATACACAGTAAAAATGTTCTCACATTTTATTACCACAGTGAGGAAATGTTCGACCAATGCTTGCTTGTTTGAGTATTTAAAAAGACTTGGCCTGACTTTGGTCTCCCTTTCTCTGATCTAAATTAGAGGTAGCTTCACTGGTCAATAGTATTTTGCGATTGTAAAATGGGTGTAATTATCACATTTAGGTATAAATTTTGACATTCTAACTAGTAATCAAAAGTGTTTTTATAGTTAGATATCAAAGGAAGGTAATTCAATGTTAGTATGAGTACCTTAATTTCTTTCATTTCCTTGCTTTTATATATCTAACTATATACCCTTAATGCAACACTAAAGGGTAACTTTTGGCATTTAATAACTTTCCTCATCCCAAGGGAACTGTAACCTACTTTTTTTTCTTCAATCTGATAATGCCTGACTTGATTTATTCCCTCCCCCAAAGAAATATTTTACTAGCCCCCAAAAAGGAATTAATCTTATCACAGACATACATGTTTAGCAGTGTATCATAGAAGTTGTAAGGTATTTTTTTTTCAGCAAAACCAATTTGGCTTGCAATGTCAAAGGCTCCTCTCCCTCCATGCTGTGGAATTCTAATTTGTCTAGACTATAGTAAACTCCATTAGGGAAGTCATGCAATTTCTAAGGTGGTAAGCAGACTGCCATGTCTCATTTAGTTCATGCCTTGTTAGGTGCCCACTGAATAGCTGTACATGTGTAGCTGTTCCCGTGATTTTCAAAAACAGTGAAAAAAAGATGAGATAGGAATAGTGTATATAGTTTCTTTGTAATACTCAGAGTTTGGGGTTTACCTCAGCACATGACGTAATCTACTATGCCAGCACATGACGTAATCTACTAGTAAGATACTAGTGTATCTTTTCCATAGTGCTATGGACAGTCCTTGTTGATGACTTTTGCTGGCATAGTAGATTACGTCATGTGCTGAGGTAAACCCCAAACTCTGAGCAAACTCTTCCACTAGTGTATCTTTTCCATACACTATGGAAAAGATATAAATTGCTCAGTGCTTTTAAGCTATACGTGCATTGTTTCTCAGATTCACATTTGATTATTTATTTCACCTACCTTAGCTATCATCTTTTGTATGTAGCAGTATGGTAAAATGTAATTGGAAAGTTAAAGTTTATTGTTTCAAATGTCAAACCTTTGATAAAGTTACATGTATCTAATCAAATATGTCAAACTCAGAAGCAACCTCATTCTACTTTGGACTCATAGTAAGTAGAATGATCAGTACCACATTACAGATGTGCACATTATATTCTTTACTATAGATCAATACTCCTGAAGTGCATTGCTTCTTAGAGGCCAGTGGAGCTTTCTCCAGCAGGCCCCAGAATTTGAACACTAAGTGGTAGGGGAATTGAGGTATTGAGAAAGTTGTCTATGAAAGAAGATTTTTTTTTCTCTTAAGGTGGCTCCCAGAATGCAATAGTTGGAGAACCACTGTTTTAGTGTTGCTTTTATGATTACCTAGAGTGGTTTGGTCTAATGTCACCTCAAACTACACCAGCTGTTCATAGTTCTGAAAGACTGTACCATCCCAGGATATCTGGATTTTTTTCTGAGCCTCACAGTATTTCAGGTGGGAGGCACACACTTGTCTTACTAGTGTAACATGTGTAACAACATTCTCCAAGAACACTCAGGGAGCCAATTAGAATGTGCTCAGTGTCCTCAAATCTTTCTGACTACATGACAATGCAAAGATCATCTTCATATGTGAATCTTCACACACCAGGAATTCTGATCTACATTTGTAGAAACATTATTTAGAAAGCATGATAATACTGAACTTTGGAACAATCCATTCTGTTGAAAAAAGAACAGGAGTACTTGTGGCACTTTAGAGACTAACAAATTTATTTCAGCATGAGCTTTCGTGAGCTTTCTATGAGTCATCTTAATTATCACTTCAAAAGTTTTTTTTTCTCCTGCTGCTGATAGCTCATCTCAATTGATTAGACTCCTCCTGTTGGTATGCATACTTCCACCTTTTCATGTTCTCTGTACGTATAAATATCTCCTGTCTGTGTGTTCCATTCTATGCATCCGAAGAAATGAGCTGTAGCTCACGAAAGCTCATGCTGAAATAAATTTGTTAGTCTCTGAGGTGCCACAAGTACTCCTGTTCTTTTTGCAGATAAAATCTAACACTGCTGCTACTCTGAAACCATTCTATTGAGTAAGCTATCTACTTCTCTGACCATCCATCTTGACAAAGAAATGTCGATCCTCAAGCAGGGAGGAGAGGACCTGGACTATCTTGCTATTTTTCAAAATTGTTGTCAATTTCCATTAAGTGCACAATGGTGTCATAAGCAGACAGTAGAGCAATACAACCCCTAAAATTTTGCATGTTTCAAAGCCATCTTCAATTATATTTATAGACCACATGATGGTATAATCTGGCATATTCGGGTTCATGTTGGATTGAACATTGACATCCAAAGAGCACACTGAGAAGCTGAAAAAAGTCAACTCCTGGAATTCTGTGCTCCAGAAATTGGCCAAACAAGATGGCGAGCTTGACCCCCAAACCATCCTCAGCAACCAGTCTCATCCTGAGCTGTTAGCTGCAGTGTACTGCCCCAGTATGGTAATGTGCAAGCCAGGCACACACAATTTAATACTGAACTTAATCAATCCTGTAGGATCATCACAGGGACTTCAAAACCAACTCACACTGTCATTATACTGCTTTTCAGAGATTGCACTAGCACCAGGGAAGCAGGAGACAAAGGAGAGACAAAACTGTTGTATGATCCAAGACACCAACAGGCTGGACACATTCTACCACCCAAGAGGCTGAAGTCCAGAAAGGGCTTTGCTTCTGAAAATTCCTTGCCTGAAAATACTACCATGGAAGGATACAGAGTAACAAAACCACAGAAAATGCCAGGTATCTCAGAGAACTTGGTTCTTTCAGAACCACTCCGTTCCAGCTCCGATCTCAAACGAAAACACTGAACTCTAAATCAAATGACAGCCTGGGTGGCAAAGACTGGTGACAATATGAAGCTGAGGAATGACCCCTAATGTGAATGTGGTGAGCCTAGGCAAATACTTGAACACTGTCTGATCCAGTGCTTCTGCCAATATCCTGTAAGCCTGAAGAACTCCTCAGGATAAATAACACCAGATCTTGGTGTGACCCAGGAATCTCTTAATGCCAACTGGCAATGGCACAGAGGGGGTACATAGGGGTTACAGCAGAGGTGGGCAACCTGCAGCCCACACCATTTTCCATAGCTTCCATTGTCTGGGAATGGTGAAACCGTGGCTGCTGGGAGCTGCAGGTGGCTGTGCAAATGTAAACAAATTGTCTGGCAGCCTGCCAATGGATTACCCTGATGGGCCACATGTGTCCCACGGGCTGTAGGTTGCCCATTACTGGGTTACAGGAATCTCCTGAGTCTGGTACATTCTAGGTCACGAAAAGAGTGTCATGTGAGGTCTTGAACAAAATCACTCTGGTCATTAATGTAATTGTGAAATGTATGCACAGATACTATGTAAGAAGCTATGTGTATTTATACTGCAGATATGTTCTTAATGCCTGCATCTGTGACTTCAGAGGGGCCCTGAAGACTTTCATCTTCTATCCTCAAATGCACAAAAGGCTTTCTAGTGGAAAGGCCTGATCAAAACCCATTGAATTCAGTGAAAAGAATACCATTGACTTGAATGGACTATTTAGCTAGCCATTAGTAGTATTTAGAAATTGATGAATTCTGAAACTATTTTTTAAAATATTTTTTTCATGTTTTAATTAAATCTACTTCATCTACATTTCTGCTCCTTTTGTGTTCACTTGTCTTGAATAGTATACGGAACATACTTCATTAGTACAAAGATTTGTAAAAAGCAAATTTAGAGCTTGAATACTCACCAAAATCAAGCTTAAAATTCCACAATTAACAATAGTATACATTTTGAATGGTTAATTTTGATTTTTATACTCAAATTTACAATTTGGATTTCACATTGTGTTTAGTAAATTACATGGATCAGAAGGTACAAAAAATGCCACATGACTTATCTAAGATTAAATTTGAATGTCAGATACTCTTGATTAACAGTTTACGAATGAATTGTAATCCAAGAATAATTCACTGAAGAAACTGATAGATCTCAAAGTGCTTCACAAAGAGGTCAGTATCATTGTCCTCATTTTATAGATGGGGAAACTAAAGAACACAGCAGTGAGGTGACTAGCCCAAGCAGACCCAGTGGCCAAGTGAAAAATAGAAAATCCGTGTCCCAGTCTGCTGCTCTAGATGCTAGATCACACTAGCATCTAGAACCAACAGGACTCCACTGGCCATCACATACAGTCCCCAGCTAAAACCCCTCCAGCGCATCATCAGGGATCTACAACCCATCCTGGAGAATGATCCCACACTTTCACAGGCTTTGGGTGGCAGGCCAGTCCTCGCCCACAGACAACCTGCCAACCTGAAGCATATTCTCACCAGTAACTGCACACCGCACCATAGTAACTCCAGCTCAGGAACCAACCCATGCAACAAACCTCGATGCCAACTCTGCCCACATATCTACACCAGCAACACCATCACAGGACCTAACCAGATCAGCCACACCATCACCGGTTCATTCACCTGCACGTCCACCAATGTAATATATGCCATCATATGCCAGCAATGCCCCTCTGCTATGTACATCGGCCAAACTGGACAGTCTCTAAGGAAAAGGATAAATGGACACAAATCAGATATTAGGAATGGCAATATACAAAAACCTGTAGGAGAACACTTCAACCTCCCTGGCCACACAATAGCAGATCTTAAGGTGGCCATCCTGCAGCAAAAAAACTTCAGGACCAGACTTCAAAGAGAAACTGCTGAGCTCCAGTTCATCTGCAAATTTGACACCATCAGCTCAGGATTAAACAAAGACTGTGAATGGCTTGCCAATTACAGAACCAGTTTCTCCTCCCTTGGTTTTCACACCTCAACTGCTAGAACAGGGCCTCATCCTCCCTGATTGAACTAACCTCGTTATCTCTAGCTTGCTTCTTGCTTGCATATATTAACCTGCCCCTGGAAATTTCCACCACTTGCATCCGAAGAAGTGGGTATTCACCCACGAAAGCTCATGCTGCAAAACGTCTGTTAGTCTATAAGGTGCCACAGGATTCTTTGTTGCTTTTATAGATCACACTGCCTCCTTGGTAGATTTTTTTTTAAAAACAAAACCTGAATACATTCATAGACACACAAAGGGGGAAAATTCATTGAATAAATTTATTCAGTATGAATGATCCTCCACCCCTAGTGATATTTCATTTTAAGCATCATAAATCTGCCCTCTTTATACTAGGCTCTAACCAGATGCTTTACACCAACCTTGTGATATACCTAGCATTTTCCTTTCTAACCTCATAACTTTTGGATCTCATGACATCTAAGGCTAAAAATGACCCAGCAGAATTGAGCCCCTATGATTTCAGTAAAGTTGACAGAACTGTTAGGTGTCAAGGATATGAAGTATGCATCTAAGTTGTTTTGAATCTATAAATGGTTCTGTCATTGACTGTCCTTTGGTCAGATCTGGATGTATTCCTGTGAGTGGTGTTCTTTCTTTCTTTCTTTAAAGCAGCCATTAATTTTCCACACTGAAGCTAAAAAATCAGGTGTCAATTCTTAACATTACCAGAATGATCAGGAACATCCTTTTTTCTCTATACTGTATAATACACCAGATATTTTGATTTTTTTTTTTTAAAAAATTCCCCAAAAATATCCTATGAACAACTTGTTTTAAAAAAAAAATGTAAAAACCCAGCAACTGAAAACCAAATGTTTAACATTTTCTGTTTTCAGTTAAAACAACAACAACACAACCTGTCTCTTTGATTTTTTTCAAAGAAAGTGCCTGCTGGACAATAAATTGCTGCTGAATTTTCAGCCAGGCTTCTGGATGATAGAAGGAGGGGAAATGGATCTAAGATAGTTCAGGGAACGTGAGAATTGAGATAAAAATATTCATAATAACATAATATTGCCTAATATTTTTTCCATCTTTCCCTGTCCCTCCTGCTTCCACCCCCGCCCCCCCAAAAAAAACTATTTTAGGACTTTTTGGTTTGTTTTTCAAATACATTTAAAATGAATTTTTAATATTAGGATATGACTCAATTATTGGGTGGGTAGTAGTTGGTTTAAAGGAGCACCTCTCACTACAAGCACTTTTAAATACTCACCTTAACAATAATATGTTTGAGGTGGCGGAAAGCACAATGCTGAAAATACAAAAGTGGGCAACCATAGCCAGCTAGCACCCGCCTTGTTTTGTGTTGCAGCTGTAGCATTATCCTCAAATGCTAATACAAGAAACATGCGTTAGTGGTTAGTCACTGTGTTGGGACTTAAGATATCCAGATTCAGTTTTCTGCTCTGCCTCAGGCTTCCTGTGTGGCCTTGTTTTGGGAAAGTCACTTAGGACCAGGTCCTCAAAGATATTTGTTTTCAGTGGGATTTAGGCGCCAAAATACCTTTTTTAAGGAGCGAGGCCTTAGTTTTTCTGTGCTTCAATCACCCATCCATAAAAGGGGATTTATATTAAAATCATAGTATTAGAAGTCCTAGGCACAGGCCCTGACTTTTGGTTTTCCCGGGGAGTGCTCAAACCCCTTCCCCAAAGCCCCACAGTCACTCAGCCTCATCCCACCCCCTGCTTTGCCCCCTCCACCTGCCATTAGCACCTCTCCACTCCCTCCCCTGAGTCCCTCCCGCCAGCCCCAGGATCCTGCCAAACAGCGGATTGATGGTGAGCCCCAGGGGGCTGGAACCTCTGTGGCTGGTGAGTGCTGAGCACTCCCTATTTTGTTTTTTATCCTGAGTGCTGGAGGCCCAGAGCACCCACAGAGTTGATGCATATGGCCTTAGGGACCAGGACAGGTAGGTGCTCTAAAACCCCAGAACAAAAAGATAGATCATGGCGCAATGAGCTTACGGGGGGCGGGGGGGCAGGAGCGGTGGGAACAAAACAAACAGATGGGTCCAGATAGATAGACTGACAGGGCAGTATAAGGAAATAATGAGACATGTGAGTCAGCAGGATAGGTGGTGGTCTCTAGCCAAGGTCTAGGTTGTGTTTTAGTCTTCATTTCCCTATCTCACCAGTGGTGTTGTGAGGATAAATACACACACACACTATAGTAATAGGAACCATGATACTATGCAGATCTCTGTGTGTTACAGTCAGTGGGTCCAGAGTTAAAATAGATTAGTAAGGGAAAGAAGAAAAGCAGAATGGTTGTGGCACATGAACAAAAGGAATGCTGATTCAGGAAGGAAAAGGTTTTGGAGAACTAGGTGTTCAGGTTAAACTAGCCCTTGGGCAGAACTAATTTGCCTGAATGATACTTAAGCAACAGATAATCCAAGCTGACACTGACCTTGCCAACATCACGGCCAAACCATTTTCACAAGGGTAAACTTTCCTTGAAAGAATGATTCCAACATAGTTGACATAGACATGGTTTCCATCAACCTAAGGCATGTTTCCTTTCTTATTCTACAAACAATTTGTGACAAATGCATAGGAATTTCCACTCCTCACTTCTTTGTTTCCCACTTTTTTCTTGTCTAAGCAATGAAATAGTACAGCTTCTCATTCCACATGCTTCTTTTTCAGGTTCGTCTTTTACTAGCTGAGCACCGGAGAACCATTGGTTATGCTTGGTGACCTTCCTACACGTACAGTTTTGGGTTTTATGGGATTTTTTTTCAGATCTTGTCACATAAAGCTTCAAAGTTTTGCCCTTTTCTTATTGCCCGAGAGAGCACAGTTGCACCAAGAGCACAGGAAATCAGAACACAAGCTTTTAGGATGATCATGTGGCAGAATCAGTATCACTGGTATAAGTGAGCTGAGCAGAGAGAATTTTCCCACAGAGACTGAAAACAGCCTTTCCTGTTGCAGTGCACACTGACAAAGAATGAAACTGTAGCCTTTCATTTTGATTGGGTGATGCGGGCTAGGTAGGTTTGTTCTTCCAGAATCCCTTCATTCCTCGTGTCCCTGCTCCTACCCCAAACCTTGTAAAGGCTTCACATTGTGGCAAATATTCTTTCAACCAAGGGCAGGTCTCCCCATAGAATCATTCAGTGAGCTTCCAAATACAGTTGAAGCACATTCCTCAACTGCTAACGTAGCCAGGCACTGAGCACAGTTCCTCCAGAGCTCTGTCATTCTCCAGGGATCAGAAACCCAATGGCAGAGATCAAAACTTAACCTTGGACTCCGATTGCCATTGTGCTGCCACTAGACAGTTGATATGACAGGTCGGTTATTTGATGACATACAAAATTAGGGATTGGACAAGCAAATGAAACGGTACAGAAATGTGTTTGCCTTTTCCAAAGACATAATTACTAACTTGACCTTGTTTATACTGTGCCACTAAAATGCCAGTCAAATCAGTTTTTAGAGGGTTAGCTAGATTTCAGCATGTTCAGATCAATGAGCGGAAAATCACTTTTGAAAGTCCTTAACTGATATTCCTGGTAGACATGAAAAGTAAGTCTGCACAGGTCAGAGAGCCATGCTTGCCTCTAAACTCCTTAAAGCTGATCACCTGGGATTACTTAGTGCTTCATATTTAAAGCTTTGTTTACAGTAAAATTAAAGCACAGGGAAATATATAAACTAACTTTTTGTAGACTAAATTATTTCTTTGGACTGTATTGTGTGGCCTGAATTGTAACAGTGAAGTGTGCTGGAAATGGGCTATAAAGCCTTTTATCTTTAGGGCAGTGGTGAATAGACTTTGGCCCAGGTTAGAGATCAAAAGTCACTACCACTTGACAGATGTGCATTGGTCTGTGTGTGCTGAGGTGTTTGTTGTTTTTTTTTTTTTGGTTTCCTAGAGTCCCCAATTTTCACATCACTATACATTGATGCTAAATAAATGATCAGTTTATTAATCTCAGCAGAAGCCAGTTTTGCATCAACATGGACACAAGGCTTGTGTCCACCCATAACGCTACATAAATAACACATAATCCTTTCTTTAATCACACCCCTCTCCACCTGGTATGGTAGCTATCTCCCTTATTTCCTTTTTTCCACCTCCTTAAATTATTCTCTTCCTCCTTTCTTACCTTTTTTTCTTCATTTCCTCCCACAGTTTTGCTGAAATCCTATAAGCTCACTCCTCTTTGCTGCTTCTCACTCTGACAATTTATTTATTTATTTATAATCAGCATTGTTTTAAAACTGAAATTACCTATTTTTTGTCAGCTGCCACCTTGCAGCAAGTGGGATAGGTCTTATTTTCACCTTTGAACTTTTCTGGCATATCTTCCAAAATTACATTGCACAGCTACCACCCTCCCCTGTGCAGGCTGAAAAATATCTCCTATGATTTGAAGGTGAAATGAATCCATTGGATCTGTGGGCACTCGGCACCTCTGAAAAGCAGACCACTGGGATACAAATTCAAACAGCAACAGAGATGTTTTCAGACTAGAGGGAGAATAAGCAACAGCTATAACGTGCAGAAAGTGAGACTGTGGCCTGGTCAGAGGCCAGAATAGGGAAGCAGACACAATACAGTGCTCTCTGTTCTGCAAGATGGCTGCTGATGGAAATATGGTAAGGCTATAATAGGTTATTTTGAATTTTAAATGAAACAAAAAGTATGTTGCAAAAATGTGATTTCTGTTCTTTGAGCTCTAGGTAAGATCTACTCATTGCCATAGAAAAGCTGGAACTCTAGTTTTTCTTAGCTGATATGTATTAATTTTGGATTCTACTTATACATTCTCTTTTAACATGTATTTGTCTCTCAATACAGCCTTTATCTTGCAAAAATCAAACAAATATTGAAGTTGCTTTTCTTTAAAGAACAAGACATAGAAGCAGAAATAATACTGTTACTGTACTAGAATCACTACACATCCACTCAAATGTGACAGTAGTCATATGCTTTCTTTGCACATAAATATCAATCTGTTTCCCAAAATTTTATTACTGTTTTGGATGGGTCAGTGCAACCATGTGCTTTTCTAAAACAATTCTGGTTCTCTTACCAACATACTCCCACTTTTGGGGGATTCTCAGCATACACAGATATTCTTATTATAATGAAATAAATCAAGGATCGGCAACCTTTGGCACGTGGCCTGCCAGGGTAAGCACCCTGGCGGACTGGGTCGGTTTGTTTACCTGCTGCATCCACAGGTTCGGCAGATCATGGCTCCCACTGGCCGTGGTTTGCTGCTCCAGGCCAATGGGGGCGGCGGGAAGTGGCAACCAGCACATCCCTTGGGCCGCGCCGCTTCCCGCAGCTCCCATTGACCTGGGACGGCGAACCGTGCCCAGTGGGAGCCATGATCGGCCGAACCTGTGGAAGCGGCAGGTAAACAAACTGGCCCGGCCCACCAGAGTGCTTACTCTGGCAAGCCGCGTTCCAGAGGTTGCTGATCTCTGAAATAAATAATGATTACTTCTAACTTTATAATATTTTCTAGGCTATTAAAAGGGCTTTTTTGTTGAAAGAACTAACAACACAGTAAAAGCTATATTATGTGCCACTTTATCATCCATAAAGCTCTATTAACCAGCATTTCTAATATCTCCCAATAGAAATCTTCAATCTAGTAACTGGGACTAGTATACTGCCCAGGAGGTTATGCAGTTGCACATTCTGCACTCTACTTTCCTGCAAAAGAGGCAGAAGACATGTAATCAAGCTGATATCATGGATTTATTAAAAAATGCAGTTTGCAATGTGTGTCAATGACCCTATCTCCTACACGTTCTACATCCACTATGATAATTGATGTTGATAATGATGACCCTGAGGCACTGCAAGATCCTGAAGTGCCTTCTGAATCATCAAAGAAAGATTAAATTATGTTCAGTATAGTTGTATTATTGTGTATTTTTAGTGATCTGGGTGTACGCCATGCGCTGTTCATAGTGATATGTAGTGTCATAAGATAACCTACTATATAGAAATCTTTACCTGTATACACCTAAGTCCTTCAAGAAACCAACCACTCTGCAAGTGAGTACCTGTATACTATTTTATACTTTCTTCCAGGGGTTGCCAACCTCTCGTACGCGGCTCGCCAGGGTAAGCAATTTTGGGAGTCCCTTCCATGATTTTCTTTTTTTGCAATACTATAGAATACTATATCTCATGGGGGGCCCCCTGTGGGGCCTGGGGCAAATTCCCCCACTTGCCCCCCCCCCTTCTGGGCAGCCCTGTCAATTGGTAAGTATAGCTCTTAATTAACCGGAATTTTTGACTAACCTCCACCCCCACCCCCATCCCTAATATACTGGATAACAAAGGTACAGTGAAAGCTTTAAGTTCTACTTAAATATGGTCAACTTCCACCATATCCCTGTGAGTCCACATATGTCTTTTCTTCTCTGTATCAAATTCACTGTTCTTTCCTTTTCTAGGGTCATTTCTTATTTCCTTAAAATTCTTTTTGAGGTGTTTTGTCCATTTACTTCCTCAACTCAGCTTCTGATCTAAATAGCATGACACCTTCCTTATTTCTTTCTAATGCTGCTAGATGTAGAGAGCATGTCTAGGAAACTCTTGCTATGTGAGAATCAACAAAGTCAAAATTTTCTCCTGCAAATTAACAGGAAAATGAATTTTAATTTAATTTATATCGTCTGTTGATTTCCCCACTCCCTCCCCCACTTTTTCAGCCTAGTCCACTTCTGAGTTTAGACTAGTCACGAGCTATGCAAGGCAACCTTTAATTAATGTGAGTAGGGAAAAAAAAGTTAGTTGTGGGCAAATTATTCTATAACTTTTTTATCTGAAAACCACGCAGTGCTTATTGAACCTTTCTCTGAAGCAGCTTGTACTAGCCACTCTCAGAAACAGAATATTGGATTAAATAAGACAATAGTCTGATCCAGTATAACAATGCTTAGCGTATGTCTACACTACAGAGACTGTACCAGCATAGCTATGTTGCTAGAGCTATGTTGGCATAACCCTGTAGTACAGACACAGCCTAAACTAACGGAAGGGTTTTTCTTTTTATGTAGAAACACCATATTTCCAAACAATGGTAGCTAGGTTGATGGAAACATTCTTCCACTGACATAGCCATGTCTACACTGGGGGAAGGGGGGGAGGGTGGACTGAAATAGCTACAAAAGTCAAGGTTGTAGATTATTTACACAATGTAGCTATGTCAACCTACATTTTAAGTACAGACCACACCTTATATACCTGGCTGTGTTCTCACACTTTCACTGCTAAGACCCAAGCATAGCCTGGCAGTAATGGAAGTCATAGACTTGGGCTACATATAAAAATTGTAGCTGCGTAGCAATGTGGGGTCTAGGGTATGAAAAAACACATCTCTGAGCAACATAGCTATGTGGACAAAATCCCCAGTGTAAATGAAGCCATAGCTATCAACATATGGGGAGGTGGTTTTCCTACACCAGAAAAACTCCTTCTGTCAATGTAGGTTGCATCTACACTAGGGGGACTGTGCTGGCATAGCTATGATGGCATAGGGTCTGTAGTGTAGATATAGCCTTAGCTGTATCCTGATAGCAGGCTGTTCTCCTCTCCCTCCCTGCCAGTGCTGTTTTTCTCTTTGGCTTACTTCAAGTATGTTTCAGTCTTTTTATTCAGTTTGAATCACTTCCTGAAGCAAATGCCATAGGTATACTATAGAACTATACCGCCATAGCTCCAGTGCTGTAGATATACTAGCATAACCCAACAGCGTAACTGCAGCCTACACTGATGATGGGCCTTTTCCATTGGCATAGGAACTCCACTTTCCTGAGCAATGGTAGCTAGGTCTACAGAAGAATGCTTCTGTAGGCTTAGCAGCGTCTACACTAGGGGTTAGGTCAGCATAGCTACATTGGTTGGGGGTATGGATTTTTTTCACCCTCCTGAGTGACATACTTATGTCAAACCTAAATTTTTAAGTTTGGCCTGGTCTAAATTTTAAGTGGACCAGGCCAAAATTTTTGTGGGCTCACTCATTCCTCATCTGTCTCATGCCAGAAAACCTTTATATTTGTTTAGAAACTGTTCCGTACTTCACTTTCTTTGTTCTTTTTCAGTTTTGAACTTCATGGGCTAACTTCATCCATGGTATCAAACCCATCAAATTCAGTGGTGTGGCTGCAGTGGTGTGGCCCTGGATCTGTAATTCTTTCCCCATCTCCTTAACTTGTTGGCCTCAGAGACTTCGGTTTGTAGACAAATAGATTGGTAAAAGATCTGCTACATATAACTAAGTAGGAGTTGCTTTGCTCACTGTTTCTAAAAGCCGTATTGTCACTTTTAGTTTACCCTATCTCTGAAGTATTTTTTTTCTGCAAGAGATTAAGGCAAACACTATTCCATACTAGGTATTGAAAATGCCCAACAATCTCAGTTTGGAAGGCTTCCAGCTGTAGAGTGACTCATCTCTTTCTTCTCTACAAACTCTCTGCCAGATTCCGGTCTTAAACAAGTAGTGCTTCCATCCACTGGTTGGAACTTTATAATTTTCTTGTCATCTGATTTTGTAAATTATTTTCGACTCCATCTTGTTATTTCTAATCTGTCCCATGCATTATAGTTCCAGATGATTGTTGTATACAGACAAACCTAGTTAATCTGCATAAATCTGAGCTATATACTCAAGGCTGGTGTACTTTACAGAAGCTGATCCTACATTCTGTTGCAAGGTCCTCTGGTGTCTGTGGCAAATGGGAAATGCTGTAGCAGCTTTATGAAAATTCAACCAGAGGTTTTGATTCTGTTTAATATGAAAAATAAACATTTCTACTATATCCTCTCTTTTTTTTGCTAATAAATGCAATTTATTTTACTCTAACCCTAATTTGTTCAGCTTGAATAGCTAACATCTTCATATAGACAATACAAAATTTCACAAGATAATTAATTGAGGAGGAAGCTAGAAGTTTCAGCAGATGGAAATTTTGGCACCTGGGGAGGTTTTGGGTTGTGTGCTAGGTATTTTAGCTGAATATTTCTGCTAAAATAATGAGCACTGATTTCAGATGCCATCCACCCAGCATAGAATCAGATCCTCTTAACAAATCCCCAATAATGTTGTCTCATCAGCAACTCTGTGTTGCCGGCCAGAGATTACAGTGCACTTATTCAAAAAGTCATTCAAAGACACTTTCAGTCATCCCTCCAGCCTAGAGTTCAGCTTTGGCATCCAAACAGGCCATAACTTCCTTCTAAAGAGCTGTAGGAGCAATACAAGAGCATTATCCATTTTAGCCGCTCCCTTATACAATTACCATTATTTCAAGCCTAAAGATCTTTTTGTTAACACACTATTGTGTCATGGACTACCTGCGATTTAAGATACCATTATTCTTAGTTGAATGTGGGTCACATCACTTGTCCTTCCATCAGGGCTGGCTCCAGCTTTTCTGCCGCCCCAAGCGGCAAAAAAAAAAAAGAAAAAAAAAAGAAGACGACGAGTGGTGGCACTTTGGCGGCAGCTAAATCACGCCGCTTTCTTTGGCGGCAGTTCAGCGGCGGGTCCTCCTTCTCTTCCTCTTCGGCAGCAATTTGGCAGCAGCTCAAAGAGGAAGAGAGGGAATGAGGGAATCCACTGCCAAATTGCCGCCAAAGTCCCGGACGTGCCGCCCCGATACCGGACAGAGTGCCGCCCCTTGGAATTGGCCGCCCCAAGCAGCTGCTTCCTATGCTGGTGCCTGGAGCTGATCCTGCCTTGCATTCTAGTATCCTGTCTCTGGCATTGTCCAGAACAAGATGCATCTGGGGTGTATGATGTGTACAACTCCTTCCCTCTCCACCTGCCCTGAAAGAACAATGTAGCCTTTTGAGCCCTTTCAGCTGGCATTTAGTTTATGTGCTGAAAAATGAAGGTGTATATCCCTATTTTTTAAAACTCTATTGAACTCTGGAAGTTGTGTTCATATATATATTTTTTATGGTATATCCACTCTTGACCTCCAATGTCTTGTGGCAGTGAGTTCCTCAGGTTAACTACACACTGTGTAAAGTATTTATGATATTATAATCTAGCCCTGAAGGATTTGGTTTGAATCTCAATGCATTTGGTAGCTAAAGCCATTGTTAGCTTAGATTCCTTTCCTTGCTGATATTATTACAAGGGCTGAACCTACTGGAGATTGTCATTCCATTTGGCACAGCTCTAATCCTGCAGTCTTTAAACAGACAAGTTGTTGTCAATTGAAATCAGTAGTATGTTGATGGGGGGATTTAGTCAATAAGAATGGCGGGATTAGGCCTATAAATATCAACAGGGTCATGATTTTACCCTGAATATCCACTCAAGATAAATGCATCTTCTTTGTCTCTGTAGCACTCGTGAAAAAAACAAAGATGTTTATATTGATGAGAACCACACGGTTATGACACAAGACAAATAGGTAAAATTATCAGTTAAAAATATGATTTACCATCGTTATTAGAAAGAAATAGAATCTATGAGAGATCTTATCATACATTGTCTGTGCTTAGCATTAAAGATAAAACTGGGATGTATTAGTTCACTTCCATTAATAGAAGAAAAACATGTTTTAAACAATTTTATTTTTGAATTACTTAGCATTAGGAAAACATCCTTTTAAATTATCTCACTTATAACAACGTTAACATGGCTGACTGTCATGGGGGCTGTGGGATGTGGCACAAGCCGAGGAATGTGCTGGCCGCTGCTTCCCACAGCCCCCATTGGCCTGGAACGATGAACCATGGCCAGTCCTTTCACATGCAAGAGCTCCACTGACTTCAGGAGAAGTTATTTAGACACAATACTGTAAAACAAGAATAACTTTTTACAGTATCTTTAATTACAATTAAAAGCAAAAGATTAGCCATTTATATATTCTTTCTATTAGCATAGCTTTACCAAAGGAAAGGAAAGCAGGCAAGAACCTACTGCATTTGATTTCAGGGAGTGAAAGATAAAACAAAATAATTACCTATTAGTCTTTGATATCTGTACATTTTTTAGTCAATATGTTTCAGGAAAAGCAACAAGATTATATTTTCCTAAGCCAATAAAGGTGAGATGCAAATAGGTTGGTTTGTTTGTTTTGTTTTAAAAATCAGAATGGTATGTAGGTTGTGGGCTAATGCAAGCATGAATGGAGGGAAAATTGCTAAAATAACCTTTTAGTTCACCTTCACTTATGAAGGAGACACTGAGAGTTCTGTGCTTGTATTGTGCATTGGTTGGTCACAAACTGCTGAAAGCCTACATGATTTGATATATAGATTGGGAAATTACATAAGTGTCCCCTTCAAAAAAAAAGAGAGAGAGCTAGAAATGGGAAAAAAAAGGAAATGAAAAGCGATAAACACAAAAAGTGCGAAAAGGAAGTGGTGTGTAAAGCAGCTCATCACGGTTTGCAACATGTAAACTTTATGCAAATATCATTCTGGCCAGTTCAGTTTCTTTTCATTAGTAGATTTCTTTGAATTCCTGCACAGGCCTAGCAGCAGCATTCACCATTTTACAAAAATGCAAAAACTTCCTTCTGTTAGAGATCTTCCTCTTCAACATAGTTAGTCAACATAGAAACTGCCATCTGAATTATTGAAATGTATTGGACAGCAAATGTATCCTGCTTCAGAAGTTCAGTGTTTTGTCTATTTATGTGATTTTACCAATGTGGTGTTTCATGAAAGTAGCCCAGCAAAATGGGATATAATGGCTGAGTACAAGGATTAAACTAAGGGGATGTGTATGAAAAGAGGAATAGTGTAAGCCACATTCCCACCTTCTTGTAAAAACTTTGGAGACCACTTTGGCTGGTTTAGCTTCCTCACCTGTTTCAATGTACTTAAGCACTAGTTGTGTTGTGCTCATTTTGATATCTGCTATATTACTTATTATTTTAAGCATTTTTGGTCCCTGGAAGAAATAGAATAATATATATTTTCTCCCTGGCAGATAAAATAGTTCATTTTAAAATTACACATTTCTATAGATTAAATAGCACTAAATAATACAAATATAGAAACAAGGATTATTTCTTAAGTTAATGATGAAGAAGCAGATACAGATAGGCATAGATATAATTCTCTGAAATGTAAGTCATCCAATAATAAAGTCCAAACATAAAGAGTCCAGGAAAACCGTTGAGAGACTAAACGTAAAAATGTCAGAATTTTTAGCTTCCAATGGGACATATGCTCCCAAGTGACTTAGGCACCTTGGACATGAAATTGGTCTAAGTCACTTAGATGCTTCTGAAAATTGAACTCCAAGTTCATAAAGGATATTTCTGCTTGGCTCAGAAAAAGTAAAATCTTCCTTTTTATTCCCCTCCCCACCCCAGCTTGGGTCCCATGACCTGGAATTTTTGAGGTCATCTGCTTTCTTTTGGGAAGAAAAAGATGAAAACCCACATCAACCTAAACCAACTTTGATCAACACTCCTCCTTTCCCAACTACCACCTCCATTTTTTCTAGCTTTAAAAAGCTAGTGAAGTATTAATAGCCCTGGAAATTTAATGTTAAGGCCAAATCTGCCATTAGGCACACTTGTGACTGCTGAAGTCAACAGCTGTGACAAGGTCCTGGGCATTTTGCTGTGGTGATGAGTACTATGGACATAACTAGATATAAATAAGTATCTCAAGATTGAACTGAAACCAAAGCATCAAAGATCTTATTTTTTTAAACCAGATTTATCCAGGGAAACAGTAGAGGCAAAGTACAACATTGTATTCTAATCAGGGGCGGCTCCAGGCACCAGCATGCCAAGCGCATGCTTGGGGCGGCAAGCTACTGGGGGCGCTCTGCTGGTCGCCGCTAGTCCCGCGGCTTTGGCGGACCTCCCACAGACAAGCCACCGAAGGCAGCCTGCCTGCCGTGCTTGGGGTGGCAAAATGCCTAAAGCTGCCCCTGATTCTAACTATTACTACTTATTGTATTTCTAATATTGAATAGGCTAGCTTGTATTTGATTCATTGGGTTCAAAAAGTGAAAAGAAAAAATATAGATACTGAAAGAGGATTTTAAATAGAACAGAATGTGAGGCAGACATAACAATTCCTTAACCACTACTTACTTGCCACACCTTTTATCTGCTTGAAGTACTCATAGATAGGTTAGACACACCTAATCAAGAAAAGGATATTGGATTAGCTGGACCACAGGAGTCATGTTCTTATGTCTGTCTTAAATAAAGATATCCCTTTCCTTCAAAAACTCTATCTTTTTTTTTTAATCTAATATGATTTACATTTGACTTACTTTAACAGAGAGTCATATTCTGGAATTCTAATCTACTCAGACAAAATTCCTATTAAAATAAAGGGCCAAATTTCAATCTCGGCTCTCAATAGGTTGAAGAGGTGAAACATGAGTATAAATTGAAATACTTTTTGCCAGACTAAGGGGGCAATATATTATGCAGAATAAAGACAAGGATTTTGGGCTTGCTTCTGATCTCTTTATATCAGTTCATTAACTGAAGTTCCTGGAGTTACTGACTTTATACCATGATAACAGAGCAGAATCCGGCCCATTGTATCCAATTATTAGAGCTGGTCAGAAATTTTCCAATGGACTGATTTTCCATTGAAAAATGCAGATTTGTTGAAATCAAAACATTCTGAGGGGATCTGTCCAGCTTTGACAAATTTTGATTGGAAATCAAGCAGTGTTATGTCAGAAACTCAAGCTCCCATGCTTTAACAAGCACTAAGCTTCCTACTCAGACAAAGCTCCTTGGCTTCTGGGCTTCTGATCTCCATCAGGCAGAACTTTGTTTCAAAATTATTGAACCGAAACATTTTGATTTTTAATTATATTTTTAAAAAAATATTATTTTCAAATGGAACAAAAACAAATTTCAAAAAAACAGATTCCTCCACGAAATGGAATTACCGTTCTCTGCCCAGCTCTAGTAATTACCCAGGTGGAATTTGGCCAGGAATCTGGGGCTAAACTCTACTACACTTGCAAAAAAGTGCCAAGGACACTTTATCAACCATAGCTGATCACAACAACAGTTTTACATTTCATCATTTTAATATGAACTCCCTATACCCATAGAGAAAATGATCGAATGGAATGGAATACTGTTATCTAGGAAGCAGATTATTTTTAAGTGTCGTTTTAAAGGATTGCAGAAGGAGTTGGCAGACAGACCAGCTCATTTGTCTGTCTAGTTCTCATTTCCTCCTTCTGTTTAACAAGTATGCTTGTAGAATCTAGTGCAGCAGTGAGTGGGAATTCTCTGTTTCATTCTACCAGAATAACTAAGACATTTGCTATACATAGCTATATTTCTATTACCCCACGTCTCTTTCGGCTGCCCATCCTATTGCCATAGATGAGAAAATATAGTTTAAAATATAATCCCAAAGGTAAAATAACAAAAAAAAAGTTAATATCCAATTACTTATATCTGTTCCATTCTCATTGGATTGATCTTGCTCTCGCTGAAATAATAACAAGACTCCCATTGATTTAAATGGTGTAGGTCCAGGCCACAATCTCTTTATAATCTCACCTCAGAGAGTGGACATCACCTTCCTTATAAACTCTCTGCTGCTAATACTGGGCCAGATTTTCAAAAGTGGCCTTTTGTTCAGGTGTCTCAATTTTAGGATGTCCGACTTCAGACACCTACAGCTGTTTGCAGCAGAAAAATAAATCTCCTTGGATGTATCAATGGAACCAATTTGAAAACAAAATAACTGAATCATTTTTTGTGAAAGTACTTTTAAGACAATAATACTGCACACTTTATAAAGGGCTTACTCTCTTTTTCTGCTTTTATTTTCCTTGCCTCCTGTTGCTCCCAAACTGTTAAAGGCGAGAGAATGAGACTTATTGCAGAGATAGCAAGAATTACTACTACACTTACAGAAGCTGCATATGACAGGGAGGCCCTAAGGCTACCCAAAATTCTACCGAGAATCAACTATAGGCGACTGTAGAAAATATGAACACACCTCAGAATACTGGGGAAAAGAGAGGGCAGCTCCATGTTTTGAACAGTAGAGGAATAAACTATGTATTCTCTGCCTTGGACCTTCAGAGACCTTCAAAGACAACAGAAAGCTCTGTTTTAATCCTGTCCAATTCATCTCCACAGGGCATACTACAGTCCTGCTCTACCCACACTTCCTACCCCCTGGAATGTCACACTAAATAAGTTAAAGCAGTAATGCAGTACTTGTCTTTTTTGGACAACTGTACCAAATATGTTATTACTGTGCAAGTAATGTACATCAGAAACTGAATATTTAAGTTGTGCAAAATTTATGGAATAATAAAGGCAATTTGCCCATCCAAGGGAATAATTGCTTCATGGGGAGTCTGTGCATCGCAAATTGGTTTATTCCTGGACTTTAAATTGGCCCTTGTTCCTGTTATTTAATGCCAGCAAACAGTAGTGCTGGCAGAAAGTCTGGCTGCCAGAAAAGGGCATTTTCAAAGTCACACAGCATGAACATTTTCTTGTCAAGACCCATTACAAAAAAAAAGTAAGTGGCATTTCAATGAAATTGTCCACTCTTTTTATTATTATTATTTGCAAGTAGCTGGGGATGAAGTACCTGCTACTGACTCAGGTTCAGACTCTGAGAACATAAGGGTACCTGTCTATCATCAGGAAGCAGAAGTATATTTGTAATCTGTAGCAGATCCAACGTTCAAGTTTATTTTTTTAAAGGTATCCCTTTAAATTTTTGATATGGACATTCCACATATATCACATTGCATTAGGTTAAACATATCCTGTGATGTGACAAAATATGATGTGACCTGACAGAACCAGATGAAAACGTCATATTGTATCACATATTTGGGGAGGGGGGAAACATTTTGATGACATTTTAATTTACTGTTCTGTTTATTTAAAAATGCTATGTATTATATGATTAATAGATGCTTATAGATGCTGTTAAATGTATCTTTCTTATTATGAGCATGGATTTCTATAGGCAGATGAAGTTATGACAAGATTTCATAAAGCTCAGATGAGATGCATGTATTGTCAAGACAATGATTTTGCTTGCCTTATATGTGGCACCTGATTGCAAGTATTTATCAAACATGCTATAGACCAGGGGTCGGCAACCTTTCAGAAGTGGTGTGCCGAGTCTTCATTTATTCACTCTAATTTATGGTTTCGCATGCCAGTAATACATTTTAACCTTTTTAGAAGGTCTCTTTCTATAAGTCTATAATATATAAGTAAACTATTGTTGTATGTAAAGTAAATAAAGTTTCAAAATGTTTAAGAAGCTTCATTTAAAATTAAATTAAAATTCAGAGCCCCCCTGGACTGGTGGCCAGGACCTAGGCAGTGTGAGTGCCACTGAAAATCATCTCGTGTGCTGCCTTCGGCACACGTGCCATAGGTTGCCTACCCCTGCTATAGACTACTTTATCATATAGCAGGGCCTAAATCTCTAACTGTAAGCCACATTTGTAAGCAACTGCTCATGTGAACAATCTCATTAACTTCAGTAGGACTACTTGTCTTATTAAATGCTTCCCAATGTGAGTAAGGTTGGCAGAATCAGGCCTTCTGTATTATCCTGCGCCAAATTGTGTAAACTCCACAAATGGAGGGAACCAGAACCCTTCTTCCACCTTTGGGGATGGCTTGCAAGGGACAGCAAAGCCAGACGTATCATTTCTTCTAGGTCTCCTTAGAGAGCAGGAGTGTGAATGCTGCACAATCTCTTAGGGCCACATGCTGATACCATCACTTGCTTTGAGATCTTTGAACAGTCCTATTGAAATCAATTAAATAAGCACTACTCAGCACGAGTAAGCGCATCAGGATCAGGTCCTTAATGGTACATATCCTGCTCTTATCTTTGAAGCTTAGGGCTTCACAGGCCAAAGATACAGTGCTCCGTGGCCTGCCACTTTCCAGTTCCAGTGGTATGGTTTTCACTTATAGGGGTTGGGAGAAAGGAGCAGCCCCTGGGATTCTCTGAGAATAGGAACCACAGGCAGTGTAATGACAGATGGCTTTTGTTATGATCTGCTAGATAATGGCAATTGTTCAAAAATATTTAATCTACTGAATTAATAGACTCAAAGTGACATTCACGTATTTTACATGTGATCCTTCAAAGGGGGGTAGTTTGGATACAAAGATAATCTGGAGCTGACTGAGAATAGTTTGAGATACTTTCAGGAACTGCAACACACATAAGGCCAGATCCTGTGAGCCAGACCCACTCTTCTGCTCTCCTGAGGTCCCTTCCAACCCTAATAATCTATGATTCTATCTATGATTCTATGATTCTGCATACACAGAAAGCCTCAAATGCAATGGAAATGCCCCATTTCCACTGCACTGGAAGGTCACAGAGGATGATCACAAAGGCTGTACAAAACTACATACAGAGGAACTCAGGGATCCTCTGTGGATCACAGAACAAGCCACATGAAGGAGCATTATGAAGTTGATAGAGTAGTTATGGACCTGGCCAGACTGGAAATCCACATGTCCCAAATCCTGTGCATTGCTCATTAGCCTATAGTAGAACACATGGTCTGGCTCTGTGGACTCCTTGTTCCCCAAATCTAGGTTGTGAAAAGAATTCCAGTGTTCAGTCCTCCCTGTAAAGCATTTTTACTTGGGCTAAGTTTAGACTTTTAATTACCCAGGATACACTTGGCTTGTTGGGCCTTTTCCAAAAATCTGTGGTAGATGGATTTTCAGTAGCAAACCTTCACCAATCTAAGGAGCGAAACAATACGTTTCTTACATTTTTTTAAATGTTGAAAGGTTTGTTGGAGGCTAATCTCTTAGCACCATTTAGAGGTGAGAATGTGATGCTTTTCAATATCTGCCTTTGTTAAAATAATTTTCCCATGGTGAAGACATTAAATGATGCTTTTAGGTCAACTGCTTAATAAATGTGTGCATAACTTCCAGCAAAGTTAATGGGCAACCTGTATGCATATTTTAAGGCAGAATTTGGCCATTAATGAATATAATTACCTCAAGAGTAAAATGTAGCTTTCATTGTACATGATTATGTACACCATTCACATAATTCTTCTACATAAATGATAAAACCCTTTTAAAAAACTTGTGATATACAGTATATGTTGACCTCAAATTACCTGTCCATGCCTGCAGACAAAGAAGGGTTATTTCCAGTGGCTACATCTCTGAAAAGTGGTTTTGCAAAAAGGATGTATAAGAACTGCAAAAAGGGCTAATGGGCTATTGCTGAATCAGTATTTCTGGGGTGGCACACCCAGAACTGAGGGGTCAGTGCAACAGGGAATGGAGTGAGCTAAACAGCCGCTTTCAGAACAGAATGTGTTTCTATATGCAGAGGAACTGGAGTGGTTGAGATAACTCATTTAAAATGTCCCTATCTGACAGCTTTTCTTTTTGCTGGTGTCAACTTGATTTCTGAAATAAAATAATTTGCAATCACATGACCCACAGAGAGAGGAGAAAGCTGGGGCACAAAAAATGGTATTCAGAGTAAAGAACTGAGACTGTAATAACTTTTTTTATTTTACTGGATTCAATTACCATGAGAGGGAATTATATAGAAATGGGCACAAACCTGCAGTCTTGATGCCCATGAGGAGGTGTTGCTCATGTGATATTGCTGTCAGTAAGGCTCCATGAATAAGTAAGGGTTTCAGGAGAAAACGTGTCTTTTATAGCTATATATTGCTGTCTGAAAATTCACAAATTTAACTGATATACTGGTGGCAGAGGTTAATTGTATACCCTCATCCATGGTAGTGAGTGACAGAGCAGGTCCTTTATTCCCCGGAAATAATAACTTGCTGCCATGGAAACATGATGAACACCAGCCAAGATATCTCTTGATGGGTATGAAATTAACCATTATCAACAAAGTAAATGTAAATAGCAACAACAATCAATACTCTACAGTATCTTGAAATAAAATAAAGAGAGCTGATTATTGAAGTATGTGCGGTTAAAACAAGGATAATCAGAAAGTGTGATTAGAGACATTGAAATGCACAGTGAAATAGAGGTGAGGCAACATGCTTTTATTCTTCCCAGTGGTGGCAAACTCCAGTAACTATTGACCCATGCAGAGCATGAATATGATTTCACCCTCGGCCGCAGGTAACTGTTTCTAAAACACAGCATTTCTTTAAAGTAAACCTGACAGAATTTGACACGTACACAACCTACACATACAGTATGCATGTAGCGTGCATCATTGTGACATTCATGCAGACATTCTGAGTTTGGCAACTGTTTGGTTTTGTAGGCCTCTTCTGACATTTACAAAGAAGCTGAGACTATTTCTGAAAGGAGCTGGAGTTGCTTGCCAAGTATGAATATCCATCTTCATAAAGGCCAGCCTCAGGTGAAAGTGCCTATAGAGGTTTGTGTGGAGGTGACATGTTCCGGGTGAGAGAATAAAAGGAAAATGTAGCTTGAATGTCACCTGAGAAAGAGAACACCTTTAATTGTCAACACATGAATTATATGGGCCAGATCGTCAGCTGGTGTAAATCTGCATAGCTCTGTCTACCTGTATTTGTAATTTTCATTACATTTGATTTATGATGCTCACCTACAGATTCCAGATTCCACTTTGCATGGGGGCTCTGAGGAATTTTTTATATTTGAAGCTTAACAATTAGTGTTAAAATCAATTTTCCTAAAATAAGAAAAATGGGATATATTCCTGGTATATTTTCTCAGGATTTGGATTCCTCCAATCACCTCGCTTTCTCCTCATATTAAGGGAGGTGTCTATGTTTTGCTTCCTATTTGCCATACTATAAACTCTGGTGACATACCATTCCGGGCCTCGGAAATATATGCTTTTAAGAACTATATTACACTGCTGTAAGCATTAATACATTAGCCATGCTGAACTTTCTAGAAGGGTGTGATGGAGACATGGATATTATTGGGGTCCTGGCCCTACTCATCTGACTTGTGTCAGGATTACAAAAAGTTAATAACTTCTCACTTGCCTGTCAGTATTGTGGCAAAATGGCTGATGTTGGTTTGGTGGGTCCCACACTTTTCTTGGTGGTGGTGGGGGCTAGGATACATCACCCCTGGGTGACGATGTGGTGTTGGATCAGCATCATACAGCCTGGTTTTGTGGAGAACACATTTTGGTTCCACTGGATCATCTTGACAACCTCTGTTCATTGTTCTGGGGCTAATTTGGTGGATATCCTTACCTGCCCTTGCGGGTCATCTGCCTGGGATGGAGTTGGCAGGACGTCCATGCACATCTCCCGATCGAGCCACGGTTTTAGTAAGTTGATGTGGTAGATCTTCTCTGGCCTTTGGTGGTCTGTCTGCTTCACCTTATAATTCACCTCCCCAACAGCTTCCATGATCTCATAGGGTCCACGCCAGCTTGTTTTCTGTTGTTGGTACCAGCACCCGTTCTCCTGGTTGAAATTTTCATGTTTTTTCCTAACGGCTGTAGTAGGTTTGTTGGGCCTCTTGTGCTTTCTCCAAATGCTTTTGTACTACAGGGGGTCACTTGGGCTATTTGTTCTCTCATCTGGGCCACGTATGTGATGACATTCTTCCCATACCCCCAGCCAGTAGAACCTCCTTAGGACTCTATCCAGGGTTTTATCTGCTCCTAAATGTCCCCCAAACAGATGACTGTGAGCTAACTCTAATACTGCCCTTGTGGGCTTCTGTGGAACCAAGAGCTGTTCTACTACTTCCCCCAGTATTGGCACTACCCAGTACAACAGATCCTGTTTGATTATATAGTATGACCCTGGGCATTGAGCTTTCCCTTCTACTGGCACACCATTTACCTCTACTACCTCCTCACTCACGTTTGCATACGGTGGGTCATAGGCTTGGTCCTGCCCAAAACACTTGCATGCAGGACTGATCTGGCCTGATTCTATTGGATTGGTCTCCTCTGCTTCCCTTGGGGTGCTTCAGCTCATGCTGGGGGCCATCTCTGGGTCTCCACCAGTCCGTGCTACCTTGTGGTTTCCCTGAGGGGGCCTCCTCCCAACCAGGGAAGCTCTCTGGTTTGCTGCCAAAATCCTGGTTCCTATTTTTTTATCTGCCCTCTTTTCCTGTCTAGATTTCCAGGACTTACCAGAGGATGAAAATAACTCTGGGGAAAACCCAGCAAAAATTGGGGCAGGGCCATCCATGGGCACCTTGATCTCTGCCCGGGGTTTACTGCCCTCCCCTAACTCAACGGAGGGGAGTAGGATCTTGAACCTGGGAACGTTCCTGCCAATTAAGACCAGGTAGGGGAGCTTGGGGACCACTCCTTCAGTCACCTTGGTAGTGTCCCCCTGGATCTCAATCTGTATTGGGATTGTGGGGTAGAAATTCACTGTGCCATGGACACAGGTCACTTTGGTGCTTAAGACCTCGGTTGGTCTTGCCTCACGAACTTTCCTGAGACCAGTGTGACAGCACTCCCAGAGTCCACCAGAGCTATGGTCTGGATGTCATTCATCTTTACTGGCCTGGGGTACTCATGTGGGGCCATCGCGACCCACACTGGGCTGATTAGACCATATTGGTCCCCAGGATCCCCCAGATTGCATTGCACTGGGCTGCTATATGCCCCAACTCCCCACACTTGTAACAACGATATGTCATCCCGGAGGTTTCCCTCTGTCTTGGGCTTTCTGACCCGCTCCCCCAACCTCTCCCCACAAACTCCTAGGTCACTTCAGGGCCTCAGGCTGTTCCTTGGTGCTTGTTCTTCTAGCTATGGCTTTCCTGGAGCTCTTGATGATCCTGGGCCTCGGGGTTGGGACTGGCTTCCTGGAACACCATGTTTCACCTCCTGGGATTTCAAACAGTTCACGAGCTTCCAGTTATCTCTCTATGAGGGTGACCAGTTCATCATAGGTGGAAGGGTCATTCTGGCCTACCCAGGCTCGGAGGAGGCCTGAGGGCAGTCCCTTCGTATAGCAGTCTAGCATCAGGAGCTCCATCATTTTCTTAGAGCTGAGGGCCTCTGGGTGTAACCACTTCCAGGCTACCATGCTGTCTTGTCTTCACAAGACTGCTGTTCATGGACCCTTTGGGTTTGCAAGGCCATCGTTACCCCGGACCTGGCCAGGATCTCCGCCTTCAGCTGGGGGTAATCTGCCTCCTACTCTGCAGTCATATCATAGTAGGCTTCTGGGCCTCCCCTCACAAAAAAAGGGGTGAGGATGCCGGATCACTGGTTTCGGGGCCAGACCTCAAGCAGGGCTGTCCTCTCGAAGGCCAGGAGATACGCCTCCACATCATCCTCCCGGGTCATTTTCTGCAGACAGTAGCTGGCCCATATGGGTTGCATCCTGTCATACCACAGTTCATCTCTGTAAGGGCCTTCACCTGGTTCACTAGTTCCTGCAGAATAGCCCAATCTTGGGTGGCCTGGGACATCAGCAGGCAATTGGTCTCTTGCTGCATGGCCTCCCGTTGGGCAGCTGCCTCGACCCGGGTAGCCTCCTACTGGGTGTTGGTGACTTTCACCCACCCTGGGTTACATTCACATTGTGGAAATCCCTCCTCTGACACCACGTGTGGCAAAATGCCTGATGTTGGTATGGTGGGTCCCATGCTTTTCTTGGCCAGGGGGCTAGGACACTACCCCTTTCCCCTGGTCTTGGGGCACTGAGGACAGCGCTAGTGGCCTGGTCTTGGGTTTGCTCCTCACTCTGATCCCCAACCCCTCTCAACCCCTATGAGTTTCTTACCCTCTTCCCCCTTGGGTAGGGTTACCTTCGGTCCTTGACGCTGGGGGAAGGAGTCTCCCTGCCCTGCTGGAGCAAGGTGTCCCTTCCTCCGGCTCTCTGTTTTTTTCAGTTGTCAGTAACACACATCCAAACTCCAGTCCTCTCTCCTTCCTCATACACCCTGTCTGCCTGAAGCACGGGTTTTTTATTAGGTTCCTGGCAGGTAGCAACCCTCCCTAGTCTACATGCCATAATTAGCCTAGGGCTAATTTCCCCTCTATCACTCTCCCACTGCTCCCTGGCCCTGCTGTATCACAGTATTCATTATATAATGTTAGAAGTAAATGAGTGGACTAGTAGGTAAATGAATGAATGGACACACTCTAATGCAGTGGTTCTTAACCTGGGGTGCACTCACCCCTGGGGGTGCGGGATGCCCTTTCTGGGGGTATCAGACATGCCAGATTTTTTTACAAGGTAAATCATCAAAAATACAAATTAAGCACAGGCACGTAAGTAGAACTACTTTGTTTACTCAAACCTATGTATTTATTAACATTATACATTTTTTAACGATTACTGTAATATACAAAAAAAATATATCTAGGTTTAAGCGGTGCGAGAACATATTTTTTAGGTTTAAGGGGTGCGAGAACATATTTTGAGAACCAAAGGGGTGCAGGCTGCAGTAAAGTTTAAGAACCACTGATCTAATAGATATAGATATATTACATCTTTTTAATAGTACTTACAGCTATTTAACTGATAGATGAAATTGCGTGTGCGCGCACACACATATTAATTCCCATTAATTTTGTAATTTGCTCCAAAGAACTCCAAGGTTATTTGACATTTTTATACTTTGGTGAGTGCATGCAGATTTGTTTCCTCGTATTATTTGTTTCACAATTTTATACATTTGATATGGCTTTGGATTATAGAATAGGTATTTCTGTACTAAATTATTTCATTCATCTTTCTTAAGCTAAAGGAAATAATGGAAACCCCCCTACTGTGATCATATATTATTTGTTTATATGAGATGAAGTGATGTTTAATAAATGTGGTTGTGATTATCTAAAGAGGTTGTGGAAGCTCCTTCAATAGAGTTTTCGAAAGGAGGCTGGACAGCCATCTGTCTTGGATGGTTTAGCCAAAACAAATCCTGCAGCTTGGCAGACTAGATGACTCTTGTGGTCCCTTCTAAACCTATGATTCTATGGTTAGATATTAAAATTTACTGTCTAAAGTATTTGCACTGTTGTGAAAATGATAACAAAGTGTGTTACCAAAGAGTTCGAACTTGTAGCTCCAGAGGACTGGAATATGCTGACGTGTCATTTATTTTTTTTAAAGTGTTTGGGCCATATTCTATTCTGAGATGCACCATGAAATTACAGAGTAATTCAAGCAAAATAATTCAGAATGTAAATTGAGTCATTACATATTTTCACTAGTATATCTCAGATCACAACATGGACCTTTCCCTTCCAAAATGCAAATTCAGGTGTTTGTTTTACTTTATTTTCAGTAGGAGCCATGTATCTGTGTATATTTTGTTACATTAATGTAATTGCATACAGCTTTAAGTGAAAAGATTATGCAGAAACATATATATGTTAACCTAGTGCCCCCACCAGATTTGCATGTGGAAACAAGATGGTACATCTCCAGTGAGACTATTGCTGATGAGAGAAATGTCATCAGATATTGTAGTGAATTAAATGTTTTTTTTTACAGCTGCTTTTTAAAAAGGAATAATAATTCTGCAATGAGATCCTAACCTCTTCCTAAACTGGCATTTACATTACTGTGGTGGTTTTGTAATAGAAATCTTTGCACTGTCAGGCAATCAGATACGTCATTTCACAATCAATTCTTGTGTGTGATTACTATCTCCTATTTGATTTATTTTCCCACCAGTTAAATATAGAAATATTCATTCTCAAGACTTTCAGTCAAAAGTACTAACCTTTTCTCTTGACTGTTTTTGTTCCATGCCTTTCAGATAGGCAATTGGAAAGGCTAATTGTTAAAGAAGCAGAAATTTCACGTTCTCATATGGTTCATTAAATAGCTAACACTCTATTTTATGTATGAAATACAATGTTTTTAAAATAAGTTAATTGTCTGGGCTACATAAAACTTATACAATATAATACCCATAAAGTACAATTTTACAGACACACTTCAAGAGAAGATTTTTTTTAATGTAAACATAGCCCTGTGCTCTAGAGATTTAATATTTTTCCAAAGGAAAATAAGATTTTGGGAATCTCCATTAATTCTGCTTAACTTTGAATGCAGGTTCACAATAGAGGGACTAAGACACCGATAGGTGGGCTTGCCACTATTTCATCTTCATTCCATTCAGTGGACATTCCCACATATTGTTTGACCTTTTGTATCCCACATTAGATGCACAATTAATGTGGTTCAGTGCCCCTCTTGTCAGGAGCTGCTAATGAGATTTAGAGCCAGCATTAAAACCAGCTTTAAAAGAATTGAGTGCTATTTGATGGTATTTTCAGATCGGCAGTAAGATTATGCCTACAGTACACAACACAAATTGAAGGCAAGAGCGGATGCCAATGTGTTATGTATTTGACAGTGTCTTTTTAAATTTTAATATATTCTTCTTGTGCCTGGAGATCCCAGAGGTGAAGGTATGGTCTCTCTTTGCCTTGCCTACCACAGAATTCAGGAGCACTCACATCTCATTGGTAGTGACAAGAGTTACTGAGTGAATATTCATGGGGTTCTTTATTTTTTTTTACCCCCTCTCTCATTCTTGTCTCCCTAGTCTCTCTCTTCTTTCATTGTATTTTTTGCAGTGCAGAGATGTGCATGTTCACCTTCCCTGATTCTCAAATATATGCTCGGAAACTTTGTTAATAGCTGCCGAAAGAAAAACTTACAAAAAAATGGCTCATCCTTTCCTGCACTACTGACAGATTGCAGATTTTCTATGAATAAAATATTATATTTAAATATGGGAACAACCACGGTATTGAATATCCATGTTCCTTCCATATAGCAAGTATGCAGACCACTCCTTCGAAACTATTTCAGGATTGGTACCTAAGATTATCATATTTTAAGTGCTGCTTGTCTGATGTTATCCAGTTGGTATTCAAATACAGCTGAAACCAAGGACACTTTGTAATTCATCTGTCATTAGTGGATACCATACAAGGATACCACACATGCATATAATTGTCTATAAGTATATTCAGCACAGAAGTAGTGTCACAGGGTTGGCTGGTTCTTTACGGAAATTGGACTCAGCCACACCAGTGCCTAAGTGCCTAATTATCCACCTCTCTGGTGATAGTTTGAGTTTGGGCTGGTGTTTGGGTCAGGTGACCAATCATCACATGACTGTAAACCAGAGGAAGTGCTTTCTACAAGAAAACCTGTTCAGTCACTCAGAAGAAGGTGAGATCTATAGTGAGTAGAAACATCCTTCATAGCAGAGCCAGATGAATGGCAGGAAGTGCTAGAAGGCTGTCTACAGTAAGCCAGGAAGAAGGCTTAGGAAACAGATTGAACAATTTGAGGAGATACATGGAGATGCCCAGGGTCAGGAGAGGGACTGGCAGAGTTTCTCTGATTCGAGAAACTGTGAAATTGAGAGTAAGTTGAGACCTTATGACACAGAGGAGGATCAAAAGTATATAGAGAAGCTTGTGCTGAGGGTGCCGAGTTCAAAAAAAAATGTTTGTTGTTTCTGCACTTTTTTATTTACCCCAGAAGGCGATAGGGAAGGAGCTTCATCATTTGGCGAGAGGACTAAGTCATTTTGAAGCACTGGAATCTGCCCATCCAAGAATGGGAGATTGAAGTGATGGAGCCGGAAGAGAGGAAATTGAACCACTGACTTCTACCAAAGTTCCCTTGTCACAAGAAGCCTTTGAAAACTAGGGGCCAAATCCTACTCACATTGAAGCCTATGGTAAAACTGCCATTGATTTCAATGGGATGATATTTGATCCTAAGATTCCTCCCACCCTCCTGTCTGTTATTGATCTCAGAGGGTGGAATGCACATATGGTTTCCTTTTACTTAATTAGAAACAGTAATATCCTTAGCCTTCCCTCACTCACATGTCCATACTTTCCCTGGTATTACTTCCCTGATGTGCATATATTTTCCTCAAAGCAGGGGACTGTGTGTGACTCCTCCTTTTACGGTACCTGGGCAGAATACAGTGTTGTCATCAGGCCAGTCTTTTGAAGATGTTTTCTAAATATAAATCACACATCAAGAACTACTAAGATCACTTGAAACCGCTGTGCATGCGCCCCAGGCAGAGACCTCTGCTTTTTCAAATAGAACCATTTTGTGCCCTGAAAAGTGACAATGTCAGAACACAAATACAGAAACCATCCTGCAGCCGCCTCCTGACAACATTTTTTCTTAGATATGATTTTGTTTTCAGTCCAAAAGATCATATTTTTTTATTGTCCTCCTTTTGTTAGGTAGAAGTACCATTTATCTGGCTTCCTATCTCTGTCTGTTTTACTGGAAGACATAAAATTGTTTCACCAAAATGGAAATGCAAATATTATTTTTGAAAGCAGCACATGAAAACTTTGGCAATGAAAACTGAGCTTCAACCACTTAAATTTAGTGTTTCCAGATACAGATTTGTGACCGTTCCAAATTACAACTTCCACACCATATTAGAAGGCCTTCTCACTAAGAAAATAATTCTAATTCTAATAATCAAAAATATGTAAATGCCTTCATAAATGCAAAGAAAAAAACAACAACTGCTGATTCACAAAACAAAGGTGTTGAGGGATCAAAGAGGGGCATACCAAAACTCATACATTGAGTACATACACAGCAGTATACATAAATATTCTCCTTGTATTGTCTTAGGGGGGCTGTCTGTTTATGATTTTAATGAGAGAGTACATTTATTTTTATTCACAACTAGACAAAATAATATACATTTCCCTGAATCAAAAATGAATTAAAAGGGGATGACAGGCAGGAGGAGAAGGTAGCTCAGAACATCTCTTCAGCAGTCCAATCATGGGAGTGACCCACAAGCTGCTTGAAAGCTGCCCACCAGGGGCAGCTCCAGACCCCAGCACGCCAAGCGCGTGCTTGAGGCGGCATGCCGCGGGGGGCGCTCTGCCGGTCGCCGGGAGGGCGGCAGGTGGCTCCGGAGGACCTCCCGCAGACATCCCTGCGGAGGGTCCGCTGGTCCCGCGGCTCCGGTGGTCCTCCCGCAGGCGTCCCTGAGGAGGGTCCGCTGGTCCTGTGGCTTCGGTGGAATCGCGGGACCAGCGGACCCTCCGCAGGCACGCCTGTGGGAGGTCCACCGGAGCCGCAGGACCAGCAACCGGCAGAGCACCCCCAGCGGCGTGCCGCCATGCTTGGGGCAGCAAAATGGCTAGAGCCGCCCCTGCTGCCCACGCAGTTACTCATGGAATCTGCTAATAACCGGGCATTGCTGCCAGTAAAATCTCTTTCTTATCTTGAATCCAAGTCTTGTGATTGCCACCTAAATAGGAAGAAGGGGAAGGAATACAAAGTGAAAAGCACTGCATTAAAATGACACTATATATCTCTCACTGGCATGCTGTACATTTTTTATGAGTTTTACAGACACTAGTAAATATACAGACACCAGCAAGGATAAACAAAAGGCTATATACATCCTATTCTGTTCTGCTGCTTTGAATCCTTGTCTAGTTTCTGTTTTCAGTTGTACTAGTGCAATACCATTGAAGTGAATGGAGTTGCACCAGTATAAGAGAGAAGACTTCATTTGTTTGTTTATTATGTTATATTCACTTGCATATGAACACAAAACTGTCCAAACTGCTAAGCAACGTGAAACTATGAGGTCAAAGAAAAACAAATTCTTATATCAATCAGGAATAAAATTGGACCATGGTTTAAGTAATTTGGAAGTAGTTACACCAAGGATGGATTTGGTATTTGACCTAAATCTAGACATTCACTCATTATCATATACGTAAAATAGGTTTGATTCCCATGCACCCTATATTGAGGATGGAGGCAGTCAGACTTCAACAGCTAGAAAACAACTTTGTTACTTATTACATTTTCAGAGGGCCACAGCGTGATAATGGGCACAAGATCCTGATATTACATTGTGATGTGTCCATATGTGATGGTTTTGTGTCATTGTGTTTCAATGCAATCACCCGCTGATGTGATTTCATGGAAGAATAACATCTCACAGAAGGAGGGTTATGAGCTGGCCTTAGGGTTCAAAAAAGAAAGAAAGAAATATAGAGATTGAAGGGACAAAAGAAGGTCGATAGAGGAGGGGCATAGAGGGAATCGGTGAGAAAAAGGAAAAGACTGAACTACTTTAATGCACTTTTGGTGGGCTACTCAAACAAACAATCTGATGTTTCAGTTAGTGCAGAATACGGTTATCTGCAAGGTAATAACATAACATCTCTAGTACAAGCTCTACCTTGCTTGCTATATGCTTCTAGACACAAAACAAGGTGCTGATGGGTTTATCCCAAAACTGCCACTAAGATATTATCAGTTTGTCTGGAAAATCAGGGCTAGGAGAGATTTAAAAAAAAAATCCAAAAATCTTTGCAGGACCACATATATTTACCTATTGAGTTTTATTTCTATTTTTTCTTAGAAACTACACTCTTACAAACTAATGTAATAATACAGGTGAATTTTTTTCTTCCTTTCCCCTGATTTGCATTGTTTTGTTTTTGTCAAAATAGTAGGTGGACACTTTCATCTTACTGCACTGCTATAATTTCCAAGATTACATCCTTCAAAAGTTGTACTCTCCAAGAATGGCATTATAGAATCGGAGATTTTGACTGGTTAAGGGCTCTATTAGCAAGTACTGAAGGTCTTTCCTCAGTTTGTATCAGTACCTAACCAACACATATTTAAGGGGAGTACCTCTTCAGTGAAACATAGAGACAGAGAACATGCAAAAAAATTTATCTAAAACCATAACTGGTAGAACACCTGTCTCTAAGAAGGAGTTAAAGTAATACACTGGGATTATTTTGAGGATATTATGTTTGGTATAAGTGATATGGATAGGGTAGGCTGATATGAAAACCCAGTGTGATGCTGTAGCCAAAAAAGCTATTGTGATCCTGGGATGCATAAACAGGGGAATCTTGAGGAGTAGATGGGATATTTTATCTCTGTACTTGTCACTGGTGCAACTGCTGCTGGAATATTGTGTCCAGATCTGATGCCCACAACTCAAGAAGGATCTCGATAAAAAAGAAAGGGTTTCTAAAAGAGCCATGAGAATAATTAAAGCTTAGAAAACATTCCCTATAGTGATAGATTCAAGGAGCTGAACCTATTCAGCTTAGCAAAGAGAAGGTTAAGGAGTGATTTGATTACAGTCTATAAGTGCGTACATGGGGAATAAATATTTAATAATGGGCTTCTCAATCTAGCAGAGAAAGGTATAGCACAATCCAATGGCTGGAAGTTGAAGCTAGACAAATTCACACTGAAAATAAGGCTGTACATTTGTAACAGTGAGAGTAATTAATCATGGGAACAACTTACCAAGGGTTGTGGCAGATTCTCCATCACTGACAACTTGTAAATCAAGATTGGATGTTTTTCTAAAAGATCTGCTCTAGGAATTATGTTGGGGAAGTTCACTGGCCTGTGTTTTACAGGAGGACAGACTAGATGATCACACTGATCACTTCTGGCTTTAGAATCTATTAATCTGTGAGATGGGAAAGTTGTTATTTCAGAACAGTGCGGACAAAGCCAGGTCTCCATTGAAATCGATGGCAAAACTTCCACTAACGATGCCAGAGTTTGGCTCAGCTGTGTTTAGGAAGGGGATCAGCCAGCTGCAAAAAAGAAAGAGAGACAGACCTGGAGAGCAGTCTTTGCAATATTCGGATAGAAGGATTGCTGCTGTTGAGTGGGCTGCAAAAGAAGCTTATACAAAGTATGTAACTCAAAAGAGGTTTGGTTTAATTTGCACTTATAGACACCTTGCCATTTAGTTTCCCAGAGTAGATCATGTATCCCTGATGAACACAAAGAAAGGTTTTAGATGAAAAGCAAGTGTCAAGGCAAGCTGAATTTGAGCTCTGACCTTCCCTTTCATTGTGAAATGCTACTTTCCATTTTGCTAAGCAAATAATTGCTAGAAACAAAAGTTCTGAAATAATATCGGTGGTAAGGGGGAACTGATTTTCTGATCCAAAGTTTGCTGGTGTCACTTTGAGTGTGAAATAGTTCAAAATACTACGTGCACCATATATCACATTGTTGGAAATGCATGAAAAAATCCTTAGTGTTATGGAGAAAGCCTCTGGGACCTCGGATGTCAATTCTAGGAGAGATATTGTTCTACCTATAAATTCATCTTTCCTAGAACTGACATCCAAGGTCCCAAAGCCTTTTTCCATATCACTAAAGATTTTTTGTATGCAATTCCAGCAACGTAGTATATTCCATTCTTTGTAAGAAACGCTCAGCCATTCATATTGCAGACAGCCAGACACCTTGCTGACTGCTTGAGAATACTACAGAGCAGTTAACAATGGAGGAACAAAAGACCAATATGTCAGTCTTACTCCTGGTTTTCACTGAACCTTCTTAAACAGTCACTGTATATTTGCTGAATTGTAAGTAGGAACTCCCCCCATCCCCAAACAACTTCTATTTTTGACATACAAAACTGGTGTATAAATTGATAGGAAATATTATGTACCCAAATCTACAGCTGGTGGGCATGTGAAACTCCCATAGAAGTCAGTGGGAGAAGTACATGTGTAAACATTCCCTTCATGAACAAACTGCAGACTATTAACCTGGGACTTTTGGCACCACAGCACAGATCACGACCCCTTGAGTCAACAAAGTAACTCTATCAGCTAATAATAATAGTAGACCAGCCATGAAAGCAGATTGTGAATGTGCACTTTGCCCATATGTTACACATGCCCATCTGAAAGCGGAATTGGGCTACATACACACACACACACATTGGTTTATAACCTGCGTTGCCGCACAGCAGAGTTTGAGCTGAATTTAGGAGATGCAAAGGTGGTTTTGAGATACCTGTTAGCACTTTCATCTTGATCTTAAGTATCAGAGGGGTAGCCGTGTTAGTCTGGATCTGTAAAAGCAGCAAAGAATCCTGTGGCACCTTATAGACTAACCCTTGATCTTAGGGTTGGCCAAAAAATGGATTTTAACCAGTCAGAGAATCTTAAAAGCTTGTGCTAGCTTGTAATGGACCCAAGAGGCTGTTCAGCTTGTGAAGTTCACCAGCATGGGGTGAGCTCTGGCCTTTGACACACAATGGTATAGTGGTGAATCCAGGCAGGGATGACATGGAGACAGCTATATCGGATTTATACTAGAGTTCCTCTACACCAGGGAACTTCTTGACTGCCCATTTAGAACAGTTGCAAGGCCTCTTGACACTGCTCTTCAGATGTAACAATACCAGTCTCCAGAGCTTGTAGGGTTCTTGACTGGCCTGTCATACTCTGCTTTCTCTGATTGTTGGCCATCTGCTCTCAGTGATGTCTCCATCCTTCTGGCTGCAGAAGGTCTCTCCTCATAAGTAGAATGGTTTTGCTCCATCACACCATCAATGCCTGCACTGGATTGTTTTGGGACTTCTGTGATGAGGTCTTCCCAAGTACCAAAAATTCTAACAAGAGATCTGAACCAGAAAAAATAGCCAGTCTAACAGTTTCTTAGTATTTTCACATCTGATTCCACCTTATCATTACACTATGGGTATGCTAGGGAGGAGTTGTGGTGGTCAAACTCCCGTTTGCATGCAATTTCTTGAATTCTTCCAAGACAAATTGGGGTTCATTGTCAGTGAACAAAGTGTCTGGAATATCATATCTCAGAAAGTGGGCTTTCAGTTTGCTAGCTACTGACTGGCTTCTTGTAATAGGCAGGGTATTGACCTCCCAGAAATCTGAATAATAGTCCACTGTAATCAAGTACTGCTTTTCCTGCAAGGTAAATAAATCCGCCCCCACCTTTTCCCATGGTCAGGTGGGCAGTTCAAATGGTAACTGAGTCTCTTTCTGCTTGCAATTATCACATGACCAGTGGGTGTGACACCCTTCTATCAAGGAGCTGAGCTGGGTTTTCATCCCAAGACAGAAAGTACATTCTCAAGCCTGTCTAACACAGCTGTCAAAATCAAGGGCAAGGCATATATTTTTTGCATACCATTCTTATGTAATGAGGCAGGGATAACAGCTCTCTGGCCTCAAAATCTAATTCCCTCCTGCACACTTGGTTCATCTTTCATTTGAAAATATTGTCCTATTCGATCGGTACTTGTCTTTTGTCTTCTAGTCTCCCTGCTAATATCACTCTCTTGATTGCCTATTGCTGGATGTCCTTTACTATAGCCTCTTTGATTTACATCCGGGTCTCTGTTGAAACTAGGAGACAGTGTAGCATGTTAATGGATTAAATGTTCAGATCCCTTTCCCCCATGTTGGATATATATGCTCTGCTCAGGGTGCCAGCTAACACCAATAGTCATCCTGGACAATGTCTGATCTCTGTTTGGTAGTTCTGGAGGTGCATCAACATGTGCTGGCATCTCTTTGGACCACTAAGGAGGGGCTTTGCCAGGATGGTCTCTAGGGGTTTGTGGTGTGTTTGCACTATTGCTGAGTGGCCATAGATGTCGTAATAGAATTTGCTCCATTCCAAATACAACAATCAGATGCTTTTTTTTTCTATTTGATCATCTCCGTTTTCACACTGTAGCAGAACTCTGCTGACTTAAGTTCCCGGCAGCTTCTGCAAAAGAGCTACACCCAACCCTTTCTCTGATGCATCAGCCTGGAGTGTCAGTCAATGTCCAGGCTGTTAGTACTTCATAACATCCATTATCATTTGTTTCAGTGAGTCAAATGCTTGCTGTTGGGGACCTACTCATTCCCATTCAGCCTCCTGCCTTGTGGGCTGACATATGGGTTCTGCTGCTGCAGCCAAGGATGGACAGAACTTGTACAGAAAATGCATCATTCCTATGAAACACTATCTCCCTTTCATATGAACTGGAGGTGGCATGTCTCTCACTGCCTTGATCTTGTTAGAATCTGCTTTCAGTCTCTCTGGTTTTTAAGGATGTCCAATGTATGTCACCACACACATTTTTTTTCTGAGCTAAGTTTTATGTTCCTGTCCCTGCATCACTGTAGAAAAGTTTGTCATGATCTTGTTCAACTTCTGTATCATTGCTCCCTTTACCTACAATGAGATACCATCTGCACTTGTTTTCAACCCAGGCAGTCCTTCCAACACTTCTCTGGAACACTTGTGGTGCTGGGTTTATGCTCATCAGCATGATCAGTCCACCTGTAGCAACTAAATGGTGTTACAATGGTTGTCACATGTTGGATTCTTTATCTTGATTTATATAACACAACATGTTCCTCACTTCACAGACCATAAAGATTCTGGCTTTGGAAAGTTCTGCCAAGATATCATCAACTGTGGGAAATAGATAGTGACATCTTTCCAATGCCCAGTTCAGTGGCTTTGCGTCTTTGCAGATGTGTAATTTGTCTTATGGCATCTGTACCACCACCATGCTGCATACCCAAGCTGTACTGACCTCTATTGGTGCTGATGTTATTGTCCTCCTGCATTGCCAGGTATGCATACAGCTTGAACTCCTCCTTCCACTGGGTCCATTGCTAGGCTATGTTTGTGTCTGCAAAATCCAGGGTTCTGGGTTCACACTGCCAGCTGCTGCCCTGCTTAGAACTCACAGCTGAGATACTGCCACAGTGTTACATTAGCAAAGATTGATGCTGAATGCAGGTTTAGTTGCACGAGTAAAACTTTATTAAACCTTTTGGATGGCTCTGTCCATGTGGCTGAGTTACTTCCAGTCTAACTCCCTGATTTTCCCTGTTTTCTTGGTGTTCCTTCAATAACAGTCCCTCTAGGAAACATGGGCCTTCTGATTCTACTTTCACTGATCATGATACACTTTTTGGGTTTTCAATTACTTGTTTTCCTCAAACATGCATACTGGGATTGGAGCTGAAGGTTTGCATCATAGCAGTGTCCACTGGAGTGAGTGGATACTTGTGCAAGCATATCAGATGACTCAGGCCTGAAACAAACTTCAGTTTCTTACTAGCACTCCTGTATGTCACACCTTTGTTACAAGGATGAAGCAAGAAGAACTGAGACCAACCACCTCTCCCCCACAACTCCCAACATTTTTAACTGATATGAGATATACCACAAAAGAGCAAGTCTGGGAAAAGCCATTGGTTTGTGGGGTGGCCGTGTGTGTATGTAGTGTGCACCTAAAGTAGAGCACCATTCAACCTGTTGCTATAGTGAGATCATTCCAAAAACTTTAGTAATTCATGTATACTAAGAAAATTAAATCACACAATAGCGTATTTACTATGAGCAACCACATTGTGACAGCATAAAGGGAAAAATCCCTGCACTGTGAATGAAATTCACCCCTGTGCCAGAGGGTCAGCACAGGACTTGTGCACCTGAGAGCTTAAGTAGAATCTAAGTGATGCATTGACCTTGCTCTCATCCTCTGTAAAGGGGTGAATTTTACTTTAAATGAATTTGGACATTTCAGATAGTTGATTCTGAAATTAAATAAAGAAGTATAGAAAAGAGGGAAAATACTATTCAGTTTATCTAGTCAATTTTTCTTCCAGTGCAGGATTTGATTCTGTTTAGATAATAATAAAATCTTTAGAATTTGTTAGAATTGCAGAACATTGTGAAAATCACTCATGACTAAGAGATGAGCAGCACTGCACTGGCTCTCGCAAAGCAGAGATCTCAGAGATGGAAGGGGGCGGTGTGGGCATCCATTAAAGAGTAAAGGAGAAAATTGACAAAAATAACCCATTTCTGTCATTTGTGAATCCTTAGCTTTAGTTTAGGTTTCACCTTTTTTTGTGCACAGCGACATAGCAAATTAGCCGTAAAAAAGAAACACCTTTTCTTTTTTGGTTCAGTTATTGATGTAGGAGAGAAGGTAGGTGGAAAGAATTTGTGGAAAGGAATTGTTTTTTTCAACATTAAAGTGTTCAAATGGTAGGGGAAAAAAGATAAAGAACAAGGAAGGAGTAGCTAAGAAAAAAGGGGATTGGTGAGAAAAAATGAAAAGTATCGATGCATCTTCATGCAGAGGGTAAAAGGCAGATGTACAAATCAGAAAGGTAGCAGATGCACAAGTGAGAGAAGACAAGTTAAAAGGTGTATGAACCCAAACCAGTGAATAGTAGTAGTCATGGCATCAGGCCCATCACCTTGCAGGATTTATTAATAACCTGACATCTCAAGTGTACTCCTCATATTTCAATACCTCTAAGTCAGCCCATTTGTGATCTATAGTGCTGATGAGTTTGCTGGTGCTTTACTGGGGAAAGAAATACAGCATGTTAAAAAGCAAAAATAGGCTTTGCAATTTGTAAAGGTTTTTATACCAACAGTACATGGTTAGTCCTTTAAAATAATTAACCCAGGTTTTGATTAACCAGCCTACGTGTGTAAAATTATTTTTTCAGTCTCTTTGCAGACATTCTAATAACCTCACATCTCAAATATATCTATTTCTAGTACCTGCAAGTGGCATGATTTATCTGCTGACTACTTAATTTCCTAACATGGAGAGTAGTAAGCTTTTTAAACAGAATAGGAAAAAAATGTATGATGAGAAATAAAGAGGTCATTTTATTTTAAAATATATAACCCCCATCTCCTGGTGTTACTTGTTACATAGTCTCCTTCTTAATAAAACTGGAGCCCACCTTCTGGAAAGCTGAAAGGCGAATCATATGAACAAATACAATGAGATAAAATGTGACTAGGCAGCTGATCTGTTTCCTGAATCTTCTTAGCTTATAGGATTAAAGCATGACAAGCAGAAAAGCACAGAGATCACAGTTACACTGATCAATCTTCATTTTGGATAGTTACTTTGATGTGATCCATCCTAGTAAATTCCTTTTAAGAAGCCAGGATGTGGTTGGATTTATGATCATAGAATCTCAGGGTTGGATTAAGTGTAATCTAGTATGATTCAATATGTTACAATTTAACTTTCTTGGGTCTCCTGATAAGATTCAGGAACCTTTATACTTAGAAATACTTACTTGCTGGGGCATAAATCTGTTATTGAAGGAGTGAATTGGGTAGGGTTTAACGTTCATAGGGAGCATCAGACAAAGGCCATTACAGATGTACTGCTTCCTGGAGATCCAGAAGTATATACTGTTTCTTGCGTTTCCACCCTGCCCTAGATGAACAAACTCCTATTTCCACTTAGCATTTCTGGTGGGCTGGCACCCTAATAGGAGTTCCCTGGGGTCTCAAACTTATTCCTTCTGAGGGGCTTTGCAAATCCTAAGAGCACCTCTGCTGGAGCTTATTGTTTACCTGTACATGATCATTTATTCACAAAAATGCTCCTGAGTAGCAGAAGTTTTATGAATTCTCAATAAATGCATTTAGCAGAAGTAGAGCATCTGTTAGTGTAATAATGGAAAGTTGAGGGCTATAGTTATCAAAACTCTTTGGCACACCATCCCAGCTAAGCAAACAAGAGTGAGTGGCGTATATGACTGCATCCCTCACAAATAGGGCTATTCCCTCCCTCCCCCCAGCCCACAATTTTCATCTGGTTACTGTGACAAAATGACTTTGGTGATAAATAAGTATATCCGATGTGTGCTTGTGTAAGAGAATTCTGAAATACACTTGGTATTATGGGACAAATAAGCAGTGGTAGAGCAGTCCCCCAAACCACAAGCCTAACATCTTGCACATTAATAGTTGACCGAATAGGACTAGTTGACTATCGCCTTCACAGGTGGTTCATGACATCAAAAAAGGACCAGTTCAATATATCTAGGGTTCCTCTTAACAAATAATAAAACCAGTTTGAGCCATCACCCAGGAACCTGGGAAAACTAAACACACATTCCCTGAATGCACTTAACAAGCAGAACATCCTCACTTGCAAGTACTCTGAGACTGTGTACAAACAGGGACATCTTTATTAGGGGAAGGGAACGCAGTCATAAACTGGGGAAAAAAACAATAGAAAAAAGAGTAAAATACCCTCCTCCTTCCAGGAACTTTGGCAGTAGTCTGTCTAACTTCCTTCCTGGTAGTGAGACTGTTCCATGGGTAAAAGTCTTTCAGCTGCACCATTTCACCCTTCCACCAACCCTGCTCATGATTTGCATCAGGGAGTAGCAGCAGCCCAAGTGTCTCCATGAAGCTCTGTCTCTGGTCCCAAGGGAGCCTGGAGGTGTCATCAACCAACCAAGCTTAGTGATTTTATTTTACTAAGGTACTGGGTAGATGGAGCCTCACCAGAATCACTCAGATCTTCAGCTCTCTGCACCACCGCTCATCACGAAGTCTTAGTCTGTGCTTCTCTTAAAGTCCACAGGAGGGGGGCCAAGAGCACTTAGGATCCTTAGAACATAAAAATGGCCATACTGAGTAAGACCAAAGGTTTATCTAGCCTAGCATCCTGTCTTCGGACAGTGGCCAATGCCAGATGCTCCAGAGGGAATGAACAGAACAGGTGATCCATCCCCTATTGCCCATTCCCAGTGTCTAGCAAATCATCCTGGGCTGACCCCTGCACCTGTTATGGGCCCTGGTTCTTCCTTATCCATTTATTCAAAACTCCTTTACCCTGGCTTGCCAGAACCTGTAACTACCATTACGAGAGTTCGCTATACCCTCTCCAAGAGGATAAAAGAATAAGCCCCCTAACACTCCACACCAATCATGATTTTATAGAGCTCTGTCATATCCCCGTTTAGACATCTCTTTTCCAAGCTGAAAAGTCCCAGTCTTATTAATCTCTCCTCATACGAAAGCCATTCCATACCCCTGCTATGAGCTCTTTCTCCAATAAGCCCAATATGCCTGAAAATACAAGTCCATTTATAGTTATGGTGATTCCCCCCACCCAACCCCCACTTGTCACCAAAGGAAACCTATGCATATGAGGCTCTGTGTGGCAGTGCTTTTTCCTGTTCATCAATAGGGTAAAGAGCTCTTTGACCTCTGGAGCTTCTGGCTATCAGCTTACACACACATATCTATTGAAGGAAGTGACTGACAGTGACTATAGAGAAAGAAATGATAAAGATCTGGCATTATCAGAATTAATAAGATTAGACAGAGGAACGTACACTAATGCACTTTGCAAAGTGCACTGCACATGTACACCTGATTAATGACCGTGGTGAACAGTTTGAAAATTATAGCATGATTAATGGAAACTGGTAAATTTCAATCCACGCTGTTGCCAGACATATGAAATAGTGTGTGTGGTTGTATATGACTCCCTGGCTGGAGGCTTGACACTCAGGCAATTAAATGAGACAGCCAAGGATCTGCTTGCTGTATTCACAAATAACACTATGCATGTCTACGCAAATTTAATTTCGAGAGAAACTGGAACGTTAAATCTGTTAACCAGCCAATAAATCTGGTTTTGTCTCTATCACTCTCCCTCAGTCAGGAAGAAACCTACGAATTTTAAAGTCTTGGATGCATGTACCTACTCTGATATAATACTCTTTAATGTCCAAAACATTGAAAATTATCTACAGTTCCTTAGACCTGCTTAGCTCCTGACCCCACTCTCCCTCTTCCTAATGTGCTCCCTTCTCCTACCTACCTTCTCAGTCCCAATGGCACCATGCATGTTTATGCAGTTCGTCCAATAAGGGAACAGAAACAATACTATGTAACTTGGGAAACCAGTTACACAGTCTGAATCATTTAGCAAACACTTCATAGCAAAGCATTTGCTTAGATATGAATAACCAATAATTTTGTAAATCCTCTCTGTGGACACTGTGAAAATAGAAAAGTAAGCTAAATTATTTGGATAAATAATTTGTTATGAACAGTTTGACCTACTGTAGTAAAGTCTGCTTGAATAGTTAAGAACACCTAGTAAACCAACCATACCACAACCAACTGCATATAACATCATTCAGCAAACCAGCCTCAACATGGAAAACGACATAAAAAACAAAATAATGGGGAAATATCCAGAAATTTGGACTTTGGACTGAATTCTCTCATTACACAATCCTTCCTCCATAGTGACCTTATGACAGACTCCCACATCACTTCAACTTGGTGTTATTTCCTTAAATTCAAGGAAGTGGAACAATGGCCTGATCTCCCTTTTCCTGGATTTTCTGGTGGACTGCAGGCTTGTTTTACCCTCTGGTGATTTGAGGGTCTGCCAGGCAAGTCCATGATAGTCTGTGCCCCTCCCGTTCCCCCCCTTAGAGCTGAGAACAGCAAAGATCCACTCTCTGAAGCAGCTGAATGCTCTCAGGCCTGTACAGAATAAATGTACCCAGACGGGTCCTACAAATAGCAATTTGGGAAATCCCAGAGCTCAGACTCCTGGGAAAATAACTGAGAAACTCGGGTTTTCTGATTCACTCAGGAAGAGCATACCAAATGCAACTTCCCTAGAAAAACAAGTCAAAATTGTTGATCCTACTGAGCATATGGGAAGGCTCAGCTGTAATCAACCAAAAGGATAACTAGAAGAAATACCATGTTACTTCAGCTATTCAAATTCCACCATATAACCAATCTCCATTTGAAACTCAAATGCACCATAAAAAAGCTGCCTCAAAATTTTTGTGAGCACTGAGATAGTGCTGAAATGTAATGCCAATCTTTGGGGGGAAAAAACACTGAAAACAAATGTTTTATCCAAAGCACAGGAGGTCAGATCCTGGCTCCATTGAAATCAGTAGCAAAATTCCCATTGGTTTCACTGGAGCCAGAACTTTCCCCTGGGACTTTGGAAGGTGGATGAACTTAAATATTGACAAATTGTAAGAGAATTTAATTTTTACTGAATGTTTTACACAGCTCTCCTGCAAACCATTAGATACTTTAATACCTACATTCACTCCCCACTTGCATTTCTTCCTCTTCCCCCCCAACCCCTCCTCCCCACACACACACATTTGAAAGGGTAAAAATAGAACTGGTAAAAAAAAAAATCCTGTTAAAATTAATATGGTTTCTGTTTCTTGGGGTTTGAAATAAAAAAATATGTTTTTTTATGATTTTATCTGGAAAAAATCAAAATTTCAAAAGTTTGGATTTCTTTGGCATTTTCTCCTTTTTTTTCCCCTCTGTGTGCAATAAGATGAATGTGATATTCATGAGGTTTTTCTGTTCAAGTTTTTTGTTTTGTTCTCACTTTTTCATTTTTCATTTTGCAATTCTGTAACTTTTTAAAACTTCTCCAACCTTTGAAAAGTTGGAGAGTGACAGAGGTAGCATTTCATTTTTGCTTTTTCCAAATTTTGAAATTTTTGGCTTTAACAAAAATTTGGAAAACTGAAACAAAAAAGCAAACAAAAAACACCCCAATTTTTTGCACTTTAGTGTTTAGGCTTGAACAAAAAACATTGTTTGTTTGAAAACAAAATTTTGTATGAAAAATTTTGATCAGCTCTAAGTAAAAATCCCATGTGGTAGAGACTGGCCAGTGTAAGCCCTGGTTCTGATCCAAGAGGGATGATAGCTGAATCACTCAGTAACAGCAATCCTAATGTAATTAAATTTAACATCCCTGTGGGGAAAAATACCAAATAAGTCCACCATAGTAGCATTTAACTTCAAAGAGGGTCTCTGCACAAAAATGAGGAAGCTAATTAAACAGAAATTAAAAGGAAGAGGTGAAATGCCTGGAAACTGCATGGACCCTATTTAAAAACACTCTAATAGAGATTCATACTAAATGTATACTGCAAATTTAAAACAGCACCATCTCCCCCACATGCTACCATGGGTAAACAGCAGAGTAAAAGAAGTGGTTAGAGGTAAAAAGGCATCCTTTAAAAATTGGAAGTCAAATGTTACTGAGGAAAATAGAAAGGAGCATAAAGTATGTCAAGTCAAGTGTAGAAATATAATAAGGCAGTCCTTATCTTCTTTGAGGAGCAGCTAGCTACAAACAAAAAACAAAAAACAAAAAAAAAATGCCCCCACCTTTTTAAAGTGCATCAGAAGAAGAACGCCTGACAAACAGTCAGTAAGGTCACAGGACTATTGGGGTGCTAAAGGAGCACTCAAGGAAAACGAGGACATTGTTGAGAAGCTAAATGAATTCTTTATTTTGCTCTTCACTGCTGAGGATATTGGGGAGATTCCCACACCTGAGCAATTCTCTTTAGGTGATAGATCCTTTGAGGTATCAATAGATTCGGTTTTGGAATAAATTGATACATTTAAAAGTAATAAGTCACCAGGACCAGATGTTATTCACTCAAGATTTAGGAAGAAAATTACAGAACTAATAACAATGGTATGTAACCTATCACTTTAATCAGCCTCTGTACCAGGTGACTGGATGATAACCAATGTGATGCCAATTTTTAAAAAAGGCTACAGAGGTGATCCTGTCAATTTCAGACCAGTAAGTCTAACATCAGTACCAGGCAAATTGGTTGAAACTATAGTAAAGAAGAGAATTATCAGACACATAGATAAACATGATATGTTAGGGAAGAGTCAACACAGCTTTTGTAAAGGGAAACCATGCCTCACCAATCGATTAGAATTCCTTGGGGATCTCAAGAAGCATATGGACAAGGGTGATCCAATGGATATGTACTTAGATTTTCAGAAAGCCTTTGACAGGTTCTCCAAAGTCTCTTAAGCAAACTAAAAAGTAATGGGATAACAGGGAAGGTCTTTTAATGGATCAGTAACTGGTTAAAAGATAGGAAACAAAGGGTAGGAATAAGTGGTCAGTTTTCCCACTGGAGAGAGAGGCCTGGTCTACACTACGCGTTTAAACCGGTTTTAGGAGCGTTAAACCGATTTAACGCCACACCCGTCCACACTAAGAGGCCCCTTATATCGATTTTAATGGCTCTTTAAATCAGTTTCTGTACTCCTCCCCGACGAGAGGAGTAGCGCTAATATCGGGATTAACATATCGGAATAGGGTTAGTGTGGCCGCAAATCGACGGTATTGGCCTCCGGGCGGTATCCCACAGTGCACCACTGTGACTGCTCTGGACAGCATTCTGAACTCTGATGCACTGGCCAGATAAACAGGAAAAGCCCCGCGAAGTTTTGAAATTCATTTCCTGCTTCCCCAGTGTGGAGAGCTCATCAGCACAGGTGACCATGCACAGCTCATCTGCACAGGTAACAATGCAGTCTCCTGAGAATCGAAAAAAAGCCGCAGCATGGACTGCATGGGAGGTACTGGATCTGATCGCTATATGGGGAGAGGATTCAGTGCTAACAGAACTGCGTTCAAAAAGACGAAATGAAAAAGTATTTGAAAGAATTGCAAGGTCTATTACGGATAAAGGCCACACCAGGGACTCACTGCAATGCAGAGTGAAAGTCAAGGAGCTCAGACAAGCCTACCAGAAAACCAAAGAAGCAAACGGAAGTCCGGGGCAGGGCCAAAAACATGCCGCTTCTACGCTGAGCTGCATGTTATTTTAGGGGGCTGCGCCACAAGTACCCCACCCCTGTCCGTGGATTCTGAGGTGGGGGTTGTAATCTCTGCCATGGCTGAGGATTATGTGGACGGGGAAGATGACGATGAAGAAGGTGAGGATGACAACCTTGCAGAGAGCACACAGCACTCCGTGAGCCCCAACAGCCAGGAGCTTTTTCTCACCCTGACGGAATTACCCTCCCAATCCACTACCTCAGACAATGAAGCCATGGAAGGGACCTCTGGTGAGTGTACCTTTGCAAATATCAAAGATTGTTTTTTAAGCAAGCGTTTTTTAATGATTGATTTGCCCTGAGGACTTGGGATGCATTCGCTGGCAGTATAGTTAATTAGAAAAGTTTGTTAACATGTCTGGGGATTGAGTGGAAATCCTCCAGGGACATCTCGAGGAAGCGCTCCTGGAGGTACTCCAGAAGCCTTTGCAGAAGGCAGCCTTGTTCCGTCCACCATGGTAGGACACTTTACCACGCCATGCATGTAGCAAGTAATCAGGTATCATTGCATGGCAAAATATAGCTGCGTATGGTCCCGGTGATTGCTGGCATTCAAGAAGCATCCGTTCTTTATTTCGCTGTGTTATCCTCAGCAAAGTGATATCGTTCAGGGTAACCTGGTTGAAAATCCGGAATTTAAGTAAGGGGGATGGCCATTTTCCTACTGGGTTCGTGGACTGCAGCACCTTAAAAGAAAATGCTTTCCTGCACGTAGCCAAGCGGGGGGAGGGGAGGAGTGAAATGCCGATGATCTTTTTCGTGTTTGGTCAGTGGGGATCTTCCCCAAGCTACCAGACAGGCAGTGTGGTGGGGAAGGGTGTTGATTAGCAGGGAGCTAACATGGTATTAGCCATGCGTTGGGGGGAGGGGTAAATCACTGCAGAAGCCGAAAGACAGTGGCTTACCATGGCCACATGCAAGCTGAATTCTGATGCCCGGACCTGTGTCTGTGAGATCTGTAACCCCAGAGCTTCAGGCACTCAGTATTAAGATGAAAAATGCGACCTTGTAGGGAAATCACATGTGCTATGTAAGGTGAATAGTGCTGTTCACTGTGAAAGAGTATAACCATTGTTCTGTAAAATGTATCTTTTTAAATACTTCTCTCCCTCATGCAGCTGCAAATTTTTCAAGCCTCCCTACTCCATCCCAAAGGCCAGCCCAGATAAGGCGGAGGAAAAAGAAGACGCGAGATGAAATGTTCTCGGATATTATGGAAGTTACACGCAAGGAAAGAGCTCATCTGAATGAGTGGAAGGACGTGGTATCAAATTACAGGAAAGATGCCAGTGAACGTGAGGACAGGAGAGACACCCGAGATGAGAGGTGGCGGCAGAAAGACCGGCAGGAAAATCAGCGGTGGCGGGATGCAACTCTGGGGCTGCTGCGTGATCAAACTGACATGCTCCGGCGTCTGGTGGAGCTTCAGGAACGGCAGCAGGATCACAGAGTGCCGCTGCAGCCCCTGTATAACCACCCTCAACCCTCATCATGTTCCACATCCTCCTCACCCAGACGTGTAAGAACGCGTGGGGAGAGGCTCCGTGCACCCGCCCACTCCACCCCCATGGACAGCCCAACCAGAAGGCTGTTGTTACTGTGAAATTTTTTTACTGCCCTTCGCCATCCCTCCTATCCTCCTCCCAAACCACACCCTTACTTCTCTCCCTCTTTTTATAATGAATTAATAAATAAATCATGATTTTTAAAATATAGTGCCTTTATTTGCATAAGTATCTGTACTCGAAGGGGGAGGGTGAGTTGCTTACAGGGAATGAGTCAATCAAGGGGAGTGGGTGTTCATCAACAAACACAGCAGTCACACTGTACCCTGGCCATTGATGAAGCTCGTTTTCAAAGCTTCTCTGATGCGCACCGCTTCCAGGTGTGCTCCTCTAATCTCCCTGGTGTCTGGCTGCACGTAATCAGCGGCCAGGTGATTTGCCTCAGCCTCCCACCCCGCCATAAAGGTCTCCCCCTTACTCTCACAGAGATTGTGGAGAATACAGCAAGCAGCAATAACATAGGGGACATTGGTTTGGCTGAGGTCTGAGCGAGTCAGTAATGTGCACCAGCGCGCCTTTAAACGGCCAAATGCACATTCCACCACCATTCTGCACTTGCTCAGCCTGTAATTGAACAGATCCTGACCACTGTCCAGGCTGCCTGTGTATGGCTTCATGAGCCATGGCATCAAGGGGTAGGCTGGGTCCCCCAGGATAATGACAGGCATTTCAACATCCCCAACTGTTAATTTCTGGTCTGGGAAGTAATTCTCTTGCTGCAGCAGTTTAAACAGAGTAGTGCTTCTGAATACGCGAGCGTCATGAACCCTCCCTGGCCATCCCACGTGGATGTTGGTGAAACGTCCCTTGTGATCCACCAGTGCTTGCAGCACCATTGAAAAGTACCCCTTCCGGTTTACGTACTGGGTGCCCTGGTGCTCCGGTGCCAAGATAGGGATATGGGTTCCATCTATCGCCCCCCCCACAGTTAGGGAATCCCAGTGCAGCAAAGCCATCCACTATGGCCTGCACGTTTCCCAGAGTCACAACCTTTCGTAGCAGCAGCTTAGTGATTGCTTTGGCTACTTGCATCACAGCAGCCCCCACAGTAGATTTTCCAACTCCAAATTGATTCCCGACTGACCGGTAGCTGTCTGGCATTGCAAGCTTCCACAGGGCTATCGCCACTCGCTTCTCTATTGTGAGGGCTGCTCTCATCTTGGTATTATGGCGTTTCAGGGCAGGGGCAAGCAAGTCACAAAGTTCCATGAAAGTGCCCTTACGCATGCGAAAGTTTCGCAGCCACTGGGAATCGTCCCACACCTGCAACACAATGCGGTCCAACCAGTCAGTGCTTGTTTCCCGGGCCCAAAATCGGCGTTCAATGGATAGAATCTGCCCCATTACCATCAGGATCTCCAAAGCGCAGGGGCCCGCGGTTTGAGAGAGTTCTGCGTCTACGTCCTCATCACTGTCATCACCGTGCTGCCGTATCCGCTTCCTCCTCGCCTCGGTTTGAAGGTCCTGGTTCACCATATACTGCACGAGAGTGCGCGAGGTGTTTAAAACATCCACGATTGCGGTATTGAGCTGAGCAGGGTCCATGCTTGCTGTGTTATGGCGTCTGCACAGTTCACCCAGGAAAAAAGGCGCGAAACGGTTGTCTGCTGCTTTCAGGGAGGGAGGGGTGAGGCTGTACCCAGAACCACCCGTGACAATGATTTTTGCCCCATCAGGCACTGGGATCTCAACCCGGAAATTCCAAGGGGCGGGGGAGGCTGCGGGAACTATGGGATAGCTACGGGATAGCTACCCACAGTGCAACGCTCCAGAAATCAATGCTAGCCTCGGACCGTGGACGCACACCACCGATTTAATGTGTTTAGTGTGGCCACGCAAACTCGATTTTATACAATCTGTTTTGCTAAACTGGTTTATGTAAAATCGGAATAATCCCGTAGTGTAGAGATATCCAGAGATAAAGGGGAGGGATAGCTCAGTGGTTTGAGCATTGGCTTGCTAAACCCAGGGTTGTGAGTTCAATCCTTGAGGGGGCCACTTAGGGATCTGGGGCAAAAATTGGTCCTGCTGGTGAAGGCAGGGGGCTGGACTCAATGACCTTTCAAGGTCCCTTCCAGTTCTAGGAGATTGGTATACCTCCACTTATTACCTTTAAGTATCAGGGTTCCCCAAGGATCTGTATGAGGATCAATATTGTTCAACATGTTCATGAATGATCTGGAAAAAATGGAGCACAGTGGAGTGGCAAAAATTGCAAATAATACAAAATTACTAAAGTCTGATATTGACTGTGAAGATTTACAGAAGGCTCTCACTAAACGGAATGACTGGGTAACAAAATGGCAAATGAAATTCATTGTTGATAATCGCAAAGTGATGCACATTGGAAAAAAATAATCCCATCTCTATACACAAAATGAAGGTGCCTAAATTATTTCTTAACACTAATATCTATCTATCTATCTATCTATCTATCTATCATAGTGGATAGTTCTCTGCAAATATTTACTCAGCATACAGCAGCAGTCAAATAAACTAACAAAATATTGGGATCCATTAGGAAAGGAATAGATAATAAAACAGAAAATATCATAGATCCACTATATAAATCGACTCCCACACCTTGAATACTGTGTGCAGTTCTGATTGTCCCATTTCAAAAAAAGTTATATAAGAATTGGAAAGGGTAAACATAAGGGCAACAAAAATGAGTGGGAGTGTGGAACAGCTTCCACCTGAAGAGAGATTAAAAATCTGAGACTGTTCAGCTCAGAAAAGAGATTATTAAGAAGGGATATGATATAGGTCTATAAAATCATGAATGGTGTGGAGTAGGTGAATAGGAAAGCATTATTTATCTCTTCACATAATTCAAGAACTAGGAGTCACCCCATGAAATTAATAGGCATCAGGTTTTAAACAAACAAAAGGAAGTATTTCTTCACACAACGCACAGTCAGATTATTAAACTTGTTTCCATGGGATGTTGTGAAGACCAAAAGTATAACTGGGTTCAAAAAAGAATTGGGTAAATTCATGGAGAATAAGTCCATCAATTGCTACTAACCAAAGTGGTTAGTGGTGTCTCTAAACATCCAACCATAAGAATCTGGGACTGTATGACACAGGATGGATCACTTGAATTTCCCTTTCTGTTCATTTTGTCTGAAACATCGGGCACTGGCCACTGTCAGAAGACAAGATACTGGGCTAGATGGAGCATTGGTCTGACCTAGTATGGTCATTTTTATGCAAAGTTTTGTACACTATTGTACAGGAGAAACATGGTCCTATTTGTTGTGCATGTATGCATACCATGGAAGAGGCCACGTGCCCATTAGGACTCAGACAGCCAACTAACTTCACACAGGAAATGAAGTAGCCAATCATAATTAACAACTTGTACTCACTACCAAAATGGTACATTGGAACTGGTAACTTAAAGCTGAAGACTTTATATCCCATTACCAATCACTGGTGCCATCCTTCTTTCAGTCACTCATCAAGGAAATAATTGCAGAATGCCAGATTCAATTTCACATTTTCCTTGAAGTTATTTTTGTAACTTAGGAAGAGCAAAGATTGAAAATGTTAAGAATATAGAAAATTTCTTTTTGTACGAGAAGTTGAAAAGAATAATCTGTCAAAGTGACCTACTGTGGTGCTTAATAGAAAGTAGAACATAGTGTTCTTTGATGAGATTGCAAGAAGAGGATGGAAGTGGATGGTGAGGGGGCACATTAGCAGCTTAGAAGAAACAGCTTTGGAAACAAATGTGACACTAATAATTTTAATGAAAAGGAAAAAGGCTAGCAAATTAGGGTTATATTTTATTCAAAGTCTTTGAAGTCCCTAAATTAAATATTTGCAGACTTAATAGCAAATACAATAGTTGCAATTTCAAAAGAAGTTTCAACTAGGAAGCAAAGGAGTTTGGCCTGCTAAACTTGGAGTCTGACAAGAGGGGAGTGTGAAATGTACCCATGATGGAATTTTCCAAGGAGTACATGTAGGCATAAGTGGTGTTTGAGATTCAAATAATTTGCACTAGAAATTTGAGACATAGCCGCCTTAGCGAGGTGAACAGCCAACACCAACTCCTCTGCAATACCTTATTGGGTTAGCCATTTTACACGACGCAGCCAGTGACAAACTGGCAAGAGCAATGGGCACAGTAGCAACAACCCAGCTCACACTCAGAGGAGGCCCATAGACTCTGTGATTGGTACACAAGTTGACCGTATCCCTAAAATAGGATATAGGGTACAACAGGGGTCGGCAACCTCTGGCACGCAGATTGCCAGGGTAAGCACCCTGGCGGGCCAGGCCAGTTTGTTTACCTGCCACATCGGCAGGTTTGGCCAATTGTGGCTCCCACTGGCCGCGGTTCGCTGCTCCAGGCCAATGGGGGTGGCGGGAAGTGGCGCGGCTGAGGGATGTGCTGGCCGTGGCTTCCCGCCGCCCCCATTGGCCTGGAGCAGCGAACCACGGCCAGTGGGAGCCACGATTGGCCGAACCTGCAAGCCGCGTGCCAGAGGTTGCCGACCTCTGGAGTATACCTATCTGAGAAACCTGGTGAGGTGGAGATTCACACATACATAAAGCATGAGTAACTACCATTTCTGTAGAGGTTACTGTCACAATTGTCTGGAGGTTCCTGACAACAGCATCTGTCAGAGAACCAGCTGTGAAAACCACAGCATTTGAAATCTGTCTGCATGTAACAGATTCTGAATTCAATTGGCAGGAAGGGTTAGTCCACAGTTTCTCAAACTGGGGTCGCCTCTTGTTAGGGAAAGCCCCTGGTGGGCCAGACCGGTTTGCTTACCTGCCCCATCCGCAGGTCCAGCTGATCGCGGCTCCCACTGGCTGCAGTTCGTTGCTCCAGGCCAATGGGGGCTGCAGGAAGTGGCGCGAGCTGAGGGACTTACTGGCCGCCGCTTCCAGCAGCTCCCATTGTCCTGCAGCGGCGAACTGCGGCCAGTGGGAGCCGCTATTGGCCGGACCTGCAGATGGGGCAGGTAAAAAAACGGCCTGGCCCTCCCGGGGTTTTCCCTACACAAGTGGTGACCCCAGTTTGAGAAACACTGCTATACTGTAATACCAATACTAAAGCATCACTAACAGCAAGACATGGCAGAGTTTTATCACATGGTCCCGTTCCTATCTGTCCCAGGTGTTATGGACTGCACTCTTTTTTCCTCATGGCAGCATCCTTTCAGAATAAGGCAGCCTATAGGAAAAAGTTCCATTGTTATCAATACCCAGGTCACTTGTAATCTTAAATTTTCCATCAGAGATGTGTTGCCACAATACTCAGGAATAAGTAATATGTTTTATTTGCTCAGATTTTTCTCTGGTAGAAGAGCTTTTTGACCAAGGTGTTGTGTGGAGAGTTGGTTCTGAGAAGGTGGAAGGGCACATTATCTGGCATACTATTGAGGAAGACATAACTGATGTATCTCATATAGACATAACTCATGTATCTCATCAGTTCTTACCAAATTTTCTACTCCTTTAGAGAGAAAATATTTATTCTGTTATTTATTATTGGAGCCCCCAGTCAGAGAGCAATACTCTCTGATCATTTCTGTTCATTTCCTTTTCAAACTTTAAAAGTTGTTCCAGGCACTGAAGGCAAATAAAACAAAACAAACAAACAAACAAAAACAGCCCCATTGTCAAAGAGCTTACAAGCCTAGGCCCTGGTCCTTCAATTGCTCCACTATGGTTGGGAACTTGTGTCTGTCTGGAGCCCTACTGAGGTCAGTGGTGTTCTCAGGCATAGCACATGGCAGGATTGGGCTTAGTTTATGGCAAGACATGATAGGTGAATACTGAAAAACAAGGAGATGGGGGAGAACAAGATAACAGTGAAACAACTGTGTTTGATATGGTACACAGCAGTCACAATACACCAACTGCCCGCTAACTCCCTCTGATTTTCTCTTGAAGGGATAATGATTATCCATGGTCCCGTTGCATAATACATTTCTATATTTCTTTTGGGCCCAATCCCAATGTCTTTGCTCAGATTTTCAGTGATGAGTATGCTTGCATATCTATATCTATATTTAAAGCCACAACCCTCAGTCCTGAGATTAGCAACAATTTCCTTTTCCAGACATAGTTATTAGGAGATACAAAAACCTAATATCAATCAACAGCTAAAAATTGCTTATGAAAAATGAAACGAGGGTTTTGTTTTTTTTCGGAGGAGGGGAGATTCTTATTTTGATGATCTGTGTAATGAAAGAAACTCTTTAAAAAAGCAGTTGCAAACCTGTTTATTTCCTTTTCAAAATGTAAATTGACAATACATAAATATTTGTATAGCCTCGCCACAAAGGGAAAACAAACGTAAAACTAGAATAGAACATTGGAAAAGATACTGTGCAGGAGGTCTTATTCGAAAATCTACAGCAAGACATGGGACAGTTTTATCACATAGGCCAGCTACTATCTGTCTGCACTCATATTTCCTCCTGGTAGCATCCTACCAGAATGAGGCAGCCTATGGGAACTGGACCAGGTGTTTATATGACATCCAAAAAGTCAGGCCACTAATAATTCACACTCAAGCAATGGCGAGAATCTTTTCAGAAAGAAACACTTTTTAATGTGCTTCCCCCCCACACACTTTAACTGATTGATGAGCTAAGATATGTCCCATTTCCTTCCCCCACCCTTTGTCTGCCTGATCTCTGGCCTGTAAGTTTTTCAGGGCAGGGGATGTTGCTTTATATAGAACCTAGCATAAAGGGGACCCCGTCTGGAGCGTGGGTGCTATGGTAATATCAATAATGACTGAGTAAATGAATAATGAAAACAAGCAAATAGATAGGGATCAGGATGGCGCTTCCTAGACTAAGGGAACAAAACAAACAGGCTATTCTTAGGCTGTTCCCCTCCTCCCACCAAAAAAAAAGGCCAGCGGAGGTACAGATGGAGAAAAATATGCTCTCTAAATCATGTGATGGAGGAGCAGCATTTCCCAACTCAAAATTTCTCACTTCGTTCCTATTATGCATTGTGTTTTTCATTTGTGATCTCTCTCCTGTTTGCTTTCCTTAACAAGGGCACCGCGTATCTGAAACTTGTATAGAAGCCAAAAAAAAAAAATCCATCCTCTGCCTCACTCACATAATTCAGTGCCTCCCTGCCATGGCAATTTCTTGCATCAAGCTTTGTCTAAACACTGCCTTTCTGCTCTTGTGACACACGTTTGTTCTCCTCCCCAGTCACTGGTATCCATCCTGTGGAGTGTAACTAGCCAAACACTCCACCTCTGCTGATATCATGGAATGTTGCCTGGCTAAACTGTCCAATGTAATGTTCCTTTGTCTCCTTTTAAGCAGCCTGACAAGAACTGGGTATGAGTAACAAAGATCAGAATCATCTGTTACATGATATTGGTTAATGCCTCTTGTATCATTTTCCTATCATTCTGTTTAATAAGAAGTGATAGTATAGCAGGACCTGATATCTTCTACTCTATTCAGAGAATGCTAAAAGAAGAATAATTTAATAGCCTTTAGGAATAACATTTTAGAGACAAATTACATCATTGGGAGTGACATGTACACATTGGAGGATGCTATTTGACCCATAGAGGGTGTTATGAACTACACAAACCAAGTAGGAATGAACAGTATGTTCTTGCAGGGGACCAGGTCACCACAGAGATATATATTAGCATTGGGATACCATTGCTGGTAGGTAATATTTTCTCCCACTGCCTACCAGGTAGGCAGAGAAAACTCTGCTAGACAGCCCACACTTTAACTCTGTTCCAGTGGACAAAATAGAGACAGTGAATCCCTCTGCCTCTTTATCCCTAATGTGATTAATATACAAAAGATGATTCTCAAGAAGGCCAATATAATAGATGTTTAATTCCACAATTGACTAAAGCTTATGCAGAGCTCAGAAAATAGATGGTGGTGCGAACTCTAACAGTTGATCCAGGGAATACAGGAGTAACAAAGACAGACCAGCTGTTTACAAACTCCATTTTTGTCCCTCTGGGATCAAACTGAAATGTCGAGTTGGGAGCAATATACTCTTCTATCAGTATTTCCAGCTGAGACATTGCACCTGGCTACCAGTCCACACAAATGATTTTTTACAAGAAATAAACACAAGTTGAGATAAGGGTTTGGGGACACTCTAATAAAAAGGCTCATTATCTGGCATATATAAGAGCTTAGTGAGGCTTTAACAAAAAAGACAAAGTTCACTATCTAACTAAATGGGAAATAAACATAGATATTACATAACCTAGTAGCTGCTTTTATAACCAATAATGTTGTTTAAAAGATTGCAGTTGGTTAAATAAGTCATTCCCCCCATAATAAGAAGCATGAAAACAGTACCAAGTTTGGGGACATCTCTTAACCATATATTCAAGCCCACACATCATTTCTACTTACAGTGACAGCTTTCCAAAGGTTACAAGAAATGTTTTTTCTCCCCCAACAGATAAGGAAACACACTACACACAAGAAATTAATCTCCCTATACAGCGCAAACCTTAGCTACCACTGCAGGAACAGTAGCAAACATTCAGTGCTGACATTAGAACACAAGTTAAACACATGTTGGATAGAGCCAATAGGAAAATGGCATTTCCATCCCTTGGGAAATTCCAATATCTTTACATTTGGATTTTTTCCCCCCACAGTGGAATTGAAAGTTGAAATCACAAAATCACAGCCAGTTTCAGGTTGGAAATGTTGAAATGAATACTGACAAATTGAAAAATTCAGTTCACAGACCTTGGCCATCAGGGAGTACCACAGTGGCTCTGACACAGGGAGAGATCATAGTGTATCATGGGAGATATAATCTGTCAGGGGAGCAGATCCCACAAGGGAGAATGGGGGCATGAGGGACCCAGGACTATAGCTCCCAAGAGGTACTCTGATGGATCAGGCAGGCAGAGATTAATGCTAACCCGAGTTGAATTGAAATGTTTTTGTTTCAATTTTATCAACTGAAAAATCTGCCAAAATCTACCATTTCCCACAGAAAATTTCAATTTTGATGAAAACCCACATTCCAATGGGAAATTGTTTCTTTGACATTTTTCATGAGACCCATGAGGTTGTTGATCAGGATATTTTAAGCTGTATTGTGAACGAGATTCTCTGTTACGTAGCGTGTTTCTTTAACTGTGGGAGGTTTTCCACTGATAGAGACACAGCTCTTTTTCCTGCATCAGTGTTTTCTCCAGCTCCCTTTCCTCCTAAAGGGCTCTCTTCTATCCTTCAGGAGTGGCTGGCACACTGCAGACAAATTAAGCAAGGGTTAATTAGATTATTATTTAAATTTGATTATTAGGCTTTTCCCTTGAAGACCCACCCCTCTGCTGAGAGGTTCTATCTATGAGGCTGACCCTGAACATCTTTTTAATGTGAGAATACCCATAAGTAAGCTTTGAAATACCAGCTCCTAAGTCATCAGAGGGATAAAGCCAGCAGGGAGAATTGGGAGGAACATATGGAACATGAGGGATATTGAGGATGTCTGATTGCAGCTTCTGGTTATTTTTCAAACAGCAGTAGCTGCCTAAAATTTGCCTTTGCAATCTTGCCAAAAGTCTCCAGCCTGCAAAGGCATCCCCAAGCACAAGTTCAGACCCTCACAGAGTCAATGGGACTGTGTGAAGCCATGAGAGGGGAGACTGCACTAGCTCATCTACTTGCCAAATCATGGCCCCACAGAACAACTTGGATAACTAAATAATTGCCTCTGTATTTTAGAACAATTGTAGAGTAAGTACAAGGGGCAGTGCAGAGAGTTCAGGAACCTTATTGATTTATCAAAGGCAAAACTGGCAAGTTGTAAGGGTGGTGGCCAATGTAATTAACAGTTTCCCTTTAATCTTGCATTGTAAGAGATTATCTCATCAGAGGAAATATTTCTATTATTTAGATGAAGCATGTGTACAAAGTCCACCCTGGAATGCCTGCCAATAAAAAAAGATACCCCAACACTCGTTATGTTTAATGGTGAGCTGGGATGAAACTCTGGAAACTATTTTACATTTGGGATTCTCCACCCGGCAAAGGCAGGGTTAGTAGCAGACATAAAATACTTAGGGTCTGCATCTGGAGGAAGTTGTGCACGATTCTTTGAACCACCCCGGCAGCTGATAATGGAGAGCTGTTGGCAATGACTATAGAGGCAGATGCTTACCTGTACTCCTACAGTGTACAATCTTGGCTTGATGACAAGGTGAAAAGAAGGACAAGCCATCCCAGAATGAGGGCAATTGCCAGCTGGTACTCTACTGGGGAAGGGTAAACTGGTCACCTAGGGCTTCTTGCTTGGCTGTAGCAGGTCTCATCAATCCTTGCCAAGAAAAGCACCTGCCTGAAAACAAGCAAGCTCCTCAAACAGCAGACATGAAGAAAATTTAGACTGATCATTTTTAAACAGACAAACAAATCTGTTTTTATTAAATGTATTGTAAGTTGAAAAATATTGTAAATCGGGAAAAAATATAGCCTGACCAATATAAACCAGTGATAGAGAAAAATACTGCTCATTAAAGTAAATTATGACAGAAGCAAAAAGAAAAATACTGCCCCCTCAAAAAAAACTAAGCTTGTATAACTTTATTTACTGTTTCCTCTTGATTATTTGTTTTATATATCCCTTCCATTGGTCTCTTTCCATCTTCAGTAGGTTTCTGTTATCATGGTTGACTTTAGTGATTTGTTAGAAACACTCGCAGCTAAGACTAGTGAAAATGGCAAAATGTTTTCATTGTATCACCCTGATCATTGATTCATAAATTCATAGATTACAGAGACCAGAAATGACCACTCTGATCATCGAGTCTGACACCCTCTATAACACAGAACATAACACTTCCCAAAAATAATTCCTAGAGCATATCTTGTAGCAAAACATTCAATTTTGATTTAAAAACTGTGAGTGACAGAGAATCCACAACACTTTGGAAATTGTTCCAATGATTAATTACTTCCACAGTAAAAAATTTACACTTTGTTTCCAGTTAGAACTTGTCTAGCTTCATCTTCCAGCCATTGGATCATGTTATACCTTCTCTAATAAATTAAAGAGCTGAAATATATGTTCCTTATGTTGACATTTATAGACTGTAATTGTCACCCTTAACCTTCTCTTTGTAAAGCTATAAAGATTGAGCTCTTTGAGTCTACCTCTAAAATGATTTCTAATCCTTTAATCATTCTCAGGGCTCTTCTCCGATTTACCAACATCCCTCTTGAATTGTGAGCACAGAAATGGACATAGTATTCGAGCAGCAATGAAACTAGTGCCAAATACAGAGATAAAATAACCTCTCAATTCCTACTCAAGATTATTTTGTTTATGCATCCCAGGAATGCAATTAGCTGTTTTGACCACAGCATCGCAGTGGGAGCTCATGTTCAGTTTGATTATCCTCCACAACCCACAAATCTTTTTCAGAGTCAGGGTATAGTCCTCCCTGTGTTATGCATGGCCGACATTTTTTTTTCTTAAATGTATACATTTACATTTACCTCTACTGAAATTCATATTGTAGACTTGCAACCAGTTAACCAAGTGACACAAATTGCTCTGAATCAGTGACCTGTCTTCTTCGTTATTTAGCACTCCTCCATTTTTGGGTCATCTGCGAACTTTATTAGTGATGATTTTATGGTTTTTTTTGTTTGTTTTTTTGAGGTCATTAATAAAAATGTTGAATAGAATTAGGGTTAAGAACTGATCCCTGCTGGACCCCACTGGAAACACATCCGTGCTCAATGATGATTCCACATTTACAATCACATGTTGAGACCTATCAGTTAGCCAGTTTTAATGCATTTAATGTGGACCATGTGAATTTTATTTTGTTCAAGTTTTGTAATAAAAAAGTGGTGCAGTACCAAGTCAAACATCTTAATCAACCAAATTTGTAATCTCATCAAAAGAAGGCATCAAGTTAGTTTGACAGGATTGATTTGCCATAAAACCATGTTGATTTGCATTAATTATGTTATCCTTTAATTATTTATTAACTGAATTCCATATCAGTCACTAAATTATAGTGCCTGGGATTGATGTTTGGCTGACTGCCCTATAATTACCTGAATCTCCCATTTAACTTTTTAAAAATTGGCACAGTGTTATCTTTCTTCCAGTCTTCTGAAACTATATAAATAAATTAGGGAAATACAACCTAGACAGAGCTACTATAAGATGGGTGCATAGCTCATTGGAAAACCACTCCCAGAGAGCAATCAGTGGTTCACAGTCAAGCTGGAAGGGCATATCAATTGGAGTCCTGCAGGGATCAGTTCTTGGTCTGGTTCTGTTCAATATCTTCATCAGTGTTTTAGATAATAGCATAGAGAGTACACTTATAAAGTTTGCAGAGGATGCCAAGCTGAGAGGAGTTGCAAGTGCTTTGGAAGATAGGATTAAAATTCAAAATGATCTGGACCAACTGGAGAAATGGTGTGACGTAAACAAGATGAAATTCAATAAGAACAAATGCAAAGTACTCAACTTAGGAAGAAACAATCGGCTGCACACATATAAAATGGGAAATCACTGCCTAGGAAGGCATACTGCAGAAAGGGATCTGGGGGTCATAGTGGAACACAAGCTAAATGTGAGTTAGCAGTGTAATACTGTAGGAAAAAAAGCAAGCATGTTTCTGGGATATATTAGAAGGAGTGTTGTAAGACACAAGTAATTCTTCTGCTCTACTCCACGCTGATTAGGCCACAACTGGAGTATCGTGCCAAGTTCTAGGCACCACATTTCAGGAAAGATGTGGACAAATTGGAGAAAGTCCAGTGAAGAGCAACTAAAATGATTAAAGGTCTAGAAAATATGACCTATGAGGGAAGATTGAAAACACTGGGTTTGTTTAGTCTGGAGAAGAGAAGACTGGGAAGGGACATAATAATTTTCAAGTACATAAAAGGTTGTTACAAGGAGGAAGGAGAAAAATTGTTCTCCTTAACCTCTGAGGACAGGACAAGAAGCAATGGGCTTAAATTGCATCAACGGAGGTTTAGGTTGGACATTAGGAAAAACTTCCTGGCTGTCCGGGTAGTTAAACACTGGAAAATGTTGCCTAGAGAGGTATTTGTCATTGGAGATTTTTTAGAGCAGGTTAGACAAACAGCTGTCAAGGATGGTCTAGATAATAATTAGTCCTGCCATGAGTGCAGGGGACAGGACTAGATTCACTTCTTGAGGTCCCTTATATGATTCTATGATTACTGATAAGTCTACTATTTCCATCTAGTAAAGGACCATCATCATCATCAATCAACCATCATCATATGATATCACATCATCTGTTTTTTTCCCAAGTACAGAACAAAAATATTTATTGACCACTTCTTCATTTTCTGCATTATTATTGATGATTCTACCTTTTCTATTTATAATGGACCAATATCATTGTTAGGATTCCTTTTGTTCATAATATATTTTTTAAAACTACTTCTTCTTGTCCGTAACTCTGCTGGCCATAGATTTATTTCTGTGCCCCTTTGTTTCGCTTATCTGTTTTCTATAATTCCCAAATAATGATTTATATTCATTACTATCAACTTCTTATAAATATATATTTCATTATTATTATTTTTATATCTGTCTTTACTTCCACTCTAGACCAGGTTTTTTTTGTTTATTTTGGGTTTTTTTGTGTTTTTTTTTAAACCAGCAGAGCCTTCTTCCTCTGTTGTGGGATAGTGGCTTTTGGGGCTTCTAGTAAGGTGTCCTTAAATGATTCCCAATTATCATTCACATTTTTCTGATTACATTTTTCCTTCCAACTTTTTGGCTCATAATTGTTTTCAGCTTTGTGCAATTGGCCCTATTTAAGCACCAAGTATCTATGTTAATGGTCTGGGCTTCATTCTCCTTGCACATTGCAAGGTTCATCAACTGATGATCATATGTACCTAATCTACTATTAATTTTCTGTTCTGTGATCATATTCTCTTTATCTGTTAGGACAAGTTTTAATAAAGAATTCCCCTGTGTTGGCTGTAACACTCTTTGAGTTGGGAAATTGCTATCTATAATCTTATCTCCAATGTTTAGAAAATTCAAGAATGCTTTAGAACTGGCAGGATAAGACCTCCAGAATATGACACTCAAATTGGAGCCCCCCCCCATGCTCATAAAGTTAATTTTCCTACATATTATAGATAGGTGGATCATCCTGGTCCCTAGTGTTCCCTCAGATCCATAATAAAGTAAAACAGTGGAAAAGGATCAAGATTGCAGACCTGATTCTACACTCACACTGGTTTGACACCATTCAATCACTATAATGAATTAGATGGGGTTCTCCCTTTCTACACTAGTGTGAGAAAAGAATAAGGCAGTGATGAGATGGGATGCTACATCTGGAAAAAGTGTACATCCTCCTGGAATCCCGTCTTTCCGTGTTTTACCTGTTCCGAGCATGCCTTGCAACTAGGCATCATTTGGTTAGCTCTTCCTGGATCTTACTGTACATTTAGGGCAAGTCTATCCTGGAGCACTATATGCAGCTGCGCTGCTGTAGCATGTCTGATGAAGACACGCTATGCCGACACTCTGCTCTCTCATCAGCATAATTCGTCCACCTCTCTGAGAAGTGTAAGCAATGTTGGTGGGAGACGCTCTGCTGCCGACATAGCACCGGTGTGGATAGTGTGAAACTTGCGTCTTTTTTTGGAGGTGGGTGGGGGGGAGGGGAGTTTCATACCTCTGAGCAATGTAAGTTTGATCAACTTAAGTGGTAGTGGACCCTTGCCCTTAGAATTATAACCATACAGAAATGCTGGTGAGAAAAGTTATCCAGCCAGAAAAGCCTTTGAAACATGACTCCTGGTTAACAAAGCTTTTTGCCTGAGAATTTCTTCAGTTTTAAAAAAGATTTTGGAAGAACATCTCTGTGTCTTTTATGTCTATATGGCACAGCAGCACTGACTTATTGTACACAAAGGTCACAGACTATGTCTTCAGACACAATTTGCATGGCAGCTCTGACGTGAGGCTTTGCCTACAGCCTTTGCATATGAAGCTTGGACTCTTCACTAAGAGCTACATTGGACCACATATAGAGTATACAGTAAAATGTGCCATGCACATACCCTAATGTACTCATTATCAATCTTTAATAACTCTACTATTATTCCTACTCTCCATAGCTGCTCAAAAGCCTTTATCCTCAGTGACACCAGCATGACAAAATAATTTTGGAGTTTATAATTTAAACTGTTTCCAAGCTGTGCATTTGATGATGAAGGGGCAAAATTGTGTTTGCAAACTTTTCAAAAGAAAACTACTATTTTAGAAAATTGTCTAGCTCGCCTCAAGATTCCCACAAAGCCATATTATAGCAGAAGGCCATGAACACTCTTTATGTGGAAGATTGGTTATGTCTTAGTGAAGTTAGAGTGACAGAGTTTGTACTGTCATTATAATGGAATTGGAGAGTCAATAATGTATGGAATATAGAATATAGACTGCAGAATATAGAATTGCTGCAATATCTTCATAGTGATGGAAACCTTTTAACATGTCTGGGAAGATTAGGGTATTTGGCAGTACTTGTTTGTTTACAGTTCTCCAGATATTTATCACTTTCTTATTCATAGTATTTCTCTCAGATTCTTCAGAGGGTGGATTTAGTACTCATTTCAGAATTCCTGGAGTCCCTAATCCTCCAAGTTATGTGAAGCAAAACCCTGAGCACATTGACAGATATCATGTAGCTCCACAAGGGATTTACTATGTTGAATAAACCTCGCCCTTTATTTCAATGTATCCTGTAATGTACTGAATAATATGTATATAGGCTTCATTGTTGTTGATTGTCACCCTTATGTCCAGAATGAAGAGGGGTGTGTGCATATGTTCCCATGACAAGGGCTGGCCTGGGCAGCCCTTTTCAGTAATTACTGCACTACTTTCTATTTCAAAATCATATAGTTCTCTCTTACCCAACCAGCTATAACACAGAATGGGACCTCTGTGGTTTGGCTTTTTACTGTAACCCATGAAATCCTGCTAAAATTAATTAGTGTTGTTATAGCAACACTTTTTATAACATTGCGTGACACTCCAGGGAGGAAGTGACACAAGGGTGAACTGTATGAGAAATTGTTTTCTAAATTTCATTCTCAAACTCCCCAAACTCATTGCTGTTTTTTTAATGTATTTTCCCCTTAAATTGGTTTCCTGCTGTATTGAAGCCATTGAGTAGGCAAATCTCAACTGCAGTCTTGTAATGGTCTTGTTCATGTAAATCTTGAAAGACATGAACTAAACTTTGCCACCATGAAGTACAAATATGGACTGTTTTTTAATAAATATTTAAAAATATATGTATACACACTACGATTACACACAGGATGGAAACTTCCTGCTGTACCTCACTACCTGTAATGGATACTCCCTGCTTACATAAACACTATTAAAGAATAAAAGTTGTCTTTGAAATCCAAGCTGCTGGTCTAGCCACAGTTTTCCATTGTTCTTCACCTGCTATTATGCTAAACATTTAACGTTGAGTCCTTATTAGGAAAATTAATATAGCTTTACAAACTAAAAAAAAAACCCCAAAACTTAAAACTCAGAAGCTAAGTGTCCAGATTAGTTCTGTGGCTAAGTGGCATGCTTTGTACTGCCTTTGGGAAAACTAAGTTCTATTCCCAATCCTAAAGCAGTAGCGAATGAGAACTGGTACAGAACAACATTTTTAACTCCTAAGCAGAGCTTCACATTATACAGTATGTGTAGCCAGTGAACATCCCCGCTTCTGCAAATACATGTGTGAACAAACTTACATGAGTTATTCCACTGAAGCTATAAGAAACTACTTACTTATTCATGTGCTGGATTGGATCCTATGGGTACAATCCAACTGCTGTTGAAATCATGGGAAAGTCACCTGCTGACTTCAGGGCAAGTTGGATCAGACCCCAGGAGCACAGTTGATAGTCTGAGAAAGGGCTATCATCTAGTCCTTTTCAACCTATCAGCAGAAGTTAAGTGAGAGGAAAAATGGGTTCATAAGGACTTCAGCGTGTGCATATAGGATACTCTTAGAGTAATAAACCTCAAACAGCTCTACCACCACAAAGGAAATGCTCCAGAAAATTGCACACATAACAACATTTATGGAAATGTCTAGTTTAAGAAAGACAACCCAAGTAATCTAATTTAAAAACGGTCATAAAAATTCAAGAAATATACTACTATATTTTCCCAGTATTCATGATGATGACAATCATGGTAATAATTTTAGTTTTAGTCATAGTACGATGCCATGTAAGAACCCAAATCAGGGATCAGGATCCTACTGAATTAGGGACTGTACAGGTATGTAGCAAATAACAAAGGCCCATATCCATAAAGGCACCAAAATCAATTAATGGGAATTAGGAGCCTTTGAGGATAAATGGGATCTAAGCATCTAACTACCTTTGAATATCTTGGACATAGACCCTTCCAAAGAGATCTTATAATCACTTTTAAAAGGGCATAAGTGATTTAGGAGCCTAAGTCCCATTGAAATCATTTAGGCACTTTTCAAATTTTTGCTCCAGGTGACAGGTAACACTAGACAAACAATATCAGTAGGGTGGGAAGAGAAAGTAACAAAACAGAGTTTAGCAGAAAAGTCTCATAGCATTTTTGTCTCTCCTCAGCTACTATAGTAGTGTTTATGAATGAAATTAATATAAGCAGGACTGAGCTCTCAACCATACCTGTTATGCAAATGCAGATAGAGTCACACTCCTACTTTTCCTGGATTTATGTTGCATTCTAGGGTATATTGACACCAAAAGAAAGGAGCACACAGGTGTGTGCCATGAACTTCAGTTAACAAAGTAAAAGCCTAATACAATTATATCAAATATATATTTTTTCTACTCCAGTCTGACCTTTAATTTGCAAGTAGAGCAATGGAATTATGATATACTAACAAATATTTTTAGTAGTGTAGCTCCTAAATAAAACTAGGCCTACTCTTACTATCTTAGGCTGTATTAAAATATCTCTCTATTAAAATAAACTGTGTGTTTAATATTCTCTTTAGATCACGTCCCCCAGGATATATAAACCTCAAATGCTCTGTGGAGTGTCACTGTATAACAGGGGTCTGGCACGCGACTCGTCAGGGTTTGTTTACCTGCCACATCTGCAGGTTCAGCCGATCGCGGTTCCCACTGGCTGCGGTTCATCGTCCCAGGCCATGGGGGCTGCGGGAAGCCACAGCCAGCACATCCCATTGGCCTGGAGCAGCAAACTGCGGCCAGTGGGAGCCGCAATTGGCCGAACCTGCAGACCTGGCAGGTAAACAAACTTACCCTGGCGAGTCACGTGCCAGAGGTTGCCTGCTGTATAATTAATATTTAGATGGATTGATAACTAGGTGAGAAACTTCCCATGTTTCCTACAAGCAAAGTGATAGGTAGGAATTATGTCAGCATGATTAGACAATCTGCAGGGCACAGAAATTTGGGAAACAATTATTTTAAGAGCTGAGACCATAAATTATATTAGAATCACTCCCCAAGTTTGTTATATCGAGACAAAGCGATGAAAGGCAGGAAAATGCCACACATACCACATCACCAATCCAGATAGCAGACAGTATATTTGATTGTGTCTTGTGCTAACAAATTGACATTTTTCATTAAAAGAAGTCATGGTTTTCTTCCCTCTTCTGTAATGTTTAATCTTAATGGCTGCTATAACAGCAGTGATACAAATATATATATTGTGGTAAACCCAGGACAAACAGCTACAAAGGGGGGTAGTAATTAGTCCTAGGGGGTTAAAAGGCCTCTCCCAATTCACTGAGGAGAGATAACCACAGGGAAATAAGGTACAGCTGAAACAGGGGTTACTAGGAACTAATTAGGTTCAGCTGGCCCCAACTGCTTGTGACCTTTTTAAACTCTCCCCTGCATGGAAGTAGGTGGGGGTGAGAGAATGAGAGAAGCAGGGAAGCTGCCAGTAGGCTGGGTGCAGTAAGACCCTGAACCCTCCCAGGAAGGAAGGCTGCACTCCCTCCCTAGGAGGGAAGGAAAATAAGCACAAGGGATGGACTGGGGAAAGGAATAGCCGGACCCTATGCTACCTTTAAGGATTTGTATTGCCCAAGTCAGTGTCTCCAAGGATAAAAAGGACTGAGCCTGCTGAGGAGAGGAAGGTACTTTGCCACAATGTATATACACATACACACTCACAAAGAGATATTAAAAACAAAATGGCTGGATATTTCATGCAATTTGCTCCTTGCGCTTTCAAATATCCACCTCTACCAAAACAAATGGACATGAATTGTAAAGCTTTTTTTGGTAGCATATGATAGGGCAGGGATCGCCAACCTCTGGCATGCAGCTCACCAGGATAAGCACCCTGGTGGGCCGGGCCAGTTTGTTTACCTGCTTTGTCCGCAGGTTTGGCCGATTGCGGCTCCCACTGGTTGCTGCTCCAGGCTAATGGGGCTGCGGAAAGCGGCGCGGGGCGAGGGATAGCAAGTGTGACCAGATAGCAAGTGTGAAAAATCGATGTAGGGGTGGGGGATAATAGATGCATATAGAAGAACAAGCCCTGAATATTGGGACTGTTCCTATAAAATCATGACATCTGGTCACCCTACCATATGAGCATGTCTGGTTTAGAATTCATATAGATATTATGCCCTGTTGCTTGCTCTGAAAGCAAAACTTTCATCTTGCCAAAGCCCGGTTGTGTGACATTGGACTTTGCAATGGGTGACAAATAGTGTCATTAATTCAAAGCAACCAGCTGTGAGGAAACAAGATTTATGTGAGACAGAGGTACATTTGACATTAGCATGAATGATGCTCTTTGTGATGAGACAAAGTTGAGAGACATTTCCACTGGCTCCCGTTTGCCCATGGCCTCAAGATTAAACATTTAGTCCTTTCCTTCAAGGCCCTCCACAACTCTTCCCTGACCTACATCTCAGATCTTGCTTTTAATTGCATCCCCTACATCCTGAATTCCAGTTCAGTGATGCCAGCCTCAATGCCCTGCTCATTTCCTTCTTCCATTTCCATTTCTGTGCCTTCTTCCATGGTAGTACTAAACATGGAAAAACCTTCCAATCCCAGTGCAGCAAGAACGTACGCCCTCCTCATTCAACTCCCTCCTTGATACCAATTTATTTTGCCTATGCCCACAATCTAACTCTTGAAACACCTGGATATTACAGCTGGTTTTTTAGGACTGAATTCTAATAATGATTTTAAAAATCCCTATCAATCCTCTGTATTTCTTGTGCCTGTCTTTTACATTATAAGTCTTTGGGGAAGAACTTGTCTTTACATTTCATGCACCATACAGTGGTAATAACAAGCAAGGAATGTTTGAGATGTAGGGACATCAAGTAGCATTTGATTTTCAATCATTTCAGGACAAGCATAACTTTTTATAAAGAGAGATAAATGAGAGCTGTCTTAGCACAGGACTAGAAGTCAGGAACTCTTGAGAAATGCTTATGCAAATATTCACAGCAAAACCCTGAACAGAATAAAAGTCACCTGGTGTTGTGTCTCATTACAAACTTGAAACTCAGACAAGATTTGTTGAAAGATTCATGTGCCTTTCACATGCACTTGGGCCTGTGTGAATCTGGACCGATTTATTGTCTTGCATCAAAATCATATAACATTTGTAGTGCCTGATGAGTTTAACAAAACATCAGGTGAATGTCAATGAGTTTTGCTTAGAGTCTTTGGAGTTGTTGGAACCTAGAACTCAATTTAAAAAATCAGGGGATGTGGATTGGGATGAAAGGATATGTTTGCGCACACACACACAACACACCATGAAAGTAGGCAATCTAATAGTTTCCAGTTGTACTACCAAACATCAATTCCACTCTAACTCTGCTTCCATTGATAATCCTGGGCAAATTATTTAAACCCCCTGTAAAATGGCATCAGTACTACTAATTTAATGACAGTACCTCACAGGGGTATGAATCATAGAATATCAGGGTTGGATGGGACCTCAGGAGGTCATCTAGTCCAACCCCCTGCTCAAAGCAGGACCAATTCCCAACTAAATCATCCCAGCCAGGGCTTTGTCAAGCCTGATCTTAAAATCCTCTAAGGAAGTATAGTCCACCGCCTCCCTAGGAAACCAATTCCAGTGCTTTACCACCCTGCTAGTGAAAAAGTTTTTGCTAATATCCAACCTAAACCTCCCTCACTGCAACTTGAGGCCATTACTCCTTGTTCTGTCATCTGAGAACAGTCTAGATCCATCCTCTTCGGAACCCCCTTTCAGGTAGTTGAAAGCAGCTATCTAATCCCCCCTCATTCTTCTCTTCTTCAGATTAAACAATCCCAGTTCACTCAGCCTCTCCTCATAAGTCATATGCTCCAGCCCCCTAATCATTTTTGTTGCCCTCCACTGGACTTTTTCCAATTTATCTACATCCTTCTTGTAGTATGGGGCCCAAAACTGGACACAGTACTCCAGATGAAACCTCACCTCGATCTGCTGGCAATGGCCCTACTTATACAGTCCAAAATGCCGTTAGCCTTCTTGGCAACAAGGGCACACTGTTGACTCATATCCGGCTTCTCATCCACTGTTACCCCTAGGTCCTTTTCTGCAGAACTTCTGCCTAGCCATTCAGTCCCTAGTCTGTAGCAGTGCATGGGATTCTTTCGTCCTAAGTACAGGACTCTGCACTTGTCCTTGCTGAACCTCATCAGATTTCTTTTGGCCCAATCCTCTAATTTGTCTAGGTCCCTCTGTATCCTATCCCTACCCTCTAGTGTATATACCACTCCTCCCAGTTTAGTGTTTAGAATGAAAGGTGTTATACAGTGTCTGTCTTGAGTATTACTGCAGCAATTGTCAAACATTTAACTAGATTCCCTTTTAAAGGCCTGGAAAAGAAGATGAGTGCCATGTACTTCAAGTCCTTTAAAGCAGTGGCTCTCAACTGTACCCCTTTCAAGAGATGATTCGTCATGCGTACCACCAACTTTCACCTCACTTAAAAACAATTTGCTTACAAAAATCAGACATAAAAATACAAAAGTATCACAGCATACTATTACTGAAAAATTGCTTATGTTCTCATTTTTACAATATAATTACATACAATAAATCAATTGGAATATAAATATTGTACTTGCATTTCAGTGTATAGTATATAGGGCAGGATAAGCAAGTCATTGTGTCTGTGAAATTTTAGTTTGTACTGACTTTGCTAGTATTTTTTCTGTAGACTGTTGTAAAACTAGGCAAATATCTAGATGAGCTCATATACCCCCTGGAAGACCTCTGCATACCCCCAGGGGTACGTGTACCCCTGGTTGAGAACCACTGCTTTAAAGCAACTATAACCACAATCTTTTCTCACTAGTCAGAAAAAAAGTTTCTGAAACCATATACAGTACTTGAGATGGGATTAACAGTGCACTCTCAGAGCCAATTTTAAAAAGTCAGAATTTTGTTATGAATATGAGACAGGATTTTATGAGTTCCATGAAGGACCAATGGGAAAACATAAGTCCATGGATCAACCATTAGGGCCAGAAGGGCATTTACCACATTATTTATTCTTTCCCACTGCAGAAGTCATTGGTGGATCTCTGCTCTTCCTATCTTTTTTTACTCCTTTATGATAAGCCAGGAGTTGGCAACCTCTGGCATGCAGCTCGCCAGGGTAAGCACTGTGGCGGGCCAAGCCAGTTTGTTTGTTTACCTGTTCATCGTCCCAGGCCAATGGGGGCTGCGGGAAGTGGCACGGGCCAAGGGATGTACTGGCCGCCACTTCCTGCCGCCCCATTGGCCTGGGACAGTGAACCATGGCCAGCGGGAGCCGCAATTGACCAAACCTGCCGATGCTTCAGGTAAACAAATTGGCCCAGCCCTCTAGAGTGTTTACCCTGGCGAGCCGCATGCCAGAGGTTGCTGACTCCTGTGATAAGCAAATGAAATAGTATGCCAAAGTAGAAATAGCAGGTTGCATGAATAGAGGCATGCTAACCAATATACTGCTATCATGGAGTTGGTGTTTTACCCATATAGCACTTGGTGTTTGGAGATATCTTCCAGAACAGTTCATTGGAAGATGATGTGTTGTCATTCCTAATGTCAATCTTCCTTCATAATAAGCTAAGTGCTTTTAGACTTATTGTTACTTCTCTTCTATCCCAGCTCTGTCTCGTTATTAGATTTTGTTTCCTCCTCCAAACTGTGTAGCATGTTATTTGCAATTAAATTACAAAACAAAACAAAGCGATTCCACCTGCTACAAATTATTTAACTTTTGTTTATTGTATGAAAGCTCTTGGTCTAATTTTTCACAAGTGGCTAGTGATTTGGTGTGGCTTGTTTTTAAGTGCTGAATTTGAGACACCTTAAAGTAGCCTGATTTTCAGAATGTGCACCCACCCTCTAAAAATCAAGACCCTTTCATGTATCTCATGTTGAGTTCCCAAGAATGGGGAATATAAAATCCCTAGTCACTTCTGAGAATGTAGGCTATGGGTCTTGATCTTTGAATAATTCATTATATACATATTTGACAGCCAAAAAAGGGTCAAGTTGTTTATATGGCTACTTATTCCACCATCATCACCACTGCAGCATGTAATCAAGCAGTGGAAGTGTTCTCTGATTACATAATATGTGGAATTTAATATATATCCTGATTAAAAATCTGTGATGTGGATATAATTTCTATGGAACCAGGTATCAATTTAAATTCTCCCCCTCCCACTTGATTGTGTAGTTTCATTTATTGATCCCACACAAGATATTGGAGAGGCTGATCTAGGACTCGATTAATAAAGAATTAAGGGCAGGTAATGTAATTAATGCAAATCAACATGGGTTTATGAAAAATAGATCCTGTTCAATTCAGTCTAGTTGAATGAGTCTCTTAACAAAATCAATCATTTTTTTCTATCTAACCTCTTTGCTCTTTATTTTATTTTATTTTCCAAACATAATTTTTTCAAACACGATTGAATAATGGGAGAAAAAGGGAGAGCATAGTGTTCATTAGAGTTGTGTGTCTAAATTCTCACCATAGCAAAAGAAAGTAAAAGGATCATATCTTCATAGATATCTGAAAAAACTCAAATTTCAGGAACTACTATTGTTGTATAAGAATACTCTAAGGCCCTGATGCAAAGTATATGCAAAGTCAATGGCAAAAGTCCCACTCATCTGAATGGGCTTAAGATCAAGATCAAGTGGACATTAATAATTTTGCACAGCTCTAAATCTAAATGTGGTTTGATGGCATCAGAAAATCCATCAGTAGCACGTTGTCATGGGTGCATTTCTTGCAGATGGCACATAACTCTTGGTGTGGCAAAATGGGTTTCAGGTTTGCCACACATCCCTTTTAGTTTCAAAGATGACAAATATCCTTTGAAGTAACTGTGCAGGACTTTTTTCCAGTTTTTCATATAAGGGGTTGATTTTTGTTTTTGAGGTGATTTCCTAATAAGAGACACAAGTGGTCCTGCAGATTGATCAGTCCCAAATTTTACTTTTGTTTTATTCTCTAGTGATATTTTCTGCTTTTTTCTCCCCTTTGGGGGGGTTCAGACGTGTATTTTTTTTTTCCAGTATCTGCTGTTCAGATTTAGAGTTTAGATGAACATGGTATATTCTGGGGTTTCAAAGAACAGCTGCTGCAATAGGCATAACATACATTTCAAACATCTGAACTCTTATGCCTCTAACAGCTTCTTATTCCTGCAGTTTGTTTTATGGAAGAAGGAGATGGACCGAGTTTCCATTGTTGTCACTGGCTGTTCAATAGCATAGCTATATTCAATGAGCGAAATTGTCACAATTACAAACACACAAGGTGGGTGAGGTAAAATCTTTTATTGGACCAACTTTTGTTGATGAGAGAGACGAGTTGGTCCTATAAAAGATATTTCCTCACCCACCTCATCTCTTTAATATCCTGGGACCAGCATGGCTACAACTCTGCATACAACTACAAATATTCAGTATTATAAATAATATCAGAGGGGTAGCCGTGTTAGTCTGGATCTGTAAAAGCAGCAAAGAGTCCTGTGGCATCTTATAGACTAACAGACGTTTTGGAGCATGAGCTTTCGTGGGTGAATACCCACTTTGTCGGATGCATCCAACGAAGTGGGTATTCACCCACGAAAGCTCATGCTCCAAAACGTCTGTTAGTCTATAAGGTGCCACAGGACTCTTTGCTGCTTTTACAGTATTATAAATAGTAACTAGTTGTAAGGGTAATCATGATAAAATAGTGTCCCAAAGGGAAACATTTACTGAGATTATGATAAAATATCTGAAGACCAAGACTGAAGACATTATTTCACAAGAAAAGTAAGAACTCTATTCTGGGAAAAATATTTTAAACGACTATTTCTCAATAAAGTCACTATCACATTTATTACAGTTTTCTTTTTCTTATTTTAAAATAAGTGGTGTAACTCTTTCTTGGACTATTCTCCTAAATGAAGCTGGTTCATTATTTCTAGTATCAATTGTCAATGTAGCTCTTTTTTGTTCTATCCATAAATCTTTGCAAACTGATCCTGGGCTGACATCCTGGCCCCACTGAAGTGCAAAAGTGCCAGGAATTTGTTTCTTACGTCTATGAAGGTATTTGCTATTGAGGGGTCGTCACTAAGTTGCTTATGCAAACAAATGTCAGAGTATGAAGTGTGTATGAACATCCCTAGCCCGCGCCGCTTCCCTCAGCCCTCATTGGCCTGGGATGGCGAACCGCGGCCAGTGGGAGCTGTGAACAGCCAAACCTGCTGACGCGGCAGGTAAACAAACTGGCCTAGCCCACCAGGGTGCTCACCCTGGTGAGCCACATGCCAGAGGTTGCCTACCCCTGGCCTCCTGGGTCAAACCAAAGGTCCATCTAGCCCAGTATCCTGTCTTCTGACAGTATCCTGTGCCAGGTGCCCCAGAGGGACTGAACAGAACATGTAATCATCAAGTGATCCATCCCCTGTCACTCATTCCCAGCTTCTGGCAAACAGAGGCTAGGGGCACCATTCTTGCCCATCCTGGCTAATAGCCAGAGATGGACCTATCCTCCATGAATGTATCTAGTTGGGTTTTTTTTGAACCCTGTTATGTTCTTGGCCTTCACAACATCCTCTGGCAAGGAGTTCCACAGGTTGACTGTGCATTGTGTAAAGAAATACTTCCTTTTATTTGTTTTAAACTGCTGCCTATTAATTTCATTTGGTGACCCCTAGTTCTTGTGTTATGAGAAGTAGTAAACAACACTTCCTTATCTACTTTTTCCACACTAGTCATGATTTTATAGAGCTCTGTCATATCCCCCCGAGTCATGTCTTTTCCAAGCTGCAAATTCCCTGTCTTATTAACCTCTCCCCATACCGAAGTCTTTCCATACCCCTAATCATTTTTGTTGCCTTTTTCTGAAGCTTTTCTAATTCCAATATATCTTTGTTGAGATGGGGTGATCACATCTGCACACAGTATTCAAGACGTGGGCATACCATGGATTTATATAGAGGCAACATGATATTTTCTGTCCTATTATCTATTCCTTTCTTAATTATTCCCAGCATTCTCTTCGCTTTTTTTGACTGCCACTGCAGATTGAGTGGATGTTTTCAGAGAACTATCCACAGTGACTCCAAGATCTTTCTTGACTGCTAACAGCTAATTTCGACCCCATCATTTTATATATATATGGTTGGGATTATGCCTTCCAATGTGCATTACATTGCATTTATCAACATTAAATTTCATTTGCCATTTTGTTGCCCAGTTACCCAGTTTTAAGAGATTCTTTTGTAGCTCTTCACAGTCTGCCTGGGTCTTAACTTTCTTTAGTAATTTTGTATCATCTGCAAATTTTGCCACCTCACTCTTTATCCCTTTTTCCAGATCATTTATGAATATGTTGTATAGGACTGGTCCCAGAACAGACCCCTGGGGGACTCCACTATTTATCTCTCTCCATTCTGAAAACTGACCATTTATACCTACTCTTTGTTTCCTCTCTTTCAACCAGTTACCAATCCATGAGAGGACCTTCCCTCTTATCCTGTGGCAGCTTACTTTGCATAAGAGCCTTTGGTGAGAGAAAAATAACAGGAGTACTTGTGGCACCTTAAAGACTAACAAATTTATTTAAGCATGAGCTTTCGTGAGCTACAGCTCACTTCTTCGGATGCATAGAATGGAACACACAGACAGGAGATATTTATACATAAAGAGAACATGAAAAGGTAGAAGTATGCATACCAACAGGCAGAGTCTAATCAATTGAGATGAGCTATCATTAGCAGGAGGAAAAAAAACTTTTTGAAGTGATAATTAAGATGGCCCATAGAAGGTGTGAGGAGAACTTAACATAGGGAAATAGATTCAATTGGTGTAATGACCCAACCATTCCCAGTCTTTGTTTAACCCACAGTTAATAGTATCTAGTTTGCATATTAATTCAAGTTCAGCAGTTTCTCTTTGGAGTCTGTTTTTGAAGTTTTTTTGTTGCAAAATTGCTACCTTCAAGTCTGTCACTGAGTGGTTAGAGAGGTTGAAGTGTTCTCCCACTGGTTTTTGAATGTTATGATTCCTGATGTCAGATTTGTGTCCATTTATTCTTTTGCACAGAGACTGTCCGGTTTGGCCAATGTACATGGCAGAGGGGCATTGCTGGCACATGATGGCATATATCACGTTGGTAGATGTGCAGGTGTATGAGCCCCTGATGGCGTGTCTGATGTGATTAGGTCCTATGATGGTGTCACTTGAATGGATATGTGGACAGAGCTGGAATCGGGCTTTGTTGCAAGGAGAGGTTCCTGGGTTAGTGTTTATGTTGTATGGTGTGCGGTTGCTGGTGAGTATTTGCTTCAGGTTGGGAGGCTGTCTATAAGCGAGGACTGGCTTGTCTCCCAAGATCTGTGAGAGTGAGGGATCATCTCTAAGGATAGGTTGTAAATCTTTGATGATGCGCTAGAGAGGTTTTAGTTGGGGGCTGTAGGTGATGGCTAGTGGTGTTCTGTTATTTTCTTTTTTAGGCCTGTCCTGTAGTAGGTGGCTTCTGGGTACTCTTCTGGCTCTGTCAATCTGTTTTTTCACTTCAGCAGGTGGGTATTGTAGGTTTAAGAATGCTTGATAGAGATCTTGTAGGTGTTTATCTCTGTCTGAGGGATTGGAGCTAATACGGTTGTATCTTAGAGCTTGGCTGTAGACAATGGATCGTGTGGTGTGTCGGGATGGAAGCTGGAGGCATGTAAGTTTGCCAAAGGCTTCCTGAAAATCTCAGTATACTATATCCACTGGATCCCCTTGGTCCACATGCTTGTTGATGCCCGCAAAGAATTCTAGTAGATTGGTGAGACATGATTTCCCTTTATTAAAACCATGTTGACTCTTCCTCAAGAAATTATGTTCATCTATATGTCTGATAATATTGTCCTCAATTATAGTTTCAATCAGTTTGCCCGGTACTGAAGTCAGGTGTTCAGGCCCATAATTGCCAGGATCACTTCTGGAGCCCTTTTTAAAAATTGGCATCACATTAGCTATCCTCCATTCATCTGGTACAGAATCTAATTTAAATGATAGATTACAGGCTGGAGTTAGTAGTTCTGCAATTTCACATTTGAGTTCCTTCAGAACTCTTGGGTGAACAACATCTGGTCCTGGTGACTTATTGCTGTTTAATTTATCAATTTGTTCCAAAACCTCCTCTAATGATACCTGAATCTGGGACAGTTCTTCACATGGTATTGTCTCTGCTCCCTAACTAGCTGCCTAAAAATGTTTAATCAAAGAATCGTCAACTGTAGAATTACTCACACAAGAGAAAGAAGACAGAATATTCTGGAAGTGAGCCACTGGTTAGGTAAGTGGTGTATACTAGAGTGTTTTGCTATTGTGGGACATTCTATAGGGAGAGCCTTCACCTCAGTAGAAGGGGGACCAACCTCCTTGAAGACAGTCTGGCTAGAGTAATTAAGCTGGTGTTAAACTAACAGCAAAAGGGGAGGGGGAAAAAGAAGGAAGGTATGAATGCTGAGTTCAAGAAACAAGATAGTGAGAATGAAATTAATCGAGAAACCAAAGGACACGAAAAGAAGAAATTCTTGAATTGCCTATACACTAATTCTATGAGCCTGGGTAACAAACAAGAAAAGGAATCTTAATGGGATGATTCTCAAATTGGAATGTCAAAATCAATTGTTATAAACCATTTAGGAAGCATTGAGTGGGAAGGAAGGGAGAAGGAGTGGAACTTTATGTCAAAAATGACATAACTTGTTTACAAGTCACTGACAACTTGAAAATGATCTTGAACTCTTATGAATCAATGTGCTAACAGATAAAGCTCAGGATGGGATATTAGTTGATGTCTGCTATAGACAAGCCTACCATTAAAGAACAGGATGACCACCCCCTTTCACAGGAAAGAAATCTGTTTGATCATGGGGGACTCCAGTTTCAGTGACAGATGCTGGTGGTCTCTAGTTTCCAGTACTAAAACATCCTTGCAATTTCTAAACATTATAGTGGACAATTTTCTAACTCAAAAAAGTGTTTCAGCCAGCAGAATTCTTTATTAGGACTTGTCTTAACAGATAAAGAGAAACTGAACACAGAACTAAACTTAATGGTAGATGATCATGACTTGATGACATTTATAATATGCAAGCAGAATGAAATTCATACCGGTAATATATATATATACTTGGTGCTTTAATAGGTCCAGTTGTACACAACTAAAAAACTATTATGAGCCAAAACAGTTGGAAGGAAAAAAGTAATCAGAAAAATGTGAATGATAATTGGGAATAATTTAAGAATGCCTTACTTGAGGCCCCAAAAGCCACAATCCCATAACTGAGGACGAAGGCTCTGTTCATAAAAAAACCAACCTGGTTTATTGGGGCAGTGAAGACAGCTATAAAAAAATAAAATAAAATAAATATATAACAAATGGAAGAAAGGGGAAGTTGATAGTAATGCATATAAATCATTATTTAGGAAATATAGAAAATTGATAAGGAAAGCAAAGGGACAAAGACAATCAGGAGCTTTTAAAATATATTAGGAAGAAAAACAATCCTAACAATGATATTGGCCCATTACTAGATGTAAATGGTAGAATTATCATTAATAATGCAGAAAAAGCAGACGTGTTCAATACTTTTTTTCTATTATGTGTTTGGGGAATAAACCAGACAGTATAGTCTCATCATATGATGATGATAAAGCTCTCCATTCCACTAATATTATGGGAGGATGTTAAACAGAAACTACCAATGTTAGACATTTTTGAATCAGCAAGTCTAGATACTTACTGTCGCCGTGCCCCAATGGGTCACAGCTGAGAATGCCAGATTTGGGACAAACTGCTGAGAAATGGGGCAGATTCCCCCACACTGATGGTTATTCTATCATTAGATTACACCAGAGTAAACTTCTGTCTCACCACATTGATAAACAAGAAGTCAAAAATGCAGTCTTCTTAGGCATTCCAGCCCTTATCTCACCACCAGACTTTGTGATGAGTGGTTACTGAAAACCAGTTTAATCAAACAAAGGGTTCTTCTGATCTCAAGAGATCAGCCACACCTCCAGGTCAATATATCACTCAGATCTTACCCAATAATCAAGCTGCTACCAACGCTTTAGTAACTAAAAACTAAAGGTTTATTAATAAAGAAAAGGAGAAGAGTGTTAACGTGGTTAATAGGTCCTATACCTACAATAACGACAATGTTCTTATATCAGGGTAATAGCAGTGATGTTATGGACTGCTAAAGTCTTTGGTATTTCCAGAAGATGGGAAAGTCCTCAGTCCATAGCCAAATATGTTGATTTTAGTTGTAAATCCACAATCCAGAGAATAAGAGGAGGAAAGAGGCAAAATGGTTATTCCAGGAGGCTGTTTACCCTTTGCCATGTGCCTGGAAACTTTTCTGTTTCAAACAAAGCTCACAGCCCATTTTGTGGAAAGTTACTGGCACAAAATAGAGTCCAGGGTCACACAAGTATATCACATATCATTACATGGCTTGATGACTCACAGGAGGCAGCCATTGGCCCCTGAGAGTCTTTGGCATCAGCAGGAAGAGATATCTGGGTGGAATGAGTTTCTTCTATGGCTAATTGTGAGAGTTAAGTGACCTTAGTGGGCAATCAAGCTTGAAAGGTCCATTCACAATGTACTGGCTAGACTGGGTTAAATTACTTTATGGGTATTATCCCAGGAATAAACACAATGGTGATACAGGTATATAGCCAATTTTCATAACTTCAGATACAAAATGATACTGCATATAAACAGGATAATCATACTTAGCAAAACATAACTTTTCCATTGACACCTTACATTACATGCTTTGTATAAAATTTGTTGCACTTGTCTAACAGTGGTAATATCATTGATACAAGTGGTCATACTTCAATCATACAGCATCACGCTTACATCCAAGAGTTTCAAAAGAGCTGTCTGAGGAGCTTGTTTTTCCGTAAGTCTTGGAGCACTGAGAAATTCCAGAAGATTGGAAGAAAGCTAATGTTATGCCAAGTTTTCATAGCATGACCCAAGTAATTATAAGCCTATCAGCCTGATATCAACCCCAGGCAAGATAATGGAGAGGCTGATACAGGACTCAATTAATAAAGAATTAAAGGTGGGCAATATAATTAATGCAAATCAGGGTATGTCCATGGAAAATAGATACTAGATAGATAGATACTATCAATAGATACTGATATCAACCCCAGGCAAGATAATGGAGAGGCTGAAATAGGACTCAATTAATAAAGAATTAAAGGTGGGTAATATAATTAATGCAAATCAGGGTATGTCCATGGAAAATAGATACTACTAAACTAAGATGATTCCTTTTTGGATGTGATTACAAGTTTGGTTGATAAAGGTAATTGTGGTGATATAATATACTTACACTTCAATAAGGCATTTGACTTGATACTGCATAACAATTTAAAACTTGTACTATATAAAATTAACATGGCACACTCTAAAGTGAATAAAAACTGGCTAGGTGATGGGTCTCAAAATGTAACTGTAAATGGGGAATCATTTCCAGTGGAATCCCACAGGGATTGGCTTTTGCCCTTTGCTATTTAACATTTTTATCAGTCATCTGGAACAAAACATAAAATCCTCACTGATACAGTTTGCATATGACGCAAAAATCAGGGGAGTACTAAATAATGAAGAGGACAGACATCTGTTTCAGAACCATCTGGATTTCTTAGTAAGTTGGTTGCTAATGTGTTTTAATAGTGTTTTAATAATGTTCTAATATTATTCTAATATTGCCAAATATAAATTTATAAATCTAGGAACAAAAAATCTAGGCCTTAAGCAGTGACTCTGAAAAAGATTTGGGTATCATGGTGGATAATCAGCTGAACATGAACTCCCAATGTGATGCTGTGGCCAAAAGATCTAACTACATTCCTAAAATACATAAACAAAGGAATCTTGAATAGGGAATGAGAGAGTATTTTACTTCTGTATTTGGCACTGGTGTGTTTGCTGCTGGAATACAATGTCCCATTCTGGTATTTACAGTTCACATGGGATGTTGGTAAATTGGAGAGGGTTCAGAGAAGAGCCCTGAAAATGATTAAAGGATTAGAAAGCATGTATTATAACAATATACTCCAAGAGCTCAATCTATCTATTAAGCTTAACAAAGAGAAGGTTAAAGGGTGATTTGACTATAGTCATAAGTACCTACACAGGGAACACTGTTTAGTAATGGGCTCCTCAATCTAGCAGGGAAAGTTAGAACACTATCTAGTAGGTGGAAGTTGAACTAGACAAATTTAGATGGGAAATAAGATGTACATTTTTGACAGTGGAACAATTCAGCAAAGGTAATTGTGGATTCTCCATTGCTGACAATTTCTCTGGCCTTTACTGTACGGGAGTCAGACTAGATAATCACAATGGACCCCTCTGGCTTGGAATCTATTAAAAATTATTTCCTTCACTTCACAGTCTCAAGAACCACTTTTCTCTTAAACCCAGATCATGTTCTTCTTACATTAAAACTACTTCATAGCAGAGTCCAAGAGAGCTTGCCCTTATCTTTGTTGTGCGTAGGAAGCAGATCTATTCAAATTACACCTCTACCCCGATAAAACGCGATCCTCGCGAGCCAAAAAATCTCACCGTGTTATAGGTGAGACCACGTTATATTGGAGTAGGCAGAGGAACTGCTCCCTGCCCCAGCTCACCTCTGCTTTGCCTCCACCTCCTCCCTGAGCACATCGCCGCCTCTCCACTTCTCCCTCCCTTCCAGACTTGCCACGCCAATCAGCTGTTTGGCCCAGCAAGCCTGGAAGGGGGGGGAGAAGTGGAGCGGCAGCGGCACACTCAGGGGAGGAGGCAGAGATGAGCTGGAGAGGGGAGCGGTTCCAAATTCACGTTATATTGGACTGCATTATATCGGGGTAGAAGTGTATACCCAGTGTTGTGGCTGTCTCATCAAGCAAAGAGCCTCAATGACTTTGGCGGGTTTCTACATACCCACAACAGATCATATTGCAGGAGTGGAGTTTTGGATAGAAAATGTCTTAAATTAAATTAGTTGACTTGCTTTGGAGGCCTGATAGGGTTTGGGGATGACTGAATTTCCTGAGCTGCTCTTCAGCCCAATTTTTAAAAAAGAAGAAGCGGTAAAGCCGGGCAGAAAATGTAGGAGTAAAGAGAAAAGCTTTGGTACAGATTAAAATAAATTCCCCACAAGCTAGTGTAGATGCTTAAATAGTTATTAAGTCTCCTTCATAACTCTTTAATTTTAGTGGACAGCAACAAAAGTTCAATTTAAAATGCAAAGATTGTCACTAAAGGGAGTGTGCTCACTAATGAGAAACAACCGCTAACGGTTCTAATGCACCACTATGGAGAATAAAAGAAACAGTTTCTTAAAAAGAAAAGAGAGTGAGAGAGAGAAGCAGTGGAGAGAGCCCCATCAGGTTAGAGAACTTGCAGGAAGGGCTACTATTACCCTACGCAAAGGCCCTGTGCAGCCTCCCATCCCAGTAGATAAGTGAGGGCAAAGAGGGAACAAGGCGAGAGCGATTGGGCATTGAAGAGAAGAACAGAAGCAATCCACAGCTTTAGTTCAAGAATGCTGCTGTGACTATGAAACAGTTATTGTAAATTTGTTCTTAACCATTCCCATATGGGACATTCCTCCCCTACCAAATGTATAAAACATGTTAACATAGTTATTTTAAAGCAGATACTCAACATTTCAATGATCAAAGTACATTTTAATTGCAGCAAGGCTAGAGTTTCCTTAAGAGATGCTGAACTGCAGCAGTGTTCTGAGGATACAGCAAGGAAGGGCAACAGTGCTGAGAAATCTATAAAGCCAGAGATAAGTGTCAGCATCATGCATAGGAGCCATCTCCAGTCTTATCTTGTTAATTTATTTGTAACATTAGTATCCCAAATGTCCCCGCCCCCACACACAGTGTTTACATTTCTTTCCATAATAAATATATGGGCCTGTATCCATTAAAGTAAAGTAAAACTGTATCCATTAAAGTAAATTGAAGTCAATGGGACAACTCGTCTGTTTTAAGTCAGGCATGTTTTTAATTGTTTTACTGAATCATAGCCATACTTTCTAATACAGAAAGCCTTCTTTAGATTGTTAGCAATTTTTAAAGGCTAATTTAAAATGCATTCAATTAGAAATAGTAACACACCTTAAACATACACATATTCATCATTCAAAAATGTATAATTGAGTCAGTCTTTCTTTAAGAAAAAATCTCTCTCTGAGCTGAAAATAAATCAAGGTCTTAGTAGAACAATTTAGAGAATGCAGATTTCAAAATTAAAGTAACTGTTGAAAATATTTTTTCCTTTGAAACGAAGTGAGTTGTTGGAAGATATAATTTCAGTTTTAATCTGTGTTTTGGGGAACAGTTGATCAACTCTTGTGTTTTATCCATTAAATTATATTACATGGGTGCAGGCTATGGAACTCAGTGTATCAATATGTTGCTTGTAAAAAGAACCCAACTTTCATGTTCAGGGCATAATTAGGTCTTTGACCCATGTCAAGGTGTCACCCCCATTCTGAACTTCAGGGTACAGATGTAGGGACCTGCATGAGATAACCCCTAAGCTTATTTACCAGTTTAGGTTAACAGTAAGCTGCCACCAAATCTTAGGGGAGAGCCACTTGGAACTCTGCCTTCCCCCAAATTATTTCTCCAGTCTTTATCCCCCTTTTCCTGGCAGGATTGAGACTGATTCACCTCCCACCAATTCCTGGTGAGCCCAGATCCAAAAAACCCTTGGATCTTAAAACAAGGAAAAATCAATCAGGTTCTTTGAAAGAAGACTTTTAATTAAAGGAAAAGGGTGAAAGGAATACCTCTATGAGATTAGCATGCAAGCTACTCTCACAGATAACAGATTCAAAACAGAGGATGTCCCTCTGGGCAAAAACTTTAGTTACACAAAGACACCCAGTTTGATTCTCCCTCTATGCAAAATGAAGTCACAAAAGAAAATAAACATCATCTAATACATTCCTTCTCTAAACACTTACTAATTCTAAGAAATGTTAGATGGCTGATTCCTGGATCCTTTACTCTGGCACAAACTTTTCTGAACAGACCAAGACTGATTTCCCTCCTCCCTTTTTGAAAACCTCTTGTCCCCCCATTGGTTCCTCTGGTCAGGTGTCAGCTAGGCTATGTGAACTTCTTAACCCTTGACAGGTAAAAGAGGAATTAACCCTCAACTGTCCATTTATGACAACCCATCTGAAGATCACTTTAACCTGAACATTTTGACGACCAGTGCAGTGACATTTTGCTGCATTCAGCATAAGAAGAAACCAGCTGAGGACAGAGAGATAAAGAAAATTCAGGTTTTTAAAAAAAATAAATCTCACTAAACAAGTGATCTTGAAAGTTGTATATTTGATGATAGAAGGCATTAGGTGTATGCTACTTAATTGACTGCATGCTCATTCAGCCCGTCTAGCTGCCACCTATCATGTAGCTAAATGGGAAGTTAGTAGATGAGCCATTTAATACCCTTAATAACTTTCTGTTACAGGAATCCAGCAGTGGCATGGTCCTGACACAGTTGGCACTGGTATGACACACAGGAATGTAGTTAGGAAAGGGAACTTTATATCCTGGCCTCAGTCACCTGACACAGGTCAGAATTACAAAAGCAGGGCTGGCATTAGATTCGATGGGGCCCCTTGCAGAAACTAAGGAGTGGGCCCCAATCCCGACAAAGCTGAACCCTGACTCCTGCACGGGGGGCTGAAGTCGAATTTCCTGCTGCCCGTAACTTAGTTTCGCAGACCCCCCCGTTGCATGGGACCGTAGGCAATTGCCCTGCTAGTTATCCCCTAATGACTGCCCTGTACAAAAGTTAATACTCGTGTCATGTGATAAGGTTCTCCGCTGATACCAACAGCTGGTGTTACAGGCAGAGGGTGAATGTTCTAAAGTGAAAGGTCCAGTTGTGTGTGTGGTGGGGGTGTTTGTTGTCGTTTTTAGATCTTAGCCTTATGATATATAAATATCATCAACATACATGTTCTGTGTCTCTATTAGAGTTTGGTTAAGCATGTTGGGTAAAAGAACTGACATCACTTCACCAACCCTAGCCCACACTCAGACAACCTTTCAGAACATTCCAATCTCAATTATTTTATGAATATGTTAGCATGTCTTTGCACTTCCTGGCCTGATCTGCTTTCACTTTTTTTTCTCTAGTGAGTATCTAGTTGCCACATACAATAATTAAAAAGGCTCAGTGTCATCCAGGTAGGACCACATTTTTTTATTCTCCTTTGGTGAGGTTAATTACATGGATCTTCTTCAAAGGGAGATATCACTATCATATTGTTTTTAAGGTGTAAACTAAAGTATGTACTGGCCTACTTTAATTTGCAGCTTCTTAAGAAAGACAAAGATGATGTGTAAGGGGTGGGACAGGGTATATGTTTGTACATAGCAAGGTTACAGAAGGTTCTAGTGCAAGAATACGTTAGGGCCCAACTTCCTGATTCTGAAATCTGCCCCCCCCTCAAGCCCCCACAATCCCAATCTAGCCCCTATCCCCCCAGCTCTTGCCTAGCTTCCATTCAACTTTTTCATTATCCCCCTACACACAGTCAGCTCCTCCCAAGGTGCCTTTCACTCCTCTCCAGTTCTGATCTAGCCCCACTCCCCCAGATCTCTTTCAACCACAGTCCAGCCTCCTTCAGTCCAGCCCTCAGCTTCCTCAGCTCTTTTAGTTCCCTGATTTACCCATCAAGCCCTGTTTCAAACACCCACACATCCTACCCCAGTTCCCCCTCAATCCCTTCCAGCTCTGCTCCAACTGCCCCCACTCCTCCCATGCCCCCAGCTCTGATTCAGGCCCCCAGTTACACCCACTTGTACTCCAACCTCCTTCCCCCATCCCCAGATCTGATTTAGCCCTCCCACCTCAGCCTCCCACTCCCCTGTCCCATACAAAACATCCAATGATTTTGCGGCATGCTCCATCTCTAGATGAGGGGTTTATCTCCTATCTCTGGGTCCCCTTGCCATGCCTCCATGCATCTCCTGCTGCTGCAATCCCCACTCCCCTTGACACACACACACTTTTTCATGTGCCCTTTTCAGCTGCTCACACCCAGGGCAATTGATCGCCCTGGCCAGCGGATCCCCCAGCCACTATCCTGCCCCTGGGGTAGCGAGCAAGCCATGGTTTCCTAGGCAGCCCCTTTCTACTGCAGCCCAACACAGCTCAGCTTCTCCTAGGCTGGTGATGGCATGAACAGGAAAACATGTGTGCTGCTAAATCCGAGTATCCTTCACTCTGGTTGGGTATCCATAACCTCAAGGGTCCTGGTGCAACTGACTGCATCATTTGCACCACTGTGCAAGTTGTGTTATGAGTCTTACTACGCAGGCAACGGGAATCTAGACGAGGTGTAATGTTAGTGTAACATATTCTTGGTAGAGGCAGAAGTTGTAGGTAACAGCAGTTTGCCAGGAAATAAGACAAAACATCAGGAATGTGGTTTAGCTAGGCCAAAAATGTATTAAGTAATATATCTGGGAACAATCTGTCAATAACTCATTCAGTGCAGGACAACTTTCCTTTGTAATTTGTACCACCTGCCATCAACCCTCCCACCATCCTGTTAACCAGGTCCTGGTACCATTTCTTGGACTCCATTGCCCTCCCTTCATACAAAGGGTAAGTGGATGAGGAAGAAATGGTGTCTTCTCACTGTATCTGACATTAAGAGCCCCAGTCTCATTCCCAACCTTCTTTATGAGAGGTCTTCTGCTAATCCACTTCCAATTCCAGCTGATCAGGGAGCCAGATGCCTTCTTGATCAATGATTTGCCCTGTGCACCTGACAAGCTGAGATAAAATGAATTGGACAAACTAACCAACCCACTCGGTCCCTGGGCTACTGAGAGGAAAACACCCACCCTTTCCAGATAAATCTGGCAGGGAGGGGGAATTTTTTTTCCCAGCCCCCAAAAAGGTGACTATCATGAATCCACAGCAAGGCCTCCAAACCCTGTCCTACTCTAATCCCAAGAGTAAGGAAGGAGCTTTTCTTCCCAGTGCAGAATGTCACCCTTGGATATGCAAGGAAGGTGTTATAAGCCCTCTCCAGGATTCTGTTGCACTTTTCTGTCCAATCAGCCAGCCACAAAGATATCTCCTCCTTCAATCCCATGAAGGGTGAGGGATGCTGCAATATTAAATGAAATGTGTTTTTTTTCTTTCACCTGCTGGTCCAAGCCAACTCTGAGGCTGGGGGTGGGCATTAGGCATTAGTGTTCCGGATCAACTCTGTATTTGGTCCCCAAGGCAACTAATTTTTACCTCAGAATTTGAGTTGAGGTAACAGTAATAATTTCAAGTACGAAACAATTGTTTCCATAGTGCCTCAGAAATGGTCTCATGTTTATCATTTTGAATCAGAAGTTCCAAAATGAGTCAGTATAAGGGACATTGCAATGAAGTTAATTAGGCTAGAGGTGAAATTGAAATTATTTTTATGGTGATGACTGTAAGACAGAAACAAAATAAGGGGGGAAAAATAACTAAATTGGACAATAGGCTAGCCGCTTAAAATTGCTTAAAATCTAGTTGCTTAAAAATAAAAGAGCAAGAAAATCCCATCACTAATATTAAACTGACACATGGAAAATGTCACATTTCATAACAAAATAAAAAAGCAGATATTAATATACATTTTTATTCTTCAGTGTCCCCAGAGCTGAGAGGCTTAAGTCAATTACTATCTGATAAATCTATCCAAGTTTTATGAACAAAGAATTTCTCAATCAAGATATTATCAAAAAAGAAATCCTCAAAAACTATAAAGTACTTGCCAAAGGAAAAGCTGTAGGCCCTGAGCATTTTCTATCATAATTCTTTAAGATCATTGTAACAAACTCACTCCCTTTTGGACCTGAGATTAATTCATTTGAATATAGAGCAACACAGTTTTAATTATCCTGATGTTCATGAAATTCCTGCTGATATCCCCAGCCCACACAGATCAAAATTGGAAATTCACACTTTTTCAAGAATAGCTATTATTTGGGACATGGTGATGAGGGACAGAGTTAAATCTTGTTTGATTTACTCATGTGAGAAGTTCCATTAACTTTGATAGGACTGCCTCTGTGAGTAAGCTAGCAGAAGTTGGCTCTTAATAATAGGCAGCATTTTGCTCACCTTACTTACATGAATTAGTTGCATTGAGCTCAGTGCTACTACTCAACATCAGTAAGCTGAGACGGATGTGGCCCATAACCCTCTAATCATCTGCCTAGATAGAGATATCTTGTAAAATCACATGGAGAAATTCCCTCCAATGTGATAAATATAGTGGTTTTCATTACAATCTTTACAAATTATGATTTCAAATTGTTCGAGTTACTATAATAATGCTCCCTGTACTAAGGATTTATCAAAGATTTGTGAATTTTGACGAGAGAGGGGCCTTCATTAGGCACTCACTGAAAATAATTATAATATTATAATTATATAACAAATATTATAAATATAATAATTTCTTCTGTAAGAGAGCAAAGTGTGCTGGTCAGGATATATTAGCCCCAGGTACTGAAAAAGAAATATTTTGACAAACATTTTTTTTAAATTTTGTGTAAAAATCTAAGAGAAACTCATGAGACTAAAGCAAGCAAAGGCTGATCAAAAAATATGGGTGTGACGCTGGCAGACCAGGTCTCATCTCATGTCAAAGCCTCAGATCAATTCACTTTGTGTATTAGTATAGATCAAAGTAATTGTTAAATGTATAAAATATATTTGTTCAGGGCCGGTGCAAGGAAGTTTCGCGCCCTTGGCAAAACTTCCACCTTGCACCCCCCACCCCCCGCACCCAGCTAACCCCACCCGCTCATGGCAGCTAACTTAGCCCCCCACCCGGGGAGACCCCCCCCCGCAGCAGCTACCCCCCCCCCCCACGGCAGTTAACCCCTCTCCACCCCCATCCCCCCACGGCAACAAACCCCGCCCGGGGAGACTCCCCCTGCCTCCCCACGGCAGCTAACCCCAGCCGGGGAGACTCTCCCCCGTCCCTCCGTGGCAGCTAACCCTGCCTGGCCAAGGATAGGTCACACGTGCAGCATAGATATATTGAATTATTCCTCAATTCATCTCCAAAAAGAAAACAAGATTGCTAGTGACAGTGGCACAAACCCAAACTAGGATGAAGCAAGAACTCGTTTGCTTATCATTCTTGGAGCTAGAATACAGGTGCTCTTGTTCAGTAGCAAAGATAAACCATAAAATACACCGTTTTTTCAAAGGCAATTCAGTCTGTATCTAAAATTATTCCCCCCGCCCCCGCCGCTAACCCTGCCTGGGGAGACTTCCCCCCACCCCCCCGCCAAGGCAGCTAACCCTGCCTGGGGAGACTTCCCCCGCCCCCGCCACGGCAGCTAACCCTGCCTGGGTAGCCCGCCCCAGCTCACCTCGGCTCCGCCTCCTCCACTGAGCACACGGGTTCTGTTCTAATTCTCCTCCCCACCCAGGCTTGCGGCGCTGATTGGAGGAGACTTAGAGCTGGGCTGTGTGCTCAGCGGAGGAGGCAGAGTGGAGGTGAGCTGGGGTGGGGAACTGTTCCCCTGTGCGCCCCTCCCTCCCCTGTTACTGCGGGCAGCCCTCCCCGCGCGCCCCCCTACCCAGCTCACCTCCACTCCACCTCCTTGTCTGAGGGGACTTTTAGGCACCCCCAACCACTAGACGCGCTAGGCGGCCGCCTAGTTTGCCTAAATGGTTGCACCGGCCCTGTATTTGTTTAAACTTCATGAAAACTAATGGGATGTTACATGAATTGTTTTCACTTATCAGTGTCCTGTTATAATATAATAGCAAACATTTACATTGTGTGTACCCCTGTGAACAAATAACCCACCAAGCAAGGAAGAAGCCTGGCGGAATGCAAATTAAGAACTTTAGAAGAAAAGAGCTAACTTCAAAACAGATGGTCATTGTGTGTAAAGATCAAAGGTTAAAGATTCTAAATGCATTCCTCACTCTCTGTCATCAAAGGAAAAATTCATGTCAGCTTGTTTTCTGTGAGAAGAAGCTATAAGTATGGATTCAAGGAAAGATCCTGGCTCTCTGGACTGTTTGGACTCTAACAGGGCAGAATAACAGTACAAGAAGACTGAGATCCCTAGAGTTTCTCTGGGTAGCCCTGAGAGACTTTTGGGAAACTGGCAGATTACTAAATCTCTGTTACCATTTGGAATTATAAACTGTGGCTCAGCTATACACATATTTTACCTGCTTTAACCTCTCAATAACTCTCATTCTTTTTCTTAGCTAATAAACCTTTATTTAGTTTACTATAGAATTGGCTACCGGTGTTGACTTTGGAGTAAGATCTGGAGTACCAAGTGATCTGGGGAAAGTGACTTGTCTCTTGGGACTGGGAGCAACCTGATGTGGTGTGATTTTTGGTTGAAATGACCTTTTATCAGAAAGTCCAGTTTGTCTGTGTGGCAAGATAGAAAGATAGACTGGAGAGTCTGAGGAGACTGTCTGTGACTCCATGGTAAGACTGTTACAGCGATCCATGGGTTCACGTTTGTTACTGGCTTGATGAAATATAATCATAGATCATACCACCAGGCTTCTGCCCTGTTTTCTGACAGTTTGCACTGAGGTAGGCACTCAGAGTTGTGAGCCACTCCAGACAGCATGACAATGGGTCTTGTGCTTTTTACCTCAATTTGCTGCCTTGTCAGAACTACTTGTGCCATTAATTAACTACTTGATCTTAAACGTGCACATATTTCTTCCTTGTTTCAACTGTTCATTAATGGCACAAGTAGTTCTGACAAGACAATGAAATGAGGTAAAAAGCATGAGACCAATATTACATCATTTTTGATCAAACACTGCTTGCATTAGTCTTGGGAATAGTCCTGTCAAAGTCAATGGGATGCTCACATGATTATAACAGTCAATGTTGGTATAAGTAAAGGGAATTCTGTAGTAATTATTTCCAGAAGCCTCAAACAGGATCAGTGCCCCTTTGTGCTAGGCTGCTGAACACCAGGCCCTGAAATAAGCCAAGACAACAGTGTGATTAATATTATCTTGTACTGTTTTTAAAAAGTGCATGCATCTGATGAAGTGGGTATTCACCCATGAAAGCTCATGCTCCAATACTTCTGTTAGTCTACAAGGTGCCTCAGGACTCTTTGTCATGTTTTTAAAAAGAAACACTTGTTTCACAGATTATCTGGGTGTATTGATGTGAGAGAAAAATAGAGGCAATGGACAGATTCTCTATTGCCCTCCATCTTTACACCTGTGTGGATATAAAACACTACTAAGCATGGACAGTTAGACGCTCTCCAGCTCCCAGTGATGAAATGGAGCAGGATGTGGCCCTGTATTAAGTTAAATGAAAAACTAACAACCAATAAGCTTTTACATTTTTATTAGAATTTGCCATAAGGCTATTATCTGTGTGTGTAGGTGTTACTTTATAGCAGGTTGTAAATAGGCCAGGAATCACCTGGATTGAGCACACATTGAAGTCTTCCCGCTATAAGCAATAGTACTTTTATGATCACTGCCAGATTAAGAGCAATATTATGGTTGTGGAACACTACAGAAAGAACCTACACCAAGAGCAGATTCTTTGTATTTGCCTCATCCTTACTAATTCTTCTCAATGAAGTTTGCCCAGAACTGTAACTCCATGTGTTTAAAAATAATCATTTGGGAGTAAAAAAATGTTTTTTTTCAAAGTAATAATTTTGCTTTTTTGTTTTTTTGTGTTTTTTTTACCTTCTGGTTTTTAGTTTTTAGGACTGACATTTTCAAGCTTCCCTCTTCAATCAAGAGGGCTACAACTTAGAATAAATACATAAAGAGTCTCATAATCACTTGGCTGGAGGAGAGGGGGCACTTTTTCCCATCATGCCTTTTTAAGTGTCAAGCTTTTTAAATATGGCAGAATGAAGATGCTGCAGCCCTAAAGCAGCCATTTTGCAACAGTTGTGAGCTGTATCTCCTTCACTTCTCTCTGGTAAGAATTTTTAATTTCTTATATGTTTTCTCTTATTAATCCTGAGGACATGGCACATTCTGCAAGTAATATCAAATCAACCTCTTTATCTCAGAGCAAATGAGGTTTGTCCTTTGTCATCTGTTAGTGTTTTGAGATGTTTGCATTTTATAAAACTTCAAAACATTAGTCACGCTCCTCATGTTTTTTAAAATTGTTATGCTTAGAATTAGAGGTTGATTTAATTTTTTAAAACAGAGTCTGTAGGTAATTAAGAGGGTCTCCCTTCCATTTCCTATAGGATGATTAATGCCTTTTATAGTGAGAAATGTGATGAGCATTTATAGATATTAGAATGTGCTGCCACATTTTTAAAGTGCTAAAATATACCATTAAAAGGGGTCTGAGTCTTCCCCACAGAGTTAAGTCAGGAATGTGTGTGCAAAGTAGCTTAAAGCTCACCTTTGCATTTTTTTTTATTCTGTCACTTCTCGTTAACCCCCAGTTTGTCACTTTGGATCCTTGAATTCTTCTCTCCCTCCTCATGCAGGGAGCTTCTGCTCCTGAAATCTGAGGCTCAATTTGGTTCCAAGAACCTGGGAAGAACACTTATTGTGTGGAAAGGATAGACATTGCTGGGGAAGAAATTTGGGTCATGCTTATCACACTTTGACTTCTCCTTTGTGGCTTGTCAGCCATGGAGAAACCTGTAACTTTGACCAGATCTTGACTAGATATTGCATATGTGCACTGTGTCCTTCATGTTTTATTCCTGAGCTCATTAGACATCGTCTGTATTTCACTCCTGCACAAAAGGGGAAGAGTTAACATGTCAGGTTAAACAGGTCATAGTGAACTACACAGCTCCCGCCAAGACCATAGTTGCCTAGAGAACCATTTATTAATTGTATTTGGAGACAGTTCTTCGGATGGCACTGTAAAATATTGACAAGTTTAATGCAAGAAAAAGAAAAGATAAAGGGAGGGGCTGCATGCTGTGAAGATAAAACAACCCCTTTGTCATTTTTTTACAATACGTAGTAATTTTCTTATGAAAATGAGGGAGAAAGGTTCGGAGTTTTGCATATGTGCTTGCTGTTAGGTAATAATGAAAGTGACTTTATGAAATACCTCAACTTTGCTTCTGTTACAATAAAAGAATATGCTTTTTGCTATCAAAGACCACCGACCATATGGGAAAATGGTTTATATGCTCAAATGAGTGTTTTTGTTATTCACTGATCTCCCCCTCTCCCCTTGGACCTTACATAACATATACATGCACTCAACCTTAAGGATGTGCACAGGTCAAAATAGGAAAGAATTAGGAAGTTACTACATCTATTTTCAAAGTTAAAAAAAAATTCAGTGAAGATTATCCAATATGCTGTACTATATAACTGCCCTGAGGAAATGTAGCTAAATATAAATTATTCCATTACATCAAAGCTGTTTTGTTTTAGATGTGAGTGAAGGCCAGAAGGGGTTATATTATTTCTGCAGCTGCTAGGACATCAACAAAAGCAGAAGTAAATTATGTTGGCAAACTGTGGATTAGGGATGGGTGAACCAGTTTAAGAAAACAATCTGAATCCACCCTGAAGAAAGAAGCCCTAGATATAGTTTATTGAGGCTGCAATATTTAGAAGGCAGATGTATGTATGTGTCTCTTTACACAGTCTACTTTCTAGCAAAAATGGAATCTGGTTTCTTCCCCAATGGGGGAAAGGAACAAAATGTGTTTAATTAATTTGTTAATTAATGCTTCCTATTGTCAGTATCATATTCATAGTCATGTATCATCTTATATCATGCTTTTCTCTAAGGAAAAAAGTAAGGAAATCTGATGGGACTACTGGAATGAAACTCTAATAAATATTATTCTGAGGACACTATTATTTAAAAAAAGGAAAATGAATGAAGATGTCCTAGTTGAGATGTTCTCTTCTGAGTTCACCTGGGGGAAATAATTATGTACAGTACTATACTCGCACTATTGTAATCCGGGCAGGCTGAACATTGTAGACATGGAGAACATGGTGGATATTCATGGTACTGTAAGAGATGGTGGAGCTAGAGATACCAAGGGACCCACATACTTTATCCCCATCTTTGCTATCACCATGACCATCAGCTGGAGGGCTTTTTTTTTCCTATGATCATCTTAAGCTCTGTGAAATACTGTACTGGTCTTTACTGTCCAAACAGAAGATCTATAACACTGACTAAATTGTTGTGCTCTTTTCACCATTTGCGGGCTTTCCTTCATTATATCCATGCTTTAATTCAATGCTAGACTTATTAGCTCAATATTTATCCAGGGTCAGGCCAAATTCTGTCTGCTCTAAGACAGAAAAATGTTACTAGCATACTTAAATGTTGGATTAGGAAAACAATCTTACTTTGTGCTTTGTTTGAACTGCTAATTTACGGACCAATTAGGCCTAAAAAGATGCGCTTTTTGATGTTTAGAAAGTGAAAAAATTGCAGAAACATATGTCATCTTTCTTATGCACTCTTTTGTCTTTGTATTCCTTTTACAGTCATTACTATTCCAGCAGTATTTTTATGGCTAATTATAATGTGTATTTACTGGGCTTGATTCGACACTGAATTACTCCAGTTTTTGCTGATGTAAGAGCACTGACTTAAATGAAATTACAGCTGCATAAAACTAGAGTAACTCTAGTGAATCAGGCACAGCTGTTCATAACAGCTTTCATCTGAGTATCACCAAAGTGCTCTACAAACATAAAGTAAACAAGTAACTTTAAACAGATTTTACAGATGGATAAACTCAGGCACACATAGGTTAAGTGATGCACCTAACGTAACAAAGAAAATTATTACCATTAGAACTTTGAAAAGAACAACAAAACTTGACTAGACTATGGTTCCCTGCTCTACCATCTGGCCACAGGAGATATATATAATAAAAAGCTAGACTAAAGTGTGATTTTCCTTTGTACTAACAACCACTCACTGAATGACTGCCATAACCCTAATTTGACTGGCCTTCATAAGTGCACTGAATGGTCTACACCCAGATTCTGTAAGAATGACTAACTGGGGTTTACCTTAGTGCTGGATTCCAGTTGAAATATTTCATCATATATAGTGAAGCCAAAACTTTAAAGTAAATTATATATTTTATCATATGGCTGGAAAAATTATTATTAAACTAGCAATGTATTAATTTTATAATGAATGTGAGTTTAAAAGGTTTGACTTTATTGACACAGAGAGGTTTTAGTGCAACCTTGGAATCTCTTCTGCATAACAAAAAGGGGAAAGCTTGGACAAAGCTTCATCATTTTAGTGTGGTTTAGTTTTTTTCCCACCTATAACATCTGCTTTTCCCAATTGTACCTTCAGGGTTTATGGTAATTTATTTATACAACAGCACTGGGGTAATACCACTGCAATCTATTCACAGAACATCACTGTGGATAGGTAAAAAAGATTAATTTAGTTCTCCTTTGAGACACTGGGAGACAGAAAAAATGAAGTACATTGTTACACAGTCTCCCTTTATGAGCATTCATTTTAAAGAATTACAGAAACTCTCTATAGAGATCTGTGGGGGGAAAATACCCTTTATGGATATCTATGGAGTCTATAGAGATTACTGTGAAATATATTAGATTCTATACAAATCTTGTGAAGTTAGAAACTGACAATATATGCCTCCTCCATTTTTCTTTCCCCAATTCTAACTCTTCTTTGTGTCCTGTCCCCTTTCCCCTTGCTCATGCATATAGGCCATTTTTAAAAAAATAGGGATTGAGAGAAAGATCTGACCAAATTACTAAAAATAAAGAATCCAGCCTAGGAGTCAATTTCTGATCCACCCTGCTCTGAGGTCATAGAACCCTATTTGTATCCTTGGAGTGGACATAATCAGTAGTGGCTGCCTAGCACTTATGCATCTGCCAAATCCTTCCTCCTTCCTCTGGGCAGAGTTCCTCAGTCCACCACTTACCACTGTCTGCCTTGTTATGCATACTGATACATAGTCATTAAAGCACTGGAGGTTGAGAACAGAGGAGGTGGTGCAATGCTGTTGGCCAAACTGGGCTGAGAGTTGGTGCATTTCTCCCCAGTTAAATGAGACTGATGGGTTCACAGCCAAGGAGTACATTTTGATCCGACAGCTCTCAGAGGGATATTTACTACAGGCCCATCAGGGAAAATATTGCTCCTACATATCCTGATCAAAGGGCAGCACTACTGGGTAAGCAGGGTCCAGCATTTGTTCCTTTGTGATTATTGGCTAAGATCCATATGTGTTGTATCTTTTAGCAACTTTATGTTGTAAAAAGGTAGGTGAGCATTGATTTCCCTGTTTGACTGGGAAACTAAGACAGAAAAAGTGAAGTGCATAGCATGCAAGTCACGGGAGGTGATAGTACTGCTCTACTCTGCACTAGTTAGGCCTTATCTGGAGTATTGTGTCCAATTTTGATCACCAATGTACAGAAAGGATGTAGAGAAACTATAAAGGATCCAGAGGCAAGTGACAAAGATGATCAGAGGGATGGAATGCAAGCCATATGAGCAAAGGCTGAAGGATCTGAGTATGTTTAGTTTGGAAAAGATGTGATTAAGGGGGGACATGATAGCAGACTTCAAATACTTAAAAGGCTGCTATAGGAAAGATGGAGAAAAAACTGTTCTCTCTTGCCACTGAGGGCAGGGCAAGAGGCAATGGGTTCAAAATACAGGATAGCAAATTTAGATAAAATCTCAGGAAAAACTTCCTAACTGTAAGAACAGTAGGACAATGGAACAGATTTCCTAGGGAGCTGTGGAAGTTCTTTAACTGGATATTTTCAGAGAGAGTCTGGACAGTCATTTATCTTGGATGGTTTAGAGGCAACAAGTCCTGCATCTTGCCACGGGATTACACCAGATGACCCTTGCGGTCCCTTCTAACCCTATAGTTCTATGATTCTGCCTAAAGTTTTTCTTCACTTACTGCCAGCAAATATTTGACTTTAGTAGGATCATTGGCATTTGTAAAGGTATGCATGTGCCTATATGTGAGTCCAAGATCACCTCTAAATCTATAGGTGAGATTGAAACAGAGTCCAGGAATTTGTCAATCTTCATCTCTCTGGCCAGTGATCTCTGGCTTATATTTAGTTACAATTTCTGAATTTTCCAGACAATTGTGCACTTATTTAGTTCAGTGCATGTCTCTTACCAGCTATAGTAGCTCTGTCGAGTGGCTTTTTTCTTCCACATACTACAGTCTTTTGCAGGGGTTTAATATAGGATTCGTAGAGCTGGTCACAAAACCAATGTTTGGACACTTTGGTCCAATTCCAAATGACTGTTTAGCTTGATCATGTCTACACTCTGTTCTACTTGCTGTTGGTGAAATTCACCACTGTGCACAGGGCTAGCACAAAAACCTGGAAATAAGGCTTAAGTGCAACTTAAAGTGTTGCATACATCTTGTATTGGCCCTTTAATCAAAGATGAAATTCACTCTGTTTGTGACAGTTGCTTAGGTAGGTTATTGTTTGAACAAATGTTTGGGGAAAGGATGTTCTTCATACAAATATACATATTCACTTTGACCATGAGTATTCCTTCACACAGAAGACTACCCACATTTTCCTGTTTAAATAGGTTCAGCCTTCTTATCAGAGAAGCAAAACTTGTACCATGTGACTTAGATGACCAATTAAACACCACAAATGAATAATACAAATGGCTGAAGTGAACAGTTTAACACAGAGACTGAAATGTGTTCTTAAAACTTTTCAAGCAATTAAAAGTAGTAAATATTTTTTTTAAAAAATCAGCCGTTCAGCAACAAAGGGCTAAACTGATTGAATATTTTATAAAATGGTGCTCCAATAATTTCCCTTTATAATAGTTAATGTAATAGCTATGAACATATATGCATATATCAGAGGAAAGCTGGACAACTAAAGATCTTTAGGACATTACCCTTGGATTTTAGAGGCAGGAGTTGAATTCCCTGCTCTACTACAGTCTTCCTGTGAGGCCTTGGGAAAGTCACTTGGGCCTAGAGCCTCAAAGTTATTTAGACTTCTAACTTCAATCTGGGCTTCAGCCTCTCTGGGCCTCATTTCCCCTTCTGTAAAATGCTGATAGCAGCACTTTCCTATGTCACAGCGTTCTTGTGAAGGTAAATACACTAAAGCCTGTGAAGATCTCAGATTCTATGACAATGATGGGTTATAGAAGTACATACGATAGATCAATACATGTATGTTGAAGATATGTGCAATGTACATTGTTAAAGTGCAATAATTTAAATTTTAAAGGATTGCTTAGCTTTTTTTTTTTTTAAGCTGAGGCTGTTTGGCATGACATAAACCAGGAAATGAAAAGTCCTATGCTGTTTAATTTGTTGTGGGAAATTATAAGAAGTTGAATATCATTTGTTTCATAATACATATTGTTAAAAATGATATAATATTAGTTAAACACTCATATTCCGCTTCACTGGACAAGTATGGAAGCAGACTTGTATTTACTAAAACATGAGATAGGATATTTGTTCAATAGCTGCATGGCAGGAATGGCAGAGATGATGGGTGCAAGCCTCCTTATGTGTAGCATTTTGATGTAGCACTGTTAATAGACTCTGGCCATACAGCCGATGTAACTGACCCTGTGAGCATCACACCAGTACAAAAGGACTCTTCCTATGGTGAAAGAGCAGGATAGAGACACCTAATCCTACGCAAGTGACAGATAGGCTCCTTCTATCATCAGTATAATGTGTGGGTGCTAGAGGCAAGGGATGTAATGGAGATACCACCTTGCTGCGTCAATCCCTGGCTGCCATGTTGGCCCTTTGGGGTATTAGGAATTGGCATAAATTAATGCAGCCTTCAAGGTGCTGTAACTCATATTTGGGAACTAGCTCTGCAGACAGCATCCCCAGAATCATGGAAATACAAACGTGAGTTTTTAGCCACCTTTTTATACCTCCCTGACTTTGAGGTTTCTGCTCCTCATCCATACCATAATAGATCTCACGGGAGGTTATCATGGAACTTGTTGTTTTAGTTATTATTTATTATGATAGTACAGGGGTCGGCAACCTTCCCACAGTTCCCATTGGCTGGGAATGGAGAACTGCGGCCACTGGGAGCTGCAAGGGGCATGCCTGTGGATGGTCAAGGTAAACAAAATGTCTCATGGCCCGCCAGTGGATTGCCCTGAAAGGCTGCGTACCAAAGGTTGCTGACCCCTATGATAGTGCATAGGAGCCAGCTGAAAACAGAGCCCCATTGTTCTAAACATTGTACAAATATTCAGTGAAGAACTCACAGTCTAAATAGACAAGACAGACACAGCATAGGTGAAAGGGGTATAACACATATGCAGAATGATGAGTAAGAAGATGTCAAATGTCAAGTTAATATTCTGGACTTGTTTTTCCTTGGGTGATGTTTTGTTACCAAGGGATTAGCTAACTGGAAAGATAAAGGAGAGGGGACATTGAAGGGAGAGGGGAGAGGTGGAAAGGGCAGGTGGGGAGAGAAAGGCAAAGAGAGGAAGGAGAGGGCATGGAGGACAGGCTGAGTGAGGCTGAAATGAAGTTTGTGAAGAAGGGATGGTTGGAGCAAACATCTAACCAGCAAAGGGGAGAGATTGTTCGGAGTCAGAACTGTAGAAGATGCTCTTAGGATACCATCAGTGTTTTCCAGTCCCTACTGCAGAACCTGCTGAGTTTTTGCTCCTGTGGCCTTCAGGAGCTCCTGGACTGACTTCTCCCTGGAATTTCTTTCTTCTCCAAAACCCATAAAGGGTATGCTTGTGTTCATTTTGGATAAAATGTGATTTGCAGGGTACTTATGCATAGGGAAGCATGCTGTGGCTCACCAGCCTAGGAACATTCTAGAGAAAGCCAGGGGGAGGGAGGTGAGCTCAGCATGTGGAATGGAGCACTATGAGCATGTGATAAACAAACCCATATATGGGTTTGTTTAACTCTGATTGGTTAGAGGTTCATGTTATGTAAGTTGTTATATAACTTGTTATATAAATTCCATGTGCTATAAAATAGCAAGGGGAGGGGCTCCTTGCTGGAGGGACTCTGCCTGACTCTTGGTACCAAGGGCTCTCCTTGTGCACATATTGAATAAAGCCTTGTTGAATTGAATCGCATCGAATCGAAGTCCCTTGATTCTACCCAGCATCAGACTCACTGGGAACCACAAAATCCCAACACCCACGTAGCTCAGGGAAACGGGGTGCCAACTATAGGAGAAGGGGGATGACCCCTGCAAAGTTTTGAGCCCAGGGAAGCTGGGGGAAGGAGAAATCCTGACTGGACCCCTACCACAGGACTATTGACTATATTCATATAGTGCCACTTTTATGCACAACACTGAAGAGGTATTGTGACGGACAGGTCTTTGTAACAAGGAGTTTTAAGACACAGTGGGATCAAAACAGGACAATATGGAAGAAAACCATAATGCAAAGTGCTTCGTAGAGCTAGAATCCTTCAGCAGAAGTTTTAATAAGACCTTTGAAGGAGGCAAACACTGATTGGGAATCTCATGCAGGCATTTTAGGTGGCAGTAATGAAGCATCCAGTGGATCAGACAGAAATGGTGTGTTGGTAAGTAGGGTGATTCCACCAGATAGGAGAAGATGAGGGTAGAGAGGAATGCAGAAAAAGACTTAGGGAAGTACTTTATATTAAAAGAAAACATGAACATGCTGTGTTGTAACTATACAAAGAGTCAGATGTTGTAAACTACTCAACATAGTCTCTAATTTTGCACCCAAAAATGTTGGATGCAAAATTAGGGGCTGTTTATTAATATTTGGCCTATGGATTGCAAAAATCAATGAACAATTTCCAAGTATATAAAAACATATTTCATATGCAAAAATCTATTGCCAGGGCATATTTAACTTGTGGTCTAGTGAAAACCACTCTGGTTCTACATTCATATTTTATCATTGTAGAAGCAGCATTTTTTTAGATATCCAATGGGGGAAAACACACTTGCTAGAAAATGCAGTTTTTAAAGGATTTCTATTCAGAATAGTCCTGTGCTAGGTTAAATTTGTCTCTCATGAGAGAGAAAAAACACATTCAAGAGTCAGTTATTGTCCAAAAAGGCCATTATTTAAAGTAAAATTCCTCTCAATATTTTCCTTGGTTGTTGTATGGTTAATACAAAATCCAACCCTCCCAGGAAAACAAAAATGCCACTATTTCCTTGGCATAAACCAGTTTATAAGATTTACTGTCTCCAAATGATTATTTAATTTCCTAGGTTTTAAGCTGTCCGAGCTTACTGAAAGTTGTTGTTTTTTACTGCATTGTCTTCAGTACAACTTTCCCTTCTCTGTTGCTCCTGAGCTCCAACATTTCAACTCCAGGAAAGATATTGCTAGTGTATTTCTAATTAATATCTTGGATTCATGTATTTTTAGGAAATCCTCTCACTTGGCATCATATGTAGAGAATTTGAGGTCCACATAGTTTCCACCATTATTTGCTATTCCACACGCTGTGATCAGATATATTTTGTGGTCTGCCACAATACAGGCTTCTTTCAGCTGAGCTCAAGAGTTCTCTTTGTTATGTGAAGCAGTATTTTCACTTATATCCTCTATGAGTATTAAGTGGAATGAAATTTCAATTTATATTAGGTTCATGTACAGAAAGTGCCATCAGTCAGCTGTTTGTGTTTGGCTGAATAGAGCATGGAGGATAAAACTATAAATATAGGCCCACAGTGTCAAAATTATGTGCCTAACATTATGTTCCTATATCCATATTTAGGCACCTGAATAAAATTGCATGATTTTCAGAGGTGCTGCTGAAAATGGCAGATTGTCCTGAAGCAAATGGGAGTTGTGAATACGCTGCACTTCTGAAAATCAGGCCACTCTTTCAGTACATATATCTTCACCAGAAAACTTGTAGGCATCAAAATGAGCACATTTTGGAAGATGGTAACTTCCCCAATCCATTTTCTCCCCAGAAAGTTAGAGACACACTCTGTGGGTACGTCTACACTACGGGATTATTCCGAATTTGCATAAACCGGTTTTGTAAAACAGAATTTATAAAATCGGGTGGAGCACGGCCATACTAAGCACATTAAATCGGTGGTGTGCGTCCATGGTCCGTGGCTAGCGTCGATTTCTGGAGCGTTGCACTGTGGGTAGCTATTCCCTAGCTATCCCATAGTTCCCGCAGCCTCCCCCGCCCCTTGGAACTTCCGGGTTGAGATCCCAGTGCCTGATGGGGCAAAAATCATTGTCGCGGGTGGTTCTGGGTAAATGTCATCAGTCACTCCTTCGTCTGGGAAAGCAACGGCAGACAAGCATTTCGCGCCTTTTTCCCCTGGATTGCCCTGGCAGATGCCATAGCATGGCAATCATGGAGCTTGTTTTGCCGTTTGTGACTCTCACCGTATGTGTACTAGATGCCGCTCACAGAGGCGATTCAGCAGCGCTACACAGAAGCATGCTTTTGCTTTTGCATGACAGCAGAGATGGTTACTAGCCATATTGCACCATCCAAACCCTTCCATAAATTGGAACTGAGGATGATCATGGCTACCAGTCCTTTTGTACCATTTGCTGCTAGTGCCCCTGGCCAATCAGCCAGGGGCGCAAAAGCCAAGATTGGTTACTAGCCATATTGCACCTTCCATCGTTTTGTACCATTAGCTGCTGTCATAAGTGCCCCTGGCCGATCAGCCCCTGGCCAATCCCTCCTTTTTGGTTTCTAAAAATAGAATCAGTGCTGCCTAATATAGGCAAGTGTGCTAGAGAACCACTGTATCATAGAACCAGAGAGCACAGCTGCTCTGTGTCAGAGCCTGCAGAAATTATTATCTGTATGCTATTCACAGGGGGTGTTCCTGTAACAACCCCACCTGTTGATTCCGTTCTTCCCCCAGCCTTTCTTGGCTACCGTAGCATTGTCCCCCCACTTGTGTGATGAATTAATAAAGAATGCAGGAATAAGACACACTGACTTGTTAGTGAGAAATGAGTGGAAGGCAGCCTCCAGCTGCTATGATAGTCCAGACAGGACATTAAGCAGTGTGTAGGAGAGAAGCCCAGCATCCCACTGCTAGTCCAGGGGCAACTGAATCTTTTCTTTACACATGAAGGGTGGGGGCTGATGGAGCTCAGCCCCCTGTTGCTATGATGAGGATGGTTACCAGCCATATTGCACCATCCATCCACCAGAAAAAATTAGGGCCAATAGGCTGATGACGAGGACGGTTAACAGTCCTTTTGTACCATCAGCTGAGGCTGATCATGAGGATGGATTTCCAGCTTTTTGTACGATCAGCTGATGCTGATGATGAGGATGGATTTCCATCGTATTGTACCATCAGCCGCCCATGGCGGGGGGGGGGGAGCAAGGATGTTGGTGTTGAGTGCTGCACTATCGCGTCTATCTGCAGCATTCAGTAAAGATAGGGTGACATGTAAAAGAGTCAGAGGATTGTTTTACCTTTCGCTTCTGGGGGTGGGTGGGGGGTGGGTGAGTAGATTGCCAAGCTATGCCCTGACCCGCGGACACTGTGTTTGACCCTAGAAGCATTTGGAGCTCAGCCAAGAATGCAAATAATTGTGGGAGGCTGCAGGAACTGTGGGATAGCTTCAGTCCTCCAGTCCATGAGCGTCCATTTGATTCTTTGGCTTTCCGTTACGCTTGTCACGCTGCAGTGCGCTGAGTCCCTGCTATGGCGTCTGTCTGGAGATTTTTAAAAAAGGATTCTGAATTTCATCTTCTGTAACGGAGTGCTGATAGAACGGATTTGCCTGCCCTTACAGCGATCACATCCGCATGGTCCATGCGGGAGCTCTTTTTTTATTTTGATTTCGGACTGCATCGCCACCCGTGCTGATCGGAGCTCCACGCTGGGCAAACAGGAAATATTCAAAAGTTCGCGGGGCTTTTCCTGTTTACCTGACCACTGCATCCGAGTTCAGATTGCGGTCCAGAGTGGTCACTGGTGCACTGTGGGATAGCTCCCGGAGGCCAATACCGTCGATCAGCGTCCACACTAACCCTAATCCGATATGTTAATACCGATACTAGCGTTACTCCTCTCGTTAGGGAGGAGTACAGAAACCGGTTTAAAGAGCCATTAAAATCGATATAAGGTGCCTCCTAGTGTGGACGGTTTTGGCGTTAAATCGGTTTTACGCTCCTAAAACCGATTTAAACGCCTAGTGTAGACCAGGCCTGTGGTTCCTTCATCACTGGTATTGCACAGGGGCACAGTGAGATGTGGGCAAAAATCACAACTGATGATCATGTTCATATCCATACAACCCCATTCTGATATATGTTGTTCTTTCCTTTCGGAGCATGAAATAATTAAGGACTTTGTGTACAGCTGGTCTAACATAGCATATAGGATAATATTAAACCTCATGAAAATTGTTTACTAAGAGAATAACATTTTGAAAAAAAAAATAGATATTAAAGGCAATGTATTCCTGACTCAGGAAAGCATCACTATTCAGAAAATAAATAAAACATATGCTCAAGTGCCATTTAGAGCTGGGCAAAAATTGTGGGATAAATCTTTTTGCAGAAAAATGCAGATTTGGGTCAACTGTGAAACATTCACAAATTTGTGTCCAACTTGCAGAATTGTTTTGATCAAACATATCACAGAAGTCAAAACATTTCATTTTCATATTTTTGATGTTAACATTTTGAATTTCAATTTAAGAAATTAGTTTTTATTTTGACTGTTACTACAGATTCATTTTTTAAAATATAACCCCTGCCATCAAATTTGATGAAACATTTCATTTTGGCTGAATGAAATGTTTTGTTCAACCCAAAATGAGATTCAAATGAGTTTTTTGGTTTGCCAAAAAAAAAAAAATTAAAGTGGTTTCAGCTTGACCCAAAACATTTTTTTCTGATTTTTGTTCAGTTTGCCTACCAAACAAAAAAATTACGTATTTGCACAGCACTAGTTCATGGGACTTATACATGTGTTTTAAGTTAAGCACATGCTTAAATGCTTCCCTAAATCAAGGCCTTCACTCCTGTTTATTTTTATATGTATATGTGCCTTAAACTTTTCAGACTTTTTAAAGTGAGTTTATACCTGAAAATATGATGTATAATCATCTGAGAATTTAAATGCTTTATTATAAGTTGTAATACATACAGAAACAATATATATTTTACATCATAAAGATTGTCCATGACTCACTTCATTGTATTTTGATGGAATCAATAGCATATACTCTGCTACCACTTGATGTAAATAATGTTTATGGAAAACTTTATTTTTTTCAGCAATTGATTGTTATTTAAAGAGAAGAACTTTGGATTATGAATCTTTACCAATCAAACTATACTTTTTGGTTATTTTAAAATGAAGGAATAAAGAAGTTCTGTTTTTTTTCCACATATATATATCTGGAAATATATATATATATATATATATATATATATATATATATATATATATATATATGGAAGATATATATATATCTTCTGACAGAAACTGGCAAAATGGAATGCTGTGCAGAATTTGGGTATAAAATTTGACATAATTTTCCTAAACGTTTTCATTGATCCTATGTCTTTATTAGAATTTTGAAGTAAAAGCCCAATATATGAATGACATCAAAGTTAAAGACTCTGGAAATTTTCCACTATATTTTAATTAACATATTGTGGTATCTGAAAGATATCAGTGATACATGCTGTAAGGTTTGTTCTGTTCAACTTGCTCATTAATGAAAGCTTTAAATGAAAATAGAAACTGAAGTACCAATCCTTCATGCAAAACTTCTGTTTAAGTCCACATGAATTTGGCATGCAGAATGATTTTTGAAGCTAGCTTTGTGTCTGTAGACAGGTTAATTAAGCAAATCTTACTTACAGTAAAGCTCATTGCATTATTATATATGTGGACTGCACCTTGACATGCTGGGAAGGTTTATGCGTTCAATGACCCTGACAGTTCTACAGGTGGAACCTTTAAATCCAGATAGGGCCACTTTAGCTGGAGAAATAAAAGATAAGGGACCAGATGAAGGACCACTGCTCCTCCAGCTTGGGTGTTGAGCAATAGGCCAACAACCTAGTCTCATAAAAAAGTTAAGGTATAGGAACAGAACAAAGTAGTCCTTCTATTCAGTGGTGGTGGAGCTTTTTTTGTGTATGCCCTAAGTGACAGTTTGATAGCATGGGGAGAATTCATAAGTATAGGGTTAGGGAAAAATATATATTTCATTCCAAAAATGTATTGTTCCAGAAACCTTTCAGACGAGAAGTATTTAAACTTGATGTCCTCATGCCACCCACCAATTATGATGTGTTCCCAAATACAAACACAAGATGTTTATCACCATAGTCTAAATTAACCCTAAATTGCATGCAATGCATTGTTGTCTCTCATATGCGGGTGTAAATAGTAATCCCAACGGGGGGTAAATAAATGAGAGGGGGATCTGAAACAGTGTCTGTATCTGTATTTTGGATGTGTTTATTCCCATGATATTTTAAAAGAAATAAATTTGATTTGAATGTATGATTGGTAATCAAACAATTCAGTAAACAGTAAAGCAAAAGACAAAGAGACAGATTGTCCATTGCCTTACGATCTGTGTGATCATTTCCAATGCTAGCAAAGTGGGCATGAAAATATAAATAAGAATGGTAGAAGTTTTTGTTTCCACTCTGTACAGGTGTAAATGACTACAGGAAGCAAATAGTCATAAAGAATCCAAAGGGGATACTCTGAGTGTGTTTTCTGGATATTCTGCACTCTTCAGAGTTCACAGATCCTCCCTGACTGGTCTAATATCTATGTTTTTCACTGAATCATTTTCCTTGATTTGAGTCAGATATTTTGTGTCTGTGTTTGAAGGTTGCTGATGTTTATAAGCACATGGAATGTCCATAAATGTTACTAGAAGTCACGTATATACAGTGACCTGAAGAAAAATATTTCATTACACATCCAAAATGTAACACTGACTGGTAGTTGATATTATTTTTCATCTTGACACTGGAGGTGAAAGGGATATCTCTTAATTTTTCAAGTTTTCATTATTTGCTTCTACTGTACCTACTGGTTTTTCTCCCCCTCCAGGAAAAACAAGTCTTGGCTAGTATTGTTGCCTATTTCTTCTGGAAGTTTGTTCAGCAGAAATAAATGGGACATGCACTTAATTTGTCATTATCAAATAATTAGGTCAAGACTCATGATACCCTGGTGTTCTAGGAGAATCATAAAGAAGATTGGGAGAGTAATGGGAAAATTTTATTTAGAAACCACAAAAAGTACTCTCTGATTTAACAATGAATTCCTTTAAAGGAAATGTGTTTTTTATTACTGTGTAATTGTTTCATAATATCTGTTGTCAGCCTGCTTTTTAGGACACAAAACAGGAGCGGGAAATGGATAGAACTCTGGGACCACAAAAAATGTTTTACAGTTCATTAATACAAAGCATCCCATAAAAGCATGTAGAAGCCATCTAGAGGAAATCAAGGAAATGATTCAATGAAAAAAATAAACATCAGGCCAGCTTGGGTGGATTTGTTACCTCTGGTGTATGCATGCACGGAGTATGGAAATGCAGTTAGGCCACCCAAACAACCTTAACTTCTTTGTATAATAATGCAGTGAAAAAACATGAGAAAATCAAATGTCTTTACAATCAATTTAATCTAACCTGGGATAACACTATTAGGCACTAATCATAATTGTATGCTTAATGTCCCTAGAGCTCAGAGTTAAGATTGCTTAGGTGCCCTAACTGTGTATTTGAAGACATGTTTGAATTTCTTTTAAGTTTAACCTTAAGTCTGAATTTTTAATACTTGTTTTGGGGATAATTCCAACATAGTCTCAAACTCATGGACTTTAAGGACAGAAGGGACCATCATGATCATATAGTCTGACCTCTTTCATATCACAAGCCTGAGAACATCACCTGCACTCTCCTGTAGTAAATCCATAACCTCTGGCCGAGCTATTGAAGTCCTCAAATCCTGTTTTAAAGGCTTCAAATTACAAAGAACCCACCATTTACTCTAGTTCAAACCAGCAAGTGACCCATCTCCCACACTCCAGAGAAAGGCAACCACCTGCACGCCCAGGGTCTCTGTCAATCTTACCTGGAAGAAAATCCTTTCCCAGCACCACACATGGGGATAGTTAGACTCTGAGCATGGGTGCAAGACCCACCAGCCAGACACTTGGGAAAGAATTCTGTGCAGTAACTCAGAGCCCACTCCATCTATTAGAATCATAGAACTGGAAGGGACCTCAAGAGGTCATCTAGTCCAGTCCCCTGCACTCAAGGCAGGATTTAGTACTATCTAGGCCATCCCTGACAGGTGTTTGTCCAACCTGCTCTTAAAAATCATCAATGATAGAGATTCCACAACCTTCCTAGGCAATTTATTCCAGTGCTTAACCACTCTGTCAGTTAGGAAGTTTTTCCTAATGTCCTGCCTAAACCACCCTTGCGGCAATTAAGCCCATTGCTTCTTGTCCTATCCTCAGAGGTTAAGAAGAACAATTTTTCTCCCTCCTCCTTATAGCAACCTTTTACGTACTTGAAAACTGTTATCATGTCCCCTCTCAGTCTTCTCTTTTCTAGACTAAACAAACCCAATTTTTTCAATCTTCCCCGATAGGTCATGTTTTCTAGACCTTTAATCATTTTTGTTGCTCTTCTCTGAACTTTCTCCAACTTGTCCACATCTTTCCTGAAATATGGCACCCAGAACTGGACACAATACTCCAGTTGAAACCTAATCAGCGTGGAGTAGAGCGGAAGAATTACTTCTCGTGTCTTGCTTACAATAGTCCTGCTAATTCATCCCAGAATGATGTTTGCTTTTTTTGCAGCAGCGTTACACTGTTGACTCATATTTCGCTTATGATCCACTATGACCCCCAGATCCCTTTCTGCAGTACTCCTTCCTAGGTAGTCATTTCCCATTTTGTATGTGTGCAACTGATTGCTCCGTCCTAAGTGGAGTACTTTGCATTTGTCCTTATTAAATTTCATCCTATTCACTTCAGACCATTTCTCCAGTTTGTCCAGATCATTTTGAATTTTAATACTATCGTCCAAAACACTTGCAACCACTCCCAGCTTGGTGTCATCTATCTCTGGCTGTTGGAGGTATTTGCTACTAGCAATCACAGTGCCTACAATGATATCTGACCCAAATCTCATCATACCCCTCTATCATACCCCTCAGTCTTGAAGCAAGTAAGATTTTTTGGCCTGCATTATGCCCTTTGGAAAACTGTTCGAGAACTTCACTCTTCTGATCACTAGAAACCATCATTTAATTTCAAGCCTACGTTTAGTGATGGCCAGTTAATAGCCATTTGTTCTTGTGCCAACATAGGCCCGTAACTTAAATAATTCCCTTCTGTCCTTGGTGTTTATTCCTCTGATGCGGCACAGGCAAGGGATGTGCTGTCCGTGGCTTCCTACCTCCCCCATTGGCCTGGGATGGCGAACCACAGCCAGTGGGAACCGCGATCAGCCGAACCTGCCAATGCAGCAGGTAAACAGACTGGCCCGGCCCGCCAGGGTGCTTACCTTGGCGAGCCGTGTGCCAGAGGTTGCCGACACCTTCTCTGATGTATTTGTAGAGAACAAACATATCTCCAGTCATCCTCTTTTTTTTTGTTAGGCTTAACAAGCCAAGCTCCTTAACTCTCATCTTGTAAGGTAGGTTATCCATTCCTCTCAGTGCCTGGTATAATGGCAATAACACTTTCAATCTCTATTGGAAAGATCTTGCCTGATGTAGCCTAGATTGCATTAGTATTTTTCATGGCCCGTCACATTGGTGGCTGATAGTCATCCTGTGATTGACCAATCCACCCAGGTCTTTCTCCTCCTCTATTGCTTTTAACTGATACATTACCATCTCATACAAAAATGTTTGTTGTTAGTCCCTAAGTGTATGACCTCGCACTTTGCACTATTAAGTTTCAACTATTTCTATTACTCCAGTTTTGAAGGTCATTCAAATCTTCTTGTATGATATTCCAGTCCTCCTTTTTATTGACAACATTCCTGTAATGTTTTTGCAGCTAGGTAACTGATATGTACTCAGCCTTAACTCTAGTTAAGGCGTCGGCAACCTTCGTTACGTGTCCCATCAGGATAATCTGCTGGCAGGCCATGAGACATTTTGTTTACATTGACTGTCCGCAGACACGGCCCCCCGCAGGTCCCAGTGGCCGCAGTTTACTGTTCCCGGCCAATGGGAGTCGGAGGGCTACGTGCCTCAGGTTGCAGACACCTGCTTTAGTTTAATGTAGTTTTTAATCTGGAAATATAACTTGTAATAGTAACAGCATACTGAAGACATTGGGGCCAGTATTCAATTTCACACTCAACTATAATCCCCTTGAAATACATTTAAAATTTCATAGCCATCTTAAATCCCATTGTATCTGGCTATCTCTTACTGTACACAATTTAAAAAAATATTATATTAAGTGCTTATTTAGTTGTTGTTGTTTGTTTATATTGATGCAGAAAAAATAACGTTTGGTAGTTTCAGATGGTAGTTTATGCTCCAATTTGGAAAGGGTTAATTCTGACAAAAGTTAGTTACTTTGCAGGCAGTCCATTTTAGCAGCTAGTTATCTGAGGTTATGTCTACACTACAATTAAAAACCTGCAGCTGGCCCATGCCAGCTGATTCCAGCTTGCAGTGCTCAGGGGAAGTGGCTTTTCATTGTGGTATAGACAATATGGGCTTGAGTTGAAGCCCGAGCTCTTGGACCCTCCCACCTCACAGGGTATCAGAACCTGGGCTCTAGCTCAAGCCAGAATGTCTATACCACAATTAAACACCCCCTTAACCTGAGTCTAGCAAGCCTGAATCAGATGGCATGGGCCAGCTGCAGGTGTTTGATTGCAATATACATATATCCTGAGTGGTGGTTTTTCCCCCTATTTGAAAACGTAATTAAAACAACTGAACAAATTATTTTCAAAAATAGCAGCAGCTCACCTAAAAATGGGTAGTAGAAAAGTCACTGAACTTGCTTCTCTCACTGTATGTGTATTTTCCAGTATGTATACTACCAACTGTTAAATCCACTCTAGGGATAATGTTTGTGGGCCGTCATGACCCATGCTAAAGTTACTGTGCAAACTTATTTTGAAAGGCATGAGGCACAATCACCCTAGATTTCAATGTGAATTTCCATAATGAATACAGCATAGACTTTAAACCTGCCTTTTAGGAGAATGTGACAGATGTGTAAGCAGTCTTACAGTCGTCTGTTGAAAGACTACACAACCAAAACAGCTCAGGAGTTAAAATTTGAGATCATGAGAGGATATACAATATTTAAAGGTGATCTTCAAAGGGAGAGAAAAGAATATTGATATTTTCTTTTGTTTTATGATTTCATATATCAGGGCTCTTTTTCTACATGTTCAAATATATAGATTTCACTTACAATATAGAATACAAAATATACAATGCTCACATTATATTATTTTTATTACAAATATTTACAATGTAAAAATGATAAACAAAAGAAATAGTATTTTTCAATTCACCTCTTACAAGTACTGTAGTGCAATCTCTTTATTGTGAAAGTGCAATTTACAAATGTTAGGGGGGGTTTGGTTACATAACTTCACTCAAATACAAAACAATGTAAAACTTTAGAGCAGGGGTCAGCAACATCTGGCACGCGGCTTGCCAGGGTGAGCACCCTGGTGGGCCGGGCCAGTTTGTTTACCTGCCACATCTGCAGGTCTGGCCAGTGTGGCTCCCACTGGCCGCGGTTTGTGGCTCCAGGCCAAGAGGGTCTGTGGAAAGTGGCACGGGCCGAGGGATATGCTGGCCGTGGCTTCCCGCCGCTCCCCTTGGAGCCCACTTCATTGGATGCATGCAGTGGAAAATACAGTAGGAAGATAAAGATAGATATAGATATAGATAGATATAAAAAATATGAAACAATGGGTGTTACCATACACACTCTAACGAGAGTGATCAGTTAAGTGAGCTATTACCAGCAGGAGAGAATAAAAACTTTTTATACTGGTAATCAGAATGGTCCATTTGCAGCAGGTGATAAGAAGGTGTGAAGAATGGGGGGGGGAATAAACATGGGGAAATAGTTTTAATTGTGTAATGACCCATCCACTCCCAGTCTTTAGTCAAGCCTAATTTAATGGTGTCCATTTTGCAAATTAATTCCAATTCAGCTGTCTCTTGCAGAGTCTGTTTTTGAAGTTTTTTTTGTTGTAATATTGCGACTTTTAGGTCTGTAATCGAGTGACCAGGGAGACTGACGTGTTCTCCAACTGGTTTTTGAATGTTATAATTCTTGATGACTGATTTGTGTCCATTTATTCTTTTATGTAGAGGCTGTCTGGTTTGGCCAATGTACATGGCAGAGGGACATTGCTGGCACATGATGGCTTATATCACATTGGTAGATGTGCAGGTGAACGAGCCTCTGATAGCGTGGCTGATGTGATTAGGTACTATGATGGTGCCCCTGAATAGATATGTGGACAGAGTTGGCAACAGGCTTTGTTGCAAGGATAGGTTCCTGGGTTAGTGTTTTTTGTTGTGTGGTGTGTGGTTGCAGGTGAGTATTTGCTTCAGGTTGGGGGGCTGTCTGTAAGCAAGGACTGGCCTGTCTCCCAAGATATGAGAGTGATGGATCATCCTTCAGGATAGGTTGTAGATCCTTGAAGATGCGCTGGAGAGGTTTTAGTTGGGGGCTGAAGGTACGGCTAGTGGCGTTCTGTTACTTTCTTTGTTGGGTCTGTCCTGTAGTAGGTGACTTCTGGGTACTCTCTTGGCTCTCTCAATCTGTTTCTTCACTTCAGCAGGTGGGTATTGTAGTTGTAAGAAGAGTTGTAAGAATGCTTGATAGAGATCTTGTAGGTGTTTGTCCCTGTCTGCGGGGTTGGAGCAAATGTGATTATATCGTTGAGCTTGGCTGTGGACAATGGATTGTGTGCTGTGGTTTGGATGAAAGCTGGAGGCATGTAGGTAAGTATAGCGGTCAGTAGGTTTCCAGTATAGGGTGATGTTTGTGACCATCGCTTATTAGCACGGTAGTGTCCAGGAAGTGGATCTCTTGTGTGGACTGGTCCAGGCTGAGGTTGATGATGGGGTGGAAATTGTTGAAATCATGGTGGAATTCCTCAAGGGCTAATTTTCCATGGGTCCAGATGATGAAGATGTCATCAATGTAGCACAAGTAGAGCAGGGGCGTTAGGGGACGAGAGCTGAGGAAGCGTTGTTCTAAGTCAGCCATAAAAATGTTGGCATGCTGTGGGCCCCTAGCAGTGCCACTGATTTGAAGGTATATTTTGTCCCCAAGTGTGAAATAGTTATGAGTGAGGACAAAGTCACAAAGTTCTGCCACCAGGTTTGCCATGGCATTATTGGGGATACTGTTCCTGATGGCCTGTAGTCCATCTTTGTGTGGAATGTTGGTACAGAGGGCTTCTACATTCATAGTGGCTAGGATGGTGTTTTCAGGAAGATCACCAATGGATTGTAGTTTCCTCATGAAGTCAGTGGAGTCTCGAAGATAGCTAGGAGTGCTCACAGTGTAGGGCCTGAGGGGGGAGTCTACATAGGATTTCATCCTAAACATTTTAGGACATGACTCTTTTCTCTTTGTTTGGGGCTTTTATCAATATTTCAATCAGATGGTGATTGTACAGGCAGTTGAAACTTAACCTCATTTTCTATCATCGCCTTTAATGGGAGACAGTATAAGAGAAGCAGAAAATACCAGAGAAGGTGGTATTGAATTCTTTTTTAGTCCATTACAATGTTAGCTTAAATTTCCATGTAAAAGTGAAGGAGTCTTTTTCTTAAATAGGTATGTTTTGATTCTGATTTCAAAACCAATAGGAATGTGGAGTCTTATGGTTACTCCAGCTTACTTGTGGAATTGCCAAGCTTGTGAATAGACCTTGGCAAATAATTTGCATTGAATAATCTATTAGATAAATATTGCCTGTTTTTTAGTTTTAACAAATTGTCTCTAAAATCAGTGGGAGTTAGGCACCTAAACTGCTAAGGTGCTGATGGAAATCCTACTTATGCCAATCAGAATTTGTAGGCAACTAATTCCTTTGAAAATTTGACCCTCATTTGTCATCCAATTAAGACCTACTTAGTGTTGGTCTTCTGTAAAGAACTGCATTTCCTTTGTTGCTGGCCGCCGCTTCCCAGAGCCCCCATTGGCCTGGGACGGAGAACTGCTTCCACTGGGAGCCACGATCAGCCGAACCTGTGGACGCGGCAGGTAAACAAATCGTCCTGGCCCGCCAGGGTGCTTACCGTGGTGGGCCGTGTGCCAGAGGTTGCTGATCCCTGAATTAGACACTGAACTCTCACCAATTTTCCAGTAGCAGTTGGGGAACCTAAATCCTCTTTTGTGCCTTTGGAAAGCTCCCTCAAAATATATGAGACCATTCATTTCCCTAAATGTTTGCAAATCAGATAATAAAGAAAACCATTAACCAGTATTCAAAACAGGAGACTGCAACAATTTGGCAATGCTGAAAAGCCTTGTCCAGTTATATTTCATCAGTACAATTGGTTATATTCCCAGTATTATACCTTCCTAGGTATACAACTAAATATCAATTTCTCACAGCACACAACATCTTACAAGCAAGATAAAATTGACATTTGAACAGCTTGAGCTCAGATGGTGGAGGAAGATGCTGGAATAAATTTTTGAACCAATGAGTAATTAATTTGGGACCTCAGCAGAGGCGAATCCAGGTTCTTTTTATTAGCCATCGGAGTTGGAATACTTAGGGGAAGACAATCTATTACCTGTCCAAACACAATAGGTTTCAATGGAACAAGTTTTTTTGTTTTTGTATTTTTTAAAAAAAACCTCAGGAGTATTAGACTTTTTCAGATCCCAAAATACATTTTTTTAAATATTATTTTCAGTGTCTCTCAATAAGACCTCAGTATTGTCATTTAGTTGTTGCTTCTGTACTTTTTTTCCCCTGAAATGCCTGTTCTGTAATCTTTTCTGGAAAGAAGTCAACATAAGAGGTATTGGTAGATTGAAGTCCTCCTTAGATGTGAAAACTAATGAGCTACAACACATGAGAGGTTTGGCTTGGTTTCGTCCATCACTTTAGACCTAACTGCAGGTCTTTTGCTGGGCATTTACTGAAGGAATTCTAGCAATTATGCCAAAAATGTGTTATCTCAACATCTCGCATTTGCTAGTGAAATGTCTAGAAGGCCCACCGTAAAGGGTTGCTAAAATGTTTTAGGAAAAGATGACTGTGGTATATGTGGACACAGCAAAGAAGACAACCAGTTTAATGTTATAATGGCACAAATTGTGGAAACTGGTTAGCTTTCTGAAATAGTATATCAAGATTTTCTAGCCCCAATGAAAAGGTCAGCAATGAATTATTACAAATTACAGGAAAAGCAATGGAGGGAAAACAGATTAGTAGGGTGCATGGCAAGGGTAGATGGAAGTGAGATGAAAGAAAAATGTATGTTCTGCATTAAAAAGCTGCAGAAACCTCCTGTTGATCTTGAGGAATATAGGGAAAGCAAGGAAATATGATGCCACAGACAACATGACAAATGTTCCAATGAGTACTGACTGCATTCCTTCTACCAAGCAAAGACCCTGCTTTCATGCCAATGTTTCCAGTAATAACAATGAAGAATCAAAACAGAGAAACTGCTTTGATTAGGTTTTGTTAACAGATTAAGTGAAGCACATTCTTTGGAAAAAATACTAGTGAAGTTAGCTAACCAAATTTGAGACTGAGAAGACAAGACAATAAAATAAAAGACAGGAAGAATTAGAAAAGCCAAGAAAAGGAGGAGAGAGAAAGTAGATTGTGCATCATCCCTTTTTATTAAGCTTTTGGCTTCTACTAGAGACAAGCCAAAACTCTTCACACAGCCTCAATCTTAGTGAAAGTTTAGAGCCACATGGACCTGAACTGGGCAGCTTGGGTTCATCTCTAGTTTAAGGGCCTGATCTTGGAAGCATTATCCCACATGCTTTCCATTAGGTTACTCACATAAGGGAAGTTACGGAAGTGCAATTTTGCAGAATTGGCCCCTAGATATGGTGGTTGTATGCCAACAAGACATGCTTCACAAAACATAAACATCAACTTTGACCCATCATCTCACTTCTGGTGACAATTGTGTTTCTTAAGAGACACTGATGTGTTGTGTTGTGAAGGACACTGGTTGCTTTGTAGAAAGTATATAATTCTTTACCTGTGTGGCACTGTGAATGACCTTAGTCAATCCAAAAACTTCAAACAATAAGCAAACAGTGAACAGCTTTCACATAAAACAGAAGAACTAAGTACACTTGTGTACTTTGAAGTGATCCCACTTAACTCTTTCAAAGATTTTATAATTGTAGGAAAATATTTTTTCATTGTCATGATACCTTTCTTTCAGCAAGTCCAGTGGGAGCTTTGGAATATCAAGGTGTTGTTTCTTCATCACAAAAGCTCTTGAATTCCAACAAAGAGCTGTTGGTTTACAAAGGGAACAAAAGAAAATATACATTTCCCATAATGTTATACAATGCTGAGTCAGTTAATTGTTTTTGCAGCAATGTATGAGGGCAAAGATTATCCTGTGTGCTTTGCAATCTAAAGTGAAGGAGAAGGACATATGGTTTTGAAGGTGGTATTATGTTTTCTTCTTCAGGGAAGAGAAAAAGGGGTGGGGAATCCTAAAAAAGAGATCAACTAACAGAATGTACAATTGCTCACTCATGTTTATTGTCTTGAGGCTCATTATGGTCATTAAATTCCGAAATGTCTCATACTTAGGGATGAATTCAGTCTTCCAGAAAATGCTGTATTGCACATTAAAAATGAAAGTGCATAGTTGTACAGAAAAAAATTAAATTAATTATGCCCACATAAAACAGGCCCTGGGTTGATAAAATCACTAGGATTTATGGTGGAGCCCTAGTATTTATTTTAGTTCACTGGACTAGAGATCATTTTAATATTGTGAGGAACATACTCTCTACTCATTCCTTCCTTAAAGCTCTGCTAACATCTATGGGAGCTCTGTGTATTGAACAGTTTCAAAATATCCCTTCTAAAAATGTTTTCTGTCTGACATTCCAGTCTTCTGAGCTGTGTGCAGAATCTGTAGTATGTACATTTATTGAAGTTATGTGCTTAGTTATTTCTTCAAATACTGTTTCTCTGTGCCCAGAATGAATCTTCATCTTGATAAGCACTGATTGGACACAGTGGAACTTATAATGAGGAAAAAAGAATGGAATACAGCATTCTGACACTTTACTGGATAAAGAAGCATTAAAAAAGCCAGTCAAGGAAAAGACTCATTTTTGATTTCCAGACTGTCACAGAAGATAAACAAGAAGATTAGGGCACATGGGGCCAGCAGATTTGTTTCCAAGGTCAAGTCCACAGAGAGATGATGATGAGGTTGCTTGAATGGCTTCATCAGCTGTTTGCTTTTGGGTTAGAGGCATCGAGTGTTATTTTCCTCCAGTTGTTCTCCACTAATGTAACATTTGTCGGACCCTGACCCAGTTTGCAGGTCACTACTTATGTTATACAAAGAGCAATACTTATCCATATTTCTGTGAAGAACACTCCACTAAAGCTTCTTTTTTATTATATTTATCATTACATTTCTTCTAGCTTCCTTTTCTTGCTATTGTATTACACACACCTCAGGATCTGTGGCTTCTGATTTCTCTTCTCCCTGCATTAGTTTTTCATTGTTTGTTGACCGCCTTTCTTCCTAGGACAAGAAGAAGTCCGCCTATAAACACATTAATAAAGTAGTCACAGCAATTACCATATTACATTGTGGTTTCTGTTATACGGCAGACTTTTCCTGTATTTAGCAGAGGAAATAACTTTAGTTTCATCAGTACCGCGGTGTACTGTTGGCAAATTTTGACATTTTAATGAAGGCCACTGTATATCAATGCAGTAAACCTATTTTATGCAGCTTTCCTGTTCCATTTTCAGCCTCCCAGTCTTATGCGGGACTGATATTTCCTCTTTCCTACACTGCTTCTTAAAAGTCTGTCAATTCTTTGGGCAGCAGCTCTCTCTGAAAAGTAAATCTTTTGGCTTTAGGTACATAATTCTTAATTTAAAAAAAAATCATCAAGGGTTTAAAAGCCCTGCAGGGAAATTAAGACTGCAGAGGAAAATCCCAATAGTAAAGATCTGCTTTATACAAATTAAATTGACTCCTGTTACCCAAACCAACCAGATGATTTAGAAAATATGTGTCTTTTAAAAAGTGCATAGTGGTTCATCTCTAAGGTTCATTAGGCAAAAAAAAAAAAAAAAAAAGATATAGGTATGTTCAAATTGAAAAATGCCAGGAGAGCGTGATTAAGAGAGAAAAATAATGGCTGAATGACTCACTTAAATTAGATAGTGAATCTCTTGGAAAGAAAATGTTTTCATTCCTGCTTGTCTCCCACTTTAATTCTTTGAGCATTGTTTATTGGGTGTTAATGAGTCTAGGGATGCAGATTTGAAAGTTGATTTCTCTTAAATTCATGAACACATGTCCGCAGAACAGGATAAAAAGTTACGACTGAAAAGGGAATGATCAGTAATAAAGTTACAAGAGATATTATGGAAAACATAATACCTGGTTCTTATGTAGTGCTTTTCATCTGCAGAACTCAAAACACTTTACAAAGGAAGTAGGAATCATTATCCCCATTTCACGATGCGGGAATCTGAGGTACAGAGTGGAAGAGTGCTTTGTCCAAGATCACCCAGCAGGACACTGGTGGGGCCAGGAACAGAATCCAGTAGTTCATACTGCCTCCCTGGAGTGGAATGGAAAGGAGGCTTGCATTCAATTTAATAGATCTTAGATTGAATATATTTGGTTATTAGAATTGTAATTTTTTTAAAAATCACCACCTTATATATTATTGAAAATAAGCTGTTATGTTTTGCTTGAGAACACAGGAGGCAGTGTGGCTTAGCAAACACTGACCTGGGGCTCAGGAGACTTGGGTTCTAATCCTGGTTTTGCCACTGACCTGCTATGCCACTATATCTGTAATTCAGGCAGGTATGGGCATATGTTACTTACTGCACTGGGGCAGGAGCTAACAGCAAGTAAACCCTGAAACAATGATTGAGCAGTTAAATAGAAAAGAGTTTAAAGGCAATGATTAAGTGGTGCTGTCAGTCGGTTTGGAAAGAGTATTTGTTGTGAAAATGGAAGATATTTGGAATGCTTACAGATTTTTTTTTCTCTCTCTGTCCATCTATAGTTGGGAGAGTGTTTGTTTTTTGTTTGTTTGTTTGTTTGTTGTTTTTAATTTGGCTTGTTTCACTTTTATTTAGCAAGTTACTGGCAGTTCCCATTTCTATATCACATCTATCCCAAACAATCTGGTAAGCTAAAATTTTAGTGCAGTCTTTATTATTTGTTCATGCTTCCAACAGAAGTTGGGAAGAAATTGGGGTCAAGTAGGGCAACTAGATAACAAGTTAACCATTTTCTTAGACTAAAAGTGTAATTTTTTTGGTAGAACAGGATGAATTATTCATTGCAAACTACCTTGTTATATAAGTGAAATTAGCCTGGGTTTTGATTTAGTGAAACTTCTGATAAATTGGAGCAATTTAATTTATTTTATTAGCTTTGACAATTTTGTGTGAAATATTTTCCCCTGTTCTGGATACTTCTAAAAATTCAGAAATCTACAATAGGGAAAAAATAACATTAACAAACATTTGGAAAGGTAGCTACTGAAGAAGGAGCTTTCTCAAAATTGTATGGAACTGGATTGCCACAGCTGTTGGTCAGCTGCAAAGTGGAGAAGTGGGGAGAAAAGCTCATCCTCTACTTCTCTATTCAACCCCATCCAGGTTGAGACTTTGGCCCCAGTGCATGGGGAGAATGCAGAGACTTACTTCCCCCTCTGAGCAAGTGGTGGCAGTAGTGGGAGACTTAAATCCACCCCCTTCCTTGCACAACAGTTAAGCTGACTGAGCACATGGTGGGCCTGGGGAGAATGTAAGATACTCCACAAAAAAGGAGTGAAGCTACTTACTCCCTCCCCAGTTCAAGGTGGGGAGAGTGAAAGAGCTGTGATTTTTCAGTCAATTTCTTTTCTTGACTGCTCCTGGGGCATACAGCAGCATAGTATCTAAGCCATGGTCTGTTGTGTTCAGCATAAGCCAGAGAGCCAGGAGATCACAAATTCTACTTCCATCACTGCCAACATAGACTTTAACATTTTACACTTGTGTAGACAGAACTTCACAAATATTAGTTAGCAGCAGAGCCGGTGCTAGCCCATTGTGGGCCCTAAGCAGGAATATACCCCCCCCCACACACACACAATACATACTTGAGCTTCCCAGGGCCCTAAGCAGTTATTTAGTCTGCTTCTTCTTCGAGTAGTGTCCCTATGCATGCTCCACTGTAAATATGTCTGTGTCCCTGGACCACTGATCACAGAATTTTTGTAGCAGTCCTCCCACCTGTGCATGTGCTGCTCCTCACCTGCTACAAGGCTAGCCAGCCTGCATGGGCAATCCATCCGCAGTTCCTTCTCAACCACCCCTGGCTAGAGACGGAGCTAGAGCTGTCCGTTCACAGATCAGTAGCTCCCTTTAGATGTGTTAATTTTTAGCTTCTCTTGAAGCTTTTTTCTTTGTTACCACCTTTGTATTTTGTTGGCCATGCCCCCCAAGAAAGAAAGAAAGAGGATTTGCCTCTCACCCACTATGCTGGACAAAGGTATGCCCGGCTCCCTGTGCTTCAAAAAGTGCTTGAGTTGCCAGGAATCTATTCCAATGACTAGTGGAAACTCTCAGTGCATTCACTGTCTGGGAGAAAAGCGCAATCCACAAAGTATGGCTGGTGCCAGCCACTGAAACTCAAATCTAGGAAAATTAAGAGAATTAAGACTCAAACTCCTGCTCCTGGAGTCACCCCATCAACCCCCAGAGTCCCGTCAAGAACTCTCACCACAACCTTCTACTTTGAATGGAGGTGAGCCCAGGGAGTCTAGCCATTCACTCAAGACCACTAAGAAAATGTCTGTGAGCCCCTGTAGCAAGCTCTAATCAAGCCGAAAGTGATCTCTGACTCCATCAGTATCATTGGTGCCGACGACACTGAAGCCACCTAAAACTGGTACCCAGGGCATGTGCTGTAGCAAACCGACAGAGCAAGTTGGACTGTCCAAAGACCTGATGAGTGTGGGCAAAGTACTGGTACAACAGGAGTATGAAAGGCATAGAAGATCCACCCTGCAGAAGATGCTGTCGGTACGGACACTGGCACAGACCCTGGTACAGCCAAGTCTGCATCTCCGAATCCATCGGTACAAGCCTTCCAACACCAGTACTGACGCCATCCACACCAGTGGATTTCCAGTGTGCGACTGATCTTTCGATTTCTGACTCACCAGACTTGACCCTACTCAGTACAGGGGCCCAGTACCGAGTTCACCCAAAGCACTGGACTCTCCAACAACTCCCTGGCTCACACTGCCTTTCACATCATCAGAGTTGGAAAGTGAGGGAGAGGACAACATTTTTCTCACTTGCCATATGGGGCCCATTTTCACTATGGACACCATGTACATCGTCTACCCAACCCTCAGCCTCCCTGGTTTGGCCAACCATAGTACCACCACTGGCCCCATACCAACAATGACCATAATGGAACCCTTGGCAGGCTCGGAGACAGCAAGCCTCCCAGGCCCCTAGCATGGCATACCAGCAGACAAGGAGATGCCCTCCTTCAGCTGTGGCTTCAAGGGCTTTGGAATCCCCTGAGAAGCCTGGAGAGGAAGTTGAGACAGAGATAGAGGAGGAAGTCACTCCTCAAGACCATTTCTCATTGTTCTCACCAAATAAGGTGGTGATGCCCCCTCCGCTATCAATGGCTGATTTCAAATCATTCCAGGACCTAGCACAGAGGGTACCAGAAGACCTGCAAATACCATTTCAGGAAGTGACTGAATCTCACTACAAACTGGTAAACATTTTATATTCCTCTACCTCTTCTAGAGTGGCCCTCCCAATTAATAAGGCACTCCTGAACCTCGCCAAAGACATATGGCAGACCCCTGTGTCAGTCCTGCCAATATGCAAGTGGGAGGACAAAAAGTATTATGGGCCAGCAAAGGACAACTTCTCTTTTCCTCCCCACCTCTCAATTCCATCATTGTGGACACAGTTAACTTGAGGGGCTGCCAGCATCAGTTTAAATCCACCCCTTATGATGAGGACTGGAAATGTTTGGATCTGTTTGGCAGGAAGGCATATTCATCAGCCACCCTCCAGTTCCATGTAGCAAATTACCAAGCCTTGCTGGCAAAATACAACTACCAGAACTACACAAAACTCAGTTCCTTTATTGAAGAACTTCTTAATTCTCATAAGTACCAATTCAAGTCCATAGTCAATGAGGAGCAACTGGTGGCTAAAATGTCCCTCCAGTCCATGCTAGATGTGGCTGACACAGCGGAATGCTCGATTTCCATGGCCATTATTATGAGATGGTATTTGTGGCTACATTTGTCCAGCTTCCCTAAAGATGTCCAAACTACAGTGGAGGACCCTCCTTTTGAAGGGACGAAGTTATTTGCCAAGTAGACTGACACTTCTTTTCACACGTTGAAGGATTCTAGGACAACTCTTTGATCCATAAGGATCTATACACCAATTTACAAAAGAAAGTACAGTCCTCAGCCACCATTCAAGCCCTAATCATCACAATATACGCCTCAGCATTCATCACAGAGATCTTACAAGCTGTAGAGGAAGAAGCAGGCAGAGGCTTCTACTCTCACTACTTTCTAATTCCAAAGAAAAGGGGAGGTTGGAGACCCATACTGGAGCTCAGAGTGCTTAACAGCAGTACTAAGGTGTGGAAGTTCAAGATGGTCTCCCTATCAATAATTATTCCAGCATTAGAGAAAGGAGATTGGTTCTCAGCCCTCGACCATCAGTATGCATATTTACACATTTCCATCATATCGAGTTACAGTCATTACTTCAGATTCATAGTAGGCCAGGACCACTACCAGTACAGAGTGCTTCATTTCATCCTCTCATTGGCCCCCATGGTATTCTCCAATGTCCTCTCAGTAGTGGTGGCCCTTTACCCTCTCAGGGCATCATGATTTATCCTTACCTGGGCAGAGTCTTTCGTCGAAGCTCAGTGTGTCACCCAGACTGCACTGAATCTGTTCCAGAATCTGGGCCTACAAATCAACATACAAAAGTCAACATTAACATTAACATTGATGCAAAGACTGGAATTCATAGGAGCCATATGCATTTCTGACCTTTCTGAGTTCAAGCCTGGTTAAGTTCAGTTTACTGGCCTAACAGACAGTATAGACAAATTATTATTGATGCCCACCAAGGTCAAACAGTCCTTTGGCTGGTGGAAAGACCCAGTGAACATATGTGCAGGGTCCCATTTGTTCAGTTTCCCCCTTCATTGATTCTGACTACCAGTATAGAATGGGGTGCACATCTCAATGATCTCATTTGAGATGCACCTTCACATCAAACTGCTTGAATTCAGAAAGGTCAGAAATGCATATGTTCATTTCCTCCTGCTGATCAAAGACATGCACACAAAAATTGTGATGGACAATGTGGCCTGCATGTATTTGTAAGCAGGGTCTGAATGAGTTCTCCCCTGACAGCTAGCTGGGAGGGGGAGAGACTTCAGGAGAAAACTGTATTTACATGAACACACCTACTTTGCCAAGATATCCAGCAGATAGAGCGGTGTTGCTCAAAGTGATCAACTTTGGCTGGTGCTGGCTTACAAATCACTTCAGTACTGAATACAAGGATAGTGAAATGCTGTTATCAATGTTGTTGTCTTTACTGAATAAATAAAAGGGAGCAGAACTGTGCTTTGCCTGTCCCAGATGAGGAGGTCACCCTCAGCTGCAAAGACCTCATTAAGACAGGGGCTTGAATACCAGACCCTTGTGAAGGTAAGAGGAGTGGGTCTAGGTGTTCCAGCCAAGAGGTGTGGGTTCTCCCTAAGGGTCCCCAGTCTGGTTTAACCTGTTCATCCTCTCTGTTAAAAGATAGAGCTAAATAGGCTCCATTAGGAGCCTTTGTTATTTTAAGTGCTTAAATTGGAGATGAAATCCCTTGTGGTGGGATAGCATTTCTGCCAAACCTGCTAAAAGCTGAAAAACACTAAGAGTTGACAGTCACTAAGAGACTGACCTGAAAAGGTCACAGCAGAGAGGCAGGTGGCAGCAGAAGGTAACTGACAGTTTGCCAGCGGGAGTGGCAAGCGGTTGGCTGGCAGGAGTAGTCTGTGGGAACAGCGAACAAGCAGCTGGCGAGGCAGCCAGCACAGAGGAACCACGGCTGGTGGGGCAGCCAGAAAGATCAAGCACTCAGATGGTGAAACAAGCAAGGTACCTTCTTCCTCTGTGTGAACTCACACAGATGCACCTCTGAACCCTTGATCCTTACTGACCAAGGACAACCACTGTGAGTGGGGTATGGTGAGGGAGCAGGGAGAGGCACAGAAAAGGAATTTTGGTTGTGGAACTCAAGAACATGAGGAGGAAAGTACTGCCTCTATGCACTCTGGAGTGGGTGTCCTGCTCACACTTTTATGACTATGAATCCTGTTTGTGGCATTTTCCTTAATTAATGTCAGGTGACTTCTCTCCTTTCATTAACATTTTCTTTTTTACAATCAGACGCTGTGCTTGCTAGTGGGGAAGTATTGCCTTTCAGAGGCACCATGGGGTGGGGTTTCCAGGTTACTGGGTGGAAGATTGAGCCGGTTCTGTGTTGTGTTGTTGAAAAGGAACCCCAAGATACTGAACCTGGCCATGGCTGCTCCTGGCTACACCTGGCAGAAGAGTTATACATTACATAAACCATCAGGGTGGAAGTTATGGAATGGTGCATTTCCCACAAGGTTTTAATATCGGAGGCTTACCTGCCAGGATTACTCAACACGGCATGGACAATTTCACTCGCAAGTTCCCACTCGACTATAAATGGGAAGTAGATTTGAGGGTCCTAAATGATGTATTCCAACAATGGCAGGCATCAACAGTAGATCTGTTTGCTACTTGCCAGAACAAGAAATTCTCACTGTACTCTTCCAGAGCTGGGATTGGACGGAACTCCATGGGGGATGCTCTCCTTCTCTCATGGGACAAAGGTCTTCTTTACGCCTTTCCCCCATTCCCTCTAATTCTGAACGTCCTGTTGAAAGTGAAAAGAGAAAGATAACATCGTACTGATTGCTCCCACCTGGCCCAGGCAGATGTGGTACCCCTACTTGCCATAGCTGGCACTATTTCCAGCAGTGACTCTACCAATCACTCCATATCTGCTATCAGAGAATGAAGGTTGCACCCTCCATCCCAACCTGCAGATTCTGTGACTCAAAGCCTGGCTCCTTCATGGTTTCAGTGCATAGAGACATCTTGCTCTGAGAAGGTACAGGAGGTATTGTTACACAGTAGGAAAGAAGCTACACATCATACCAACCTGCACAAATGGAAGAGATTTCAAAGCTGGTGTAATCCCAGAAGCATCACGCAGAATGCGGCCACCCTACTGGTAGTCCTGGATTACCTGTTGACTCTCAGAAAATCGGATCTCTCTATCAGCTTATTGAAGGTTCACTTAGCAGCAATTGCAAACTTCCACCAACAGGTAGAAAGACACTATCTTTTCTCATCCAACCATTAAGAGAGTATTCAAAGGCATAAGAAATCTCTTTCCCAAATCTAGACTTCCCACTCCTCAGTGGGATCTCAATTGTGTGTTAAAATGGTTGACTAGACTGTCATTTGAACCCATGGCCACTTGTTCATTGACTCATCTTTCAATGAAGATGGTGTTCCTGATTGCCGTTACCTCAGCAAGAAGGATAGGAGAGATAGTGGCCCTAATGTTGCATACCCCCTTCACCGTGTTCTTCCTTGATCCACCTTCCTCTCCTCTACTACAGAGTTCTAGTAATTCACTCTGTGGTAGAGGAGGAACTGAGAAAGTGAGGAGTGGCAAGTGAGGAGCAGTGCGTGCATGAGCGGGATGAACTGCTACCAAAATTCTCTGATCAGCAGCACAGGGACACAGACAGACCTACTGTGGAGAACCCATGGGGATATACATTTCAAAGAACCATTGTTACTGCACAAGGTGAGTAGCTTCTTCTTATGCCTAGTGCCAGCTCAGGTGGCCGGTATGTATTATTACTAGCATTTTGCTGACTGGGAAACTGAGGGTCAGCACTGGGCCTTAATATGGCTTCTTGTAGCCGCTACCCTCCTTCCCCCAGTCCTACCAGCATGCACCAACATAACAGTCAGGCAGAGTTTGGCCCTAAATTATAAGTCTAAAGCAGGGGTCGGCAACCTCTGGCACGCGGCTCGCCAGGGTAAGCACCCTGGTGGGCCGGGCCAATTTGTTTACCTGCCGCGTCAGCAGGTTTGGCCGATCGCAGTTCCCACTGGCCGCGGTTCGCCGTCCCATGCCAATGGGGGTGGTGGGAAGCGCTGCGGGCCGAGGGATATGCTGGCCACGGCTTCCCGCCACCCCCATTGGCCTGGGACAGTGAACCACCGCCAGTGGGAGCCGCAATCGGCCGAACCTGCCAACACGGCAGGTAAACAAACTGGCCCAGCCTGCCAGGGTGCTTACCCTGGCGAGCCACTTGCCAGAGGTTGCCAACCCCTGGTCTAAAGTTATACAAAATTAGTTTTAGATCAAGACAAGAGCACAAGTTAACTGCCTCCCAAACTAATATGTTAGAGGATGGTTCTTCCACCCTCACTCATTTGATAGTTTCTTACTGGGCTAATTATTCCACTGAAATCAAAAGGACTACTTGAACAGTAAAGGCCTATGTATATTACAGAAATTTCCCTGTTACCAGTTTCTCTCCCAGTCAGAAATTCACCCACTGTAAAGTGACCAAATTTGTTATACTTCAGCAGAGGGGTATCAGTGATATTGTTTACTGCCATCTCTAAAGCCACCTGAAATGATGGATCTCGGTAGTAACAGAAATGTGTAAAGGTACGGAAACAATTGCAGGATGAGGAACTTTGTATTTATACATCAAAAAATGAAGAATAGAACATGAGTCTCAGTGATTTCAGCACTGGAAAATGTGTTCCTACCTCAGTAAATAAACCGAGGACAAAGATAGTTAGCAATTGTACACATGCTTCTGTGATTACTGCACAAATGTTTTCTGATCTGTCCGTATTAGGCATGGTGCCAGTGTGATCACCGCCAACAATGTTTGTATGTGAGAGCTTTAGTAATGACATTCTGAGTAGCAAAAGAGAAACACCGTTTTTTTCTGTTCAAGTGATGTTAGACACATTTTTCCTGATAGTTTAGTAGAATCCACAAAAAAAACACCTCTTAAAGAGGGAATAAAATGTCTTCAGGACTAGGAACTTTACTGCAACTCAGCAAACACTGTGTAATATTGTCTGAGCTTACTGTGGTAAAAACCCTATAGACTCCCTGTGCACAACAGAAGAGGATTTACTAAGAGATTTGTGTGCATGTGAGTGGTGGTAGTGGGGGGGTGATAGAGTGATAAACCATATGCTATCAGACAGGCTTTATGTGACATGTCAGCATTATATAAGTGATATTTGGGGGTTAAAGGTGGCCATGGAAGTGTGTTCATTTCCCTATCTATGATTCTAATTTTCTAGTGAGGATAAGCCCTTAGAAACACTCAAATTCAGCTACCATTGAAATCAATGGGAGTTTGCCTGATTAAGGATTGAGTATAGTTTTCAAGATTTGGCCTAATATGAATAAACTGGACCCATTCATTGGGCATCATCTCGTCCAGTAAATGCAGTGGATTTACCTCAGTCACCTGTTTCTTCATTCTTAATTTGCCTCTAAGGACTTGATACTGCTCCCACTGAAATCAAGAGAAAACTCCCACTGACTTGGGAGCAGGACTGGGCCCAAATTCCTGATCAAACCATGACAGGTGTCAAGAGAAAAGAGGAAGCCATAAATGAAAGCAAAAGAACAAGTGGAGAAAAAGCTGCTGATTAGGACTGCAATCTAACTACTGGGTTTCTGCTATAACTTAAGTGAAATGTAATGCAATAATCAGTCACTGAAGCTTGAGTTGCCTTTGCTTGCCAAAACATGCACCATTGGTTAAAGGAACAGCTGGTGGTGATGTAGACAAACTGCTCTCCAGACATTAATTGTGAATATTAGGAATAATCCTGACCTCGGTCACAGCTGTACTGATTTAAGTTCCTTCCTAGACATTAATGAGGCATATCTATTTTTCTTGAAACTGAACAGGATGCCTCAGAGTTTATAGTGAAAACCCCACTGATTCTCTGCATTATGGAACTGTATAAGTGAGACATCTGTTTACAGCTCATGCTTCTTGAGCTCTCTGATTTTTCTGGCATGATATACTGTGGAGATTAAAAATACTGTGGCTTCCTGCACGTTTTCCAAAACTTAAGAGTGAAATTCCTGATTGTTTCAGAACAGATTTACTAAGCAGATTACGGTCAGGGGATGTGAGCTGTTTGCTGGTTGCTGAATTAGGAGTCGTTTTTTTAAGTACTTCTGCAGTGGAATCAGTTTATCGTGAAGTCATTTTGACAGAATAGCCTCACAGAATAGAGGATCGCTCTGAATAGAACATCAAATTTTCTTTTACTGTAAACAGTGTTTTGCTGTATCCAAGTACACTGTGAAGTTACAGTATTATAATAAAGATTTTTAAAAGGATATAAACCCCACTACTTCAGTTTATGAACTAATTTCTCACTAATATGGGGTTATGAATGAACTTTCCTTATGGGCCAGTTATTCCATAACTACCTTCTCCAGCTTTTCTTGCACCTTCCACCTTCCAGGAAAACAGACTCAGTGATTTGATCCAGTTAGGCAGTTCCTATGTCCTTATGCATGTGCTTCACTGTATTTTGCTAGGCATTTATATACAATACACTGAAGTTGTACTATAGTCAAATGTAAGAACTCATTGTGGAAGAACTAAATGTTTCAAAAATAAAACACCACTGATTCTTTCTAGTGGCTAACCTTATATTTTTGGAGAGAAAGGAAATGTGGGTCTTGTCCTTATATAAAGGCTGGACTGTGAGAAGTATAGTTTTCAATAGGAATCCAGTAGCAAGATTGGTATACAACATTTGATGGAAGCAATGCCCACGAAGGATCCAAACACTTGCCAGTTCTCATACTCTTCTCATTATCTCCTCATCTCCCTTTCTCTCTAGGCTAGCACTTTCCCTCCATTCTTCTTCCTTTCCTCTACTCCTCCTTTTTCATCTCCAGTTTGCCTTTCCTTCTCTTTTATGGCCCTGTCATCTCAGCCTTTGATCAATTCCCTCTATCCTCGGATAACTCCTAAAATACAAAAAGAAATAACCTGGTAATGGCACCTTTTTATCCCCCGCTACAGCAACAGAATCATCCACTGTTTACAGCTGCTCAAATTTAATTGTCTATCTATTCTATTCTATATAGGTTCTTACTAGAACTGAGAAGAAAATTGATTTTCCATCCCATGGGGGAAAAAAAATGAGATTTCTTTTTTTTTCTTCCCAAATTGGGATGAAAAGCCAAAATATTAAAATATTTTGCTAAACAAAATTCTGGACCAAAAATCATTTTGGATTAATCAAAATGTTTTTTATTTTGACCATTTAAAAATATATATAAAATAATGTAAATTTCAAAATTTAAAATTGAAATTTTCTGTTCTGAAAATGTCACAATGGACTGTTTCAACATTTTCATTTCAAAATGGTGGGGGGGGATTTTTTTTTAAATCTATACCATTTCTCAAAAATGTTCTATTTAATCTAAATGGCATTTTCTGGCAGAAAACTGTTCAGATGAAAATTTTTTGACCAGCTCTAGTTCTTATTCCACCTTCATCTGCGTTGGTACCCGATCACCTTCCAATAGTGCAGTAAGCTTTATGACTGTCATGTATGGCTCATTTGTTCTCATCCTCTCCTCAGGGGAAGTCTTCCTCATTAGACACTACATTAACTGCCAATATCTTCCAGAACTGAAATGTTTCTGTTTCTTCTTCAAATTGTTATGAAGCTGGTCTCTGATGGCAACCAGTTTTAAAGTCTGCTTAGTCTATAACATAAAGGAAATGGACTGCTCCCCAGTACCCTGCTCATCCTGTGCTGTCATGCCTGAACCATGATATTTGCTATTTTATAACATAACATACAGTATGTGGCATAGATGTAGCCCAAACAGTCCCCAAAGCACCCAATATTGGGAAAGTTCTATTATTATACCATTTTTAACATATTGGACTGAATATTTTCTTTTTTACCTCTAAATTATTGTTTCCACGTTCTACATCCCCCATCTTATTTGAAGAGTTTTGGAAATTTCATACCTTAAAAAAAAAGTGAACCCCACAGCTGTCTTAAAATCCTCATAGAGACTTATAAAATGAATAGCTTTTGGAAGGTATTGTAGTTTTTACTCTTTATCTGCTAGTTAGCATGTGTATTGTTAACTGTACTATAGTGAGACACATACTGAAATGACTACCAGCAGTGTTGAGAATGCTAAGCGGTGACTTGATTACAGTTTATAAGTATCTACATGAGGAATGAATGTTTAGTAATGGACCCTTCAATCAAGCAGAAAAAGATATAACATGATCCAGTGGCTGGAAGTTGAGGCTAGATGAATTCAGACTGGAAATAAACATAATTTTTTTAACATTGAGACTAATTAACCATGGGAACAATTCACCAGAGTTTGTTGTGATTTCTCCATTTTTAGAGTGTTTAAATGAAGATTGGATGTTTTTCTAAAATATATCTCCTAGGAATTAATTTGGTGAAGTTCTATGCCCTGTGTTATACAGGAACTAGACTAGATGGTCATAGTGGTCCCTTCTAGGCTTGGCATTTGTGAAAATTTAAAATGGTCATGTGATTAGCAAACTGATTTCTGAACCAATTAAGGGCATCTGCAATCTTCCACTTTCTTAAATTCAGGAGATGAATAATTAGCTGATAGTAAGTTGCTGATAGTGGATAGTAAAACCTCCGTCAGTCTCATAATGGGATTGTACCTCAAGGTGGGAGGTAACCTGAAGGTTTGTGGGGGTTTTAAAAACATTTTTGGGCTAGATTCAAATGGAAATGTCTGTGTGATCACACTGAAGCCTTTAGGGGCCTAGAAAATCACTGGAATTCACAAAGTCTGAGTTGGGTGTTCAGCCTCCCTAGATAATGAATGTGGAAAGAAAGGCACCTATGAATGAGATTCACAGAAACCATCATGCTAGGCAGCTGCTTTGCCTGAGCAAGCTAATGAGGTGCTAAAATACAAATACGCACACAGGCACTAGCATTCCAAGTGAGCACATAATCACATGACATATCCTCTGCCACCCCTCTCTGTGTTACATTTTATCTGTTCCCATTACAATTTAGATTGTGGCAGGAAATCCATCTTTATCTGTACCATAAAGTGCTATGCACATTTGTGATGTGATAAGTATTGTTATACATAAAATACATACATCTTCTCCACATGCAGAAGCAGAGGGATCAGTGTGAGCTTTTATTTAACTGATCTCTTCTTTCAAACAAGGTCCCAAACTACTAATGCAAAGTGTTGTTAGTTAGTTAGTTAGTTAGTTAGTTAGTTAGTTAGTTAGTTAGTTAGTTAGTTGGAGAGAGCACAATAGTCAATTGCCATTCTGATGTGTCCTTGTCACTTACCCAAATTTTTTGATACTTATGTGCTATTAACAGTTTTCTGAAGGGAAAGAGAGAGGGAACAAAGTGAAAAAGCTAGACAAGAGATATCACTTTGTGGGTAGAGAGATGGATGTTGTGATGAGAGAGGTTAGATATAAAAAGACCTGGCAGACAGATTAGGAGGTCACGGGGGGCGAATTCTTAGCTAAATTCATTCTTGCTCAAACCAAGGGCATGATTATGATCTCTCTGTAACATTGGTATAAATTAAGCATAAATGAGAAAATAATTCAGTCCACCTAAATTAAGTTACTCCTGATTTACATTGGTGGGAGATTAGAATCAGGCCATTGTCCTGTCTAGCAGAGGTGATAAACTGTGTCCTTCACAAACACATTTTTCACATAAGGTTTCATAATCTTGTTTCTTGTTCATTTCTTTCTGAAATGCTAAATAATCAGGAAGTATATTTCATGGATGCAGGTTAACCTACTGTATCCACTGCTAACTATAGCTTGCGTATCTTTACTTGGCAAGTTTTAAGTGTCTTGCTAATTGGCTCCTGTGTGCATACAGGACAATTGCTATCAGGAATAACTGCTAAACTGCTAATTGTAGAATCTAAAAATTGCTGTTTTGTAGTTAATTGGAAACTATTTATCTTAATACATTTAAATTATAAATAGCCCAAATGAAATAAAACTCTTTAAGAATAATAATTAAAAATCCAGCTTAATGTATGAGGAGAAAGGATTGAGGCAACATTTTATGAGCAAAAATAGGCAAGATCTAAAATAAAAACTTACCTGATATATGGTGGAACTAATGAAATAGCTGAAGTAATCGATTAATGTGAGTTACTTTATTACCGCACAGAGCTAAATTTTGAAACATAAGTGCCTACATTTAGGCTTCAAAATCTATATACAGATATGTAAGTGCTGGCTGAGGTGCCTAAATATGGATTTATGAGCCCAGTTGTAGGTTCGATACACATGTTTGAAATTTGGGCCTCAGAATGTCTCATTGGTATGAACACAGGAGAGAGAGAGAGAGAGATGCTTTAGAAATTTGCCAGAGTTCCTAATCCAGTTCCTCTAAAATTCAGCAGCACTCACCACCCTTTGTTTATTCCCTCATAATCTTTAATTAAGTTGGCCTTCTCTGTGTGGGTTTTTTCTTTTCTTTCTTTTTTTTCTTCTTTTTTAGGGAATGATGCCTAGCTTATTAAATAGCTCTACAACTACAATCACAAATATTATACCTAAATATAAAATCAGATTAATGTCCCTGACACTGGTCTGGCAACGCATAGAGAATGGAAATAGAATAATAGAAATGTATGTCTAGACGGGAGTTTGAATGGTCTAGTCCAGCCCCCTGCATTGAGGCAGCACCCAGTAAACCTAGACCATTCCTGACAGGAGTCAGTCTAGCCCATTCTTAAAAACCTCCAGTGGTTTGGATTCTGCGACCTCCTTTGGAAGTTGTGACCCTAAGTGAACCCCAGTGCCAGTAGGCACACAGTTATTGTGATATATACCAGGGGTCGGCAACCTCTGGCACGCGGCTCACCAGGGTAAGCACCCTGGCGGGCTGGGCCATTTGTTTACCTGCCACAGTGGCAGGTTTGGCTGATCGCAGCTCCCACTGGCTGTGGTTTGCCGTCCCAGGCCAATGGGGGCGGCGGGAAACCGCGACCAAAACATCCCTCGCCCACGCAGCTTTCTGCCACCCCCATTGGCCTGGGACGGCGAACCACGGCCAGTGGGAGCTGCGGTCAGCCGAACCTGCTGACACGGCAGGTAAACAAACTGGCCCAGCCTGCCAGGATGCTTACCCTGGCGAGCTGCATGCCAGAGGTTGCCGACCCCTGATACATACCAAAAGGCGGCATGTAATATATCACTGAAAAATTAAGAACTCATTGATCATTAATATCTTTGTGTGATGTATGTAAGGTAGGCCCCCAAAGGACTTAATAGATATGTGCCAGAAATATGTTTTTAAAATGGACTTGGCAAGCAGTACCAAAGCCAAACCTGTTAAAGGCAAAGAAATGTGGTTCTGCCTGCTTGAACTTGCCATTTTAGCATCCTTCACCTAAAGAGACAAAGAAGCCAAACACTTGGAGCTTTGTGAAGGATTCTGGCCAAAGCATCTGCTCAGCCATGCTGGAAAAGAGACTTGGAGAGAAACACTTCTTTGAACGAGAGACACTAGTTTAAATCAAGTTTTAGTCTTAGAAACGTATTTGTACTTTTGTTTGTTGCTAGCCCTTGCTATGTTTTATTTCTTATACTTGGGCTCACTTAAACCTATGACTTTTCATTTACTTTTACTATACACCAATTCAGTGCTTGATTAAAATAGAGTGTACATTAAGGTAATGAGCTGCTTTAAGGGAGCAGTGAATTTAATCATTTCTGTAAGTGTTCAGTGACAGGGCTGGAGACTACAGGAGAGATGGTTTGGAGGAGGTGTGGGACTGGCAGGTTGTTGGTCACCCTACAAGAAGTAACCCAGGCTTGTGGAAGCCAGTGTGAGGCCATTGTGCTGTGAGCATGCTGCTGCTACAGGGATCTGAACCAAAGCAGCACAGAGACACCCAAGGTTATGGACCAGGACGATACACAACCACTTATGGTCTCTGTTGAATCCCAAAGCATCACGGAAGCCTATTCCAGTGCTTAACTATCCTTATAGTTGGAAAGTTTTTCCTAGTATTTAACCCAAATCTCCCTTGCTGAAGATTAAGCCCATTACTTCTTGCCTTATTTTCAGTGGACACAGAGAGCAACTGATTACAGTACTCTTAATAACAGTCCTTAACATTTTGAAAACTGTTATAAAGGCCCCCTAATAGCAGTCTTTTATCAAGACCAAATGTGACCAGTTTTTAAACTTTTTGTTGTTGTTGTTGTTGTTCTCCTCTGCATTCTCTCCAGTTTGTCTTCATCTTTCTTAAAGTGTAGCAACCAGAACTGGACACAGTACTCCAGCTGTGGTCTCATCAGGGACAATTACCTTCCATGTTTTACATATGACACTCTTGTTAATACATCCCAGAAATATTTTAGTCTGTTTTGCAACTGCATCACATTGTTGACTCATATTTAATTTGTCATCTACTGTAACTCCTAGATGCTTTTCAGCAGTACTACAACTTAACCAGTTATTCCCGATTTTGTAGTTGTGCATTTGACTCTTCCTTCCTACATGTAGTACTTTACATGTCTCTACAGAATTTCATCTTGTTGATTTCAGACCAGTTCTCTAATTTGCCAAAGTTGTTTTGAATTCTAATCCTGTCCTCCAAAGTGCTTGCAACCCCTCCCAGCTTGGTGCTGTCCACAAATTTTATAAGCGTACTCTTCACACCATTATCCAAGTAATTAATGAAAATATGGAATAGTACTGGATGGGATGACAGACCCCAGTGAGATCCCATCAGATATGTTCTCCCAGTTTGAAAGTGAACCATTGATGACTACTCAGAGTATGGTCTTTCAAATAGTTTTGCACCAGTAATTTAATCTAGGACACATTTTCCTAGTTTGCTTATGAGAATGTCTTGTGGAGTTGTCAAAAGCCTTACTAAAATAAGATATGCCTACCTCACCCATCCTTCATGAATGCTCAAAGATAATTGCTAATGGTTCTGGAATTCCTTCAAGTAGCTACTTAAGCACCCTATGATGAATTTTATCAAGACTTGCCAACTGGAATACATCTATCTTATCTAAATATTCTTTCACTTGTTTTTTCCTATTTTTAGCATGCATTCCTTCCCCCTTGTTGTGAATATTAATTGTGTTGAGTGTGTGGTCACCATTAACCTTTATAATGAAGACTAAATCAAAATAGGCATTAAACACTTCAGCTGTCTTGGTGACATCAGTTATTAGCTCTCTTACTGAGGTAAGTAGAGGACATACTTTCCTTCATATTTCCCTTGCTCCTAATGCATTTATAGAACTTATTGTTGCCTTTTATGTCTCTTGCGAGAAGTAACTCATTTAGTGCCAATCCTTTCTGATTTTGCCCCTACATGCTTGTGCTATTCTTTTGTATTCATCCTTAACAGTTTGTTCATGTTTCAGTCATTAAAGAGTTCCTGATGGAGCCACATTGGCCTTTTAGTTTTCTTCTTTTCTTTCCTTTGTATTCGTAATGTTTGCTTTTGTGCCTTTAATATTGTCTCTTTGACAAACATCTAGCTTTCCTGAACTCTCTCCTTTAGCTTTTCTTCCCATGACATTTTACCTACCAGTTCCCTGAGTTTGATGAAGTCTGATTTTTTTGAAGTCCATTGTCCTTATTCCACTGCACTAACTCCTTCCTTTCTTTAAAATCATGATATTTATATTTCATGATGACTTTTATCCAAATTGCACTCCACTTTCAGATTTGCTAACAATTTCTTCCTATTCATCAGAATCAAGTCTAAAATGGTGATTTCCCTGTTTATTTCCTCCACCTTCTAAAACAGAAAGTATTCCAGAACACGTCTACAAGAACTTACTGGATATTTTGTGCTTTGCCATTTAGTATTACTTTTCCAATGGATGTCTGGGCAGTTGAAATCCCCCACTGCTACCAGGTTTTGTGTTTTGTATATGTATGGTTTTTGTTCTAGAAATTCTAGAAATGCCTCATCCATCTCTTTTTCCTGATTTGGTGGTATGTCGTAGACCCTCTACCATGATGTTGCCCCTAATTCCCCCCTTTTAGCTTCATCCAGAGACTTTCAACTGGTTTGCCTTTCACCTTTTTCTGCACCTCCGAAAAACTGTGTACATTCTTGATACGTAAGGCAAGACCACCTCTGTTTTTTCCCTGCCTGTCCTATCTGAGCCAATATTACATTCATGAGATTTATCCCACAATGTCTATGATAGCAGCTCCTCATGTTGGGGAAGAGGCATGACTGGAGCATGTTGCATTCCTTTCTACTCAAAGATGGTTGTCTGTCCCCTGGGGATTGCTACTAGTTGGCATAAGCTAGAAAAGCCAGTAGGCTGTTCTAACCTGCTCCATGTTTGTGGTTGAGCTGAGAAATCAATGAGCCAGAACAAAAATTCAGTGCAACTGAGAATCTAGGCCATAATGTATAAAATGTGTGCATCTAGGGAGTTAAAATGGATAGTGAAGTTAGAGAAGCACTCAGAATGCATATTTTTGCTACTCTTGTATTGTCTACATAAGAACATAAGAACATAAGAAAGGCCGTACCAGGTCAGACCAAAGGTCCATCAGCCCAGTATCTGTGTACCGACAGTGGCCAATGCCAGGTGCCCCAGAGGGAGTGAACATAACAGGCAATGATCAAGTGATCTCTCTCCTGCCATCCATCTCCATCCTGTGACGAACAGAGGCTAGGGACACCATTCTTACCCATCCTGGCTAATAGCCATTTATGAATTTATCCAGTCTCCTTTTAAACATTGTTATAGTCCTAGCCTTCACAACCTCCTCAGGTAAGGAGTTCCACAAGTTGACTGTGCGCTGTGTGAAGAAGAACTTCCTTTTATTTGTTTTAAACCTGCTGCCTATTAATTTCATTTGGTGACCCCTAGTTCTTGTATTATGGGAATAAGTAAATAACTTTTCCTTATCCACTTTCTCAACATCACTCATGATTTTATATACCTCTATCATGTCCCCCCTTAGTCTTCTCTTTTCCAAGCTGAAGAGTCCTAGCCTCTTTAATCTTTCCTCGTATGGGACCCTCTCTAAACCCCTAATCATTTTAGTTGCCCTTTTCTGAACCTTTTCTAGTGCTAGAATATCTTTTTTGAGGTGAGGAGACCACATCTGTACACAGTATTCGAGATGTGGGCGTACCATGGATTTATATAAGGGCAATAATATATTCTCAGTCTTATTCTCTATCCCCTTTTTAATGATTCCTAACATCCTGTTTGCTTTTTTGACCGCCTCTGCACACTGTGTGGACATCTTCAGAGAACTATCCACGATGACGCCAAGATCTTTTTCCTGACTCGTTGTAGCTAAATTAGCCCCCATCATGTTGTATGTATAGTTGGGGTTATTTTTTCCAATGTGCATTACTTTACATTTATCCACATTAAATTTCGTTTGCCATTTTGTTGCCCAATCACTTAGTTTTGTGAGATCTTTTTGAAGTTCTTCACAATCTGCTTTGGTCTTAACTATCTTGAACAGTTTAGTATCATCTGCAAACTTTGCCACCTCACTGTTTACTCCTTTCTCCAGATCATTTATGAATAAATTGAATAGGATTGGTCCGAGGACTGACCCTTGGGGAACACCACTAGTTACCCCTCTCCATTCTGAGAATTTACCATTAATTCCTACCCTTTGTTCCCTGTCCTTTAACCAGTTCTCAATCCATGAAAGGACCTTCCCTTTTATCCCATGACAGCTTAATTTACGTAAGAGCCTTTGGTGAGGGACCTTGTCAAAGGCTTTCTGGAAATCTAAGTACACTATGTCCACCGGATCCCCCTTGTCCACATGTTTGTTGACCCCTTCAAAGAATTCTAATAGATTAGTAAGACACGATTTCCCTTTACAGAAACCATGTTGACTATTGCTCAAGAGTTTATGTTTTTCTATGTGTCTGACAATTTTATTCTTTACTATTGTTTCAACTAATTTGCCCGGTACCGACGTTAGACTTACCGGTCTGTAATTGCCGGGATCACCCCTAGAGCCCTTTTTAAATATTGGCATTACATTAGCTAACTTCCAGTCATTGGGTACGAAGCGATTTAAAGGACAGGTTACAAACCTTAGTTAATAGTTCCGCAACTTCACATTTGAGTTCTTTCAGAACTCTTGGGTGAATGCCATCTGGTCCCGGTGACTTGTTAATGTTGAGTTTATCAATTAATTCCAAAACCTCCGCTAGTGACACTTCAATCTGTGACAGTTCCTCAGATTTGTCACCTACAAAAGCCAGCTCAGGTTTGGGAATCTCCCTAACATCGTCAGCCGTGAAGACTGAAGCAAAGAATCCATTTAGTTTCTCCGCAATGACTTTATCGTCTTTAAGCGCTCCTTTTGTATTTTGATCATCAAGGGGCCCCACTGGTTGTTTAGCAGGCTTCCTGCTTCTGATGTACTTAAAAAAAATTTTGTTATTACCTTTGGAGTTTTTGGCTAGCCGTTCTTCAAACTCCTCTTTGGCTTTTCTTATTACACTCTTGCACTGAAGTTGGCAGTGTTTGTGCTCCTTTCTATTTGCCTCACTAGGATTTGACTTCCACTTCTTAAAGGAAGTCTTTTTATCTCTCACTGCTTCTTTTACATGGTTGTTAAGCCACGGTGGCTCTTTTTTAGTTCTTTTACTGTTTTTCTTAATTTGGGGGGTATACATTGAAGTTGGGCCTCTATTATGGTGTCTTTTAAAAGGGCCCAACTTGCAGGGATTTCACTTTAGTCACTGTACCTTTTAACTTTTGTCTAACTAACCCCCTCATTTTTGTATAGTTCCCCCTTTTGAAATTAAATGCCACAGTGTTGGGGAGTTGAGGTGTTCTTCCCACCACAGGGATGTTGAATGCTATTGTATTATGGTCACTATTTCCAAGCGGTCCTGCTATAGTTACCTCTTGGACCAGCTCCTGCGCTCCACTCAGGATTAAATCTAGAGTTGCCTCTCCCCTTGTTGGTTCCCGTACCAGCTGCTCCATGAAGCAGTCATTTAAAGTATTGAGAAATTTTATCTCTGCATTTCGTCCTGAAGTGAAATGTTCCCAGTCAATATGGGGATAATTGAAATCCCCCATTATTATTGGGTTCTTAATTCTGATAGCCTCTCTAATTTCCCTTAGCATTTCATCATCACTATTACTGTCCTGGTCAGGTGGTCGATAATAGATCCCTAATGTTATATTTTTACTAGAGCATGAAATTTCTATCCATAGAGACTCTATGGAACATGTGGATTCGCTTAAGATTTTTACTTCATTTGAATCTACATTTTCTTTCACATATAGTGCCACTCCTCCCCCTGCACGACCTGTTCTGTCCTTTTGATATATTTTGTACCCAGGAATGATTGTGTCCCATTGATTGGTGTCAGTCCACCAGGTTTCTGTGATGCCTATTATATCTATATCCTCCTTTATCACAAGGCACTCTAGTTCACCCATCTTATTATTTAGACTTCTGGCATTTGTGTACAAGCACTTTAAAAACTTGTCCCTGTTTATTAGCCTGCCTTTTTCTGATGTGCCAGATTCTTTTTTATGTGACTGTTTATCATCTGATCCGGACCTTACATTATTCTTTTCAGTCCTCTGCTCCTGACTATAACCTGGAGATTCTCTATCATCAGACTCTCCCCTAAGAGAAGTCTGTGTCCGATCCACATGCTCCTCTGCAGCAGTCGGCTTTCTCCCATCTCCTAGTTTAAAAACTGCTCTACAACCTTTTTAATGTTTAGTGCCAGCAGTCTGGTTCCACTTTGGTTTAGGTGGAGCCCATCTCTCCTGTATAGGCTCCTCCCATCCCAGAAGTTTCCCCAGTTCCTAATGAATGTGAACCCCTCCTCTCTACACCATCGTCTCATCCACGCATTGAGACTCTGAAGCTCTGCCTGCCTACCTGGCCCTGCGCGTGGAATGCCTATGCCACTCACATACAGATTTCTCCTATGAAATAATATCTATAGTGGTAGACTGCAGAATGATGACCAGTTTCAGTTTATTTTGCAGACGCTGTATTTTTTTCATGAATGCCTTTACCAATAACAGATTATTACAAATTGCTTGTTAAGGTATTTTTGTTCTGTTTTAGCATTTTTTGGAAGGATATAAGATTTTTCATATTTGGCAGGGAAGTGGGAGAGTATGTAGGCTGGAGCAAGAGTCATACTCAAAGTGTGGGAGGAAGACATTAAGTGTTAATATCCTCCAACACTCAAATAATGGCTCAGGAGTGTGTGAGGGACAGCTGCTACCTGGGAAGGTGGCAATTTCACTTGCTTGATATTAATTACTCATTACATTTTTGTAGAAAACTGACATGCAAAGGACCAAAAGAAAATCCACCCAAAGACTGATAAAACATAACAAGACACCAAACTATTACTAATTGGCACCAGCATTCAGCAGAGAGACCGAGCAGTGAATTGATATGGAGATGTGTCCTTGTCACGTGTGTCAAGGACATATCTGTCCTTGTTTTATCTTCTTAAAAACATTAGAGGAATAGCCACTGCCCATGCAGCTAGAAAACAAAGTTAAATTTCCTGTGTTATCAGCTCAACTCTTTTATTAAACAGTAAATTCAACTTCAAATACGTTTGAAAAAATGACCAGAGACGAGACCATCTCCTTTTACCGTCATCTGATGAAAGACAATATTACACAAATAAAATAAAATAAATGAGTTTCAAAGTGAACATAAACAGCTGAGCCACTCCCGTTAGAGATCAAATGAAAAACTATGAAATGCCATGTTTTCTTTTGTCAATATCAGTTTTGAGAGCCTTGAAAAACTCACTTTTTAATTCTGTTTAGCTTTATTTAGTAGGCTATCATTCAGGAGTTTTAATATGTTGCACCCAATGTTTTAACACTTCGGTGTTTGAAGAGAAGCAAGATTAAATCTGTGTTTAGGCATCAAAATAAAGGTGACCTTATTTTCAGAGGCCTGAGCACTCATAATTCTCATTGAATTCTTTATGAGCCGCACATATATACCACCTCTGAAAATTAGGTCTTCCTAAGTAGGGATTTAAGTGCCTAACTTTATTAAATATAGTTTGGAAATTTTGGCCGTCTATTACTATTAATCATTGGGGGTAAAAAGATTAGCTAGCTTTAAAGAAATTTAACAACAAGAACATATAAAAATTGTCTGTTGCCATTATAATTTCCCATCTGTTCGTGTTTAAGGTCTGAATTCTGAAGGATCTTTTACAACAGGGGTCAGCAACCTCTGGCACGCGGCTCGCCAGGGTAAGCATCCTGGCAGGCCAGGCCAGTGTTTTTACCTGCCTTGTGGGCAGGTTCGGCTGATCGCGGCTCCCATTGGCCGCGGTTCACCATCCCAGGCCAATGGGGGTGGTGGGAAGCCGTGGCCAGCACATCCCTCACCCACGCCGCTTCCCGCAGCCCGCATTGGCCTGGGACAGCGAACTGCAGCCAGTGGGAGCCGCGATTGGCTGAACCTGCCGATGTGGCAGGTAAACAAACTGGCCTGTCCCATCAGCTGCGTGCCAGAGGTTGCCGACCCCTGCTCTACTATTTGTAGCTGTTTTGGAAATATTTTGCTCTGCCTCTTTAAAAATGAAGGATTCGGAAGTGGGAGGAGAGGGTGGAAAAATATGTGGCAGAGACAGGTCTATTAAAAAAAAAGTCAGCTCTCTTTTACTCTTTTTTATTACATTATTGTCCTCAGACCCTCTATCTTTATCTTCTCACTCTCAAACAACATAAAAGAAAATAACAAAGAAAATAATAGCTATAGTTACTGTTTAGCATGTAAATAAGTTCTAGTTAAAAGCATCAGTCATCAAATTGATGGCCCACTGGGGACTAATGAACCACTATGAAGCCCCATTGATTTTAGATAATAGAGTTTAGGCCCTAGTACTCAAACACACTGCATGACTTCAGATAAGATAGTGCTAAGGCCCTGATCCTGCAATATGCTCACCTGTTGTCAATTTAGGGTTGCCAGGCATCAATTTAGGGGATGCCTGGTTGAAAAGGGACCCTGGCAGATCCAATAAGCAGTTCTGACTGGGCTGTTAAAAGTCCAGTTGGTCACCTGCAGTGGGGCAGGGAAGGTGCCTTCCCGGCTACGCACGGCTCCCAGAAAGCTGCCAGCATCTCCCTCTGGCTCCTAGGTTTAGGGGTGGCCACAGGGGCTCCACATGCTGCTCTCTATCCCAGCACCAGCTCTGCAGCTCCCATTGGTCAGGAACCACGGCCAATGGTAGCTGCAGGGGCAGTGCCTGCGTGCAGCGACAGTGCACTGAGCTGCTAGGCCACGCCTCTGCCTAGGAGACAGAGGGAAATGTCGTCAGCTTCCTGGGAGCCACCTGAGGTAAGCACTGCCTGGAGCCCACGCCCCAACTCCGTGCCCCAGTCCAGAGCCTCCTCCTGCACACCAAACCCCTCATCCCCAGCCCCACCCGAGAGCCCACACCTCTAGATGGAGCCCTCAGCCCCTCACACAACCCAACCCCTTGTCCAAGCCCAGAGCCCCCTCCTGCACCCTGAACCTCTCATTTCTGGCCCCACTGCAGAGCTCGCACCCCCAGCCCAGAGCTGTACTCTCTCCCACAACTCAACCCCTCCCACCACCGAACCTCTTGACTGCAACCCAGAGCCCCTTCCTGCACCCTGAACTTTTCACTTCTGGCCCCACCTCAGAGCCTGCACCCCCAGCCAGAGGTCTCACCCCCTCTCACACCGCAACCCCCTGCCCCAGCCCAGTGAAAATGAGCAAGTGAGCAATGGTGGGGGAGAGTGAGCGACAGAGGGAGGGGGGATGGAGTGAGCGGGGACAGTGCCTAGGAGAAGGGGTGGGGCAGGGATGATTCCTCAGAGAAGGGGCGGAGCAGGGGGTAGGGCAAGGGTGTTCAGTTTTCAGCAAATAGAAAGTTGGCAACCCTACATCAATTACCGTAACAGGATTATAGCTTATAAAAAGTTTGCAGTGCAGGGCTCATGTCTTTACTAGTTTCTGTGAGGAATTTAGCAGACATTTAGGTGCTATAAAATGAGAATCATATAAATGGCTGGGGTTTTGCAACTTTTACAATAGCCTCTTTTACTATGGTTGCCTCATACTGGAGCACTCCATGCTTAGAGTCAGTCATCTGCATTGGTTACTATTAAAAATAAATCCTCTTTTGTAATCAGGCTCTATGCAGTTATCCACAGTTACTTCCTGTTCTAAGTATAGGAGAAAACTATAGTACATCAATGTTAGAGAACTGTTTGGCTTTTTTGTGGAAATTTTTATGGTGATCAATGAAGTTACTATAAAACATACCTGGTAACTGGAATTTGCCTTTCACAAGTGAAGGAAGACTTGGCTGTGAGAACTGCCTTTCACTTCTAGCATAAACTGTACCAGCAACAAGGTCTGTTTTATTTAGGGGTGGGGAATATGGGGAGCCTGAAAAAAAAACAATTTCCAGTGTGTGGGAATTAAATGTGGAAGGATACTGGGTCTAAGGCATTTCACAAAGCTGGTGCGACAGGAGAACATTCCCCCCCATGTCCACAGGGGACTCGGTGCTTGCATCTCCATCTTTCATACCTCAGAAAGTAATATCAGCCACCCCATCACAATATTCCCTTTGACCCCGGATAGCCAGTGATCAGTGAAGGGAAAGGGCTGTAGGTGGTGCTGGGCAGAATATGTATTGTCGCCAACCCGACCCCAGGACGCAAACTTTATAGAGAAGGAAATACAGTCGCAAGCTGTATTGTCTTGTTAGCAGCTCCTGCTCCACACTGTGGAATCTCCTTTCCAGGAGGGGATTGCAGGGCAGTTGAAGTGCCAGGGAGGAACGGATTGCTGGATAGAGGCCTGCAGTGAGACATAAAACCTTCACATGACTGGCCAAAGCCAATGGCTGATTCCAAAACATCCACTCAGATCTCAGAGAATGTGCAGATTTCCAGGCTTCTTGAAAATTCTCTCAGGCAAATCCACATCCAGCCCCCAATAGGAGAATTCGGAGGAACCTTTGTATGCAGAACCTCTCAGAGTTTCTCTCTCCTAGGATCTTTCCCGTAGATTTTACCACTTAAGGCCCTGACTTGTGCCCCCAAACCTCAGCTGGTAATTTAATAGGCTAAATACCTGCTCTAGGGAGCGTGGAGGTTCCTGAGTATTTCAGATCACTTTGTGCACTTCTCTTGGAAACCAAACTGCTTTTACAAATTGTTGTTTGTTCTTAAATATTATGCAGTCACAACCTGATCTGTTGGTCTTGATGTTGACAGCTTGCTGTATGTCACAAAGGTTGGCAGCTGGGGCCTGATTCTCATTTACACTAAGGCAGGCTTCCACCATTCTTGTAGCATAAAAGAAATCCTTAAAGTGGATGTAAATAAATGCACTGCCCTTTTACACAGCCAGAGTGATGTAAAGTGTCCTTAGTGTAACTGAGCATTAGGACCATAATTGCAATAATATACCAAGCATAAAAAAAGACCCTGGAGGGAAACAATTTATTGAAAAGCAGAGTTACAAAAATAGTTTCCATTTAAAATGTAACAATTCTAATGCATTTTAACACAATATTTTTCTTATACTTCAAAAGTGTATGTGTAGAATTGGTACAGTATACAGACATATAAACAGTTCAGAATCTGCACTAATCACGCCTTTTTAATCTTAATTGAGGCATTCTTTCATTTAACTTATCTATAACATATAATTAGAGATCCCTGCAAGGCAGTAATTCATCTTGTAGGCGCCTGACATTTCTAAACTTTTGAGAGTTATGGTGTCAGCCGAACCCCCTGAATGAATTACTGCCTTAAAACCACCTCTGTATTTCAGAGAGTGATCTTATAAATGCAGAAACCTTTACTTCTTGGCAACCTTTTGTGGCATTTGAAATTTTTTTGTCTCTGGGCACTTTAAACTAATGTTTCATTAGTTGTTAAAATAGGGTAAAGTCTATGCTTTTTATTGATTACCAAATAAATTGTGGTGAGACATGTTTTTTTCTCCCTGGTACATCTCTTTTCCTTGTTTGTTTCTGTCATAGGTCTCACCCCCACTTAGAGCTGTTGGGTTCCAATGTGGGGACCTGCGCTGGTTTCCCTCTAAACTAAAATCCTAGTTTAGATCTAGTAAAAGCTGCCACCACTCAATCAGGTACGTGGATTAAGACACAGTCCTTCCCCAAAATCCTAGGGGATTCCAAGAGCCCCAAATCCATGGAGTTCTTACACCCAGGAGAAATAAACCATTCCCCCCTGCTTCCTCCCCCCTCCCTTTTCCTAGGAGAGACACCGGGATTTAACTAAAGAGGGATACCTCCCCCTCCCCTTTCCCTGAGAATCCACCCAAAGAAAGATCAACCAAGTCCTTAATAGAAAAGAATTTATTAAAGAATAAAAAGAAAAGTCACTGTCTCTGTAACCAAATTGGAACAATATACAGGGTCTAATTTATCAATCTCTGGAGAGAATTCCCCCTCCCCCTTTCTTTCTCAGTGAAAGCAAAGTAACAGCAAACAGGAATAAAGAATTTCCTTTAGCAAACACACAATTGCAAATATAGAAAACAACTCAAAAGACTAATCCGCCTTTCTAATTAGTACTCACTATTAAATAGTAGAAACTACTCCAGGAGAACTTGGAGACATGACTGACCTCTCTTAGATCCAAAGAGAGCTCTGAGCAAACAAGGAACACAGACAAAGGCTTCCCTCCACAGAGATTTGAAATTATCCTGTTCCTTGATTGGTCCTCTGGTCAGGTGTTTCTCAGGTTACTGAGCTTGTTAACCCTTTCCAGGGAAAAGAGACCTTAACCCTGATCTGTTTATTTATGACAGTTTCTTTCCAGTTTTTCATTCCAGTTGGCATTTTTGGTGCACGTACTGCAGGTTGCATTAGTAAAGATGAATGATATTGTTGCCCTATGCCGGGGTCGGCAACCTCTGGCACGCGGCTAGCCAGGATAAGCATCCTGGCAGGCCAGGCCAGTTTGTTTACCTGCCGTGTCAGCAGGTTCAGCCCACCGCAGCTACCACTGGCCGCGGTTCGCCGTCCCAGGCCAATGGGGGCTCTGGGAAGCGGCGCGGGCTGAGGGATGTGCTGGCCACCGCTTCCCACTGCCCCCATTGGCCTGGAGCAGTGAACTGCGGCCAGTGGGAGCCATGATCAGCCGAATCTGCGGACCCGGCAGGTAAACAAATCGGCCTGGCCTGCCAGGGTGCTTACCCTGGCAAGCCTCGTGCCAGAGGTTGCCAACCCCTGTCCTGTGATCTCACATTAGTTTGATTTTTCAATGCTGCTTTTAGTTGTGCCATTAGCCAAACTTGACTTAGTATAATTTCTTTTGACAGTAAAACTACAGGTAAGATGCAGGTAATATAATTGTAATGTTAATACTTACACAGCATAGATTGCTGCATTACAGTCTGTAATAAAAACATGTTGAAGTGTTATGAAAACACCTCATAGACTCATTGTGTTCTGATCTTTGATAACCTTTATTTCTAGATAAAGGAGGTGTACAATGCTGTATCAGTCATAATGAGCCCCAGTTAATAAGGTGTTCTGCCAAGAGTGAGTATGATTCCAAACCTGGATCTGAAACACTAGCTCATCTATTCTTCATTTCAGTTTCATTAACTATTGTGGAGATCAATCTCCTTTACCTGGTGCATTTCTAACCACATTTATGCCAGAATGAGAACTCATTAGCATCTGTAAACTGCACAGACAAAGCAATGAGATTTAGCTATTGCTCTCATTTTAGATTAAATAACATTCAAAGCAAGTAATGAGCATTGTTATGACCTTCATTTTTGAAAAAAAAAGTGTGTGTGTGTAAACTATATATAGAAAATGTACACAGAAACTATGGAAAACTGATTGCATAGCTCTGTACAATATTAATAGAGATTAATATATTTGATGAATTTAGTCTTTTTTTCCCTGTTAATGGATTATCTGCAAACAGATTTGATTTTTCTAAATGAATCTATTTCTAGCCTATGAGTTGTCTTGGAATGGTTCAATATAGCTAAGACTTTGACACTCTGCTAGTCATTATGGATCATCTTCTGATACCCTTACTCAGGATGATTAAAGAATAAGTTACTATTCATTTGCTTTCAAGCAAAGATGAGACCTTTCAAAATTGTTCACAAAAAAGTGAGAGACATCCACGTCTACCCCAGAAAAGCCTGGTGGTTCAGGAACTCACCTACTATGTGGGGAAATCAAGGTTCAAGTCCCTGGTCTGAATCAGGCAAAGCAGAGTCTCCCATATACCAGTTAGTGCCCTAACCACTGGGCTATTGGTTAATCTGGGATGATATGACTGGGTCCGTCTCTCTGGTTTGGGCCAGAAATTCCATTGTGGACCTAAGAAATCTTCTGAACAAAAGTTTTGTCAAGGCTGATACATTTCTGTGAATAGATCCAGTTTTGACAAATTGGCCATTTCCGATTAAAAGACATTCCGTTGACCATCTTTACCATCTTTAATCCTCATAAAATTGCTCCTTAAAAACTCACTCCTGCAGCATCGCCTTAAAAAAAAAGTGTGACTGCAAATAAAAACAAAACAAAGATCTCCAACATTTAAATCATTCAGAGAAGTGTGTGCCTGAACTATATAACCATATAATGTTGTCTGCATATTCCATGTCCTTCTCATAGTCCTGTCTGGTCTATATAAATATAATTCTCAGTGACTAAGGTCAGTCGTACAAGAAGATGTAGTGCTTCTATAGTGGGAACCCTGTGCTAACTGGCATGGAAGAGCTATGGTTATAGTTGCAGCCTAAAAATTCACAATTTTTTTTTGTATTAATTGCGTAGTGCAATTACCCATGTTAGGCATTTGATCCCCTGCTGTCCTCATATTCAGTCACATGACTACATGCATGGAGACTTCAGTCATTTAATTAAACACACAAGTGAAATGAGTTTGAATTATTGATCCAATTTATTAGCTAGTGAGAATGAAAATAGCATGCATTACACATGTTTGTGAATGATTGATGTACACATAGGAATCATATAATATGCAAGTTGTAAACCACTTTGTTTTAAAACTGTATTAAGAAATAATATTGTCACACAGGTTAAAATATGTTTATGGTTATGGTTTCAATGCATGGAATGGCAGTTTCCATAATGCTCAGTGACATTAAAATGATGCTGTATTTTGCTACAGAACTGAAACACAGGCATATAAATACCATACAAATTAACCCAATGAATGGCTAGGTTCACTACCTAAACACTCTCCTATAAGCAACTAACCTTTAAGAGACATCTGTTTCTGGCTGTAGAAAGACTTGCCAACTGCAAATCACCAGGGTTATGAACTTTCACATTGCAGCATAATTTGCCTAATAACAAGTCAGTTAAAATTTAATCAGGCAGCCATTCAAATAGTAACAAACTTATTGATGAAACACAGTTCAGTGATTCCTTCTAAAAAAAGCCCTTAAATATAACCTTGAAAGCAAACACTAGGCATGTGGTTCATATTTGTTTATGAATTCACATCAAAATGTCATTTTGCCACCCTTTGGGGGGAGAAAACTCCCCTCTTCAAATTTGTTTTTAAAACTGAATAAAATTCAAATCTAAACATCAAACTAGAAACCAGCCATCTCCTAGTAGAGTCACCAATCTGGCATATCAAAAAAGAGAGACTTCACAGACATACAGGAGTCTTCTGCAAAGTAACCCCAAACACTGTCAAAACCCACCCTTATAATTCTGAGTGGAGATGGGTCTTGTTTAAAAGACCTGCTGATTGTCTGTCAGGGAACTGTATTCAGCTCCTTTCCAGAAACAGTTTTTCCAATGCTGTTCTAATAAAGTAATATTTGTTTAATAGCTTAACATTTTTACTATTTCAGTAAAAAAAATTGTTTCATGAAAATTTGCCTTTTTGTCAATTTTCTACCTGGCAAAAAATGTACACCATCAAAGAACAAACACATCCAGTGAAATAAAAAGGCCATTTAATTTAAAGCCAATGAAAGGAAAAAATATTTGGTTTACACAGTGCATAATTAACTTGTGGGACTCATTGCCACAAAATATCATTGAGCTTAAGACCCCGGAAGGATTAAAAAAGGGATTATACATGTATATGGATAATGAGAGCATCTGCAGAGTATATCTATCTATGTCTGCCTAGAAAAAGATGTGAACCTTCCTAAGCTAATCTCCATCTCATTAGCCAGAAAATTCCTCGATGGGCAGGTTATTTGTAAAAAATTGACCACTATGGGATTTTTTAAAACTTGTTTTACTCAAGCATCTGGTAGTGGACATTGTCAGAGTCAGGAAACTGGACCTGCTATGGCAATTGGCACATTCCTGTTTTTCTGAGTCCTACAGTATTAAACCTGAGCATTGTAGTCTTTTGACTTGCAGGTTGACGAATAGGGTTTATGACCAACTAACTTTGTGTTTTGCTCTCAAATCTGAAAAAACATGATAACTAGTCTATATACACAACACTAGTGGTAGTCTCTAGGGTTATTTCTGTCATTCCATCTGTTCCAGAAAAACTCTACAGAATTAAATAGGGCTGAAAATGCAATACCAGTTTGTGGTCAACTTGACATTTAGGCTGCAGGATGGCATCTGACACCATTTCCAATGTGTCTTCTGTAAGAGTTATATCATTGAATGAGTCATTTGCCTATCCTCCATTTCCTGCAATTATGGGTTGATGTATAAGTAAAAGGATAATGAAGGTAATGCCACTCAAGGGGTGTCTAGTAATATGGACCTGTCTGAAGGTATGTCTACACTGAACATCAATGACCACATGGCATGTTTCGTGTAGCTACTCACCAAATTGAAAAGCCAGCTGTGTCCACACTGAGGTGTCCACACTACATAGAATCAGTGAAAAGCTCTGCCAAGGGGGAGACACAGGGAGCTGGCAGACCCTCTTCCCACTGTCTCCTGCCTGGCAGAGCCTTTCCCTGCTGGGGGAGATTTTTCCTGAGGAGCAGAGAGACTCTGGCAGTGGGACACTACACTGCTAAAATAGCAGTGTAGACAGGGAGGTACAGTTTGGGAAGTAGAGTGCATGTAGGGTGTGTACTCATATACATACTCACACACTTTCAAGCATGTCTTTATTCTACTTGCCTAAGCCATGCCTCACCAATTACCCTACCATTTATATCCATGCTAGGGGGTTATATATGCTGCCTAAGAAGCATGTAGTGTAGACATACCTTAAGGGTTCATGTGTGTCTTTACTCGCCTAAGCAGTGCCTAACCATCTACACTACTATTTTAACCTGTGCTGGGAGTGTGTGCAGTGTATCTACAGGCTGCCAAAAGGACTGTGCAGTGTAGAAGTATCCTAGAATCATAGGACTACAGGGTTAGGAGGGACTGTGAGGGTCATCTAGTCTAACCCCCTGCCAAGATGCAGAATATGTTGTGTCTAAACCATTTGTTTTTTTCTTCTCTATGTGTAGCACCTTACACTTGACCTTGTTGAATTTCATTGTGTTGTCTATAACCCAGTTCTCCAATTTATCAAGATCCCTCTGAATTTTAGCTCTATCCTCCAAAGTATTGGCAACACCCTGCAAGCTTTGTGTCATCTGCAAATTTGATCAGTATGCTCTCTATTCCAACATCCAGATCATTAATAAAGATATTAAGCAAAACCAAACCCAGCACAGATCCCTCTGGAACCCCACTTAAGACATCCCTCCAATCTGACATTCCATTAATAGTTATTCTTTGTTTGTGGTTGTTTAACCAATTATGTATCCACTTAATGGTAGTTCTGCCACATTTCTGCAGCTTAACTATCAGAATGTCATGTCAAAGAAGGAAATCAAGCTGGTTTGACATGATTTGTTCTTGGTAAATTCATGCTGCCTGCTAGTGATTACCCCTTCATCTTCTGGGTATTCCCAAACTGAATGTTTTATACATTGCTCTAATAGATTCCCAGCTACTGAAGTCAAGCTGGCTGGTCTACAGGTCCCTGGCTCTTCTTTTTTACCTCTTTTAAAGAATGACTATTATGTTAGCCCTTCTCCAGCCTTTCGGGACCTCTCTTGTCATCCATGAGTTTGTAAATATTATTGCCAGTGGCCCTGAAATATCTTCAGCTAATTATTTCAGTACCCTCAGGTGAATAGCATCAGGCCCCACTGATTTGAATTAGTTCAAATTGGTCAGAAGATCTTTGATGCAGGGCCGTCCGGAGTGGAGGGGGTGGGGAAAGTGGGCCAATTTGTCCCGGGCCCCGGGCCCTGCAGGGGCCCCCACGAGAATATATTATTCTATAGTATTGCAACTTTGTTTTATGGAAGGGGCCCCCGAAATTGCTTTGCCCCAGGCCCCCTGAATCCTCTGGGCAGTCCTGCTTTGAGGTGTTCTTTACTTATCCTGATCTGCATCCCTTCCTCTTTATTGTCTGTGGCAACTTTGCTTGTTTTCTGGTCCCGTGTCATTATTTTGTGAGAGGACTGAAGCAAAGTAGGTATTGAGCAGCTCTGCCTTCCTATCACCTTCTGCTACCAGTTCACCTTCTCCACTGAGCAGCAGTCCCACACTGTCCTTGATCTTTCTTTTTTATCTGACATATTTGAAGAACCACTTCTTGTTGTCCCTAACATTTCTTGCCAGCTGGAACTCAGTCTTTGCCTTGGCTTTCCTGATTTTTGTCCCAACTTGCTCATGCAATTCCCATGTATATGTCCTTGGGGACATGCCCCTTCTTCCATTTCCTGTATGTATCCCTTTTGGGGTTTAGATAGCTAAAAAGCTCCTTGTGCAGCCACATTGTCCTCCTATGGCTCTTCTTATCTTTCCTCTGTGTCAGAATAGCTTGATGTTGAACCTCTAGTATGACATCTTTTAAGAACTGCCAGCCTCCTTCGACATCTTTTCTTCCTAATTTCTTCCTGAGTCATCCTTCTGATTTCCCTCCCCTCCTTCTTCCTCTGTCCTTCTCTGTCGCTGGTGGTCTAGAACTGCTTCACATGCAAACTGTGCAGATGTTCCTACCACACCATTTTTTTAGTAGGCTTCTAGAATTAATGTCCCTTTGTGGTTACCTATTTCACTATGCTGCCATCTCTTCTGCACTAAGAGCAGATTGCATTACTGTTGTGCTATGGATTCCATGAGAGAAAAAATTCTTTTGTATAATACTATGCTTTGTTTTGTTTTCCTTTAAGGCTGCCTAAAAATTGTGCATGTCACTATCAGGAAGCCCAAGCCTCTGTCCTCTCACCAGTTTTTAAATGTGAAAGTTTTCCCCTACAATTCACTTGTTAAAGTATAAGTGATTAGACTGTCCTTAGGACTACATTGCATTTAATGTTAGAACTTATAATATCAAATACAAATGTCACTAAGTATTAGCATTATGGGTCTGTGCATAGCTGAAAATTGCTTAAGGATATTTTAGTTACAGAAGTGTGAATCAGGCTTAAATAAAAGTAAGTTGTAAAACAATGGCATAGATAGAAGACAGTGGGTGCCCTTAATTTGTGGAAGAGCTCAGATGGAGTCTGAAAGATTTGTTCATGACTCTATTTTGTAGCCCAATAAATCACTCCTCCTGGACAGCATGTTCACTTGATAAGTAGTTATGAGGATGATGCACTTGGGGAGACCAACCAAAACTCCAGAGTGAAACTGGAGGGCCGTCTGGCCAAGCTCACTCAGACCAAGACTGAACAGAAAGGGACAAAGGTGGCTTTATGACTCCATCTTTGTGACTCCTGATCTTAGGTCTGGTCTACACTATGGGGGGGGGGTGTTGAACTAAGGTACGCGACTTCAGCTACGCGAATAGCGTAGCTGAAGTCGAACTACCTTAGTTCGACTGACTTACCCATCCAGACGCGGCGGGGTTGAACTCCGCGGCTCCAAGGTCGACTCCGCCACCGCCGTTCGCGGTGGTGGAGTTCCAGAGTCGACCGGAGCGTGTGGGGAGTTCGAACTATCGTGTCTTGATTAGACGCGATAGTTCGAACTCTGAGAAGTCGAACTCACCGCGTCGACCCACGCGGTAAGTATGGACCTACCCTTAGGGTTAGCCAGGAGCCTCGGCGTTGCTTTAAATTGTGCCCATTTGCATCCTCTTTTCCCCAGGAAATCCTCATATGCTGCAGACCATGAGTGGATGCTGTAGGAACACTACACCGGCACAGGAACCAGCTGAGCTGGCTTTATGGCTCCCTTGCAGAGTTGAAGATCTATGGGTTGGGGCGCAGGGTGCAAGTATCGGTCCTGGAGAGTTCTATAGGACTTTTATTTCCCCTTCCTCTTTAAATCATATGGCCAGAGCAGAAGGCTAAGCACTAATCAGTGCCCTGTTTTACATGTAGGCACTGTCCCGATGAGGGGATCTCCCTCCCTTATGTGGCTCAGCCCCTGTTCTCATGGAGATGTGTAAGAACATAAGAAAGGCCATACTGGGTCAGACCAAAGGTGCATCTAGCCCAGTATCCTGTCTTCCGACAGTGACCAATGCCAGGTGCCCCAGAGGGAATGAACAGAATGAACAGAGGGAATGAACATGAATAATCAAGTGATCCATCCTCTGTCTCCCATTCCCAGCTTCTGGCAAACAGAGGCTAGGGACATCATCCCTGGTTAATCATCCTGGTTAATAGCCATTGATGGACCTATCCTTCATGAACTTATCTAGTTATTTTTCGAACCCTCTTGTTCTTTTTTGAATCCATGTGATGCATGAAAAGGGGTTGGGAAGGATGAGGAGAGGTTTAATACAATGGTTCTACCTCTTGCACACGCAGGTTACTAGAGCTGACTGGTTACATATGTTGAGTATGTTTCATATCACACTTGCATTTCTGGGAGTAGAATAACTTCTTATGGTTCCCCTGTGGCAATGCAGGGCTGGTCCTAAATGGCATAATCTAGCCTAAACTGATAATGCCCATTACTAGAGGTGGTCAAATAATTGTCATTGAATTATTTATTTGAATAGCTTTGCAATATTCCTTTGAAATATTTGGTAAACATTCTTTTTCATTACCTATATTATAGAACCGAGTAAATAATCTCAAACATATTCATCGTCAGTTCTATACATTTTTCCATAAATTTTATCTTTCTTCACTCAGTGCTAGCATGAGCTGTTTAAAGAAAGTTTACTGTGGTTGCAGGTAGAACTAAAACTACCAGCTGAAAAGATTTAATGGGATACTCACTCATCTATCCAGGCGTCAAGAAATTCTCAAAAAGAAGAGATAAAAGCCAGGGATTTTAAGTGACACGGCAGGTAAACAAACTGGCCTGGCCCGCCAAGGTGCTTACCCTAGCAAGTCATATTCCAGAGGTTGCCGACCCCTGGCATAGATAGTGCCACAGAAAAATATTTAATCCAAATATAGCTCTGTAACAGAGTGTATAGAGTAGCTATTCACCTTCCCTTTTCTGAAGAAATGCTGGAGTTGAATCAGTCTGGTCTAGTGGATAGATCACTAGAATGGGAGCTGGGGAGCCTGAGTTATAATCTTGGCTCCCCACTGGCCTGTTGGATGGTCCTGGGCAAGTCACTTTGCCTCTCTTTGCCTCAGTTTCACAGTCTGCAAAATGGGAGTAATGATTCTTTACATCTTTGTAAAGTGCTTTCAGATCTGCTGATGAAAAGTGCTGTATAAGAGCAAGACATTACTATTAATTGAAGAAGCCTCTATTGCAGGGGTGGCCAAACTGTGGCTCACGAGTGCAACTTGTGGAACACCCTCCCATTCTCCACTACCAGACTGATGGGGGGCGGGTACGGGACCTCTCCCCTGCAGTGAGGTGGGGTGATAGTGGCTTCTGCCCGGTGGGAAGGAAGGTCTTGGGGCTTCAGGCCTGTGGGGCACACCTGCCAGGGCTTGGGGCTTCAGCAGGAGCAGGACTGAAGCCGCGAGCCCCAGTCCCCAGCGGGTATCCTCTGGCTCTCGAACTTCTGAAGATTGTTGTACGTGGCTCAGAGGGCCAGTATTTTGACCACCCCTGCTCTATTGTATGCCGGGTTACTAGTCCATTATTGCACCAGAAGATTTTTATTGTATTTATTTATTTGCTTGCTTACTTTTACTTAAAGGGATCCAACGATCTAAGGTGAGAAGGGTATTGGTAGTCCAATGATGCTGCAAACACATAAATGCTTAAATTATTTTTAGATGTGTGAGTAGCCTCACTGAAGCCAATGGGTATGCAGTCATGCATAGATGTTTGCAAGATCAGAGCTTATATTTTAAGCCTAGGCCAATCCATGGTTTTCTGTCTGGGTGAGGAAAGCATTTTCTATTTACACTGTGAGAAATGTTTTTTTTTGCTACTGTGCACGTTTAATGCAAAATATCATATTTGCCATCTAAATAGGTGAAAGGACACCGTTTTGAAAGACAAAGTAATTGCAACCACTTTAACAGCAAAGAAGGCAGAAATAGCTGCATTGCAGTAAACGTTGGAGTAAATCTATTGCCATCTGTCATTATTACTTTAACCCACACAAGAAGCTAGTGATGAGACAATCTCTTTTTGCTGCTGTTCTAGTACTTGGTAGTTTTCTTCCTTGCCCAAGAGATCCATCAATTTTGTTTTGAATGTGGATGAAAATGCTTAAAAATTACCTATTTGTGATTGATGTTGCAGGGCAAGCATGGCCTGATACACATAACTGAAGCGTTTTGCATCATTGCTTGGGCAAAGAAGGAGAGTGTATTTTCCATACCTGGCCAGATCAAGGTGATACATATGCTTCTGCTATTACTGCTTTGGAAATTCATTTTACTCCAAAGGTTAATATAGTTTCTGAATGTCATAGATTCCAATAGCATGAAGAAATGTCTGAAGGAATTACAGGCCTGTACACTGCAGTTATCCATTTTCTACTTGGTATAAGATTTAGTGATGACACAGATGAACTACTTAAGAGACTAATTAGTGGAAGACATATACAAATTCATAAAAGATTGTTACATGAATCTAATTTTTCATTGCAAAAAGCAATTTTTCAAGCATGCCAGAGTGTGGCAGCTATTAATAATGCAGAAATGCTTGGTGATGGAGATACCCTGCCCATTGAAGTGGCTCTCATAAAATAGATTCAGAAATCAGAAACCAAACATCATAAGCATAAGGGTTTTTTTATTTTTTTTCTTCCCTACTACTTAGATCTTTCACTCTGCAAGACAGAAAGGAAGGTCACATTCATGTTTTCATTGTAGTTCAATTACCCACTTAGCAAAGGCTTTGGCGTATTCTGAAGAGAGAGCAAAATGTAAGGATTGTGGGCAAATTAGACACTTGCTACATTGCATTAATGGGCAAAAAAATCCTAGGGACTCTGCAACCTGAATTATGTTCTTAAAACACACTGTACTATATTTCCTTGATGCCAAAGCTCCAAAATGTAGAATACCTTGTAATACAAGCATAAAAATGAGTTGTTACCGCTGGCCTACGAGGTTGTTGGTAGGTTGGGTGAAATTCATGAAATATTTTGTGCCAACTTATTTTGCACCCATAATTTAGATTTTTTTAACAATGAGATTTCAGAAGACTGTAATGAAGAATGAAAATACTGAAAAAACCCACAGTTATGCAAAATCCTTTCAATAGAAGATTTCGAAGAAGCTGGAAGAAGAGCCTTTCCTCCCCTAGCCTTTTTCCCCCAAACCACCTCGTAGTTAATCAGAAGGTGAAGCACAAGATTATCCTGGGTTCTATTTCTTCCTCTCATTGGCCTTAATCTTGCTTAGCAAATACTATTCATTTTAAAACATGATTAAGGTATGAAGCAGGAAGTAGGTGTAAGTATCATTATCCCCATTTCAAATATAGGGAAACACAGGTTCAGAGACTTGACCAAGGTTGCTCTGCGAACCAGTTTCAGAGCCAAGGTTAGAAACCAGGCTTCCTTACTCAGTCCTTCACCTAATCACTGGACTACAGTAGAGTAGACTTAGGATCTTGTACTCACAGGACACTATAGAAATAATAAATATTAGTAATAAAGAAGACCTGAGGTCTAACTATTCTCACTCACCTATACTGCCATATCTATCACACAGACATAATTATTAGAGCTGGTGGGGAATTTTGTGATGGAAAGTTTATTTGGTCAGAAATTGTCAATTCATTGCAACTGAAACCATTCCTGGGAAAGGTGGTTTTGATGAATCTCCCAATTTGAAAAAGCATTTGGAAAAAATGTGAAATGGTTAAAATACCTTATTTCTACCATTTTCAAAAAATATGTTTTTGATTCAAAATGACATTTGTTTTTGAAAGGTTAGTTATTTTGTGCTTTAAAAAAGCTGAAAATAAAAAAAAGGTCAAAATTTAAATGAAAATTTTTGAAATTATCTAAATTAAAGTTTTCATTTGACCTAATTTTTTTTTTTGGATTATCATTTTGCAAACATTTTTGAGACATTGACTTTTTGTCCCATTTCGGGACTGTAAAAGATGTCAAAATCTTGAAAATTCTCACGGGATGGGAAATCCCTTTCCTGCCCAGCTCTAATTATATTTCCCTGCTTCACAGCTAAACATTGTTGATCAAATATAATATATTTGCAAAAGTACTATTCAGGATAATGAGTGATAGAGGTAGGATGAAAGCTCCTGAGTGGTAGACCTAGGACATAGATCTTGACATTTAAATACATTGGGTTATTCGGCTACAGGACACATTGATGAGAGCTCTTTCTCAGGTGCTTTTTTAAATTCAAAATTTTCATGAAACTATATCCAGCTTGGATAGCAAATTTTTCACCCAGAGAAATGGTTCCTGTAGGAAAAGAAGCAAACAAAAAACAGGTATTTTGGCAACAAATGTTGTTGCCTGTATTAAGAGTGTTCCATGGTAAATTGAGTCTTTTACTCTGCAATAATTTGGCATCTTCATGAGTACTAAATTCTTATACAAGGAAAGATGGGAATCTATTTTTTCCTACAATGCTCAATATTTGCTGCTCTGTTTGCATCATCATCTTCACTGAAATACAGTTGCTTGTTACTTTTGTATAGTATTTCTCATATTCAAGTTATTTCAAATGAAATACCAGCCTGCAGAAATGTATGCAATTCTGTAATGCTGCAAGTCATGTTCTTGGCTCTGTTGTGGATCATAGGATCTTCAATGTTTATATTACCAAAAACTCTTAACCAGAAGTAGAAAGTGATTTCCATGTGACGTTACCTGAGGTCTGACATAACCTTTTCCAGAGAAGATTTGCTTGTGTTAGGCTGTCTTGAGGTCCATACTATACATGGTGGCACAGTTCTTTGCTTCATTTCTTTATTTTCAAAGCCAATAACTGTTTACCAAGTATTAATCTGATGTTTGCCCTTCAGTTGCAGATTTCAGGGTCTCTGAAATGTGACAGTAACGGTAGAATCAATTAATTATCCTGTTCAGGGCATAGAAAACATTTCACCTATGTGCTCATTCAGGATATCTTTGGGGAAAACATTTGCATTCAAAGCAAAATGTGCATGTTTTGGGCTTATTGCCAGTTCTGCTTTCATTGACGTTTTATCCACAACCCAAGCTGCTAGGAAAACTATGGGAGATTCAATTCTGTTGGCCCGTTCCTAGGGAAAGCAATTCCTTTTTGAAAGAGAAATCCTGATGTGGCCTCATGTCTGCTTTTATGGTCTCTCCCATTTTGCAAATATCTGTTTCCCATCATGGATAGTCAGAAGTTCCATGGCATCTTTCATCTGATAGTTGGGTAGTCCAATGTATTTTGTCACCCACCAGCCACCTGTTGTGACACAGGTTGGTGTCATTTTTCCACTTGGTTATCTGTGAATAATGTAGTTCATATGACATTTGTGACAGGTCCTATCAGATACCATTAAGCAGCTGTTGTAAGCCCCTCAGCTTCCTTATAAGGTAGGCAGAGCCAGCTTGAATACTTGCTTGCTCGCTTCACCCATAAGCACCTTTTTCCCCCCTATTTCCCTGTACCCCTCTCTGAGTAGGGGAGAATGTGTCCTGAAACAGATCTGTAAAGTCCTCACCTTATTCTCCTCGGGACTTAACTGAGTTGCACTGCCTGCAGTATGGAGCTGTCTAAAAATGGCTAAGCCGGTGGCAAATTAACATTGCCATGTATTATACAAAATGGGCTGTTTTTAATGTTCCCTCAGCCTCCTCTCCCCTGTTCATTTGACTGTTCCACGGACACGTTGCCTCTACTTACACACTAGAAGTGAAATCTTAGGCCCTATGAAGTCAATGGTAAAACTCCTCCAGCTGACTTCAATAGGGTCAGGATTTCACATTACCTCTCTAAGGCACGTATTGTCCTTTTGCAGTACATGTTTATACAACACCCAGCATGCCTGAGCCCTAATCCTTGACTGGGACTTTGGCGTGCTACGGTAATTCAAATAAATAAGAAAGGCAAGATTTGAGAAATACAATTGTGTATGTTACCTATCCCCACCCCTTCAGAGATATTTATTTTAAAATGTTCTTTGTGCCATTTTTCTTGCCCTTGTCTATTGATACAGTTGCTGGTACTTTTGAGATGCATAAACTGAACGGGTGGCTCACATTATCTGTGCTTAATTACTATCTCCCTTTCACTTGTCAGCTACATTCTGTCTTATGCATTCCCTACAGCTGACACAGAAATATGCATTCCAAACAGGATAGTTTTATCCCTGATCCAGCAGGCTAAGGACATAGTTCCACATTTTTTCTATGAAAAAGAGGTACCGATGGAAAATTAATGTGCATTAGGAACAAAGCATCACAGTATTTAAGCCTAATCTAAGAAAGTAACTACAATGAAAACCATCAAAGCAGAGTCTGCAGCAGAACCTGTAATGTCCTGGTTACCTAAAAAAAGGGAAAAAAAAGAAAGAAAGAAAGAATCACCTTAACTGAATCCATAATAAAATGACAAAGGGTGGTCATTTAAATGAAAACATTGCCAAGGGCCTGGTTTTTATTCTTCTGTCAATACAACTGGCTCATGAACTTTAGCCTAATCTTTCTATTAGTACTGTTCGATTACCTTTTAAAGTTTCTCTCTATACTATGCTGGTAGTTGATTATTACAGTAAATGGTAGCCTTGCTTCCCATTATGATTTACTACAAATAGTATTATTACATATTTAGCTTCCATTATTAGCCACCAAGGAAATCCATGGCAGATTATTTATGATAATAGATGGCAATTTACATCTAGTGATTTCATTTATTTATTTATTTGGTTGTTCTGCTGTGAAAGATTTTAAAAAATATGCAAGTTTTGGTAAACCATTTGCTTCCTATGAGGAAGCTGAAAGATTTGACGGGTCCTAAAAATTACGTACTGTGATAGACCCAGGCCAGTTGGGTACAGCAGAATAGCAGAAGGCAGATATACTGGCCACTGGATTAACAGTTTTCTGTTCCCTGACTGACCAGAGCAGGGGCTGCTCCAGGCTAATGAGAACACCTGACTCTAATTAACCTGCAAAGTGTCAAGTGAGGCCATTCAGTTAATGTGACCACCTGACTCTAATTAAGGCCCTATAAAAAAGGGCTCACTCCAGTCAGACAGGGAAGAGCCAGGGAGCCAGAGGTGAGGAAGTGCGGTTGAAGGGCTGGTTACTGAAGACACCCTCAGACCATCGTTAAAGGAGCCCTAAGGTAAGGGTGAAGAAGGGAGAAGCAGGAGAGCTGTGGGGAAGTGGCCTAGGGAAATGTAGCAACTCTGGCAGTGAAAAGTTGGCTGCCAACAACTGCTACCATTAGGGTCCCTGGGCCAACCCAACCCACCACTACAGGAACATCTCCTGGGAGGGGAAGTCAGGCCCCTGTCAGGACAGGAGGCTGAACAGAGACTGTGGGAGTTCTCTCACCAACCTCCTTGCAGCCTATGATGAAAAGGGCTCAGTAGACTGTAACCCTGGCCCTAGAGACAGAAGGGCTACGCGGAGGGTCACAGTGAGCCACTGAGGCTAGCATAAACCGCCTAGAAGTGCAGGACCCACGGGAGCAAGGTCAGAGCTCTGCCACAGTACAGACTGCTGCAAAAGAGCAAATAAGCTGGGGAAGACCTTTATCACTGAGTTTCTTCAAAATGACAATGCTAGGCACATATACCAACAGTGATGTCTCCTATTGAACTTCTATGCGGGTGTAAAATGAGAATCAAACTGCACATACTGGCCCGTTGTTAATCATTCTGTCAGTGACTCGTGCATGACTGGGTTAAGGAAAAGGAGTCCCAGCCTAATGCATGATAGAATACACTGCCTGTATACTCATTTCAGTACAGAAATAATAACAAAAAATGGATGGCACAGCATGCCAGAATGGGTATCCAAATACTGGGCTGTAGTATAACAAAGGTTCCAGGAAGAAGCAGGGGAGCAGTGACAAAGCTGCTCTGAACAAGGAGACACCCAGAAAAGTGAGGGTGGCACGACATTCGGTCCAAAGTCCTTCCTCCCCAAAATGTGGAAGTTTCCTGTAATTTGCATCATATGGTACTGGATTATAGAGCCCTTTCATACTGACATGTGGGGAGGGGTCAGAACAGAGCCACCAAGACAAAATGAAACATAAATAAATAATGCAAGCAACTGAATGGCCTATTGGATCTCTGCTAATAAAAGACAGCCAGGGAAACAGGTGATCTATAAGCAAAAAACATGTATAAAAATACTTATTTTACTCCTGATGCAGAAATACAGCGATGTTCAGGAGCAACCCAGCTTTGCCCTCGCTCTGTTCCCATTGACTTCAACAGGAGTAGAGTAAGATCATTGCTAAGCACTTTTGAAAATTCCACTCCTATGTCTGTATGAGCTTTTATTTTAGATAAGGGACAAGTACACAGCCGTGAATAAGCTAATTGCATTGTGTTATGCAGCTGCAGTGGGGTTCATGTTCCTCTGAAACATCCAGTGAAAGCCCCTTTTTAATAGATACCGAACAAAAATATTTATTAGCATTATACACCTGCTGTGCTCTCAGTTTGCACAGGTGCAAATGATTCCAGCCCACAGTGCCTCTGCTCATTTCACCTGGTGATTTGACATATAGAATAATATGATGTGGTGTTTTAAAGTACACAGCAAACAGCCCACACTATAATGTTCCCTATAGCTTAAGTTTAGGGGGGGGCAGTGAAGCAGAGGTAATTAAAACCCTACCCCTGCTCCTCTATGCAAAAAAGAGGAAATCCACATGCACATGGGGATACTTCATAGACCGATCTTGTGAAAAAAATTCTCCAAGTGATCTATTGTGGTGGGGGAAAGGAAATGAGAAAAAAGCCTATGGGAATTGGAGGCATCATGGCCTAGTGGAGAAGAGCTGGAACCAGTCAGCCTGACACTTCCAAATGCATTGCATAAATGACAACATGATCCTTGAAAGGTTTTTCTATCTTTAGATTTTTCAGGAATTTTGCCTCAGTTCTTCCTTCCTTTTCGCATAGTACAATTTTCAAATGTTCATGGTCAATGGAAACTCTCTATTATTCTAATAGTACTGTACATGAATGCACCTGGTTTCCCAATGACTGAGATTTTTTTGTGCTCTGTAATGTGAGCATTAAAGAGTCACAACATAAATACTGTAGTGGGAGAGGACTCTCAGACCCATTACTAAGAATTAATTCTGAAAACAAGGCCTGGCTGTCAATTTTTCTTATTGTTAAGTGAGAACTGGTGGTTAGGGCTAATGGTCCCACTCATGAGTGTTCAATAGTGCAACCAGGGAAAGAGAAGATCAAAGCACAAACCATTAGGAAGATGCCATTACAGACTTGTAGGCAAATTTATCAATAATCCTCTTTTTTTTTTCTTTTTTTTTTAATTTGGTGAACAGATGAGAAGAAAAATAGTGACAATTATGTAAGGAGGAGAAAAACAAGTCTCTTATTATGCAGAGACAAGGAGTCATGATGGAAGATAACTATTTGCTATTACAACACCAAAGCATATTCAGCTGGTATATTATAGCTAGTAAATATGGAGTGGAAATATTGCAAAAGTGGTATGTTTTTGCATTCTCACAGTGGTTCTCAAACTTAATTTCACTGTGACCCCCTTCTGACTGTCTGTTACAGCTGTCCCTCTGCTGCATTCCTTTTTTCCCCTCTTCTTTCTGTTTGTCCTGTGTGGCCGCCCCTCCCGGCCATGATGCTAACTAAAGTCACAGCCTGGCCCTGCTCATGGGAATGGCTTGTGCAGACTGACTGGAGCCATTGCTCTGCTCAGGGAGGGGGGCTTTTTGCTCCTTTGTCTAGCTTTGTCTAGCTTTGCAAGACCTAAAGTAGCCAAATAGCTGAGCATATGAGTCATACCTGTGGCTCAAAACATGCCCAGGCATGCCTATGCCTACATGCAGTTTTTCCCTGCCTTCTCTCCTTCCCTGTAACAAGGGGAACCAATCAGAGTTACTGGCGGGAAACTGCCTGAGTTTGCCTTTAAAACCAGACATTTTCTGATCAGACCTCGGAGAAGGTCCTTGCTTTGCCACCTGGTCTGATCAGCGAGGGGTCTTTGGGGGGCCCTCTCCCCACTCTCGTTTGTTTTTGAGCATACCCCCGTTTTTAAACTCCCCTCCCACGAACAACGAATTTGTGCCTGGAGATCTCCTGATTATTGTAAGCAAATCGAGTCCTCTCTGCGTCCTCTGATGCTAAAACTGCTGTTCCTGTTGCTGTCCTGGGGATTAGTAAGAACTCCCTCTTGCAAACTCCCCCTGTCCTAGCTGCTGGCCTTGTTTCCCCAGCAGACAGACCCAAGCTAACTCCTTGGTCTGTATCTGTAATCTGTTTCTTGCTCCGCAGCACCTTTGCTGCTAGAAATAAGCCTGTGCCGCTGCTAAGCAGTGCCTCCCTGGACTCTATCCTGGGCAGCCTACTTGCAGTCGTCCCACTGCTGCAGCCACCACCTTAACACCCCACCCCCCCTTGGAGCTGTATCCTGGGCACACACCACTCTGCCCTCTGGAACTACCCCTAGTATAAGATGCACCCATTAGGTTAGGTTTAGCCTTTAGTCTAGATAAATTGTAATTTCATTTTGCATAGCTGTGGTTAAGTTAGGTTTAGAAAATTGTTTGCATTGTACTCTGTAAATTAGGCTTAGAGAATTATTGTATTGTGTTTTGTTACTTGCTAATTTGTGTAGTCTTGGTTAAGTTAGATCATAGATAAAGACCTTGCTGTGTTCTGTATAATTGTGTTTCCCCCGTTCTCCCCGTGCCCCCTCTCCCCCAGGCTCCCCCAGTCACTTGCTGCTTAAACTTACAGCCTGTCAGTTCTCTGTGTCTCCCTGAGCTTAAATCTCCTTCCGCAGCGCCTCTGCCTTTGGTCTCTGCTTCACCACGTGCCCCTCTTCCCCCACCCCAATCTAGCATAAAACCCCATTGGTTACCCTTTTTCTCTCTGACACACCTCACATTTTACATTTACACCACTGTAACACATTTCTACCTAGAGTTGTTGGTTATTTAACACATTTTACCCATAACTGTTAGTTGGTTATATGCTGCTGTGACACACCCTTTACATAGAAATTGTTAGCTACCTGTTACATTTATACTTCAGTGTTAATTGGTTACCAACTGTATTGTACCCCACTATTGAAACCCCCTATACTATTCACTAAAAGAAACCCCTCCCCAATTGTCTACCTTGACACCCCCCATACCCCTCACTATTGAATTTTCCCTGTTTTTGCATTTTCTTAATAAAGTTTATTTTGCACCCCACCAGTGCAGTAGTTGCCCCCAAGATCCCCTATCTGCTGGCAGGGTCACTGACAACAAAAATTATTACACAACCTCAGGAGGGGGGCTCAAAGAAAAGCCTGAGCTGGTGGGGGCTGGGGGGAAATCCCACTGCCCCGGGCTGGGTGACCAAAGCCAAAGCCCCACCATCCCAGGCTGGGTGGCCAAAGTTGAAGCCCAAGGGCTTCAGCTCTGGGTGGGAGGGCCTGTAACATGAGCCCCACTGCCAAAGGCTGAAGCCGAAACCTGAGCCCCTCTGCCCAGCCTTGGCGACCCCTCACCCACAGTTTGAGAACTCTGTTTAGAGAATGAGCTCTTACTCACAAATATCACTTTGGGATCCATGCTGTCATTTTCAAAGCTTTGAGTGAGATCCAAAGACAAAATTCTGAGTAAGGAATGCAGGATTTGGCCCTGTAAACCTAGGATTAGATTATTTATAGCCCAGATTTGGCTGTGGAAGGATGAGCTGGAAGTTCCCCCTTTCCTTGTGCGGCTGTGCAAGGGTCTCACACAACAACAGTCCTTGCCCTTTGGCCAGTGCAGGACATTTCATTGGAGCTGCATGAAGAATTGATTTTTTTGATTTGCTGGTAATTCCAAACAAAGACAAATTAAAAACAAATAGTTTCAGGTTGGCTGAAACATGCTCCCTTTCATCTTTCAATGTTGAGCTTTTTTTTTTTTTACATTAAAAAAATAAAATTAAAGGAAATTTCAAAACAAGAAGTCGTTTTGAAAATTCAAATATTTTCATTTGAAAACATCAATGAAATATTTTATTGGGGGGGGAATTTGTAAGGATTTTTTTTACTGAAACTGTTCAGCAAAACTGACATGACTTTGCATAATATTTTGGTGTCCCTGAACCTTCTTTTTTTGCTGAAAAATGTTTAAATAACAATTTTTTTCCCTAGCTCTAGTTTTTTGTTCCTGATCACCCAGCAAGGAGCAGAACTCTAAAGTTGGATTAGAGAGGCAGGGCCGTGTCTCCATCCCCACACTGGTTCTTTGCTCACCAGTGTGGTGGCTCCTTTCAACCTGGATTGGAACAGATTTGTCACCCATCATATGCACAGGGCAATATCAAAAGACTATGCCTTTGCTAGCTCTTCCTTTGCGGTGGTGCAGCTCTGTAACCCTCCCTGTGCAGGGCTGTGGCTCAAAAACCACAATCTAGCTCTTTGTTTCAATTCTCAAAATTCTTGTGATCACTTTTTGTTTAGAAAAGCCCCTTTGAAAGTTTTTAAGCTTTTTTAAAAATTGCGACCAGTCTTTATGTCATAACCCTCACTATATATCCCATCCCCATGCTATCCCCGATACACACTATGAGAAATGTTTAGGGCGGGTACAAAACATGAGAAATTATGTATGGGGTTTTGTTGTTTTAAAATGAAAACTCTGAAGCAGTACTTGGCTCCTTACTCATTCACAGATAGAGCCTCTTTTTGGGAGATAACTGTCCTCCATTCTGCCTGAACTGGAGATTAAGTCTGTTTAGCCCCTCCATATAATGAGTTTTAAATTTTTTTAATAAAAGCTTATTTGTACTGCAACAATATGTATAGGGGCCCAATATGCTAGGCACTGTAAGACAAAGGATTCACAAGGACATAGGTTCATAAGACAAAATTATAAGACAGGGGTCGGCAACCTCTGGCACGCAGCTTGCCAGTGTAAGCACCTTGGTGGGCCGGGCCAGTTTGTTTACCTGCTGCATCTGCAGTTTCGGCCGATCATGGCTCCCACTGGCCGCGGTTCGCCGTCTCAGGCCAATGGGGATGGTGGGAAGTGCCGAGGGCTGAGGGATGTACTGGCCATGGCTTCCCGCTGCCCCCATTGGTCTGGGACGGTGAACCGCGGCCAGTGGGAGCCACGATCGGCCGAACCTGCCGACGCAGCAGGTAAACAAACTTGCCCGGCCCGCCAGGGTGCTTACCCTGGCAAGCTGCGTGCCAGAGGTTGCTGACCCCTGATATAAGATAAGAAGCAAGAGGGAACAACAAACAGTTAGGGGGAGCCAGGTCACAGGGGGAGAGTTATGAATAGTGTAATAAGCAAATATTGTAATACACCATGGGTGAAATTCTGGCCTCACTTAAGTCCATGGCAAAACTTCCATGGACATTCCAGGGCTACCCTAAAGCTTGTTGATCTGGTAGAATTTAAGGGAGCAATTTTTTTTGTTTGATTGACTTTTAATTACACTGAGCAGAAAAAAAGCAGTTGCAGTAAGCAAGGTGCTTTTCTCAAGGGATGTTTTTGACATGAGAGCAAAACAAGCTACTTTGTGTAGCCTATAGGTATAGGTGGGCAAGACACAGGTGTGTATTAAGGCAGTAATGCAAAAGCCTACATGTCTCAAGACCGTTAAGATAATAGTTTAGTCAAACCAACTAAAGCCCAAGATCTAAAGACTTGTCATAAGTAACTAACCCATAAATGACTCTATATCATAATATGTTACAAGATAGAATGATGTTGTAGGTAAGTGTTGCTAAACTGCTGACAGGTAACCACAAGGTGCCAATTTATAACAGCTTTAGATATTTTAAGTTAGGAATATCTGCGGATGTTTGACCACAAGTATACCATAGTAACTAATTGATATATATGCTAATAAGCTTGAAGTAAAAGGCCTAGTAACCTATAGGGGAAAGGCACCCCAACATTAGTATAGTGAGGAAACACAGATAAGGAAAAGCAGCTGAAATTCCCTACTGAATATGCATTAAGCATAGTGGGCATCAGTGTATCACTTTATGAAAACTGTATGCCACACTGGGTGCCTGGGGAGTTGCCAGCATGACTACTCTTGGTGAGGATGCTGGTGAGGATGTAGGTGACACTTTGTTTTTTTCCACAAGGGATGGTGAGCATACAGATGCTCAGACTCTGGTTGTTTTCTCATTCTGTATTATCTCTGCCTCCTTTGCTGGGTTGGAGTGTTTGTGCTTTTGCTAATTGTGCAAATAAAAATATTGCAAGGACAGAATGCCTTTCCTAAGTGTGATTGTCTCTCCTTTGCACACCAAGGCCATTGTAATAACTCATACTTCTGGGTCTGGTCATGAGATTAATTGGCATTTTAATTGGTCAATATAACTAATGCACAATCAATAGGTCAGGCAACACATGAGCTTTAAAGGAAATAGAAGTGTGATCAGTCTGGAGTTCAATCCAATGAAATGATCCTCAAGTATGGAACCCTACTTTCCCTCTGCCATGCAGCCAATGGTTATCCTTTCTGTTGAGCACCGCTGCAGGTGAGGGAGAAGCAGATCTAAAATTAAGCCGTTGTGCACTGATGACCTGCCCCTGCACCCTGAAATGTGTGCTTAAAATGTGCTGTTTGGGTGAGCACTGCTGCCAGTAAACATATGGACTAGAATTATTTTTTCTTTATTATTTGTATTGTGGAAGCACCCAGGAACCTACTGTGGTAGGTGCTGTACAAACCCAGAACAAACTGATGGTCCTAATACAACCAAAGAAAACGTACTGAAAAGGTTTAACAGTATTTACCCAGATCTACTTAATAACAAATATCAGAGGGGTAGCCATATTAGTCTGGATCTGTAAAAAGTGACAAAGTGTCCCATGGCACCTTGTAGACTAACAGATGTATTGGAGCTCCAATACACAAGTCAGATATTAGGAATGACAATATACAAAAACCTGTAGGAGAACACTTCACCCTCTCTAGACACACAATAGCAGATTTAAAGGTAGCCATCCTGCAGCAAAAAAAAATCAGGACCAGACTCCAAAGAGAACCTGCTGAACTTCAGTTCATTTGCAAATTTGACACCATCAGCTCAGGATTAAACAAAGACTGTGAATGGCTAGCCAGCTACAAAAGCAGTTTCTCCTCCCTTGGTATTCACACCTCAACCGCTAGAAGAGGGCCTCATCCTCCCTGATTGAACTAACCTCGTTATCTCTAGCCTGATTCCTGCCTGCATATTTATACCTGCCCCTGGAAATTTCCACCACATGCGTCTGACGAAGTGGGTATTCACCCACGAAAGCTTATGCTCCAATACGTCTGTTAGTCTATAAGGTGCCACAGGACTCTTTGTTGCTTTTTCCTAACAAATGTTATTGATGTATTTAGCAATTATCCTTCAAAGCAATATTTTGCCTGGGTTAAGTGAAGAAGCTCTGACCACTTACTCCTAGTTACAGACAAAGGCGAGAACTAACTTAGTATTTGGAACTTTGCTATTCACAACATTTTTAATCAGTGATTCATTTTAGCTGTCTAAGTTGTTACCTTGATGGTACATTTGAGTCTAACAATAGACATACTCAGACCTCAGCAACAGACCTCATAGGTCACAAAAATAGTTTGAAGATGAAGATGAAGACAGGGTGTTAGTGAAAACACAAGGAAAATGAAGGTAATGCATCCTTAATGATTCATTTAAAACTAAACTACTAAATAGTTGATTGCTAGATAATGCTAAAACATTAAAGTGACCTGGCCTGTGAAAAAGCAAAATGCAATTTTAGAATATCATGTTGATTTTATGATGGAAAAAGTACTTAATATGTTGGACAATTTATATAAGAGTCACATAGTGTTTAAATTAGAAATCCATTAGACGCTGGTGAATCAAATTCACTCCTTCTGATTATTCCTATTATCATTTGGGGTGGCTAATAATATAGAGCAGAAATATACTGTATATAAGTTATCTAATGACATATAGTTGAAGGAAGTAATTTTGTAGAACACATTAATATATTGTAATTTACAAGGTTACTATTAAATCATACAGTTAGAAGACTTAATGGCAAAGGAAACTGTCTTTCATCTCTTTACAAAGGTAGGCTTAGTAGAAACACATTACTAGCAATTTTGGACTCCTGCACAGACATATGATTTAAACATTGCAAGATGTGGCTGTGCATACTTGTCAAAAAAGAATAGAAAGAGGACAACTCTTCTCTAGAATAGACTTTTAAAAGTTCACATCTCATGGAAGTTTATATTTTAAATTAAGAGTGAAAAGTATCTTAGTTCTCATGAATATTTGAATCAACAAGTGCACGATGTTTCATCAGACTGATGGATTTTTAGGAAGGGTTAAGCATTACACATTTGGGAGCATGCTTCATGTTTATAATGTCATTTGTTTTCATGAGGTATACCCAAGCAGTATTTTCATAAGTAACTTTCCTAGTTAAAGAATTTAAAAACTAATTAACAAATAAATGGTACTATTCCATTTTAAAAATAAATGATAGACATAAAGCCTAGAGGTAGGTGTGTGTGTGTGTGTTTACAAATAGTTGTAGTGAGACAAAATGCATGTGTGTATATATCTATCAATAGCTATATCGACCTTGTGTGTGTATAGATGCTGAGAGATGTCTACAGAAATCTCAGAACAATGTATTGATTACCGTAGAAATTAAATGCTATGAATAAATTAAGGAAGTTCCTGAATGATCTCTTATGCGTCTCTTATTTGAATACAAGGAAAAAATGCCAATTTAAAATATATGGGGGAGACTGAAGCACAGGGGAAATTGTACTGTAGGCTGTTTAATAAAGGTCAGGATAAAACAGAAAGGGGTTGTGTAGCCTCATATGTAAAAGGAAAATTTAGAAGTAACAAAGACTTAGTGTAACTACAGACAGGACAGAATCCTCATGGCTCAAAAGGCAGATAATTAAGGGTGTGATCCTGCATAGAACATCACACTGTGCATATGAGTAATCAGTACTTTGAATGATAGAAGTCTGCACATAGGGTGAAACTCTGGCCCTACTGAAACCAATAGCAAGGCTCCTACTGATCTTAATAGGGCCAGGATTTCATCCATAGGGTGAAATTCTCCCCCATGTTCTGGCCTCTTTATGTCAGATAAAAGGACAAGAGCAGCATAAAGGTGTAGGAGAGTTCCTGCAGCACAGGAATTGGATGGCTGTCCTCTGAGGAGGACCCCCTCACATGCTCTGGTGTAGAGGGTGTGCCAAGGGTTAGACTGGGTCTGGGAGAAGCAGGCTGGGACAGGGATGAAGCAGAGGCTGGCAAGTGCTTCTGTCCATAGGCAGCCAGAAACTGCTGTAACTTAGAGAGCTCTCCAGTGCTGTTAAATTATGGGTCAACTGAACTCAGTGGGAGTGTTGCCAGTGAGGGGTGGGCTTTTACCCAGGCTGTCGGCATTTATGCTAGAGGTCACTTCAGCCCCGGAAACAGCCCATAATTAAGAGGTGGTAAAGGTGGCTTAAAGCCACCTAGCCTCGCTCCTCCTGAGCTGCAAGTTCTATTCTGCACCTATTGGAAGAGTGGTGCAGAATCTCATCCCTAGTGAAGTACAGGCTTATCCAGTATGTAGTAAAATGCAGTCTGAACCCTTCCTGTATCCTGCAGCCCAATAGCACATGATAGTGCAGGAGAAAGAGGGAATGTTGTGTTGTTGAACCTACCAATCCTACAGCAGAACCTCAGGTAGGGCCTGATCCTGAGCACTTTGAAGTCAGTAACAAAACTTTCCAAGCTAATGTATTGCAATAATCTGGTAGACAATTAGTGGGAAAAAATACACAGGGATGGTCAACAGCAGAGTAGGGCCATTAAGCAACAGTGTGAGCATTAATGATAGCTAAAGGCTCTCTAAATGGGAGTAAGAAGGATGAAACACATAGTACAGAGTACAGTGCAGCATCAAACTGGTAACAGCTGAAAGTCCAAATAAAACATAGCAATACTAAGATGTCATAAATCTATAGCCAGGCTCTCATGACAATTGATAGAATATAGAGGAGCAGGTGCAAAAGACCCCAAGCTTTGTAAGTATAGATGTGCCACTTATCCATGGTTGTACCCACCATTCCCATGTCCATCATCAACCAGTTCTTTACCTAGCAGTTTATCCCTGAAGGATGCCATGTCAGACAAGCATAGGGACACAATGAAAAGAAAGGAATGCTGCTCAGGAGGAGGTATGGATTGCAGAGAAAGAGAGCCATAGCAGTGTATGCACTAAAGAGAGCTGAGAGACACCAAATTGCTGGGCATTTGGCTGCAAATATGCTTTGTCAAATGCATATTGGAGACAGCCATTCACAGACAACCAGGCAGCAGAAATAGTCAGCTGGATCTGACAATGATGGTAGCACAAACGGCCGGACAAATGCCACCAAATTGTACTGATACACAAGATATGATGGGATCACTGGTATGAGTCAGGATTCCTTAGGTCCATTCCAAAGCCCCATCCTTGAAGACAATACTGCAACACAGAATCAGTCAAAAAACATGTGGACACAGGTGTGACATTCCCCAGTGTGCAATCTGAGCTGCTGGACTGCTGTGTCCCCTTACCTCTCCAGCCTGTGATGCCTTTTACACTGCTTTGCTGGTCACCAGCAACCCCTCCAGGCTCTGCTCACACACAGCCACTAGCATGTAAAATCACTTGCAGGTAGGTGCATGAATGCTAGCTATGCCCAGCCACCCATGAATTACATACAAGGCAACACCCATATGTCCCTCAGCCCCAGCCTTGCTCCCCAGAAATGTTCATCCAACACTGTTCAGAACTGTCCTGGACAATATAAACTCATAGATAATCCATCATTCCAACCATGGGTAATGACTATGCACCAAGCTTGTTGACCTCAGTAGAGATTCCCAAGCACTTCAATCAAAACACACCGGTTTAGATGAAACAATAAAACAAGTTTATTAACTAGAAAGATCGATTTTAAGTAATTATGAGTATAGAGGCATATAAGGAAGGATTAGTTACAAAAGAAATAAAAGGATAAATATGCAAGCTTATTCCTAAACTTTACCAAGGCTATTAGGCTTAAAAGCAAAAGGCTGGGCTCAGTATGAGCTGCAATACATTTCACAGGCTGCATCCCTTATCAGCCTGGGACCACTCTCCTCCCACCCTTTGTTCAGTGTTTTGATAGTCGCTGTTGTCATGAACAGACAGATGGAAGGAGGAGAGGGGTAGCTAGGGACATTTCCCCCTTCTTATACCCCAATCCGGTGTGCTAGAAAAATCCTTGCTGGGTCATGGGGGTAGGCAGTGCCTTTGCATATGTGAGCTCTAAACTGTCCTTCAGATGAATTGTAAATTTCTTGTTTGCAACTCCCCTCCCCTGCTGGAGAATTTCGGATTAAGCTGGCAATGGCTCTCTAGCACTCTGCTGATCTGCTAGGGTGTCTTTGTCTCTGAGAAATTGGTTTGTGGGCATTACCTAGAACTACAACAGGTTGTAGTAACAACCATGTAGCAAAATCTTATAATTTTACATGCAGTGTTGTTACACACATTTCAACAGGATAATAATATTCAACAGATTATGAGTTTTCAAATGATACTTCACAAGGCACATTTTGTACAAAATATAACATAACCCTGTAAAAGCGGTGAACATGGGGTACAGGGTGTCACACCCATTCATGGGAATCATCTTCTTCAGAGGATTGGCAGCATTGCGATGCTTTTCCAGTCACAAATTAGCCAGCCTGGGAATAGACAACTGCCAAGGTCCCTCTGCCAAAAACTTTGATCCCAGTGGTCATTTCTCTGCCCCTTCAGCCCCATCCCCCCACCCCCCAAGACACAGCACTGCGAACAAACATGGCAAACACACAATGAAATGGTATGTCTACGTAGCTGCTTGGAGACTGCTTTCCAGAATGTGTAGATAGACACATGCTTGCTCCACTCTGGCTAGTGTACTAAAGTTAGCAATATGGCGTTAGTGGCAGAGACTGAGGTGCAGGCTAGCCACCTGAGTACGTATCCTGGGGTTGGGCGGGTGTGAACTTGGGCGACTAGCCGAAGCCACCACACATGCCACACAGCCACACTGCTATTTTTAGCCTGCTAGCACAACCAGAGCTAATACATGTCCATCCATGCTGGAAAGTACGCTCCCAGATACTGTGTAGATGCATGCTAACAGATAGACACACAAGGCAGTGATCTCCTCCTTCAAACAGGCTGCAAAGGGTAACTACTCGTTCTGCATAGGCCCGCACAAAACAGCAAACAGTGAAGTGATTGCCAGTCAGAACACAATCCATGTATAAAGACACCAGGAAGACGTGATATTAAGACTTGCCCAGAAGCTGACTGCTGGGGTTGTGGCTGAAACCACAGTATCTCATCCCAACATAAAAGCACAATAGCAGCCAACACTACACTCCCACTCAATATTAACTTCAGGGAGGTTGCCAAACAAAAGCCAATTATCAGAGCCACATGCTGGCTGCACACAGTGAATTGAAAGGAGTGAGACACTTGGAAATGGTGCAGCATGGGTAAATGCGATCATCAACTCTGTGTAGTAAAATCTGGCTCAGTGATCTTGCTCAGTACACGTCTGATCACATGGTGGCATAACACAAAACTCTATCACAGCAAAAGCACACAGTGTTGTAATGCAACATTTGTGAAACCAACCTGTGTGTCTGCACAAGCATAATTTAATGTTAACAGTGTAGGAAAGTCCTTGATATAATGCTGTAAATGAAATGCTATTGAAACTCTATAATGCATCACGTTCAAACAGCATAACAACTAAAATCAGCGTTTGTTCCACTGAAATAAAGCAGGCTTGTTTTGAAATAATGTCCTAGTTTAGCTACTTAGTGTGCAGGTTAATAGGTGAAGGGGCAAGTGCATGCCACAGAGGCATGCAAGTGATTGAGCCCATAATTTACTTCACTTTATAAATGGGACATAATATAAGGTCATTGGGGGAAAGTCTGAAGACTAACCTTTAGAGGCAAACATTATAGTAGAATGCAGGGAGGTTTGGATGGAGGAGGAGAGAAAAAAAAATCTAAGGGAGATGGGAAGTGTTCGAAGATTAAATTGATGTGTGCATTAGAATTATATAATTATCTGTGCCTAACATGTCTCTATCAATATTTTCAATTAAGGCACTTTATTTGTTGTAATAAATAGAACATCTTTCTACTGTTAACTCTGAAAACTCCATGTCTTAAAACTGAATTTAAAGGCCTTTCATCAATATTATGGTGTCATACTCATTATAATTAAAGTTTTAAAGAATAATTATATCATAGCTTTGGATAAGGATGTAAATAGAGTAAAATGTTAACAGATAATTAGTGGAAATATATTATATATCTAGTAATTACTGGGAAAAATAACTCCTTAATACCAACTGGCTACCTTGATACCCATTATAAAATACTCCACTGTCTTCACATTTGTGACTGAGTCTTCCTGAACTTCTTCAGACTAGTTCTAAATTGTACAGATGAGCCCCAAACATAACCCTACATTCAAACACCTCTGAACATTGTCTGAGATGAAATTCCGGATCTGGATTTTAAACTTGGCTGGGATTTTCAAAGAGGATTAAGGGAGTTGGGCACTTAACTCCCATTGAATTTCAATAGGAGTTGGATGACTAAACTCCTTTAGGTTCCTTTGAAAATCCAACCCCCTGGCTCCTACTTCCATCTATGTCAATCTACAGTGGAGTGATCCAAAATCTCAAATCCAAACATCCTTGACCTTAGGCACGATCAGAATCCAGACCCATGTCTGTTAGCTCTGGGCCACTTAGATGGAGGGGCTGTAGATCAATCTAATCAGTGCTTTCTGGGTGGGAAGAGGGGTGTGGAATATTAAAGGCTACTGTACTATATATTTTATGTTGAATAAAGAGTCCTGCCTTGATACTTAGAAAGGAACTAAAGGAAAGGGTTCTATAAATTAACCTTATTGTGGCTACAGGTTTAATTGCTGATAATCGGTAGTTTCTACTGATCCAACTACCTCACTAATGGTTATTATTTTTTGTTACTTATTAAGGTGTTGAAGGTGCTTCACAGAGCAAATCACTTACATGGTCCCCTCCCCAAGGAGCTTACAGTCTAATATGAAAAATGAGAAAGTAAGTGAGAGCAACAAGCAGCAGCGTAGAGTGAAAATAATGATATGGTTACTGTGGCTGATTTTGCGCATATCCTGATGTTCTATTGTTTTCTTTTTTAGTAAAACGAGGGCATTTCAGATGGAGGAGAAAGGCTGTGGGTACAGGCGTAGAGAGAATGGAGGAGGAAGGGAAGAAGGGACACTAGGGATAGTTTGGGGGATACACCAAAGGCCTAGATTAGGAATGATGTCAGCAGCCTCAAAGAGTTGAAGGAAGAGTACAGATGAGATGATTTGTGAGAGCAGAGAGTGAGAGAGAAGGAGGAAAAAATAGGAAAAGAAATCATGAGTGGTGTGGAGAAAGTAAATAAGGAAGTGTTATTTACTCCTTCTCACAACACAAGAACTAGGGGTCACCAAATGAAATTAATAGGTAGCAGGCTTAAAACAAACAAAAGGAAGTTTTTTTTTCCCCACACACAATGTACAGTCAACCTGTGGAACACTTTGCCAGAGGATGTTGTGATGGCCAAGACTATAACAGTGTTAAAAAAAAACAACTAGATAAATTCATGGAGGATAGGTCCATCAATGGCTATTAGCCAGGATGGGCCAAGGTGGTGTCCCTAACCTGTTTGCCAGAAGCTGGGAATGGGCGACACAGGATGGATCACTTGATGATTACCTGTTCTGTTCATTCTCTCTGGGTCACCTGGCATTGGTCACTGTCAGATACTGGGCTAGATGGACCTTTGGTCTGACCCAGTATGTCTGCTCTTATATTCTTATGTTCTTAAGAGGTCATTGGCCAGATCCCTGGGTCTCACTGAGTTGAGATCAGTGCAGATCCCAAAGGGTGGCTTGAGGAATGTCCTTTGAGTCACCTTTCCACTCTCTCAAAACTGGAGGATGGACCCTGGGGTTTGATGGCTGTTTTAAGTTACATCAGTAGGAATTATCCCTTGAAGGACAGTTATGCAAGCTGGGGATCACTGGAGAGCATATCTTTCTAACAAAAACTCATCCAACTCCTGGCCCACTCTCTGCATGCCTGCCATGCTGTGAGGGGATGGGAGGTGATGTAAGTGAATTGGCTAGAGCTGCCAACAGTAGCTTTCCATCACCTGTGTATTCCACTATGTGAGGCAGCATGTCTCTTATGGCAGATTTCCAACTGCTTTGTTCTGCATAAATATCAGAGGGCTGGAAATTTGGATCTATGAAAACAGAAATAGATGATGGATGAGAGGAAATAAGAATAAGGGAAAACTGAGGAAACAATGGAGGATGAGAAAGAGGCAAGGGGGAAAAGAGGTAAAAACATGGTGGTAAGGAAAAGTACTGTTGGAGGGGGAAAGCTGCAGATGTTACTGGGCTGCTGAAATTATAGAGATTGCAGAAGCAGGTTAGTATGGCATGGCAGCCGGATTCATCCCATAGCAGCTTTATTTAAATCTAGCTCCTTTTGACCTGGAGTCAGGTAGAGTGGAGACTTCAGGGGATATCTGCCCTGGAAGCTGCTGGCTGAGTGTCCATGGGCCACCAGTTGAACATTACCTCTCTAGTTGTTTTATAATCCTGCCCCTATTTTCCTGGAGCCTGGTATGAGGGCACTCCAGGGGAAGGCTCTGTTGCCGCGGTCCCCAACCTTTTCGTCTGGCCGGCACCAGATGAAGGACTGTGGCGGCGGTCGAGCATCCGCCGAAATGCCGCCGAATTTCGGCGGCATTTCGGTGGCGATGCCTCTCGATGACGCCGCTTGCCGCCGACAAGCGGCGTCATCGAGAGGCATTGCTGCTGAAATACCGCCAAATTTTGGTGGCATTTCGGCAGATGCTCGACTGCTGGCCAGGACGCAGGTGCATTTAGATGCCCCTATGGGCGTCATGGCGCCCGCGGGCACCGCGTTGGGGACCGCTGCTCTGTTGGCACCTGCAGGCTCAAGGTGTGAAGAACCAAGCCCTGGAAATGATCAGTCTTTGGAGAGAGTGTCATGATTATTACCTTTCTCCTGTCCTTGGCTTCTTCTCCACAATACACAAAGAGACGGAACATTTCAAAACAAATGGGAAATCTGGCTTATTTTCACCCATCCTCAGATGATTTAAATGATTAAAAAATGCTCTGGGGATTAGACATTTAGTTTTCACTATCTCAGTATGTTACTCTCCCTACCTCTGATCTTTTCTGTTGATACAGTCAATTACATGTTGATTGTAGGCATGTAAGGCAATGAGGCTAGGGACAAAAATAGCAATACTTAGCAGTCATGCATTTCTTTACATTTTCAACAGAGGAGGGCAAAAGATACAGTCCAACCATTCCTAACTGGTGATTTGGTAAATACAGCATTGCAATACAGTAGTGTGTAACTCCATCCATTGTAAGATTGTCTATAAAAAAGCAATGGCTGCATTACAATCTGCCTGGTACTATAATCCAATTAAGATTCTGATCACCTTCCTACCAAAAATACATTTGTTTAATTCAGTTTAAAAACAATAATTATATATATTATTATAGCATCTCGGGGTACGTCTAAACAGCCCACGGAAGCAAGCCTCCCAGCCAGGGCAAATGGACTTGGGTTAGCGGGGTTTGCATGAGCACTCTAGAAATAGCTATGTAGACAGTGTTTTAAAGTGGCAGGTCAGGAGCCTGAGCCACAACTTCAAAGTGCTGCCTACACATCTAGTTACAGAGCGCTAGCGTGAGCCCTGCTAACCCAAATCAGTTGACCTGGGCTGGGAGGCTCGCTGCCTCAGGCTATTTACACTTACATTCTTTGAGCTCTACTCATGGACTGGGACTGCATAGTATCTTGGTAAAAATTATACAATAGTCATTTGTCTTTCTGGATGGTACTGTAGCACAGCACTCCCAGGACACAAAGATGAAAATGTAATGTTTGAATTCAATGGTGTTGCTAGATGGTAGGTGCCCAAGAAAGTTAAGGATAGGTTTAAATTCAATATAAATGTGTGAAATCTTCACTAGAACAGGTAGACTTCCTGGGATGGATTTTCAAAGATATTTGGGCACCTAAAGATGAAGAGAGGTGCCTACTGGGATTCTGAAAAAATAGCTAAGCAGGCTAGGTGCCTAACTCCCATTCATTCCAAGAACACTTCAGTGGGAGTTAGGAAGAATGTTAAGAGACCAGGCCATGGACAGTCTAGTCTACAGGTTAAAGCAAGAGTTCATCCTACCAGTTAGAACTGGGTCCAGCATGGGCAGAGTCCAGGAACAAGCCGAAGGTCAGTACAGGAGGCAAAGGGGAAGTGGGGCTGGAGCAGAGCAGGAGCAGGGACTTGGAAGCAGGCTGGAGCAGGGACTGGAACTAGGGCTGGTACAAGCAAGAGCAGGGACTGGAACAAGGGCAAGCACAGCTGCAGGCAGGGGCGGCTCTAGGGTTTGCGCCGCCCCAGGTAGGGGGGCACACCGCGGGGGGCACTCTGGCGGTCGCCGGTCCCGCGGCTCCGGTGGACCTCCTGCAGATGTGCCTGCAGAGGGTCCGCTGGTCCCGCGGCTCTGGTGGACCTCCTGCAGACGTGCCTGCGGAGGGTCCGCTGGTCCCGCGGCTCCGGTGGATCTCCCGCAGGCACGTCTGCGGGAGGTCCACCGGAGCCGCCTGCCGCCCTCCCGCGGGACGCCGCCCCAAGCGCGCGCTTGGCGCGCTGGGGTCTGGAGCCGGCCCTGGCTGCAGGCATGGTACACGTTGCCCTTCCTGACCAGTCCTGGGGTACAGTCAATCAGGTAGCCTGCCACAGGCCGGCTGTGCTTCTTGGGTTTCCAGGAGACTGATTCTGCTGTGGGGCCCAATCCCTGACATCATGACATTTTTGAAAACCCCACTAGGCACTTATCTGCATCTTTAGATGCCAAATAACTTTGAAAATCTGACCCATTGTGCCTTGGCTTCCACCTTTGTAAAATATGATTAGTAATGTTCAGTCACTTTTGCAAAGGTCTCTTGAGCTCTACAAATCAAAAATGCCATGTAAGGGCTAAGTATTATATTGTTAACCAAGCTGAGGCTCCCTCTTTGCGTTATTACCACATTTCACTAATGTAAAAACAATTATCTCAAAATCAAAATCCTTTTCTTTTAAGCACTCTGCTTGGCACTAGCTTTGTCCTGTCATGGTACTGTAAAATATTTACCTACTCTTGTCTGCATTCTCCATTTTGTCCTCTGGGTTTAGACACTGTATGAAAAATAACATTTACATATATATTTAAACTTTCTGTGCTCGGATTTTCTAATTTTCACACAAACTGTTGGGCCCAGTTCTGTGATCAAGCACCTCCATCTCCCTCCCAAAGAAGCCACTGAAGATTTTATGTACACCTCCCAGACTACAACTGGAACAAGGTGTTTTTTATTTTTTTTCATAACCACTTTTGAGGGGCACAGGAAAACATATCCCTATTAGTGGGTAAAGTTGTTGTAAACTACATAGTATTAATGTCAAGTTTAAAAGTTATTTATAAAGGCAATTAAACTAAAATATTAAATGCTTCCTTTGATGATGAAAACAATGGTAATGGAAATATTATTTTTGCATTTACTGATTAGTAAATTAAACATGGATAAATCAATGGACACAGTTTGATTTATACACACAACATAAAATTAGTGTTTCATGCCAGAAACAGTAGTCATGTATCTCAATTAGAGAGGAGGCTGATAAAGTCTGGTTCCAGTGATAGATCCAGATCTGAATGCTTCGAAATGTTGATACAATTATCTGTACTTTTCTGGTTTGGGCCCAAATCTAGTATCTATTAGCTTACTTTTCTATCATAATACTTTAACTGCAGTCTGTCCTTCTACCTTAAGGTGAAAACATGTTCATGCTGAAATATTTCAAAGAATAATAGCTCATGCTCCAGTGGCAGTAAATATATGAGTGAACTTGTTGGTGTATATGTTCATGAATTCCAAAAATATCCCATATTATACAGCTGCCTGCCCTCAAGAATAAGTAGAAGAATCCTAATGATGGTGTGTGGACTAGCATCAATATTTTGGAAATGTTCCAAGCAGAGGGGACTTATCATTTTTGAGTGGGTCTCCAAAAGAATTTTTCACATCCCCATTATTTAGGACCAGATTCTGACCTCAATTACACTGTTATAAATCCAGAGTAACTAGTGACTTTCATGGAGATACTTTGATTTATGCTAGTGTAACTGACATCAGAATTTTGATGTTAATGAACTTCTGTCAACTATGTCCACACGCTATGCAGAAAAGCAACCTTAGTACTTTGGCTAGGATTATCAGAATATATTATTCCATACTAATATAGTGGTTTTCCTCCATAGATTTCCAAGTGATTCCATTTTACAAAGGAGGTTCACTGCCATTATTCTTAATTTTTTACAGAGAGGAAAGCAAAGCATGGAGACTGTAAGTAACTTGCTCAAGCCTACAGAGTAAATCAGTCATAGAACTTGGAATAGAATCCTTTGTCTTGATTCCAAGTGGACCAGGTATCTCCTAATATGATACAAAGGAATCTCTGAGCTGCCATCGGCCTCTTCTGCAAAGTAGAACCTAGGTGCTTCATGTTGCTGTCCATGTAGGGCTGACAAGAGATCCCATCAGCCATAAATTTGCATTGTGGAAATTTTTAGATTAGGTTCTTTTTTGTCTTTCCCCCTGGCTCCCACCTACAGTCTATTCTATTGTCTTTCTCCAGTCCTCCCCATTTCTGTCTAATCTACCTATCTAAATTATCCATCAGTCTGGGAAATGATAATACCTAGCACTTTATAAACATCAATTAATCAGCAGATCACATTCCTGAAGTAGACATAAGTATCATTTGGCAGGTCTACACTTCAAACACTGCATTGGTGCAGCTGCATTGATTCAGCTGCTCTGCTGTAGCGCTTAAGCAAAGAAGTTCCTATGCTGATGGGAGAGCTTCTCTTGTCAGAGTAGTTAATTAACCTTACTGAGAAGCGGTAGCTATGTCGACGGGAAAAGGTCTCCTTCTGATATAGTGCTGTGTGGTGTGTGGGGGTGTATATTGGTGTAACTATGTTGCTCAGGGGTGTGGATTTTTAGTTATACCAATATAGGTCTGTAGTGTAGACCTGGCCATTATCTACTTTTCACAGTGGAAAAAAGAAGCAGGAAAGTGAAGTGAATTGACCAAGGTCACAGAGAGAGTGTCAGTATCAGAAGTAGTTGCTTTCTGTCCATCCTCTTCTAAATCATGTTGCTTCTTACTCTGGTGAACTGTTCTGCCCTTACTTATTGCCAGAGCTGCATCATTTGCTCAGTTGGATAGGGAGTTCAGTTATTGGCTAACACTTCAAGGTGCAAATGGGTCTCAACCAAAAATCAAGAGCCTTTTGGATGTAGATTTCATGGTTCCCAAAGGTCAATCCTACATGTAGATTTCATGGTTCCCAAAGGTCAATCCTACCCCCATAAGCAGGTAATAACTATCTTGTGACATCAATGGGAAAAAACACTGTGACAAAATGTTAACCCTAGGCATTGTTTACATTTTAAAAATAGATATGAAATGATAAAAAATACATGTAAAAAAGCCCTTAATTTAATTAGCTGTCTTTTTAGGGGTCACAGCGTAGTAAATACAAAAAAGATTACAGCATTTTTATCAGTGTAATTAATCTTAATTTCATTATTTTTCATTTCATTTAATCAGACAGTAGAAGATGCATATTTTTATGATGGCCTGCACTGATCCTCCCTTTTATGCTTACTAGTTAGGCCATTCAAGGATTTAGGGACTTGATTGTTTCTGCAGATAAGGTATTAGAACACCCAAGCAACAGTAATTGTGAATGCACATAGCTGTGGGTACAGAATTATTATTGTTGTTAATAATCATATTTATTATGGCAGGGCCTATGGATTGACCTAGAAGAGGGTGCCATTGTGCTAGGCACAGCAAGACACTGGGTCGCAGACAGTCCCTGCCCTGAAGAGCTTACCATGTAAATTGACAAGACAGACACAGTGTGTGGAAAACTGATCTAATACACAAGCGCAGTGAACAATGGGAGCAAATGTTTCACGTGTTTTTGTTTTGGGAGGGTTAATTAGGAAGGGATAAGCTAAACTGAAAGAAAGGTGAAGAAAAGAGGGGGCACTGAAGGGAATGGAGTGAGGGGAAAAGCACAGGGGAGAAGAGGAAAGAGGGGGCAAGTGTTGAGTAAAGCTCTGATGAAGAGACAGTGAGGGAGGGAAAGGGAGGCTGATTGGCTGTTTGCTCCATCATCTCAGGGCAGAGAAACTCTAGTCAAAATGGTTGAAAATCCCCCTGAGTGTCTGAAAATCCTCTGAATGGCTGCTTCTGCAGCTGCTTCTACTGGCTAGAGTCATTGGCCGTTTCATCTTCTGCAGTTTTTCCTCAAGGCCATATGCAGACCCTTTATGAATTGTTATATTTTTGTCAGATTAATATTTCATATATGCACCAATGAGTTTGGAACTATATAAATACATTAATTGAGAAATGGACCTCTTCATAAGCAGCTTACAAAAAATGTGTCATTTTACCACTCTTATGCAGAATCAGATGACTCTGGGCCATAGATTTAAGTTTCGTTGCATACCCAGATTAACTCTCTAATTCGCGCACACATGACTAGTCTTCTCCACGCTCCTCTTATATCTCCTACCCTCCAAGTTCCTTGATCAAATAAAACTATGACTTTATCTCCTTTTGTGTGGGAGGAGCAACCTACAACACAGTTCCATCTCCTTTATTTCTCTTCTTGATTATGACCTTCCATTGTTTCTATTCTCTGAAGTCCTGGAATTATCCTTGATCTTGTATCTGCAGGTATGTCTTTCACCATCACCACAATATTGCCTATCTATTCTACTGTCTTGAGTACACACCTACTGAGATCTCCCTCAATACCTTAATTTTCCCTCATTTTCACTATTGCCTCTCATCTCATTCACTCTTTGCCATCACCATAATGGCTGTCAGAGACTCCTTTGATGTGCCAGTTCTTAACTGTCACAGAATTTCCGACCCAGTAAAGTTTTAAATTGACTCGATGTTCCTTACTAATCAATTCCCTTTAAATGGATCAAAATAGTTCACATGAGATATACCAAATATCATAGACTCAGAAATAATATTGTTTGTTATAACTCTTATACAGTTTTATAATTGCCAATACTGAAATGGAAAACATTATTATTTGTTTTACAGTAGCATTCAACGCTCCCAATTAGATCAGGGTCCTGCTATGTTGAGTGCCATACAAACATTGATTCTCCATGCACACATAGGGATCCAGATTCTCAACTGGTGTAAATTGGGATAGCTCCACTGAAATAAATGGAGCTACATCAATTTACCTCAACTGAAAACCTGGGCCCTGATATATTAAGTATTGCATAAATGTATCCAACAGAGACGCTCCGATATTTTCTATGGTAGAGGTGGCACATAAAATTTATGGTCCGCAGGTCCAATATGTATAAAAACAATGGATGAGGGGGCAGTTTTACTTACTTAGAATTGTAGTTAATACATACTTGAGAGACTCCAGCAAACACACATTATGAGTAAGCCTAGGTAAGGCTGATATTGCACTATCCTTCACTCATTAGTATGTGATTACAGGTTTGATTGCCTTTATTAAGTTATCCAAGGTATTAATCTGGAGAGTTATTGAAGATTCATCTTTAAAGCATACATTGTCACAAATTAGCTTTCTACACATTTTTTTTGAAGAAATTTAAAGCTTTTTATAAACACAGAGGACATTGCTTTAGTACTACTGGCAGAAAGCATAGACTGAGGCTTTCCACACACACCATAATAAGTGAAATGCTTGACAGGATACCATATGTGTTGGCAACTCCTCCTGATCGAATTTTAAAGGGCAAGCTAAAGCCAATATTCAGAATGTTATTGCTTAGAGAGAGGTCCATTAAACCAATTAAGGAAGTCTATGCCATCCTCTTCCCTCAGAGTAAACTCACTTCAGAAAAATTCCCTACTTTGTCTTGAAAATGAGAGTGAATAAAACCTTCTTTTAAAAAATGTGAGGCTGGGTGATGGGAAATGGTGTATGGGGAAAATAGTACAAACAGCTTTGCCAAAGCAACAACATACGAGAATCCATCTCTAGCAAGGCAGATAGTTTCCATTAGTTGTTTTAGAAACTTTGTTGTTTTAGAAACTATTACTTACACAGCCCCCATTGCCGTGGTATATGAACACTTCATTAACTTGAACATATTTATCTCCACAACACCATGGTGAGGTAGGGGGATGTACAGTTATCCTTGTTTTACAGATGGGAAAATGAGGCACAGAGAGACTAAGGGTAAAATATTCAAAAGTGCCTAAGACCCAGATCCTTAAAGATTGCTTCACTCAGCATTGCAATGCCTAACACAGGGGTCGGCAACCTCTGGCACGCGGCTCACCAGGGTAAGCACCCTGGTGGGCTGGGCCAGTTTGTTTACCTGCCTCATCATCAGGTTCGGCCGATCGCGGCTCTCACTGGCCGTGGTTTGCCATCCCAGGCCAGTGGGAGCCACGATCGGCGAAACCTGCCAACGCGGCAGGTAAACAAACTGGCCCGGCCCGCCAGGGTGATTACCCTGGCAAGCCACGTGCCAAAGGTTGCTGACCCCTGGCCTAATACCTCAGGTGCCCTGCCACCCAGTGGAATTTTCAGCCCCAGTTTTGGTGCCCAGGCTCCCCATACAATGCATTGGGAGAGTTAGATGTCTAAGAAATAGGTCCCCAGAAATGAGAAAGTTGAGCAGGGAACTACCTAAGCAAACCAGGAGTGAAATGCCAGGGAGAGAAGAAGAACTTAAGTGCTGTGTGCATCTGGCTGACTGCCTCCCTCCACTCGGGATCCTAACTGTGAACCCTTTCCTGGAGATAGGCACCTACGACAGTTCAGCTGCTTAGGTTGCCAGTATACTAGTATGATCACACACAGGATTTAGGGGACATATTGAACTCTTCCACCAATGGAACTGATATCTACACAGTCATATATCAGAAACAAATTTGATCCTGGGTGTCTTGACAAACTGATCATCATTTTCATCAGGGTAACATTGAACAGATTGAGACTATGTTAATATTTGATCAGAAACTGGTTCATTTTATCTGCAATTTCCCTTACTTTGAACCTTTTTTTTAAAAAACTTGCTTTGTTACAATGTTTTTAGCAACAAACCTGAATGCAAAAGGCTTTTTTGAAAGATATGAAGTTATTTGCTCTATCAAAGTACCTTGCAATGATGGGATAGTTGAGGGAGAAATTAGACTACATTAATTTATGATATACCACAATTAGTTCATCTTTCAATTGTTCCTCAACAGAAGTTGTGTGTTCTTGAGAGACTATGAGTCATACTTACCAGTGTGCTCTGGCTGCTTTGCAACACTCTAGTGATGCATACTGACCACAAACCTTGGTTATGCCTTCGCACAGGGCCGGCTCCAGGCACCAGAATTCCAAGCAGGTGCTTGGGGTGGCAATCTGCACTGGGCAGCAGTCCGTGTGTTTTTGCCCCCAAGCAGCGCGCTCAATTGCCACCGCGGAGGGTGGGGGCAGTCCGTGTGCTGTTAGGGTAGCATGCGCGTTTCCGCGGCGGCAATTCGGTGGCAGCTTCTATGTTCAGCTGTCCGCGGTGGCGCAGCTTCTGTCTTCCAGCTGAGCATCCCATATGTCTCATGGCTATTCCAATCTTTTTAACAAAACGCCAGAAATGGCACAAAAGTAATTTTCAGTGGTTTGACTTTCTACCCGTCACTATTAATTAAAAGTTATTTCCAAAAACTTTAGAGGCAGTTTGAGACATTGTCATTGGTGTATCTACCAACCTTTCCATATGCCACTGAGGTTGTTTTTGTAAAGTTTGTGACTTCAGGATGATCAGTTTAAAAAAAAAAACAACACAACAACTTTCAGTGGCATTTTAGTTAATTTCTCTATTAGGGAAATTACTTTTTTTCCAGTCCCTAGTGATGGGTTGACATTCACATAAGATGTGACTAACTGTGCCAGGAGAATGATTAAAAGAACACTTCATAATGGTTGCTTTATATAATTTTGATGGTGTTTAATTAGTCCAAAGTAAAACAATAAAATGAGATCGGGATATTTGAGATGATATAGATATATATAGAGAGAGCAAAAAAATCTATATCTATGTTGTTTGTGAAAATAAATCTTTTTATTGCTTTAAGTCTGAAAGTTTCCAGTTGCTCCAGAATGGTTATAGCTTCTAAGCCATTTTCCCCAAAATGTTTTTCCTTTCAATACTTGTGCTATGTACTGTTTACAAATCACCACCAAATAGCACTTTCATCCAATGGTCAACATATCTGCAACTAAATGGGTGCATGGTAATAACGGGCTATGTTTGTCAATTACAATAACACTGAAGAGCTGAAAGAGGCAAAGTATCATATTGTAAGACCAGCTTTACAGACCCCTGTTTGTTATGCGTTAATTGTAAAATTCTAACTGTAACAGATGAATAAATACCACCTTTTTTGTTGTCAGTTAGAAACAATCAGGAATCAAAACGACTACATGCCAAATCTGGGATTGAATGTTCAGACCCAACAAATTATTTAAAAAATGCCACCCAAACACGCAGCTAAGATCAGAACATTTAGTACAATAACTGAATTCATTTGCAGCAGGTGCATAAGAGAAACAGGCACTCTGGTAAATATTCACAAGCAAAAAACACCCCCAGACCACCAATTCTTCAATGCCACATAATCCTTCATCACTCACTCTCTCTAACCTGTCTTACACCGCCTACCCTACTATAGCTTTGATCACTTGTTTTATTCTGCAATGGTAAATTGCTGTTGGATGTATAAAGTGGTGGTGTGTATTGTTTATTAAATGTTATAGAGAAAGGAATATAGTCAAGGGTAAAACTAAGTTATGTCAAAGTTCTATTCTATGTGTTATTACATGATTGTTGGTGGGGTGAAAGAATGTTTTGATGACTTGAAATAGGATTTATCTGACATCAGTAATGATTATAAGAAAGATTATATGACAAGGGAGAACTAACTGATTTTCATAATTATTCATTCCCAGATTTAACAGAGTTTACAAAGTTGGAGTGTGATTCTTGAAAGTGTAATTTTTTTCTAAAGAACAACAAACTTGTTTTTGGTGGGGTGCTAGATGGACTCCAATGAAATAAAAGGAAATCGCTTTCAAATGTAACAGTTTTTAACAGCTTTGTTTGGTTGTTTGTGAACTTCCCTGATTTTGTTTTTTATAATGAATACCAAAATTTAAATCAAGCTGGTATAAAGAATGCAGGGATGTGTCCTGCTCCAGTAGATCTTATGACACCCACCAAAACAGGGGTCTCCCATGCCAAATTTAGTAAGTGCATAGGATATACATTTTCATAGAATCATAGAACTGGAAGGGACTTCAAGAGGTCATCTAATCCAGTCCCCTGCACTCAAGGCAAGACTAAGTATTATCTAGACCATCCCTACAGGTGTTTGTCCAACCTGCTCTTAAAAATTCCCAATGATGGAGATTCCACAACCTTCCTAGGCAATTTATTCCAGTGCTTAACCACTCAGACAGTTAGGAAATTTGTCCTAATGTCCAACCTAGACCACCCTTGCTGCAATTTAAGCCCATTGCTTCTTGTCCTGAGAGGTTAGGAAGAACAATTTTTCTCCCTCCTCCTTGTAACAACCTTTTGTGTACTTGAAAACTGTACCCTCAGTCTTCTCTTCTCCAGACTAAACAAACCCTTTTTTTTCCAATCTTCCCTCATAAGTCATGTTTTCTAGTCTTTTAATCGTTTTTGTTGCTCTTCTCTGGACTTACTCAATTTTTTCCACATCTTTCCTGAAATGTGGTGCCCAGAACTGGACACAGTACTCCAGTTGAGGCCTAATCAGTGCCAAGTAGAGTGGAAGAATTACTTCTCATGTCTTGCTTACAATACTCCGCTAATACATCCCAGAATGATGTTTGCTTTTTTTGCAATAGTGTTACACTGTTGACTCATATTTAGCTTGTGATCCACCAAGGCCCCCAGATCCCTTTCCGCAGTATTCCTACATAGGCAATCATTTCCCATTTTGTATGTGTGCAACTGATTGTTCCTTCCTAAGTGGAGTACTTTGCATTTGTCCTTATTGAATTTCATCCTATTTACTTCAGACCTTTTCTCCAGTTTTGTGTGTATGTGGGTGTGCGTGTGTGTGTGTGAAAGAGAGAGGAATTACACTTGGGTGAGATATGAAGGGTAATGGATGGTGGAAAGGGATGAATAGGGAGAAAAGAGGCTTTTAACCATGTTGAAAATGTTGAGTTTTTAGTTTTTAACTAAACAGATAAAAAACTATTTCAGGATTGCCAACACTGGCAGTTTTATTGTGTGATATTTTTATTGTGTGTTTTTGGTTTGTTTTTTTATCTTAAAGCCTCAGCTGTTACATTATACCAAACAATTATTATTATTATTTTTTAAATCTCATTATTTAGGCCTCATTCCGAGAACAGGAACAATGGCTCCATGCCCTCTCTCCAGACTCCACCCAGATGATATGCCTCTTCAGGCCATATTCCTCTCGTTCCCTGCCTTCATGCCCCCCTTGCTGACTTCGTTTTTTCTTGTTTATCTGCAATTTTGTACCCCCTTTCCATGCAGAGCGGAAGTAAAGCCTGGAGTCAGCAATTCGTCAAATACATAAAAATATCTATGTTATTTATATTTTAAATCTGGCATTTACGGAAGATCCAGGACAGTGAGGAATTCCAAAATGATATTGAAATGATATGCAGATTCTAGGTATACTTCACCCTGCTTCAGTGCAGGCGTGCTGGACTAGGTGGCATCTTGATGTCGCTTCCAGCCTTGACTCCCTATGATTTCAGGTAAATGGGCAATTCTCAAACCATATCAAAGAGAGAGTGAGGGAATGATTTGGAGGAGATGGCTGTGACTCCAGGTAAGGGACCTGTGAGGGAGGAATTCCTGTCAGTGTAGATAATTTATACAGTGTTGTTTTAGCCATATTGGTCCCAGGATATTAGAGAGACAGGGTGGGTGAGGTAATCTGGTTTATTGAGCCAACTTCTGTTGATTAAAGAGACAAGCTTTTAAGCTTAAATGGTGAAAGAAACAAGTTTTTGAATTTCTGTGTAAGCTCAAAAGCTTGTCTATTTCACCAACAGATGTTGGTCCAATAAAAGATTTTGCCTCACCCATTTTCTCTGTGTAAATAATGTAAGAGTTGAATAGGTTGGGTTCATCCTTCATCAAAACATTATGAACCCTGAGTTGAAATATCATCCATATCCTTTTCTGTCAATCCTTACTATTTTATATGAAAACAAAGTAAAACAAAACCAAACACATATGCACCCACCCTTCTGTCATTACACCACAAATTGCCTCACACCCACATAGAAATACATCAGCATTCAATATTAGTGCCAACACACAAATGGGAAAAGCAGATACTTGAGGTGGATAGTACACAAAAGGAGAGCAGTGGGACAAAATAACATATAGTTTATTAATTGAGCAGGAGACATGTAGGCAGCAAAGCAGGAAGAGCAGAAGAATGATTGCTTGGCCTGAAGCTCTTCGGTGATCAGAATATATTTCAGCATGCTGTATCTGAATGAGCCAGAAGTACTGCCTGTCTAATGTGAGAGCATTTGAAAGAATCAAGTTTATAATATTTGTATTAATTTCCATTAGAATTAGAAAATGGAATGACTTACTTGGTATAGGCAACAAAGTAAAACAGACACATGCAATAGCTGCTGTTCTAGAAAGAAAAAAAAAAGGGATGTTCGTCACATTGTGCAGGCGTGATTCACAATATTCTCTGTGCTGCTGACCTCCAGCTGTACCTCCATGATGTGAACAGACTGCATAGAGGAAGTGGGGAATGGGTGGGGAATGTTCTGAACTTGTCTTATATCACAGAGGTGGTTTTATGCTGAGCTCAGATGGGCTGGTGTGAAGGTGCCCATTTGGGACAAGCCATGAGTGGGTGCTACTGAATCCATGTTTAAACAAATCTGTCAGCCAGGAATGGTTGCCCAAAGGATATTAAGGAGGCTAGGCTGTTGTTCCAGAGACTAGAATACAACTTGTGGTGGGGCTATGGGGGGGAGCATGAGCTCCCTTGAGTCCCCTCCAGACCCTGTTTCCAATCACTTATAATGTCATCCCCCCCCCCAAGTTTGTAGCATATGAGGGGTTCTCTGAGTAAAACAGACAAAAAGAAAGGTCCTCTCCCCCTAAGAAAGGCAAAGGTGGCCTGTCTCTGAGGCAATCTTTCTGGATTCAGCTCTTTGTGCTTGGTCTATCAGAGGGTCCATTGTCTTTTAGTGGGGTCTAGGTCCAGCACCTCCTCTCAGGATATACTGCTTTACAGCTGGTCCATGCAGCTTTGGAAGTGGTGAAGCCTGTGACTGTTTCCCTCTTGGCTGATCTGTCTGTGTTGTCAGCAGCCTAAAGGTAATAATTGGAGATATACCAATCTCCTAGAACTGGAAGGGACCTTGAAAGGTCATTGAGTCCAGCCCCCTGCCTTCACTAGCAGGACCAATTTTTTTGCCCCAGACCCCTAAGTGGCCTCCTCAAGAATTGAACTCACAACCCTAGGTTTAGCAGGCCAATGCTCAAACCACTGAGCTATCCCTCCCCCCTGTGATATGGAGCCTCTGATATGGAGCACCTGCTATTCACCACCCTTTCATGTGTCAGGTTTTTCCTTTTTAAGCTCCTCTCTCTCCAAGCAGAACATGCCGTTGTTAGAGCTGAGCAGACCCAGAAGAGCTCATTAGTCTCTTCTCCACCAGAGTGAGGGTGTGGCCCTTCACATACACCATCCCTTAAACTGGAAAGACTGTTCTGCGGAGGCTTGTATTCATCTCCGAACTCCCCTGAAAAGAAATCAGTGTCCTTTCCCACCCAATGTTGTACTGTAAAACAATAGGGTTGTAGTACAAGGTAACAACTCATTATATGTGGGTTTGTCTCTTTCATGGTATGGATTCAGCTTAGGGGAGCATGATATGTGACCAGGGAGAAGGGGCTACCCTGAGGTAATCTACAGCGCATTTAATCACTAATGCCTCTTTTACAATAATTGATTTTTCTCTAGGAAACAGCTTCATACACAGATATAGGATTGGGTCTTCTCCTCCTCCAAAGTTGTGTGAGAGTACGGCGCCAAGTTAGACATCTGAGGTGTCTGTGTGCAGTATGAACTCCCTGGAAAAAGTGGGGCTGAAGAGCCTGGGTGCCTGGCACAGTTGTTTTCAGCTCACTAAAAGCGTCCTTGCATTTCTCATCCCACTGGATCCTCTTAGTTTTTGCCTTTTATGAGGTCCATATTGGGGGCAATAGTGGTTAAACCAAGGACAAATGTCCAGTAATATCCTGCCAGGGTGAGAAAATGCCTCAGTTGCTTCTTTCTCTGGTGATTAGGGCATGCTATTAGGGCCTGTACCTTGTTAACTGCTGGTTTCATAAGGCTGCCTCCTACACAGTACCCCAAATAGGTTGCTTCATCAATGGCTAACCTACATTTTTCAGGGTTGGCCATAGGTTCTGCATCCTAGAGGGCTTTTAACACTGCCTTTAAGTGATGTAGGTGGTCTTCCTAGGTGGGACTATAGATGATGATGTCATCTGTGTAGTCTACAGCATATTTATGGTGGGGGCTGAGGATCCTATTCATAAGGTTAGGGGTTTGTTGCAGGAGTGGGTGGGTGAGATTCTGCAGCCTGTGTTGTGCAGGAAGTCAGACTAGAGGATCATATTTGTCTCTTCTGACCTTAAAGTCTATGACTCTATAAGACATTGGAAAGTTGCAGCAGCTCAGTGGAGGCTAAAAGGCATAGTGTTGAATTGGAAGTGATCGAAGTAGGAGGGGGGGGGGTTTCTTGCAAGAAAGGGAATAAAGGAGTCTGCCAAATAACCTTCTGTTCAGTTGATAGTGCTCAGATACTTCACCAGTCACAGACACTCTAGTAACTTGTCTACCCTTGACATTGAGTAGGAATCAAATTTTGAGATGGAATTAACTCTCACAAGGTCAATGCAAAATCGAATCAAACTGTCCAGTTTGGGAACGATAACTATAGGGCTTCTCCATTCACTTTTGGATTCCACAATTGCCACCATCTCCAGCATCGCTCACACTTTCTCTTGGACTGTATACCACATCCCTTGTGGCAGTGATCTAGGGTTTTCGCTGACTAGTTGGCCTAGGGTGGTCTCTAGGATGTTAGACCAACTGAGTTCTCCCCAGGTGGGTGGAGAATACAGTCACAAAGTCCTCAATCAATTGGAGAAGCTGCTTCCTTTGCATAGGAGAGAGCCCCTTGTCCCACAATATTGTTGTCAGCTCTTGGCCACTGGGTACTTGGTGGCCTAATTTAGGTTCCATCAAAGAGGGAGTTATCAGCAGGGCCTCCCACATCTTCCACAATATGAAAAGTTTCATATGATGTATCTTAGTTTCTTTTCTCCTCCCAGGTAGTCTTATCTCATAGTCCACTTGTCCTACTGACCTGACCACTTCAGATGTAACAGAAAGACACAGTCACCCAGGTGGAAAGTCGGTAGTCATGCCCCTCTATTATCATTTCATTCCTGTGCGTGTTGGATCCTTCTCAAATTATCCCTAGTGAAAAACCCTATGTTCCCTGAGTTATTCCCTTAGGTGTAATACATATTGGGTTGTTCCTAAGGCTCCTACCTCCTGTTCCTCCCAGCGTTCTCATAGCAAGTCCAAGATTCCCGTTGGTTGGTGACCATAAAGCAGCTCAAATGGAGAGAACCCTGTAGAGGCTTGACGGACCTCCTTTATGGCACACAGGAGTGGTGGTAATAGCCAATTATACTTTTGGGGTTGTCTCTGACAAAGAACCTCAACATTCCCTTTCACATCTTATTAAACCATTCTACTAGGCCATTGGTCTGTGGGAGGTACACCGAGCTCTTCAGGGACTTGATCTTCAGAAAGGAGCATAATTCACTCATCAGCTGGAAGATGGAGTTAGTCCCTAGATCTGTAAATATTTTATGGGGAAATCCCAGGCATGAAAATAGATTCAAGAGCTGTGGCAGTATCATCATTGCTTTCACAGACTGAAGAGAAACAGTCTCTGGGGACCTGGTTGTGCAGTTGATGATCTTTAGTGTGTACTGATGCCCCGATGCAGTTTTTTTCTAGGGCCCCAACCATGTCCATTCCAATTCTCTTAAAGAGTGTCTCAATCAAGGGCAGAGGGTCCAACGATGCCTTAGGGATCCCTTTGCTACTGGCTAGCTGACACTCTAGACAGGAGGAACAGTATTCTTTCACATCATTATGTACACCTGGCCAGTAGAATTGGGCTAATACAAGAGACAATGCGTTCTCTCTTCCCAGGTGTTCAGCACATGGGATATTTTGTACAAGCTGCAACACAAGTGGTACCTGCCTGACATCAGCAGTTGGACCCTTGCCACCCCAGCTTTTTGATACTTTTCCACATGATTCAAGCAGACTTTATTGAAGGTAAATATTTCTCACCCCACTGAGAATCTGTTACTTCATTATTTACAGAGGCCACTTGTTCATATGCACAGCTCAGCATAAGGTATTCCCTCTGTTCTTGGGTGAAATTCCCACTCAGTATGAGGATGTCCAAGTCCTGACTGCTTACCTCTTCTTTCACTTGGGGGGAAGTGAAAGAAGAGGTAAGCTGCCGTGTTGCTCAGGATGTTCCTTCCTCAGGGTCATCGGCTTCCCCAAGGCTCCAAGGAACTGGCTGTAATGATTGGCCCGGGTTCTCACTCACTGCCTGGGTTTATGCATTAAAGACATGCCAGAAAAAGGTCCTGTCTACCCACAGGAATAGCATTTTAATGGGCTGGCACCACCGGCACCTTTCCTAGGTGAGGGTGAGCCTGGTCATAGGCTGGTCTGTGAGTCCTGCTCCAGTTCTTTGAGGTGCCTGGTGGTCACACTGGCAGTGCTTTATTTTCACCCAGCCCCCTGACCCCCACCCTTGGGTCTACCCCTGGACTAAGAAGTGGTCTGACCATTTGGGAGGACCCCTTTGGTACCAGGCCCCTCAGAGGCATAGTTACTCATCCTGTTTCGCACTCCTGGGTATCTTGCCAGTCTGTTACCCACCCTGGCTATGTCTTGGGTGATTGTGCCTCTAGTAATCTTTCACCTCCATCAGCCTTGCCACTTCTGATAATGTCCCCAGGCAGTGCCATAGTACCCACTTTCTGTCATATTGTTCTGTCATAATGGCCTTGGCCACTTGAGCCCCTGTTCATACCTCCAGGTGGAGCCAGTTCCAACAGTATTCTCTCAATCATTACGCTACTATACGGGGTCTCACTCTCCAGGGTAACTCTCACATCAAAACCATTGGTGGTAGGTCTCTTCAGAGATACTCAAATAGTCCAAAATGTTTTTACTTGTTTTTAGTCTTTTGCCCACTTCAAGTCCAGATTATGATTGGCCACCTATGCCAGACTCAAGTATGGGGCCAGAATTAAAACCTATTGCTCTGGGCTGCTAGTGCCACACTCTCAAATGTAACTTGGAAGTATTCGGGATCATTGTCCTGACCCTTCTTGGTTAGCTTCACTGATACTGTCTCTCAGGCAGTTGTTCTGGATTCAGCTCTTTGTGCTTGGTCTGTCAGAGGATCTATTGTCTTTTATTGGGGTCTATTTCCAGCCCTTCCTCTTGGGGCATACTGCTTTGCAGCTGCCCCATGCAGCTTTGGGACCATCAAGGCATGTGACTGTCTCCCTTTTGTCTGACCTGTCTCTGTTGTCATCAGTCTCTGAGGTGGAACAGCCCTTCTCCTATTCATCACCCTTTCCTGTATCAGGTTTTCCCCTTTTAAGCTCCCCTAGCTCCTGGCAGAACAAGCCTTGCAGGTGCACCTCATTAGAGCTGAACAGACACAGAAGAGCTCATTAGTCTCACCTCCACCAGAGCGAGGGTATGTCCATTTACAAGCATTCTTGATGGGATATGAGTTGGTCTCATCCCTGTATCTGATATAAAGTTTTGCATTCAAAGGCCTTTAACTCAGGTTCTCTGTGAAGGATGGGGATGAACTTCACCGGTTCAGAATAAACATACTATTGTGCATGGTGGTTTAGCTCACATTGTTCACAGAGGGGAAATAAAGTTTCATAACCTTAACGTAGTGTACCCCTTTCCTCTGCTCTAAATATTTCAAATTCACACACTAAACAAATTTGATTAAACCAAAAATCAAAGTCAGATGAGCTGGTCGACTTCCATTAAAATATTACTGCTTGGAAGTATTATTTCCAGTAGTATGTTTATCTTTCTAATGGCAAATCTGATTCCAGGTGTTTGTAAAACCACTTTTTAAAGTATAAGCGGAAACTAAAGTTCCACCTCACTATATTGTATGAAAAAAACCAAACCTAAGACCAGACGGTTTTTAATGACATTTAAACACTATATAAAGCATATGTGCCTGTCTGATTATGTCAGGATTAACAAAGATCAGTATAAAAGATATGCACTGACTCCATAGGTGCTCCAGGGGTCAAGCACCCATGGAAATAAATAGAGGGTGCTCAGCACCCACCAGCGACAGTGGTTCCTGCCCCCACTGAGTTTTTGTACCTGAGGTCTGCTCACAGGACATGCTCTAGCCCCAAAGGGAGCTTGAGTGTGGAATGTGATAACTTCTGTGCTGCTAACAGCTTCTGCCCTTGGGGCAGTGAGTTTGTTTATAAACAGAGGCAGGGTGATTAAGATAACAAAAGGCTTGTCATTAAATTAAATTAAGGATCAGTTAGATGATCCTGAAAGCATTGCCAGGCACTCAGTGTAAAAGATAGGAACAAAGGGTAGGAATAAATGGTCCACTTTCAGAATGAAGAAAAATAAATAGCGGTGTTCCCCAGGAGCCTGTATCAGGACCAGTGCTGTTCAACATATTCATAAATTATCTGGAAAAAGGGGTAAAACCATGAGGCGGCAAAATTTACAGATGGTACAAAATTACTCAAACAAGTTAAGTCCAAAGCTGACTGCAAAATGTTTCAAAGGGATCTCACAAAACAGGGTGACTTGGCAACAAAATGGCTGACAAAATTCAGTGTTAAATGCAAAGTAATGCACAGGGCAACATATAATCCCAACTATACATACAAAATGATGGGGTCTAAATTAGCTGTTATGTGTCAAGAAAGAGATCTTGGAGTCATTTGCACTATGCTTCCAGAGTACCACAAATTTGTAAGAATCCTTCTCACTGTGCCTGTATCATCCTGAACTGTGAAACACTCATTCTCCGGCTTCAGAAGACTTAAAAATTATCTCCCGTCATCAATGGGACAGACTCAAATGAATAATGAGCTGTCCTTAACATGCATAAATGCCATACCAGGGAAATAGATGTAAATAAGATTGTTGACAGTTATCCAGAAAGCTCCAGTGAGACGTAATGTCTTTAAACTGGGACGTTAGTGAAGACAGCTTGTACATGATTGCAATGATTTTAATATACTGTAATTCATGATAATGTAATTATGTAGTTCATAATAATGTAATCATTATTAAAATACTAGATACCAATGATGGACACAGATTCAATAACTAGAATGTGAAAAAAGTGTATAAATATGCTGAAAATAGCCTCCTCCCCAAAACTGACAGAACTCCCCCCCACACACACACACACACCCTCAAAAGCACCCACCGGCAAAACCAAAAGTCAGAGCCTATGGTATAAAATGATCCTGCTCTACATTAATCTCACTGGCACCTAAAAAGGACAATGCATAATGGAAGATGGTTTGAAGCAGTACAGCAGTCTGAAGACCAATGATGGCAGACAACCATCTTTTAAATCATTGTAGCTGTTGTAATTTAGTTGCTGAGGCTGATTCTTACACAGATTTTGCAGGAAAAAAAATGGGGCAGAAGCCAAGTTTTACAGTGACATTGACTGGAAAGGCAACATAGTCCATTATCAGGAAAATAAATGCCTTAGAGAGATTTTGGAAATAGTTAATTGGAGGTTGGTAAATCATGTTATTCATACAATTTCCATACATTTGATAGTGTGAAGAGAAGAAAACACATGTATTTTCTAGATATGTAAAATGGGCAACACTGTGATTGATTGTCCTTTCACCGTGGTTTTCATGACATTGTCTCCACTGGTGTTAGTCCTGATCTAAATTTCTTATCAGAGGAGAATATGACCCAGGGGATCAGATCCTTGGTACCAGCCATTTATGCCCAGCACAGTTCATAGGTGGCCGGAGATGGGAGGGACAAAGAAAGCACCTTTGTGGCTCCCCTGATCCAGGGTTGCTTTAGTTTGCACTCACTGTAAGGGGATGTTGTGGCAGCTAAAGATCAGCAGGGTACAAGGAAAATCCAGCTACAACTCTTGGACAACTCTCTCCAGATATCTCTTCCTTGGCCAGTCAGGAGTTGACTCAGTGCCAGTGGAAGGTTCTCTATAAAGGAAACCATGAGTTGTCCCCTCAAACTGGCTTTCACATTTGGTATATTGTTTTCAGTGATCTCGCCTAATGTATGTTTGTCACATTCACACAGCTATATTTTTATATATAAATTCCACTTCAATTGGGATTTCAGACAGATTCTAGCATGAGGTAAATATTCCTTTTTAACTTATCAAATGATAGCAAAGATGTACATGTAGCACTTAGAATTCGATGGTTCCTGATTTTTTTTTTATGAAAGATAATAGAGGGTAGCCTACTGAGATTAAAGAGTTGACAGAACAATCTCTCAGAAGGGAGCCAAGATTCAAAAGGGGGAAAAAATGATCAATTAATGATAAACCAATAGCCTCCCTTTCCCAGAATGAAAGCATAATAATATAAGCAGAAGAAAAAGAGGTCATCCTCAACTCAATCTTGGTTTAAACAAATCTTTTGAATGATTACATACGGTATTTTGCAAGGGAAAAACTTTGTTAAATCACAGGAAATTACTGATAGTGATATTGATGTATTGATATTTTTTACTTTGTTGGGAAAGGGAGTGAGAAACTACGGAGTTTGGTATGTCATTAAAATTTGATGCTATTTATTTCCAACGACACAAAGTCTGACCCACTGATGTTGAATGTAACCATTTTTGGTGCTCTGTTTGAGAAACCATGAGCATCTCATTCAAAGTTGCTGAGTACAGCTGCTCCAAAAAGAGGTGACCATTTAAAAAAAAATACCAAAACCCCCATATTTTTGGCCAAAAATAAGTTTTTTTCCCAACCATCCCTGCAGCTACTGAAAAAAAAGGGGGGGGGTGCAATTGGGGGAGTGGGAAATTGTGATGAGTTTGGGGATTTGTCTGTAAAACTCATGAAATCTGGTTAACCTTTGGAGTTGCTCCTTAGAAAGCTACTGCATCATGAATGTCACTCTGTATGTGTATCCTCTTTTTCAGTCTTCTGAAACCGAGGTGGTTGTGATCCTCAGATCAGAGATGGTCTAAAGTTTCTGTAGTCCATAGTTCATGTTAATGGTCGTTCACAAGTTTTGTATTATTCTGTTCACTCAGTTCAATAAGTCTGACATACATGAATATTTCGTTTTGCATATTTCATACTCTTTGTGCAGTGTTATCCCATATATATTAGAATACCTCCTTTTTCCTGCACTCTAACAGATTTTAGACTGCTATCCTCAGCCCTTATTATATTAATTGTATATCTCTTTGGAAACTCTGTTCATATTATTGTGCATATTTTGTAGATTTTAACAGCCAAATTTCAAAAGAGTGGGGGTGCAGTTTTTTGTGCATAAATATTTGTTTTCATACCTAATTTGTGATTGTGATTGATATAAATGAGTAATTATGCATATATAAACTGTGTAGTTGTATATGGAAGGTGCAAACTATGCATCTAACAGGCTATTTGCACAAATACCTGATGCATATATACAAAGTGTTGGATGCACAAATTAAGTGTGCAAATCAAACACACTTTGTGCACAAAAAAGTGTGATCATAATATTGTTGGAATCTTCCATCTTAGATGGTCTGCAATTTATCTCCTACAGACAACTTAATGAATCTAAAGGATTTACATCAGTGTCATTTTCAAGAAACCCTTACAATGTATTTCTTTTAAAAAGGTTTTATATCAATTGTCAGGAATTTAATCAGATATTTAACTATTGTCTTTGCCATTTTTTTCTACTTTATTTTTGGATCAAAAGCCTACAAACACAAGGCAGTCATATTTCAGTCTGCAAGTCGTTATTAATGTTTGGCAAATACTGCAAAAAAAGAATGGTAAAACTTAAAAAAAAAAATTAACAAGAGTGTGCAGGAAGATGCTGCAATGTAATTTAAACTGACTTAAGCACCAGTGCAGACAGCACTATGTCAGCAGGAGAACTTCCATAGCTACCACCTCTCACGGAGTTGGATTTATTATACCAATGGGAGAGCTTCCTCCTGTCGGCATAGAGCGTCTTCACTAGACACACTACAGTCGCGCAGCCACATCAGTGGAGCTGCACCGCTGTAGCACTTCTAGTGTAGACCTAACCTCAGGTGAGATGCATGACACTTGAAAGCTCTGGCTACTACTTAATTGCTGTGCTTTGAGTTAATGAAAATAATTTCAAAGTTCAGTGCATTTCCTTTGTTGGCCTCCTCAATGATTCAGTTGCTTGTGGCTGTGGACATATTATTATTAGTACTACCATGTATTTTTGTATTGCAGTAATACTTCAGTAAATATGAACACCCTTTACGCCAGGTGTTGTGTACATACCCTTAGTTAGACAAAGACCCTATCCTGAATAGTTTAGTCCTAAGTATCTTCATTCAGCCATGTTCACCTTGCCACATAGATCACAGTGGATATAACTGAAAAGACGCATAGCCATAGACTGCAGACACCTTAAAGCCCATAAGAGTAATGCTGGACTATACAAAGCTTAAAGTGCCAATAATTGCCAAGGTTTGTGGATGAATTGCTGATGTCAGCAAAATATCATGCATGTATAGCAGAGGTGAAAGTAAGCTGGTACAGTCCAGTATGGCATACCGGCAAGAGCCGGTGCGCCGTGCCAGATTGGACCAGCTTCTCCAGCAGTGATTTAAAGGGCCTGGGGCTCCCCACAGGGGCCGGAGCTCTGGGCCCTTTAAATCACCGCCGGAGCCCTGCCGCCACTCTCCCAGTGGTGGCAGGGCTCCAGAGGCGATTTAAAGGGCCCGGGGCTCCCCACAGTGGCAGGAGAACTGCAGTGGGCCCTTTAAATCCTTGTCCAGGGCTCCGGCAGCCGGGCTCGAGTGGGGATTTAAAGGGCATGGGGTTCCGGCCACTGCAGGGAGCCCTGGGCCCTTTAAATCACCGCGGGGTAGCGGCAGCAGGGCTCCCACAGAGATTTGAAGGGCCCGGATCTCCACGGTGGCCGGACTCCCAGGCCCTTTAATTCACCCCGGGGCTCCCAGCTGCCTCTGCAGCTGGTCGCTCTGGGGTGATTTAAAGGCCCGGAGCCCCAGGACCTTTAAATCTTGGAAGGCCCAGCCTCTTCCGGCTGAGGGCACACCTCTTCCGGTTGAGGCCATGCCTGCACTCAGGACTCCAGCATACCAGTAAATCCTTTAAATTACTTTCACCCCAATGTATAGACATGTAACTATATGTCGGGAGTGGTGAGGTTGCTTTTGATAATTTGTTTTGAAACTATTAATGAGATTTAATATTTATAAGCAATTTTTCTAAGCATTTCAAAATAATTTAGCAATCTTTAATTTAACCTCTGGGAATTATTGGGCTTGCTTCTCACCAATACTGATGTGCTGTTTGTTAGGAAGAAAATCTCTCTTTTTTTCTTCTCCTTATAAAAGGCAACACTGATAGCTATTGTAGTTAGGTACAGTTTCAATACAAAAAATAGAATGATACATATAAGACAACACAACTAATCCAATCAGAACAAAATGTTGTTGGTGTAATGGTTCAGTGAATAAAGTAGTATAGAGCTGTCAGACTACTTACACTACTTCAGCTACTTGACTGCAAAAAGCTTTGTAATCTAAAGTGGGTTTTTTTTGGTTTTTGGTTTTGTTTTGCTTTTGTTTGTTTAGCTCACTATTCTCTACTTTCAGTTTTTCTGTTTCATTTTTTTTTATTTTAAACTTTTCATAGGAAAACAATATATTGCCAGCTGCTGGTTGAGCTAGGCCTTGCATGAGGTCTTTAGGTATCAGCTGGAAGCCTATGTAACTGAATAGAAGTTTTATGCTATATACTATAGGTCCTCTATGAAGCTGTAAATGAGCATCAATGTGTGAGAACTCTGTTTTAGAACCTGCTTTATTGTTGGCTCTTGATATAATTAGTATATTTAAAGACAGCCCTATTGGTTGCACCATATGGTTTGCAATCATTAGTATAATAATAGATGTACTACTTAAAGAGACACTTGAAAGCTCAGTGCTATTGTTTCAGTTTGAACAATATTAGTATGTTTGAGAATATCCAACTAAAATACTTTATAAAAAATCTCAGGATCATGAGGGTTTTGAATAAGAGAGGTTGATACAATATTGTTAATTGTTATTACATTGCATTAAAGTAGCACTCAGTGTTCCCAGTTAAGAAATCCTAGCAACCATATATGTCCAGATGGAAATGGTAGATGGAAATGGTAAATTGTTAATAATGATGCACAAAAGCCAGAAGTGCTCAATAAATATTCTGGTTTGGTATTTGAAAAGAAGCAGGGTGATATACTTGTATCATTGGAGGAGGATGAAGTACTTTCCAATTAATTAGTAAGCATGGAGAATGGTTAAACATCTTCTAAGAGCAAACATTTTAAAATCAATAGGTACAGATAACTCAGACAAGAATCCTAAAAGAGGTGGCTCAGAGATTTTTCTCCAGCTGATGTTAGATTTTTAATAAATCTTGGAATACCTGGGAAATTCAAGAAGACTGGAAGAGTGCAGGTTATGGCAAAAGGGGCAAGTGAGATGAGTATGGGCTGATTAGACTGACATCAGTCCAGGAGAAAATAAGAAAAAAACTGCATGACATTCAGTTAATAAGATTTAAAGTATTGGAATATAATTAATGCCAGAAAACATGCTTTTATGGAAAACAGGTCTTGTCAAACTATCCTGATTTCTTTGTTTGAAGAGATAACAAGTCTGACTGATAATAGTAACCGTGTAGATATAATAGACTTTTCTAAAGCATTTGACTTAGTACAGCATAACATTCCGATTAAAACAACAACACTAAACAATATAAAAAACATGCACATTAAATTGATCAAGTACAGGCTAACTGATGGATCTCAAGTAGTAATGATCAATGAAGAAACATCATTGAATAGTGAGACGTTTCTACTAAAGCGCCGCAAGGATTTGTACTAGGCCCTTAATCAGTGATTTGGAAGTATATATAAAATCACTGTTGATCAAATTTGCAGATGACACAGAGATTGATGGAATGGTAAATAATGATGAGGACAGGTCAGTCATACAGTGTGATCTGAATCTTGGTATGGTGGATCTATTCAAACAAAATGCCTTTTAGCACAGCCAAATGTAAAGTTCTACACCAGGGGTCAGCAACCTCTGGCACGCGGCTCGCCAGGGTAAGCACTCTGGTGGGCCGGACCAGTTTTTTACCTGCTGCCGCCACAGGACACAGCTCCCACTGGCTATGGTTCACCACTCTGGGCAAACAGGGACAGAGGGAAGCGGCACGGGCTGAGGGATGTGCAGGCTGTGGCTTCCCGCCACCCCCATTGGCCCAGAGCGGCGAACTGCGGCCAGTGGGAGCTGTGATCAGCTGAACCTGTGGAGGTGGCAGGTAAACAAACTAGTCCAGCCTGCCAGGGTGTTTACCCTGGTGAGCCGTGTGCCAGAGGTTCCCAACCACTGTTCTACACCTAAGATCAAACATTTTCATATAAAGACCAGATGCCTTTCTGGGATATATGCTTTAGCCAAACCGAAATTAAGCTTTAATTAAACACAAGTTATTGGGCTCAATACAAGGGTAACCGGATGACATTTAATTGTCTGTGATGTACAGGTCAGACTGATGATTTAATTTTTTTTTCTTGTCTTAAACTCTATGGAGACTGAGGCCCCATTGTGCTGGGCACTGCACAGACAAGCAATAAGAACTCAATCCCTGTCTCAGAGAGATCAAAATCTAAATTTCTGAATCTGGACACAACTGGATGGACAAGCGTATGTACTTGGTGGGGGTGAGGGAGGACCAAGACAAATAAAACAGTAAAAGGAGCATTTTGCATATGAGCTAATAGTCTAATCTCAGCACCTGCCTAGTCACATGAAGATGAATTTTAGTCTTCTGTAGTTGATAAATTTATCAAATTAGCAATTAAAAGCCTTCCACTGTTCTATATGTCTTTAAATATTTGTTTTCGTTTGTCCACTGAAAACAGTTTAGTTAGTACAGTGGTGTGCTGGCTCAATCCTCTGGGAAAGGGACACAAATAATCATTTCTGATTTAAACTTTTAATGCTTGAGAAATTCCCCTTTCCCACCCCCTGCCCATTTCCCTAGTTTGACAAAACAAAGTCTAAATGTTTTTGAGTACCAGGATACATTAAAGAGAGAGAGATTTCAGTTTAAGATGGTTTGGGGTACTCAGATAACTCAAAAGCTTCCTCATTTTAAAACTAGACGGTCATCAGTTTATTAATCCTTAATGACAATTAATTGCTTTAACTGCTTTGAAAAAGAGATGTTTTATATTCATGGAGAAATCCAGCATCGGAAATAATGTTCAGACCATGTGCTGTTCAACATTTCTATAGCATTTAAAGTATCATTTAAATTAATTTTAATTAAGAAAATTAACCTCAAGTTGGTCACTGAGAATTCTGACATAGTAGACATTTGAATGTTAATATTCCAAATTGTTCATGTCAATTCCATTATGCGTAAACAGTGAAGAAACATGTTATGTTGTCATTTTAATTATATATGAATAACTATTTTCATCAGAGGCAGGAAATATGACTTTTCTGACTTTAGATTAACTTGAATAGTGCCAACAGTTTTTTTTAACTAGTGACATGAATTATGATAGACATTTCTTTGTTATTTTACATTAAGAGAAGCCTTGATCTTTGTAATCTACTACATCCCAATTAAATACACTTCAGAGCTTCAACACTGTGCTCCCAGTCAAATGTTTACAGAGAGCAACAGCATTGTTCAATCAAAATAACATAAAATCTTCTTCAGCTGCATGCATTTGTAAAAGTCTAAGGCTAATAGCAAATCAAATAAAAGAAAACAGTGGATGTGTGTGTTCTGGGATCAATAAATTATGCAAATAGGACATGTTGCAGTTCAAAACTATGAGACTTTCCTCTTATAAAAGCAAGAAGCTTGAAAGATGTCAGAGCTTCTGCCCTCATCTCATTTTCAATCTTTTTTTTTATTTGAGTGGGAGGATCCTTCATAGAAACCTGAATACAGAGATCCATAGTCCTTAACAATCTAATCTTTCATGAACAGAAGTCCAAGAACATGTTTTTAGTACATGTATGTAAGCAGATAGGTAGAGGTTGTTCACTAGAATGAAGTCACTATCACATCTCCTGTGCTTATAATAATTCCCCTCTTACTGTTTCAGCTATGTTTTGAGGCTTCTTTGACAACCTGCTCCAGACACTGGTGAAAGGAATGTGACTTTGCCTGTACAATCATTGTTAAGGTGGTCCTTAGATGATGTACCCATGCAGACTTCCATTAAGCATTGTCCACTGGCTCTTGGACAATTGCCCATTAAGAAACAATTTCATGTTCCATGTGTAGGCCAAATCCATCAATTGAGAATTTCAGTTGTGTTTGATTTCATTCAGGATTTTGATGTATTGGAATCAGCCCTAAATAATATTAAATGTTTTATGTCTCCATGGGTCTGTGCTCTAGAATAAGTCCTCCAGGAAGTGTAGAGATGCTACACCTCCTGAACACTGTAGATGCTGTCTTTGGTTTGCTGTGATATACTTCCTGCTGAGGTGGAAACAAAGAAGCCCAGGACAGGAGAGTCACAGGCTGTAGCTGCATAGAATAGTAAAAATTTTGTTACCTCATTTCTATACATAGTTGTGTTCATAATAAAAGGTTTATTTTGACAATGGTCTGCTAGTCAGCAAGATATAATATGGTACTATGAGAGCTGGAAGACCTAGTGGAAGATGTATCATTGATATAGCTATTCCACAGTCCATGCAACTGTATGAAACACCCTCACCAGCCCTGAGAATCAAAGGAAATGTTACATATGCCTGAAAAAAGTTAAAATGGCAATCTGAACTTTTTATGAAAGCCCTGGGGCAAATACATTTGAGGATGAGCAAAAGATCACTTTGCACTTATCCGGAAAAGTCATAGAAGCGTTTGATGTACACAGTATATTCCAGATAGATTGTGGTTGGTGAGTGTGTGAGAGAGAGAGAGGGAGAGAGAGAGAGAAAAAAAGCTTTGCAGAAATAATGAACATATTTAATGACCAGTTTGTCCCTAGAAATGTTACTTTTGAAAGATACACATTTAAGATGAGAATACATGATGAAGGGGAAACAATAGAGAAGTTTGTCACAGATGTAAAGCTAAAATGTCGATCCTTTGGATGTGCACTATTACAACTCTTATTACAGACCACATTGTCCGGAAGTGTAACAATTAAAAAATTGTGAATGGCTATTACAGGAGATGGATCTGACGCTAGAAAGGGCAAGCAGCAGAACAAACAGAAACCCAAATGAAAAGCTTACAGAAAAGCACAGAACTGATGACTATGTGTACTATCCCTAAATCAGTAAAAGAAATGTTCATGGAAATTACATTGGCCAAGTTCAGAAACATAAGAACATAATAAGAACATAAGAACGGCCATACCGGGTGAGACCAAAGGTCCATCTCGCCCAGTATCTGTCTCTTTTCCAAGCTGAAGAGTCCTAGCCTCTTTAATTTTTCCTCGTATTGGACCCTCTCCAAACCCCTAATCATTTTAGTTGCCCTTTTCTGAACCTTTTCTAGTGCTAGAATATCTTTTTTGAGGTGAGGAGACCACATCTGTACACAGTATTCGAGATGTGGGCGTACCATGGATTTATATAAGGGCAATAATATATTCTCAGTCTTATTCTCTATCCCCTTTTTAATGATTCCTAACATCCTGTTTGCTTTTTTGACTGCCTCTGCACACTGCGTGGCAGAAACATGGAAAGCAGGAGACAATGCTAGCAATGTGTCAACCAGCACAAGTAGAGGTAATGTCCAGGCTTCAAGCAAATCTGCAAAAACTGTTTTTTTTAAAAAGGAACCATTATGCTAAAATGTGCAGAGAACGCAGGAAAATGCATGCACTAAGTGCAGAAAGAGATTTCTCGAATGAAGAGAAAAAGCTGTTCTTAAGTACAGTAATGGAGGAGGCTGAAAAATAAAGACTGCTTAATTAAAATATGCACAAATGGCACTTATGTGACATACAATGTAGTCTGGGGAACAAATAAATGTAATAACAGAAATTGAAATAGATGTAAGTGTCACATTTCAGGACAACCACACTTGTTTCCCCTCAGTGACCCATCAAGGTTATCCACTCTCAGGGTATGTCCACACTACCCACCGGATCGGCAGGTAGCGATCTATCTATCGGGGATCAATTTATCACGTCTCATCTAGATGCAATAAATCAATCCCCGAACGCTCTGCCATCAACTCTGGAACTCCACCAGAGTGAGAGACGGAAGCAGAGTCGACGTGGGAGCCGCGGCCATCAATCCTGCGCCGTGAGGACAGGAGGTAAGTCGATCTAAGATACATCGACTTCAGCTACGCTATTCTCATAGCTGAAGTTGCGTATCTTAGTTCGATTTCTCCCCTCCCAGTGTAGACCAGGCTTCCAGCTCCATGACCATTACCTCTCCTGGGTGCAGACATCTTTCTCTCGCTCTCTCTCTTCCCCGGGATATCTCCAAGCTGAGCAGTTCCCTGCTTTCATTGTATAATTCTCAGCAAAGACAAGCTGCCCAAGCAGGTCTGCTTGCTTTCTCTTCAGAGATGGTGAACAGTATGACTGCCCACAGTTATAAATACCATACAGCAATTTGAACTCAAGCCTATTTTATTCCTAAGGCAAATGCACTAAAGTGAAAACATTTTAAAAACAATAAAAGATCCTGCACACATGCTCATAAGATCACCAGGGATCACTCCAACCCTAACATGGGATCTGCCAGGAGCCTCCTTCAGTACTCCACCCAAGGGGTTTTCTTGTGGTTTCAAGTTCATCACAGGTTCAGGTCAGAACAATCATACTCATAACACAGTTAGTCTACCCTTTATACAGTTCAGGGGTCTTGATCTGAAGGTTCCAGGAGAAGGAAAATTAGTAGACAGTGGGTTTTTCTTCCTAGGGCTTAGCTTCAAAAGGAAGGATTCTAGGTGGGTCATTTGCATTCCCCTTATCCCCAGTTACTTACTAGGAAATCCACTTCACATGAATCATTCAAAAAAGCCCATTTAAGTTCCTAATACCTTCCAGAGACTGCATTACTCAATCTTCTAAAGAAGTTTTGCACAATTCCACACTAACACATACACACTTGCATTTTTAATACAATGGACACCATAGGTATTAAACCTAATTCAGCATGGTTTAACTTAATTCAATAACATTCATTAAGGATATTTCAGGAAATTTTCAGTCTGACAAAGTAAGGACAACATAGAAATGGAAGAACCAAAGTGTCCGTGAAAGACTACAATGAAGGAACATTCCAGTGTTGGGAGACTACACACCAACAAGAGTTTATGAGTTTATGGTGGTACACCGAGATAAGCAACCAGTCTGGGGCTAGGGTGACCAGACAGCAAATGTGAAAAATCTGGATGGGAGTGGGGGGTAATAGGAGCCTATATAAGAAAAAGACCCAAAAATTTGGACTGTCCCTATAAAATCAGGACATCTGGTCACTCTGTTTGGGGCTCACACATGTGAGGTGCTTGGTTTTGTTATGAGCACAGAGAGACAATATAGAACAAGATATAAAAATATGAATAGCATAATATGAAGATGCATTCCTAGGAGATGGGTGGCTCCCAGTAGCATACAAGATATGGTTAAAACAAGATGCAGAACCTGTAATTACATACTACTTGAAAAATTCCACAAGCTTTAAGAAACAGGCTAGAAGAGGAGTTGCAAAACATGAAAGCAAATGGTATAAACTAAACAACAGAAGAACCAGCAGATTGGGTTCACTCTTTAATAATTGAAGAGGATAAAAAGGAGATGGATTGCATGGGAACCTGAGTAACTGAAGAAAAAGATTAAAAGAGAACACTTCCAAATGCCCATAGGAAGTGAAATGTTGTCTCAGATGGCAGGAGCCAAATTTGTCAGCAAAGTAGATGCGTTGCTTGGATTTTGGCAGATCCACTTGGATACTGAAAGCTCCAAGATCTGCACTTTCAACAGCCATTTGGCAAATAATGCTTCCTAAGACTCCCTTTCAGAATATGTTTGGCTCCAGAAGCATATCACTGTACAATGAGCCAGATACAAGAAGGTCTTGCAGGCATGAAAGAGTACATTGATGACATAATAATTGGGGGCAGCACTGTCATTGAACATCAGGAATGCCAGAGAAAACTACTGGAAATTGCAAGAGCTAATAACTTTAAACTTAATAAGGCCAAATGTCAATTTCAGACAATAGAAATAACATATTTGGGGAAGAGAAAGACCTCCAAGGGAATCTTGCCTGATGAATGAGGGATTCAAACACTGCTGAGCATGCTGAGACCTGAAGATAAAAAAAAGAAATTCAAAGTCATGTTGAATTATATCAGCAAATACATATCTAACTATAAAACTTGCAGAGCTCACCTAAGCCATCTCTTCCTCAAGGTTAGTGAATAGGCATGGATGCCAGAGCATTAAAAAAAATCGCAGAATGATTTAAACCACATTCTTACATCAGTTCCCATGCTGCAGGTTTTTTGACCCACTGAAAGACATCATACTCTCCACAGGTGCCTCAAAAGAAGAGCTGGGAGCAGTACTACTATAGTGTCATGGAACTGATTGGTTGTATTTAGGTCTGTGACAGTCACAGAGAAGATGTATGCACAAATTGAACAAAACAGACACATTCTCTATGGTCATAGCTTCAAAGCAGAAACCGATCACAAACCATTGACTGCAATACATCAGAAGAGATGTTGAGAAGCACTACTGTATAGTTCATCATGGAATTCCAGGAACAGTAATAACTGACCATGGACCACAGTTCAAAAAGAGGCAATTCCTTGACTTTGCTAAAATGTACGACCTTCATCAAGAGACATCTAGACCCAAATATCCTCCAATCAATACTGAATGTGGAGTACATATAGTGAAGAACTTGCTCAAAAACATTGGCTGTAAGAGAAGAGTCATATTTAGCACAACTTAACTACAGAGCTACACTGCTGCATTATGGAAAGTCACCTGCTGAACTTCTACAACAGACATATAAATACTTGATCACCAGCTATGAGACAAAAAAGGATAACTAAGGAGTATGTGATAGTGAGGAAAAGACTGGGAAAGTACAGTTAGACAGAGTATTACAATAAAGGACCCAGACCTCTTCCACAGATAAAAAAAAAGCAAAGACTCATGAGAATTTGGCAGGATTGGCACTGGCCAGTGATCAAAGAAGAATCACCTCGCTCATACTCAATGATGACAGATGAAGAAAAAAACTTATGTCAGAATCATAAGCACCTGCTCAAAATACCTGACAACTTGGCCAAGACCAGTGAAGTGAAAGCAGACATACGTGATGAAAGCAATTCACAAACTGGCCCTGTTATTGACTCTGAGACTGAACAGTCTGTTACAGATAAGAATTTCTGTAGAGACTAATAAAGGCATCTTAGGGTTTTGTTTAGGAAACCTAAAGAGTTAAGGAGTTATTGTGTTTGTAATAGTTTGCTAGTTTGATTTAACAGTTTTAAATTCTAAAAGACATCTAAAAAAGGACAACTTTCTATAGAGTAAGTCTGCCAGGCAGTGCAGAAATGCCACACTTCCTGTACACTCTCAGTGCAGTCCTTTGTTTGGTGGGTTATGTTTCCTGTTGGGGCAGAAACAAGGAAGTTCAGGACAGGGCTGTCATAGGCTGCAGCCACAGACTAGTAGGAAGTCTTGTTACCTTATTGTCATACATAATTCCTGTTCATAATAAAGAGTTTATTTTGACACAGGTCTGTTTATCAGCAAAATACTACAGAGTAAAAACTATAGCAAAATACTACAACATTTTCTTTGCTGTTGAAATCTGTGCATATACTCCTGCTATAAACACTATAATGATAACTAATGGAGAATACTCTTAAACTTATGATTAACACTTGATGTGATAACTGGTAAACATGACCTTCACACATTTCAATCAACCTGCGGAACCAAACCATTTGTATTGTTTTGTATTCTGTTTATTTGTTCGTTTGCTTTTTTCTGATTAATTTGATTCCCTTTAGCTGTTAAAACTACATAATTTGATCTAGAAATGATGTGACACTTCCATTAAGAACTGAACCTTCCTCACATACTGTACTGTATAACATAAAAAATAGACCTGTCTTACACATGTTCTCAGTGCACAATGACACCAGAACAATGAAGCAAGGAAATAAAGTTGCTGTAATGCAATGAGCATGTAATGAACGTACAACGGCAATGTCACAAAAATGTTAATAATTGTTTAATAAATATGAAGGTTTATGATTTCCATCAAACAGGTCAATTCCATTTATCACTGCATGCTTCGGTGCCAATGAAAGCACAACAGTGAAGACAATTTATTTGACTTCATTATCTTAAGTATTATGCTTTCATACTTTGGCTGCTCTAGCTCTCCTAATGTGTTTTTGCCAGGACACCACTAAGTATCTGATATTTTTCTCTATTATTTTAGCATAGCATTGCCACAATATATTTATAAACCACTGAACACACAATCTGCCCTTTTTCTAATCTGCTCTAAGCCCATCACTTACTAGGGGTCTGCCCTCATGTACTAGAACAGGGGTTGGCAACCTCTGTCATGCAGCTCGCCAGGTTAAGTATGCTGGCGGGCTGGGTCAGTTTGTTTACCTGCCGCTTCAGCAAGTTCGGCCGATCACGGCTCCCACTGGCCGCGGTTTGCCATCCCAGGCCAATGGGGGCGTCGGAAAGCAGTGAGGGATGTGCTGGCTGCAGTTTCCCACCACTCCCATTGGCCTGGGATGGCGAATGGCAGGTTTGGCTGATCGCAAGTCACACTGACCGCGGTTCACTATTCCAGGCCAATGGAGGCTGTGGGAAGTGGCGTGGAATGAGGGATGTGCTGGCCATCACTTCCTGCAGCCCCCATTGGCCTGGAACAGCGAACCGTGGCCAGTGGGACCTGCGATCGGCCGAACCTGTGGACGCTGCAGGTAAACAAACTGTCCCGGCCCGCCAATGGATTTCCCTGACAGGCTGCATGCCAAAGGTTGCCGATCCCTGCTCTATGGTGTCATCTGTTTGCATGCATGTAAAAAAACTCTCTCTCTCACAGGTTTCATTTCTTTTTGGCATTCAGTGCTCCTCAAATTTAGTCAGTATTTTACTTAACTTCATATTTTCACCTTCTTCAAACTTAGTTGTTATAAAATTCCAATACTTCCTTCCCAACAACATCCACAAAGATAGCTGATTTCACTTTATCATTTTTCTCCTCTGCCCCTATGGCTGCTACAAATAATTCAAATCTCTGTCTGATTTTTTTCCAGTTCTCTGCAACATTGCCTGACAATTGCAGATTGGATGGAGGTTGCAACACATCCATTTTTGGTTCCCCCCATCTCCCTTCTTAAGCTCGTCAAACTACTATTGTGCTCACCAAGTATATGCAAAAGCCTCTGGGCCTAGTGCTTCACCTGCTTCTCTGGTGCCACCCTTTGTCTCTGCTTTCAGTTGCAATCACAGGAGTTAACTTCAAAATGACTGCAGTTTCCTTCTCATTCAGCATTTCTGACACTATGTAATGATCTTGGGGTTCATTAAGTAACAAACGAGTGAATGATAAAGGAATAAAACATTAAAATAAAACAAATTGGAGAGCATCTCTAGTGAACTGCTGCACACAGCCAACCCCCACCTCCAGGATATATCTCCAAATTCCTATGTTCATAATACTGTCCCTTATGATGGAGAGTCTCTAAATTATAACCGTTCTACAAACATATCTGTACAGTGCCCATTCCTAGCAGTTAACCTCTTCCTCTCAAAGAGAGAGGTTAATGCTGAGTTAGAGGCACATGACCTGTGAAGTAGGAACCACTGAACGAACCCCAGGAGGGCCCCACTTGATAGTCACCAACCTGTGTCTCCATTCCAGCACCTGGATTGGCAAGCAGAAGACAAAATGAAAGAAGAAGGGGGCACTTGACCTTGACCTTTGCCTTAAGAAGAGGGAGGCTGTCCCTGGAGTTCTCTTTAGGACCCTCTGTCTTAAGCATTGTGAACCCGATAACCTTGAAATGAGCAAGGGTCAGATTCTCTAATTTCTTCAAAAATATATAAATGTCCCCCACTTGCAGCAACTCAGAACAATGTTTCTGTTTGTATGAATGGTGAATTATAAGTATTTGTAATCATATATATTCAAAACCTGACAAGTGGATCTGTCTGCAATGTTTATACAACCATATATATATATTAGCATGCTAATAAAATGGGGAAATAAATTATTTTTAATGTGTTCCTTTAAAAGGAGATCCAATCTGAAACATCTCCCATCTCTCAAAATGAACTTGAGCAAAAATTTTTAGTAGGATTGATTATAATCTCGTAATCATAACAGGAGTGGGACTTCTGTTCTGCATGTGAGTGCTTGTGTATGCATAACAACTGTATGCTTCCTGGTATCAGTCAGAAGCAGAACTACCACAAAAATACTGCTCTTGAGCTATTATACAGCCAAATCCACAAACAGCTTGAAATCTCACAAGATGGTTTGATCTGTGACTATCTTAGCCTCATTATGCATTCTGTTTTCTCTGATGTTTGTCATTTCTGGTAAAGAGAAGGGAGTGGTTACTTGTGGGAGTTGTGACAGACCTATGCTTACTGAATTCACCGGGAGCAAGATCAGATACTCTTTTTGCTGCTGGATAACTTAAGAACTCAGGCATCTATAACTCTATCTATATATCTTAGGATTTTCTCAAACATTCATAGTTTTGAAGCTCTTGGCAAATAGCCTCAACCACATTAATGAAAACATATTTAGGCTTGTGGAAAAAAAGGGATGTCTCTTGTGGGTTTTTTTTTCTTTTTTCTTTCATTATAACAATGAATTTTGAAGCATAAACTCCAGTAGGCTACTAAAATCTGAAAGTAAGATAAGTGGGTTTCTGTTTAACAGATCAAGTGAATTAACTGACCACTAATTTCCCAGGTGATGAGTGGAACATAAAGATGGATATGGATGTAAAGGGAAAATTGTCTGTCCAGCTATTAAGAAGATAGATAATATAGCTATAACACTTACAATATAAATAGAGCTTTCCATTCATAGTTTTGGCAAGTGCTTTACTAAGATGGGTAAGTTTCATTATTCCCATTTTATAGAAGGTGAAACTAAGGTACAAGGAGGTGAGATACTGCATACTTGAGTGGGATAGCAGGCCTCCAGCCTTACCCATCTTGACTAACAAATAATTTTGTCTTGTCTGCAAATTCCACTATATGACTGTTCACGCTTTTTCCTGATCATTAATGCATTAAATACTGGTGATAGCATGGATCATTGGATTAACCTATTAACCCTTTGTTGAATTGTTGTATTTAAAATCATTTGTTCCTATTGTTTGTTTCATGTTTTTAGTTATTTTCTCACCCCATGTCTACTTAGTTTTCTTATTATACTCTTGTGAGAGATTTTGTGAAAAGCATCTTGAAAATTCAAGTAAAATACTAGTAAATTGTTCTTTCTCTACTGAAAAAATGATTTTCCTTCACAAATGTTTTGGTCAGTTTAGTTTTTTGAAAACTATTTTGTTAATCTCCAACAATGAGACTACAAGTATAGTAAAGAACACTGAGTCATTTACAAAATCTGAAGTCGACATCAGGTTCTAATACATATTGGCTTGAACTGAAACCCTATATTTGAACAACCCTGTGTCTTCGGAAGGAAGGTGTTAAAGATTTGGATCTGATGTTAGATCTTAGAGTGTTGTGGCTCAAGCCAATTTCTAATTTCTAATGGCTCTCATCATCAGATAGGCAAAAACCCCAAAATTAAATACCTGTTGTCCTTCACCCAAAACTCCTTGATGCTTATATATCAAGGCTTTAGATGCCTTATAAATATCTAAGATAGAAAGAGCTGAAGATCCTGGACTTACTTCTAAGGGTGACTTGCCATTATTTCAGTCATGTAAAATATAAACTTCCACAAGGCTCCTACTCTGACCACAGTCAGGTCCCTCACTGCTTCTGGAATAACTTCAGTGACTTCAATATAGTATCCAATGCAATGTAGAGGAGAATGTGGCCAATTGATTGGATACTACCTGAAGGACCAGTATTGTATTGAATGTTCTGTAGCTAGAAATGGGACACAATGAAACCAAGTATCTCCCCTTCTATCTCCCCACACTGAACCTTGTGGGTTCAACTTCATCTAAATTCAAATTGCTTCTTGTTTTGGTTTTGTAAATAATAGTTATAATAATAATATAATTTTTTTCTTGAATTTGCATCAGGCCTCACAAAGACCTGTGAAGAGCATTGGGATGAAGGCAGTGGGGAGAAGTTAAAAATAGGGACACTTATGAGTAAGGTAACCCCCAGGTCCCAATGAAAATGGTGTGTGGGGGGTAGCTTTTCATTGGGTTAGTCTGTAGGGCTGGTTTCACCAGCCTGCAGGGGAACTAGACACCATTGAGAAGTGGAAGTGTGCATGTGTGTGTGAGTGGGGGGGACCTAATTTAGAAGAAAAGAGTCCCAGTTGTCCCTTCAATCCCCTAGAGAACACAGTTCTTGTAACAGATAGTGCTGTTTCCTTGTGTGGGGAAGGAGAAGACATCTTTCTCTTAATACATTTGTGTTGGGAAGGGGTTTCAGTCCCCCCACTTGAATGATGTAGTCCTCCTCACTGCAGGAAAGCTCTAGAGGAACAGGATTGATTTGGCCTTTGACGCCCCCCCTCCATTTGGTGTGAACACCAGCAATATCCAAATAAGTAATGAATATTAACTATTTCACACTCTTAATTATATTTTCTTATGTCCTTAGAGCAGCTTACAATCTCAATTTTAATAATAAATACTTATTCTAGACATCATTTGACAGTCCATCAGGGGTGGTTATTTACTATCCATCAAATGCAGATCTCTGATCTTCCCAATAATCCAAAGCATGTTCAACTCAGTTACCAGGAGGGACACAAAAATGGATGGGTATGTCTGACTCCTGTACAACCTAAGCCCATGCAACTGTACATTCTAGGCCTGTTTCTCCACTGCCTTTTTCCTGGTGGCAATACTTGTATGTGTGCAAAGACAGTGTAAAATGTTAGCGGATCAGACTTGCTATGTTATACACCCACTTTGTAGTCACTTTATACAGATATATTGACATAAATGACATAAGTGAGAGGAGAAGCATTCCCAGTTGGTGAAATCCTGTCCTTCCTGAAGTCAATGGGAGATTTGCTATTGCCTTTAATGGGGTTGCAATTACATATTTAATCTTAAACAAAACAAACCATAGACCCATTAGCTACATTTTTAGACTTTCACTTCTAGGTCAGACATCACTTGGATGACTCAGATAAAAAAACAAACCTTGTTGCTCCCATTTTAACCAGTTCAATAAATGAATGAGAGACACACAAATATACCTAAATAAATTTTAAAAGCCTCTTTTTCAAAGTTAGACAAGGTGGGTCAGGTAATGGACCAATTACATTTATTCTGTTAGCAAAAGAGACAAGCTTTTGAGCTACACAGCACTCTTATTCAGGTCACTCTAATATCCTGAGACCAACAGGGCTACAACAACACTGCACACAAGAATGGAATATCTCTTTTTCAACATCTCATTCTGATGGAATATGCAATTGAAAATACTCTTAATCAGAAAGCAACAATTATTGGATACAGCAAGGAGGAGGACCTAGCTCTAATTTTCTGTCCAAGAGGCTCTTCTCTAACATCTCTTTCATACAGCTCTTTATAATTTCTTACCAACAAACCAGTGCTGATCAGGCACCATTATATCAATTTACCTCATGCAGCTATCCAAAATATATACTGAAAAAAATAATGGAAAAGTAAACTAAAGCCAGGCTTATATCAGATACATTTGATAGTAAATTCATGGTTCCATTTTCCTTTACTACAGAGAGCTGATGGTTTCTTTAAGCCCACTTTTGTTACCACTGAAGATAATGGCAATTTTCTGATTGTTCTCAGTGGGAGCATGATTGGGCCTTTAATGCTGAAAAATTTACCTTTGAGGGATAGCTGGGTTTAATGCATATGATACAGTTGGGGCCAGACTCAGAACTCACTTCACTGGTGTTTTACACTTGTAGAACTCCACTGACTTCAGTAAGGTTACTTCCCTTCTTAATGACCTAGAAGTATGCCAATTGATTGTAAAGATTTTGATAATCTAGGTAAGAATATTTTCTTTAGGGATCTGTTCTGAACTTTCCAACCATTTTTCTATGCTACTTTTTTAATGAGGGTACATGAAATGTACTTTTTTCTGATCACTATGTAAAAACAAAAGTAATGCATTTCGGACTCTGACACAGTCCTGTCCACCTTCATTCTAGTATTTTCAATTTGTGCTGCTATGACTGTGCTCAGAGACTCTTTAAAATTGATATGTCTTGTCTGGAAGCTGGATTTCAAAGAGAAACTGGTGTCATTAAAAAAAAAAGGAAAAAAGCCCAACGCACCTTCAGATCAGGTAAACTTTTATACTCAGCTCTGAATTAAAAAATAATTTTTTATTTTTTTAACTCGATTTCCTCTTTGAAGTCTGGCTTCAATCCAATTTTAAAAAGTCTGTCAGCAGAGTCAGCATGGCTTGAGTTGACGGCTTGATTTCTGCAGGCTCTTCTGTCCTCAGTTCACCACATGGAGATTTACTTGGACATAGCTCCCAAACACATATGTGATAGACAGGCCATTTGTCTGGTTTTTAGTCAGACAGTCCTGCTGTTCTAAGGTTTGTCTCCAGCACATCCCTCGGCCCACGCTGCTTCCCGCAGCCCCCATTGGCTTGTAATGGCAAACCGCGGCCAGTGGGAGCTGCGATCGGCCGAACCTGCAGATGCTGCAGGTAAACAAACTGTCCCGGCCCGCCAGCGGATTTCCCTGATGGGCCCCATGCCAAAGGTTGCCGATCCCTTGTGTATGTGATGTCATACCAGAGGGGGCAGGGCAGCACGCTTTTCAAAATGGCATTCCTTGTGCAGCATGACTGTGCATGTACCATGCATGTGAGGAAGTACCAAAATGTCTCATATTCTGAGGCTGTGTGAGTGGCCACCTAATAAGTGATTGCTGCTGTTTGTGCTCCTCCTCCTCACGAATAAACTCACTGAAGCCACTCAATGATGGTGGAGAGAAAAGGGAAATAACATAACTATATCTACTGCCTACATGCTTTGTAACAGTGAAGCTGGCTTAAGGGTTTATTCACCGCCTTCCCAGGAAAGTCCAGGTAAACAAAATATCCAGGTTTTCAAAGGCTTTGGTCAAACTTGGATGTGGCCACAGTCACAACTCTATGACAGGTGGTGTGGTCTTTGTTCCTGCTTGTGACAGGGCATTATCAGCAGCACCCTAATCACTGACGTTGCTGCAGCCTGAAGAAGGTTTCAGGCCCAGCTGAAGGCAATTATACACTGCTCAAAAGGGAAGCTGAGAGGATGGGCCTTGGATGAGGGGTGAAGGCTGTGGGGAAATGTCCCCTTGCTGTAAGCCTGCAATACACTGTTACTTTGTATGAAAAGAAAATACACATGTTGATAAAAGATAACAGTCTAGTGTGTGTTTGTGATCCTGGGGCCACACAAACTGGCCAGACAGTTGAGTACACTGGGTAACAAAAGAGGTGCCCTGTGACACTGCTCCTCCTGTAAAGCTAAGTAGGAAAAGAAATGGTGCAGCTTTTTAGTTTGATTCTGTGGACTCTTGGATAATAAGTGAATGCAACCCCTCAATAGAGGCAGCAGGTATTACCTTTGCCATTTCCTCTAGGTAATTTCTCTGACCCACCAGCTTTACTTCCACTTTGGGCTGAGTTTCAGCAGGCTTATGATGCCAAATCTCTTTCTAGGCCATGGTTTAGGTAGGGGTCTGCTTCTCTGCTAAGCTTTCCATTGACTGTAGTGGGGCCTAGCATCAGGCCCTAGGAATGCAAAGATAACACACTATCTGACACAGATGATAACAGCTTCAGCATACTGATGGTATTACAGTCCAAAACACCGCCTCATTTCTTCCTGGAATCTCACATACATACTTCAAAGGAGTGATAGTGTAGAAACCCGTGCTACTAGGAAATATCACAGAGAGACTTAAACTATTAAACAGTTCACAGAAACCTTCTTGGTATGTGCAGGAGTAGGAGAGCTAGTCAAAAATCGAAATTTCTGTACCATAGCTCAACATTAATCCGTGTCCCTCTGAGCTGCTGCAGTGCCTCATAACAGCTGTAGTTCAAGTGCCTCATTCCTCCATTCCCCTGTATGGGCCAGACTCTGACCAGAATTCATGTCCCATGATACACAGTGATTTTGTGACTCCCTTAATGCACTGCAGTGGTTCAACCAGAAGGGAGACCATGGTTCATAATGGGAGTGTTTAGCTAAACTAATCAAGGTGGAAGGCCCCCAAAGCCTTAGTATAAACAACTAACCAGGAATAACCCTAGAGCAGGGGTCGGCAACCTGTGGCACGCGGCTCAGCAGGGTAAGCACCCTGGCGGGCCGGGCCAGTTTGTTTACCTGCCGTGACGGCAGGTTCGTCCAATCGCGGCTCCCACTGGCCACGGTTCGCCGTCCCACGCCAATGGGGGCAGCGGGAAGCCATGGCCAGCACATCCCTCACCTGTGCCGCTTTCCGCAGCCCCCATTGGCCTGGGACGGTGAACCACAGCCAGTGGGAGCTGCGATCGGCTGAACCTGCCGACACGGCAGGAAAACAAACTGGCCCGGCCAGCCAGGGTGCTTACCCTGGTGAGCCGTGTGCCAGAGATTGCCAACCCCTGCCCTAGAGCATAAGATATCACAAGATATAGTGCTCTAATAAACAATTATAACTAAATTGCTGACAGGTAACCACAAAATGCAAGTTTATACCAGCTTCATATATTTTAAATTAGGACTATCAGCAGATGTCCAACCTCAAGAATGCTATGATAACTAATGGACATATATGCTAATTTACTTGAGGTAAAAGGCCTAATAATCTATGGGAAGACACCCCAACATTATTAGAGTAAGGAAATACAGATAAGGAAACCTTTACTGAATATGCATTAGACATAGTAGGCATCATCATAATACATTATAAAAGTTGTATCCTACCCTTCATGACTGAGGAGTGCCTGGATAATGCTCACTGGTGGTTATAATGATTGTGAGGATGATGACAGGTATGATGATTAGCACTTCAACTTTTTCAGCAAGGGATGGCATGTGTATATGGCTGCTCAGACGCCCATGTTATATTATCTCTACTTTCCATGCTGGTTTGCAGTGTTTCTGACATTTCTAATTGTGCTAAATAAAAATATTATAGGGAAGAACACCTTTCCTAAATATAATTGTCTCCTTCATGCACAATGGGATTCCCAAAATAATACTAATTCTAATAACTCTGGACCTGATCTCGGACTAGACTCTGCCAAACCACAGAGAGCTAATTGGGGATTCTTAAGTAACCAATATAATTAATACACAGTGAATAGATCAGGCAACAAATTTAACAGCCTAAAACCCTTTTCTAAAGTAGTTTATCTGACCTAAAGCAATCTCCCAGCATCTCCAAGCAACATGGCTGGAATTCCCCTTTCATAAATGCAAAAAACACACTTTCCTTTTTGTTTCCTCACTGAAGGATGAATGGGGGTCTTTTTGCCTTCCCCTCATATTCCTTATAAGTCATTGTTTTGTTTCAAGAGTCAGAAGGACCCCATTGTTTATTCTCTGGTGTGCTGGCTCCATGTTGCCCTTACCTCCTCACGTTGACAAATGGCTTCCATTGTGTTGACTTACCATACTTATTTTACATGCCAATCAAGGCAGATAGGTGACTATACATCCTTTGTCTCATCAAAACCTGCTTTTCAATCCTGCTTTGATTCAGACTTTAAGGCATATTTTCCAATATATACATAATTCCATAAATATCATCCAGACATATATCTTACAATGATTATGAGGATCAGTATGACATAAGTTCTATTAGATACCTCACTTGACCTTATTTGGATAAATACCATGAATGCCATGTAATGGCTGTAGTGAGTTTGTTGGGTCTGTCAGCTGCTACTGTTAGAGAACAGTGAACCCTTTGCTCCTTGCAGTTAAGGAGCTCTTAGGGTCACAGAGAGCTATAGTCTAGCCAGAGAGACCAGCCCACAGAGAATAATGGGCACTTGATGCAACTGAACTACAACTCCCATTATGCACCATGGCAGCTCAAGGAGACACAGATGAATGCCAAACCAATCTGAAACAAAACATTTTGATTCAGCTTCACAAAGCAAAGTGTTTTGATTAGGATCAAGCTTACTCAAAAAAGAATCTTTTGTTTCAGTTATCCCAAAAGAAAATAGAAATTTTTCAGTAAAATCAAAATTTCTGGAAAACTTTGATTTTACAGAAACTGCATCTTCCATCAAAATATTTTGACAGAAAATTCCCAATTAGTAATGACCAGTAATGTTCTGAGCTGAAATGATTCAAGGGCTGAAGAAAATGCCTTACAATGAGAGATTTAAAGACCTAAATCTGTTTAGCTGATCAAAAAGAAGATTGAGAGGTGACTTGATTATTGTCTAAGTACTGTCACAGGTAGAATTACTGCATAATAAATGGCTGATTAATCTAGCTGAGAAGGCATAACAAGAACCAGTGACTAGAAGCAGAAGCCAGACACATTTAAATTGGAAATAAGGCATCATGTTTACAGTAAGTGTGGAAAACTCCCAAAGGAAGGGGTGGATTCTCCATATCTTGATCTCTTCAAGTCAATACTAGATGCCTTTCTGGACTTTATGATTTAGCCAAACGCAAGTTATTGGCTAAATCAGGGGTCGGCAACCTCTAGCATGTGGCTCACCAACGTAAGCACCCTAGCAGGCCGGGCAAGTTTGTTAACTGCCGAGTCATGAATATTTTAGCAAAATGTTCCTATTTTTCAAAAGCTGAACTTCAAACAGATCTTTCTCATGTATTTTATGTTGATTGTTGTATACTACTTATTGTTATAGTCTAATGCTCAGGCTACGCTAGGCACTTTCCAAACCCAAAAAGGGGAAAGATGTTTGTTCTTAAGAGGCCACAATATAAGGATAGACAGGCAAGTAATTCAGAGATTAGGGAGAAGGGGACAATAATAGGCAGTTCCTGTAGTAGTCAGCTTTCTTCTCCCCGAGCAGCTTGGCAGAAGCAGTGAGGGACCTGACTGTGGTCAGAGTAGGAGCCTTGTGGAAGTTTATATTTTACATGACTGAAATAATGGCAGAGTTAAATCATCCCATCCTTTCAGTTTACACTGTTGTTAGGAAATTCATAATTTTAAGACCATAAGGGACCATTATAATCATCTAGTCTGACCTCTTGCATAACATAGACCAAAGAACCTTGCCCCATAATTTCTTCTCAAATCCATAATTTCTGTTTATGCTATAGTATATCTTTTTAAAATATATCCAGTTTTGATTTCAAGACTTTATATAATGGATATTCCACCATGTGCCTAGAATCCTCATTCTGCTTGTGGTCACAGACTGTCATACTCCCTCTGCTTCTGGTTGCAAAGAATGTTTCTTGCTTTTCTCTCATCTCTTGGTCTCAAACTACCAATCCTCTCTTTTCTACTGTCCTGTGTTCTCTTGAAACCAATGGATTTGCCATTTGGGTCAGTGATGCTGCTACCTCAAGCTGGCAGTCCAAGAACTTTTCTGACTCTCTGATGTTAAATACGGTCAATAGGTGCCCTCCAAGGTCATAGAATATCAAGGTTGGAAGGGACCTCAGGAGATCATCTAGTCCAAACCCCTGCTCAAAGCAGGACCAGTCCCCAGACAGATTTTTGCCCCTGATCCCTAAATGGCCCCCTCAAGGATTGAACTCATAATCCTTGGTTTAGCAGGCCAATGCTCAAACCACTGAGCTATCCTCCCCCAGTCTCAAATAATTTCCTCAAGTGCAGCCATCAACTTATACTTCATGCACAGGCAGTCTCTGCTTTCAGTCAGGAAAGAGACCATGGTGTGTCCCAATTAAATATGCCTAACATTGTGTAGTCTGTGATTCTGGCCCTGCCAATAGAGGTTCACAGTGGGGTACTTCAGAGCAGTGTCACATAGCATTCTAAATGTCCTTGCTTTTGTTGGTTTAATTCAGAAAAGCAATTTGTTTTCAATGTACATGGGCTTAATTGTGCTTTTAAAGCATAGAATGGTATGATGATGCCTCATGCCTGTGCTCCCCAAAAATTGATATGGAGGAGCAGATCTTGAGCTTCCTGTAGTATTGGAACTGCAAATATATTCATCACTTTCATGGACCATGGAGTAAAGACAAATGCAGACAAGAAATAAGGCATAATGTTTTAACCTGACGGTAGTTAACTATTGGAACAACTTACCAATGGTTGCTGTGGATTCTCCATCACTGATAATTTTTAAATCAAGATTAGATGTTTCTTTCTAAGAAGCTATGCTCTATTTCAAACAGGAATTAGTTCAGGGAGGTTCTGAGCAAGTACTTAAGCATGTGCATAATTTAAATACATGATTAGTCATACTGTCTTCTGGGACTAATGACATGCTTAAAGAGACATATGTGCTTAAGTACCTTGCTGAATCAGAGCCTTTTTCTCTATTTCTATGAAAGTAAATAGGTCAGTTTGGAATACAGTTGCAGACGCTATGCCGCATTATTAATAGAATAATATTGTCATCATTAGCTATCCTCATACAACATCAGAACACATGTAGTCTCATGTTTTGGTGGACGTTGATCAATGAAAGTCTTTGAATACTATAAGAGTGAGAGTTTATTTATTTATTTATTTATTTATTTATTTATTATACAAGATAATTTTATGGTAACAGAGGCTCTTTGAGGCCCTAACAAGTTTAAGGAATGTCAACATAATTTTAGTTGGTTATCTTGCCCATGTTAAAATTTAGAGATCTAGTACAGTGAAAGGAACGTGAGAAGATACAGTACTTAAACTTGTCATGTGTTGGTGAGTTTGAATTTTAGATTGATCTGTTCTCAGTGCCTTAGCTCAGGAGGGGAAAGATGAGCTAGCCAAAAAAACAATAATACTTGGGGAAGTTCACCCTTAGAGCTGCACCAGGAACAAATCTGCCCCAATAATTGCTATGCTCGTCCTCTTAACTCAGTGTTTGCTATGTTTAGTAGCCATTTTTATATCCTGAAATTGTAGCTCTATCCTTTCAAATCTGGATACACTGGCAGAGAGAAACAGGATGAGATAGCTGAAGAATATGATCATTTACATCCTAATGATTCCATCTTACCTGGTTTATACTTAAGTAAGCTAACAGCAAAACACTCCCTATAGCATGCAGTGACTAATACCTAATAAGAATTTGCCAGAAAACTATATAAAAAACATAAGCTATAAGAATTTTTTATAACTAATAGGAAAGGGTACCTCAATGTCTATTTCAAAGCTGATTTGATGAATACAGAAAAGGTCAAACTAAAAATAACTAGACTGAATCAGTTATAAGTGTAGTAACATATGCCTCATTTAATAATGAACTCTAAATTTGCTCCACAGTTTTAGTATCATGAATGCTAATTCTGACAGTAAAGGGTTATGAACTACCCGTCTGCTCAAGTCTGGCACAAGGTCAGGCAGTTATAGAGCTAATGAAAACCCTGATATGGATGATTGACATGAGTCTGCTAGCTGAAGAAAGTGCTGAGGTACTCTAGTGCATTCAAAATGACAGTCTCCTGAAACACCAATTATTACACTCCATTTGTCTATAAAGTCCAAATGCCTCAACATCAACAGAACTTGGATTCAGGGGCACACAGCAAATAGTAGTTGTACTAAGCTTCCACATATCAAGCACCATGAAAGAGATTCTTGTATGGTTCATGATTCTGATAATTAGCCTAGGACCATTATATTGTGAATATATGATGATGCTTAGAAAGAATTTTTATATATAACTCTGAACATCATGATAGGAGAAAATACATTATTGTTAAACCCTTGTAACTCAAAAAAAGGCAGAACGCAGTTAATACCATTAAAGTAGATATTTTAAGTCATTTGAAAAATCTGTATTCCTTTTATATTGTTTGAAACATCTTTGTTCCTTTTATCTCCTACCCTGAACTTCTCTTCCAAACTTTCCCACATCATATGCATTAATTCTCATCTATTTCTTTGCTTTTGAGACCTACCAGCAGTGCTAAGCCTGTGTTTTATTTCACTGGCAGTTTTATATCAGTGATGAGATGTCTTTATGGGGTTGCTGTACTTCCCACATGTCCTAGTTTCAGCAAGACAATCCTGCTTTTCTGAATTTGTTAGATATCATGCAGTACCCAAGTGCAGCAGAGAATGGATTCTAACTTGTAATCTGGATAACAGTTTCTTCCATGTCTTCACTATTTGTGCCTTCTGACAGCTCTGATCATAGAATCATAGAATTGTAGAACTGGAAGGGACCTCAAGAGGTCATCTAGGCTAGTCCCCTGCACTCATGGCAGGACTAATTATTATCTAGACCATCCCTGACTGGTGTTTGTCTAACCTGCTCTTAAAAATCACCAATGACGGAGATTCCACAACCTCCCTAGGCAATTTATTCCAGTGCTTAACCACCCTGACAGTTAGGAAGTTTTTGCTAATGTCCAACCTAAACCGCCTTTGCTGCAATTTAAATCTATTTAAATTCCTTCCTGTCCTTTTCTCAGAGATTAGGAAGACAAATTTTTCTCCTTCCTACTTATAACAACCTTTTATGTACTTGAAACCTGCTATCATGTTCCCTCTCAGTCTTCTCTTCTCCATATTAAACAAACCCAATTTTTTCAGTCTTCCCTCACAGGTCGTGTTTTCTAGACATTTAATCATTTTTATTGCTCTTCTCTGGACTTTCTCTGAAATGTCCACATCTTTCCTGAAATGTGGCCCCAGAATTGGACACAATACTCCAGTTGAGGCCTAATCAACACGGAGTTAAGTGGAAGAATTACTTCTTGTCTCTTGCTTACAATACTCCTGCCAATACATCTCAGAATGATGTTTGCTTTTTTTCCAACATCATTACACTGTTCACTTATATTTAGCTTGTGATCCACTATCACCCCCAGATCCCTTTCCACAGTACTCCTTCCTAGGGGCAATCATTTCCCATTTTGTATGTGTGCAACTGTTTGTTCCTTACTAAGTGGAGTACTTTGCATAATGTCACTTCCTCCTCTCTGGAAACCTAGGGGTTTGTATCTACAGAAATTAAGCAGAGCTTTCTCTAAAGCCTGACTGTGATTCAGCAAACACTGTTTAAAAATATGCAGAGTGGCAATAATAGTGTGAGGTCCGGAAATTTTTTTACCACATGGCTCACCCAGGAGACCACCCTTTTCCCAGTCTGTAGAAAGTCAGAGGATGTAAAGAATGCTTAGAAACAATCATCAGCAGTATAGGTAGATAAGCTTCTGGAAGCAATTAAACAGCTCCAGATTACCCACATGAAGTGGGTAGTGCAGGAAGTATGTAAAATAAAAACTTATTTGCGTAGCCTAGTACTTTGCTGGGAGGAGTCTAACATCATCTTCCTCATTTCCCCCACTACATAGTGTCATTTAGACATGGATCTGAGCTGCAGAACTTAAACCTGTATATGGATTTCCAATATCTCAAAGTTCAGAGAACAATTCTGGTCTGGGGTTTGGGTTCAAATAGAAGCCAGTTGTGCAATTTTGATCTAGATTTAGGTTCTGAACTCTCCTAAAATTTATGGAAGTTCCAGACCAAGTTTGGTTATAGGTCCAGTTCTAGATAATATTCTCCTTTCTCACCCTAGTTATATATTTTTTTCATTTCCCAAGTACCCACAGGGTAGACTTTAGTAGCAGAGCCAAATTACAAATAGCATAAACCCAGACTGTTTCAGGTAAGAACCTGATTTCAAAGGATGTGAAGACTCTGGTGGATTATTTTTTAAAAAATCTTTCTTGCCCAGCAACAGCAAATCTGTGGAGTGGGTAGGAGAGCAGGGGAAGAGGTCTCACTAGACCTAGTGGTGCAAGTTGTTTTTAAGACCAGGGAAGTGGTTAGGTTTTGAGGTCCATAACACATCTCAGCCCTAGGCTTCATGTAGTCTTTATGGCTGGGTGGAAATCTGTAAACAAGCATAAACATCACATCATACACCTCAGCAAAACTTCTCATATGTCAGTTTATTTTCAAGCCATTTTTATTTGGCTTCAAAGTAACTTATAGCTGACATTTCAACATCTCCCTTCATCCAGGCTTCAATGATCATGCATTGTCACTTCTTATATACACCTCATAACTGTTATTAACACATCCTTGTGACACAACCCCTACTCCTACATTATCCATGACTCCTACAAGCTACTAGCTAGTCTAGTATCAATTGCATCGTTGTATATGAAAGATTAAGATGCAATCCGCAAAATACTGTTAATAAAAGTTAGAAAAATAAGTGATTATTCTGCAATCCTCACTCACATTGAGAGTACCTTCCTCCATTAATAGCCCCCCATGCATTGCTACCTAGTGTAGAAAGGGTAACAGAATCTAGCCCTGAATATTGAATCATCGCTAATTAAATTTGGTTCCCAAAAAATCTTGTTATTAGAATTCTAGGAGAAAGGCTTCAATCTTCCTCATAACCCACTAGCATGGACTCTTACATCTCACTGACTTCAATAGAATTACACATGTTCCTGGATCTATGAGTGAATCTTGACTAGAATTACTGATGGGTAGAGGGCTTCACATTAGTAGATCCTTGCATAGGATTGGGGCCTAAATAAAGAAAACACAGTAAATACGTAAATAGCAATACAATAATTCAAAATATCATGAGTGAAGTAGTATTTTTAGAGGAAACAGGTATGATAAGCCTAGTTTTCTAAATATATAGGCAGGCATATATTATAGTCCTTTTATTTGTAATTAAAGTTATCTTGCAATAGTGTAGTAGTTTTGAGAGATGTGATGTACAGGTCTATGTTTAGTTTCTTTGGAGGGGCCACTGTTACAGCGTCAGCACCCTGGTAACTAAATCCATTTCCTAATCAGATTTAGACTTATGTTTCCAGGAAAATATGTCTGCACGCTGCAAGTTAATTCTGTATGGAAAAAAACAGTTATATCAACAATTGGCAATTTGTATGTGTAATTAGTGTGATTGTACTTTGTATAGTGGTAACTGTGTGCACATTTTTTCTGAAAATTTAGCTTTGAGCTACAGTGTTATATAGACATGAATAACTGCTCTGATATGCACACTCCAAAATTATTGGGATAAAACTATATTTAGGGGTATATTTGGAGATGAATCAGCAGCAAAATCCCTACTTAGCACTACAGTGCTCTGAATCCATTTGTTTACCTCCAACAATATTCATGATTTCCCTCATTTTCTTCACTAGTCACAGAATCACAGAAATGTTGGCTGTAAGGGACCTCAATAGGTCATCTAGTCCAGTCACCTACAAGAGGCAGGACTAAGTATTATCTAGACCCATCCCTGACAGCTGCTTGTCTAACCTGTACTTTAAAATCTCCAATAACAGAGATTCTACAGCCTCCCTAGGTAATTGTTCCAGTGCTTAACTACCCTGACAATTAGGAAGGTTTTCCTAATGGCTAACCTAAATTTCTCTTGCTGCAATTCAAGCCCTGTCTTCAGTGAATAAGGACAACAACTTATCACCCTCATCTTTACAACAACCTTTTATTATCTAGAATACTGTAATCATGTCCCACCTCAGTCTTCTCTTCTCCAAACTAAACAGACTTATTCTTTCTGAATCTTTCTTGAAGGTCAGGTTCTCTAGACCTTTAATCATCTTTGTTGCTCTCCTCTGGACATTCTCTTATCTGTCCACAATTTTCCTGAAGTGTGGTGCCCAGAACTGGATACGGTATTTCAATTGAGGCCCCATCAGTGCTGAGTGGAGTGGAAGGTTTACTTCTTATGTCTTGCTTACAACATTCCTGCTAATACATTCCAGAATGGTGTTTTTTTGCAACAGTATTACATTTCTGACTCAGATTTCATTTGTGATCCATTAAAACATCCAGATCGTTTTCTGCAATACTCCTGCCTAGGCAGTCTTTTCCCATTTTTAATTTGTGCAACTGATTGTTCCTTCCTAAGTGTAGTACATTGCATTAGTACTTAGTGAAGTTCATCCTATTTATTTCAGACCATTTCTCCAGTTTTTCAAGATCATTTTGAACTGTAATCCATAGCTCTTGCAATCCATCCCCGCTTGGTATCATTCACAAACTTTATAAAGGTACTCTCTATGCCATTATCCAAATCATTTATGAAGATACTAAATAGAACCTGCCCCAGCAGAGATTCCTGTGAATCCGCATTCAATATACCCTTCCATCTTGAATCTGAATAATTGATAACAACTCTCTGATGATGGTTTTCCAACCAGTTGTGCACCCAGCTTATAGTAGGTTCATCTAGGCTCTATTTTCCTAATTTACTTATGGGAAGGTTATGAGAAACAGACTCAAAAGCCATACCAAAGTCTAGATACATCACATCTACTGATACCCCTCTATCCACAAGGCTTCTTACCCTGTCAAAAAGCATATTAGGTTGATTTGACATGATTTGTTCTTGACAAATTCATGTTAATTGTTACTTATCACCTTATTACCCTCTAGATGCTTAAAATGTATTGTTTGATTATTTGCTTCATTATCTTTCCATTTTCCTTTTTCACCTTTTGTCAACTCACAGCCCTCTGTCAGCTTTTTGTCTCATGGCTTTTTGGTACAAATGTTTATCTGCTTAAAATATCTGTGTATAGTAAATGCTTAAGTATGTTTTTAGGGTGTATATATTATGGACAACCCCACTCTCTCCCCCTCCCCCGCAACAATTATCAGATTCTCTGAGATGGGCACCCTTTTGGTTAAAACACTGGAGACTGGACTGGAGATCACCAAAATTAGAGGAATGAGCTGCCACAGAGCCGACCTACCCTAGGTAGAACTGTAATGGAATCATATTTCCTATGGATCAAGCAAAGCAGGGGACCTACAAAATGCACTCACCAATAAGTTATACTACTACAATCACTTTGTAGCTTGGCTGAAATCTAGAAGAATTCTTATTGTTTCCATACTTCTGCATGAAATGTTTTGGTCCTGTCTCCTGACCTCAGCATTATGTTGAGTATCTGAACTAGTGGTATTTCTCCATATTGTTCCCTCTCTAACCTGATGCCCTTCAAAGCTCCATGTCACTTGCAGCTGAAGGTCGTCAAAGGACAAAACTCCTCCCTGAGCCCATCAAAGCTGATCCGTAACCCATTCACTAATGGCCACTACAGATACAACCCCTGTGCAATGGTTGTTTTACCAGTGATGCTTGACATTTGGCTTTACAGTCGATCATTACATGTTACTTTTTCTTCATTCTGTATCTGATGCATGATGCAGCTGTGATCTAGTGAATTTGTGCAAATGAAATGTTTTTAAGTGACAAGAGGCATTCCCTCCCCAGTGTCTGAACAAGTGGTCTGTACAGCATGCCCAGTTCCACAAAGTGAGGGAGAAAAATGCAATAAAGAATTAAACCCAGGTCTCTGAGCAACACCAGTTTGTCCAATCTATAGCACCCTTTTTTGCAACAAGATAAAGATAAAATCAAAGCCAAAGAAATAAATATAGATATTCCTTGCAGAAAATATATAATGCATCCTTTGTGAGGGTCTGTACCAAGACTCTCCATGTGCTTTAAACAGCAGCTTAATATTCTTCCTCTAGACCACTTTACTACAGACAATAAATGAAAACTTCTCAGGGCTACTCAACCTGCAAATTTCCATGGTGATTCCGCACAAGGTTATTTATTCAGCACAGATGTTTCTGTAATTATGATACATTGAGAAAATGTATAGTGTTCAGAGGTTGATGAATGCCCACATCCCACCTATATGGCCCTGGTATCGTGTGTAGTGAGCAATTAATATTAAGAAATGGAAGAAATCTTGGCCAGTTCCAGATCTTCTTGAACATTTATTTTTCTTACATTGTCTGTGCTTCTTTAGATTTGTTTCTGAGTTTGTTAGAAGGAGCTAACTACAGCTACAATGTTGGCTAAGAGAAGTGAGACCTAACACTCAACTAGACAGCAGTTCTGTCTGTAGCACAATGACTTCTGAAGGTCTCATCCAATCAAACCCAAAATTGCAGGGAATATTCAAGGTGTCAATTGGTGTCAAAATCCCATTGATTTTGATGACAATTTGAACCCCAGAAAAATCTGATTTCAACTAAAATCAGGTGATTAGCTAATCTGCCTCTGGTATCACAATCCCACTTGGGGGCTTCTGGATGCTATAAAATAAATAGGGAACACAAATCCTCTGGCTTGGGGACACAAGGAGAATGTTTTTTTTTTTTTTTTTGACACGAGGGAAACGGGAGACACAGAGCCCCTAAAATGGAGGTGAGAATAGTCAACCTTGGTATCAGGGAGAGGGAAATGGGGGGCACAGAGAGGCCTTAGAATGGAGAGGGAGAATGGGGGATATTGGTATGCAGGGATGGGGATTTGGAAGGTGCACAGAGCCTCTATCATGGGGGAAGGAGCAAATGGGAGAATACACAAGTTTAGGGTTAAGGGATGGGAGGGTGGGACATAGAGTTCGGGTATGGGAAGAGCTGGTTGGAAATTTTCCAGTACAAAACATCTGGGGAAATGCTGAACCTGGCATTGGAAACCAGGCAGGCTGGCAATTTGCTTCCAGCCCACCAGCCAATGAGGAGCCCCTGCTGTGTGCAATGAGGTTGATCTACAGAAGCAATGAACTGTGTGACCATCAGTAAACTAGAACCAACCGCATTACCAAAATGCCACAAATAGGAGGATTATATTAACAGTTAGAAACTTTAGTGTTGGATTAATTCACTCCAGGGCTTAGATACACCCTAACATTGGACCTCCCAGGGTTCCACCCTTCTGACCTTGCCCCCAGGCTGTTGCTGTGCCCCAACTGGACTGGCAGTGACAAGAGGAGGGATCCCCATGAGTGACAGAAGAATCTCCCTCCCCTTGAAATCAGCAGTGGTCCCTTTTCCCATCACAGAGGCAGAAGTGACGGCAGCACCCCCTGCCCAACCCCAAATATCTACCTCAGCAGCCAGGTTGTACATGCTTGAGGGTGGGCCAGGCCCACTGCCCTCTTCTTCTTTGGTCACATACAAAATCCTCTGCTGGAGTGATGTTGACAGGGCCCTTTATAGCAATGGATTTTGGAGTTAACACCCCCTTGAGATGCTTGGAGCAGTTCATAGTCTCAGATCTATTTGTTTTAGACTCTCTGCAGACCAGTTCAGATTTCTCTGCACTGGTTACACATGGGCCACATTTCCAAGCTTTTCTTTGGTCTTAATCTGGCCCTGGGAATCATATCATGACCAGTAGCCAAATCTGTATCCATAATTCTGTATATTTACCTCATATTCTTCTTTGCACCAATACCTAAAAAGACCATACACAATAAACATAAATTAAGATGAAGCTAAAAGGGGGCATATTAAAGAATCATAAAACATAAATATTTTAAACGTATGAATTTCAGTATAAAGAGGTAATGTGACTCAATATTTTCAAAATTTAGCAAAGTTGCCTTTTTTGAGAGTTGTGGCACTAGAAATGTGCATAAAGTAAAGGGCCTAATTCTGTACTCCATTACCCCAGTTTTACACCAATGTAACTCCATTTATTTCAGTGGCGTTACACCAATATTAAACTGGTATTGCAGAAAGGTATTGCATAATCAGGCCAGTACTGAATGAGAGAGCTGAGCTTTAGGTACTAGATGGATGGATGGAGTGATCTGATTACAACACAAGTATTTTGGTAATGTTTAGATAGGTCACTCTCACATCTAGTATGATACACAGTATGTAAGAATGCCTTGTGACAGCTCCTACTGACTCAGAAATGACTCCTGCTGACTGAGAAATGTTTATGACAGCTCCTATTGACCCAGCCAGAAGGAAGTATCCCTTTAGCTCACCCTGGATATGGTGCCTGCAAAAACAAGAGGTCTAGGTCAGGGCTGAGATGCATCGTTTTGTAGCTTGTTTGTACCAAATCAGGTCACAAACTCCAGGCTTCCTCTGGTTAGTTAACATACCTTGGCATATCTCAACATGACCATATCTAATTGTTTTTAAAGTACCAGTTAAGAATATCAAAGATGAAGTCCCTCCTCCCCATTCTCCCTCACTCAGAATTGTTTATTTACAGTCCACAATGTTCAGATTCTTTTTATATTTGCATATAAAATTTCAACAACAACAACAAAAAACAGTCATGAAAAATCCATGTCAGAAGAAATATGACTCTCACTATTTATATGGGACTATATACAAAGCCATGGCTGGCTACATATCTGAGACTGTATGTGTATGTGCCGTGATGGGAGACTGTGGCTATTCTCTTGCTCTGGGTCATAGAGCTCTGTCCTTCTTAGTTCATCAGCTGTCTGGGTCTCTGCACTGTCATCTCTTGCAACTTCTGCCAAGTGAAAAGAAAAAAAAAGACACAGTGAAGGAGAAAAACAGTTCAAGAATCAATACTACAGCCACTGACCAAGAACAGCAGATGAAACAAACAGCTGGAAATGAATGATGTGCTGAAACACACAGCTGCAGGTGAGATCAATATTATGCCTTTTAAACTTGTCCTTTTGCCTTCTTTCCTTGCATGCTATTAAAATGTACTGACCAACAAAAATGGCCAGTTTTACTCAGAATTAGTCTCCTTTAAATTTGTTGACATGCACATTTGAGTATTCCCTATGCTTCCTTGTTTGCAACTAAAATGACTTCAGAATAATCAAATGTAATTGTTCATTTGTTACATGGATAGAATTCATGTTATATTCATTTTTAGGCCTTTAATGAGTCACAATGAATCATATAATACGTTTCTCTGTGATTTAGGCACACTTTCTTAATAATTTTTATCTAAATCAGACCAAAGAAGGCCTAAACTTTTTTATAATATAAAATTTCAGGTGGGTGACACATACAAGTCCACTGTGTGAATCTATAGCTATATATAAAAATATTCTCATTTTTAAGAAGCTTTAGCACAGGGGTTGGCAACCTCTGGCACGCAGCTCGCCAGGGTAAGCACCCTGGTGGGCCGGGCCAGTTTGTTTACCTGCTGCGTTGGCAGGTTCAGCCGATCGCGGCTCCCCCTGGCCGCGGTTCGCCGTCCCAGGCCAATGGGAGCGGCGGGAAGCGGCACAGGCAAGGGATGTGCTGGCCGCGGCTTCCCGACGCCCCCATTGGCCTGGGACGGCAAACCACGGCCAGTGTGAGTGTGATTGGCTGAACCTGCCAACGCGACAGGTAAACAAACTGGTCCGGCCCACCAGGGTGCTTACCATGGTGAGCCGCGTGCCAGAGGTTGCCGACCCTTGCTTTAGCACCTCTGTTCTTGAAGCAGGGACTTGAATTTTGGCAGGGAGGTCACATTGGTGCCAGGAATATGCCTTTTGCCATCAAAGTAAAAATTTGCTCTAATCTGGCCAAATTATAAACCTCTAAAAAATCTCAGTTTGCACTTGCTCAGTAGAGACTTCTTAGTGTTGTCAGCTTTTGGGACAGGGATGGTATTTCTGTTTTATGTTGGACAGCAGCTATGTAACTTTAGCTTCCCTGTGGTCAAGATGGAGTCTGCTCTGCAGGCAGCTCTGGCCAAGAAAAGGTGAATGCAGTAATGCAGCAGGGAAAGTCCCATCCATCCCAGGGGCACCTGTTCCAACCGCCCCAGAGTGAACATACACACACTGGAATAGTACAGTGAATATAGGAAAGGGAAATATTTATTCACAGAGGGATGTATGGAGAAAAACGACAGGAGGAAAAATAGGGGGTGCAGTAAAACAGGGTTACGTCCAACACAAGTCCCCAGAGGTCCAGTGGTGCCACAATCTGAAAGGGGCAAACGATGAGCAATGTGTCTTCACACAGAGTTCAGGAGTCCTGAGCAAAGTTCCAGTCTGGCAGTGAGTTTTGGGTGCTCCTGGTTGTCTTTGGCGCCAATGAACTTTCCCTCAACAAGCCCCCCGTGGTGCCCTCTTCTGTCGCTCTCTGAAAAGCCACACAGAACAACAACCTCCCCACTTAACTAGCTACAGCCTCCCTCTCTTTCCAGTAAGCACCAGTACTCACAGCTGCATAGGTCTGGGCAACAGTTATACTGGGTCCAGCTCTGGTTTGTCCTTCTCAGTTGATTCCTCCCTGGCACAATGATCCTCCTGGCTCATCCTGAGTCCCTGGTCAGCCACTTTGTCCCTACCAGGCTTTGGGCAGGTTCTCAGCTGCTTCGCTATGCTGCTGCAGTTCTTCTGCCTGGAGCTCCAAACACACATCCTGTTACTCTCCCTCTCTCCATGACTCCCCCCCCCCAAAAAAAAAAACCCCAACAACACTACCTTGTCCTGGAAAAATCAGCACTTCCTCCCCTCATGACAAAGACTTAAAGGGGCCATGTTCTGTAAATCCCAAAGAGGTTACACCTAGAACAATGTGGTTCTGGTCCATGACCAGGGCTCCTAGGCCCTATAGTATATGCACATGAAATTAAAGACTGCTGCACAATGCACACAAGGGGGCTGAGTGAAGGTTTGTGACAGAGCAATTTCCTACAATATACTTGAAAGATCTTATTGCATTATGTTTGTGTATTATTGAGGCCAGGGTTGTATGTAACCTCTTGAGGGGGCAGATGTGACAGATGAAAGCCCTGTGAGTTCAAAAACTATATTGAAAATTTGCCAGAGAAGTATGGCCTTTGGGGACAATAAGTGTTAAGTGGATTGCATGGGGAATTCCTAGGGAAAGCTTTATGCAAATTATCCAACTCTGGTTATGCAAAAACCCAGCCTTTGAAGTTACACCATGAGGAGAGGGTCTTTGTTGATTACTGTTACAGAAGGTGAGAGTCAAAGGCCTGAAATGTATAAAGACATGGCTAAACTCCCCAGCCTAGGTCTGGTTCTAGCTGTAACCACAGCTTGAACCACATGAACCATGAACTTGTAACCACAGGGAAAACTCAGTTGTGGGTATTGAAGGACAGAAACCTACCAGAGCCCTGGCTGGAGTTGGGGGTGACATCTGACCTGCTTTTTAGCATGTGTGTTGATTCTTTCATTGTTTCAATACATTTTCTTTGTAATGCTTTTACCTTCAGAATAAATGTGTTTGCTCAAAAGGAGCTCTGTGGTAACTTATAACTGATGTTGGTCTGGTTAGGCATTCTGGCATGATGGAGATATCACAGCGTAAATCAAGGAGCAATACAGCCTTAAAACCCCTGATCAGAAGGGCATAAGATGCATGTGTTCACCCAGGAGAGCTGATGACTGGGAGCTGGAAACCTTTAAATGGATGCCTTTGGTGGATCACAGACAGGGAATACAGGTGCCACTGCCTTGAAACTGTGACAAGATTTCACAGACATTTCTAATTTTGAGTGTTGACTTTGCAAGGTTAAGGTTGATTTTTTATGTAGCTCCTCCGTGATGTATGCCTCAAATGTCTTCCCTCATGTCTGTTACTTCTCTCTTCAGTCACCTCACAGTTAGAGCCTGGGTTCTTTGTTGTGACTCCTCTGTGCAAGGTAACCCTCACCTCACTGTGCCTGGGACACTAGGAGTGCTGTCACTTGGGAAAATGACTAATGCTATCACTCTTAACAAGGAATATAACCCCATACATGGACTAATGCATTAATATAAACTCCAACAAATGAAATTCCACACTCATAAATAACAATATAACAAAAGGAACTTTATTGGGGGCAGGGGAAAAAAGTCTTTATGGAATAAAAGGGATAAGATTAACTAATAATTGCTAATCACTGGTCTACAATTTTTGAGAAGTCGTCTGCTTCAGAGATAAAATGTGCTATTTATTATGTATTTTGATGTGTGGAATTCAAATATGACAATTAAAACAACTGATTGGCTACTGTTTCTAAGATATTTAAGTTTTTACATTTTATGTCTATGTATATTGTGTAGATAGTAGAGTTTTAATTATAAATTGTAAACCTAGGTCTTTTCATGTGTTTATGGTTGCTTTACATGATAATATTTCACCTGTCCTGTTTATGTAACACTTTAAAAATCATTAAAAGGGTTATCTAACTAAAATTTATTATGAAACAAAAGGCAAAAAACTATTATGTACATAGTTTAGTCCTATTCAGTGTCTACTCGGCGCTTCTTGGCTTGTCTCTTGTATTCATTAAATGGAGCATCTCTTGTCACTGTCCAGCAATAGTCTGCAAGCATTGATGGGCTCCATTTGCCCTGATAGCGTTTCTCCATTGTTGCAATGTCCTGGTGAAATCGCTCGCCGTGCTCGTCGCTCACTGCTCCGCAGTTCGGTGGAAAAAAATCTAGATGAGAGTGCAAAAAATGTATCTTTAGTGACATGTTGCAACCAAGGCTTTTGTATGCCTTGAGGAGGTTTTCCACCAACAACCTGTAGTTGTCTGCCTTGTTGTTTCCGAGAAAATTTATTGCCACTAACTGGAAGGCTTTCCATGCCATCTTTTCCTTGCCACGCAGTGCATGGTCAAATGCATCATCTCGAAGACGTTCACGAATCTGAGGACCAACAAAGACCTTCCTTTATCTTAGCTTCACTTAACTTTGGAAATTTTCCATGGAGGTACTTGAAAGCTGCTTGTGTTTTGTCAATGGCCTTGACAAAGTTCTTCATCAGACCCAGCTTGATGTGTAAGGGTGGTAACAAAATCTTCCTTGATTCAACAAGTGGTGGATGCTGAACACTTTTCCTCCTAGGCTCCAATGATTGTCGGAGTGGCCAATCTTTCTTGATGTAGTGGGAATCTCTTGCACGACTATCCCATTCGCAGAGAAAACAGCAGAACTTTGTGTATCCAGTCTGCAGACCAAGCAAGAGAGCAACAACCTTCAAATCACCACAAAGCTGCCACTGATGTTGGTCATAGTTTATGCACCTCAAAAGTTGTTTCATGTTGTCATAGGTTTCCTTCATATGGACTGCATGACCAACTGGAATTGATGGCAAAACATTGCCATTATGCAGTAAAACAGCTTTAAGACTTGTCTTTGATGAATCAATGAACAGTCTCCACTCATCTGAATGTTGAGGGCTGCCATCACACCATCGATGTTGTTGCAGGCTACAAGATCACCTTCCATGAAGAAGAATGGGACAAGATCCTTTTGATGGTCATGGAACATGGAAACCCTAACATCACCTGCCAGGAGATTCCACTGCTGTAGTCTGGAGCCCAACAGCTCTGCCTTACTCTTGGGTAGTTCCAAATCCCTGACAAGGTCATTCAGTTCACCTTGTGTTCTGAGGTGTGGTTCAGAGGAGGAGGATGGGAGAAAATGTGGGTCATTTTGTGTGACATTGATGGTTCAAGACCAGAAGTTTCATCCTCTTCCTCTTCCTCGTCTGACTCAAGTGAGAATGATTCTGGTGCATCAGGAACCGGCAGTCCTTCTCCGTGGGGTACTGGGCGTATAGCTGATGGAATGTTTGGATAATGCACAGTCCACTTTTTCTTCTTTGACACACCTTTCCCAACTGGAGGCACCATGCAGAAGTAACAATTGCTGGTATGATCTGTTGGCTCTCTCCAAATCATTGACACTGCAAAAGGCATAGATTTCCTTTTCCTGTTCAACCACTGGCGAAGATTTGTTGCACAAGTGTTGCAGCATATGTGTGGGGCCCACCTCTTGTCCTGATCTCCAATTTTGCAGCCAAAATAAAGGTGATAGGCTTTCTTAACCATAGTGGTTATACTGCACTTTTGTGATGCAAAAGTCACTTCACCACAAACATAGCAGAAGTTATCTGCACTGTTCACACAAGTACGAGGCATCTCTGCTCACTTTGGCTAAACAGAAATGTGTCCCTTTGCAAAATCAAACACTGACAAATAAGAGAGCACCACACTGTATGATTTCTAGAGCTGATATAGGGCAATTTGTTCAGCAGAGTGATGTAAGCTTCGTTATGATTGCATCATCCACGACTTCTAGGAATAACATGATGCAATTCATATCATGTATGACGCAATACCAGCTTCAGATTGCATCATTCATTGTTTTGCCTAAAAAGCAAGTACTGTCCAAACCCAGTCAGAGATTTATTCATAGATCCAGTCAAAGATGTATTTTAGTCATTTCTGGTTTAAATTGAGATCCCTTCCCTTTATAACTCACTTATCCTCCGCTATTCCCAAGTCAAGGGTCGTATATACTGACCCAATAGCATAACTTGAAACCTAGAGCCAATCAACAATTTTAAGCATCATTTTCGTTCTCAGTGACCCAGAATTAGTAAAGTTTGACTACATTTATTTCAGAAGCATTTTGCCTATAGAGCAGTATAATACAACAAATTCCCCACCTCGCACCATTCTCAACTGTACCTTAGCCCCAACTTTCTCCCTGGCACCTTCCAGGCAGATGAAATGTGGAGGATGATTCCAGAGATGAGCGTAGCAGTGCTAACTTGACCGGCTTAAAGAGACTGAAAATGGCTTTTTTACCATATTTCACCCCTGAATGGGAAAGGGTTCTCTCTTGGCAACCTGGTCTAGAGTCCTGTGTAGGTCTCAGCTGGTTCTAGGTAGGCAATACCAGACTGGTTTTCTGCCTCCATGGATGCAGGAATCTGCAGGGCTGGAACCATTGCACACTGGATCCCATAGAAATTCAACATTTCCCTTTGTTAATCAAAAACTCCCTAAGCTGTTTTGCTGCTCTCTCAGCTTCAAACTCGCTTAGTTCTTACATTGGAAAAGCAGCCACCACATTAGGATAACTTTTCAAGTGCATGTGGAATAACAGGAAACTGACATTGAACACCAAGATAGGTTCTACTAGATGTGTGGTTTGAGCATGCTGCTGTATGATTGTGAAGCCTGGACCACCTACATCAGACATGAGAGGTTAAACCCCTTCCATAACCTCTGTCTTAAACATATTCTAAATATCACATTGTAAAATAAGTTCCTGACACCAAAGTATTTGAGAAAGCAAAATTTCAATGTCAAATTATTATTCTCAAACCCAGACATCTCCATTGGTTTGGTCATCTGCACCAGATTGATGCATTCCAAAGGCTCTCCTGTATGGAGAACTCATGGATGTTGCAAGGCTACTTAGCTGACCTAGGCTTAGGCTGCAGGAGGGACTTTAAAACTTTAAATATTGATACCTCAAGCTGTGAAGATGACGCTAGCAATAGGCTGTGCTGGAAGTCTGTGCTGTGCCTATGGAGTCAAAGAAACTAAAGAGTGATGGTTGAGAGAGAGGAAAATGAAGAGAGTGAAGAGGAAAGCTCAGCAGGCCTCAAGTACTAGTAGTTCTCGAACTTTATCTCCTGGCCCTGTGCCTTGCAGCTGCATTATTTGTGGCAAGGACTGTCACTTGAGAATTGGACTTTTTATCCACTTGTGTAGCTGCAGCATCACACAGTAACTGAACTGCTTTGGTGTGTGTACCATCAACTTTTTGAGACAGACCATTGCCATTCCTGATTCATGTATATATAAATGAAGAAGGCCCACTGCAGTATTCAGATCACTATTCAGATGCTTCCTTAAAGAACCTGAAGAAAATCAGTATAGTATACTATAATGTACATTATATACACATACCAATTAGAGCAAAATATGTATATTGTTCTCATTTTTTTAAAAGGTACTTTAGTGTATAGAAAATATTTGACTTGTGATCAGAATTCTGTGGTGGGCATTCTTCCATTATACATGATAACAGTGGTCTTGCAGTCAGCACAGCTTTATTTTCAGCTTACATATTCTAAAAACCTAACCTTTAAAATAAAATAAAAAAAAAGTAAGTGTATTTTATTCATGGCTTGGAGTTTTGCAGTACTCTGTGATTGACACAGAAAGAAATATTATGTTGTACTTTTCTATGGAAGACAGGCCCAGGGCTATTCATATGAGAGAACTAATAACCATGCTGGAAAAAGAAATTTCTTATTAAAACCTTGTTAAAGAACTACAATAATTCATTAAGGGTTATATCATTATAAAAATCCATCATGGTTATCGACTGCTTCCTGGGGCTTCGGTTTAGTAAAGTTTGACATGACCTTTATGCTCTGAAATTAGGTAAAGCTAAAAATGATTTATGCACCAAAAATGTTAGACATTTTATAAAGCACAAAAATAACGATGCACAGCTTCCCTAACCTTGCGGTACCTCAGGGGTTCACAACCCTGAAAAAGGAGTTTAAAAATGGACAGTTTAAAACCTTCTATATTCAATCAGTAAAATCCTAGTTCCAATACAATAAGTGGAATCATAATTGTCAGTGGAAGCAGGATTTGGCCCATGAAAAACAGTCGAATGAAAAGAACTAAAGGCAACATGAAACTGGACTGATTAAATGAGACCAGGAAAAACACCAGATGTGAGCAAACATGCTGATTTAAAATGTCATGGTAAGATTGAAAGCAAAGTATTTTGCAGGACTAATTCCTTTCCTCGCTCCATGCACAGTTTCGCTTCTGGCTAAAATTATGGAAATCTTCTCCTGGCAAAAACTCTTTATTTAAAATGCAATTAGGAAAATGGGAACAGGTGAAGTGTAAGTTTATTTAAGGTGCCCTCAAAAAAGTGACAAACATGCCGCAGACATGTACCAAATCCATGCCCTAAGAATTCATTGGTCTTGCTATGCAGTGCACTATGCTCACTAGGAACTTCAATGTAACATAGGATCTGGAATTCAGACCCACTCCAAAAGTGAATGTTCCTATAACCAGAGCAAAGGAGAATCTCTGTTAGCTGTTAACATGCTAGGTTTAGGATGAAATGAGCTGTTCTGACTCCATCTAGTAGTGAGCAGTGGTGCACATACACAGCAGCCAGTCCGTTACTGATCATCAGCGAAATATCTCTGTAGTAAGTACACAATTTTTCAGACATATCATTAAAATCAATGCTCAATTTTATTACATACCAATGTAATTACTTACAGAATGTGCAAACTTGTTAATTATTGCCATTCATGCTGACATTAATACAAATATAAAAGACTAACTGGCACACTTGTCGGCTCTGTCACTGACAGGCCAAGGGCTGAATGAGTCACAGAAATTGAAATAACCTCTCATCTTAGAGATGATCTCTCTCAATCAGAACTGAGGCACATTGGCAGGGGCCGCGTGAGGAAACAAGCACTATTGCTGCTTGTTGCTGAGCTTGGTGGTAGTTGTGTTTTGAGGGGTTTTGTTTTGTTTTTTGTTCTTTTTGTTTGTCAGAGAAGGGATTTTGGTTTGTAGGACTGTCAATCACACATCTTCTTTGGATACTAAATTCACCCATATATGGATAAATAGGTGCTCACTGAAGATTTTAAAAAAATGCAACATACATATAAGAGTCCAGTAGCACCTTAAAGATTAACAGATATTTTTGGGCATAAGCTTTCATGGGTAAAAACCCCACTTCTTCAGATACATGGAGTGAAAATTACAGATGCAGGCATTATTATACTGACACATGAAGAGAAGGGAGTATCTGACAAGTGGAGAACCAGTGTTGGCAGGGCCAATTCAGTCAGGGTGGATGTAGTCCCCTCCCAATAATTGATGAGGAGATGTCAATTCCAGGAGAGGCAAAGTTGCTTTTGTAGTGAGCCAGTCACTCCCAGTCCCTATTCAAGCCCAAATTAATGGTGTTAAATTTGCAAATGAATTTTAGTTCTGCAGTTTCTCTTTGAATTCTGTTTCTGAAGTTTTTTTTGTTGAAGAATGGCTATTTTAAAATCTGTTATAGAATGTCCAGGGAGATTGAAGTGTTCTCCTATTGACTTTTGTATGTTACCATTCCTGATGTCCGCTTTGTGTCCATTTATTCTTATACGTAGAGAATGTCCAGTTTGGCCAATGTACATGGCAGAGAGGCATTGCTGGCACATGATGACATATATAACATTAGTAGATGTGCAGGTGAATGAGTCCCTGATGGTGTGGCTGATGTGGTTGGGTCCCAGGAACCAATCCCTGTAACAAACCTCATTGTCTGCTTTGTCCCCATATCTACTTTAGTGACACCATCAGTGGACTCAACCACATCAGCCACTACAAAAACAACTTTGCCTCTCCTGGATCCTTCTCATCAATTATTGGGAGTGGACTACATCCACCCTGATTGAATCACCCACCCTTGTGTCTCTAAAATCCTTGGACCAAAACAACAATACTGCATATAAAACACACAAAAATTTGGCTACAACAGTACTGCATATAATAACCCATGTTATGCTCAATAGAATATGCCCAAAAAAACCACACTTCAATACATAAGTGATCCATGTCATCCATTAGTCACTGCTTTAGATACAATTATGAATGAATTCAGCAGAGGCTTGGAATTGTAACATACATTAATTCTACCTTGGAGTAATATTAGGTTTTGCTCAATGTACACCTGTGGACATTTCAAACAGTACACTTAAAGGAGGTGGACCCAAATATGCATGGTGTGTTGTATATGACCTTTTCTACGTGTAACTGGAAAGGGAGAATGCAGCATGTTCTGACCACACCTTCATTTTGCGTAACCAAGCCCAAGTATGCCATGGACGTAGAACAGACACTACCTCTTTTGTTGCAACTGCTATTCTGATACCACAAGCTGAATTTGATAATTGGCTTTAACAGTGAAACCCTGAACCCTGAACTGAATCTATTCACTAGGTGCCAGAGAATGGAATAACAGTTAAGCAAACTCTAAAGTACTTAAACAATTATGAGTAAATAGAAATTCTGCATTGTGACAACTCAACTAACTAGTTCCTTTATCATGTGATAATTCTGTAACTGTTATGTTAGTATATAGATCTGTTTGTTAGCCTGGGATAGAATTTTGGGTTTGACTTTTTGATACTCTTATACTAATATGTGTAAACAAAGGACAAAGACACTGTGATGTTGCTTCTGCCTAGTCAGATGGATTTGTTAGTACAATGGGAACAGATAAAAGCCGTTAAAGTGTTACTCAGAGCACACTTTAAGATCACCTCAACCCCATCTCAGGGCAAAGTCAAGCAACCAGTCGGGTGGGGCAAAGGAGCTTGGGGAGGGGGGCGAGGTTTAAAACAGTAAAAAAAGAAATGCCTATGCCTGACAGGAGCACAACTTCACTCCTTACCCTTCCCATGGGGTACAAAAGAGGTGGGATGAAGACCCCAGACCCAAAATGGAACATGACTCTAAATTGTAAGGGATGGGACTGTGGGTGTCCATTTCAGGTATAATTATACCTCCTGAGGAGAGGAGGGAGAGGAACTGGGAAACAAGGTTCTGCGGCGTCAGAGTTATGGGACACATGTTTTCTGGAAACTAACCCCAATAAACTTTGCATTGTTTGCACTTTGGACTTCTGATCTTCTGATCTCTGTCTGCGTGACAAGAACCAGGGGAGAGGGTGAAGGGGAAGCCCTGTAACACATTATAACCACCATTCTTCTGACTTGGGTAGTTTAGACTACACAACTGTAGAGCATACTAAGAGGACATACATTAAAATTAATGACCCTATTTATTTCAGTAACCTGTGAGAGAGAAAGTCACACATATTCACAGTAGGTGGCACCCCCACCTATTTTAGCTCAAAATACTGGGAGGAGGTGGGAAGAATAATAGTTACTTGGTGTGAGGAAGGGGTTAGTAAAACGTTTATTTATAGTTTAAGCCTGGGATTTTCAAAGGAACTTTAAAGAGTTAGGGGCCCAAATCCCATTTAAATTCAATAGAAGTTGGGTACCTAAGGCACTTTGGCTTATTTGAAAATCCCTCTATATGTCCCGAGCTTGATATAAAGGATCATTTTCATGGTAAGTAACAATGAAGAAAGAGTATCAGAGGGGTAGCCATGTTAGTCTGCATCTGTAAAAAGCAACAAAGAGTCCTGTGGAACCTTATAGACTAAAAGATTTATTGGAGCATAAGCATGCATCTGATAAAATGGGTATTCACCCACGAAAGCTTATGCCCCAATACATCTGTTAGTCTATAAGGTGCCACAGGACTTTTTGTTGCTTTTTAATGAAGAAAGAGACCATTTTTTTCTTAAGAGATGAAAATACTGTCCCATCACCTCTAACTATTAAAATATTGGCTGTTGTTACTAACTGCTTAATATCAAATGAAAACACCTCTGTACCAAATAAGTGTATGTTACGTAGATCCATTTATCCGTATTTGATACATGCCACATGGTGACATATTTTTTTAGCTTTAGTTCAGTGGGATTGTAGGGCAGCGGTGTGGTTCCCCAGTGCTCCAGAGAGGGACCAGCTCCACCGGACACCAGAGTGGGCAGAGCCAGAGCACTCCAAGCCCACCCCCCAGAGGGTCAGAGGTCAGATAGGAAGTATAAGAGCTCAACCCCAGAGCTCACTCAGGAGGCAGCCGCTGGAGAGGCCAGACACCCCTGGACAAGCTCCTGCCAGGGAGACGCTAACAATCAGCTGCGGACCTGGAGACTGGCCTGACCGGCTGACACTAGACACAGAATAGCGTGTGGGAGAGTTGCCGAGCCTACCCCTTGCCGCTACCCATAAGAGGCACTGAGCCTACCCCTCGCCAGCTACCCAGAAGAGGTGCTGAGCCTACCCCTTACCAGATACCCCAAGGATCCAATGGTGATCAACCCCCCTGAGGACACCACCTTGACTCAGGTACCCAGAGGAAGAGTTGGGAAGTAGCCGGGGGGCAGCCAACCTGAGTCTGGCTGCAATACAGCCGGAACTTATGTCAGTGTGTTGCGGCCAGGATCCCCGCTGACACAGCAGCGGGTCTGTGGCTGCTGCTAGGGCCCCAAACTTGGATTCAGTGGAGTGGGAGGGCCTGCGTCCCCCTGTCACCCAACATGTGGGTGGGCAGTCTCCCCCTCTCACAGGCTGCTTAGAAGCCTGGGTGTGCTATTTACCTGTGGTTGCTCAGCACCTGCCTAAGGGCCTGAGCCTTGGACACTTTGCAGCCCCGCCGTGGCCCAGGGCCTGGGCCTGTTGACTATATAAACTGCTGCTCAGCCCCTGCCTGAGGGCCTTTGACTCTTTCAAAGGGACCATTCAAGGTGAAGTGGCCCCTCAAATAATAGGGAGGAAAGGAAGGGGGAGAAACAACTGACAGAGGTTGTTAGTGATAGGGTGACCATATTTCCCTAAACTGAAAATGGGACTCCTGGTAAGAGATGATCAGTGCTCAGGGGAGTTTACTTACAGTATGCAAAAAACATAAGGCAGTTTCATATATTTTATACATATGTTCATATATTTCATGGTTTCATATATTTTACTTAAAACTCAGTGGTTACTAGGATTGTTCCTCATCTTGCCATTCTTTAGGGTGTGAAGCTGCTTGATATCAGCGGTATTTCTCGGAAGCTGCTATTTTTCTGAGGGTTTGCTTGTCTTTCAGCAACTTGTTGTAGAATGTGGTACAGTCTAGAGAAAAGTTAACTTGCACACACAAGACAGCCTTCATGGTGCAGACATTCAGATTGTGATTTTTCAGGAGACCACTCATGATTCATAACTGAAAAAATACGTTCAACAGGTGCTGAAGTACCAGGCAGACACAGCACAAATTCCACAGCCTTGGCTAGATGTGAGTATTGTACTGCATTACAGTCCCTCTCTCGAAAAATCTTCTGCCACCTTTCGGTGATGGGCGTTCGCTGATGATTCCAGTCTGAAAGACAACTGGAGAAAATTGATTTTGCACTAGACCACTCGTCAAAGAGACGATTCTCATCCAACATATTTAAGGTGGGAATTCTGGTGTGGCATGCAGTGAGGCTGTCCTGCATTTGCTCCCACTGCAGCATATTCCTCAGCAGAGCCCACTAAAACTTTTTGGTGCACTCAAAGGCAGGGTGCTCTAAGTAGGACAATCATGTTATGTAAAAATTGTCAACTACATCGTAAAACTCCCTTTCTTTCATTTGCCCACATTCTACAAGAGCATGCAGTAAGTTCTTCACGTCTGTTGTGACAGATCTTTCTCCAAGCCTCTCCGATAACATATTTGCAATGCAACTTCTGTCACTAACAAATCGTTTTTCTCTATCATCTCTGTTATGTTTTGGTACATGGCAGTTTGTTTGTTGGCAAATGGAAGCCACAGTTGAGTGGCAGGATCATCAAAGAGCTTCTTTAGCAGTGTCGGGCATTTATCTTGAGAAAGAAAATATGCTTTAAGCCCATCAAAAATCAACAAAATCCTGTGTATTTCTGGTCCCAGTGAGAGGAATTGCATGCTGCCATGCTCTTCAACAAACACCATGTAGATATGAAAGTATTTGTAAATCTTTACAGCAAAGCTCTCCACATCTAAAGGAAGACAGTCAATTGCAGTTTGGAGGTAGCTATGCACAATATGTGCATCACACCCAATACCAAAGATCTCTTTTCCTAAGTTGACCTGGAGCTTTTGCCACAAATTGTTTTTCTGATAACATCTGGCACCCCCAAAGTTAGTATTGGTATTGTCTGCACAAATTCCAACAATCTTGCTGCTAAGAGAGTATTTACTTCTCAATCACTTGCTGGATGACTGCACACTGCAAATCTGATGTTTCTCTGGGATAGAGACAAAAAGTGAATAATTTTTTTGCAAACAGTCAGTGGGAGAAAATACCATGTAAGAACAGGAAATAGTTTTTGCTCCTTTTCGTTCAATGCATCCACACTAAGCGTAATAAGGGAACACTTGTCCAACTCAAGCTGCAGTTCTTTAATAGATAAAGGGGCTAAGACGTTGCAAACAATTGCCTGAGATTTTGTGCAAGCAGATGAAAACTTAAATTGGTACAGTTTCCTAATGAATTGTGATGTACAGTCACTAGACCGGAAACTGTGTCCGTGCCTCACTGAGTAGTAAGCAAACACTCTCTCACTGGCAAAAACTTTTTCAGCTTCTGTGTCTTGCCTCAGAAAAAGTCCTGAAACTCTTGGTGTTAAACACTTACTTTTATCAGCATCTCTGTGTTTCTTGCTTTGAAGGTGCTGGGTAATGTCATTTTGAATGCCGTGGGCAATGGAGAAATTTGCTCCACATGTCTCGCATACAACTTTGCTTTTGTCCAATGTTGAAATGTCTTTTTTTTAAAAACTTGAACTATTTTTGGAGGTCTTCATTAAAATTACACAGATGTTTCCTAGACCACACGCAAACTATTGATTCTTCTAAGGACACAGGTCACACAAGCCCCCTCTCCCCACAAAAGTAACAAAAGCATCACCTGGCAATATCATGTGATTAGTGGCAGTACTTCCTTCACAGCAATGGAGAGCATCAGCTACTTGCTGGGGTGCCTAGCTCTGAAGACAGCGCCCCCACCAGCAGCAGCCAGAAGTAAAAGTAGCATGAACATAAGAATGGCCACATTGGGTCAGACCAAAGGCCCATCTAGCCCAGTATCATGTCTTCCAACAGGGGCCAATGCCAGATGCCCAAGAGGGAATGAACAGAACAGGTAATCATCAAGTGATTCATTCCCTGTTGCTCATTCCCAGCTTCTGGCAAACAGAGGCTAGGGACACCATCCCCACACATCCTGGCTAATAGCCATTGATGGACCTATCCTCCATGAATTTATCTAGCTCTTTTTTGAACCCTGTTGTAGTCTTGGCCTTCACAACATCTTCTGCAAAGAGTTCCACAGGTTGACCGTGCTTGTGTGAAGAAATACTTCATGGTGGTATTGCTACCCTCAGGGCCGGCTCCAGTTTTTTTGCTGCCCCAAGCAAAAAAAAAAACAAAAAAACTGGATTGCTGAATGCTGCCGCCGCAGTAAAGTGCCGCCCCAAAGGGCTGGAATGCTTCCCCTTGAAAAGTGCCGCCCCAAGTACATGCTTGGAACGCTGGTGCCTAGAGCCGACTCTGGCTACTCTTACTTCCAACACAACCAGCCCTTGAGAAAGGAGAACATGTGTGAATGAGCTGTCTATGCTCCTTGTAGGGATTTTTTGGATAAATGATGTCAGTCTGCCCCTGGCTGGAATCCTGTTCCTGACGGCCCTGTTTTGCTGAACCAATTCCTTGCTATGGGCCAAGTTAATCTCCAAGCAGAGATGAAAGTCATCTGGTATGGTCCAGTACAGCATACCAGTAAGAAAGTGCTGACCGTACTGGCTGGGTCACTGAAGGGGAAAAGGGGCAGCTGCCCCGGGGCTCCGGCAGTAATTTAAAGGGCATGGGCCAGGCAGCACTGAAGGGCTGGATGGGGGATTTTGGCCTGAGGACCTGCCCCTTCCGGGGGCCCAGAGCTGCCCACCCCCACCTTGCCCAGGACCCTGGCCACTCTGCGTACCAGTAAATCATTTAAGTTACTTTCACCCCTGTCTCCAAGTCAAATGGTTTACACCAGAGAGCTCTGTGCCCTGATAAATCTGCTACTTAAACACCAGGGTAGAATTTATTTGCAAGTGTTCCTTCACAAGGCATTCTCTGAACATAGCCTCAGACCAGCATCTGAACACAGCTCTCTGCCTCTACTGCAGGCAGCCTGTTTTTTGGCTCAGGGGGACTCTTAGCTACCACAAAATATGCAATTAAAAACCCTTCCTATTTCAAACTGACTCATCACTCAGGCTCCCAAGCTAGGCAAACATTGGAGCTGTGACGAGGCCATCACGCTGCTTTCAGCATGCAGCTGCAAGCCAGCTAACCAACAAAAATCAGTGTTTACAAATTAGAGCACCACCACTAACCCCATCGGTTTGCCAGCGTGCGGCATCCTTCAACCCTGCTAATGCTGACAATCCATTTAGCCATGCTTTGTGCCCATCAGTAAATGGGGTTCCTACCTTCTCGTTACTGACCTTGTACTGAGTGGATAGGGAAATTAATTTACTGCTACTATACAGCCTCCTGGTCAAGTTGCTCAAAGCATTCTATATTGAGCCGCACAGTAAGGAAGGCTCAGACTCTGAGGCAGTGCAGAAGTAAGGGTGCCAATACCATGTCACCCTTACTTCTCTGCTCTGCCTTGTAGTTGGCAAGTGGGGTTGCTGCCCAGGGGTCAGTTCTGAAAGCAGCACTTCCTGCCAGTAGCACATTTCTCTGCTGCTGCTGGCGGGCATCGCTGCCTTCAGAGTTCATGCCCCTGGCAACAGGACAACTGTCTGCTCTTCACTCTACTCTTTGTGCATCCTGCTTAAAGACCAGTGACTGCAGTCACTGAACTCAGGGAGGAGTGCACCATTCTACTGTGTGCAGCGCACTCATTTTACCAGAACATCAGGCTGCTTGGGAAGGGATTATACATCTATGAGGCACAGACGTTTAAGTAAACTCCTCACTATCCTTTGATGCAAGCAGTGGATAGCTGTCCCAGGTTGACCCAGACATAGGAACTACCTGTAGTGTCCGGCCGTAGAGCAGGGGCTGCTGCCTGGGGAGGAAGGCTTGAGAGCAGCAAATTTCTCTGATCATGCTGCTGATGGGCAGCACTGCCTTCAGAACTGACCCCCCGAAGCAGCTGCTGCTCTCTGCTCTGCCTGGCAACTGGAGAGCAGGCGCTGCTGCCCCGGGGGACAGATTTGAAGGTAGTGCTTCTCTGATGCTGTACCTGCCTTCAGAGCTGACCCCTGGCAGCAGCCTCTGCTCTCCACTCTGCCTTGCAGCCGGAGAGAGGGGGCGGCTGCTGCCCGGGGGAACAGCTCTGAAGGCAGCGCTGCCTGCGCAAATCAGAGAAAAATGCCCAGCTTTAGTGAAAAGGTACGGACGGCCAGAAAAGAGCTGAAAAAGGGGACTATCCCAGACAAAATGGGACATATGATCATCCTAGTTAGTGAGTCACAGATTGTCGTAATAAGTCATAAATCCAGTGTCTCTGTTTAGTCCATGATTTTTTAGTGTCTAGCGAAGTTAAGAATTTAACCTCTCAGGCTCGCCTTTTTGAAAGTGTTGTGCAGGTTTTCTTTGAGGATGAGGATTGGGAAGACAGATGGGGAGGTGAAAGCTTCCAGAAATGGGGTGGCCACTGGAGCTTGAACAATGGCCCTGCCCATCTTTGGAGCTCCTTCCCCCCAAAGCTCCACCTCTGCGCTGCCCTTTCCCCCGAGTCAGTGCCCTCACACCACCTCTTCCCTACAGACTCTGCCCTCGCACCATCCCCCCAGGCCACGCCCCATTCCACCCTTCCTCCCAAAGTCCCACCCCTGCACCTTCACCTGAGTCCCCGCCCTCACACCACCCCTTTCGCAGAGCCTCTGCCCTTGCACCATCCCCCCAAGGCCACACCCCTGTGCCACCCTTCCCCCTAAAGCCCCACCCCCACCCCCGCCCCTTCACCCAAGTCCCCAGCCTCTCACTGCCTCTTTCCCCCAATACCCCATTTGCTCTTCTGCACCCCCTGTGCCCCCCTCACTTGCCCTTATGGCCGTTAAAAAGTGATGGGGCCATGACCCCCTGGCCTCCCCTGTTCTAGCATCCCGAGGTCAGATACAGAGTGATGGCTTTGTGAAAAGTGTTCACCCACAGGTTATGGGGTATTTTTTTGTCTTTTATCGTTTTCCTGTGTGAGTTCATTTGAGAGCGTAGTGATTGTCTGTTTTTACCCACATTGTTGATGTTGAGGCATTTAGTGCACTGTATGTGCAATACCACGTATTGTGATAGACATGTTTAGGACCTATGGATCTTGAAAGATACACTGTGGAGGGTGCTGATCGTTGTAGCAGTGTACATATGTTTGCTTCTGTTGTTCTGGCAGGGTCTTGTGCTGCTTTGGGTTGGTATGTCTGGTCTGTAATCATAAACTGAATAAAGACACTGGATTTATGGCTTATTATAACAATCTCTAACCCACTAAAAATCACTCCCCCTCCCCCCCACTTCCTTTTCTCCCTATGGCTGGAGAGGGGTTAACAGTACCCTTCATCTTGAATGGTCCGTTGCATTAATTATAAGACAATTTGTTCAAATTTGTATTTAGCCATGAAACTTTGAGTTTGTTTCCCATATTTGAAGAAGAGCCTTGTGTAAGTTCGAAAGCTTGTCTCTCTCACCAACAGAAATTGACCCAATCAAAGATACTACCTCACCCACCTTGTCTCTCTACGGGTTATTATGTCTACTCTGAGACAGTTTCAGCCTGTCGCCTTTGACTGCTTAGATACTTGTCTGGATGAGGTGGTGATTTTTACTCCTATGTTCTGCTTGCTGTTATGTCCCTGTTATAATTTCTCAGTACACACTGTGCAAGTGATGTTTTCCTCAAAGTAACCTCTTTTATTTCTGTTCCTCTGAATTACATAGTGTGCAATAAACACTGCTATGTCCGTGCACCTGGGATGTTAATTCAAACACTGCAAATCTAGTTATTCCAACATCTCTTTTAGTTACATAGTAATTCTGAGTTTCACATGGCTGTTAGGCTGTTATGTTCCCTTCATATGCTACTGGCAACTAGGGTCCTATGCGGTATGACTTGCTATCATATACTGCAGGCTGCTGTCACAGTGATGTTCAGTATAGTGTGCTGTTAACCACAAAGAGGTCAACAGAGCAGATTCACTGATGTGTATCTGCTGGCATCTCTTCTTTCTGTTACTGGAAAGTTCTCTAGCTTGCATTCGTTCCTAGGTGACATCATTCCTATGAGACCAAATGTTTCCACAGCTTTTCAATTATCAGCTTTCTCCCTTGTTGGGGCATGGATTTCTTCAGGCAACAAAATTCAGTTCTGATTCTGGATTCAAGTCCCTGTATGGTTTAAGGGAATATTTCCATTTTACTTGCTTTTTTTATTGAGCATCTGTTCATGCATAACAGTTGCTTCCACTGAAATGGAGGGAGAAGAGGTGGGCCATGTGTAGCGGCTGCATAATAGGCCCTCCTTCCTACTCCAGTTAAACATATTTTGGGGGTATTTCTCCCTTCCATATCCTTTTGTGCTAAAGGGAATGCTCTGGTCTGTATGTAAGGTGCTTAGACTAAGTGCCTTTAATGATGGGGGCTCTAGAAATAAAATCTGAATAATTCACCATTGCATTTAACAATACATTATGGCTGAGATTTCTAAAGCCAACCAAGGAATTTGGCTGTCCAGTGGGCATTCCTGGTTGGCTTTGAAAATCTCAGCCTGCAACCCCCCATTTTTCCTTTCTTCTCCCACACACTACCATATCTTTCTATCACTCTTTGCCTTACAGGCTTTGTGCTCCATTCACCAGACCACCTGGATTTTTTCAGTTAGTATGTATTTCCCTTATATGAAGCCTTCTTTAATTGACTCTGTAGCAGTGGTGGATGTGGAGTTGCTCTGTAATAATTTGAGTACTATGTGTTAACCTGGTTATTGGGCTGCTTTTTATCTGAATATATTGGTTTAAGTTTAAAAGAGGGTTGTTGAGAAAACAAGTGGGAAGGAGAAAGGATGGCTGAACATAATCCATCCCTCTGTAAACACTTGAGCATTGTTAAGAGACAAAGCCAGGAAAAGCTGAGAAATACAAGAGATCAAAAGAACTCTAGTGGGGTTTAAAGTGGGGAGGAATTATTCAGGGGACTCAGACTGAGACTGAGGCACCCACTGAGGGTGTCTAATGGAGTCAGGCCTGCCTGGGTTGCCATTATGGGATGGTAAGCCTTTAAGTAAGATGAATAAGCATGTAGATTGTTTTAAAATCATTTTTAAACAAAAAAGCATTTTCTCTAATGCTTTGTTCTACCGTTAAATGCACACCACTTTGGTTGTCTGTACACTGATCACTGAACACCACTGTTACAGACTCCTGAAAGGAAGAACTACTGGTGCCAGAGCTCAGTAGGAACTCAGTAGGACCTACAGGGGAAGAATGGTTAATATGCAGACTACTATAACCCAGAGCCCAGAGAGACCAGAAAATGGACAGAAGTGCAGTTAGCCCTGTTACCATGACAACACCTTTCTTCAAGTGTTAAATGATTGGTTAATTTAAAGATCAAAGTGCAAAGATGAAGTGCAGGATTTTTTTTCTTCACCGAATGTGCATCTGGATTTTATGCTTTGATGTAGCATAGCTGCACGTTTGGATTGGAAGTGAAACCACTAGATTTGGAAGAAAATCTTGGACCAGATTTTTCTGGGCTGTTGTGTGCTGCTGTAGTGATGCAAAGCACCATAAAACCATTTTAAGTGGCTTAGCTGAGTGTATGTCTGTTTTGAATCACAGGAGTGGCACAAAATATTTCCAGCATACAAGTGAATTGAGCCCTGTCACAGGTATAGCTGCATTGTCATGTCTCCTTCTGGTTGAATGTGATGCTGAAGGTGCTTTCTACCTCAGTTTATAAGTGTGGAAGTCTGTTTGGAGCAGGCAGTCTATGCTGGAAGCTCGGTGTCAGTCTTCAATAAATAAATAATAACAAAAATTTGGCTGCCTGCACCTTTAAACAAACATCAAAGGTAACTGTTTTGCCACAGTGCTTTAAGCCAAGGCCCTGACCTGGCCCTGAGTTCTGCACTAGTACTAAGGAGAAGTCCAGCGCCTCTCCTCTCCCAGCCTCACCCAACACTCCCAGAGAGGAAGCAGGCAAGCCTTCTTAACTGGCCGGCTGGCTTCCAATTGGTCAGTGTTGCTTCTAGGCATCTGGAGGATTAAATCTTTTTGTTAGGCCAGCCTGAGTGAGTTTACTTTAAGGAGGGTGGTATCAGGGCACCAACACCTCCTGAAGGGTATGGGGGAGAGAACCCATCACAGGCCCCTGTTTTGCTACAGAAGTTTTCCTATCTCTTTAAAAGTTCTGGATGTGCTGTTTTTGCTAAATACAGGAACAGCCAAACATGCTGTTTCATTTGTTTTACTTTAGCTTATGGGCCACAACAAAGCTAGACAAAGTCAGAAAAATCTTCATGAGAGAGCACAGTGAGTGGCTACTCTGTACTATGCGGCCTCAGCTCTGCCTTTCACAAAATACTACAGACCTGCACACTCCTTATAAGCTTAAAGGTGCAATGCAGAGTAAACAATGTCATAGCAGTTACATAGCTCCATTTACACAGCAGGCATGTGGCAGCAAAACTAACAGCTTGTGCTGTCTCTGGAGAAAGGCTTGTATGCACTAAACATAGCAACGGCTTTTAGTTGAGATGCCAGTGATGACCCGTTTTATCAAAGTGGCAGGCTAACTGGAGTCTGGGAATCAGAGTTCCCAACACTGCAGGGTCCTTTCTTTACTTTCCCTCCCTACCACCCCATTTTCAAAGCTGAAACATAGATGCAAAGCGTGACTGACGAGAGCTTGATCCCACAGAGCTCCTTACAAGTACTACCAAAACAAACAGAAAAAAATAATCCAACTGATCTAGTTGTGTGCTGGTTTTCATACCTGTTGTCTTTTAGATTCAGTTCACTGATTTACCCCCACAGACAACTATAGAAGTAAAGAGAGATATCCCCCCAAATGGCATGCTGTGTCTGATAGCAGCAGTTAATAAAATCATTTAAGTGATTTGTCCTCTGAGACAACACTGAAGAAGCCAATGAGATTTTTCAAATGACTAAGACTTTGGTAGGAAAAGGTTGATATATATATATATATATATATATATATTTTACAGAAAAACTCTCCTCTCCACCACCACCACCCCCAACTCCCCCTCCAAAAAACCTATAGCCCCAGTTGGCAGCATTTGTCAAATAAAATTGGATTCTATTGTTGCTTAACAAACCTTCTTAGAAAATGAGGGGGAAATGGATATCAGAGGAGTATCCTGATTCTCTCTTTGAAGAGATTTTAAGAATTATCTGCATGTACAATCCTAAAACAGAATCAAATATTTCAGTGGAATGTTCTAAACCACATTTTGGGCCTGATTTTCAGACTCTGGCATTCTTTTGTGCATAGACTCATAGAAGTGTAGGAGTGCAAGGGACCGCCATACGTCATCTAATTGAGTCCCCTGAACTAAAGGCAGAACTAAGTAATAACTTACTAGACCATTCCTGACAGATGTTTGTCTAACCTATTGTTAAAAACCTCCCTGACAGAGATTCCACAATGTCCTAGGCAATTTGTTCCAGTGCTTAACTACCTGGACAGTTAGGAAGATTTTCCTAATGTATAACCTAAAACTCCCTTGCTGCAACTTAAGCCCATTACTTCTTGTCCTATCTTCAGAGATTAAGGAGAACAATTTTTCACTCTCCTCCTTGTAACAACCTTTGATGTAACTGAAACCTGTAATCATTTCCCTCCTCAGTCTTCTCTTCTCCAGACTAAACAAACCAAATTATTTCAATATTTCCTCACAGGTCATGTTTTCTAGATCTTCAGTCATTTTTGTTGCTCTCCCCTGGACCTTCTCCAATTTGTCCACATTGTTCCTGAATTGTATGCCTAGTTGAGGCCTTTTCAGTTGAGGCCTTTTCAATGCAGAGTAGAGCAGAAGAATTACTTCTCATGTCTTGTTTACATACCAGAATGATGGTTTTTCTTTTTGTTTTGTTGGGGGTTTTTTGCAACAGAAGTACACTATTGACTCATATTTAGCTTGTGATCCACGATATGCCTTTCTGCAGTGCTCCTTTCTAGCCAGCCCTTTCCCATTTTGTATTTGTGCAACTGTTTGTTCCTTCCTAAGTGGAGTCTGTTTTTGAAGTTCTTTTGTTGCAAAACAGCTCTGTCCACATATCTATTCAAGTGACACCATCATAGGACCTAATCACATCAGCCACGCCATCAGGGGCTCGTTCACCTGCACAGCTACCAACGTGATATAGGCCATCATGGGCCAGCAATGCCCCTCTGCCATGTACATTGGCCAAACTGGACAATCTCTATGCAAAAGAGTAAATGGACACAAATCTGACATCAGGAATCATAACATTCAAAAACCAGTGGGAGAACACTTCAACCTCTCTAACCACTCAGTGACAGACTTGAAGGTTGCAATTTTGCAACAAAAAAACTTCAAAAACAGACTCCAAAGAGAGACTGCTGAACTTGAATTAATATGCCAATTAGATACAATTAACTTAGGTTTAAACAGAGACTGGGAATGGTTGAGTCATTACACTAATTGAATCTATTTCCCTATGTTAAGTTCTCCTCACACCTTCTATGGGTCATCTCAATTATCACTTCAAAGGTTTTTTTTCTCCTGCTGATGATAGCTCATCTCTATTGATTGGACTCTTCCAGTTGGTATGCATACTTCCACCTTTTCATGTTCTCTGTATGTATAAATATCTCCTGTCTGTGTGTTCCATTCTATGCATCCGAAGAAGTGAGCTGTAGCCCATGAAAGCTTATGCTGAAATAAATTTGTTAGTCTTTAAGGTGCCATAAGTACTCCTGTTCTATTTGTGAAACAAAAAGAGCATTTAGCACTTTAGCTATTTCCACATTTTCTGTTATTGTCTTCTCCCGCCCCCCCCGCCCCCACACACATTAAGGAATGGGCCTACCCTGACCTGGGTCTTCCTCTTCCTTCTAAAGTATTTGTAGATTTTTTTTGTCATCCTTTATGTCTCTAGCTCAGGGGTCGGCAACCTTTCAGAAGTGCTGTGCCGAGTCTTCATTTATTCACTCTGATTTAAGGTTTTGTGTGCCAGTAATACATTTTAACATTTTTAGAAGGTCTCTTTCTATAAGTGTATAATATATAACTAAACTATTGTTGTATGTAAAGTAAATAAGGTTTTTAAAATGTTTAAGAAACTTCATTTAAAATTAAATTAAAATGCAGAGCCCCCAGACCGGTGGCCAGGACCCAGGCAGTGTAAGTGCCACTGAAAATCAGCTCATGTGCCGCCTTTGGCACGCGTGCCATAGGTTGTCTACCCCTGCTCTAGCTAGTTTAATCTTACTTTGTGCCTTGGCCTTTCCAATTTTGTCCCTACCTGCTTGTGTTGTTGGTTATTTTTATGTATTTATCCTTCATAATTTGACCTTGTTTCCACTTGTGTAGGACTCTTTTTTTGAGTTTCTGATCACTGAATATCTCCTGGTTAAGCCAGGGTGGTCTCTTGCCACACTTCCTATCTTTCATACAACTATCTTTCCTAAGCAACTCTGTGGTTACTCACTCCATGTATACAATTTTTGTGTACTAAGACCTGTTATGGTAGCACTTATAGCCACCAACCAATATCAGGGCTTCCAGTATGCTAAACACTATATAAGTCCCTGCCACAAAGAACCTACCATTCAAATAGTCAAGACAGAAGAAAAAAGTATTATTTTTCCCATTTTGAACCAAGGCCCAGAGGCATTAAATGACTTGCCCAAGACACAGAGCAAATCTATGGAAAACAAAGATATTGAACTCATGGATCTATAGTCTCAGTCCAGTACCTTAACTACAAAACCAGCCTGTATGTGTAGTTGATAGAATCATCATGCTCAAAAACTCATTGTGAAGCGCGGGCTTTGTGTGTCTTAATTCTATCATCTGCATCTGGAGGTTTTAGCTGACTTTCCCTGCATGCATAAGTATTAGTGCACCCAAATTGCACATGCATGTCTAAAGATAGATGAGACTAGGCCTTGCTCAAAATCAGGCCAGCTTGTAACTCCTTTTGGTATCATTTTTGCCTCTAAATCATTTGTGATTTGATTATTCATTTTCATATTTAAAGAGCACATCCAATGCTCTTGGCAAATGTGCATTAAACTTAAAACAATCCCATCAGTGTTTCTAAGAGCTTACTAAGACAGCTGGTGACAACCAAAAGGGATTTGACCCTCCTGAATGTTCCCAAAGTAGCTCTTTTCCTCCCACTAAGGTGCATCTCAGCAAACCTGATGCAAGTCTTATGTGACATATAGGCTTCCGGGGTAAACCAGTCTCCAAGATCTGTGCTTAGTTCCTCTGGCAGCTTTTCTGCTCTGGAGATTTCTGAGCTGCTGTTCTTTGTGCTGGTGGGGAAGAAGCAGGGTGGCCAGGGTATAAATGGAATAACTGAACAATAGAGCCTAGTGGTGAAGAGGGGAGAAAGATGGGTTGAAACTGAGATATTTTGAAGAGAGAGAAACTCAGGTGTCCATTGCATTATAAGAAAATGTCCCTTCTTCAAAATTGTGCCTCTGCACCTTAGCAAGTGCGACAATCAAACATCTGGAACTACTTTATGTCTGAAACTTAAAGCTCATTGTGAAAACAAAGTCATTAAAAGTTTATCCCCTGTGTCTGTTTTGAGTGTCTTCTGAAAAATGAACAAAAAATCAAATAAAAGAAAGCATCTTTTGCTGCACTGCCAGGGAATTAGCCACTATTACTGAGGATTATAAAATGGGGAAGAATATTAATATCTTCACAATATAAATACAAATAGACCACAAAGCCAACAGAAATGTTGGTAGCAGAATGTCGTTTGTTATAATTATTTTACATTTATATTGTGGTAGCACCTAGAGCCCAGTAAGGTCAGGGCATCAATGTGCAAGGTTTTGTACAAACATAGAGATAATAAAAGTCCCTGCACCAAAGAACTGACTTTGATGTAAGGAAATGGAATGCTTGCTAGTGATACATGCAATAAAATGAAAAAGTTGTTCAATGTCTATATCAAACCACTGGGGGTGACATTGAAACAAGTTAACAATTACTTCAATTCAAGCATTGCTCTAGGTATAAGCCAGGGGTTGGCAACTTCTGGCACCTGGCTCACTAGGGTAAGCACCCTGGCGGGCCGGGCCAGTTTGTTTACCTGCCGTGTCTGCAGGTTCGACCGATCGTGGGCTCCCACTGACCGCAGTTCACCGTCCCAGGCCAATGGGGGCGGCGGGAAGCTGTGGCCAGCACATCCCTCAGCCGCGCCACTTCCCCCATTGGCCTGGAACGGCGAACCATGGCAGTGGGAGCCGCAATCAGCTGAACCTGCCGATGTGGCAGGTAAACAAACTGGCCCGGCCTGCCAGGGTGCTTACCCTGGCGAGCCTCATGCCAGAAGTTGCCGACCCCTGGTATAAGCATAAGGGATAAAATTAGAACTGGTTACAAGGAAATACAAGTGAAAAATGCTTGCTAGTGGCTAAGAATTAACAAAAGTATAGTCTTAGTTCAAAGTAAAATTCTTACCACACTTCCTTCCAGCAAGCTGACTGACCACCTCTTTGGTTAGAATCTCCCAATGGTCCAAAGTCCCCAGTCCCTTTGAAAAATAACTTGCTCCTCTCTTTTATAGTCCAGTAAACTTTTGAAATGTTTTATTCTTAAACTTCAGTGCCACTGCTGTGGGGACAGGTACCGTGGAGTCTGATGGAGAAGGTTCCATGGTGCTTTCTTCCCTGATGGTGCTTTCTACAATGCAGCATCCAATATGCCAATGAGTGGCCACTTGACTCTGATTGCCAATTGTCTGTGATTACACATGGAGGCATTGGTCTTTTCCTTGTTTGGGAAAAAAAAACTGTTTACCCACTCCCCAGATTTGTGTGGTTCAATCACATTTTAATTCCATATTTTCTTCACATTTGTACAGTCCTTTAGGTATTTTCCATACATGCAAGACACAAGAATATTAATGATCTTTGTGTTACTGGTTTTCCTATGTCACCTCACACAACACCTATTTGATACAGATTATGACATTTCTGAATTGGGGTACACTGATGTGGTCAGCCAGCTGAAATTCACTACCAGATACCTGTGATCTTCTTGCCCTGTGGCATTGGGATGTTGTTAGGGTCACACCTCCTGCCTTACATAGCTGTAGGAGGGTTTGCCACTGGAAGAAGCAGATCAGAGCTCTCCTTTCTGGACAGGGCACCTGCCACCACATTTTCTTTCCTCTTTATATCTACCATCTCCATGTCATACTCTTGGAACATCATACTCCGTAGTGGTGGTCAACCTGAGCCTGAGAAGGAGCCAGAATTTACCAATGTACATTGCTAAAGAGCCACAGTAATACGTCAGCAGACCCACACTAGCTCCCCGCATTCCCCGCTTCCAGCGCCTCCCACCCACTGGCAGCCCCACCCATCAGCACCTCCCCCTCCTCCTCACACCTCTCAATCAGCTGTTTCATAGCGTGCAGGAGACTCTGGGGAGGAGGGAGAGGAGCGAGGGCATGGCAGGCTCCGGGGAGGGGTGGGAAAGGGTGGAGTGGGGGCAGGGCCTGCAGCAGAGCCAGAGGTTGAGCAGTGAGCAGCCTCCGGCACACTGGAAAGTTGGCACCTGTAGCTCCAGCCCCGGAATCGGTGACTATACAAGGAGCTGCATATTAACTTCTAAAGAGCAGCATGTGGCTTCGGAGCCACAGGTTAGCCACCCGTGTCATACACCATCGTAGTGGTTTGGAATTAGAATCCTTAATGTTATGCAGCCAAACTAATGGAGAGTGATCCGTCGGGACCTTGAATTTCTTGTTAAAGAGATAGGGACTCAGTTGTTTGACTACCCACACTATAGCACAGGGGTCGACAACCTCTGGCACGCGGCTCGCCAGGATAAGCACCCTGGCGGACTGGGCCAGTTTGCTTACCTGCTGCGTCGGCAGGTGCGGCTGACCGCAGCTCACCGTCCCAGGCCAATGGGGGTGGCGGGAAGCAGCGGCCAATATGTCCTTCAGCCCGTGGCGCATCCCACCATCCCCATTGGCCTGGGATGGTGAACTGCAGCCAGTGGGAGTCGCAATCGGCCAAACCTGCTGACGCGGCGGGTAAACAAACTGGCCCAGCCCGCCAGGATGCTTACCCTGGCAAGCCATGTGCCAGAGGTTGCCGACCCCTGCTATAGCATAACACTCTGTCTCTCTAACAGTAATTCTTTTCAGTGGATGTCTTTATTTTTTGCTTAAGAAAGCAATGGGATACTTATTGCTTCTCCTGCTTGTATCAGTACTGCTTCTCGCACAATGTTTGATGAATCAGTACAAAGTTTAAACATTATATCAAAAAACTGGGCTGGCCAGAACAGGCTTTTCACATAAGATTTTGTTTACTTCATGAAAACACTCGTGCTAGGTTTTGACTATACAACTTTGTTTGCCTTTTTCTTTTTACACATATCTCTGATTCCAGATACATTGCCACTGAAGCCACACACAAATAATTAACCAGCCCTATGAAAGACTGGATCTGCTTTTTGGTCTGGGGCTTAGGAGAGATCTGACCACTACCTACCCAATGGCCCAAATAAGGAACTCTGGTTGCTCTAATTTTACACTTAGAGACTTAAACAGTCAGACCTGTGTCTTTGAGTTTTGACAGTACAATACCACAGTGTTTCATGTGGCATACCCAAGAGATGCTATAAATTGCAATATTATCAATATATGCTTTTACAAATTCTTTTAATCTGTTTAACACTCAGTTGAACAGCCTCTGAAAAGTAGCTCCTGCATTAATTAACACAAATGGTAATATTATGAATTCATACAGTCCTATATCAGTAATAAAAGCATATTTTTACTGTTCATCTTCATCTAAAGGCTGTGAATATGCACCAATAACTTTTCACAAGGTCAAATGTGCCAAGATATCTACTTTGCTCAAAACATTAGCCATATCATCAATTCTGGGCATAGGAAGCATCTGGCACCGTGACAGCATTGAGTTTTCTATAAACCACATACAATCTTACAGTGGTGTCTTCCTTGAGGACCAAGACCATAGGTGATGCCCAAAACCCGTCAGATGCTTTAATAATTGCCATGTCCAGCATGTTCTGTATTTCTGTGCAAATTTACTCTTGCATTTTGCAGTAGGCCCGTCTGGACGCAGGCTGTGACTCCTCAGTGATGCTCTTTTGGATCATCATGTGAGTCCTCCCGGACTTGCTGAAAATACTTGTTTGTGTGTTTGTAGTAGAGATAATATTTCTGCCTGTTCAACTGGGGTTAACTCACTGCATATTTCGTTTTTCATATTTCAAAAGTCAAGTTTTTTGCGTTTGTATTTTTTCACGGGGCTTAGCACTAATACCAAGTCCCCTATTTCAAGAGAGCATTTACAAGCACGTTTATCATACAATGCCATTTGCTTGGATTGGCTGTCCCTGAGGTTGGTTTGAATCATGTCCATCGTGTCTTTTAATTCCTCCCTGAATCCCTGTATATATTCAGTTACTGGTTTCCCCCGTGTCAGTTTCCCCTTCCCAGGAGTCCCTGTTAAGATCTAGGGGTCCTCTCATTTTCTTTCCAGGGAGAAGGTCAGGTGCCTGTGGATTGGGCCAAAAGAAATCTGATGAGGTTCAACAAGGATAAGTGCAGACTCCTGCACTTAGGATGGAAGAATCTCATGAACTGCTACAGGCTGGGGACCGACTGACTAAGCAGCAGTTCTGCAGAAAAGTACCTGGGGATTACAGTGGATGAGAAGCTGGATATGAGTCAACAGCGTGACCTTGTTGCCAAGAAGGCTAATGGCATATTGGGCTGCATTAGTAGGAGCATTGCCAGCAGACCGAGGGAAGTGATTATTCCCCTCTATTTGGCACTGGTGACACCACATCTGGTGGTATTGTGAATCTGTAGTATTGTGTTCAGTGTTGGCCCCCCCACTACAGAAAGGATGTGGACAAATTGGAGAGAGTGCAGTGGAGGGAAATGAAAATGATTAGGGGGCTGGGGCACATGACTTATGAGGAAAGGCTCAGGGAACAGGGCTTATTTAGTCTGCAGAAGAGAAGACAGGGGATTTTATAGCAGCCTTCAACTACCTAAAGGCTGTTCTCAGTGGTGGCAGATGGCAGAAAAAGGAGCAATGGTCTCAAGTTTTTAAGGCCCGGCTTGATAAAGTCCTGGTCGGGTTGATTTAGTTGGGGTTGGTCCTGCTTTGAGCAGGGAGTTGGACTAGATGATGTAGGTGAGTTCTCTTCCAACCCTAATCTTCTAATATTCTTGAGAAACCTCCCTATAAGCAAGTAACAGATAAGGTAACATTTTATCCCAATCGCTGGCTTTTTTGTCTGCATACATCCCCCCCATTGATTCTACTGTCCCATTGAACGCCTCCACCAAAGCTTTTGTCTCTGGGTGACACTGGGAAGCCCTTACTTGTTTCACTCCACAAAACTTTCATAACTCTCTGAATAGTTGGGACATGAAATTTGACCCTCAATCTGATACAAATCTCTTTAGGGAAACCCACTGTGCTAAAAATAGTGAAAAGGACTTTTGCCACAGAATTTGCTTCTATGTAAGTTAGAGCAACTGCTTCAGGTATATTTAGTGGCAAAATCCATTACCACCAAAATATATTTTTTCACCTTTGGGTAGAACATGGCATAGTAGGGCACACAAAGTCCGTTGCTACATATAAAATGGCTCTTGTATCACAGGCAAGGGCTGTAAAGGAACCTTTTGGGGTCCTCCAGGTCTCTTTCTCTTTTGACATAGTTCACAAGGCCTGAATCATTCTGTATCCCTGGCCAGTAAAAATTCTTCTTTATTCAATTGTAGATCTTCCATGGTCCCAAGTAACCAACAAAAGGAGAAGTCCTCGGCTAGCAACATTAACTTCTTACAGTGCTGGGTATGCAAAACTAGTTGCTTGTAAGGTTCCCCAGGGCTTTTATTCCTTCCCATGTGTTCTTCCCTTGCTCTTCTTTCCAACCTTCCTTGCTCTTCCAAAGATCGTTCCCCATTTCTCCTCACCACTCTAGAATGAGATCTACCCTTTGTTCATCTGTAAAATGCTGGCAGCTGACACAGCTTCCTCAGTAACAGGGGTTAACTCCTCCCCCACTACGAAAGCTCTGAAACCATGAGGTCTGCTACACAGGAGTTTGAATCAACTCTACCCACACCTGAAAGCACACTTCTTTCTTCTGTTGAACCGGAGGTGAAAGTGTCTTCCTCTCCCCGCAAAATAGTTCCTGTGTCTTCAACATTCCTTTCTGGGATTACAGAACAATATTCCATTTTTTACTACAGGTTACAACATTAACAGCCCTGGTCATGGTTCAGATGTCATTTCCAACCAACATTTCCACTGGAATACAATCCAACACCCCAGCTTTTAAGATACTGTCTAAGCCTTCTCACTCCAAATGCACTTTAGCCAAAGGCACAGGAATTTTATATCTTCCCAATGCCAAACATTCTATCTCCTGGCCAGATAGTATTATTCTTTCTGAACATGTTTTCCCTGACTAGAGAAATCTGGGCACCAGTGTCCCGCTATCCTATACATTCTTTGTCATTTATCTTGGCAACTTTAATAAATTAAATGTCCACCTCCTTTCAGTCAGACTTCACAAAATTAGTCAAGGGCCCTGGAGGTGATGCTGTGCTAATGGCAACTGCATTAACCTGTGTTAGATGGGGTGTGGTCTTAGATTCTATCAGTTTAGAGCAATTATTCCTCATGTGGTCAGTGGAGTTACCCTGGTAACACCTTCTTGGACCATTCTCTTGTATAAGGGGTCTGCGAGTGTGATTTCTAGGATGGGATTGATTCTAGTGAGGTAAGTACCTAGGCTCTCAATTACACTCCTTCTTCCAAAGGGTTAAATGGGTTCCTGCTTTTACACCAGGCTCCTGCCCCTCCGTCTGTGTCTTGTGGTCACTGGATGCTTTAACTTTCAAGTATCCATCAGCTAGATCTGCAGTTTTTTTACAGAATCCAGGGATTTATCCCAGAATGCTTGTGTGATCTTTTCAGAACATACAGTCAGGAATTGTTCCTGTGCAAAAAGATCAAACAACCAGTTATAATTCTCTGCCCCCTTTCCTGTGGGCCCATTTTCTCTACAAATCACAGAAATTATACACATTTTCTCTATGACTCATCTTGTCATTCATTGTGAGACCTCTAAATTTCACTCCATACCCTTCAGGAATAATTTGAAACCATTACAATACAGCCTTTTTAAACTAGCATATTTCAAAGCCTGTTCAGTCTCCATTGCATTAAACACATTTAAAGCTTGATCTGATAACTTTTAAAACAAAATGGGGACTTTCCTGTCTTCTAGAATTTTTTGTAACTCACAAATCTTTTCAAAAGTTGTAAAGTACTCCTCAGTATTGTCTGGATTTTGGGGAAGGATATCTGTTACTTGAGTGTTTTCCTTCCTTAGTTCCCAGATTCTGAGCTCATGTTCGTGTTGCTTCTCTCTTTCTTCTAGTTCCTGCTTGAATCAAAGGGCTTCTAACTGCAGTTTTCCCTTTCCAACTTCATCCAATCTTGTTTCCGTGCTGAGATGGAAGGTCCAGCTCCTCTTGATGCTCCAGCACCTGCACCTTCTCACAATTTCTGTACACCCAGCAGTTCTCCCTGTTGTTGGTCTAGTTTATCTCATTTGGCTTTTTCCCCAGCCAAACAGGCCACGTTGTTTGCATAGCTCTTCTAACTGTTTTTGGTTCAATTTAGCATATGTCTCTTTGCTTATTCCAGGTGAGAGAAATAGAACATAAGCAGGCGAACAATAAGCAAACAGAAAAAAACAAACTGTAATAGATTTGTGACTGTTTTCAACATAAGAACATAAGAACATAAGAAAGGCCGTACCGGGTCAGACCAAAGGTCCATCTAGCCCAGTATCTGTCTACCGACAGTGGCCAATGCCAGGTGCCCCTGAGGGAGTGAACCTAACAGGCAATGATCAAGTGATCTCTCTCCTTCCATCCATCTCCATCCTCTGACGAACAGAGGCTAGGGACACCATTCTTACCAACCTCCACACCTGAGGAATCACTTAAAACTGCTTTACCAGTGCTTAAAGTGTAAGACTTCAGCCAAAACAGCAAGCTGTGTATAAATCCTGTGGGCTTCCCATCCCCTGGCTGATTTGTACATAAGTGGGCAGTCCATAGTTTTGGGGAACACTTGGCTTCATTTAATTGGAGACAGGTAGATAGTTGTCTTCCCTCCTGTCTGGGAGAAAACCTGTTTCTCTCTCTGTTTGGTCACAGACATTCAAGCATAATATCATGAAGTATCCATATTTCCTCATATAGTGTTAATATTTATATTTTACAATTATATTACTCACCAGGGTGTCTAGCTTTCAGACAAGACCTTACTTGATACCATTTTATAATATAATATTGTACACAATCGGTTGATTCAATTACTTATAATCTGAGGTTCAGACCCCTGCAAGGGGCTATCTACCACACTTGCTAAGTTGATGGCTTTGATTACATTTTATGTAAATGTGCCTTTATAGTCTCTGCCTGGTGACAAATGGGTCACACAAACAAATTCACATACCTTTGTCTAGAGCAGACTGGGTTATTCATCGCTTGCCAAACACATTTGAGGAACATAATTCCAGCACATATCCATAACTCTTTGTATACACCACATACACATCATGCAAGAATGTCAATGATCAGTGAATTATTAGTTTTCCAGTCATACCTCACATGACACTTTTTAGATACAGATTCTGACAAAGGTGAATTAGGGTACACTGAACAACCAGAGGATGTTGTGAAGACCAAAAGTATAACTGGGTTCAAAAAAGAATGATATATGTTCATGGAGCATAAGTCCATCAATGGCAATTAGCCAAGATGGTCAGGGCCACAACCCCATGCTCAGAGCGTCCCTAAACCTCTCACAGCTAGAATCTCAGACCCAACAACCCAGGATGGACCACTCCATAAATTGCCCTGTTCTGTCCATTCCCTCTGATACATTTGGCACCAGCCCTGGTTGGAAGACAAGATACTGGGCTAGATGGACCATTGGTCGGATCCAGAATGGCCATTCTTATGTTGTTATGAACTGGACAGGCCACTAGAAACTCACTACCTGATACCAGTGATGCCCCCTCCCATCCCTTGGGCATTGGGATGCTCTTAGAATCGCAGTGACTGCAGATTAATTGTGGAAAGACTGAAACAATGTGGGAGTGGGGAGAGGGAAGTTTCATGAAGAGCTCACTCACTGCTTCTGTAACCCATCTCTTCACAAGGGCAGCTGCACCCAGATTATTAAGTAAATCTACAGCCTCGCCCAGACTCCCTATTGCTTCTGTATTTCTGAATAACCACAGACACCAAAAACACCCTTTCTACCTCTCTCTGGCAAGATGCCTGTGAAGACTGCCTCTCCATCCTCACATTCAGACTCAGCCAGGGTAATGCACTCCTTCTGCACCTCTGGATTTGATTATTATAATTCTCCAGGCCTAGATCTCAAAGCTACAATTTGCTCATTACACAGTTGCCCAGTTACTCAGCAGCTACAGGCTGCCAAGAGCAATCTCATTCTCCGCAAAGGTCTCTACAAATCTAGAGCTCACTTCTGAGTCCTAGAAGAGATTAGGATGACCAAACCACAGGAACTTCAGCTCTAACTGCAAATCCCACTCTTTTGACCTAGTCCTCTCCTATTAACACTGCACACTCATACACACAGAGTCCAGTACATACAAAGAGATAAATCGTTTTGTATAGACAGCAACCTTATGGAATGGGCTCCGGTATCATGGAGAGGGGCACAGTATACTCTTATACAGGGAAGCAGACAGTCAGAAAATTCTGTCCTCAGATTTAAACTTCAGTGCCTGAAATTAGTCGTCTAATTCTCTGTTTAGTCTTCGAAAGAGAATAATCTAAGCACTCACAACTCCCACATAAATCAATATTATTACAGAGTAAGAGCTGCTCTAGAAAAGAACTTATTTCAGAGCCGAGACTGTTATGTTTTTTTCTAAAAGATACACTCTTGTTGAAACAGAATTATTTTGGGGAAATTCTATGGTCTGTGGTATATAGGAGGTCAGATTAGATGATCACTGTGGTTCCTTTGGGCCTTAAAATGTATGAAACTATACCGGGGAGTCATACTGACATCATAAAAAACTCCTGAAAATTGTATCTGTGTAAAGCAAGCTCAGCCCTTCTGGCCAAAGGGAAGTGCCCCGTATTTAAGAAATGGTAAATGACTTGGGTAAATTTATCAATTGTCTCTTTGGGAAGTAAAAAGACATACAAAACTTGTTATATAAATTGGGGCCATGGCAGAGGGCAGAATTGCATGAGAGAGTTTTAAACCTTAAAGAAATTCTTACTGCAGCATCTAGTAGTCAATGTTTGATGTTAGGTTACCTATGAGAATCTCAACAAATACACACCAGGATACCTTTGGAATTACTGTAGGTGCAGGGAAAAGATTGGAGAACCATTTCACATGCATCCTGGGCAAAGAAGCCAGTGGAATGAAAATATACACAGATAGAAAAAGAGCATTTGGAATTGTTTATGGATGCAAGATTTTCCATAACTAAATTTATGGTCTGCACATCATTGAAGAAACGGACCACAAACCTCTTATTGCTATTTCAACAAACAGCCCGGAAGATGTATCTTCTTACGTACCAAGAATGTTGTTAAGACTGCACAATAATGATCTGGAGACTGTATATATGCCAGATAATCACTTAGTATTAAAGAACACATTTGGCTTCTTTTTCGTCTAACTTACACTGATGTAAATCAAAAGTAACTCTGTTACAATCAATGGAGACCTAAAATAAGTGTAAATGGGAGGAGGTATCAAGTCCCCTTTGAGTGTGGCACCAAAAATCCACTTCTGACACACTTTTTCTGTGATTTAAAAATGTTTTCAAATGTGAATTTGATTAGACAATTGTGATATTTCTTGAGTTGCATAAGGAGGAGTTGCCTAATCAACTAAGGAACTGATTTTGATCTCTCTCATAATGATTTAAATCAGTAATAACTCCACTAAAGTCAGAGTTACACCAGTGTCAAATTGGTATAAATGAGAGTCAGGCTCCAAAAGATATGAGATCTGTCCTATACAGATGGAAAAACTGTTACATTCATCTAGAGTGTTTGATGGAATTCTAATGAAAGGTACAGGAGTTGTAATGCCTGTCTATGTGTGAAAGTCTATCCTTACATGAATACACAAAAGTCGCTTAGGAACAGAACAATGCAAGTGATATGTGATACGAGTCATACATTGGCCTAACATTTACAGAGATATTGAGGACATGGCTGCTAAATGTAATAGCTCTGCACTAAAGAAATTTAAACCCCAAAGAGATTATGACTACTGGAATCTCCAGGGTCTCCATGAGAAAAATGGGCCTAGATGTATTTATGCTACAAAAGAAAGACTAAGCAGTTATCATGGATTATTGCTCTAATTATCTGGAAATGGTGTCCTTGGAGAGAACTATGGAATCATGATAAACTGTCATGTTATCAAAAGGAGTAAGTGCAGTCCTAGCTGACAGGAGATTCCACAGTGAATTGTGAATGACAATGGACTTTATTTCAGTGGTACTGGATCTGCAAGGTTTGCTTAACAGTATGTACTTGAACACACAATCCGAAGTCCAAGAGATCCACAGATTAATGGACTAAATAGAGTTTATTTTATGAAAACATTGTTAATAAAAAGGATGGTAACAGATGAAGACCATAATCTAGTTTTTTTTTTCTGAACTGACTAAATGTATTGAAACTATAATCAATAGCAACTTCTTTGAGAAATGCAAGTCACCTATAGGATTAATAGAATGGAATTAACAAATATCTTAATACAAATTGGCCTTAAAATATTGATAACTAAGTACCGTCTACAAATGTCATCTGCAAGAAGGCCAAACAAAAGTTATCCTACAGTCTACACCAGGGATCAGCAACCTCTGGCACATGGCTCATCAGGGTAAGCACCCTGGCAGGCCGAGCCAGTTTGTTTACCTGCCACGTCCCTTGGCCCCCATTAGCCTGGAGCGGCAAACCATGGCCAGTGGGAGCTGCGATCTGCCGAACCTGCGGATGCAGCAAGTAAAAAAACCGGCCCAGCCCGCCAGGGTGCTTACCCTGGCGAGCCGCCTGCCAGAGGTTGCTGACCCCGGTCTACACTATAATTTGCATATACAAATACACTTCAACATCTCCAGCAAGGTGATATGGTTTGAATAAGATATAATTGTCAGTAGCAAGAAAAAAAACCCAATAGTCATGCAAAAAGTGGATCCAAGACCAGATATAGTATTGAGACATAATAGGACTTCTCCATCATGCAACAGGAGACTCCTGTTTTCAACAGAAAAGAACTTTATTATGAAATATAAACTCTGATGACAGGAGTGTTGTAATGATTATTTGGTCCCTATGAACATGATAGATCCCCAAGGAGGACCCATCCAGTATACTGAAAAGTTCTGCCACTTTTCAGATGGGAAGGACCAGAAAAAGCACAGAGATAAACTGAGTCCAGGGGACAATAAATGAAAAGGGAGTTCTATAATGGATGCTAAAACCTCTTAGCAAGCTAGTAATTCTGAAATGCTAATAGGAACTCATTACTACCTCAGGATGCAATGAATGACCCATAAATTTATCTATCAAGTGGTCACTAACAGTGTTATTGGTATTCATTGTAGAGATGATTGCAATGTTAAGAAAACTACTTTCTCGTAGAAAGTTATTAGTAGAAAACTATCTCTGTATATTTATTTAACCGGTCGCTAATGACTTCTTCCTAACCAACACTAAGAACCAGAGCTTCATCTTCATGCTGTCAGCTGCCTTTGACACTGTTTACTTTGCTCCTATTCTTTCAGTCTTGCCTTCTCTTGTCTGCTGTGACTCTACCCTATCCTGGTTTGCCTCCTAACTCTCTATTTGCTCCTTGAGCATGTCTTTTGGAAAAATCCTCATCTCCTCTCCAACTTTCTGTGGCTGTTCCCCAGGGCTCTATCATAGGTCTCTGTAATGGGGTTTACAACCCTGATATTGAGCATAGGCAGAAGGGAGAGGACAGTCTTCCCTACTTATAGGCTAGCAGGCTGACCACATCCAGCACCGAGGCCAATCATGGAGGCATGCACCCTCAGATGGAACCAATAAGTAAAATAAGCTAAGCTATAAAGGAAAACACAGAGAGAAGAAGAGGCAGAAATGTCATGGATAGCAGAGGGGCAACAGCTCCATGCAAGGCTGCCTCTAAGGCTATGTCTACACTAGCACTTTTGTAGGTATAACTTACATCACTCAGGAGTGTGAAAAACACACTCCTGAGCGACATAAGTTACACCAGCAGAAGTGTCGATACGGATAGTGCTATGTTGGCAGGAGACACTCTCCTGCTGACATAGTTACCACTGCTTATTGGGGGTGGTTTAATTATGTCAATGGGAGAGCTCTCTCCCATTGGCATAGAGAGGCTACACAGGAGACCTTACAGGGGCGCAGCTGCATCTGTACAGCATTGCCGCTGGAAGCTCGCTAGTGTAGATATGCACTAGAAACTGGTAGGGAGACAAAGGAAGACTGCAAGCCCTGGATTTTAAGGGCTGATTGACTCATTTTAGGTCAAGTTGAAGGACTTGGCTAATTAGAGATTAATAGAGGGAGACCAGTAAGGAGAAAGTTGGAATCTCTAGAGAGACTGCCCCCAGAGTAGTTGACAGTCTCCTTCTCTTCTCCCTTTATACCAGAGATCGGCAACCTTTGGCACACAACCCACCAGGGTAAGCACAGGGTATGCTTACCCTGGCAGGCTGGGCTGGTTTGTTTACCTGCCACATCTGCAGGTTCGGCCGATTGTGGTTCCCACTGGCCACAGTTTGCCGCTCTAGGCCAATGGGGGCTTCGGGAAGTTGCATGGGCCGAGGGATGTGTTATCTGGGAGATTACTTTCTTTTATATTTCCAACCAGGAATAATAATACAGAGCATGTGTAAAGTAGATACCTTGTACCAAATAAGTGCACATGGAGTATATAAAAATATTAAATACAATACCAGAAAATACCACTGTGTTCATGTAAATATTGAGAGCAACAAATTATGCAAAATAAAATTATCCTGAAGCTGGAGAATAGATATGGGTAGACAGGATAGTGAATAAGACTTCTCAAAACCAGGAAATTAACAAAACTAACAATGTCACAAAGAAAAGAAAAGTGTTACTAGAAATTTCAGTAAGAGAGAAAAATCTTCAAAGGAGATGGACTTAGAAGTCTGAGGACTTAGAAGAAAGAAGATGAAGGTCTTTCTCTTAACTTTTGACCTGGGCCTGAGTTTGACCTCTGACTTTTGGTGAGTCCGTTGAGATCTTTCTGTTTCTGAGAGAAGAAGTGAGAAAAGATGGATCGTACCTTTCTCTGAGCAACCAAGAATATTGAGTAGGTCAGTTCTATAGCTCTTGGAAATTTACCCATTTCTGAAAATGGTTGTTAGCAGTGGATGCACCTGACCCCTGTTGAAGATGGTTCTACTGCAAGTATAGACCATAATAAAGCACAATTGGCCAATTTTAAAAAGTTATTTAGGTGCCTAAAGCAGCAGTTAGGCATCTAGTGGTATATTCAAATGCACCTAGGTTCTTATCTTCTCTTGAAATCAGTGGTAGTTAGGTGTGTAGGCACTTTTCTGAATTCCACTATGCACCTATCTGCAGCTTTAGGCACCTAAATACCTTGAAATATCTGTCCTACTGAGCATTATTTCACAAAATTGGGTTAAATCCTACTTAGGATATCCTTGTGTAAATAAGGCTTGTAAATATGGGAGAGTTTACCCTGCACGTCTCCCTTTACTTACACAATGCCATTTCTTCAGCTCATGGATTATGGGGGAAACAATGGGCCTGATTCTCTGCTCTGTTACCCCAGATTTACTCCAATGGAACTCCATTGATTTCAATATGGATACACAGGAGTAAAATGGGGATAAACAAAGTAGAGAATTAGGTCCAATATCTCTCTATTCCCTTCAAATAAACAGAATGATCTGCTCTTGAAATCAAGATCAGAGAATAAAGCCACACCGTTTTTCACATATAAAAGTGGCACCTCCATGTAATCTGAGACACACAACTGAAGAGTTATACTTGTTAATATCTCTCAGTCTCCAACAGTGCAGGATGTTTATCCAAAGAAAGGATTATTGGATACATATTCTGCCTTTATAAAGACTCAGAGCCTTCTCCCTGACCCAGCAAAGACAGAGATCCTCTGGTCCACAGATGGCTCAATTCTTAGGGAAGAATTGGAAGGACTGGGCCTACTGAGTGTGTGCTTGTTCTGAGCTTAAGCTGTGATGAGCTTTAAACAACAGGGAAAATCCCAGGGTGAGGTTTTGTAGGCTTGTTGCTGTCAGAGCCCATATTAAGGTTGGGATGATCTCTGGTCAGCATATTAGAAGATGTGTACGTTCTTTTATTGTTTTTAATATGTCTTCTCTGGAGTGTTTTTAACTAAGAATAAAATAGTCTTGCATAGGAAGCATATAGTACCTTAAAACTGTGGGCAATTACCAGGGCCGGCTCCAGGGTTTTTGCCCCCCCAAGCGGTAGAAAAAAAAAAGCCGCAATCGTGATTGGCGGCAGCTCTACTGCGCCACTTTCTTCTTCAGCGGCAATTTGGCGGCAGGTCCTTCCCTCCGAGAGGGACCGAGGCCCCGCCGCTGAACTGCCGCCGAAGAGCCCAATGTGCCGCCCCTTCCTCTTGGCCGCCCCAAGCACCTGCTTGCTGGGCTGGTGCCTGGAGCCAGCCCTGGCAATTACTCTATTAGACTCTAAAGGGAAAGTAAGATGGTGTGCTTAGGCCATCTCTTGCTGAGATATCACAGTATAGTCAGGGGACTGTGCAGCCTAAAAATACCCCAGTCAGGAGGGAGTGAAACATGTGTCTCCACTCAAGAGAGGTGACGGTCAGGGGACCTGAAGCCTAGCTGCATGCCATTGCTGGATCAGTACAGGTGCAGTTGCCCTAAACTGTGATAGCTACAGGCCTCTTTTTCTTGCTCATGGTAATGCCAGATAATTGAACCCTGTGTAGAGATGGGCAACTACTTCTGCTGAGTCATTAGCGCAGCTCAGGTGCAAACCAGCAATATAAAAGGATTCCAAAGTCTCTCAAAGACAGACCAAAATAGGGGCAGGAAGAAAGAGGTTTCTGTGAAAGGCTATGGTTAGGACAAAAATGTAGGCTGATTTTGTTTTTTATTTATAGGGCTGATTGCACCACTCATGCTACTATGCACTATTGAAATGGGACTATTCATGGACTAAGGTACTGCTCAATGTGATTAAGGTACTATGACCTGTGTTAAGAATTAGGACAAACCCCAGGAAGGAGGGTATAAATCTTTGATCTTGCAAGTCCATGTATGTGAGCAATCATCTCTGCCTGTGTGGATCATCACTGAAATCAATGGGGCTTATAAAGCTGTAGAGATTCATGGGGGAGAAATTCTGTTTCCACTGAAAGTCCCAGGTACCTCAGCATCAGAAGTAAATGGAAGCAAAATATCCAACTTCTTTTAAGAAGTCCAGCTAAATAACTTTGTGTTCAGCAATGCTCCATGCTAGACCTCCTCAGTTGACCTTTATTTATATCTCAAAGGTTATTTTTTTTTGCCTCCATTTTAAACAAAAAGTTAATTTATCCAGGAGGCAAGATGACATTTCAGTTTCCTTAAAGAAAATAGATAACTAGAAAAAGGGAGAAAACATCATCTGTTTTTGTAGTATTTTTTTAAAAAGCAGGATGTTTTAGAAACCTTATCTTAGTAAAACAAATAACCTTCTCCTTGAGCTGTGAACAATAGCAACAATAACAAAAAAGTCCTACCGCAGACTTAAAATCCTCAGAATAGAAAAGTCCTTTATAGTCATAGAAAAATATTGTTGAGCTTTAAAAGACAGTCACTGAAGCCCCAGCCCCTAGTGAATTACAACAAAAAGGAGAATGTCCCAATGGCCAGCTTTAATTATTCGTTATGCACTTGAAAATGCCACTTAAATGTGAAAGACCTAGACCCTGCATTTGCTATATGTGTTTGATAAAAGGTGCATCCATCATTAGTAGTTTATAGGACATTTCCTCAATGGGACTGAAACGGAAAACACAGCTTGGTTTTCTCTCTCTGCATATAAAATCCAGCAAAACTTCTAATTGTGCTGACCTGGCTGCAGTACTGTCTGCCCTGCCTTGCCAATATGCTGTTTATTTCAATTTGAGGGATGAGGATGGGTGTAGGAGGTGGTTGTTAGCAGGCAGAAATATGGGGACAGAGTGAACTTCTTTCCTTATATTGTTTCCCTCTCATTCTTTCTTCCTTGGCTTTTAAACTCCATTGTTTTAGGGTGATTGAATCAGTTTCACAAACTCCCATTCCCATCTTCCAGATGTGGTTCTTCTTCCAAAAAGAATAGCAAGTTCTCTTCAAATAAATTCTTGATTAGTTTCCTTGAAAGTCTGAAACAAAGGCAGTGAAATTGGATGAGTAGGCCACAAGTGCCCATAATAGCACTTAACTGCAATTTGTTTTTAACTGTATTTATTGAATCCTCAATCTCAGATGACTGATTGTGTCCATGAATTTGATCACAATGCAGCCCATGTAAACATGCTGCATAAAAGCCAGTTTACCCTTTAACTTATAAAGGTAATAATTGGAGATATACCAATCTCCTAGAACTGGAAGGGACCTAGAAAGGTCATCAAGTCCAGCCCCCTGCCTTCACTAGCAGGACCAATTTTTGCCCCAGATCCCTAAGTGGCCTCCCCAAGGATTGAGCTCATAACCTTAGTGTTAGCAGGCCAATGCTCAAACCACTGAGCTATCCCTCCCCCCTTCCAGTGCCTCACTTCCTTGTGATACATTTCAAGGCTGATGAATGGAAAAAAGTTTTGCTATCATATCAACAATGGTGTTTTTGGTTTGTGTTGGAAACTTTCACTAAAAAGAAGTGATCTTTTCCAATATTTCACAAAACTGTCAAAAAAGAGTAAAGTTTGTCTGATTCAGCTTCCTGCTTCCCCTGTAACTTTTATCCACTGACATGATACTAGAGGGAGCTGAGACAGATACATCTTGTGAATCAAGCTCTCTTTGACTTCAGTAGCTCTCTGAGGTGGACCAGGAATGCAGGAATGACCTTAATTCTTTTGCCTTCATTTATAGAGAAATCTTAAAGGTATTTGGTACTTTCCATGGGCAATGCATCATTATTTCCCAGCCTGCCTGCCTATTAGAAGGCAATCCAAATTGGCAGAACTATTAGTTTGTATGTTGGAGCTAGTCTGGTCTCTTTGTGCATCAACTTATGAAAGCTGTCAGAGTGTCAGTCAATCAGTATCATTAACAAATCTAATATCTAGCTTTTTATCATTAGCTCTATATGCAAGTCAGTATCATTAGCCCCATTTTACAGATGGGGAAACTGAAGTATAGGTAGGTGAAGTGACTTGCCCAAGTTCACACAGAGGGTCAGTAGCAAAGGAGGGAATGAAGCCTAGGATGTCTGAGTCCTTGTTTGTAACATTCCACCCTCTCCACACATCTTACTGAAACTTGGGCTCAATCCCCTACTTACAATGCTGTGCCTTTTTTTCACAATGCTTCCTTATTCCTGGAACAGCCTCCTTGATCCTACTTGCCTACAAGACTCAGTCTATATCTTATATTCCCTCCTAGCTGGTCGTTATCATGTATTATTTGTTGAAAAACAAGGTGCACAGCAATCTACAAGACATACACTATGAAGAATTTGCTCCAAAGAAATTACAATCTAAAGAAAATAAACCCAGGGAAGATAAGAACATGCTGAGAGGTTCAGAGAAGGAAGAATGGGAGGCTTAAGAAATATTGTTGTTATTAGCTCATTTCTTGGAAAGGCAATGTTGTCCGTGGATAGGGCACTGGACTGAAATGCGGGAGAAATGTGTTATATTCCCAGTTCTATCAGTGGCCTGTGTGTGAGCTGGGGAAAGTCACTCCACCTCCATGCTTCTGTTTCCCTTCTCACCTATTGTCTAGTTAGATTATAAACTTTTCAGGGCAGAGATTGTCTCCTACTATGTGTCTGTATAGTACCCAGCACAGAGGGGTCATGACCTTAATTGGAGCCTCCAAACACTACTGTAATACAGATAATAAGTTGTGTTCCACCTGGAAGAAGGGACTCTTACAGAGAAATTAAAAGAGGAAAGGATGGTGGCTTGCATGAAAAAGGCATTTGGGCAAGACTGGGAGAAAGACATGAGCAGGGAATTGATGGTGGTGTCAACAGAACAGAGGCAGTAAAGGCAGTTTGGGTGAATTCAGTAAAAGCTGATGGCAGAGATGTAGGCCAGGATGGAGTTGGGAAGTGCTTTGAAGGCAAAGACAAGACATTCAAACCTGATGCAATGTGCAAAGGTGTGGGACAGGACAGTTCTGGGGTCAAGGTGGAGGTTACATGGCTGGATCATGGACAAAGAAGGTTATTTTAGAGGCTGTAGTTTGGGTAGGCTGGAAAAGGGTAGTTGCAATAATAAGCATTGGAAATTACCAGGGCACAGATGAATGGTTCAGCTGTCAGGACAGAGAAGAAGAGAAATATTTTAGAGATGTTGTGAAAGAAGCACAGAAGTACAGCCCGTGTGTGGAGATGAGAATGAGGAGTCAATGAAGACACTCTGGTTGCAAGTTTGGATGAAAGGGAGGATGGTGGTAGTGTCCCCAGTAATGGTGAATGGGGGATATAACATTCTATACCTTGGGGGAGTGTCCTGTAACCACCATATTCCTCATTTTTATATAATCATGATCTTACCTATAAAGCATGCCTTGTAAGGTATCAGGGGAAAAGTTATGATCTGCTGAAAGTCATTTCCCTATCCATATATGTATATCATTAATGCATATGAAGTTGTGAGAATTGTGTTGTATGGTTGCCACTAAAACATGCTATAAGTTGGGGAATCAGCCAAATATTAGCTTCCCAGAGGCAACAGCAAGGAAATTAACACCCATGCAGGGTTTCAAACAACCCATCAATAACCATTGTCCAGCAAGGGAGCTACAATTCAATGACTCACCTGCATGAGGCCACACCAGAGGAATTGCTCAACCTTGCCTGGAGACTCAGCAATGCCCCAGACATGCCTGGACTCAGCACATGGACTGAGGGTAGAAAACAGACAGAGTGGACACATACTAGGCCTTTCTCCTGCCCTGACCTATGTTGCAAGCAACAAAGACACTAAGAAGACGACTGAAGATTCCAACAGACGGGATTGGACCAGGTTTAAGAAACAAACCTGTATATTAAGGACTGCAATATCCAGTGGGGTGAGAAGAGCTACTTAATCTAGATGTTGCCCAGTCTAATAGGGTTGAGAGTTTAGACTGCGTGCTTATGTTTTATTTCTTTTGGTAACTAACTCTGAGTTTTTGCCTATCACTTAATATCACTTAAAATCTACCTTTTATAGTCAATACATTTGTTTTACTGTTTATCTTTACCAGTGAGTTTGTATGAAGGGTGTGGCAAATCTGCTCAGGTGTTTCAAAGGCTGGTGTGTATCCACTTTCTGTTGATGAAGTGGAGAACCAATTAATAAATCTACACTTGAGCAGTGCAAGTCAGTATATTCCTGAGGTACAGTGTTGGGAGCTGGAGGGATTTGGCTCTGGTGCCTTTCTCTGTGTAATTCATCAATGGCTCTGGGAGCATTCATGAGGGTTGGAGTCTCCACATGCAGTTGTGCTGATGGATAACAGTGCCTGGAGGGGATTGCTGATGGTCACTAGCAAGGGATTGTGAGAGAGTTCAGGGGGCACAGAGGTCTCATGGTCCCAGGCTGCACCCAGGGGATCCCATCACAGGGGATCGGAGAGGTTTAGGAGTCAACAATTGCTTTTTTTCACCTACTCTTTATCTAATTGACATTTGTACTAAATTAGAAATGTGTGTAGTTATTAAAACTCCAGATTGGAAGTGAAACCCTAAAAGCATCTCAATGCAAAAGGGCAGGGGGCTTATTGGTATCTGGCAGTAAGTTTCTGGCCTGATCAGTTTTGTGAACCCCAAGTGACTAATATCACAACTTAAAGGTGTGAGGGAAGTTGTCAATAGAAAGCTAATAACATACTGATCGGTAATATTATTGTGTGGTGTTTGTACAGAGTACAAATTCAAAATTACCAACATATTGGAAATTATGTTATCAAAGGGTGTCTGCTGGGCAGGGCTAAAGATCCTAGACAAAGGAATGTCACCTGGAAGGAAATCTTCAAGGCATCTACTAATTACATAGAAAGTATACAGGACCATCAAGACAGCAGTGGGAGGAGATTGCAGGAAACAGATCAATTTGCATTTTAGCAAACACCAGTGGGGGAAGAAACCAGCATGGAATTTCCTTTATCATCAGACTCCAGGTTGCCTGTGGGGAGGGGTAATCATTCAAAAAATCAATTTCTAGGATTCCCTGGATTATAAAGAGAAAGGCAAAGAATCCCAAGTGATCTTTCATCTAAGAAGACAAAGGAACCAAATATTTTGGACTTTGTGGGAGATCCTGACCAGAAGCATGGTCAGCCATCTTGCTGGATGGTAGACTGGTAAGGAAATTACCTTGAATAAAGGCTATAGCTTGTTTTCTGAAGTCTTAGACAGTAGAAAGCATTTTTCATTTTTATTTGCTTGTAACCATTTCTAACTCTATCCTTTGTACTTGAACTCATTTAAAATCTAATCTCATTTTGTTAATAAACTTGTTTTACTTGTAATCAAAACCAACTCAATGCTGTCTTTGATTTAAAGTGGGTGAAAACTCCATTTAAAGTGCCAAGCTCTTGGGCATTGTATCCTGAAAAGAACAAACAAATCTTAATATCTCTCTGACTGGTCCAGGAGAGGGTTGGACATTTCAGAGCACAGCGTTTGGGACAATTCAGGACTAGGAGGTGCTGGGGTCATCTTGCCAGGTATAAGCAGAATGCAGCTGGAGGGTAACAATTAGGCTGCTGGAATCAGAACTGCTGAGTCAGAGCTGGTTAACCCATAGGCACTCAGTGCACGCTTGTATGCTGAGTGGTATTGTCCAGACAAGAGAACCACAGCAGCAGACCATTTTTAGACCCTTAGGGTTACAGACCAGGCAGTGACACAACCCCTTTCTAGTCTAAATTGCACTGTAGAATGTGACAAGAAATATATCTACCCACTAGCCTATTGGTTAACCCAATCCAATGTGGCAATTTAGGACACCTGTGCATAAGCAAGAATGTTGCCATTTTCCTTATCTTCTTGGTACTTGTAAGGCCAATCATTAGTATCTGTCAAAGCCCCAAAACTTATTGGCACAAGTAGAGGGGCTGATGCCTGTTCTTCTACATGCACAAAAAGCATACCACATCACCTCCATCCTCAGTCAATGCTGGGGCCTCTCAATATTTCATTATCCACAACTCTTCTTGGCATAAGGAGTTTTCATATTGACATTGTGCTCTAACATATGGACAAAAGCTTGACTTAAAGATCTATTTGCATATAACCCCAAAGTAATTAGTAAAGGTTGTCCTGCAGAGTTTCATTCTGTTGTTTGTTAGGTAGGGATTTTTTTAAAATATCTTTTTTGCGTGTTGCAATTGCTTTGTTTTCTCTGAAATTACAAAAATAATTTGCCTTCAAAATGATGATGGCATACCTAGTGCTCCGAGAAGCTGGAAAATCCCAAAAGGTTTGCTGTTTTCCATTCAGGTAAAAAAGAAAATGTTAAATGAAGTTTAAACTAACTGACAGTAAGCCAGGGTCAGACAAAGTGCATATCATTTCAAGGACAAAAGCCAGAGAGCAACTCATTTTTATTGCAAAGCCTCTGAGTGTTGTTTTGTATTCTTTATAAGTTTTAATAAAGATGGTTCACTGGTGGGTACCTGGAGTAAACACATGCAGACATATCACTTTTCTTTCTTAAGAAATGTCTGCAGTATATGATGTTTAACATTTTTATGCCATTGTGTCTCTACATATCCTTGATTTCATCACTCCCTGGGTGCTGTAGCTTATTTTCCAAGTTAAACAAAGACATTGGCAGAGGAACTACAAAGTGTTCTAATCTCCTGACCCCCACACTGACAGTTCAATATATTTTAGAACAACTAAAGATATGGAAGTGGAATTATGACACAAGCAGCCACTTCAAAAGAATGTTTTATAAATTTATTGCTTTACTGTGTAGTGCAACTACTGTAGTTTTAAGAGAGCAAGGACATACATCTGGAAAATAAAACATAATGATTGTGGCTCACTGGAACTAAAAGATAAAAACATCTGTCACATACAATTGTACAGAAAATGTGAGATTATTGGTTTCTTATGGGGTTTATTAATTTGATATATTTCAATTCTGACTTGCTATGAGAGGAGGGTGATGGTGGGGAAATTGCCACATAGCTGATGACTTGCAATCATTTTGTAAAATGTTCTGATCTTATTTTTCACCTGTATCTAAAATTCACCCACTTAACTAGAAAGAGGTGCTCTCCACTCAGCAGACAGTCTCTTGCAGTGACTGTAAGAGCCCATAGTCAGGCTTCAAATGTCACCACATTGCCATCTTACTGTGAATGACTGAAATTTACTTCCCATTGTTACTGGCGCTGAAAATTGCTACTAGATTCCACAGTTCATAATGTATTGTCTAAAGTGAAAACATATCCAGGACTGAACTGACCTTTAAGAAAACTGCACTTTCATCCTCAAAATACTGGACTATTGCAATATTTTATTTAAAAGGTTAGTTGGAAAAGGGTAAGGATTGTTGCTTGGAACGTGTCTTCACATAATGCTGGGGTGTCAAAATATAAGAAAAATACCCATTGATTACTCAACGAACCAGGAGGTGTTTTGGGAAAGTTGTGTAGATGAGAATAATTTTGCTAATCTGGTTGAGAAGGAAGAAGATAATTATTTCTAATATGTATTATTCATGTTGAGGCCCAATCTGAAATCAGGGCACCATTCTGCATGAGGCTTTACATACGAAGAGTTCCCTGAACAGGGCTTGTCTACACAGCAAGTTCCTGAGCTGTAGCAATGTGCTTGCAGGATGTTACCGTGTGGCAAGCTGGTATAGATACGTAGACATGGCCTGTATACACAAAACAGACAAAAGGTTGCAGAAGGGAAGGATTTGTGTGCCCCTTCCCAGTTTTACAGATATGGAACTGAGGTACAAGGAGATTTATTAACTTGCTCATGGTCAGACAGAAACTCTATGACAAAGTCAAAAATTAAACCCAAGTCTCCTGAGGTCTATTCAAGAGTCTTGACCACAGAATCATCCTTCTCCTCTGCAATGGTTCATAAGGGGTGTAACTAGAATAGTTTGCACCAGCCCTTCAGTTAACAGAAGGAGCAAGAAAAGAACCTGATAGCAGAGTTGCCAATCTTAGGAGAAGCGCTGACCACAAACAGCCTTTCCCCTCATCCTTTATCAGAGGTAAGGACAAGTATTAAAGATATGATTAATCCTTTTTGAGGCTCAGAATGGAGAGGAATGCTTGCTGTAAGTGCTGATTGGCTGTAGTACTAAGGGATCAGATTAAGGAGGATAACAACTTCTCTCAGAATGACAGATAAATATGAGCGATCCACGGAAGACATGCATGACTGTTTTTAGACTTCGAAGAAGTGACAGAAATAATGATCATATATGTAAGCGGTAATATGAGTGTGTTAGAAGCACAGCACTGGGAAAACAGAATGGCATAAAGACTAGTAACCATAAGGAAAGGTGAAAAGGGAGAGAAAGAAATATATTAATGGATTAATTAACTGTTCAATAAGTTTTGCATCCTACATGTCTCTTAAGGAGGCTGGCCAGAAAACAAGAATTCCCTTTTGAAAAAAAAGTGAAATTTTGGCATTTGGATTTGTTCCTTATCAGCATGAAGTGGACCACATACAGCTCTCTACTCTGAATCATTGGGAGCAAGGGCTTGGACCTCTTTCCCACATATTATGTGAGTGCCCTAACAATCAGGCTATTGACTCTCCTTCAGTGGTGCTTTCTGTCTTTCACTGTCTCTTTGGTTTTGACCAGAAATTCTATCCTGGACCTGGGACATTTTTCCTGACTAAAGATTATTCAAAACTAATACATTTCCATAAAAAGTCTCAGCTTTGATGAATCTGACAAAAATTTAGTTGAAAAATTAATGACTAGCTCTGCTGTCTTGGAAGCTAAGTGCTTAAGTAAAGTCCAATTATTCATGACTGAACACTGGTGACGTTATAGCAGAATTTTTGGAAGCCATCTTGATCCCTCACTAATTTCACTCACTCAGCAGCTAGCCTCCCAAAAATCTGCCATACACCATCTATTTCTTTGCTGGTAGTCTACAACAATGACCCATCACTATTCTTTGCATGATATCTCTCTCAAGGTTATTTCCATCTCTATGCCTGATGTGACCAAAGTACATATGTTTACACCTGTTGATTTCCAAGAGTAGAGTCTGCTTCTCTCCAATAATATTTCTAACATAAATGTTTGTTACCTTTTCGGTCCTGAAGAGATGCAAGAGTTTATGCCAGCACCACATTTAAAGGCTTCAATTTTATTCTTGTCAACTGCATTAGTTGTCTAGAATTTGTATCCGTAAGTCACGGTGGAAAAAAATAAGCTTTTTACAAGATACCATGTTTTTTCCACAGTTTTATAAGGGAAGCCATGGCTAAGTGTGCCATCCCTAATCTTCTTCTGATTTTTTTACAGCAGCCTCCTTGGTTGGATATGTATGATCCCAGATAAGAAAATTACTTTACCACCTCTAGAGCTTGACCATTAATCACAATGTTTGCTTGCATCCTGTTATCATTGATCATGTCAACATACGCTCATCTATTACCTTGGAGCTAATAGAAGAGAAATAGAAGTAATAGAAGACTTCATTGTGTATTTTGTAGATATGAATTCCTTAAAAAATCTGTACCAACAGAAGAGTGATAATTTTTTCAGGGTCAGCATTCATGAATATTACTAAGCTGCACTACATTCCTGGGGACTGATGATGTCATTAAAAAATTGAAGTTGATTAGCCTAACTGAAATTTTCCACCTAATAATTAAATGGAATTTTTTTCCTAGTCATTTACATCTGTTCAGAGTGGATATTTCTCAAAGGCAAATGTCATTTTTGCTGACATTTTTGAATTTCAACTTAGAAAATCATGAAATGTTCTGTTTTGGTTCCACAGTTAATCTCTGCTTTTGACTGAGTCACCACAGTAACTCATAGGAGTTGTATGCCAAGCTTTCTGCCTGGACTACATCTCCTGTGATGCATTTGTGGTCACAGGACTCCCATGGTACACCAAAGTAGCTCAAGTGAACAGGTACCATTGTGTATGATGGGAGATGTAATCTGGCTGGGAAGTCTGTCACGTAGCAGAGAACGGGGGCAATATTAAAATCAATAAGCCTCCTTGCATGCTTAAAGCTAAGAATAAGCATAAGCATTTACAGGACTGAATCCTTAATAATTCCTCTGTCTTCTAATGTAAAAAGCATTCATATATTTGCAACCTGTTATGTCTTCCAAACAGACATTTAGTCATCACTTATAAAAGCTATTTTATATTTACTATTTATAAAAGCTATTTACATATTTATTAGTAGTTCTTGTAGGGCCTTAATCCACAGCCATTATTCACATTATTCAGCATTTACTCATTAACCAATGTGAAGGTTGTACAATCGGGCACTACATCTTTCCCAATCCCTATCACTGCAAACATTTGTTTTGTTAATGTTGCTCTTTGCTTATACATATGATATGCTACGATTAGAATGCCACACTTGAACAAACCAATATAGCAATTGGGGATTTAAAATGTCAGGATTCAAGGAAGAGGTAGGCAGGGAAAAAAAAAGCAGGAGTGTTCAGCAGTATTGTTGAGGAATTAAATGTATTCTGCTAGGATAAATGGCATAAATACTTTGGCTGCCACTGGAGTGAGTTTAGATAGAAATTTGGATAATAAAAGTAGCCAGGTAATTCACTGATGTAGGAACAGATCTCTTGGGTAGTTAGAAAAAGCAGATAAGCCAATATTCTTCAAGATAAGACAGGCCTGTAAGAACCTGGCTTGAATCTTTATCATGGGGATTTTAATTACCCTGATATTGATTTTGATAACAACTATGCAAAAAAAGACAGGGAAAGAGGTTCTTCCAGAAGGAGTGTAGAATTGCTTTTTTTTTTAAACACAAAGTTTGCTAAACAGCCTGCATAGTTAGAGGCAATTCTATATCTAGTCCAATGATTTGAGAGAGGTATAATAAATAAGGTTGATGATAAGGAGTATGCAGTATCCAGTGAATACAAAATCATTAGGTTTGAAATACTGCTGAGGTTTTGTGCCAGAGAAATAAACATAAAACTCTTGATTTCAGAAAAGCTGACTTTGAAACACTCAGAGGAATTTTGACAGCTTCCCACTTCTGGAATCTTCCCTGCTGTAGGGAAGGCATCCAGCAACAGGGAGCTGCCAGAGCCTTTCCCTGCTTCTGGAGACTTTCCCTGCAGTGGGGAAAAGGTCCAGCAGTGGGAGCTGGCAGAGCCTTTCTCTGCTGCCTCTCCCCAACAGAAACTTTCCCCACTGCCAGAGTCTTTTCCTGCTGCAGGAAAAAGATCCATCAGCAGGACACTATGCTGCTAAACATAGCAGAGTAGAGGCATGGCATGGACAAGTATGGAGCTATGTAGGGCACATACTTGTGTACATACTCGGACTGTTTAGGCATGTCTTTACTCACCTAAGCCATGCTTCATGGTCTACACTGCTATTTATCGCTGTGTTGCGGGGGGCTATGTGAGTACACTATACACCACCAAAACAAGTGTGCAGTGTAGACATACCCTAAAAGTAATAGGTCCAAATCTGTTCTTAATTATGACAGTACAATACTGCTGAAGTTAAAGGCTATGCTGAGCTAAATCAGCCCTCATCTGAAACATGGGATTTTACCAGTGTAAGTGAGGACAGACTTTGGCTGCAGAAACATGTCCAAGTCAGGAAAAAAAAAGTATACATAGCTTTTAGGTGCTTGACTGGCTTATTCTTGCTCACATGCTCAGGGTCTAATTGATCACCATACGTGGGGTCAGGAAGGCAAGGAACCCTGGTGGGCCAGTCTTATCCCAAAAGGGAAAATATTATCAAGTGTGCAACTCTAACCAAGAATCACCATCTCCTAAAACCTCACAACTTCCTTAGTGCCACAATACACCAAGACCTAATTGAGCTAAACTGATATGCTTTGCATGGTGATCCCTGGGCAAATGAGAGCCAGAACTAAAATGCAATGCAATGCTCCACACAAGATGGGATCACATACCTCGGCGGGCACACATAAGTTCCACAGACGTGCCCCTCCAGCTAGAAGTGCTTCATCTCTGACATGACACTCCATTGGCAGGCCATTTTCACCACCTTAAGACTTTCTACATGGTTTCCATTTCTTCTGCTGAACCCATCTATGAGCCAAACTCCAGGATTACATAGAATCTTGTGACTCATATGCACGCTAGGCCCCTCAGTGCTCTAGTACCCCTTGAGAACTGACTTAGACCCTGCACCTCAATCACCTTGGATTTCATAGTGGATTTCCCAAACTCTGACAGCCACACAGTGGTCTTGACCATTGTATATCAGCTGACCAAAATGGTGCACTTCATTCCGTGTGACTACCTGCCCTCTGATAAAACAATGGCTCAACTCCTGGTCGCACATGTTATCCACTTCATGGGCTTCTGGTCTGTATCATGTAGGACTGAAGCCGACAGTTCATCTCACACTTTTGGTGAGAAATGCTCTAGTTACTGGAGGTTCACATTTTAACCTCCTCCACATACCACCCCCAGACAGATGAGCAGACAGAATGGGTGAAGCAAGTGCTAGAGCAATACCAAAGCTGCTTTGTCAACTACCACCAAGATAAATGGTTCTCCCTCCTGCCTTATGCAAAATTCTCATACAACAATGCTGACCATGCCTCCACAGGACAGTTTTTAATGCAAATTACAGGTTTCATCCTTGCTTTCACCTGGCCTTGCCAGCAACCTTTCCAAACCCATCAGCTACCAAGTGGATCCAACAAATTCATCATAGCCAGTAGGTGTTAAAGGAATACCTTGAAGCTGCAAAAGAGGACTTCAGTCAGTACACAGACCATAGACACCAAGAAGGCCATGCTCTCACAGTGGGCTAAAAGGTCTGGCTTGCAGCAAAATAACCTCTGTATGAATAAGCTCTACCACAAGCTAGACAACCAGTTCCTTGTACCAATTCCAGATTTTTCAGCAAATCAGCCTTGTCACCTTCAAATTGAAGCTCCCTCAGTCCCTTAAGAAACATCCTGTTTTCCATGTATCCCTCTTGAAGCCTTATTGGAACGCGGGTCCCAATAGCTCCTTTCACCACCCCAAGGGCATTTAGGAATATATAGTCCACACTATCCTTAACTCTAAACTGCAGAGTGGGAGATTATGCTAACTCATTGATTGGGAAGGCTATCGTCCTCAAAAGCACTCTTGGGAACCTGCTGCCCAGGTCCATGCCTTGATAAAAATATTTCATTAAGGCCATCTGGATAAATGAGGTCAGGTGCTAACCTGGAGGAAGGGCACACTGGTAATATAAGTATCCATGGGATTAGAGCCCAGATCTGCAGAGTCTGGGTGAACTGACATTCCCACATGATCACAGGGAGATCCTGTAGAACCCCATCAAAGGAGCACTGCAGAGATTGGGAGCTGCACGAAGTACTGCCCAAAGGGTCCAGAGTGACAGCACCCTGTTTCCCTCTGATTGGCCAAGTGCACTGCTTAATTCTGGAGGGTGCCCCAGGAAGTTGTTTGGGCAATTATACAGATATCTGATCTGCTGTGACTCCAGGCCTTGCTTTCTGATCTCCAGTCTTTAAGTTCAGAAAGGGGAAATACACAAAAATGAGGAAACTAGTTAAACAGAAATTAAAAGGTACAATCACAAAAGTGAAATGCCTGCAAGCTGCACGGAAACTTTAAAAAAAGACGATAGCAGAGGTTCAGATTAAATGTGTACCCCAAATTACAAAACATGGTAAGAGGACCAGAAAAGTGCCACCATGGCTAAACAACAAAGTAAAAGAAGTGGTTACAGGCAAAAAGACATTCTTTAAAATTTGGAAGTTAAATCATATTGAGGAAAGAGGGGCATAAACTCTTTTTGAAGCACAACTAGCCAAAGACTCAAAAACTAACAGCAAAAAAAAGCGGGTGAGAGAGAGGGGACATCAGAAGCAGGTAGTCTGTCAACTATTCAGTGGGGTCCATTGGATGATCGAGGAGCTAAAGGAGAACTCAAGGACAATAACACCATTGCTAAGAAGCTAATTGAATTGTTTGCACTGGTCTTCACTTCAGCAATGTGAGGGAGATTCCCACATCTAAGACATTCTTTTTAGGTGACAAATCTGAAGAACTGTCTCATATTGAGGTGTCATTAGGGGAGGTTTTGGAACAGATTGATAAATTAAACAGTAATAAGTCACCAGGACCAGATGGTATTCAACCAAGAGTTCTGATGGAACTCAAATATGAAATTGCAGAACTACTAACTGTGGTATGTAACCTATCATTTAAACCAGCTTCTGTACCAGATGATTGGAGGATAGCTAATGTGCTGTGCCCTACCAAATTCACAGTCCATTTTGGTCAGTTTCACAGTCATAGGATTTTTAAAATAGTAAATTTCATGATTTCATATATTTACATCTGAAATTTCATGGTGTTGTAATTGTAGGGGTCCTGACCAAAAAAGGAGTTTTGGAGGGTTCGCAAGGTTATTGTATGGGGGGTTGTGGTACTGCTACTCTTACTTCTGCACTGTTGCTGGTGGTGGCAATGACTGGAAGATAGCTAATGTAATGCCAATATTTAAAAAGGGTGATTCTGGCAATTACAGATCGGTATGTCTAACATCAGTACCGGGCAAATTAGTTGAAACAATAGTAAAGAATAAAATTGTCAGACACATAGAAGAACATAAATTGATGGGCAAAAGTCAACATGGTTTCTGTAAAGGGAAATCATGTTTTACTAATCTATTAGAGTTCTTTGAAGGGATCAACAAACATGTGGACAAGGGGGATCCAGTGGACATAGAGTACTTAGATTTCCAGAAAGCCTTTGACAAGGTACCTCACCAAAGGCTCTTATGTAAATTAATTTCTCATGGGCTAAGAGGGAAGATCCTTTCATGGATTGAGAACCGGTTAAAAGACAGGGAACAAAGGGTAGGAATAAATGGTAAATTTTCAGAATGGAGAGGGGTAACTAGTGGTGTTCCCCAAGGGTCAGTCTAGGACCAATCCTATTCAACTTATTCATAAATGATCTGGAGAAAGGTAAACAGTGAGGTGGCAAAGATAGTTAAGACCAAAGCAGACTGTGAAGAACTTCAAAAAGATCTCACAAAACTAAGTGATTTGGCAACAAAATGGCAAATGAAATTTAATGTGGATAAATGTAGAGTAATGCACACTGGAAAAAATAACCCCAACTATACATACAATATGATGGAGGCTAATTTAGCTACAACTAATCAGGAAAGAAATCTTGGAGTCATCATAGATAGTTCTCTGAAGACATCCAAGCAGTGTGCAGCGGCAGTCAAAAAATCAAACAGGATGTTAGGAATCATTAAAAAAGGGATAGAGAATAAGACGGAGAATATCTTATTGCCCTTATATAAATCCATGGTATGCCCACATCTTGAATACTGCGTACAGATGTGGTCTCCTCATCTCAAAAAAGATATACCGACATTAGAAATGGTTCAGAAAAGGGCAACTAAAATGATTAGAGGTTTGGAACAGGTCCCATATGAGGAGAGATTAAAGAGGCTAAGACTTTTCAGGCAGGAAAAGGGGAGATTAAGGGGGGAGATTAAGGGGGGATAAGGGGGATTAAATCATGAGTGGTCTGGAGAAAGTGAATAAGGAAAAATTATTTACTTGTTCCCATAATATAAGAACTAGGGGCCACCAAATGAAATTAATGGGCAGCAGGTTTAAAGCAAATAAAAGGAAGTTCTTCACACAGTGCACAGTCAATCTGTGGAACTCCTTGCCTGAGAAGGTTGTGAAGGCTAGGACTATAACAGGGTTTAAAAGAGAACTAGATAAGTTCATGGAGGTTAAGTCCATTAATGGCTATTAAGCCAAGATGGGTAAGGAATGGTGTCCCTAGCCTGTTTCTCAGAGGGTGGAGATGGATGGCAGGAGACAGATTACTTGATCATTACCTGTTAGGTTCACTCCCTCTGGGGCACCTGGCATTGGCCACTGTCGGCAGACAGGACACTGGGCAGAATGGACCTTTGGTCTGACCCGGTATGGCCATTCTTATGGTCTTATGGCACTGCCTTTAGAGATGGGCAGCTGGAGAGTGGCAGCTGCCAGCTGGGAGCCCAGTTCTGATGGCAGAGTCACTGCTAACAGCAGCACAAAAGTAAGGATGGCATGGTATAGTATTGCCACCCTTATTTCTGCACTGATGCTTGCAGAGCTGGGCCTTCAGTCAGCAACTACCACTCTCCAACCACCCAGTTCTGAAGGCAATGCAGAAGTAAGGGTGGCAATACCACAATCCCCCCTAAAATAACTTTGTGACACCTGCCCAAAACTCCCTTTTGGGTCAGGACCCCCAATTTGAGAAATATTGGTCTCCCCTGTGAAATCTGTATAGTATAGGGTAAAGGCACACAAAATACTAGATTTCATTGAGGGAGACCAGATTTCATGGTCCGTGACACATTTTTCATGGCCATGAATTTGGTAGGTCCCTAATAATGTGACACCAATTTTTTTAAAGAGTCTAGAGGCAATCCTGGAAATTACAGGCCCATAAGCCTAACTTCAGTACTAGGTAGATTGGTTGAAACTATAGTAAAGAACAGAATTATCAGGCACATAGATGAACATGATATGTTGGGGAAGAGTCAATGTGGCTTTTGTAAAAGAAAATCATGCCTCACCAGTCTATTAGAATTCTTTGAGGGTGTCAACAAATAGGTGGGCAAGGGTGATCCAGGGATATAGTGTACTTGGACTTTCAGAAAGCCTTTGACAAAGTCCCTCACCAAAGGCTTTTAAGCAAAGTTATCAAGTCATGAGATAAGAGGAAAGGTCTTCTTATGGATCAGTAACTGGTTAAAAGGCAGGAGACAAAGGGTAGAAATAAAGTGTCAGTTTTCAGAATGGAGAGAGGTAAATAGTGGTGTCCCCCAGAGAGCTGTATGGGGATTAGTACTGTTCAATATAATCATAAATGATCTGGAGAAAGAGGTAAAAAGTGATGTGGCAAAATTTGCAGACAATACAAAATTACTCAAAATAGTTAAGTCCAAAGTAGACTGAAAAGCGTTACAAAGGGATCCCACTAAATTGGGTGACAGGGCAACAAAATAGCAGATTAAATTCAATGTTCATAAATGCAAAGTAATGCACATTGGAAAATATCTTCCCAATCATACATACAAAATGATGGGATCTAAATTAGCTGTTATTACTCAAGAGAGAGATCTTGGAGTCATTGTGGATAGTTCTCTGAAATAATCTACTCAATGCACTCAGTCAAAAAAGCTAACAGAATGTTAAGAACCATTAGGAAAGGGATAGATAATAAGGCAGAAAATATCACATTGCCACTTTATAAATCCCTTGTACGCCCACACCTTGAATATTGTGTGCACTTCTTTTCACCACAGCTCAACAAGACATACTGGAATTGGAACACATACAAAGAAGGGCAACAAAAATGATTAAGGGTATGGAACAGCTTCTGTATGAGGAGAGATTTAAAAGACTCGGGCTGCTCAGCTAAGAAAGTGACAACTAAGGGGGGATATGATAGAGGTCTATACAATCATGACTGGTGTGGAGAAAGAAAATAAGAAAGTGTTATTTACTCCTCCTCATAATGAAAGAACCCAGGGTCACCCTCTGACATTAATAGGTAGCAGGTTTAAAAGAAACAAAAGAAAGTACTTTTTCACACAATACATACTGTGGAAATATTTGCTAGGGAATGTTGTGAAGGCCAAAACTATAAGAGGGTCCTAAAAATACTTATATTATTTCATGGAGGATGGTACCATCAACGGCTATTAGCACAGATGGCCAGGAATGCAACCCCATAGTCTGGGTGTCCCTAGCCTCTGACTGCCAGAAGCTGGGAGTGAATGATGGGGGATGCATCACTCAACAATTGCCTGTTCTTTTCATTCCATCTGCAGCACCTGGCACTGGCCATTGTTGGAAGAAGGATACTGGGCTATATGCATCATTGGTCTGACCCAGTAGGGGACATTGTTATTTTCTTATGTCTCCAAACCCAGATGGATTCTGACCCTGACACTTGCCTCCTGATTCCAGCTTGGTATTATTTCTGGTTTCTGATCCTGGCCTGTTTTGACCTTGGCTTATCAATCCTGGCTCTAGTGACTACTCTGAACCCTGCTTGCTGATTCCTTACTGCATTATGGCTATCCTTGATCTGTGGACAGCAGCCCAGCAGTGATTCCTAGGCCGGACTGCCTATGGCCTGGTCCTTTACACTGGGGTTCTCTCCTCAGTGTATCCTTCTGGTTCCCTCATTTTCAACCTTTGACTTCATTCCTGTTCCTGTCCCACCCACCCATCCTCCCTTATTAGTTTCTCCATGTACTCACTTGTGGCCTGTGCTTATCAGTTCCTCTTCTTAGCTGAAGTGAGCAGGCCTAGATCTGTAAATAGTACAGCTTTCTTAAGCTATTGCTTCATAGCTATTCCAACCCAGGAGCATACTAGAGACCAGACATTCATAATCCTATTCCCTCACTTCCTTGTTCTGGAAGAGGATTCAGTTACTGTGTCTTTTCACAGAATAATTTACTACTGTTCTGCACATGGTTAGTTACCCTGGCCACATCTTCTAGCACTTCTAGCATGTCTCTGAATCCTCCCTGCTCACTTGTTTGCAGAAGAGAATGGAAGATAAATAGGGTGGGCCCTTCACCAAATGGTGCTCTAGGCAAGGAGCATCTTCAGCGCCTCCCTCCTCCATTTGTTAAACTTTTGAATATCTTATTTTTTATTGCATTTCTACTCCATTTCATGATTTTGATGCATAGTTTGCATGCATGATTTATCCCTGTCATATGAGATAAGATAAATTTGCCTGCTAGGGTCTGTAAATCTGTATTTATTCATGCCATATATAAGCAAATGATAAAATCTGACTCCTCTAAGTCTATAGAAACATTTTAATTTTAAGAATAACTGAAATGTATTAACATTAATAAATGTAACTGTGCACCAGCATTGGGTGGACCAGTATTAAATAGTGTTACAGTAGGTAACCACCTTAGAATGTTATCCTTAATCCTTTAGTTCAAAAGGTCACTTTTCTTGCATTTGAAGTCAGTGACCTGGCTTTGCACCTTGTGTCAGATTCTCACCTCAGCTTTACTCGACTGCACCAGTTCCATCAAGGCATCATAAACCTCATTCACTTGGTACCTCACTGGCCTCACTCTGTCAATGTGGCTCTCCCAGCAAGTGCAACTTAGCAGCTTCACAGTCAGATTTATAACATTGTCTGTGAGGATCTTCCACCCGATAGCTGATGCTGAAAACAGGATGTATATCCTTTGCAGTACTTAGAAGGGAGATACTGAATCTAAAGAAGATGACGCTGCATCTGACACAGCCAGGCTGAGGGAATGGCAGTCACGAGGCATGAAGAAAGCTCTTGGATTCGGCTCAAGGATTCTTGCCTGGATGCCACTGTTTCTTCCCTTCATGTTCGCATCGTTGTCATAGTCTTGGCTGAAGCTTTATTTTATTCTAATTCAAAACATCTGTAAACAGTTCTGTTAGACCTTTTCCAGTAGAGACACCCACAGACAGGAAATAGACAAAGTGTTCCTTTACTTGGATATAGCCCTCCTCATTTTGAACAAATCTTCACTGTGACTAATATTGGGAGTGCCGTCCATTACTATGGCTTAATACAGGGGTTGGCAACCTCTGGCACGCAGCTCGCCAGGATAAGCATCCTGGCAGGCCAGGCCACTTTGTTTACCTGCCGCAGTGGGAGGTTCGGCCGATTGCGGCTCCCACTGGCCGCAGTTCGCTGTCCCAGGCCAATGGGGGTGGTGGGAAGCCGTGGCCAGCACATCCCTCGCCTGTGCCGCTTCCCGCCGCCCCCATTGGCCTGGGACGGCGAACCGCAGCCAGTGGGAGCCACAGTCGTCCGAACCTGATGACGTGGCAGGTAAACAAACTGGCCTGGCCTGCCAGGGTGCTTATCCTGGCGAGCCGCGTGCCAGAGGTTGCCAGCCCCTGGCTTAGTACTTCACTCTGCCAAGCTCCATCAATATGTTATCAAGCACCTTCCTTGCCATAAGGTCAATCAATTTGAATTGTTTTACTGCAGTAATGGTCCATAGCTTCTTTACGAACTACTTGACATAGGTGGTCACACATTACATCATCATATTTCCCAGGGAGCTCTACTAAACCAAGGAAATTACCATTATGGTCAGTGAACAACTTTTCCAACGAGCCACGGAAAGCCAAATTATTGTTTGCAAGGAATAGGGTAATTGAGATCAGATGCTTGAGTATTTTCCTCCAATGCTGGTTTTCTACAATAATAATAATACGCTGGTTTTCTGCATCTATGCATTTACTCAGCTTGAGTCTGGAATCGACCACCATCCATTTGGAGTAGGCCACAAAATGGATGGGTGACTTTTCATGTTGCTTCAGAGAATCAGCTAAGTTATGCCAGTAATTGTACCTGGAAAGTGCTAGCAACAATTTGGCATTCTTGTAAAATATATTGCAACAAAAACAGAACACTGTCAGTTGATCTCGAGTAAACTAGCCAACATCAATTCAGTTTCTCACCATTCTCAAGCACTCTTTTGAAGCATGACTTTGAGAAGTATCGCTTCCGCTCATTTGTGGACAAATTGGAGAGAGTCCAGCAGTGAGAATGCTTGGGGGGCTGGAGCACATGACTTATGAAGAGAGGCTGAGGGAACTGGCTTTATTTATTCTGCAGAAGAGAAGAATGAGGGGGGATTTGATAGCAGCCTTCAACTACCTGAAAGGGGGGTTTCTAAAGAGGATGGAGCTAGGCTGTTCTCAGTGGTGGCAGATGACAGAATAAGAAGCAATGGTCTCAAGTTGCAGTAGGTTGAATATTAGGAAACACTATTTCACTAGGAGGGTGGTGAAGCCCTGGAATGGGTTTCCTAGGGAGGTGGTGGAATCTCCATCTTTAGAGGCTTTCAAGGCCCAGCTTGACAAATCCCTGGCTGGGATGATTTAGTTGGGGTTGGTCCTGCTTTGAGCAGGGGGTTGGACTAGATGACCTCCTGAGCTCTCTTCCAACCCTAATATTCTATGAGTCTATAATTTACTGGAACGCTCATTTTCCTGGCCCATTCAAAATTGTATGATCAATATCAGCAGAGTTTAGGATCACTGGACATAAAGCAGTATCTGCATTTGTGATGTGCAATTTTTCTCACAGCTGTTTCTGTCATCATGCAAGGCTGATTCTTCTTTATCATTTCTCTCCTTTTTGTGTAAACCAGATTTTTCTTTGTCATTACTCTTCTTGTCATGTGAGCCACATTCTTTATCATCAGTCTTCTTTATGTTTCTAGGAAAACTGGATGATTCTCCATCACTTTCCTCACATTTCCATTCGTTGTCTTCAGGTAAATCTGCTAATTCCTTAGTAATTGGACTTCCATCATTTTCGCTTCACTCCTCAATTTCTCCTGCACTACGACAATCGCTACTGCCTAAAGCCCGGTTTATGTTGTTCTGTTCCAGATATTTTCCCATCACATTTGCCCCAGTTGCAAAATAGATTGCAGTTGAGCTTTTCACTTTCTATACTGAGCTTCTGAAGGCTTCTTTGTGGGCATATTTATTTTCTATGGGGGAGAAGAGATTATTAGGGAGAGCAAAAGTCTATGTTCTGCAGTCTAAGAAAGTCATCAAATAGTACATATTAAGCATGGCAGAAGAAGTAACAATATTTCTTTTATATTGTTGCATAGATAGATATTCGATAGATATCTCTGGCATCTAATTAAATATATCCTTTATTAGTCACTTACACTCTTCATGTCTTTCACAATTACACAATAAAATAAGATTCATAATATCACAGCAGGGCTCTTACTTCACTTCAGCTCGTGACTGACTGACTGTTAATGCTCCCCTCCTTATATACCCACAAGGGTCTGGCTGACAACATTCTAGGAGGTTTGAGGAAAATGTAGTTCTCAGAAAGTCTGGAAGGTTCCATGAAATTCTATAAAGGTCCAGAACATTCTAGTCTAGGTTAGTGAAAAATGAATCCACATACAGAATACTTGAAGCATTTTACTTCACACTTTCTATTTTCCCTTTTGTCACTAACAACAAAAACAGCACCCCCAGCCCAGCGCCCCCCAAGCCCTGCACCCCAGGCAGTCCAGGTGGACTGCCCCTAAATCCAGCCCTTCAGACAAGTAACCTGATCTCTTCTCCTTATGCCCACAGTCACAGACATTTCTCCCCTGCACAGGAGAGTAAGGCTGTGACATTCTAACCCTAAATTCAATTGTAAAGATCTGAAACTTTTGTTTCAGTGTGATTGGGTGGACATTTCAATTCAGGGTTTAGGATTAGGCCCATCTCTAATTTCAATATTTCTCTCCTAATTCTCATAGCCTTCAGAAATAATGATTTAGACTTGGGGATCAGGTATCCACTGATGGAAGTCTGCCTGGCTTGATAGTTGCAGTGGTGCAAGACACTTCAACCAGAGAGAAGGTACAGTGCATTCAAAGGCGCGAGTGGAGGCATGGCTGGAGAGACTGGGGGATGTGTCAGTAAAGAGCATCCTATTAGTACCCCTTACCTGTGGTCCTCTTATAGAATCCAAAATGTAATTGAAGTATGGTCCAACTCAGTATCAATGCTATGGGACAACAGTAATGAAAACACATTGTCTGCCAATCTAAAGCAACTGGGAAGTGCAACTGGCCATCCATTCAACAACAAGTTGTAAAATTGAAAATGATTAATGTGTTTACAGTGATATGTATTCATACAACTACTTCTTCTTAGCGTATGCGCAATGTGCCTCAGAAGTCACATGACCAGGATTCATCACCAAATTTGGTCTACTAGTTGAATCATTAGCTTTCCTGGCCCAGGGTGAGTACTGACAGGGAGTGTGATGTGAATGCTGATCCATGTCCCCCAGCATATTCTACTTCTTCCTGGAAGAGCAGCTTTTGGAATATGAGATGCACATACCTAGGTTTATAAAAAATCATTCTGTTTAACCACTGTGTCAAGTAAACTTTGCTGCTTCTGTTCAATGTCAAATACTTTACTCCTTCTCCCACCTTTGCCTGACTTAAAACAAGTAGCCTTTTCTAAAACATTCACAAACTCTGAAAATATCATAGGAGGGAAATAATTGTACTGTCCAAACCAGATTCCTGTTTTAAAGTGTTAGAATGGGGACAGGTTATATATCGAGACAGCTGAAAGGAAATGCCTTTGTAATGCTAAAAGATGACAATTCTAAATTAAAATATTGTAAAAACCCTTCCTGTGCATTAAAAGCTTGCATTAAATATATCATGATTTTAACATTGACTCTTCCAAAGTTATATAAAAACGTACAAGCTTTCACATTTCGCACTCTTGAGAAAACTCATTTGCATATTTCCATTTGTCACTTTTTCACTCCTAAGGCCCGGCACTAGTTTCTTTCTTACTTGTTTAAATACTGCAACACTCCCAATTAATAGTGAAAGGGCAACAGCTTGTTCCAAACTAATACTATTTGTCACGAGACTTGATATTTAAAGTATCTTAGGACACTGAGCTCCTCAAACACAATGATGTTTACATTATAAAGCTTATTCACAAGCAAACTCAAAGAGAACTCCATAGAGAGCTTTTATCTGAAAAAATAAGATTTTAACCCTGCCGTCTGTATTCCTATTGTAATCTCAGCTTTGTTGTCTCTTTTCTACAAGTCCTCTGCAAACACCAAGCATCTCTTATTCCCTCTTTCCAACTCATTCGGCCACTCTTCCATTTGGTTTTATGTCAGTCAGTGGCATGGCCTCAAGTGCCACGGTTTCAAAGAATGATATAAATTAGAGAAGAGGAAGACCCTGCCTGTCCCCGTTCCCTGCTAGTGCAAGATTTTTTCCCTACAGCACATTCTAGAGTGTGTTGTCCAGTCTAGTTTAAATGATTCAAGTGATGGGCTCCCAGCACTTCTCTAGGGAACTAATTCCACAAGCTAATAAGTTTTGCTGTTAGGAAATCTTCTTTTGAATGATTTCTTCCATTACTTCTCTGTTACCAACAAAAACACATCTGGGAAACTCATTTTGACTAATAGAACACATGGTTTGAGGCTACACCGTATGGATTGCCTGGCTAAGGGAAGCTCCAATGCATGGTGCTTGGTATCTCTGTGTTGCAAGCCACATGGTGGATGACAGAGCTTAGCCCTGACAGAATGAGATGCAAAGCACCTGCTGGTGGATTTGTTAATGAAGGTTGATCAGAGAGGATCAAGGACAGGGAAAAGAAATTGTGTTGAGGAAATGGAGAAGGGAGAGAGGAATAACAATAGAGAAAGAGGAGAGTGGAAGAAATGTTGGTGGGGAAGGAAAGATTCTGTATTGATATCAAGATTGATGAAAGAGATACGTAACTGCTACTATCTAATCAATAACATGTTCAATCATGTGGTAAGTAAAATTCTGTGTGGTTGAATAAGTTATTGATGTGGAAGTTTATTTATGTAGCTTTATTCAAGATTTCACAAAACAAGCTTTAACAGAGTGATTAAGGAGAAAGTTCTTATCTGTCGCATCCACTGGGACTTCTGTTTTAGAATGTAGCATTTTTGGCCATCTACATTTGAACTGAAATAGTTTTAGCCAGAACTATGCTTAAATAGTACTGCTGCTGATTAGGTCTTTCCATAGACTGGTGATCAGAGTCTAAATGAAAGTCATCTGTCTGAGGCTTATTCAGATACAGATGTGAGACCATCACTGATAAACACAGGTTTGTAGTTTGTGGGTATGGCTGGACCCAAGGCTGTTAGATCCAAGGTCAGGTAGTGTCTGGGTCCAAGAGTATATTTTTCTATCTTCACTTGGTGAAGCAACTGCAACCAATTTTTCAGATGCAGCACCTGCTACAGTAACCCATGCTTTTGTCACTTCAAGAATACATAATGAAAATGAATTCTGTATGGGGCTACAGGCTGAGACAATCTGGAAACTGAAATGGGTTCAGAGTTCTGTGGCTGATTTAAGATCAGTTGAGGAAAACAATCTAACTAGTTTTAAGATAGAGCTTGAGAAATTTATGAATGGAATTATATAACATGGTTCCTTGCAATAGCAGGGGGCTGGACTCAATGCTCCAGGAGGTCTCTTCCTGGTCTATTGACCAATAAGTGGAGTCACCTGCCCAGAGTGTGCGCACAAAAAAGAATCATGTTGCCTTTTGGTTCCTGGGTGGAATTCAAGGTGCTGTTTCTGACCATTAAAGGCCTTAATGGTTTGGCCACCACCATATAGCAATCCCCTAAACAAATAATCAGTGAGAATATAACCCAGTGCTCCAGCACAGAAGCACAGGCTTCTCTCATTTAGGCTAAAGGAGCAACCCCAGAATGCCGCTACTGTTATTCTTAGTTATTATTTGCGTAGTGCCTGGAGACTCCAACGAAGTTCAGCAGCCTAGTGTGTTAGGCACTGAGCAAAGACATAGTAAGAGACTACAGTGTAAGTGTTGCACCTGTGCACATCGGGGTTTCCAAACTATATGATAATTACTGGGCCTGATCTTAAAACAAAAACCTGTTCATCTTCAAATTACAATTATATATACCCAACTTTGGGTCAGGCTATAATTCCTAATTCCTAAACAATCGATTTCCTTTTATTGTTACACTAATTATGAGAGTCTTATAGGCAGAGCTTTATAAGGGTGAAAAAATTCCTTATAAAATAATTTCAAAACTTTGCCAAATGGTAAGTAGGCTAAATACAGAGTTTCAGTATAGAGACCTTATGTCCACAAGCTTCCTTTTTCACATTCATTAGTTTATACATTACAACAATCACCAGGCTTCAATTGATAAGTTCATTAGATTCTAGCCCTCACCTTTCTTTCTTATGAATCTTACATTTTCTTACATCTAAGATAACTCTCCAATGAGGAAAAAAATCAGAATTTTAAAGTTGTTGTGAAAATATACCAGCCAATGAACAAAACCTACTCGACAACTTACTGTGATGAGAATAATTTTATCATTTTTATTTTGCTACAAAACATACCTCTTGTTAGCATCCATGGTTCACCAATCACAAACATGCATGACTGTTAAATAATGTTTAAAGTAACTGTTCTAGTCTGAAAAGTGATTTAATTAAAATGTCAATGTGGAAACAAAAGCAGGTGGTTGTTTTTTTAGTTTTTACAGTGAAAATAAATTTTATCTCAAAGATCAGGTAGGTATTAATTTCAGATGTTTTCAGTATCACAGTCCTTATAGTTTGTCCCATGCTTTATCTAGAGCTTTCAAATTTGGCAAGTGGATACATTACAAGAGTACATAATTTCTGAAAATACCGTTTACTCTTTAGATCCATTGTAACCTTCTGTCACCTACAAATCAGATTAACAGAGCTTTTGAAAACAAATTGCCATTTTTACTTGCTAATCTCCTAAAACCTCCCAAGATGCTACGTAGGGTTTCTGGTCAGTGTCAGCAGGGCCAGCTCCAGGGTTTTTGCCATCCCAAGCAGCAAAAAGGAGGGGGGAAAAAAAAGCTGCGATCGGCAGCTGGTCCTTCGCTCCAAGAGGGAGTGAGCGACCCACTGCCGAATTGCTGCTGAAGACCTGGACATGCTGCCTCTCACCATTGGCCGCCCCAAGCACCTGCTTGCTGGGCTGGTGCCTGGAGCTGGCCCTGAGTGTCTGAAGGATGGCTATCTTTTATCTTTAGTATTAGGCATTGGTAATTCTAAATGCATCCATTTTCCTACGTATTGCTGGCTTCTCTTCTATGTAGTACAGGTTATATACTATTTACACTGACATCCCATACATTGTACATTATCACAGCACAGACGTGGGCTTCAATTTCAGCACTGCTACCTTTCAAAATCCTCCTTAAATTTTGCACAATATTCTCCAATGTTTGTCCTTCCCCTCCCCTGCCGAGAGCATTTAAGTCCATTGCTCATATATGCTCTTCATTAAGCACTATCCAATGTACAGTACACCAGATACAAAACAAGAAAACTTCATTACAATTCAATGAACTGGTGTCTGAAAAAATCCTCACGTCAGCATCCCATCCCATCCCAAATCATGTTTTTGTCCCCATCCATTTGGTGCAATACAAGTAGGAGCATTGCCAGCAGATCGAGGGAAGTGATTATTCCCCTCTACTCGGCACTGGTGAGGCTACATCTGGAGTATTGAGTCCAGTTTTGTGCCCCCTACAACAGAAAGGATTTGGACAAATTGGAGAGAGTGCAGCGGAGGGCAATGAAAATGATTGCTGGCGCTAAACATTAAAAAGGTTGTAGAGCAGTTTTTAAACTAGGTGATGGGGGAAAGCCGACTGCTGCAGAGAAGCGTGTGGATCGGACACAGACTTATCTTAGGGGAGAGTATCTCCAGGTTATAGTCAGGAGCAGAGGAATGAGAAATATAATGTAAGGGCCAGATCAGATGATGAACAGTCACATAAAAAAGAATCTGGCACATCAGAAAAAGGCAGGCTAATAAACAGGGACAAGTTTTTAAAGTGCTTGTACACAAATGCCAGAAGTCTAAATAATAAGATGGGTGAACTAGAGTGCCTTGTGATAAAGGAGGATATTGATATAATAGGCATCACAGAAACCTGGTGGACTGAGAGCAATCAATGGACACAATCATTCCGGGGTACAAAATATATCGGAAGGACAGAACAGGCCGTGCAGGGGGAGGAGTGGCACTATATGTTAAAGAAAGTGTAGATTCAAATGAAGTAAAAATCTTAAGCGAATCCACAGGTTCCATAGAGTCTCTATGGATAGAAATTTCATGCTCTAGTAAAAATATAACATTAGGGATCTATTATCGACCACCTGACCAGGACAGTAATAGTGATGATGAAATGCTAAGGGAAATTAGAGAGGCTATCAAAATTAAGAACCCAATAATAGTGGGGGATTTCAATTATCCCCATATTGACTGGGAACATTTCACTTCAGGATGAAATGCAGAGATAAAATTTCTCGATACTTTAAATGACTGCTTCATGGAGCAGCTGGTAATGGAACCCACAAGGGTGAGGCGACTCTAGATTTAATCCTGAGTGGAGCGCAGGAGCTGGTCCAAGAGGTAACTATAGCAGGACCGCTTGGAAATAGTGACCATAATACAATAGCATTCAACATCCCTGTGGTGGGAAGAACATCCCAACTGCCCAACACTGTGGCCTTTAATTTCAAAAGGGGGAACTATACAAAAATGAGGGGGTTAGTTAGACAAAAGTTAAAAGGTACATTGACTAAAGTGAAATCCCTGCAAGTTGCGTGGCCTTTTTAAAGACACCATAATAGAGGCCCAACTTCAATGTATACCCCAAATTAAGAAAAACTGTAAAAGAACTAAAAAAGAGCCACCGTGGCTTAACCACCATGTAAAAGAAGCAGTGAAAGATAAAAAGACTTCCTTTAAAAAGTGGAAGTCAAATCCTAGTGAGGCAAATAGAAAGGAGCACAAACGCTGCCAACTTAAGTGCAAGAGTGTAATAAGAAAAGCCAAAGAGGAGTTTGAAGAACGGCTAGCCAAAAACTCCAAAGGTAATAACAAAATGTTTTTTAAGTACATCAGAAGCAGGAAGCCTGCTAAACAACCAGTGGGGCCCCTTGACGATGAAAATACAAAAGGAGCGCTTAAAGATGATAAAGTCATTGCGGAGAAACTAAATGGATTCTTTGCCTCAGTCTTCACGGCTGAGGATGTTAGTGAGATTCCCAAACCTGAGCTGGCTTTTGTAGGTGACAAATCTGAGGAACTGTCACAGATTGAAGTGTCAGTAGAGGAGGTTTTGGAATTAATTGATAAACTCAACATTAACAAGTCACCGGGACCAGATGGCATTCACCCAAGAGTTCTGAAAGAACTCAAATGTGAAGTTATGAACTATTAACTAAGGTTTGTAACCTGTCCTTTAAATCGGCTTCGTACCCAATGACTGGAAGTTAGCTAATGTAACGCCAATATTTAAAAAGGGCTCTAGGGGTGATCCGGCAATTACAGACCGGTAAGTCTAACGTCGGTACCGGGCAAATTAGTTGAAACAATAGTAAAGAATAAAATTGTCAGACACATAGAAAAACATAAACTCTTGAGCAATAGTCAACATGGTTTCTGTAAAGGGAAATCGTGTCTTACTAATCTATTAGAGTTCTTTGAAGGGGTCAACAAACATGTGGACAAGGGGATCCGTGGACATAGTGTACTTAGATTTCCAGAAAGCCTTTGACAAGGTCCTCACCAAAGGCTCTTACGTAAATTAAGCTGTCATGGGATAAAAGGAAAGGTCCTTTCATGGATTGAGAACTGGTTAAAGGACAGGGAACAAAGGGTAGGAATTAATGGTAAATTCTCAGAATGGAGAGCGGTAACTAGTGGTGTTCCCCAAGGGTCAGTCCTAGGACCAATCCTATTCAATTTATTCATAAATGATCTGGAGAAAGGGGTAAACAGTGAGGTGGCAAAGTTTGCAGATGATACTAAACTACTCAAGATAGTTAAGACCAAAGCAGATTGTGAAGAACTTCAAAAAGATCTCACAAAACTAAGTGATTGGGCAACAAAATGGCAAATGAAATTTAATGTGGATAAATGTAAAGTAATGCACATTGGAAAAAATAACCCCAACTATACATACAACATGATGGGGGCTAATTTAGCTACAACGAGTCAGGAAAAGATCTTGGAGTTATGGTTGATTGTTCTCTGAATATGTCCTCGCTTTGTGCAGAGGCGGTCAAAAAAGCAAACAGGATGTTAGGAATCATTAAAAAGGGGATAGAGAATAAGACTGAGAATATATTATTGCCCTTATATAAATCCATGGTACGCCCACATCTCGAATACTGTGTACAGATGTGGTCTCCTCACCTCAAAAAAAGATATTCTAGCACTAGAAAAGGTTCAGAAAAGAGCAACTAAAATGATTAGGGGTTTAGAGAAGGTCCCATATGAGGAAAGATTAAAGAGGCTAGGACTCTTCAGTTTGGAAAAGAGAAGACTAAGGGGGGACATGATAGAGGTATATAAAATCATGAGTGATGTTGAGAAAGTGGATAAGGAAAAGTTATTTACTTATTCCCATAATACAAGAACTAGGGGTCACCAAATGAAATTAATAGGCAGCAGGTTTAAAACAAATAAAAGGAAGTTCTTCTTCACGCAGCGCACAGTCAACTTGTGGAACTCCTTACCTGAGGAGGTTGTGAAGGCTAGGACTATAACAATGTTTAAAAGGGGACTGGATAAATTCATGGTGGCTAAGTCCATAAATGGCTATTAGCCAGGATGGGTAAGAATGGTGTCCCTAGCCTCTGTTCGTCAGAGGATGGAGATGGATGGCAGGAGAGAGATCATTTGATCATTGCCTGTTAGGTTCACTCCCTCAGGGGCACCTGGCATTGGCCACTGTCGGTAGACAGATACTGGGCTAGATGGACCTTTGGTCTGACCCGGTACGGCCTTTCTTATGTTCTTATGTTCTTATGATTAGGGGGCTGGGGAACATGACTTATGATGAGAGACTGAGGGAACTTGACTTATTTAGTCTGAAAAAAGTGAGGGGGAATTTGATAGGAGTCCTCAACTACCTGAAGGGAGGTTCCAAAGAGGATGGAGCTAGGCTGTTCTCAGTGGTGGCAGATGACATAAAAAAGGAACAATGGTCTCAAGTTGCAGTGGGGGAGGTCCAGGCTGGATATTAGGAAAACTATTTCACTAGGAGGGTGGTGAAGCACTGGAAGGGTTACCTATGGAGGTGGTGGAATCTCCATCCTTAGAGGTTTTTAAGGTCCAGCTTGACAAAGCCCTGGCTGGGATGATTTACTTGGGGTTGGTCCTGCTTTGAGCTAGATTGGACTAGATGACCTCCTGAGGTCTCTTCCAATTCTAATCTTCTATGATTCTATGATTCTTCTAAGATATTACCTCATCCACCTTGTCTCGCTAATGTCTTGGGACTGACATGGCTACATATATAAAGAGAGAGAGAGAGAGAGAGAGAGAGTAACTGAATGCAGGAGACAAACCTGGACTCAAAAACACAAAGGGTGTGAAACAAATATCCATGATCTACGTGATCAAAAGGCTTCTATTGATCAAAGGAAATCAGCCCAATGTGCAAATCAAACATTTTTGAGGCTGAAATCACAACCTGCACTAGAAAAAAATGATCAAAAATGCACCTTTGGGGGATGCAATAGGTCTGATCAGGATGCATGGTTGAACCAATCACAGTTTCCAGTCCATTTGCGAAGGCCTTTGAAAAAATGTTTATAGTTGGAGCAAAGCAGGGAAACAGGTCTCCAATTCTTCACCTCCCCAAGGTCCCCCTTCTTAGGTAACAGGGTAAGAATGGCTCAGTGACAACTGAATGGCAATATCTTCTCTCTGATGCTCTCCTGAAAATCCTGGAGCAAGTTAGGCCTCAAAAGACCTTATAAAACACAACAGGCAGTCCATCAATACCAGGTTCCTTGCCTGGAGCAAAGTCATTTAGGACAGAAGTTAATTCTTAGAGTGTCAACTCATGTTCAAGTCTTTCACATCCAACATTGAGATCCTAGGAAGGTCCTCAAGTAGCTGCTGAGTCTAGACACACAGGCTCTGAGAAAAAATTCACAGCGAAGTTCCTAATTCCAACAAGACGTCAAAGCACTCAGCCCAGTGACATCTTGAAGTGATCAATCATCTTCCACTCTGCAAGTTTTTGAGTAGGTGCATCCATTACAGCAAGGCCCTGAAATCCGGCCCTAACATGTGCACCCTGTACACAACTATCCAAGAGGTCCTGCATGAGCTGATTTTTATATACCAAGTTCTCATGCAATCCAAATAGGAGGAGACTCTGTCACTGACAGTATGTTTCCTGCTGTTGGTACTGCCATAAGGGACCTTATAAGCAAGCTGCTTATGTGTGTGGACCTCTGGGCCTGTGTAGTTTCCTGTTGAAGTCAGTGTACATCTGCCTGGGTGTAAGTGTCCACTAATGTGGAGCAGCTTGCAAAATCATTTCCTAGAGCAGCAGTGCCCAGGGAATAGCTCCTGTATGAGAATAGGATACCTCGACTAAGCACATTTGTGTGATAGGTTTGTATTACCTTGTATTTGCACAGGATTTGTTTATATTTAGATATTACTATATCGTTACTGTAAGGATGATTATAGAACAACACAGTGTCCTCAGAGTGTTTTCAGGACTTTCTGCCATGTATAAGCCATTGGTATAACATTTCCCTTTACACGGTGTTAGAATTTTGTATGTGAAACTTGAAAGCTAATCCCAAACAAGTGAAGTAAACAAATAAATAACAAAGATCAATGTCATAAAATATCATTTTATTTTTAATTGAATAATGTCAGCAAAATATTATCCTGTAGCTATCATTCATGTTTACAGCAAAATTCTCTTTTAATGTGTCTTATCTGATTGCTTTTATGTTTGCTTTTATTGCACATATCTCTTTGGTCTCTAACCAGTTATAATTATGATGTTTTCAACATGTTTTATGTTTCCATAACTGCTATGTTCTATCAGATTTGGTATTAATACTGTCAACATCATGCCTTTCATGTTCTTTCATTCTGATTCTAGTGCCCTTTTTTGTTATACTTGTTTATGGAATCTAATATTAACAATTAAGTGCTTTTTTTCAAAGAAAATGGACCATCAGATGTCAAACATTCTGGTTCTTTATAATTTATTTAAATTATATAAGACATATTTTCCCAGACATGTGTGGAAAGCACCTAATTTATATACGGAGTTTTTAAATTTGTTTTTTATTACTGTTCTTTACTGGCCATGTAAATGTAAGTATATACATAGGGAGTTATATAAGGAGAGATCAATACCTTTAAATCCAGTTATCTTCTGTCTCTTTTTTGTTTGTTTGGATTTAGTTGCTGTGGGTCATTCTGGTGCTCAAGTGAAGGATGTCTTGGTGATGTTTAGTCTCTAGAATGTTTTTTTGGATTGGAGTTAAAAGCAGAATTGCCCAGAGCTTTTGTTTTTGTTTTGTCTTTTTGTCCATGTCTTTGACAAGCTCAGTGCTTCAGGAGAAAAGTGGGTGGAATGTCACAAATAATTGGCTAGTTAAGTTTGGGTAATGTTGTACGCTCCCCTCTTAAAGTGTGAGCCTAGATACCATGGTGATGAGTACCCTGTAACTGTTAATAAATAAATAAATAAATAAATAATGATGATAATAAATAATTAATAATAAATATATGCAGCAAAACACAATACATTTTATATTATTTCAAGATTTTATCTGATGGTAAATTGTAGGTGGTGTTGTGTATGGAGTCAATTTGACTTTAGTTTAAAATGCCTGTTACTTACATGCAACAAAATTGCAAACCATGCTTACAATAAGACATGGGATGAAATCCTCCCTTAATTTATACTTCTGCAACTCTATTGTTTTCAAGGGAGCTGCCCAGATGTGACTGAGGGAAGAATTTGATTCATAGGATACAAATTAATTGAATTCTGGGCTGATTCAGCAAGCCTTCATCATGAAAACCACCACCAATTCCCAGAGCAACACATTGCAGTGATTCTTATATTAATTAATGCAAAGAACTTATATACTATACAGTTTTCTTCCCAGAGGACCCTAATGTCTAGGATCCTGCTGGCAGAAGTAACAAGGGGTGTACTGCATTTGTAATTACAGACACATGCCTACACAGATACCCCCTAATTAGTTAATTCCCTTTTCCCCATGAGTGAAGGAAGTGAACACGAGGCCATATTTTCATAAGCCAAGACCAAGGAAGTTCCTCCCACAGTGCAGAAATAACATATGATATAAATAATTAGTAAATGTAAATCATTAGTAAATGGCAAGGAGGGGGATCTGTGGCAAAGGATGACACAGGTCAATAGCAGAATAACAAAAGCCTTTAGTTGCTTTGGTTTGGTGTGTATTGGTCTTGGTAATTATGCATTTGTGTTGTTTTGTATCAGTTTTTCATACTGATAAGTTAACTTTGCCTGAAATGTGTTTATTGTGTTGTGTTGTATTTTTTTATGAAGCCACCAGCTGCCAGGATTCTCACTCTTGGGTTTTTGTGTGTAACTGGAGGAACTATCTCAGGTTTGACCCCAAGTCCAGTGTTCACTGCGAAGAGCCCATACATGCTTTCTACTGGCCAATAGAGCTGGTAAATAACATATTTTTTCAGTTTTCTGGCAATTCTGAAAAATAAAAAAACATTAAAAAAAAGGTTTGGTTTCAGGTCAAACTGAAAAGCAACTTTTTCAACATTTTTGTCAAGCTGAAAAGTCATAAAAATTCAACCTGGGTCAAAATGAAATGTTTCATTTAAAACCAATTTGAAATTTTGCATTTTGATTTTGTGTATTTTGACAAAAGCAAAGGAAGACTACATTTGCAAAACAACTGAAGGCAGGGAAGGAGGACCCCCCTCATCATCTTTAGCTCCCTGAGATGTTGGAGACTCAAATTCAGTTTCCTCCTCTGCCTGTTGTAGAGAAGGAATTTGAAGAATGTGGGTCTCCCAAATTGCAGGAGAGTGCCCTAGGATTATGAGATATTCTGGAATGGGTTCTTTCAATGTCTCCTCCTGAAGCTGTGCTACCTTGTATAAATACTTATAGTCATTGCAGCAGGGACTTGAATTTGGGACTCCCACATATTAGATGAGTGTTCTAACCAACCACCTGTCTAAAAGTCATGCCCACTTTCTATCCTTGGCCCCATGACTAATCATTGTCATTATGGATGACTATGAATTGCCACTATGGATGACAATGAAATTCAGCAATTTTGACATGAATTTGTGAATAGTTTCGGTTTGACAGAATTCCATTTTTCATTGAATAAATTGTTCACTGAAAAAAAAAATCACCAAGCTCTTCTGGCCATCACATAGCATCACTGTCAGATGTAAATACTGCCCACCAAACATTCTGATCAGCTCTTTCTTGGACAAGGATGGTTAAAGAGTTCACTTTCACAATTTCCTTGTGTCTCCCCAGCTCTTCCACATGATCCTTGTGTGTATCCTTTAGTCTACCTTGCAATCAGTCCAGTCAGTTGCCTAAATTGTGAAGCTTTTACTTTTAAAGTTCCAGTGCATTTTTGTAGCATTTTGGCAGTTGTTTCTGAATGTTTCAAAGCCTGCTGTGCCATCCATCTCAGTACCTACTGCAGCATCTGAACTGATTTTTTTTTCTTGGTACATTAGTATCCGTCCTGATGTTTGAGCATCTGCCCCAACCTTGCTGCCTCTTCTCATTGCATCCCTGGTGAAATCCCTGCAGGCCTTTCATCTCCACCTTTCCTTGCAGGGGCCTTGTGTTGAGCAGTCCTCTCAGTACATCAGTGGTTCCTCAGTATTCTCAACACTAGAAGGTTTTTATTTCTTTTTGCCACACAGTCTTCTCTTTTTTCAGATGTGCCTTTGAAGGAGGAAGGAAGGCCTATCAATGGCTACAGTACATGAGAGTGCATCAGAACTATGTCCAAAACTGACAACAATCTTCACTGTGCCTTAGATTCAATGAAATGGCAGCTGTAGATAGCAAACTTGGGTGCAAAATGGGAGTGATAGGTGTTCAGTACCTTTTGAAAATCAAAATCATACTTAGATTCCTACATACGGATTTATGTGCCTACCTTTACATACAGAGATTTCAAAACTGCAGTCTTATCTTCTCTGTATGTCCACCTCCTCGTGGAGATACTACTATTTATTCACAGGGGTATATTCAGGCTTACTTAATTAATATTAGTACAGCATGTTAAGATTCTCAGGTGGTAATCGCTCAATAAGTGAAAAGTATTTTTTATGTTCAGAACATACCTTTGATGTATGTGAGTAATTACTCTTATTCTTCTTTTACAGATGTGGAAATGTAGGTATAGAGAGATCCAGTGACTTGTGCTAGGTCATGGGGTGAGCCAGTAGAAGACCTGGAAATAGAACTAGTATGTCCTGACTCCCAGTTACATTAGATGATTTCCTATTCTGACCTGTTCAATTATAAAATGGTCTATAAAGGGCCAACAATATGAAAAAAAGAAATCAGAAAATAGCGAAGAAGAAATACATCAGTGTTAATCAGACTTCAAATAGCTCTATTCATTTCTTGGCATTGTTCTGCCTATGTTGTCTCTTACATGAAGTAAAACATGTTTTATTATGCAGAATTAACATTAGGAAATGTCTTAATAGCCAATCAGATTGAATTTAGTGATCATCTCTTAATTTAATGAGGATATCATTCTACAGCTCTGAAAATCTGGTTTAGTCCATTTTACTACTTTTATCATAGCAATTACATCAACATAAACAACAATTAGGCGACTCAACATGCAGCAGGCAAATTACTAACTTCCATTAAAGTCAGTTTATGACCCTCTTGAGTGAGACTTCTCTGTAGCAAACTGTACTGAGACCAAATTTTGAGACTTATCTTTTTTCCACTTGAATTGCACTGTAAATTCCCTGAGGTAATTCTATCTACACTACTAACATAAATCAAAATAATTCTGTGATGTGGGCTTATATTGTGTTTTTTTATGTGGTTATTACTTTGAGGTCTGATTCTTCTAAACTGTTTCTGTTAATACTGCAATGTAAACTGAGAGTGTGCCTTGTGAATTTTTTCTTTCTTTAAGGAGTAATGACTGGAGGCTATTTTTTTCAGCCTACGAAGTTTAAATTGATTAACCTGTAATCTATATACATTATAACTGGAACATCTGTGCATTTTTTTCCCAGTACCAGTAATTCAACACCATTGAAGATGTGACTGTGGGCTTGATCTGCTCTTATGCATCAATCCTAGGGTTTACTACAGTAAGTAAGTCATGACCCTATGACTATCTTGTATCTGATAAACAGCAGAATATCTGTTTGTGGACGGACTTAGGGACAACTATAGGATGCCTTGGTGGGCAGGGAAGAACACTCCTCCCCCGCATATGCTTGTAGTGTAATAAATGTGATGAAGTTGCTTCTGGATGTTCCTTGTGGTTAATCAGAGCAGCTAGATCAAAATCAGTCTATTTACTTTGAGTCACAAAGATAAGCTAAGATCTACTACTTGTGTTCCAGACCTGTGCATCTGCATTCTGTATGATCTCAATAACAGGCATGACAGAAGTGCCTTTAATACCAATTGGTAGCCCCAGATCCCTACCCTCATATAAGGAGTTTGTTGTATTTGTGTGTCAAATGCATACAAGTTTTTTCTAATATATGAAAAAATTCACATATTTTGGCATAAGCCATTACGTTTGGGAAATTTCTAACTACAATGCCTAGACTCTCAGGGTATATCTACATAGCACACTAAACCTGGGCTCTGACTCAGGTTTGAGCCCAAACTTGCCTTCCATCCACACAGAAATAGGTCTGATTTGGATCAGCAAGCACTCAGGTCAGAGCCCAAATGCCACTGTGACTCATGCCCATGCCCTGTCATTTTGCAGTGCGGTTGCAGGTCAAGCCACAGATGGATGCAGTATGGATGCATTAGCACAGCTGTGAGACCTGGGCCCAGGAGCTGTAAACCCAGATTTACTATGCAGTTTGAACGCTCAAGCATGGGCTTGGAAACACTGAGTCCCCAAATCTGGGTCCCAGAGAGCTGGGCTTAAGTGTGCAGTGCAGACATACCCTCAGATCCAATCAGTTGGTGCTCATTGTGTTCTCCTTGGCTGACTTTGGAACTCAGATTATACAGTGTGCTCACAGCTACAGAGGAAGATGACTAGCATAAAATAATTTATCTTTGGTTACACTACTGGCAGACTTTGAATGAGTTTTTCCATCTGTGATTACCTATTGGGAGATTTGATGAGGTAAAAAGGCACCTTTATCTTTGTATTAGTTTGCAGAGAGGTGACCTTGGACTCAAGAACAGAAATCTGTGGACATGTATATGTAACTCATTGGTCAGTGTGTATTATGTGTCCCCCTTTGTGTCTGTTCCAGAGAGGATGTGAGTCCATTACAATCTTAGCTACAGACCTGACTCCTTAGCTCAAGTGGCAGACTTATGGTCTCAGCTTTGGAGGTCCCTTGTTCACTCCCTAGTGTTAGCCAGGATGGTAGGCATCACACGTAGACCTGGCATTGCTATAATATCTACGGATGAGATAACTATTCTCAGTAACATCTAAAGAAGATCTATTGTAGATCTCAGATTCAATGGCACTAGTATCAGAGAAGACATTTATAATATTCTCCTCCAGTAGATGTTGTGGCTCTTGGTATTAATAACTACACCAGGTCTGTGGCAGGTGCTGTATGCCATGCCATATTAACCATGGCTAGATACTAACAACTTAAATGTGGATTTTCTCTCAGAGAATGAAATTTGTTCCATCTGTCTAGAATAAATCCTACAGATACAATGCAACCTTGATTCTTCTGAACAGAAGTAATCCAATTTTCCTTTGTTAACCAAATATTCATTGTAACTCATGGTGTTGGACAAACTGAAGCACTTCCGCAGAGCTTGCCTTCAGGCTTCAGTACTGAAGAGCTATTTAGCAGGTATTCTTCTACAAGTTTATCTTCAGCCCTGTGGTGCTTATGAACCAGGTTTAGGTACAATATCCCTCAGTTTTGTTTAGAGTTGTTCACCTTCATATTGCCCCGTTCCAGGAGCTGTTCCTCAAAGACATCACCTACAGCCTTCTATCTTTGGGAAGAACCGGGAAGGCACAAAATTAATATTGACTCCTTCTCAAGTCTATTTTTTGATACATAATTGTTTGTTTGGATACAGAATCAATCACTGGGGGCGCAAGTAAATTAAATAATTTAAATGTCTTAAGAGATATCTAGATTTGCTCTAGATGAGAAAGTCATTAAGAATTATGGCAAAAAAAATTAAACAAATCAGAAAGATGGGATAGAGACAAAGATAACTGATTGCAGGGATATTGGTTCAAATTATCTTTTCCTTTGCTTATGAAGTATTGTGGGAGAGGAATTAATGTAATAAAATATCTACAGAGTGTAATTCTTCTATAGTAATTGTGAAAAGTGAAACTCTAGAAAATGGTATATGTTAACAGCCATATTTTACAAGTTATCTGTACTAATTAATAGTTAATAAATTGAAACATGGTTTTAAAAGTAATTTTCTATTCAACAATGTAGGTAATTACATTGGAAAATGATTGATAACATCAGTTGATATTAAATATTTTACTGCTAATCTCCATGCAATCTTGCATGCAGTTATTCATTAGTTATTTCTTTAATGTGAATAGCTGACAATTTACATGGAATGCTTTTAGTTATAGGAATTATCACATCTTTATTCCCCAAAGAAGTCCTGTACTTCATAAGGCCAACATCAGACACATTGCTTTTCTTTCATTTTCCAACAGCAAAGGCCTGCGATTTAAACATTTTACAGTTGTAGTCAGGCAAAATGTTAGGTTCAGCATTGTCAAGTACACTGAGTAATACGGGTAAAGTACAAAGGCACGTCTGGAATAAACAAAGTCACATTGTTATACACTGTTGTGACACTAATAAACATCTGATTGTGGTCTCCAAGAGAACTTTGTGCTTTCATGTCAAATGCTGAGAAATTATGACATGCCCCCAAATATGTTCTTAATGTTGGTTGACTGCTAGAGTGACTGTAGATGTCATTTACTGTAAACTGCTTCACATTGTCATGCAGAGTAAATCATAATGCTTCAACACTAGGGCCTTATGTGACTCAGATTTCAAATCTGTTGAGTCATGTAAAAAAAGCTTAAAAACCAAATATAGTAAATCGCTTTGATTAATGAGAGTGAAACATGTTTGGGAAGACCATTACAGTATATTCCCTATGAAATATAGAACCATCTGTTGTATTGAGTCTAATTATGGGATGATGCAGTGATATATGACCTATTAAAAATTGTGCTTCAATATCCTTTTCTAATGTCTTGATAAGTATGAATGTATGTGTGCACATATGTATGTAACTACCCACAAGCAGAGACCAAATTCATAGAACAGGAAGGAACCTTGAAAGGTCATTGAGTCCAGTTCCCTACCTTCACTAGCAGGACCAAGTACTATCCCTGACAGATTTTTTTTTTTTCGCCCCAGATCCCTAAATGGCCCTCTCAAGGATTGAGCTCATAATGGTGGGTTTAGTAGGCCAATGCTCAAACCACTGAGCTAGCCATCCCCATGAAGCACTACACTCAGCTACTATAAGCCAGCAGATCGAGGGATGTGATCATTCCCCTCTATTCGACATTGGTGAGGCCTCATTTGGAGTACTGTGTCCAGTTTTGGGCCCCACACTACAAGAAGGATGTGGAAAAATTGGAAAGAGTCCAGTGGAGGGCAACAAAAATGATTAGGGGGCTGGAGCATATGACTTATGAGGAGAGGCTGAGGGAACTGGGATTGTTTAGTCTGCAGAAGAGAAGAATGAGGGGGGATTTGATAGCTGCTTTCAACTATCTGAAAGGGGGTTCCAAAGAGGATGGATCTAGACTGTTCTCAGTGGTAGTAGATGACAGAACAAGGAGTAATGGTCTCAAGTTGCAATGGGGGAGGTTTAGGTTGGATATTAGGAAAACCTTTTTCACTAGGAGGGTGGTGAAGCACTGGAATGGGTTACCTAGGGAGGTGGTGGAATCTCCTTCCTTAGAGGTTTTTAAGATCAGGCTTGACAAAGCCATGGCTGGGATGATTTAGTTGGGAATTGATCCTGCTTTGAGCATGGGGTTGGACAAGATGGCCTTCTGAGGTCCCTTCCAACCCTGATATTCTATGATTATATGAGTCTATGTGCTGCCCTAGCAAGGAAAGCTCATCAAGAACTTGGGTATGGCGAATTGGGGCGACCACTACGGGCCCATGCCTTGGGGGGCCCCTAAGGCCAGTGCAATTAGCCTGCATAGTTGGTCCTGGAAGTGATGGGTCAGTCCTGGAAGTGACGGATTCATCACTTCTGCGCCAGACCCCACATCCTCCTAGGGAGGGCCCTGCCCAAAGCGCATCATAGAGGTTAACATTTGTAATAATGCTTCTATCCACAGTTCAGCAGAGGCTTTTAGCTCAAGTAGTAGAGATGCATATATTTAGATCCAGAGTTTCCAAGTTAAGTTCCTGCCAATGACTGATCTGGCAGCATTATTAATGAAGTCATTGGAGTTATACCAGTTTACAGCAGTTGAAGATGTGACCTTTAGTGATTGCATAATAAATAGCTAAAGCTATATACTTACTGAGACAGAGAAACATAGGCATAGGCTTTGGTGTCCTCAACCCCCAAACTTAAATTTAACTTATATTTTGGGGCTATTTTATCATTTAACTAGGAACAGAATCATTTATTTCAGAAGCCTAGTCTTGGAAAAAAAAATGTATGCATGAAATAAGTGAACCAATTCATTTGTACGTAGGCAGCAATTTAAAACAAGAATTGGCTTTTGGCAGTCTTACACAAGGCTCTTTGAAGAGCAATATAGAATATTCTATCGATTCTGAATGTTTAAAGTTTGCACAGCTGAGAAAAAAATAATGCTTAAGAATAAGTCTATGTCAGAAAGAGTAGTTAAGTATGAAATATCTCAAAGGCCATTCAATGCTGAAGAGGATTGTTTGTATTTTAAAAAAATTCATTAAACATTTCAAAGACACACTATTGGACACAAATGTTTTTAATTGAAGGTTGACATTTATTTGTTTTTTAAGCATCTGTTCTGAAGCCACGCCAAGAATGAGAAGATGTGAACTATTGAATCTTCTGGGGCTCTAAAAAGGCAACTGTGTCCCAAGACATACACTATTTCCTTTGCTATTCTAATTATCCTCCCCACCATGAGCATGAAATTTATTTAAAAACAAAGATGTGGAGGTGGGGAGAAAATCAGCTTTGCTCACAAACTAAAAGAGATAATGGTATATTCCCCACTCCTGAAAGTCCTATTGTACCTTTGAATCTGGTACCTGCTAAACTATTATTCTTGGTAATATTTTTTGTCCGTGAGTTTCACATTTTCTTTTAAAAAGTAAAGGGCAAGAAATATAAAACTGCTAATTGTTAAATACTTATGCCTATAAGTATTTCTAAAGCACCACATTGCATGATTAAGAACCACAGAAAGTTCTATCCAAAGCAGGGCTAAACAATACTTCCTAAGTCTACCCTTCTCTTGATCTAGTCACTGGCTGCTATCTTTGGAACAGTATTTCAAAAGAACATGGTTGGGTGCTTCTTTCACATTCACTTTGAAGGCCTTTGTGAAGAAATATGTGTTGCAGTATTCTCTCAGATGAGACAAGATTGAACACATCCTGGTCTCCATAGCTTAGTATCTTCAGCCAAGAGGGCTCCTAATATTCTTACCTGGGGTGTCATCTGACAGCAGAATTAAGGTCCCATGGCAGTGCACAAAGGGACAAATGGTTTGGTTCCGGAGATAGCCTGGGCCAACTCAGTGCTTTGAAATGATTACACTAGTGAATGGGGAGTAAATGCAGGTTGTGGAGCACTCATGGATTATACCAGCTCAGGTCTGTTCTACTTTAGGAACTGGGGAGCCACATGGCAGATGAGTTGTATTGTCTTCAGCCTCAGGAAGAATGAATTTCAATAGCCTGGCCCAGAGACAACAAATAAATGGATCATGGAGAAGTCTTTTTTCTAAGTGGAAAAAAACAAGTTCTTCTTGCTGCTTGAAGATGGAAGGAGAGGGCTTTTTCTTTTTCTTTTTGATGTTGCTATTTCATTGAAAGCAGATTCTATGCTAAATGGTGCCATCCATGGTTCTTGACTATTTTACTATATTAAGTGAATGGCATATTTTTGCTGACAATTTGCAGACTCTTGATGTCATTTTACATACTAGTACGAGTGATGAAAATGATGCTAAGTGCTTAATTTGTAATGAAAGAGGTGCTGGAGCTCAAGCAATTAGGTGCCGGTATTCAAGCAAGGTTTTTCTTTTTAACTTTCATATCTGATGTGGTAAGCTCAGAAGTGCGGAGGCTATGAACTGCCAAGCCTGGAGATGTCAGGGCTCAGCCCTGGCAAGCCCTGGCACAAAGTAAGCACCGCACTTACTTCTTTTGGGGCTTCCATTTCAAACAGACTTATTAACTCAATCTAATTTCTTGAGTAAATTTCCTTTACATTTCTCAAAAAATGTCAGCTATTTCCAGAGCTGAATTTAATTAATTGCTGCACAATAAAATGAGTGTCTGAAATCCTTACAATGCCTTTCCACAAAGCATGCTACAGAAAGAAGTATATTTTTGGCTAAGCTTAGGTGTGACTTCATTGGCTGGATCCTGAGCTGGTGTAAATTGGTCTTGTTCATGGCCGTAAGTGTGCAGTGAATTTCTTTGTGCAGATCCATCTTGATTCCTTCCAGGGACAGAATGAAACCCAGAAACTCAGTTGAGGTCTGATCAAATGCGCACTTCTCAAGATTAGTGTACAGACAGTGTTGTCACAGACAGTGTTGTCATAGACTTCCCAAGGCTGTCCAGATGCGGGTGGCGTGTTGGTCTAGATAGCCTGAAAAGATTCATAGACTCTGATTCATAGACGCTAGGACTGGAAGACACCTCGAGAGGTCATCGAGTCCAGTCCCCTGCTTTCATGGCAGGACCAAATACTGTCTAGACCATCCCTGATAGACATTTATCTAACCTACTCTTAAATATCTCCAGAGATGGAGATTCCACAACCTCCATAGGCAGTTTATTCCAATGTTTAACCACCCTGACAGTTAGGAACTTTTTCCTAATGTCCAACCTAAACCTCCCTTGCTGCAGTTTAAGCCCATTGCTTCTTGTTCTATCCTTAGAGGCTAAGATGAACAAGTTTTCTCCCTCCTCCTTATGACATCCTTTTAGATACCTGAAAACTGCTATCATGTCCCCTCTCAGTCTTCTCTTTTCCAAACTAAACAAACAGCCTTCCTTCATAGGTCATGTTCTTTCAGCCTTCCTTAATAGGTCATGTTCTCTAGACCTTTAATCATTCCTGTTGCTCTTCTCTGGACCCTCTCCAATTTCTCCACATCTTTCTTAAAATGCAGTGCCCAGAACTGGACACAATACTCCAGCTGAGGCCTGACCAGCGCAGAGTAGAGCAGAAAAGAATGACTTCTCGTGTCTTGCTCACAACACACCTGTTAATGCATCCCAGAATCACGTTTGTTTTTTTTTGCAACAGCATCACACTGTTGACTCATATTTAGCTTGTGGTCCACTATAACCCCTAGATCCCTTTCTGCCATACTCCTTCCTAGACAGTCTCTTCCCATTCTGTATGTGTGAAACTGATTGTTCCTTCCTAAGTGGAGCACTTTGAATTTGTCTTTATTAAACTTCATCCTGTTTACCTCAGACCATTTCTCCAATTTGTCCAGATCATTTTGAATTTTGACCCTATCCTCCAAAGCAGTTGCAATCCCTCTCAGTTTGGTATCATCTGCAAACTTAATAAGCGTACTTTCTATGCCAATATCTAAGTCATTGATGAAGATATTGAATAGAGCCAGTCCCAAAACAGACCCCTGTGGAACCCCACTCGTTATACCTTTCCACCAGGATTGGGAACCATTAATAACTACTCTCTGAGTACAGTTATCCAGCCAGTTATGCACCCACTTTATAGTAGCCCCATCTAAGTTGTATTTGCCTAGTTTATCGATAAGAATATCATGCAAGACCGTATCAAATGCCTTACTAAAGTCTAGGTATACCACATCCACTGCTTCTCCCTTATCCACAAGACTCATTATCCTATCAAAGAAAGCTATCAGATTAGTTTGACATGATTTGTTCTTTACAAATCCATGCTGGCTATTCCCTATCATCTTACCACCTTCCAAGTGTTTGCAGATGATTTCCTTAATTACTTGCTCCATTATCTTCCCTGGCACTGGAAGTTAAACTAACTGGTCAGTTTCCTGGGTTGTTTTTATTTCCCTTTTTGTACATGGGCACTATGCCCTTTTCCAGTCTTCTGGAATCTCTCCTGTCTCTCATGATTTTCCAAAGATAATAGCTAGAGGCTCAGATACCTCCTCTGTTAACTCCTTGAGTATTCTAGGATGCATTTCATCAGGCCCTGGTGACTCGCAGGCATGTAACTCAAAATATCATCTAAGTATACCGCCATGAATTGGTCCAGTAGGTCTAGTAGCACATTGTGAATGAAGTGCTGGACCATTGCTAGGGCATTAGTCAGTCTGATTGGCATAACTAATCATTCAAAGTGGCCATAGTAGGTCCAAAAGGCAGTCTTCCATTCATTCCCCTCTCAGTTACAGAGGAGATTGTAAACTCTCTGTGGGTCCAGTTAAGTGCGGGCAGCCCCCACATGGTCCATCAACTCAGGGATTAGAAGTAGCAGGTAATGGCTTCCAATTGTTATCTGCTTTAGTAATCAACACAGTGATTGAAACTGCTGTCCTTTTTTTTACAAAATGGTCTGGGGAACTGGCTGGTGAAATCCACTTCCACATTAACAGGTTCTCTTAAAGATATTCTTGTAACACAGTTAATTCAGGCTTTGACATGGTGTATATCTTCCCAAATGGTATCTTCGCACCTGTCTGAAGTTCTATGGGGAAATTATAGTCCCAATGTGGGTGGAGGCTTTCTGCGTTCTTCTTCTCAAAGACATGAGTGTAATCACAGTACTTGGGGGAGGGGAAATTCCCTAGTTCCCTCAATATGTGTTTTAATGCAGGCAACTACATGTACTTAAGCCTTCTGAGGTATGAGTGCAATATTCCTTGTTCTCCGTATATGTCATTGGCAGTATTCTGATAGGAAAGTGACCTTCTTTGCTTGCCAGTGAATGAGGGGATCATTAGCCAGGAGATACAGGATGTGGAGAAAATGTGGGGAATGGATCATGCCAAACTGTATTATTTCTCTGTGTCCCTGAATAATGGCCTTGAGGGACAGTCTCCTTCATAACTGGACCTGAAAACAGCAAGGAACTGTCAATAGTTTAACTCACATCAGACATGGCCTTGTGTAGCAGGGGAAATCAATAGGCTGAGCTGCAGTGGCACTGTAGCGGGGTGATTACCCTGCTCTGGCCCTGGAAGGGGTACAAGCAGCCCTGGGGAGGGCTACAGTGGTAAAAGCAGCTCTGGGGAGGGCTGCAGCTCTGAAAACTGGGCTGATTTGGAAAGCAGCCACAGCTGTAGCTGGCTTAATAAGGGCCCAGCTGGCCCTTATAAGAGGGCAGTGGGCCAGGAGCAAGAGTCTCCCTCTAGCTGAGGAGGGAGATGGACCTAGCTGACTGCTAAAGGGTACTGGAGTGAAGCAGGGCTGGGGAAAGGCCAGAGGAGCTGGGGAGCTCTGGGCCAGCAAGTCCCCAGGCTGCAGGGCCTTGTACAAGGCCCCTGAAGATACTGGCTTGCAGAGAAAGGCAGCAGGTCCAAAAATGCCTTGCCTGTGATGAGTGGCTAATACTGCAGTCTGCCCCAGGGAGCGGGGGCTAGTTGGTGACTGGCAGTAGCCTATGACTGAGGTGAGGTGGGGATAGGGGATGGGGGGTTCCCTGGGGAGGGGAGACACTAAGAGTGAGCGGTTACTGCCAGTGGCAAGCACCCCAGGATTGCAAGGGGCACTGAGTCCTGGGAGGGACACGGGAGCCAAGCAGCAGTGGGACACTGGCCTGCAGAGGGCGTTCCGATGGCTGGAAAAGAGCTAATTCCCAGACGACCAGCAAGACGCGCTGCAGGGGTGAGTCGCTGCACCGCTACAGGCGTGCATAATTTTTTCCGCTGCTCCCAAATCAATTGGAGGGAAATCTGTCAGGGGTTCCCAAGATGCGCAGCTGGATAGGAACCTGCAAATGAGAAGCCCTTGGATGGGGCTCAGGGTGCATTTCAGTGAGGAATAGCTTACTGGGAAATTCTCTTCTTTCAAGGCCCTGGCTGATTCCCACCATCATGCCTGGACTGACTTGTTTCCCAGAGCTCCTTGGCATTTGTACTGTGCAGTCTAAAAGTCATGGCCAAGTTCACTGTCGGAGAAGCCCAAGTAATGCTGACAGTGTCATTCCTTTTCTTTGGCTATGATTTATCCCTTTCCTAATGATTCCCAACATTCTGTTAACTTTTTTGATTGTCACTGCACATTGAGTGGATGTTTTCAGAGAACTATCCACAATGACCCCAAGATCTCTTTCTTGATTGGTAACAGCTAATATAGATCCCATCATCTTATGCATATAGTTGGGATGTTTTCCAACGTGAATTATTTTGCATTTATCAACATTGAATTTCATCTGCCATTTTGTTGCCCACTCACCTAGTTTTGTGAGATCCCTTTGTAACTCCTCACAGTCTCTTTTGGACATAACTATCTTGAGTAGTTTTGTATTATCTGCAAAGTTTGACACCTCACTGTTTACCCCATTTTTCTAGATCATTTATGAATATGTTGAATAGCACTGGTCCCAGTACAGGCCCCTGAGAGACCCCCCTATTTACCTCTCTCCATTTGGAAAATTGACCATTTATTCTTATCCTTTGTTTCTTATTTTTTGACCAGTTACTAATCCAGGAGAGTACTTCCCCTCTTATCCCATGACAGCTTACTTTGGTGAGGGCCTTGTCAAGAGTCATCTGGGTCAGAATACTGGGAGATCAGAGGCAGGAGACAAACTGGAAATCAGAACAATGAGTTGGAAACAAGAGTCAGGCCAGGTCAGGATACCAGGTTTTAAGACGCAGGAAACAAACTGGAGGCCAAGTCAGGTGACAGGTGTTAAGACAGGTCAAGATGCCAGGAAATCAAGAAGCAGGAGCAGGAAACACAAGGAACACAATCCACAGCAGGGTGGAGCCCCATTGTTCAAACAGCTTCCTTTTCCTGCTGCAGGCTTAAATAGGGCTAGTGGGCCAATCGGCTGCTCTACCAGCTGGACCTCAGGGGCAGAACCTCACAAGGTAGGCCATTGTCAACAGTCTGTCAGCTGAAGGGTTGGAGTGAACTCTCATGGACTCTGTGGACCTGGGTTTGAGAGCTGTGGGTCATGATGCATTTTTATTTCTATAATCATTTGGACTGCCTTTTGCACTTCTATGCCTTTCCATATTCTGCTCTCCTTTGCATTGTTCCACACAGCTCTCTCTAGTATTGCTAAGTGGTGCTGAAGAGATTTAGCATGAGTAGGTGTTGTGCAAGTGTCTCCAGAGAGCTTCTGGCAATTCACCTCAAGACTGGCCTGTGACCTTTCTCTCCAGTCTTGAGCCTCTCTAGAGCACAGACTGCCAGTCTTTCCAAATTGGTTGATGGTATGAAGAAAATAAAAAGTGAAACTAGCCTGAGACCACCAAGCTCATTTTCACTTGTGATCCAAGTTCTCATTTAAACTGAGGTCACAGGGGATGAAAGGCTAATACATTAACCCACTGCATCAGCAAGCTCCCAGTGCCTGATATTCTATAATCATACAAATAAATATTAAACTCATTCTATGAATTTCGGTTTTACAGCTCTAAAGGTTTTATTACTTGGACTCCAAATTTAAGGCTGTGTGAGACTGAGAAGTACTGTCTGTTGAATAATTGACACATATTGGTATATGAGTAACAGCACATTTTGATTTCATCCCAAGAATCCCCCTATCAAGGGTAAACACAACCTTCACCAGACAAGCAATCCCCTATAAAAAGTGTGTGCTCTCCTTATCTTATCTAGATAGTTTAGTAAGCAGCAACACACTTCTCTGAAATGCTCCTAGCATGCACAGACATAAATGGTAAATGCTGAGATCCAATCCTGCTATTATAGCTCCCCAAACTACCCTTTTCTCCTTTCTCTTCCATTTCTCTCTAACAGAAAATAAATCCTCTAAACATCCTTAAATTGGTCTCCAGTGACACATACTTTTCTTCATATAAGAGCCTCTCTATTAGCTCACAATAGGAGTCACTGGGCCTGATTCTCCACTGCCAGGTCCCTTGATTTAATAACTTATAACTGGGGGAAAAGGGGCTATACTGGGAGTAAAGTGCTTCCACATAAGAATGCATTTTGCACCCACTTTGCCTAAGTGTAACTGACTATGCAAACTGCAGGGCAATGGAGAATTAGGTCCAGTGTTGGAAATATTCTCCATGAGGAACAGTGCTGCAGAGTTTCCTTCATGGTTTCACTGCAATCTAAGTGTGTACTACGAACAGGTGTCATGGCAGTGTTATTCAGGTAATATTTTCTATTTACTAGTCTGAATCCTAAGGTGTTTCAGAGGAGAGAGGGGAAGAGGAAAGTGCATCAACTGTGTTCTTCTAATTCTCAGAACTACCACTTTGACTTCCAAAATAAATTAAAGCAGCCCTAGTGCCTCTCTAATAAACACCAGTGATGCCCCGCTCCTGCCATCTACACACACCCTGATATGCCTCCTTTCCCCATGACAGGGAGGGTGCATGGAACTGACTATGCCAACTTTATACTACTCAGGGATTCTTCCAATCCTGCAATCTTTATTTTTTTGTAAGGACCACCTGCATAAATAACAAAGAGTCCTGTGGCACCTATAAGACTTAGGCCTGCTCTACACTGGGGGGGGTGGGTCGAACTAAGGTACGCGACTTCAGCTACGTGAATAGCGTAGCTGAAGTCGAACTACCTTAGTTTGACTGACTTACCCGTCCTGACGCCGCGGGATCGAAGTCCGCGGCTCCCCCATCGACTCCACCACCGCTGTTCGCGGTGGTGGAGTTCTGGAGTCGATGGGAGCACGTCCGGAGTCAAACTCTCTGCGTCGACCCGGTGGGTAAGTATGGACCTACCCTAACAGATGTATTGGAGCATAAGCTTTCATGGGTGAATACCCACTTCGTCGGACATGGGTATTCACCCATGAAAACTTATGCTCCAATACATCTGTTAGTCTTATAGGTGGCACAGGACTCTCTGTTGCTTTTTACAGATCCAGACTAACACGGATACCCCTCTGATACCTGCATAAATAAGGCTTGCGGGATCAGGCCCTGAGAGTATAATGTCCTTGTGGCAGGCACCTTGCCTTCCCATGTGGTTTATAAAGTGCTGTGCACAACTATGGTGTTTTATAAATGAATATTAAGCACACTAGTGTTTTTGCGGCTGCAATTCCCCATTGGCTGAGATGATAATTTTATAACATGCATAACCCATGGCATTACTGCCATTCATAAATTGATTCAAGTTACCTGATCTGATAACAATGACACAAATAAAAATCAACATGCCCAATAGCCATTTCACCAAAAATGATGAATTATTCATGACTGTACATTCGGGGGGGAGGAGCCTATCCTTCCCATGGATCTCTGTTTCTTATGCTTTCCTTTATCATGGATTCTCACTGCTGGCCCTTCCACCAATTGTGACAAATACTTCACAAGTCAAACCTCACGTGGCTTTTATCCCTCTGCTCTCATCCTCTATGTTTCTCTGTGGGAGGGGATGATCTTCTCCTAGTTAGTTAGACTTGTGAAGTGGCTCAGTGACTCAGCAAGCCTCTATGTCTTTTACATATCCACAATGGTCTTTGCCTTTAGTGTGCAAAGACTAAAATATTAATTTAGAAGGAAAATATTGTAAAGCTTTGGCTAAACATATTTTTTTCCAAATATCATGTAATTTGTCCTTTGCATTACTCGATCTTCCACTGATGGAGCACATCATCTCCAACTGTGATACTTCATTCACATTATTTTAAGATGTGACAGATACAACCAGACATGATGTGTCATGCCTAGGATACATTGGATTGACAATTTCAAGAAGGCAGGGTATTTTCACTTGCAGGAAAAAAACAAAAAAAAAACAAAAAAAAACAAAGTAAGCTATTTTAGTAGCAAGTTTGTTTTTTTAATAATACCTATATGGATTTCCACAATTTAAGGTCCAGACTGTAAAACCCTTTATTGGTGAACACATAGACACATGAGCAGTTCCACTGAAAGTAATGGAACTACTTGTGTGTCAAAAACTGACTGTAAATTTTTGAAGGTAACATTCAGATGGTGAATAAATATACATGAGTGAAGGACAGGAGTTGTGGGAACCAGGATTTCATCAAATTTCAAAATTTACCACAAAACAAGATCACTTCTGATCAATCAAAATGTTTTGTTTTGATCAAATTGAAATGTTTCATTTCAATGTTGACTTTTTATATTCTGGTTTATAATATAATAATAAATACATTTTGAAATGAAAAGTTGTTTCAAAATGAAGAATTGAAACAATCTGTTCCGAAAAACTGAGATGGAACATTTTGATATGATCAAAATGCTTTATTTTGATCATTTTTAATGACATTACATCAGAATTGACCCATTGCCACAGAAAGTTTCAATTCTGATGAGAGGTATTTTCTGACAGAAAAACATTCTATTGGAATGGTTTTGACCAGCCCCATTGAAGGAGAATAAATACTTATTTTGGTAAAAGTGGATGAGTAAAGGGATTGGATTATGGCTTTTATGGGCAGGTAGATGTAGATAGTGTTCTTTGTGAAATATCTTTCTTCTTTTCCTTCTTGGAAAGAGTCAAATATTGTATTGCTTTAATGTACTATGGCACATGTGATGAGGCATCATCATAATAATAACTAAAATATGGAACTATTAAAGGTAAGGTGGATTTATAATAACTATTAAAGGTAAGGTGGATTTCCCGGTGTGTGTGTAAGGTTAAAAAAAACCAAAACCTATAGGATATTCCTGAAACAGTTCCAGACATTAAGGGTATGGCTACTCTGCAGCTGTTTACCCAATTTTCCCAATTTGGGTAAACAGATTTATGCTAGTGGGGCTCATGCTAGTGTGGATGTTGTAGCTTGGGTAGCAGCTTTGGCCCTCAAACCCACCCTACTCCCTGGGTCTGAGTTTGGATGGCTAGTCCAAGATTTTCTTGGGGCCACAATGTCCACACATTTTAGTGTACTAGCATGAGCCCAGCTAATACAAATCTGTCTATCCAGGCTAGCTGCAGTGTAAACACATGCTAAGGACCAATTGGCTGTTTTCTAGTTCTGAACAGCTATGAGACTCTGTACCAGTCACCCTGAGAAATAATCCTTCCAAAACTGAATTCAACCACATTGACAGGGAAGTGTGTAGATGGGCTTGTCTTTACTAGAAAATTAGGTCATGTTAGAAAATGACTTTGAGGAGTTGTATTAACAAATATAATGGAACCATAGGTTTAACCACAACCAGCTGACCCAATGTTAAACACAACTTGTCCCTGTCTTCATTGTTTAAGACTGTATTAGTTAACACAACTCTCAAATTTGTTCAGTTTACCAAGATAAACGTGTGTGTGTGTGTGTGTCTGTGTGTGTGTGTACATGGGGCAAGAGTTCCTCAGCTCATGCCAGCTATTGCTTGCCCCTGTGGAATGCCCTGCCTTGCTTATGCTGTAACACTTCTGTGGACAAATTGAGAATTTAAGAGTCTGCCATTCTCAATCTGGTATCTCTGATGAGCACTAAATTACTGGAAAACAAACACACACGTTTCCCAAGCAACAGCATTTTTGCCAATGTTCACAACCTGATTTTGGCATGGAGATAGGAGACAGAAATCCCCGACCTGTCAGCCATTTTTTGCCAAGTGTAGCTCATCTCAGTGATCAGCAAAGAAGTTAATTTAAAAGCAAAAGTTATGGCTTGATTCATACATTTGCTGGGAATATGGAAATTCTAAGAATGAAGATAGTTATCTAGTCTTATTAAATCTTGCATGCATGTTTCTTTTACAAATACACATTGAAACAGCAGAACAGAGTCAGAAAGAACCTCAGAATCCTGGAGCCTAAAACATTCCTTCTCCTAATTTACACTAGATTGGAGTGGCATGGAAGTGGGCCCTATTATTCTATATATTGAATTTATATATTGTCAATATAATTATGTAAATAAGTTGAGTTTCTCAGAGAGGGAGAAAAGGGAGTGTGGCAGAAAAAGCAGCACTCAGAGGAGTCCAAGTTAAAAAGGATAGGCCTTCTTCTGTGATCTCCTGGCACATCCCCTTTTCTGATTCTTCTCTCATTTATGCTGTTTAATCACAGTAACTCCAGTGGTATATAACTGAGGATAGTGAGAGGAGATTTGGGCCCTCTGAGACAGATCCTCAGTTGTTGATGTAGCTCCATTGACTTAAAAACACTTGCATAGTACATTAAATTACATTTAGTACCATCACCAGAAACTAAATTCTTACACTCCTTTACCATTTGCACCCATTTTGCTTCTCCATTACAACCCATCAGACAGCTTCTGATCTTGTTTACATCACTGTAAATCTCAAGTAACTCTGAGTAAATGAGAGTGGAATTCATGGGAGTTGCATTGCCTTACATCAGGGATGAATTATGCCCAGAGAGGTAAAGTGAGTTTGAGGCAGGGAGAAAGGCAGGCTTGATTTCATAGACAATTCTATCCACTAATGATTTTAGCCAAAGTTTTTTTATATCCTGTACAATTACTAAACCAGAACTGTAGTTTCAAAACTTAACTGTGCAAATCCCTATGTTCTGATTGGCTAGTATTATCTCTTAGAGGCGCAGGAGTTTGCATAATACCTGCAGAGTTATTCTCAGTAATTCTAAATCTCTGGCTAGCTACTGCCTCAAGAAATCCCCTTCTAAATGTCCATAAGATGGACCTCAGCTTGTCACATTCCTGTTGCTCCTCCATGTCATCCTTCTCCACTGAGTTATGGGGGGTGTATCCAACAAGTGGGAATATGCTGGAAAGGGCAAACCATGCTAGCTACAGCTCCTGTGAAATAAGCCCACTAAATGATGCTGACATGATCCTATTTTCCATCATTTTTCTCCTTTTGGATTTCATGTCATATTACGTATGCTGCAAGTTTGAATCCGAACCTGATGGCTGCCACAATTTGAACAGTAGCCATGAACTGGAATTACCTTGTATGTAATAAATGGACACCTCTGTTTGTCTTAATAATCCAACAAATGGTCTACTTCAACAAATGTGCCACCACCTGCTGCTTAGACAAACATCCAGTCACACGCTCATCCCAGGCACAAACAATCTCTGTTGATGAGGGCATCCTACTCTGAATAGATTTTAACTTAAGTATAAAACAGGAAGAATGAGTGCAAAAGCAGAAGGGCACACGTTTGGAAAATTAAATATCTTTTTGCCACATATATCATTAAAGAAAGCAAGCAGAACTGGGAAAACTAGGTATTAGCTGAAACAAAATCAATTCCAAACTAAACATTAGCCTGAATAAATAGTTGTACTATATTTACATATTTTTGAAGGCTTTCCTTTCCAAATTAAAACAATTAAACCCCCAGTCTCCCTCTCACCCTCTCCAAAAGAACAGAAAAAATAAAATTTATTTTAAATTTTAAAATTAATTAAAACAAAACTCATCTGAATCATCATCTCAAAAGAAAGCTGTAACTGTGTTGCTCAGCCTATCATGCCAAATGTTCACAAGATAAGAACAATTTCCTTATATTTACGAACTGTGAAATGTGTTTGAAAACCACGTTTTACTGGTCTTGTTACTGGCAACAGTCATCATGCAGAAAATAGATATAATTTGTGACACCATCACAAACAAAGGGCTCCTAAACCTGTAGGGCTAAATTTTTCACTTTGCCAGAAGACCTGTGTGTGTTGCTTCCGGCCGATGAACTGGAGGGAAGATGAGCACAAGGTTCTCCCCAGTACCAGCCTGCGCTTTACCCACATGCTGTGAGGGGCAGCAGTAGTAACAGTGTATTATGAAAGTGTTCTATGACTGTACATTTGTAGTTAGTATAGATAAAGTGCCAGGAGATGGCACTCAGGAATATGTAGCAATCAAATTTGTTATGAACCACAAATGGCTTCCTGTGCCAGCTGTTTATTCAGTCTTACCACACTGCACCTACTTACCCCCTGCATGCATGGAGTCAATGTCTGGCTAACATGGTTGTTATTCTCTGTACACCCCTGCCTCGGTGTGTAGGCCGAGGGACAATCAAGCTAATAGGCTATAAAGTTCGTTTTCAGTAGTTAATGCCTTTGAGCAAGGTTATGCCACTCTGCCTCATAATAAATAGTAGCTTTTAATCAGTGGAACTACTTGCTGAGTAAATTATCACTCACTGTGAGCAAGAGTGGAAGAATCTGGCCCTTTACAATGATTATCTCTGATAATTTCTCTCTTTGGGTTTATTTTTTTCTTATCTTAATGTGCCTTTTCTCTGTGTTTTGCTTACTTCTCCACAGCGGCACTTCTCCAACTCCTCCTGTTCCCCTGCAGCCTCTACTTTCCTCCCCTCATTTCTGTCCAGCTCTCTTCCCCGTTGCTCTGGTGAGCAGCTTTCTGTCTTTCAAAACATCATTCCTGTGATTGGTGTTTCAAAAGCATTGTTAAAAATGGATTCTCTTCATCACAGTATTTTCTAAACTGCATGGATGTCAGAGTGATGTCTCCTGTCATTGTTTCTCTACCACTGTCACATTCTATTCCTTAAGGCTTAACTCCGGTGAACTAAGATTTCCCTGGTTAATTCCTACAATAATCCTCTACCACGTTGCCTTTGGGTTTTTTCCTTTGTGTGTGTGTGTGTGGATAGTTGAAGGAAAAAGAATGTAAATTCTCTCCTCCATATTAGAGTTCTCCAGTCCATTATTCCCTCCTCTAACCTCTCTCATTAAACACCAAACTTAAGAATAACATTAGAAACATTTCTCTTCAAAATACCTTATGTACTGCAGACTCAGTACTAATCCTTATTTTTAACATACAGTGGATGGAGTTTGAACTGTGCCGCTCCCATTGTATACCTGAGGACCATGCTAACAACTCTGAAGAATGCTTTGGAAATATGGCAGTACGTGACTTTGCTGAGCTTTGCCACTTGTCAAAGTCTCCTAAACATTATCTCTCCTCTAGATTCTCTTCCAAATCAGTGTCTACCCCCTCCCTTTCTGAAATCATCCCAAATGAGGTGAAATGCAGCCCATGTGGGATTAGATTCAGCTCACTGAGATATATTTTGGAAAATTAAATAAAGATGCTGAGCTTCAGCTCCACCTCAGCTCTCCATGCCTATGCTTTTTGGAGGGGAGGATAATGAGCATATAGGTTGTGTAGGGAGCCGGGGTGGCCTGCCTTTGAACCAGAGGGTAAAGAGCCACTCTCTCAGCCTGAGTGAGCGGAGCCAGGCCAAATTTACTCTGCCCCCTGGAAGGGGAGGTGTAGAACCGGAAGTACAAAAGGTGGGGCCCTTAGCCCGGTCAGGGCAGCTGCAGGGAGGGAGGGAGACACAAACTGCTGGCTGTTCCCTGTAGACCCTGCTGCCGAACCAGAGGATGCCCTGACCAGAGGAAAGACCCGGGCTACCGGATTGCCGGCCACAGAGTACCCTGAGGAACTGGAGGAGCCGGGCAGCAACCTGAACCTGAGTGAACCCAACGCTGAGGGTGAGCTGGAGCTACTGGGGCTTCAGGTCGCTGAATACCCTGATGAGTTGGAGGAACCAGAGTGACCCATTCAAGAGACCAAGTAAGAAGTAGCCCAGGGGCAGATCTGGACAATGAGGTGAGTTAGTGTTTGATCAGCGTGTTGCAAAGAGATCCCTACTGACCCAGCGGTGGGACTCTCTCCTCCTGCCACTGTCAGGGCTGGGGCTGGAACAAAGTGAAGTTGGGTGGGTCTGCATTCCCCTATCCTGGCAGTGTGGCAGAAACCTGATAAAGAGCTAAGGACGCTGGCAGGCGCTCCCCTGCCTGAAGGGCGCGTCATTGACTCTTGCCGTCGCTCCCCTGCCTGAGGGGCATGCCACGGACTCTGGTTGGTACTCCTGTGTCGTGCCAACTGTGACGGCACACCTCCCTCCACTAATTCTTCGTTGACAGAGAGGTGTGACCAAGGCCTTTCGGCGAGGCATTAGCTCCCCACCGCCCCCCATGGGATCCAGTTTTACCAAGACACCCTGCACTTCCATGCAGTTTACACTATGCCAGTTCTTTATCATGAAATACTGAGTAGGAATTTACTATATAGTATGCCCTCGCTATAACACCCTTCATTATTATGAACCTTTGGCTATAACAAACCCAGTCCCTGTGTCCCAACTACAGGTACAGTACATCCTGGACTTCCCCTGCCCCTCAAGGAGGCTGTTAGACCCCAGGCAGGGACTTGGGGCTGTCAGACCCCTGGCACCCGGGACTGACGTTTTGATTGTCCTTTCACTATAATGATCCCCTGGGTATAACAAACAATAGCCTTGGATCCAGACAGGTTCATTATAGTGAGGATGTACTGCATAAGCTAGAAAAGAAATATTGGCGGTTACAAGGAATGCTTTGTAAAACAGACCAGTTTCCCAAAATATCTATGATATTTAGGAATGTAATGATCATGTTGCATTTATAATACACTAAAGAAATTACTGTATTTTTAGCAAGGATATAAAATGTTATTTTTATGGCATATATCAGTGGTGAGCAACCTGCGGCCCGTGGGCTGCACGTGGCCCATCCGGGTAGTCTTTTGGCAGACCATGAGACAGTTTGTTTACATTGAGTGTCCACCGACGAACCTGCTGACGCGGCAGGTAAACAAACTGGCCCGGCCCACCAGGGTGCTTACCCTGGTGAGCTGCGTTGATTCAGGACATAAGATAACCAGTAATGGCCTATGTTTAGGAAAGAATTTCTCCATGGGCATTTTATTGCATAATTCCTAATTATGGAGGCTTTCAACCCTCCTGTTAAGTATCTAGAGCACAGGTCGGCAACCTCTGGCACATGGCTCTCTGTGGCAGGAAGCCGTGGCCGGCACATCCCTCACCCGTGCTGCTTCGTGCCGCCCCCATTGGCCTGGGACGGTGTGACAATGCGGTTCTGGCGGGACCCTACTGAGAGTGCCAATTCAGGACAAATCACTAAAAACAGGGCAGTTACAGCCCAAGGCTGGGGTTTTTCCACCTCTAAGGCAAACCAAACCAGCCAGACAAAGAGGACTTTGGTCTCACCCCACTGGCTAACCACAAGTCACAAGCAATTCCCTAGACACTCCAGTTTTCCAGTATCACCACCAGTGCCACTTGTCCTGGGGATGAATGGTTATGAAATCCAACACCCCAATAAAAGAAAAAGGTTCTCTCAATCCCAAAGAATCAAGCCCCAGACCCAGGTCAATATACAAATCAGATCTTACCCACAAATCATGCTGTTGCCAATCCTTTAGAATCTAAAATCTAAAGGTTTATTCATAAAAGGAAAAAGATATAGAAGAGAGCTAAAATTGGTTAAATGGAATCAATTACATACAGCAATGGCAAAGTTCTTAGTTCAGGCTTGTAGCAGTGATGGAGTAAACTGCAGATTCAAATCAAGTCTCTGGAGTACATCCCCCACTGGGATGGTTCATTCAGTCCTTTGTTCAGCTTCAGTTTGTAGCAAAGTTCCTCCAGAGGTAAGAAGCAGGATTGAAGACCAGATGGAGATGAGGCATCAGCCTTTTATAGGCTTTTCCAGGACTCTTTGTCCTTACTGTGGAAAATTACAGCAAAATGGGGTCTGGAGTCACATGGGCAAGTCCCTGCATACTTTGCTGAGTTACAAGGCGTATCTGCCTTCTCTCAATGGGTCAATTGTGTAGCTGATAGTCCTTAATGGGCCATCAAGCAGGCTAGGCAGAGCTAACACCAACTTGTCTGGGATGTTTCCCAGAAGCACAGCACAAATTTGAAATACAGACAGTATAGAGCCAATACTCATAACTTCAACTACAAAATGTTACATACATATAGACAGCATAATCATAACCAGCAACCCATAACCTGGTCTTAGACACCTTATATGACCCCCTTTACATAAGATTTGGTGCCACTACAGGACCTTGGATGCAGATTATATCAATAACGTCACAGACAGCGAACCACGGCCAGTGGGAGCTACGATTGGCCAGACCTGCCAACGTGGCAGGTAAACAAACTAGCCTGGCCTACCTGGGTGCTCACCCTGGTGAGCCGCATGCCAGAGGTTGCCGACCCCGATCTAGAGACCCCTTGCCTGATCTTTGTGGAATTTCTATATTCTTATTTGGATTTATTTTTTCCATGGAATCACACAGGGTAATAAGTTATAAAACTCAGTTGCACACTATCCCTACTAAATGTTTATTGCTCTTTATGACTATTGTTTACCAACAAATGTGACAAGGTCTGGCAATAGCAACACCACCTCAGTCAGTCTAAAACAATGATGACCCCCTCAGGGCTATTTAAGAAAGATGGCCTATTATGATATTTGTACCTATTTCTTCTAAGTTAAGGATTTAATTGCTGGTACCACACACATACTGTTATCTTTAGTTAATTAAAACAAAATACCCACTCTATGAGTGCAACACTTTCCAACTGACCTTTAAAAGTGATAAAGTCAGTGGAAATAAAGCAATCAGCTGCAGTTATTTGTACCTCTACAGTAACCAGTGATGCACCAGTTGTTGTGTAAGTATAAGAAGTTCCGCTTGGAATGAAGTTGATAATAGCAAGCCTTTCTCATTGTGTATAAATACACATATATCAAACAACTCCAGACTCTGTGCTTTTAAAAAGCATCAGCATGAAGACCTTTGATAGAACAAGTCCTGTGCTGAAAATTATCTTAGAATCAAAGAAATGTAGGGCTGGAATGGACCTCAAGAAGTCATCAAGTCCAGCCCCCTGTGCAGAGGCAGGACCAAGTGAACCTAGACCTGTTTGGCAGGTGTCTAACCTGTTTTTAAAAGCCTCTAATGACGGGGATTTCATAAACTCCCTTAGAAGTCTATTCCAGAGCTTAACTACCCTTAGAATTAGAAAGTTTTTCCTAATATCTAACCTAAATCTCTCTGCAGCAGATTAAGCCCATTACTTCTTGTCCTACTTTCAGTGGACGTGGACAACAATTAATCACCATCCTCTTTATAACAGCCTTTAACATATTTGAAAACTGTTTTCAGATCTCCCCCCTCAGTCTTCTTTTCTGTTTCTCTAACCTTTCCTCAGAGGTCAGGTTTACTAAATCTTTTTTATGTTTTGTTGTTTGAGGCAGTAACTACTCTTTGAGTATGGTCATTCAAACAGTTCTGCACCCACTTTATAGCAATTTCATTTAGGCCACATTTCCCTAGTTTGCATATGAGAATGTCATGTGATACTGTTTCAGAAGCCTTAATAAAATCAAGATATAGCACAGCTGCTGCTTCCTCCCTATCCACTAGGCCAGTAACCCTGTCAAAGTAGGAAAATAGGTTGGTTTGGTCTGATTTGTTGTTGACAGAGCCATGCTGGCTAGTCCTTATCCTATCATCCTCCATGTTCTTATAAATTGATTATTTAATCATTTGTTCCAATATCTTTCTAAGTATCAAAGTTAGGTTGACTGGTCTATGTTCCCTGGGTCCTCTTTGTTCTCCCTTTTAAAGATAGATACTATATTTACCCTTCTCCAATCTTCTGGGACCTCTCATGTGCTCTAGGAGTTCTCAAAGATAATTGTTAATGGTTCTGTGACTGCTTCAGCTATTTCCTTAGGTTCCTTAAGTACCCTATCATGAATTTCATCAGGACCTACCAACTTGAATACATCTATCTTACCTAAATATTCTTTAACTTTTCCCCCCTATTTTAGCATGCATTGCTTCCCCCTTGTTTTTAATAGTATTTGTGATGAGTATCTGCTCACCATTAACCTTTTTAGTGAAGTCTGAAGCAAAGTAGGAACTAAATACGTCCGCTTTCTTGTTATTAGTTATTAGTTATCAGTTATTAGCTCTCCTTCCCCGCTAAGTAGAGGCCTTAACCTTACCTTCATTTTTCTCTTGCTCCTAATGTATTTAATGAATTTCTTCTTATTTGTATTTTATATCCCTTGCTAGGTATAATTCATTTTGTGGCTTAGACTCTGTGACTTTGTTTCTACATTCTTGTGTGATTCTTTTGTCTTCCTCTTTATCAATTTGTCCATGTTTCCACTTTTTGCAGTACCCCTTTTTGATCTTCAGATTATTAAAGGGCCATGATGGAGCCATATTGGCAAATTACTATTCTTCCTATCTTTCCTTCACATCAGATAGTTTCAACTTGTGCCTTTAATATTGTTTTCTTGAGAAACTGCCAACTCTCCTGAACAATTTTTTTCCCTTAGAAATTCTTCCCATAGGAACTTACCTATCCGTTCCCTGAGTTTGTTAAAGACAGCTTTTTTTGAAGTCCATTGTTCTTACTCTCCACTCCTTCCTTTCTTTAAAATCATGAAATCTATCATTTTATGATCAGTTTCACCCAAATTACCTTCCACTATCAGATTTGCTACCAATTCCTCCATATTGGTCAGAATCAAGTCTAAAATGGCTGTTCTCTGGCTATTTCCTCCATTTTTTGGAACAAAAAGTTGTCCCCGATACGTACCAAGAACTTACAGGAAACTTTGTTTTGCAGCATTATTTTTCCCACAAATGTGTGGGTAGTTAAAGTCTCCCATTACTACCTGCTCTGATATTTTGTATATTCTGTTATTTGTTCTAGAAATGCCTTATACACCTCCTCTTCCTTATTTGATGGTTTATTGGAGACCCTGACAATGTCATCACCCCAGTTTTCCCCCTTTTATTTTTACTTAGAGACTCTTACCTGGTTTGCTTCCCACCTCCTTCTAGGCCTCAGAAAATGTGTATACAGTCCTGATGTATAATGCAACAGCTCGTCCTTTTTTAACTGGACTGTCCATCCTGAACAAGCTATTGCCCTCTATACCAATATTCCACTCATGAGACTTATCCCAATAAGTCTTTGTGATGCTAATTAAGTCATTTGGCTTATGTACTAATTATTTCCAGTTCTTCCTGTTTATTACCCATACTCCTTCCATTTGTGTATAGACATCTAAGATACTGAGCAGATTCCCCCACTGATTTCCCTCTTGTTGCCCCTAAAGCCCTATTGTAATTTTTCATGTCTCCCACAACATCTAACCCTTTGCTGAGGTCACTTTTTTTAACACTTACCTCTGGCCTTTTGTTACCTGACCCCTCTGAACCTAGATTAAAGCCTTCCTCACTAGGTTGGCGAGTTGGTGGATGAAGATGATCTTCCCCTTCTTAGTCAGGGAGACCCCATATCTTCCCAGCAGACTTTCTTCCTGGAATCTTCCCATGGTCAAGGAAACTGAAGCCTTCCCATTGACACTGTTTGAGCAGCCATACATTCATCTGCAGGATGAGCATGCCCCTGCCTGGGCCCTCACTTTCAACTGGGAAGAGAACTTGTGCCCTGGCCCTTACCTTAGCTCCTAGAGCAGCGGTGGGCAAACTTTTTGACCCGAGGGCCACATCTGGGTATGGAAATTGTATGGTGGGCTGTGAATGCTCACAAAATTGGGGGCTGAGGATGAGGGGTTGGGGGTACAGGAGGGTGCTCTGGGCTGGGAGTGAGGGGTTCAGAAGGCACGAGGGAAATCAGGGCATGGTTGGGGCATGGGAGGGGGTTCTGGCAGGCTCTTACATCAAGCAGCTCCCAGAAGCAACATGTCCCCTCTCCGGCTCCTACACGGATGCGTGGCCAGGCAGGTCTGCATGCTGCCCCATTCGCAGGTGTCACCCTTGCAGCTCCCATTGGCTGTGGTTTCCAGCCAATGGGAGCTGCAGGGGCAGCCAGGGGGTTTCACACGCTGCCCCTGCCCCAATGTGTAGAAGCTGGAGTGGGGACATCCCACTGCTTCTGGTAGCTGCACAGAGTGGGGCAAGCCCCACACCCCACTCCGAGGTAGGAGCCTGAGGGCCAGATTAAAATGTCTGGAGGGCTGGATGTGGCCCCCAGGCCGTAGTTTGGCCACTCCTGTCCTAGAGCCCTTTAGTCCCTTTAATCTGATGAGAATCAGACTTGGCAGAAGCATCAGTGCCCATATGGATGAGCAGCATGAGCTATTGAATATGCATATACTTTTGTACTTTGCTGAATAAATAATGTAGTTATAAAATTCAAATCAGGTTGGCCTAATTTCCATTTTCTTAATAATAATATTAAAATAATATTTTATTTATTTTATTATATGAAATTCCATTATAGCTCTCAATCTCTGTCTAGCATTGCTAGTTCTAGACTCCTCAAGCCACACAGTCCTTCCTCCAGCCACAAACTAAAGGACATTTAGCTGATTATTCTGATTGTTTCTTAAATAGTACTCCTCCCTTTCTTTCCAGTCATCTTGCTCAGCTCATGCTGTTTCTCCTGCCTTGAAATTATACAGAAAATTGTTGTATCAACCAGGCAAGGTACTAACAACTTCAACAGGACTTTATTTTTACAGTGGATACATCTGTACCAAGCTGCTGCTGCACCTTCTGTAACTCTCACTCAGCCTCCTTAACTCCTCCCCCCTCCTTCCTGTTTCCTGTCCTTTCAGACTCCCAACAGCCAGTGCACCCAGTTCTAATAATTACAGCAGCATCTAAACACTACTAAAATGCTCTCAAATTCTCTTATACTTAAGTTTCAAAAACTTGTGCACTGGAAAATGAAAAAAACAAACGTAAATGACAGAAAATGGTTATATAACCAATGTAATTCTCTTAAACTGTTACCAAAGGTAACATTTTTCACTAGAGCCGAACAAGCATCTCCAAACAATTTTCACAAATATCCACTGCAATAAACATGCTGAATTCACTTCAAGCTGTTTTTGCTTGCCTTTGTGTTTGCTTTCCATGAATTCTCTGTCAAAAATGTTCTCACAACACATCTTAAGTGAATACATTAATTTTGAAGCATTTATACTACAAACCTGATACCAAAGGGCCAGATTCTGATCCTCTGTGAAAGGTGCCACTGAAGTCCATATGACCATTTGTTGAAGAAGATGAAACACAAAATCAAACGTATCTGAATCTAGCTGTAAGAGTTACACTTAGCTAATCAGGAAACAGAACTATCATATGAATGCGATGTTTAATCAAAACTAAACAGCAGATCAAGAATTATTATCCAAAATTATTTGGTGCATAACTTAAAATAATGAATGCGTCAGTGAAAATTGTAAGCTTTTTGCAGATAATTCACAATAAGAAAAAAAAAAGATTTTGCTCAATATTGGTCACAATGAATAGTTTGCTCAACTAAATGAAAGTATAACGGTTTTGCCATGCCATTTGATATAAGGAGATGTACATTTAGAACCCAGCTTCCAAACACTTCACTCTAACAGAAAAGGAAAGCTGATCCAGTGCTTAATGCAATATCCTTGCATATCAATTTCTCTGCTCTGCCATACACTTCCTGTGTGACTGTGACTAAGTGCTTTCAATAGGAGTTAGCTTTTGAAAATCCTACTAGGCACCTATCTGCATCTTTAGGAGCCTAAATACCTTTAAAATCTGTCCCTCGGCCTTCCTTCTCTCAGTTCCTCATTTGTAAACTGGGTATAATAGCACCTTCCTACCCCGCAAGGGCATTTTGAGGATAAATACACTGAGGACTGTGGGGCACTCAGATACCATGGTAATGAGGGCCAGATAAAGACCTAAAATAGAAAGCCACAATGCTGAAATATTAAGTCTCTCAGCTATTTAATCCCCAGGAAAAGAATAGGGGCTCCATGCTAATCAGCAGCAGACACCCTTAAAGACAAAGATGATGAAATTGGGCGGCATGTAATTCCCGAACTGAGAGCAAGAACTTCTATTTGAGAAACTTGTTTTGATGACAAGTTTTTGCCTGACAAACCTGTCCACGTTGTTTTATTTGATACAATATAGGAGCTAATTGGAGACACGTGTTATTTATACAAATTAAGAAAAAGCCCAAACTGAAAAGAGAATGATTAGATTTGTTATGAGAGTTTCGTTGCAGAGGCCTGGACTGGTGCCAGGCACAGCCTCCCTCCCTCAGAGACCCAAACTCCAGCATCTTCAGCTGAATCAGATGGATTCTCAACTGCTTTAGAAGTAACATTTCAAAAAGTAAAGATACTGGAAGCAGTGGTGTCAGCAAGTGATGCAAAAACTTGACCTACTTGCTGCACTTGTACAGTGAACAATGAATGGTTTTAAAAGAATACTGAGTGGGCAATGGGGTGACTGAAGAAATAAGGAGATGGAAAATACATAATTTGCGTAATGGGATGGTAAAGTCATGGATGTTAGAGCATAAAATTGAACTTTGAGGGCTAGATAGTGACTTTAGGCACAAGTCTGAAAAAGGGGTGGGACGTAAGTTGTGTCAGCTCAGGTGTAGCTCTGAGAGACACAGTTTACTCCATGTAAGAGAGTAGTAACTTACTGGTGGCCTGTATCTGCAGCAAATTATGATAGTCTTCCCATCCCCAGCCCCCTATGTCAGCTAAGATGTACTGACCAGCAAGTGGGGGAATGGCAATATGACTGCAACATTCTCCACCCCTTCCTTGATAAATCCCCCTCCACCTACTCGATGTGAGGGGAATGGTAAACAGAGTTCTTATTCTCTTGCCATGAGCCCGTAGGTCCAGGTCACCCACTAGCCTTTAAAGAATCAAGATCAAACTCTTGAGTCTTCTTACTTCAGTGGAGTGAGCCTAGTTGTTATGTTTATTGGAGAAGTGGACTTCTGTTGTTGTAGGACTTGATGATAGAGCCATGTGAATAACAAATTGTGGGTTGAATGGAACGTTTCACTTGACCCAAAAAGAAATTTTTAATTTCTGAATATTTTTAAAACTTTTTTTTTTAAAAATAGAATTGAAATCAAGTTTGAAATGAAAAGTCATTTGAACTGAAAAATCAATACATTATTTTTTTTCCGGACGAAACAATTTGGTTAATTCTACATGAATTTCTGAAATGTTTCAGTCAACTCAAATTTGCATTTTTTGGGGAAAAGTTTTGTCCAAACATTTCCATCCAGCTCTACTTGTTAAAAAGTGGAACATGTTAAAGCAGAATTTATCCATGGTTTGTGAATCCAAAGAGAAACCTTGGGCAGCAAGGTAACTTCTGAAATTAATTAATTTTAAATTTGACATGCTACTTTGGCAAGGTTTACACTACAGACCTATATTAGTATAGCTATGTTGCTGAGGGATGTGAAAAATCCACACTCCCTGAGTGATGCAGTTACACCGAACTAACACCCAGCGTAGACAGCACTGCCACCTCCCTGGGACAGCTACTGCCTTTCGGGGAGGTGGATTATCTACACCAACGGGAAAAGCTCTCCCATTGGTGTAGTAGCATCTTCACTTAAGTTCTACAGCAGCGCAGCTGCATTGGTGCTGCTGTGCCAATACAGTGTTTGAAGTGTAGACCTGCCCTTTGATTGAAAAGGAGCGGATATTGACAATTGTGAGAAAGAAAAGCATGGTTTTAATATACGAGGGAGGAGATGTGTGGTGTGGTGGCGGGGGGTGCAGGAATCATGTTCTTTCCACACCTGAGATCCTTTGTGAAAAAAAACAATGCTCTTTCCTCCTTGAGGAACTGAAGTCAGCTTATTGTATCCTATCAAGTTTACAGGGAGCTATAATTATGAAAAGCGCATTTTGGAAGCTAGAATATGTGCTTTGTCTACTGGATAAAACTAAGGAGCAATCCCTGGTCATGGGGCATGGTTAAAAAACCCTGACCTTGCTTAAGGTCTCTCTTAGCCCTCTTAAATATTCCCCTTCCTTCAGATGCTTGTATCATTATTTTTATTGTGGTAGCACCTAGCACCCATTGTGCTAGAAGCTGTACAAACACAGAACAGAAAGTCTCTGCCCCGAATAGCTTATCCCTCACCTCTTCTTTTCTCTGCCATTATATTGTATGGTTCCTTCACCTCTGGCATATATATATAATCTTCAAAGTTCTTTGATGGGATCTTGGACTTTGGCATCCAGGAGATGATTTGTGGATAAAGATTAAGATTTTCTTGCCTTTTGTTTTGTACATCACTCTAATTAAATCCATGGAAAATCATCCCCTATATTTTTGTCAGGGGTGTTCTCCCCTGAAGGGAGAAAGGAATTACTACAAATGGGATTAGCTTCTTTTAGTAAATGGCTTCATGTTACTTGTGTAAGCATTTTACTCAGCATTGAAACTAAATATATATTAAAAATCAACATTTTTGAGGCCATGGATTATTTCTTTTGGTACATTTTATTAGGTTGGTTTCTGAAGCAGTTAAATTAGTTATGGTACTTCTACTGATGTTGATTATAAGGATGTCTGATTTCATTTAGCATTCATAGTGCACTGTAAGTGTCTTTTATAACCACCTTACTTTCACAGATGATTTATCCCACTGTAAAATCATTAAGAACGTTCATTAGAATTTGTCACTCTGTTCCAGCAGACCAATACTTTTGAAAATAGAGATTCAACTGTTTGCCTTTCATTTCAGTTATGTTTTCTTTTAGGCTTGAAGCTATTCTGTATTTTAACATACTGCTAAGTGGCTCTGCCATGTCTTAATAGTACAAGAAATCTTTAATTATTATTCCTGGCTGCTCTCCAGACTTAGTCCTACCTTATTCCCCCTGGCATAGGCAGGCCATCGGTCTGGTTATAAGCCAGATAGTCCTCTTTTATAAGTTTTGTCCCCTGTCCGGTTCTGAGATAAAACTGGGCATGGTTTTGTCCAATATTATGGATAGAGCACACTATTTTGAAGAGCACGCTTCTGCACCCCTGCTGGAATGACCTCACACATACTATGCATGCAGGGTCATGCTGGCAGGGGCAGGCCACTCTTCAAAATGGCATCTTCTGTGCAGTTTAACCTCGCAATAGGAGAAACAGGAAAGGGAGAAGACAAGTACCCCACACTCAAGACTAATAGAATTTGGCAGGACGAGGGCTAAGACCCTGGCTAAGACCCCTTTTACTTCATTGAGCTTTGGTTAAAGGCCAAAATGCGCAGTATAGCCTTGTAAGAGGCTGCAGCAGCACCAGGCTCACCTGTGATCCCTAGCACTGAAAGCAATAACAGAGTCAAGAAGTGTAGGTGGTGTGAATTCCCTTTAGGCAATGCCTTTAAACTATAATCTAGCCCCTAGCAAATAGTGCCTTGTATGAAACAAGATGTTAGAACACTTTACAGAATGTGCTTTCTCAGCGAATATTTCATAATGGAGAGGACAAGAAAAGAACAGAATTATTTTTCTGAAAGAACCATAGTTAGATTTTCACTCATCTGTTTACTAAAGGATCTTCATGATCTGTATCTCGCCATACTAGCAAGTTTCCTCAGTCTCATATAAACTGGCAGGCCAAACACCAATTAGCTGCATCCATGAAGTTCCAACCAATGTCGGTATTTCCTTCCCTTTTCCTAGAGATGCATTTATTATTCAAACACAAATAGAGTCTAACATCATTTAAAACAGGTAAACCAAATCGAGTCACCCAGCTGCTCCTAAGGCCTCTACTTCAGAGGGTTTCTGCTGCCACCTACAGAGTAGAGATATCCCAGCCAGATGTCTACCTATTTGGTTTGGAGAGCCCCTTTTTGGTCCCTTACCCTGACTCAGGATCCTAGCATGACCAAATGTCCCGATTTTTGTGTCTTTTTTTGTGTCTTTTTCTTATATAGGCTCCTATTACCTTCCACCCCCTGTCCCGATTTTTCACACTTGCTGTCTGGTCACCCTGTAGGATCCCCTGCAAAAAATATCATCTCAAGTGAGCTGCCTGTTGGTTATCATACCAGCTGGGAGGCAGTTATCATACCAGCTTGGAGGCAGTTGATTAGTCCCAGGGCGGGGCTCAACCCGACTCTCTTAAAGGGCCATCTGACCCAGTAACACATACATGTCCAAGTGTTAGAATGGCTCAAATGCACCCCCGGGTGTTTTCACCTATAGTGAGTGATAAAGTTGCTCATGCAATTTTGGATATGTGTATGTGGAGGCTGAAAATGTATCCCTACATCTCATAGACTCATAGACTCATAGACTTTAAGGTCAGAAGGGACCATTATGATCATCTAGTCTGACCTCCTGCACAATGCAGGCCACAGAATCTCACCCATCCACTTCTATAACAAACCCCTAACCTATGTCTGAGTTATTGAAGTCCCCAAATTGCGGCTTGAAGACCTCAAGCTGCAGAGAATCCTCCAGCAAGTGACCCATGCCCCATGCTGCAGAGGAAGGCGAAAAACCTCCAGGGCCTCTGCCAATCTGCCCTGGAGGAAAATTCCTTCCCGACCCCAAATATGGCGATCAGATAAACCCTGAGCATGTGGACAAGACTCACCAGCCAGTACCCAGGAAAGAATTCTCTGTAGTAACTCAGATCCCAACCCATCTAACATCCCAGCACAGCCCACTGGGCATACTTACCTGCTGATAATCAATAATTGCCAAAATTAGGCTATCCCATCATACCATTCCCTCCATAAACTTATCAAGCTTAGTCTTGAAGCCCAATATGTCTTTTGCCCCCCCTACTCCCCTTGGAAGGCTGTTCCAGAACTTCACTCCTCTAATGATTAGAAACCTTCGTCTAATTTCAAGTCTAAACTTCCTAGTGTCCAGTTTATATCCATTTGTTCTTGTGTCCACATTGATACTAAGCTTAAATAATTCCTCTCCCTCCCTAATATTAATCCTGATATATTTATAAAGAGCAATCATATCCCCCCTTAACCTTCTTTTGTTTAGGCTAAACAAGCCAAGCTCTTTCAGTCTCCTTTCATAAGACAGGTTTTCCATTCCTCGGATCATCCTAGTAGCCCGTCTCTGAACCTGTTCCAGTTTGAATTCATCCTTCTTAAACGTGGGAGACCAGAACTGCACACAGTATTCCAGATGAGGTCTCCCCGGTGCCTTATATAACGGTACCAACACCTCCTTATATTTGCTGAAAATACCTCACCTGATGCATCCTAAATCCGCATTAGCTTTTTTAACGGCCATATCACATTGGCAGCTCAAAGTCATCCTGTGATCAACCAATACTCCGAGGTCCTTCTCCTCCTCCGTTACTTCCAACTGATGCGTCCCCAATTTATAACTAAAATTCTTGTTATTAATCCCTAAATGCATGACCTTGCACTTTTCACTATTAAATTTCATCCAGTTTACAAGCTCATCCAGATCTTCCTGTATGATATCCCGGTCCTTCTCTGTGTTAGCGATACCTCCCAGTTTTGTGTCATCCGCAAACTTTATTAGCACATTCCTGCTTTTTGTGCCAAGATCAGTAATAAAAAGGTTAAATAAGATTGGTCCCAAAACTGATCCCTGAGGAACTCCACTAGTAACCTGCTTCCAGCGTGACAGTTCACCTTTCAGTATGACCCATTGTAGTCTTCCCTTTAACCAGTTCCTTATCCACCTTTCAATTTTCATATTGATCCCCATATTTTCCAATTTAACTAATAATTCCCCATGTGGAACCGTGTCAAATGCCTTACTGAAATCGAGGTAAATTAGATCCACTGCATTTCCTTTGTCTAAAAAATCTGTTACCTTCTCAAAGAAGGAGATCAGGTTGGTTTGGCACAATCTACCTTTTGTGAAACCATGTTGTATTTTGTCCCAATTATCATTGACCTCAATGTCCTTAACTACTTTCTCCTTCAAAATTTTTTCCAAGACCTTACATACTACAGATGTCAAACTAACAGGCCTACAGTTAAACGGATCACTTTTTTTCCTTTTCTTAAAAATAGGAACTACGTTAGCAATTCTCCAGTCGTACGGTACAACCCCTGAGTTTACCGATTCATTAAAAATTCTTGCTAATGGGCTTGCAATTTCATGTGCCAGTTCCTTTAATATTCTTGGATGAAGATTATCTGGGCCCTCCGATTTTGTCCCTTTAGGCTGTTCGAGTTTGGCTTCTACCTTGGATATGGTAATATCTACCTTCATATCCTCATTCCCATTTGTCATCCTTCCATTATCCCTACGCTCCTCATTAGCCTTATTAAAGACCGAGGCAAAGTATTTATTTAGATATTGGGCCATGCCTAGATTATCTTTAACCTCCATTCCATCCTCAGTGTTTAGCGGTCCCACTTCTTCTTTCTTTGTTTTCTTCTTATTTATATGGCTATAGAACCTTTTACTATTGGTTTTAATTCCCCTTGCAAGGTCCAACTCTACATGGCTTTTAGCCTTTCTCACTTTATCCCTACATGTTCTGACCTCAATAAGGTAGCTTTCCTTGCTAATCCCGCCCATCTTCCACTCCTTGTAGGCTTTCTGCTTTTTCTTAATCACCTCTCTGAGATGCTTGCTCATCCAGCTTGGTCTACAACTCCTGCCTATGATTTTTTCCCCCTTTCTTGGGATGCATGCTTCTGATAGCTTCTGCAACTTTGACTTGAAGTAATACCAGGCCTCCTCTGCCTTTAGATCCACAAGTTCTTCAGTCCAATCCACTTCCCTAACTAATTTCCTTAATTCTTTAAAGTTAGCCCTTTTGAAATAAAAAACCCTAGTCCCAGATCTATTTTTGTTTATCCTTCCATCTAGTTTGAACTGAATTAGCTCATGATCACTCAAACCAAGGTTGTCCCCTACAACCATTTCTTCTATGAGGTCCTCACTACTCACCAAAACCAAATCTAAAATGGCATCCCCTCTTGTTGGTTCTTCAACTACTTGGTGAAGAAATCCATCAGCTATCACATCCAGAAAAATCTGAGCCCTATTATTATTACTAGCACTCGTCTTCCAGTCTATATCTAGGAAGTTAAAGTCTCTCATGATCACACAATTCCCATTAGTGTTTACTTCATTAAAAACATTAAAGATGTTAATTCTATATCCAAATCAGATCCCGGTGGTCTGTAGCACACCCCAAGCACTATCTCAGGTGAGGCTCTAGTAGCTTTCTTCCCCAATGTGATTTTTGCCCAGACAGACTCTGTCTTATCCATTCCATCCCTTCTTATTTCTTTACAGTTAACCTCATCATTGATATACAATGCTACTCCACCACCTTTGCCTTTATTTCTGTCTTTCCTAAACAGCACATAGCCTTCAATACCTGACTACTATTCTACCATGTTTCTGTTATCCCTATAATATCCGGTTTCACTTCCTGCACCAGTAGCTCTAGTTCCTCCATTTTGTTACCTAGGCTCCTCGCATTAGTGTATAGACATCTTAATTTTTGCTGTTTGGCTTCACTGACATTCTTTATCCATTTAGGCACAGACATTCTACCACCAGTATCACCTATTAGACTGGTATCTACACTACTCTTCCTCCTTGTGTCCATTCTCCTGCCCACGGCTGTATCTTCTCTTACTTTGTTTTCTTCCATCTCAGTGGCATGGAGATTACCTGGACCTCTCCCAACCATCTCCCCCAAATTCCTAGTTTAAAGCTCTCTTAATCAGTTGGGCAAGCCTCCATCCTAGAAGTCTATTCCCCTCCTTATTCAGGTGAAGTCCATCCCAAGAGAACAGTCCTCTGTCCATGAATGCTTCCCAGTGGCCGTACATCCCAAAGCCCTCCTTAAAGCACCACTGCCTGAGCCATCTGTTGATCACCATAATCTTGTCACACCTTTGTTGCCCTTCTCTAGGAACAGGCAGAATCCCACTGAAGATCACCTGAGCCTCGATTTCCTTAAGCGTCTTCCCCAGCCTGGCATAGTCTCCCTTCATACATTCCAGCGAGAATCTAGCTGTATCATTCGTTCCCACATGAAGGACAATCAACGGATTCTTTCCTGCTCCCATTAGGATCCTTTTCAGCCTCAGGTCCACATCCCTTATCTTAGCACCTGGCAGACAGCACACCCTTCTGTTCTCTGGATCAGCTCTAGTTACAGGCCTGTCTATTCTTCTCAGTAAGGAGTCCCCAATCACGTAGACCTGCCTTTTTCTGGTGACAGTGTGATTCTCCGGTCTATCCCCTGCTCCCACTGGCTGCAAGTCCTCTCGATTCCTATTCACCCTTGCAATCCTCCGCAACCCATCCCGTATTCTCCTGGGGCTCATATTTGGTGTTGTCTCCATTGACTCTTCCCCTCTTCCTGTAGAGCTAGCTGCTCTTCTCTTTTTCCTTGCCCTCTCGCCTTCAGCGACCACCTGTTGTGCCCCTTCTTCATTTTCCAACTCTGCAAACCTGTTCTTGAGCTCTATTTCTCCTTCACTGGCCCATCTTTTCCTCTGCCTGGTTCTCTTAGTCACATGCTTCCACTGTCCACTTTCCTCACCCAGCAGTCTCCCCTCAGAATTCTTTGGTCTTGCTTCCATCTGCATGGTGCTTTCTGATCAGAAATATGTATGTATCAGTTATAATATTGTGTGTGTGTATGTGTATATATGTGTGTGTGTGTGTGTGTGTGTAAATATATATGTGTGTGTGTGTGTGAGTAGATTAATTTGTTATTTCCACCTTGTCCTTGGCATGAAATATATTTTCTCTCCAATACTTTCCTTTGGAACTATGTCAAAGGAAGTTCATTCATCAGGTGTTTATTTTCATCAGTATTACAACAAATTATTTCACTACTAAAATCTGAATAAAGGGAAGGCCTTTCTTCATTGCTGATGCATGAAAACTCTCAGCATACAGATTATTTTTGTCAATTGATTTCTGATAAATGGCTGGCGTTAGACTTGCTGAGGCCCAGGGCTGAAGCCGAAGCCAGAGGGCTTCGGCCCTGGGCAGCACGGCTCAGGTTACAGGTGGGGTTCGGGTTTTAGCTTCCTCCCTCCAACCCGCTCAGACTTTGTTTTTGCCATCCTATTTGAGATGGTGGGGCTCGGGTGGACTCAAGCTTTGGTCCCCCCTTCTGGGATCATGTAGCAATTTTTGTTGTCAGAAGGGGGTCACAGTGTAATGAAGTTTGAGACTTGTGCCTAGCTTCAACTTCTATAGGGATTTTCCATACAGAGAAAAAAAAGAGTCCATTTTAACCTATCTTTGTTTATGTTTTAGATTTTGGGGGGATTGTTTGTCTTTTAGATTTTTGTGGCTTGTACATTATCATCACTTCGCAAATTATAATTGTCAAGGTGTCACCCCCCACTCTGAACTTTAGGGTACACATGTGGGGACCTGCATGAGATAACTCCTAAGCTTATTTACCAGCTTAGATCTAGTTGCTGTCACCACCAAATGATTTAAACAAATGTTTATGGGAGAGTCATTTGGAAACTCTGTCTTTCCCCCAAATATTTCTCCAGTCTTTATCTCCCTTTTCCTGGCAGGATTGAGACTGATTCACCTCCCACCAATTCCTGGTGAGCCCAGATCCAAAAAAATCCTTGGATCTTAAAACAAGGAAAAATCAATCAGGTTCTTTAAAAGAAGACTTTTAATTAAAGGAAAAGGGTGAAAGGAATACCTCTGTGAGATTAGCATGCAAGCTACTCTCACAGACAACAGATTCAAAACACAGAGGATGTCCCTCTGGGCAAAAACCTTAGTGTACACAAAGACACCCAATTTGATTCTCCCTCTTATGCAAAATGAAGTCACAAAAGAAAATAAACATCATCTAATACATTCCTTCTCTAAACACTTACTACTTTTAAGAAATGTTAGATGGCTGATTCCTGGATCCTTCACTCCAGCACAAACTTTTCTGAACAGAAAAAGACTGATTTCCCTCCTCCTTCTTTGAAAACATCTTGTCCCCCTATTGGTTCCTCTGGTCAGGTGTCAGCTAGGCTAGGTGAACTTCTTAACCCTTTACAGGTAAAAGAGGAATTAATCCTTAACTGTCTGTTTATGACAATAATTATAACTAATATTATTATTTGTAATAACTAAAATAATATCAAATGTATATTGGAGTTGTCTTATCAAAGAACTCTAAAAAATCTCTTCCTTCCATACTGAAAAGCTATTGTATACACACACACACACACACACACCTCTATATAGGTATACAAGATCCTCACTAGCTTATCCTGATACCATATAAACATAAAGTGTGATTATGTGCAGTACCTTAAAGATATGCAGCACAGAAATCACAGCCCAGGAAGGAGGAGAGGCTAAGGTGGCTTTAAAACAGATTTGAACCCTCCTGATTTTGGGTTATTCCAAGAATTGCAGTGGCCCTGGGCATAATTCAGATCTGAGGGCGCTCTCTAAATTACAGTAATCTCCCGGGCCTGCCCTATTAACTGTAATACTGCTCAGAATCTCTGCTGCGTTGTGTCCTGCCACCTCCACCCAAGCATGTCCTCGATGCCAGGGCTTGTAAGGGGGTCCTTGGTAGATATCCTGTGGCTTTCTATCTCATTTTCTGTGTCAGGGGAAACCTCAGTGGATGGCTCCAGATCTCCAAGCCCCTTCTTTACCACTCCTACCCCTTTACCTGGCATAAAAGGACCGGGACATAGGTGAAAATCTTACCCATAGTTTCTTTCTAATATCCCCATACACATATTTGCATATAAAAGAGCAATTTAATCTTCATTATTATGATGCAAATTTGTAAAGAGGAGTTTTAAAATTTCTTTTATTATTTCAAAAATATAAATACATTTTATAAAATATCAGTTCCACCATGGATAAAGAAATAGTAGTTTTGTTATACTCTAAATCAGCGGTTCTCAAACTTTAGCAACCTGAGGACACTCATTTTTATTTAAAATTTTTCTGGGACCCCCAAACTTGCCCTGCCCTCACTTACACCATCCACCCTCCCTCCATCACTCGCTCTCCCTCACCCTCACTCATTTTCACCAGGCTGGGGCAGAGAGATGAGGTGCAGGAAGAGGTCCGGGGTATGGACCCTGGGAGGGAGTTTGGGTGCAGGAGGAAGTGTGGGGTGCGGCCCTGGGAGAGAGTTTGGGTGTGGGACAGGGTACAGGCTCTGTGAGGGAGTTTGGGTGTGGGGTGCAGAGAATAGGCTGGGGCAGGGGGTTGGGGTGGAGATGGGGGTCAGGGCTCTGGCCAGGTGGCACTTACCTTGAACGGCTCCTGAAAAGCGACTGGCACATCCCTCTGGCAGCGGCTCCTAGGCAGGGGGGGCAGAGGGTCTCTGCATGTTTCTCCTCCACACAGGCACCACCCCCATAGCTCCCATTGGCCTAGCCAATGGGCTGCAGAGTCAGCACTCAGGATAGGGGCAGTGTTCGGAAACCCCCGGAGCCTCAGAGACATGCCATCCACTTCCAGGAGTGGCATGGAGCCAGGGCAAGTAAGAAGCCTGCCTTCGCCTCACTGCACTGCCGGACTTTTAGCATGCAGGAGGCGCTGGGAGAGAGGGAAAAGAGTTGAGGGAGAGAGGGAAGGAGGGAGGGAGGGGGAGAAGTTGATCAGCGGGGCCCACGGACCCCCTGGATTTCCCTCGGGGTCCCCCAGAGGTCCACGGACCCCAGTTTGAGAAATGCTGCTCTAAATCTCATAGAATGTGCTCCTCAACTTCCAAACCATCCTTATTTATTTGAAGTAAAATATTCCTTAAAATTACCTTTGTTTTCTGGTACTCATAGTCACATATGTGTTAAATTATTAAATGTACCCCACTACAAACACTTCCACAGGAGCAATAAATAACATGTCTATGTACACTATCCTTGGGGAGTTTGGCACAAGTCTATTTTAAAGACGCGCATACACAACTCCCCCCCCCATTTCTTCCCTGGGTTACTCCGGAGCAGGCAACACTCGCCTGTGTGCCCGGCTGCCTGATGTTGTTGACAGTAAAGGAAATCCTGAGTATCCCAGTCGTAATGCTGAATAGGTGGGAATCTTCCATCCACATCTCTGCTGTAGTCCTTTTACTTGTAAAGGAAATTAATCTTGGCAGTGCCTACCCCGGCTGGTCCCTGTACAGACTCAAAAACATGCCTTGGGATCCTCCAGGAATAAACTTGAGCTAATCTGTGCAATGGGTCTAACTCAAAAGTACCATTTATGACCAGTATACACTTAAATGAGCATTAACACACCTTTACTTAACAATTTAAGAAAACATGATATAACAGGCTGAGATTAATTAAAATGTTGCAACCAATTTAAATCAGCAATGGGCATTTCAGTAAATCAATTAATAAATGCAGTTTGCAGTAGTAAATATAACAATCAACTAGCATTTATACTATCACCATTCACACCAGCCCTGAGTGTGCACTCCTCTGAATTTCAGAGTTTTCCACGCTTGTGTGAGCATACTTAAAGGTCTTGAAGCTGGGGACAGAACTCTCTTGGTCCAGTAAAACAGTCCAGTCAATGCAACTGACAGAGCAATTCTAACTTGAGAACCTTCCGTGCATCTTAAGCCCTCTGAAGATGGGAATTATTTTAACCAGAGGTCAGTAACCCTGGATTCTGGCTAGACAATAAGACCACTTTGTCTCTTCTCAAACTCAGGCAGTTCCTTCAAGTCTCTTTGCTACCCTCCTTCCCTTGCAAACACTTTGCCAAACTACAAAGATGGTGATTACTCACACTGCCTGCCTTGCAAGCCCACTGCAGTTAGTTCTGTGCACAGCAATAGTCTCTGTCCTGGCTCCAGTGAAGCCCACCAAGAGCCTCTGAGGCTCCTTGCTTGCTCGAAGCCCCAGCAGACTCTAAGCAGCAGCTTCTGGCTTTCTAGCAGTAGCTCCTGGCTTGGGCAGAGCTCCACAAAGCAATCTCAGCTCCCCTGACCTGGATCCTGGCTCCCCTCCACCACATGCTCTCTCTGTAGCCGCTGAACGTCTCTCTCTCTTCCCCAAGGCATCACTGGAGTTGTAGCCACCAAGGCTAGATTGCAGCATGCAGGATCTTCCCAACTGGAACACTCCCAGTTAAATTCAGAGGTCCCTCTAATAGAGCGTGCCCAGGGCCTATAATAAACCAAGAGGTAAATAATAACAAGTGGCCTATAAAGAAGCAACCGTATTTGTTGAAGTGAAAAGATGATGATGTATATGACAAAGATGGATGATTTGGGAATGGACTCCAATCATACTTCCCCTCCACCCTAAAACTCCACAGTTAGCATGCTGAGTCACATCCTCAGCTGATACAAAACATTTCCATTGACTTCAACTGATTTACACCAGAGGAGCACCTAGACCTTTACTGCCCTCAACCTACATTTTTTTTCACTTCAGTGCACATGTCTTCTCTATTTTCTACCTGGCCTGAACAGATTGGCAGTTTATTTTTCCTTTTTAGGAAATATAAGAATATTCCATTCCTTAAGGGTGATGCTAAAAGTTATCCAGTACAGGAGATAAAGGACGGATAAGTGGAAATATTGTCTTCCTCCATCAGTTTTCACTAGTGAGATCATCACAAGCAATCAGACAGCATCCTTTTGAACGTGATGTTTTAGTCAAGGACAAATCAAAATGATGAAAAAGAAAATTACAAGGAAGGTTTACCAAATGTTATCCTATATTGATCTCACAAAGCCCTTCACGTAGCAGATGAATGCAAAGCATTGACAGGAAAACATTTTCAATGACTCAACAGTCAACAGAGAGCCAACAAAGTGACAGCAGCGGCACATTTCCTATGTTGGAGAAAACTGACCTCATTAGCAAACAGATGGCTGTGACTCTGGGGGAGGGTATGACTAAATCACAAGACAGTCCATTCAGCAGAGTAAATCTGAAAGTGAAAGTTCATTGGTCTCACTTGGGTCAAAGGTTCACAGCATGCATAGTTCTGCTTTAACTTAGGAGACTGTCTGAAGAATTCATTGTAAATGCAGGTGGATGGAGACAGGTATTTTGAAATGAATAAAAAGAAAGAAATGGAAAAGAGATCAGGGTTTACAGGAGAATTGAAGTTACCTTTATGAATGTTTGGGGACAGATGTCTCTGGTCAGATCCTCAGCTGTTGCAAATCAGAATAGCTTCAATGAAGCCAATGGAGCTACTACATTCAAGCCCAGTTGAGAATTTGAACTAATTATCTCAAAATACAATGAAGATTTATACATGGCAAGAAATCTTTCCAGTTGCTTTGCTAATGGGTACCTTCATTAAAGACACTGCCTGAGGTCCCAATCCTGCTGCCACTGAAATCATTGGCAGTTTTGCAATTGACTCTGGTGGGAAGAAAACTTGACTCTAAATGAGGACCTTAATCCAGGATTGAGAAAAATATAGCACATATCATGCTTTAATGAAGGCTAATAAAACAGTTGTTATTCAGTTTTTAAGAACTTTGGATGATGCTGACGAGTCTGAGGTTTGCTAAGGTTTTGCTAGAGTTATTGAATGGGTGACCCCTACATGAAGAAAATACCAAACTCAGATTTATAGAGGTATTTCCACTGGAATAAGCAGGAAGATTAAAAAGGTCTGTCAACTTTGGAGACAATTCCAGCTAAAAATGGTTCCGTGCTGTCTGGGGCAAGATTTTTATTTTTTATGATTAATACTCAAGAGCATTTTCAAAACATCACTTTTAGAGAACATCTAAAAGTGGTTCATATTAATTGCATCATGATCCAAGATTACATTACAGTAGTATCGTTATTCTTGCTGTCTGCAGAATATTTTTAAATGCAAAACCTGGCCTAATAAAAAGCTTGTTAACATAGTGAACTTCTGACTTTTTCGGTAGGCAATATGGGTTTCCTTAATTCATTTTCATTATTGATGGAGCATCAGAATTAACTTTTTATTGAATTGCATTTGCCTTAAACTTAAATAATCAAAAACACAAAGCATAATTGGTTGTTTTGTAAGGAACAAAATGCAATATGCAGATATCTACAAACCATCAATTTGTTTAGAGAAACATATTTCATTTGCTGACATTTTTCAAATTTCACATGCATAAAATAGATTTGCTGAGGACTTTGTATTGAAAGTTTGCCATGTTTATCAGGAAATTTGACAGCAATGCATCTTAAATTAATAGATAAAAATATCAATTGGCCGGCTACTGTGATAGATATATTCAACATTCAATAGGTATTAAATCAAACACCCCAAACAATAAAATCTGTGATTTTTATAACATTTTTGCTTGAAACAATGTTTTGTTCCTGGAAGACATTAAAACATGTAGTGTTTTAAAAGACCTGTTTATATTTAGAATAATTGACAGATTTCTTGAACTGGCAAACAGTAATTTGGAAATAATTATAATTTATTCTCTCCTGTTCTTATCTAGTTCGGTCAGAAAGTTCATGTGTGTACATGTGCATGCATGCTTGCAAACATCAACAGACCCAATGACATTACTAACAAACAATTTTGCTGACTCTAGTAAAATCCTTCAGCATCTTCAGTTTTCTTCTGAAATAGCTCCCTAACAGATGGCAACTTGTCATTGCCAATGGCTTGCTACTCTGGAAAGCCTAAAGGATCCATGCAGAGCATGACACTTTTATTCCTTTTCCTAAGTCATCTAGCAGAAGAAGCCGGTAATGACCTCTTTCTTTTCACAGATGATTCCATCTTATGTCAGCTGATTTCTTCCATATCACATTGTGCCCATTCTACTGTAAGTGTGCCAACAGGGCCATACATTATTTGACAGCTAAGCTATATACTAACTAGTTGCCTTTGGTGAAAGCAAAATACAAAAGGCAAATTTCTCTAGCTGCCGGTGCTGCTATTGGTCATCACTGCAAGCAACATCACTTCTTTTCTGATCATTCCATCAGCGTTGTGAATATTATTTTAGACATATGACTAGACACAGCAAGCAAATGTCTTTGAACCACTTTGAGAGTAATTAAGCATGAAGCGTAGCAGTGGGCATTATTTGATCCAGACTGGTCATTCTATTAGTAATACATTCCATACAAGGTCTTTATGCCATTATATTTTCCTGGGATAGATTTTTAAACCTCCATCCTAAATACTCAGATTCATAGCATTCTATTTAAGATTAAATTGGAAAGAAGTGATTCATTGAAAACATTTTAAAGACTATATATACAGGTTTTTTTTATTTCCTGCAGTATATCTGTGTAGGTTTAACAGAGCTCCACTGAACACTGAGGAATTCACTTCAATATTTCTTACACCTGAAGTGGAACAGGCACATTAACACCAAGGTAAATAAGGTGAATCTCAGGTCAGTCATCCTCTACCAGTCTAGAGGATGGATCTAAAGACTCCAGAGATCTTCCTTCTGTTCAGTGGAACCAAGGCAGCCATGCGTAAGACTGTCCTCAAATCAGTGATAAAATATGATTTCTCTCTTCAACTCTTGAATCATGTCCAGCCTATTTGTGGAGATTTACCTTGTAAGTTTAACACTTGACAGACCAGGTGTTCATTAGGATATACTGTATTATGAAAAATATTTTAATTAAGATCATTTTTATTGAAGCTCATAGTATTGGGGTCTAATTCCTTCTTTCTATGATATGGTTTGTTAAGGAGTAAATTGCCAGTTTGAAAATTAGTGCATTGATATTCACAGAAAATCCCATATCCACTCAAGTACAATTTGGAAATATTATGCTGTAAGTCACCTTCACAGTTAAATGAAGGCATCATACCATGTCAGCGTCACAGAACATATATATATTTTAATTTTTTATTCAACAAACCACAAACCCATCATATATGTATTTCTAACCCATATTACTGTACAAAAATGCTTTCTCACATAGACTAATAATGTAATTTTAGAGGTTGATTCTGATCTCAGCTATACTGGTATAAAACAGAGGTAATTCCATTCAGGTCAGTGGAGCTACACTGGTGCAAAAGCAGTGCAAGTGTGATCAGAATTAGGCCATAGTATAGTGAAGCAAGTTACATTGGGAGGTGGCCAGACTACACTAGAACATAATCATTAATTGCTAGAGTAGTGTGGTTCCTCAAAATAAAAGCCTTTTTGTTGGGTAGAGTTTGATACAACAAAGTAAACTGTTAAACTATGTTGTGCCATTACTCTGTCCCAATTAATAGACTATTATAATGGAATCGAACCACCTCTTCCCACCAGCTCTTTTCAGACTTTAGACTTGTGCTCAGATATGCTGATGCTGAATGATTTCAAAATGTTGCAGGTGGAGAGACAAGAGACAGATTTACACCCTCAATTCAAAAATGTAAATCTGGAATAACTGCATCGGCAACATTAGTTGGATGTAGAATCCGTGTCATTAAGAGCCCCCATTTACCACAAATATTACTTTACCAGGAGTACTTTCTATGCCTCCAAAAGCCCATGCAGTACAGTAGTTCATTACCAAGGCCTCAGGTCAGGAAGGCACTGAAGATTGTGCTTAATTTTAACCATGTGGTTATGTGTTCCACTGAGTCAGGACCCAAATGCTGAAGAAATGAACTGGTTAATAGTGTCATACCACCTGATAAAGTCAAACCACAAAAGTACTCAAAATTAGCTGCAGTTCAAGTATGAACTGCATTTGCAAATGAAGAGTGGTGAGACCTTTTTTTTTCACCCTAATAGATCAGTGGAAATATTTTGTTATTTATTTTTGCTGCATCATGACACACCCAAACTCTTTCAGCATCCTGCTTGTAGACTTGGTTCATTGGGACATTTTGCTCGAAAAGATGCATGCTATTTCTGCTGCATACCTAATTGGCTGAGCCTGTTCCATTTGGTCAGGAGTGACAGTTTAGTTTAGCAGACTCCCTCCCAGGTTTTTGTTCTGGGGTTGTAAACTAATAATTTGCTACTGGACTAATTTAGCAACAAAATTACAACATCTCCTGCGCTGTACAGCCCAGAGTCAGTGCACCGAGGGCTGGAGCCAAGTCTCTGCTCTCTGTTCCTCCCTGCCCACTTGCTTCAGCGAGTAGGGGAGGAGCAGGTGCATAGAGTCTACTTAATCCTGCAAAGCAGGACCTCATGCTCAGATAGCCCGTGGAGGAGTGTGAGGGAAGTTCTTACTCCCTAGCATCTCTGCGCTGGCACATAGTCCAAATTGCTAGCCCATTGAGTTCAATGGGATTATTTTGAATTAAGGCCCTACTCCATAGTATTAGTTAATGAGAGCACTGAAGATACACATGTACTGAAACAGATATTGTACAATTTAGGAATAAGTGTAAGTTGTTTTTTCTCCTTTTAACAAAACTGTTTATTTTTATAATTTAGTATTTACTCTATAGTAGGGATGGGCAAAACTGGGGTAGGTTATGTTTCACTAAGGATCTTATTTTGCAAATCCAAAAGTTAAACGGGTGGTACAGAGCTAAATTCCATTCTATCAAAACTCCTAGGATTAGTTAATGGAATAAATAGATCTGGTTTTGGCCATTGACTATTAGGCCTAACTTTATTCAATGTGGGAAAAATATAAGTATTGGAAGGTATAAATGAATATGTGCAACAAGTGTGAGTGCTAACTCTTTCAATAGGTTATGTTTTCATTGGAGAGATTTTTGACTGACTCACAAGTATTTCCCAAGTTCTTGCATGCCAAGTAGCACAGTATAATAGTGGTGTGTTTATTCTAATCCTAGATATACTATAAATTAGAAGCAAACATTTCTAGTGAGTGAAAATGAGAGATGTGGGGACCTCTATGATTAGGCAAATATGTACTGGTAGCTTACCTATGGGTTAGGAAGGCAGCCTCTTGCATAGAGGTAATTGAATTTTTATGCAGTGAGGAATTCCACATTGTGGCTATTGGAAACATAAAGCTATTCAGCTTTTTTATTTTCTTCTTTGTGGTTTGTGTTTTTCAGAAGCTGCTACCTTTTTTTTTTAAAAGCTCATTTTAAAAAAATATTTCTTTATATTTCTTTGGGAAAATGAACTCCCTGTCATGTTGCAATGTCTTAGGTTGTGCCATGTTCTGTGATCTGACCTAACCCACAGCAATATGAAGTCTGTAACACAAAAATAACAAATAGCAGGTATTTTTTTCCCTCGGAAAGCATGGTTATGGATAATTATCTAGGAACAGTGGGTGGAAGCAGTTAATGGGCATTTTGCTGCTGGCACTTCTTTGATGAAAATACTGTGAAGCAAAGCCCGACATGGGAAAATCATTATTTAACCTGATGTGACTATATACAGTTTGACAGATATCATTCAGCTGCTGACCTGTAATGCAAATGTGAAAAATCCATTGTCAAAGCAAGGTTAATTCTTGTTCCATGATCATCACCAAACCACTGAAAATATAAAGCGGATGCTTTCTTTGCAACATTGTTATTTAAAATACAGTGTTTTCAGACCTTCACGGGGTGCATTGGTGGCTCACTCCCACACTATTGAGTGGTATTTTATTTCCTTTTTATAAAAAGGATCCTTAGGGAATGAGCTGAGTATCTGGGCAGTAAGAGATACTTCCTAGCTTGTGTTTGTGAAGGAGAAACACACAGGAGAAAATACTTTCTTTTCACTTGCATAAGACTCTAATAAGTGTGAATCAACAAAAATATAAATCTAATTGGCTACACTTTGAAAGCTATTTGACCATGACAGGTGACAGCTATGATGCTCATAAACAGCTCTACACTTGGAACATTATTATGTGGGAATGAGAAACAGTCCAAAAGGAATGTATAAACAACATCACAGCATTACATTTCAGAGTGACATATTGATTAGAGCTGAACTGAACAGTTTGAATTAGATTTGGGGCATGTGGTGACTGGCTTTCCAGACAAGGCCAGAGATCTGAAAACACTCTGGCTGACATTTTGAAAAATGCCTGAATGAACGGAAAGCCTGGTTCCAGCTTCCCTCCCACTCCTCCCTCCCTATCACCTTTTGCCCCAATAAAACTTGAAACACTTGGCTGTTAATACAAATAGCTCCTTTCCACCTGCCCTTGTGTAGTTTCACGTTTCAGTGTGCAGTAATGTCATTAAATTTGATACGAATGTGAAGAATATACTAGCTTGAGGTGGTACATCATTTTCTACAATCTCAGCTGGAGGCACGGTTGTTCCAAACTGGCCCAGCTTGAATATTGATAAGATATAATTAAAAAATTTGACTAACAGAATTGAAAAGCTAGCAGTCGTTATAATTAATAATAATGCATGTATTTCTAAAGGATCCCTGGCCCTGTACTAAGCCATTTAGGGAATTTTACAACACAAAATTGAGTAAAAGCAGATTTCAACATGAATGGTTTAGTGAAGATGGATTGTTGTGGGTGTGCCAAAATGGGTTCAGTGTGTGGCTACAGTTCATAAGCCAAAAAGAGAGTGTGATGTAACATATATCCCCACTCATGGCACTGGCTAAGTTGTTGAGATACAAACACTTACATCGTTTCCTCTTTCGGGCTGTTAAATAGTGCAGGTTCCCAACATTTTGTGGCCACTGAAAAAGTAAAGAGGAACTTTGGACCTGGCGTTGTAAGAGTGGATACTGAGAGCTTGATAATGTTTCCCCACTCACCTTTTATTGCTTTCTGGCAGGCCTTAAGGGAAAGAAAAATAGCCAATAATAGATGCATCTGTTGGAGCCTTAGAAGGATAGTGGTCGTTGAGTTGTGATATCCCTTAGAATGAGTTATAAGGAGGAGATTTGGGCCAACATTTCAGATGGGGCTAGTGGTTTTTCATGGACCAATATTTGGACACGCATTTTGAGATGCCTAAAATGATCTTTAAAAAGATCTAAGCAACTGCCCTATTAAAATCCCCTTTAATGTGTCTCAGACTCAAACATTAAGGCACCCAGAGCTGCTAGTTACTTTTATAAACCTAGTCTTGAATTGAAACCAGGTTCTGCACCATTAAAATCTTTATACACTGACAGCAAATATAAAGGATAGAGGGTGGGCATAATATGATCATTGTTATTGAAATAAATGCACAAGCTACAAGCTGAAGTGATTCACTGCAGGCAGCCTTGTTCGATGGTGCTTCCATACGCAAGCCTTCATGTCATCATGTCATGAGGTTATGTGTTGTTATTGCATGGTCATCACTAGATAAATAAGGGTGCAGGCACCACCGCTTACATTACAGAAAACACTTGTACTGCAACTGACTCTCGGTTTTCAAGATGAAAGATGCATGGTTAAAATAACAAGATTCTTAAATGACTCATAAATTCATAAAATAGTAAATTTATCTCATGTATTAAGCATCTGCATTTTTACATTATTTCACCTTTTATTTATCAGCTTGCACTTTCCAAAGTCAGATTTAGTTTCTGGCCAACACTAACCTCTGTTTCTTTCTTTCTATTATTTCTCTGACCTCACTGCTGTTTACAACTTTCACCAAATTAATGTCATCTGTGGATTTCATTATCTCATTAACTTGCTGTTTACCACCTCCTTTAGTTAATTAATTAAGTTGTTAAATAAAACTAAAACTAATACTTGCAGCATTAGACACTGCACCCATTGCAGTTTATCATTTCCCTGCTGTTATGAGCATTCTGTCCATAAAACTGTTGCTTTTCAGACAAATCTGAAATAAATTTTCAGATAAGATCTTGTAAGATAGGTTCAAATGCTTTGCTAAAATATAAATATATTGGATTGACTGCATTCTCTTTATCGACATAATAATAATAATTTATTTGTTATTGCTAACAAAAACAATCAAGTTTGCAAAGATTTATTTTTTATAAATTCATGCTTGTCCCATTATTCTTCAAGATGGTCACAATTTTCATTCACTCAGTATTTGTTAATTTTACTTAGAAATTCCCTAATAATTCAAATACCTGGGTTCAGTGTTGAGTTATGATTGAACATGGATGTGGATGTTAGGAGTCGCATGAAGAGAGGTTAGTGCAAAAGGAGAGAGTTAACGGAAATTCTTGGTAATAGGATTATGCCAAGTAAACTAAAAAGCAAAGTATATAAGACCATGATTAGACCAACCAAAACATATGGATCTGAATGCTGGCCTATGAGGAAGAGAGAAGAGCAACTACTTCACACTGCCAAAATGAGAATACTCAGGTTGGTGCTGGATAAAACAAAAGCTGGTAGGCTCTGCAGTGAAATGTTATGAGCCATGATACAGGTAGCCCCCCATCATAGTAAAGCTTAGAAAGCATTGACTGAGATGGTTTGGTAATGTGAGACAATGAGACACGGGATACATTGGTCAGAGAGTACAAGGTCTAGTAATTATGGGGACAAAGACCATGAGGAAGACCTAGAAAAAGTGGTTCAAGACGCTGAAGGCAAACACGAAGAAGGTTGGTGTTAGCCGGGAAGACATACTTGACAGGAATGCTTGGAGATGAAGAACAAGAACAGCCAACCTTGACTTGGGATAAGGAAAAGGTGAAGAAGAATTAGAAACTCCCTGGATCATTCTTCCCCACCCCTTTTGAAAATTACTACTACATTTGTTTTTCTCTGATTCTGAATATACCACTGCAGTTCTCTATGACTGTTCAAATACACTGTTAATGGGAGGGTAGGTTCTCTTAGGGCTCATCACACACAACAATTGTATCACTTTAACTGTGCTGGTGTAGTAAAAGTAATGCAGCCCCCTAGTGTGGATGCATCAGAGCTGGTAGGGAAAAGATTTTCCCGTCCTACAAAAAAATTGAGACTTCAAAATACCTTCTGTTCTGCCTCAGGACAAAATCAATATATTTGGAAATGTTTAATTTATATCAGTGTGAGTACCGTGCCTGAGAATAGCAAATATTCTGGTGGCTTCGATACTCACTTGGGGGTAGTCAGAGATCTGGGTTCTAGTGCCTGCTCAAAATCAAGAAGAGGAGAGACTTAAACCTTGGTCTTCCAAATTCCACATGATGCTCTAGCCATCAAGCCATTAGCTATTCTGTAGTGGGGCACCCTGTCATTGGTTTCCATCCCGGCCATGAAAAACCTTCCCTTTGAGTTTTGTCTGAACCGGTAAATTGTCATTAAAAGTTTTTGTTTTGATGAATCAGCATTTTCTGACAAGAAATGCTTCATCAAAACATTCCCAACCAGCTCTGTGATGCAGTCATACCACTATGAAGGTGCTTAGATCAATATATATCATCTGGACCCATGGAAAGGGGACTCTGGAAAACTTCCACCACGATTTCAACAGCTTCCACTCCACCATCAACCTCAGACTGCACCAATCTACCCGGGAGGTCCACTACTTAGGCCTGGTCTACACTAAGGGGGGTGGGGGTCGAACTAAGGTACGCAAGTTCAGCTACGCAAATAGCGTAGCTGAACTCGAAGTACCTTAGTTCGAAGTACTTACCCGTCCAGATGCCGCGGGATCAAAGTCCGCGGCTCCCCCGTCAGTGGAGTTCCGGAGTCGACGGGAGCACGTTCGGAGTTCGATATATCGCGTCTAGATTAGATTAGATTAGATTAGACGCGATATATCGAACTCCGAGAAGTCGAACGCTAGCCGCCGACCTGGACAGTAAGTATAGACGTACCCTTAGACACCACAGTGCAAGTAAGTGATGGTCACATTAACACCACCCTATACCGAAAACCTACCAACCGCTATGCCTACCTTCATGCCTCCAGCTTCCATCCCAGGCACACCACACGATCCATTGTCTACAGCCAAGCACTGAGGTACAACCACATCTGCTCTAACCTCTCAGACAGAGACCAACACCTACAAAATCTCCACCAAGCATTCTCAAAACTACAATACCCGCACGAGGAAATAAGGAAACAGATCAACAGAGCCAGACATGTACCCAGAAGCCTCCTACTGCGAGACAAACCCAAGAAAGAAACCAACAGAACTCCACTGGCCATCACATACAGTCCCCAGCTAAAACCCCTCCAGCGCATCATCAGGGATCTACAACCCTTCCTGGACAATGATCCCTCACTTTCACAGACCTTAGGTGGCAGGCCAGTCCTTGCCCACAGACAACCCGCCAACCTGAAGCATATTCTCACCAGTAACTACACACCGCACCATAGTAACTCTAACTCAGGAACCAATCCATGCAACAAACCTCGATGCCAACTCTGCCCACATATCTACACCAGCGACACCATCACAGGACCTAACCAGATCAGCCACACTATCACCAGTTCATTCACCTGCACGTCCACCAATGTAATATACGCCATCATATGCCAGCAATGCCCCGCTGTTATGTACATTGGCCAAACTGGACAGTCTCTACAGAAAAGGATAAATGGACACAAATCAGATATTAGGAATGGCAATAGCAGATCTTAAGGAGGCTATCCTGCAGCAAAAAAACTTCAGGACCAGACTTCAAAGAGAAACTGCTGAGCTTCAGTTCATCTGCAAATTTGACACCATCAGCTCAGGATTAAACAAAGACTGTGAATGGCTTGCCAACTACAAAACCAGTTTCTCCTCCCTTGGTTTTCACACCTCAGCTGCTAGAAGAGGGCCTCATCCTCCCTGACTGAACTAACCTCGTTATGTCTAGCCTGCTTCTTGCTTGCATATATATACCTGCCCCAGGAAATTTCCACTACATGCATCCAATGAAGTGGGTATTCACCCACGAAAGCTCATGCTCCAAAACGTCTGTTAGTCTATAAGGTGCCACAGGACTCTTTGCTGCTTTTATAGATCAATATAGCTATTCCCATATAGGAAGGGGCACTGGTAAAAAGCACCTTTATACTGGCATAACTATGTTCATCCTAGGGATTTTCAGTTGAACGATTCCAGTAGAAACTCATACCCCTAATTAAAATAGTTCAGTCAATGCAAGAATTGTGTGTAGAACAGATCCTCCATTGAAGTCAGTGGTAAAATGCCCGTTGACTTCAATGGGGGAAGTGTTAGGCAATGAAGAGTGCTTTTGAAAAAAAACACCATTAATACCTTAGGATGTATTTCATCTTCAATGGTGGGTTTGTATACATTCATATTTCCTAATCTGCCCATTGTCAACCGCTCTGTGCAGCGCAAAGCAGAGAAGGGGAGCGATAGTCCCCTCTACACCAGCCTGAAGAGTAAGACAAACACAAGAAGAGGAGCAGGTTATTTACACTTCATGTACACCAGTCACACTCCTTTCCCAAGTTCCCTTTGGGGTGGGGTTATGCAACTCCAAGTAGCGCTGAGTATTAGAGGCACAATCTAGCCCTTGGTCCGTACTAACTCCATTTACTATTTTTCTTGCCAGATTTGCCCTGCAAATCCGGCAAGTAACAAATCCAACCAGAAGAGGACAAGGAATCACAGAAATTTAGGGCTGGAAGGGCCTTCTAGTCCATATTCTCTACACTAAGGCAGGACAAAGTATAGCGTGGCCATCCCTGACAGGTGTTTGTCTAATCTGTTCTTAAAAGCTTCCAATGATGAGGCTTCTATAACCTCCTTTATAAGCCTATTCCAGTGCTTAACTATCCTTTTAGTTAAAAAAGATGTTTCCTATGAAACCTAAATTTCCCTTGCTGCAAACTAAGCTGATTGCTACTTGTCCTACCCTCAGGGGACATGGAGAATTATCTGATTACAATTCTCTTTAAAACAACCTTTTACATATTTGAAGATTTTCATTATGTTCCTCCTCAGTCTCCTCTTGTCTAGACTAAATCTGCCCAATTCTTTCAATCTTTCTTCATATGGCATATTTTCTGACCCTCTTATAATTTTGGTGCTTTCCACTGGACTCTCTCCAATTTTTCACTTTTTTCCATACTGGAAACAGCACTCCAGCTGAGGCCTCATCTGTGGTGAGTAGAGTGGAACTATCTCCTGTGTCTTACATATGACACTCCTGTTAACACATCCCAGAATTGCATTTGTAATTTTTGCAATAGCAGCACATTGTGGATTCATATTCAATTTGTGATCATCTATAAGCCCTAAATCTTTTTCTGCAGTACTTTGGCCTAGCCATTTATTGCTCATTTTGGAGTTGTGCATTTGATTTTTCCTTCCTATGTGTAGTACTTTTGCACTTGTCTTTATTGAACTTCATCTTTAGGAGTTCATATCAATTGTCCAATTTATCAAGATCATTTTGGATCCTAATCCTGTCCTCCAAAGTGCTAGCAATCCCTCACAGCTTGGTGTCATCTGCAGAGTTTATAAGCATATACTCCACTCCATCTTCCATGTCATTAATAAAAATATTGAATAGTACTGAAGAGAACAGGCCCCTGAGGGACCCCACTTGACACAACCTCCCTGTTTCAATGAACCATTATAAACTACTCTTTAAGAATGAGTCTTTCAACTAATTATATGCGCACCTTATAGTAAATTCATCTAAACCATATTTCCCTAGTTTGATTATTAAAATATCATGAGGAACTGTGACAAAAGCCTTACTAAAGTCAAGATATAGCATGTCTACTGCTTCTCCCTATACCCTGGGATGGGTACCCTATCAACAAATAATTAGATTTGTTTGACATGCTTTGTCCTTTAAAAATCCATGTTGGCTTTTGTTTATCACCTTATTATCCTTTAGGTTTGAATATCCCACATCTGTTTTTTAATGATTAGGAAAACTTTTGGGAAATGTGCTTAATGTAGGGAAGCTACATTTCAGGTTTCCTCAGAGAAACCTTAACAAATTGATGAGTGGGGTTTCCCATCCTAAACACCTCTAAAAGGCAGAGCTTTAGTGTACCCTAAGTTCGGTCTAGTCAGCTCCCCATGGCAGCACACATGAAAGAGGAGCATGTGTTTTCCAATAGTTCCCTGCTTCAAAAAATCCCAACACATTCATTTTGCTTGATATATGGAGAGGGTCCTGAATTTCAGTTGCTGGCTCCCCAAAAATCAAAAATTGAGTTCTCCAAACAGCTAAATCATTCCAAGAAAATATTGGGAAGGAGGGTAATATATAACTGCATTACCTGCCCAGAAGACACTTAGTGGTAAGTGATTCAGAAGAGCTGTGAAGGAGGAGTGGTAGGAGCAAAATAGGGAAGTCTGGATGAGGCAAAGAAATCAAAATAAGCCCTTAAGGGTGCTGCTTAGTCAGAAGTCTGTCTCTTCTAGTTTCCTTCCCCATGCTCTTTGTCTTACATAGGGTTTTGTTCCCAAAAATGTGTATTCCACTCCTTTCCTTCTCTTGGTTTCAAGAAAGGAGATGCAGGGAAGGTGGCCACAAAAGAGTCTATTTAACCTCATCTTCCATCTGCTACAGAGATTACAGAGCAACTCTCCCCTTCCTCAGTGTAATGAGGGACTCAACAGCAGCAATGAGGGCACTAGTGATTTCCTGTTCTGTTCATTCCCACTGGGACACCTGGCACTGGCCACTGTTGGAAGACAGGGTACTGGGCTAGATGGACCTTTGGTCTGACTCAGTATGGCCTCTCTTATGTTCTCATGTACCATTCTATGAGAGTGAACATGGCTTATGGGAGAGCTGAGTGTCTTACAGTGTGGGAGGTGGAAAAAGAAAGGCCAAGTATTCAAACTCAAAGTAAAATTGGATGATGACACAATACTTGGGGCTCCTGCAAAGCAGACCTCCAGGCAGGCCTTTGGCTTTCAGCTTATAGCTGGATATCCACCCCTTTTATCTGAGCCACTCATATGAGAGGAGGTTTCAAATAAGTATGTTTCATTTGTCCTACATATCATAATCAGATCATATCTGGGCTGGTCTTATCTAGGACCATATGTTCCACTTCCATGTGTGAGGAAACAAATTAATACCAAAGTTGTGCAGTTTCAAAGTCAAATGGAGAGACAAAGTCCGTGAATTCTTCCATTATCTCTCCTCCATTGACCAGAATTCAAAAAAAAAAAAAAAACAGCAAAGACTCGACATCCCCAGACAGCTCTCTCAGCTGTGGAAGCATATCAGGAATGACATAGGCAGGTGTATCCCAGGGTAGAATTTCATCCCTTTTTTTTTTTATTAATTTCCCTTCTGTTTTTTTTTATTTTGTTTGTTTGTTATTATAGACTACAGCCTTGCAGTAGAAAAAGAATACCCTTAAGTTCATCTGGATTAGGTTAGGTCTGCTAGAAATAGATATTATACATGGCTCTGATTCTATATATTTTAACAAGACTTTGTACAACTCTCGTCTGCTAAATGAGTGCAGAAATACAAATTCCTGAGGAATCGATTAACACAGACTAGAAATACTAACAATTTATTACCCAACGTAAACAGAGATAAGAAATAAGCAAATCCATTCTAATGGCCAGGAACTCTAGTAGAGTTCCTGGCCATTAGAATGGATTTGCTATTTAAAGGTGGTTGAATGGTGGAAAAAAGCACTAATCTTTGAAGGACTTTTTTGTAAAAAAGCAACTAAACTTTCAGGAGAAGAGTCAGAAATTTAGTATGTACAAAGCACAGAAAAGTTTTTAATCTTAGCATGTGCCTCCTTTTTTCATCTGGTAAAGGATAAAGAATATAGTTATTTATATAGGATTATGTGATAATAAGTCCACAGATCATCCTGTTGCATTTTGCATTCTTCAGCTTTGATTCCATGGGTGTCTCTTTTCCTTTCAGCATTATTTATTCAGTCTGTTTAGTTTGCTTTACAGGCTGTGGCAGCATTCATAGGGTAGACCTATTGAACCAAGCTGTAATAGATGTAATACATCAATACATTTGAGCTGAACAGCTTTAATTAGGCCTTCCTGGTCATTTCATCAATTCAGTGGAGTACCATTGGGATTTGGATAACACCATGCCTCCTGTAGTGCATGAGAATTACAGCACTCAAGCAGCGCTCTGCCAGTCACATCACAAGGTTAGACAATCAATGTTAATTCATATAGTTAAGTATCTGGAATCCAGCACATAAATTTACCCTTAAAGTAATATCTTTGAGACCCTAAAACCTTTTAAACCCTAATGTCAATTTGAAATATAAACTATCCTGAAATCTCTTGCTGCAACATTCTGTTCTTGCATGGCAGCAAATTAAAGGTGTACTTAACCTGAAAATGTATGGTTCTCAAATATAACGAATGTATCTGCTGCATTCCTGTGGCAGAGAAGATCTACTAGAACTTGTAGAAATTACTTTAGGTTCAAAATTCTATGTGTACCGGTCTGCTACAGCACTAACACACTTGGTTTGTACTTTGTTTGGTATCTGTGTATCATAGCACAGTATAAATGCATTAATATATAAGAATCAACAACTTTATATTTAGAAAAGATTATTCAATTTTACTACAAGGTCAGAGTTTTGTGGGTTTTGTTTTGTATTTGTTTTCCACATACTAACCATTGGAGCAACAATCATAGCCCATTTCTGGAATAAAATTAATCCCAATTAAAATAACTAATGTTATATTAACATTGAAACCTTTTAATTCTTCTTTTTCTTGCCAAACCTCAAAATGTATTTTCAATTACTAGTGAGTCTACAGAACTGCAGATTTCAGAACTTATTGATCACATTAAACTAGGCCAACAATTCTATTAGTTATATATTGCTTATGTATTTATCAGCTACTATATGATTCATTAAATACACTTAGGCACTTACTATCTTATATCAGGTAAGTTCACCTAATCAGGAGCATAGGCTCTTATTGAAAACAAAACAAAACAAAAAAACACACCTCCTTTTAGGAAAATACTTAATTACATTCTTAACGTTTAAGCATAGATGTATGTCCCATTGGCTACCTTGGTAATTAAGTAAAATGACCACCGTACTATTCTGAGATGCTGGGTACACCCAATTCATTGTAAAAAGAAAACATAATTTGGTACACTGACATATGATTTCATGGATCATCTTTTTGTTCTGTGTTTGTACAGCACTTAGTGTAATACGGTCCTGATATATGAACAGTGCCCCGACATGCTACAGTAAAACAAATAAATAGTGTTATTTAATATAATAATTAATAATAATGGATGTGCACATTTGAACATTAAATTAGAATTCCATGAGGAAATTTCTAATCTTTCGTGTCTGTTCCAAACTGGTTTTTAACCTCATATATGAATACAATTGCATATTATTTTCACTGACTATTGTGATGGGGCAAGGCCAGATGGCTACAGTAAAGTAGTGAGGAACAGGTATGTTAGCCCCAGGCTAAACAAATCCCTGGTACCATAGTAACCAAATGGCAGTTGCTCCAGGTTAATCAAGAGACCTGGGGCCAATTAAGATCCTTCTAGAAGGCAGTGGAGATAGCTACATTGATTGGGATGCCTGAAGCCAATCAAGGGCTGGCTGGAACTAGTTAAAAGCCTCCCAGTTAGCCAGTGAGGTGCGCGTGTGAGGAGCTGGGAGCAAGAGGCACAAGGAGGTGAGAGTGAGAGTGAGAGTGAGAGTGAGAGTGAGAGTGAGAGTTGCTGGAGGACTGAGGAGTAAAAGCATTATCAGACACCAGGAGGAAGGTCCTGTGGTGAGGATAAAGAAGGTGTGTTTGGAGGAGGCCATGGGGAAGTAGCCCAGGGAGTTGTAGCTGTTACAGGAGGCACTACAGACAACTTCAATCCACAGGGCCCTGGGCTGGAACCCAGAGTAGAGGGCGGGCCTGGGTTCCCTCCAAACCTCCCAACTCCTAATCAGACACCGGAGGAAGACTGTGGGTTACACCAGAGGGGAAGATCACTGAGGTGAGAAAATCTGCCAATAAGTGCAAGACCAACCAAGGTAGAGGAGGAACTTTGTCACACTATATATATATATATATATATATATATAGTAAATGAAATAAAGTAAGAGCCGATAAGAATTTATTAAAAGAAATAGGATAATCTGGATAAACATATGAAGCTGAAGTTTGTTTATTATTCAATAATGTTATATCTTTTGTAGCCTTAATAATGTTGTATATTACAAACCATGGAGATGAAAGCATATTTACTGAATATGTCTAACATATATGGCTTTTCCTGAAATATATTTTAGTGAAAATGCAGTTAATTGATTTTTTTCCACTTTCTCTTTGCAGAGTGGGAAAGTGAAAATCTCAGAGTGAAATCTAAATACAAAGCACTTTGTAATGGAGCAAGATCACATGATCAATACCATATTGTAAACAAGTGTCTCTTTCAGTGTGTAGGACTTTGTTACTTTTTATAAACAGAAGAGAAAAAAAATAGATAAGTTCATGGAGGTTAGGTCCATCAATTGCTATTAGCCAGGAATGGTCCCTAGCCTCTGTTTGCCAGAAGCTGGGAATGGGTGACAGGTGATGGATGACTTGATGATTACCTGTTCTGTTCATTCTCCCTGTGGCACCTGGCATTGGCCACTGTCAGAAGACAGGATACTGGGCTAGATGGACCTTTGGTCTGACCCAGTATAGCTGCTCTTATGTTCTGATGTCTTAGCTAAGCAAGATTATAAAAGGCATGGCATATCTGTATACTTTAATTAATAAACAGAAAGCCAGAAAAACAGAAATTAAAACTGTTGTCATCAGTGACACACATAGCAAGATGATCTTTGACATCTATGAAAAGATGGAAAAATCAAATGAATTTAAATTTACCATAAAAAAACATTACCACCATTTGATAAAGAAAAGGTAGAGGCAGAGCCTGATAATGTTTGACCTGTAATTATTTTTTTTTAATATTTAAATAACAGTAGTTTCCAAAGGTCCAAATCAGTATCTGGAGTCTTTTGTCGTAAATATAATGATATAGCTATAAAGAACTATATACACTGAGTAAGACAGTTCCTGCCCCCGAGTTTATAATATAAGGACTCGATCCAAAGCTCACTAGAGTCATTGAAAGACTCCTGATTTACATCCACAGATAATCAAGGATCAGGTGTGCAGTGTGCTCCAATATTCAAAGTATGGAACTGAGAGTGTGGATCTCCTTAATTTTTGAATCCTAGCGCTTTCACCCACTAACTGAGTTATTTCAGGTAAGGCACTTAACTTGTGTATGTCTCAGTTTCCACATTTATATAAAATGTAGAGAAATACTTCCCTCGCTCACTGAGCTTTTTGTCAGGATTCATTAGAGTAGTCAAGGTATATAAAAGACCTTGTCAGTTCTAAGTCATTATTGGGCAAAATACTGCAGTTCTTACTCCTGTTAATGGGGTTTTTAATGCATAACAAATTGAAGGATTTATCATTAAATTAGCTGATCTCTCATTTCCCAGCTTTCCTATTTATAAAAGGATTTTTTTGAAGACAAATAAATGCAAATCATCAATATGTCATAGGGCTAGATCCACAAAGGGGACATAGAGTTAGCATGGTGACACCTAATGTTTAGATGACCTGCTGTCTAGTGGAATTCACAGCCCCGAGTTCAGTGCCCAGGCTCTCCCAACATGGAGAGAGTTAGGTGCCTCAGAGATTAACAGAAGCCAGTTAGCTGAGCAATGATCTGCCTTAACTAGCCCATAGCAAATGCTGGGAAGAGAGGTGTGCCCTAAGCCCCTCCTTTTGCTTGGGATTCACAGCTTTTCTTACAATAAAACCACTCTAGCACCCAGACTGATAAATCAATGGTTAGAGCTCTTACCCAGGATCAGGGGCGGCTCTAGGCACCAGCGGGCCAAGCACCCGCTTGGGGCGGCGTCCTGGGGAGGGCGGCATTTGGCTCCGGTGGAGCTCCCGCCGGCATGCCTGCGGCAGGTCCACCGGAGCCCGGGACGAGCGGACCTGCCGCAGTCATGCCTGCGGCGGGTCCCGTCTTCCCGCGGCTCCGGTTGAGCTCCCGCAGGCATGACTGTGGCAGGTCCGCTCGTCCCGGGCTCCGGTGGACCTGCCACAGGCATGCCGGCGGGAGCTCCACCGGAGCCAAATGCCGCCCTCCCCAGGATGCCGGAGCCGTGGGAAGAGGGGACCCGCCGCGGGACTGGGGAAGGGCGGCGCAGCGCTCTGCGCTGCTTGGGGCAGCCTACTTTGTAGAGCCGCCCCTGCCCAGGATGTTGGAGATAAGAATTCAATTCCCCCTCTCTGGGTGCTAGGAAAGAACTTGACTATAGGGGGCCCTTTCCAGGAGTGTTATGGGGCATTCTGGGTCAGGGCACTCTCAAACTCAGCTTTTGAAGCTGTTCTACTTTGCACACATAATTAAATATGCTCTGGGACAGACAGAGAGCAGGAGAGTAATTCTGTAGCCCAGTGGCTAGGACACTCACATGAGAGATCTAGGTTCCAGTTCCCCTGCTACAATGCATATTTCATTATTTATTCACAGTGGAATAGCATCAACAGGAGAGTGAGAAAAACCTGACCCAGAGTACCCCATAGACCAGTGATTAGGCCCTTGTCCATGGAGGAAGGTGACCGTATTTCAGGTCCCTTCTCCACATCAGGCAGAGGAAGAGACTGAATACAGATCTCCCAGATCCAGGTTCAATGTTCTAATCACTGAGCTAAAAGTTATAGGGGGCACTATCTCCTCCTGCTCGGTGTTGTTTTGTGTAGGGCCTGATCTGGTAGGTGGCTTCTGAGAATGCCTCCTGGATCAGGCCCGGCTCCTGCAGGCCAGGTGGGCAGGACACTGCCTAGGCATGCGCTAGGAGCCTGGGCACTTAGACTGATACAGCTGGCAGAGTTTTAGTCACCTATGGGACTTTATCAGTGGAAATCTATGCACCTAGGAAGTTTAGACACCAATAGGGTTAAGAAGTAGCGGAGCCAAGGTTTTGAAGATTTACATTTTGGATTTAGGCACCTCAAGTGGAAGTTAAGCACCTAACTCCCTAATGTGAACCTAATTTCCTTTGTGAATCTAGCCTGTACTCTCTTTCCACAACATTAATGGCATCCAGGACAGGTACTGTGAAATAATCAGAGATATAGTATTCCCTACACATATTCTGTAGAAAATACAATTTTCCAAGACCTTGTCCCAGTTTAAGTGGAATAGCATACATTTGGATTGATATCAGCTAAACTTCAGGTTAATCACACATTTAGCTATCATAGTGCAGTGGCATGCAAAAGCTGAAGTGAGAGTTTGCATTTAATGGATGAAATTCTATTTGCTATAACCTGATAGCAGGTTTGGCAGCTGAATGATGTATTTCCGGAAATAGGAAGATGTCCTAGAAGTAACTTGTGGCTGCTTCTAAAGATTTATTAAAACTAAGTTGACACTTGCATCACTGATAGAGGTAATTTCAGAGCTCTTGAAATTCTACTGACCCTAAGATAATGAAACTACCACCTCATGCACATTTGTATTCTGTGGCATGTAGCATGGCTCATGGATTGGAATGTGAAACACTATCATTATGTGCTGGAAGAATTCACACTGGTGACTGAGGGCAAACACATGGAAATGGAGATATTGCAAGAAAAGGTAGATACTGTAGTCAGAACCAGATGAGTAGCTCGGTGCATAAACAACAGTGATAACAGGTTATTTAGATACTTAATAAAACTTTGGGTCTGCAAAATGAGTACAGCCTTGTGACTAGACCAGATTTCTTGAAAGCACTTTTTTATCCTGTATCATAGCAAAGAATTTATATTATGCCCTAAAACAAATCAAATCCAGTGCATATGAAAAGTACCATGAAATGTGCTTAGAAAAGTCTTGCTGAAGCAGAGATATGTGCATATTTATGACACAGACAGCCATGGGCTGTACAAATGAAAGCTTTGCTTATAATCCAAGTAACATTTTTAACAGTATTTTAAGATAAGAAGGATGTATGTTAAACTCTGATCAAAAGTATCTTTAGGCTCATTCAAAATGCGGATTGCCTGTACAAAATGCGATGATTGCTTTATACTAAACGCAGCAGAAATATTAATGAAAATATAATATTACTGCACCATTTCACTGCTTTCACAGACTTTTGTAAAAAAAAAAAGAGAGTTTTGAAGGTGTTTGAAGCTTCACAGGGATTAGAGGAAGAAAGCTAATTCACTAAGTGATCCTAAGTAAATCGATTACTATTTGATAAAACTGTGAACTGGTAAAAGGAGATGGGAAATATGGGTAAAAAACACATTACAATGTCTCTTTAGAGATGGCTGAGGGGACTGGAATCTTTCAGTCTGGGTCAACTCTGTCAATAAGGAGCTGAACAATTCTGTTCTTCCCTAAAGAGGGCCCCATGAACTAAGGGTTAAGGCACATTGAAGGGGTAGCTTGCATTGCCACAATCCATGCTGTCTATGCATTCCAGGACTGAGGGTTTGGCATCTTTCCTGAGCGCTAACTTAAATTATGTACAGCACTTATGCAAGTAGCACCATTAGGTCTAATTCTCATTTATACTAAGGCCCCTTTATACCCACTTTAAGTTTATGACTACACTTCAAGCACAAGAGTGGCACAGTAGCTATGCCACTGTATTGTCATAGTGTAGACACGAAGGTTTTCCACCTCCCCAAGTGGCAGGAGTTAGGTCAATGGAAGAATTCTTCCATCAACCTGGCCACAGATGCACCTGGGAATTTTTCACCCCCCCAAGTGACGTAGCTAGGTTGATCTAAAGTTTAAGTGGAGACCATGCCTAAAGCACCTTTACACTGCTAGAGTTAATCCTGGGCTGATTGAAGTCAGTGGTGGTATAAAGGGGCCTTAGTGCAGATGAGAAAGAGACCCTTTGACTTCAGTGTAACTGATGACTCATATTTGTAAAGTTAAGTATATGCTTAAGTGTTTGCAGCACTGGGACTATGTCAATATGCTTGGTTAAATTTGGTGTGCTATGGTTATTTTGATTGTTACTTTATTTTATAGTATACCAAGAAGTCTATAATTTTCACTTTTGGGTTTCTTAGTTTTAGTGTGGACCAGGGGTCGGCAACCTCTGGCATGTGGCTCGCCAGGATAAGCACCCTGGCGGGTCAGACCAGATTGTTTTCCTGCCGCATCGGCAGGTTCGGCGGACCGTGGCTCCCACTGGCCGCGGTTCACCGTCCCAGGCCAATGGGGGTGGTGGGAAGCCGAGGCCAGCACATCCCTCGGCCCCCACTGCTTCCCGCAGCACCCATTGGCCTGGGACAGCGAACCACGGCCAGTGGGAGCTGTGGTCCGCCGACGCCGCAGGTAAACAAACTGTTCCAGCCTGCCAGGGTGCTTACCTTGGCGAGCCGCATGCCAGAGGTTGCCGACCCCTGGTGTTGACTTTGCATAAATTGACTATTGTAAAGGTGACTAACAAAATATTGTGCCGTTTTCAATTCTTCATGATATACAAAAAAGGCCTGAATTTTTATCCTGCCTGTTCTTTTTCAATCTTAGAAATAACAGGAACATCAAGTCCAAACTCACATTTAACTAAGAAAATGGCACCAGTTTAACTAAAGGTATTATTTTAAAGTGTTCTAATTAAACCAGAGCAAAAGGTTGTGTGAATCCTTTATTTCCATTTAAACTAGGCTTTTTTTTTCAGTCTTTCTTCCATCAATTAGGAATCAGTTTAAGCTAAATTAAAATAAGTCAATCTTAAACTGAAATAAGAGTATCCACACAGGGGTTTGCGTTCCTTTAAATCAGTTTAAAATAATGGTTTAAGTTAAGGAGGATTTGGACCTCAGTGTCTTATGGGATCACAATTTCATTAGTTCTTCAGCCACTAGAGAGTCTTTCAGGTTGGACATGAGCTGAATTTTTAGGGTAAAAAACAAGTAGAAAAGGGGTGTGTGTGTGTGTGTGTGTGTGTGTGTGTTTGTGTTTAAAAACCTTTCAAAAGCACTTTATGTATCATAAAGATGCAAAAATGGCAAAAGTCCAATTTTTCTTTTCTTTTTCAAGTCATCTTTAAGATTCCTGTCCTGAATCCATATTTGCACTGTGAATTGACTGTAAGGAGCCTGATTATCTTTTTTTTTTTTTAAATAGCGCTAGATACTCAGCTGGTGGAAGTTGCCAACAGGGATATGCCCCTTTGAATACATGGATGTATACTGACTTGCACCAACTTGAGGATATTACCTCTGGACTATTGTACGTAATTTGCAAACCACAAATTTCAACACAGGAACTGCTGGAGATGTTTGGATATATATTTGCCCAGTTTTCTCTACAGATCAGTGGACAGGTATAATTTGGCCTGTTCAAAACTTACTGAGTCGTTTTTCTCCTGACGCTAATATAATTTATTATGCTATATTGTACATAAGGAACAACAAGGAGTAAAGTGCAGAGCTGATTTCTCATTCCATTTCCAACATGCGATGCTCTGTTCAGGAAGGTAGGATTATTTGCTAAAAAATGCATTAACTTTGGCATAACCTTGATATGTTTACCAAAATTCATTTAAAATTTATATTAGAGCTATGAAAGCTTTAAAATTGCTGCCTAACAAATTATTCACGGAGCTATTCAAAATGGTTCACTGCCATGTTCATACCTGCAGGTCTATTCCAGGAAAGCTTAGCTGGAGCAAAAATCACAGCTTACGACAAATGGGTCTCACCTGATGGCATCCTTAAGAAAAGAATTCAGGTCATTAATGACAGATGATTTGTGAATGTGGATCTATATGATACACAAGAGCTTTATGATAAACATGAAGCAATAATATCAGTCACACACCATAAAAGTCCATAAAAACAGTCATGCCATTGAATTAATATATATATTTGCATGCAGTTACGATAATTGTAATATAACCTCAAAAGGCAACACTTAGTTTTGAGCTTCCTGGAAAGCAACAAGCTCTCTAGTTCTGTGCAGTGAAATGACATCCTTAATTCAAGGTCATTTTTTCATGAGTAGGTTTTTTTCAAGAAAGGATCTAGCACAATGAAGATGTTCAATATACTTACAAAATGTTTCAACAATAACAAATATTATCAGTGCTCACTTACTCCTCTTCTTGAAAGCTTTTCTACAAAGGCACATTGATTGGTGACCAAGTCCTAAAAAAAGAAATACCAGAATGTATTTCCAGTACTTCCGGAACTACCAGAACACCCCCCAAAAAATTTGGATGACATTTCACAGCATTCCAGCATGACTTAAGTCCTGACTCTGGCATAAATTGGCATCTGCTGAAGTCAGTGAAGCTCCTGCAATTTATATCACCTAAAGATCTGGCCTGTAATTTATAATGGTGCAATTGAAAATCACGTTTTTTCCTTACTTTGATATTCTGTACCTACATATTAAATTGCAGAGGAATATATATGATCGTGAGTATACTTTAAAATGTGCTCATTGTCATCCTTACATTTCCTTTCTCTAGTTTTGTTTTTAAATTTAAAAGTCAGTCACAAAGCCCATAGTCAACTGTGACAAAATATATAAAGTATAAAAGAACAATAATTATATTGGGGAGAATACACAACAATGTTAATAATAACTCACAAAGTAAGTTCTATTAGAAAAAAATGCCGAGCTCCATTGCCTTACACATGTGTAATCAAATCAGTGTATTTCTACAGTGCAATTGGAGGTGTGATGGTAGCACAATAGCCATACCCAGACTAACTTTCATTTAGCTTGTGTGGGTACAAATAGCAATGACGATGTGGTGACATGGGCTCCAGTGAAGTCTGTACAAGGCCACCAGGAACATATGGGTACATACTTGTGTTGCTTGTCTGCACTTAGCTCTGTGACTCTCTGTCTTCACTGCTATTTTTAGCTTTGCTAGCTAGATTAAAGCTAGTGCAGGTATGTCTACCATAGCTGCAATCACACCTCTGATTGCAATGTTAGAATCGCCAAGGCAAGTTCTGCATTTGGCAGACTGCTGACCAACGTGTGGGACCGCCGTGGAACAAGCCTTGCTACAAAGCTTAAAGTCTACCGAGCAGTAGTGCTAACTACCCTGATGTATGCCAGTGAGACTTGGACTGTATACAGGAGGCACGTTAGGCAGCTGAACCACTTCCATATGACTTGCCTCCGCAGACTTCTGAGGATCCGGTGGCAGGATAAGGTGCCAGATACAGAAGTCCTCTCTAGAGCAGGCCTGCCATCAGTTTACACTCTGCTCATGAAAGCCCAGACACGCTGGGCAGGCCATGTTGTAAGGATGCCAGACTATCGCATCCCCAAACAGCTCTTCTATGGTGAGCTGTCTCAAGGAAAGCGATCGCACGGGGGACAAAAGAACTAAGACACAAAGACACGCGATACAAAGACCCGCTGAAAGCCTCTCTTAAGTCCCTGGATATCGACATCACCTCCTGGGAAATCTTGGCACAAGATCGATCGACATGGCGTACACTGATCCATCAAGGCTGCCAGACATCTGAAGCCAGAAGGATAACTATAGCACAAGAGAAGCAAGCACTTCCTAAAGCTAGAGCTGCAAATGCTGTAACAGTGGTGCCCACGCATGTCTGCCCGACATGTGGCAGAACATTCCGTGCCCGTATTGGCCTTGCCAGCCACCTGCGGACGCACTGTGGACAGCTTACAACCTGCTAGATGTCAAGGTCTTCTTCGAAAAACGATGGACGAACATCATCAGATATGCCCTTATAATGGCAGTATTTTACACTTACTTTGCACTTGTCTATATAACTACACCACAGGCACAGCAATGGAGAATCAGGCTGATCTGAGTATGATTCACAAACCATTATTCAGATAACAAATAGCTTGAAGCAGACACACAAATTCAGTTTATTTCTCAAAGTCCAAATGAATATGCTAAATCTGTCTATAAAAATTCATGTGATTTCATTTTTATGTATTGAAAAAATTCTTATTAAGATATATTGGCAAAGAGCTAGTTTTGTAGTTCTTTTGCCCAAGCAAGTATTTTAGAGGTATTTCTTTATATATATATAGGTGAAAGAGAAGACAACTTCTTTTCATGATAGAAACCAACTTTTTCTTTGGATAATCTTTAATTCATCACAAATATATATATATATATATATATATATATATATATATATATATATATTTAAAGATTATCCAGAGAAAAAGTTGGTTTATAGCATAAAAAGAAGTTGTCTTCTCCTGCTAATATTCTTCATGGTTACAAACCTACAGACACTTATACACATGTTTAACTTTATGCAGAGCGAGAAGTCCCACTGAGACTTGTTGTATAAAGTTAAGAATGTACATTAAGTCTTTGCACGATTCTCAACTGCTCTGTACCTTCTGTTATTATTTACAGCAGGACAACATGAATATGAAGTGTAAAACATTGTCCTTCTGCTCTGGTGCCATTTACAGTTATTTTGTCCTGGCCTAAGGCCCCAATCCAGTATCAATCTTAGGTACTTATAGGGCCCCTGTTGCTATACATATAAGCACCTCACAATCTTGAATGTCCTTAACCCTCACAGCACCCCTGAGAGGTAAGGAATAGCTATTATCCCCATCTCACAGATGGGGAACTAAGTGACTTGCCTAAGGCCATGCAAGACATCTGTGGCCCAGCAGAGTACTAAGCCCCAATCTCTGGAGTCCCAGGTTAGCAAACATGTGCTTTAATTTTAATTAATTAATTTTAATTTGATGTCAGTAGGACTACTCATCTCCTTAAAGTTACACTTGTGCTTAAGTGTCTTCCTGAATCAAGATATAAATCACTTCAGATGCATGCAATGAAGTATCAGGTAGTAAGGCTTCCAAGGGGCTAACTAGACAAGACACCAAAATGTTTGCAGAAAAAAATGTTCCAGGAAAAAAAATTAAAATAGTATGTAAATATGAGGCTGCTCTGATGTCCCAGTTCTACTGCTGCAGGCACTTTGAGCTTAAAATGTGATGCGATGCTTCCAAGAAATATATTTTCTTTTCTTCATAACAACTTTTCATACCTAGCTCTCTGATAAAACATACACATCACTTTTTTAAATATCAGAGAGAAGAACTCTAGGTATCCACTCTGCCAAAAAAAAACAAAACATAAAGATTGTAAAGTTTTTATAAAGATTAAGCACAGGGCAGGTTCTGACAAAACAGCAGGTACCCACTTCGCCTCCCCCAATCCTACAAGTTACTGTACATGGGGACGGGGGGTGCTGCCCAGGATCACAGACTTAGACAAGATAAAACATCATACAATAAAATTAGTTTTATCTTTCACCAGTGTGAGTTACCTAATGCCCAGTAAATCAAGATAGTGATTGGAAGTAGCAGGCAGTAGAAACTACCTTCAGCAAAGAATATGTAAACCTGATTAGTGACTGAAAAATGCACTTAAGGATTTTAATTATAGCACCATACAGAAAAAAAAATCTTTGTGGTGCTTTAATTAAAATTAATTAAAAAAAAGAAGAGTGGGTCTTTTCTGAAAAAAAAAAGGCTAAGGGAAAACTGGAGGACTCTTTGTCCTACAGCCACATTGGAGGAAGCCAATATATCAAGTTTGCATTTATTTCTGCTGTGGCAAAAATGCTTGGAGCTATACATGTTGAAATGAAGAACTGGAAGCAAGAAATTACAAGCTTCATGATAAACTTAAAGAACAAGGAGTACTTGTGGCACTTTAGAGACTAACAAATTTATTTGGGCATAAGCTTTCGTGGGCTAGAACCCACTTCATCGGATGCATGCAGTGGAAAATATATATATATATATATATATATATATATATATATATATATATATATATATATATATATATATATAAAGTCCCTCTTCTACCTTGGTGGGTCCTGTGCTTCTTGGCGGATTTGCTCACCTCAGTGATCTTCCCCTCTGGTGGAACCCACAGTCTGGATCAACTCCTCCTGTGTCTGATCAGGAGTTGGGAGGTTTGGGGGGAACCTGGGCCCACCCTCTACTCCGGGTTCCAGCCCAGGGCCCTGTGGAATGCAGCTGTCTATAGTGCCTCTTATAACAGCTGCATGACAGCTACAATTCCCTGGGCTACTTCCCCATGGCCTCTTCCAAACACCTTCTTTATCCTCACCACAGGTCCTTCCTCCTGGTGTCTGATAATGCTTGATTGTATGATAATTCCTCAATCCTCCAGCAGCACACCCTCTCAGTCTCAGCTCCTTGTGCCTCTTGCTCCCAGCTCCTCACACACACTTCTCTCCTCTGGCTCCTCCTGCTTGACTGGAGTGAGCTCCCCTTTTTATACCAGGTGCCCTGATTAGCCTGCCCTGATTGGCTGCAGGTGCTCCAATCAATGTAGCTCTCTCCGGTGCCTTCTAGAAAGTTCTTAATTGGCCCCAGGTGCCTTAATTACCCTGGAGCAACTGCCATTTTGGTTCCCATGGTACTAGGGATTTGCTTAGCCTGGGGCTAACATACCTGTTCCTGAGTACTTTCCTGTAGCCATCTGGCCTTGCTCCATCACAATATATATTTACACATACACACAGAGAACATGAAAAAATGGGTGTTGCCATTCCAACTATAACAAGACTAATCAATTAAGGTGGGCTATTAGCAGCAGGAGGAAAAAAAACTTTTGTAGTGATAATCAGGATGGCCCATTTCCAACAGTTGACAAGAAGGTTTGAGTAACAGTAGGCGAAAATTAGCATGGGGAAATAGTTCTTTACTATGTGTAATGACCCATCCACTCCCAGTCTTTTTCAAGCCTAATTTAATGGTGTCCAGTTTGCAAATTAATTCCAATTTTGCAGTTTCTCGCTGGAGTCTGTTTTTGAAGTTTTTTTGTTGGAGAATTGCGACTTTTAGGTCTGTAATTGAGTGACCAGGGAGGTTGAAGTGTTCTCCTACTGGTTTTTGAATGTTATAATTCTTGACCTCTGATTTGTGTACATTTATTCTTTTGCATAGAGACTGTCCAGTTTGGCCAATGTACATGGCAGAGAGGCATTGCTGGCACATGATGGCATATATCACATTGGTAGATGTGCAGGTGAATGAGCCTCTGACGGCATGGCTGATGTGATTAGGTCCTATGATGGTGTCCCTTGAATAGATATGTGGACAGAGTTGCCAATGGGATTTGTTGCTGGTATTGGTTCCTGGGTTAGTGTTTCAGTTGCGTGGTGTGTAGTTGCTGGTGAGTATTTGCTTCAGGATGGGCGGGGGGCTGTCTGTAAGCAAGGACTGGCCTGTCTCCCAAGATCTGTGAGAGTGAGGGATTATCCTTCAGGATAGGTTGTAGATCCTTGATTATGCGCTGGAGAGGTTTTAGTTGGGGGCTGAAGGTGACAGCTACTTTCTGTTCTGTTACTTTCTTTGTTGGGCCTGTGCTGGAGTAGGTGATTTCTGGATATTCTTCTGGTTCTGTCAATCTGTTTCTTCATTTCAGAAGGAGGGTATTGTAGTTTAAAGAACACTTGATAGAGATCTTATAGGTGAATGTCTCTGTCTGAGAGATTGGAGCAAATGCAGTTGTATCTTACAGCTTAACGGTAGACAATGGATTGTGTGATGTGGTCTGAATGAAAGCTGGAGGCATGTAGGTAAGTATAGCTGTCAGGAGGTTTCCGGTATAGGGTGGTTTTTATGTGGCCATCACTTATTAGCACTGTAGTGTCAAGGAAGTGGATCTCTTGTGTGGACTGGTCCAGGCTGAGGTTTCTTAAGCATCATTTTCTCAAGAAACTCCCTGAAAAAGCACAGGAAGAAATCTGCACAGACACACTCTTAGAACTCTGACCAGGGTTATTCTATCTTCCTACTGTATTTTCCACCGCATGCATCCGATGAAGTGGGTTTTAGCAGTCTCCAAGGTGCCACAAGTACTCCTTGTTCTTTTTGCTGATACAGACTAACATGGCTACCACTCTGAAACCTGTCATCATGATAAACATAGAGTTATGCCTCATAGTATTCTCAGACTATCCCCAACAGATTTTATCTTCAAAAGAAATACACTTAGTTACCTGAATACAGTATGATGTGATGAGAGAAAAGTCATTTTCTGAAGATTATGCTGAAAAACAAGCCAAAGAATAGCAGAAACAGCCTTGTTTTTTGTGAAACACAAGAAAAAGGGAAATTACCCACTTTGTACTGATTAAAATCCATGGAACAATGAAGTCTAATGGTTACAGCACAGAATGAAGCCTATAAGATCACAAGGGTCTTTTATTTTAAAGTACTTAATGGATAAGTGACTGCAGGGAGAAGGAAGAAAATTATGATCTGATACCACCTGAGAAAGATATTGTTTTCTTCTGTTTCTTTGTTTTCCTCCATTTTCCTGGAGGAATGATTGACAGAGGGTTAAGTGACAGAGAGTTGAGTAAAGTGCATTCACATCTGAGAATAATCTAAGGGTATGTCTAAACAACTGCTTCCTGGCATGGGTGGATAGACATATTAGCTCTGCTCAGGTTAGGCCATTAACAATAGCAGTGTTGCTGTGGTGGTTAGCTGAGTACCATTACAACGCAATCCCCCTCCCACACACATGCCCCGAGTACATACTCAGTGGCTAGCTGGGGAAAAGGTGAGAGTTCTGAAATGTTAAAGTGTTTAATAAAGTGAGACTGCCCCTCTAAATAAATCAAGCAACCCCAGCACGTGACCTGTAAGTGTCAAAATTTGCTGGTTGAGGAAAGAAGCAGAGTTGGTAGTTCAAGCAGCTGGAACTGTTTGTCTCATTATGCAGTAGTAGTAAAGGGGGCAGCAAATATAATTGGAATTTCAGCTTTCCTGTCTTTATAAAATGTTTGCAAAAGTCACTTCAACCTTCTCAGTACTTTTCTCAACATAAAACTGTGGCACTTAGGATCGATGCTTCTTAGAATTCACTTCATTCAAACAGCAAAGGTATATGTCATGGTTCAGTAGCAAAGTGCCATAATGTTTGGCACTAAAATCATGTACACAAAGACTCTCTGTGAGAACAGTAAGTCATGTAGATACGTTTATACCCTCAGTCCAGCTAATTTTGGAAGTAATCCAAGTCACGCTATTTGTATGTATGACACTTATTTTAATATGTCTCTGGTGCTCATGGGAGGTATAAACCAATTACTCTGGCTCATATATTAAAATAATAGTAATAATAAAAACGTAGATGGCTCAAGAAAATTAACCTTCCAAGTACTGAGGGGACTGTGCATTTATGAAGTGTGGATTTGATGTAACTGATTTGAATGAGCTGAAAAGTGTATGATTATAATGTATTCTCAAAGCTATCTGAGTATCATTTTGCTGTTCATACCATATGTTACACTACAGAGCAGTGGAATTATAAAATGTTTTGTTGTTGTACTTGCCATTCTCTTCCTTTTCTCAGCTACAATTGTGGAGCGCGGCTATTGTGAGAGATTTTTAGCCTGGCAGACTCTTTGCTGAACAGTTTGTCTGGGGCTGTGTGCCTTCATGCTTTTTGACCTTTGTTTTCTCTCTACTTTCAGGGTCCCATCTGTCTCATTGCCTGGTTCCAGACTGCATCTCTTGGCTTTTCCTAGTCTCAGCTGCCCAGCTTTCCACTAGGCGCCATTTCCCTGTCTCTCTCTGCTTCAGTGACCTCTCCAGCTTCCTATTTAACATTCTTCAAACTTCCCCATGTCTCTCTTTATCTCACTTCTTTCCTCTCAGCACTCTCTCTCTCTCTCTCTCTCTCTCCCACTCTTTCTCTCACTAGGTTACTGACTCTCTTTTAGGGATCTATAGTCTCTCTCCTGTTCTCTCTCTACTCCAGGTCAAACAGCTTTCCTGCTGCTCATTATATAACAATAGACTTGTCTTACTTCATTCCTATGTGCATATATATATATATTTAACTCCAGGCTTCAGATCTTTCTCCTCAGCTCTCCCTCAATCTGTCCATGCCTCTAACTCTTTCTGTCTCCTATCCATACCTCCAGGCAGCAGGCCCTGCTCGGTGTTGTAAACCCAAAGTCTCTCTTTCTCTGCCAGTTCACTCTCAGATGACAGGCTAAGTTTCTCTATCCTATGCCAAGAGCTAATCATTTTTGCTTTCCCTCTCTGCCAGCCTGAGCTTCCATGTACTCTCTCCTGTTGCCAGTCTTTCTGTCAGCTGCCAGAAACACTCCCTTTCAGTTTCTTCCTTTTTATTATTATATCTCCCTTGTTGTTACCTGGGGTTCTTGCAACCCAAAGCTCTTGGTAACTTTTACTCTGTGCGAGGAGGTGTCAGGAGATAAATCAGGGGAGACATGGCCATCCAACTGATAGATGGCTGACACAAACAGGACAACACGAGAATGCTTTCACTTTCACTTAAAGCTAAACCTTTACTTAGTCTCAAGCACTTACACACGTCCGCAACAAAATTAGTAAAACACCCCCAACCCTTGATAATTACCAAAGCTGAGTGTGGCTCTCAAGTGGCACAGTGGCAGCCATCTGCCGGTGGGGAACACAAGATGCATCCAGAGGGAGAGACCAGTCCCGAAGAGTCCCCGCCCATCTCAAGCCTTTTCCCTCTTATTTATACATTAGTAATAGAATGATATGTCCCTTAAAGACACCTTGTTAAGCAAGCAGTTTCAATCATCAAGCAAGAGGTTCCTTCTGATTATTGATTAACCAGGTGTGGGTTTTTCCAGAGTTTGCAGTCTTGAGACCCCAATAGACATTCCTGGGGCATATCCTACTCTTTTAAAATGCATGTCTCAGCAATTTCAACACAATTCTTATCAGGAAGGACACGGGGTCAAGCTGCCCTTTCTGTGGCACCCAAAACCCTCCAATAACAGGCTCACCCCCAAATAAATCAATAGTAATAATATTATGAGGGTTATATTTGCCTATCTCCTTTTATCTCAGAGGAGTCCAAAATCCTTCAAAATTACGCAGCACATGATATCTAACTGAAATTGCCTAGAGACTTTAGGTACATCATTTATACTTAACAGAGCTGAGTATATACAGCCTAATCGAAAGCCCATTGAAATCAATAGACTCCCAATGACTTCTGTGGGCTCCGATAAGGACCATAATGCAAAATATTCATTTGAATTTAAAGATGAATTTGATTGAGCCACATTTGTGGCAGGATTGTGTTTTCTTCTCAGGAATTGCTGTGTACTTATTAGCACAAATATTCTCAGAAAGAGAATTTTATGCTTGCACTCACAAAAAGCAATTTTTACAATTTCTTTAGCAAGAGAAAGAGCATTCTCTCAAAACCTGATCCTAACAGTTACTCATCCAATCGAGGAGCACAAACAATATTATTAACTTACCAGGTGAATAAATTCTAAGCAACACAGCTCAGATTTGGAATACCATGAATATAACAAGAATAGAAAGATAGAATGTAAATGAAATCTAAGTTAAAATAGCATCTGGTTTTGAGTAAGTGAAGCAAACAATAAATTCAGTGTGACCAATGTCATGGTAACATCAAGAACCTAAAATCACTGCATGATTATTCTGGGAAAGAAGGAAAAATGGGAATTTGAAATCAAGAAACAGGATTGATTAGTGATTACTTTAGAGTATTTGCTTAAGAGTAGCTATTGAATAAATTAACAAAACTTCACCAGCTATTGAAATTTCAGAATAAAGTGTTTCCAGAAGTAAAATCTGCAAGCAGAACATTGACTTATTTTCATGTCTCGAGAATACAGAAAATCCAGTTTTACCTACAATGGTTGCAGGGAAGTGACTAGCCAATCTATTGCTCTTCAGTAGTATCTGAAGAAGTAGTATTGACACTTCTGAAAGAGCAGAATCCTTCCCATACAAAAAAGATGTAGCCAAATGAAATTCCCTTAAACTTTTGTTTTCTTTATTAAATCTGAGGAGGGAGAAATCAAATTGAAAATATTTCTCACTTCTGGTTAAATGTCTAGGGTATAGCTGTGTGAATAAAAAATCCCCCAAAATAAAAAACAACAACGTCTTTTTAGGTTGCCTAGAAAACAAAGTTATCAAAATGTTAGGTGAATCAAAAAGTAAAGAAAAAATTGGTTTGGATTGAACTAAATGTTTTGTTGAACCTGAAATGGGACAAAAATTCATTTCAAATTAAACAAAATCAAAATGTTTTGTTTCAAAATGTCAAAACAAAACATTTCAATATATTCAGAATTTATTATTTTTAGGGATTTTTTAGTTTTGTTTTTTTTACTGATACAATTCAGCAAAATTGACACAAAGTGTTTCAGTGTCTGCATTTTTTCAATGAAAAAAGGGCTAGGATGAAAAAGTTGGCCCAGATCTAGTTCTGGGTGACATTTCAACTTAGAATAGAAAATATTTTTATTAACAAAACTGCCCACGCCTTCTGAGGTCTTTTCCCATCAGTGTCTTATCCTCCTCTCAGCATAACCAGATTCTTCTTCAATCTTTCCTTATTTTTACAGTACTCTTTTGATCAGTTCATCCTGTTCCCCTATTCTGTCCTCTCTCTCTCTCTCTCTCTCTCTCTCTCTCTCTCAGTATTTATAAAGCATTCATTTCCATAGGTTCGGAATAAAGAAAAAAAAACAATACTTCAAAATTTTCCATGAAAGTCAATTGCCATTTTTTCATCAGCTCCAACAGTATTTATCTTCAGAGAACTGGTAAATTCTGCCCTCCACACAGTAGCAGGACTTAAAAGTACTAGTCTCACAACCAGTGCATTGGGTAACAGGACAGGGCAATTCCCAATGACAGCACTAAAAGCAGCATTGAAAGAGTTGTCAGAATCCATCCTTGTAGCCTGGCGATATTTCTGCGAGCTTCTGGAAACCTTTCATTGTCTGAGGTTCTGCAGCCCAGAGGCACTACTAAAATGATTTGCTTAGGCTCCCTTCTGGCCAATTCTGGAGCAGTAGTGATCAATCACAATTGAGTTCCTGGTACTATGTCACAACAAACTGATTAAACCCTCCCTGAAGAAATCATAGATGCTACTGGGACTAATGATATCCGGGATTTTAAATTACAAAGTTGTTTGTGTTCACCTTTCAAGGAAAATGTTTTAGTCTGAAAACTCAGCAAATCTGATTAGAATTGTGCATTTTAGATTTTTGTAGGTATGTGTGAAAAATAGATTAGGTTTTAGAACTGTTGTTTAAGGAAGAGTCTTCTTTGTTATGATACTGGCATTTAAGACATGCCTGGGCCTTTCTAAATTTTTCAGTTGGTTAAGACAAATAATAGTTGTTTTGCACTTAGCAAGCATTGAGATACTATCAGCAGCATTCAAGAATCCACAACTCCTCAAGACTATGATGCTGCAATCCATTGCTGTGATCACTCAAGAAGATAACAGATATCCTAGCCTGGAGAAATCCAAGTTTCCAGGGAGAAGATTTTGAGTAAATTATTCCCATTGTATTGCTCACACTCTCACAATTCTAATTTTCTATCCCCTGCAAAATCATAAGGTAATTTTACAAGAAATAATGGCTAAATTTAAATCCAGAAATGCATTACACACTGCCTGGGAGATCATGGTTTAATGCTAAAATACAAATCTTTTTGTTAACCCCTATATACGCACACAGAGAGGGCTTGCCTTTACTACTGCGCTACCTTGGTGCTGCTGCATAAATACAGCAATGCTGATGTAGCACATCTGGTGAAGACGTGCTACAGAGAGCACTCTCACGCCAACATGATTACTCCACCTCAATGAGAGGCAGAAGCTATATTGGTGGGAGAGTGTCTCCCGCAGACATAGTGTGGTGTAGACATTGCTTTAAGTCGACATAACTTATGTCACTCAGGGGAATGTTTTTTTTTTCACACCTCTGACATAAATTACATTGACTTAAGTGGTAGTGTAGACAAGCCTAGAGTCTGAATTAAGTTAACTCAAGGTGAATCAAGGTGTCTCATGAAATTGTCCAACCACTTTGGTTTATGCTGGATTGTGATTTCATGGAAGTATCTTCTCAAGAGGAAATTGAATGGATTAAACAGAGAAAAGTCATGTCCAGGGTCCCCTACCCTAAGACAAGGAAATGCTAGCAACATCCATTGTGGAAAGTCATAACAGTGACAATACCCATGGTTGAAAAATTGATTTGGGGGCCAGATACCTGAGTCTAACTGACCAACAGTGCAGAAAATAATAGGTTTTCTGCTCAGTCTGACTTAATTCACTTCAGCATAATTTAGTGCTCCATTTAGTCCCTGATTATGCCCCTATTCTGGTCAGGGCTTTCAGGATCCCTGTCAGCCGAACAAGTAGACTGTCCTGGTGACTGTCCCTCAGCCTGCAGGTCTGAATGCACAACAAAGGATGGGGTGGGGGTGCACAGTTTTGGCTCTAAACCAATTAAATTTCATTTGTTCTACTCAAAGCTTTGAACCACCTTCATGTTCCTTCTTCTCTAAGCCCAGTGCCTTAAGGGCTTACATTCTTTCAGGTCCTCAAGGAATCAATTCTGAATCACTTAGAGGAGAGGAAAGTGATCAGGAACAGTCAGCATGGATTCACCAAGGGCAAGTCATGCCTGACTAACCTAATTGCTTTCTATGATGAGATAACTGGGTCTGTGGATGAGGGGAAAACAGTGGACATGTTATTCCTTGACTTTAGCAAAGCTTTTGATATGGTCTCTCACAGAGTGCTTGCCAGCAAGTTAAAGAAGTATGGGCTGGATGAATGGACTATAAGGTGGATAGAAAGCTGGCTAGATCGCTGGGCTCAATGGGTAGTGATCAATGGCTCCATGTCTAGTTGGCAGCCGGTATCAAGTGGAGTGCCCCAAGGGTCGGTCCTGGGGCCGGTTTTGTACAATATCTTCATTAATGTTCTGGAGGATGGCGTGGACTGCACTCTCAGCAAGTTTGCAGATGACACTAAACTGGGAGGAGTGGTAGATATGCTGGAAGTTAGGGATAGGATACAGAGGGACCTAGACAAATTAGAGAATTGGGCCAAAAGCAATCTGACGAGGTTCAACAAGGATAAGTCCTGCACTTAGGATGGAAGAATCCCATTCACTGTTACAGACTAGGGACCGAATGGCTAGGCAGCAGTTCAGCAGAAAAGGACCTAGGGGTTACAGTGGAGGAGAAGCTGAATATGAGTCAACAGTGTGCCCTTGTTGCCAAGAAAGCTAATGACATTTTGGGCTGCATAAGTAGGGGCATTGCCAGCAGATCGAGGGACATGATCATTCCCCCCTATTTGACATTGGTGAGGCCTCATCTGGAGTACTGTGTCTAGTTTTGGGCCCCACACTACTAGAAGGATGTGGAAAAATTGGAGAGAGTCCAGTGGAGAGCAACAAAAATGATTAAGGGGCTGGAACACATGACTTATGAGGAGAGGCTGAGGGAACTGGGATTGTTTAGTCTGCAGAAGAGAAGAATGAGGGGGGATTTGATAGCTGCTTTCAACTACCTGAAAGGGGGTTCCAAAGAGGATAGATCTAGACTGTTCTCAGTTGTACCAGAGGACAGAACAAGGAGTAATGGTCTCAAGTTGCAGTGTGGGAAGTTTAGGTTGGATATTAGGAAAAAACATTTTCACTAGGAGGGTGGTGAAGCACTGGAATGGGTTACCTAGGGAGGTGGTGGAATCTCCTTCCTTAGAGATTTTTAAGGTCAGGCTTGATAAAGCCCTGGCTGGGAAGATTTAGTTGGGGATTGGTCCTGATTTGAGCAGGGGGTTGGACTAGATGACCTCCTGATGTCCCTTCCAACCCTGAAAGTTTATGATTCTATCTCTTTCAGCTATTTACCCAGGTTATCAGCTACAAACTGTACTCACATTATCAAAAATTTTGGGGAGATCAGCTAACTCCACCTCACCGGACTCTCTGGTAGGTGATCAGCTGGCGTGCTCTGTCCATTCATTTGATCAGTTTCTGGGGTCTGAGATGCACTTTGATAATAGGGAATCTCTGTTCTAGAAATTAACTAATAATATTGGGTCATCTTTGTCATTTCATTCCCCAGATGAGGTAAAGCGGCTGGGAAGAAATATCTGAGTCACCCCACTGCTGACAAATTGAAGGCAAGGAGGTTTTTGCATTTTCCAAAAAAGATCCTTCCAAGGAATGGAGTGCAGAAAAAATGGAGGTGGTTCACTTAGCCACCATTGATTATCTCAGACCTAGGAGGAGTCCAGCTGGTCTACTCTCCCACCTTCATTCTTTACAGCACCAACCTCACAGAAAGGACTAATTACATCAAAGGTGATTGGTTAAAGATCACTGGACTCTTTAAGATGGGTTGTGGATCCCATGCAAAGGAAAGTGATAATGGTCTGGCATCCACTTTTCAAGAATATTTTTCAGATTTTGGTGAACCTTCCACTAAAATGGAGCCAAGTTTTGTGCTTTTAATGATATCCAACATCAGAAATGTTCCTAATTTTCTGGTTTCATTACAAATGTTTTGCATGTCTCTTATTCACCCCTTCTTCTCTTGCTGTCAAAATGTATTGTATTGTTTTACACTGAAAAGTCCTTCTGAATATTTTGAGTCCTTTACTCTGGTTTATTTTTTAAAGTTTTAGATTTTAAAAATATTTTACTTTAAAAAAACCTTCAAGGTAAAAAAGGCATCATAAAACCTTTTGAAAGAAGCAGGTTTTGCTTTTCATTGTTGAAATTAGGAATAGGGTAATCATTGCACTTTTTCTTCAATAAAATTGTAATATAATAAGCAGAAAAGTCCACTATCCATTATAGTTATTAGGATGATTTAGAATTTTAAGTGGTGGAGGAAGTTGAAGAAGTAATTAGGAGCAACAGGAAACAGTTTACAATCAAGTAGTGGTGTTCACAACAATTAGAATATATTTTAATAATACAATGTTGCCAGTTTTCATGATTTTATAGTGAATCTGTGATCTCTGGTATTCTTCTGAAAGTAGCAGCTCCTGTAATCTAGTGATTAAAGCAGACTTTCAGCTTTCATATTTTTAAAAAGTCAATTTCATATTTTTAAAAAGTCAATATTAACAATATGACCTTTAAAGGCTCAAACAAATTAAAAAAAAGGTCCTAAATTTGTTATGTTAAAAATCTTATATTTTAACCCCAATATCCTTTCTTTTCTGGGACCCAAGTCATGATTTTTGAATACCTGGCAATAAAATTGACAGTAAAATATAATTTAATTAATATAAGGCAGCATGGTACAGTGGCGAGGATATAGGCTTGGGGCACCGTTTTTTTATTCCTTGTTTCACCACTGGTCTTCTGGGTAACTTTGGGCAAGTCTCTTCACTTCCCTGTGCCTTTGTAGGGCAAGTGGGACTCATCATCTGTGGCAGGCAGTCCACCTCAAAGAAGGAAAACTCTGTTTTCAAACCAAGAATGTCAAGCCTGGCTAGCCAATTTGTAAAAGTTGTACCAACCACACATGCTCTGTGGGTCTGTGCTGCCGACCCCACTGAGTGAAGCAAGCATAATATAATAATTAATGGTATTACATTTGTGTAAAACTGAACTAATACAGTGTTATAATACTGTTCACACTCACATCCTGTATGCTGTGGAATGAAGGGTAGAAAAAGTTGGAGGTTATTGTTTGATACATTCATATATTCCCAACTCAATAAACCCAACATATGTTGTACATAACTGTTCATTGTGCTCTCAGAACTCAAGGCTATGTGTGTGGAAGGGAGGGATCAATAAAGTGAACTTAAAAATGATTGACATCTATTTATTACCTAGAACACTTTAGCTTTGAATGTTGTCCTCTTGGGGCATACTAAATTCATGCACTTTCCTCCCATCTTTATGCTATTTACTTATCTTCAAGAAACACAAAATTCTGTTTAATTAAAAAGCCCTGAGAACTGATCTTTAGTGCTCAGATTGGCACTTAGGCAGATCAAACTCCTCACCTTCACTTCTATGGAGCTATGCCCTGCCCTGAACCTCAGCTCCTGCCTCCTCATCCTCCCACTTTCCTGCCAGTTCCTCTCTCCTCACAGCTTCCCTGATTCTCTCTCTCTCTCTCTCTCTCTCTCTCTCATTATTCTGTGTTTTTCTCATCCTAAGCAGTCCCTCTCCTCCTGTCTATCAAATGATCTTGCTTTCTTCCATTTCAAATCTGTTCTCCAGGCTCACTTCTTTCAGCTTGTCTTCCATCATTAATCTAAGCCTATGGTGCTGATACTCACCTTCTTTGGAAAGCACTTGGAGATTTGTTGATGAAAAGAGCTGCATAGGAACTTGGGCAGTATTATTATTAATAATATTCATATGATTTATTAATTATCTCTATTCTATGCCTTCTATAATAAAAATAAATATAAGAAGGTAGGAAAAACCTCAAATCAATCCTTTCCCTGCCTTTACAAAGGACACATATAAAATAAATAAATAAAAATTTGTATAGGTAGTGGCTTTCTCATGGATTCACTTCATTCACTACTGAAATGGTGTGGAAAATGGCAGGTGTTCAACTGTGCAGAGCAATTCTGTACAACAGTTTATTTCCTTTCCTAAATGGGGAATGTAATCTTCAATTGAAACAGCAAGCAGAATTTGGTGGGTAGAATGTACTTACTCATGTTGAAATTTGGCCAGGGATAGCAAAAAATAACACCTATGTTGTTCTGAGAAGTGCCATCACATCATTAAGGACCACAAATCATTATGAGTTTAGCTTGACATCTGATAAAAAAGACAGTACCTCATCTCCACAGTCCTTAACAGTATCCTGGGGCACTGACTCAGCGAGAGATGAATGTGACCTAATGAATCACTGACACCACCTCCTACACTATCTGAGTTTTTCTTGCAGTTCTCCCATCTAAACGCTGACCTGTCCAGGGCTATCCTTGTATAGCTTGTGTGATCGCAGCCCAATGTGGCATAGTATTGCTACAGACCATGTTTTCAATGACAACAAAAGTTGCAAGAGCAGTTTTCTAGTGACATTTCATTTTTCTTTTAGAATTCAAGTAGAAATTATTTCTACAAAGATAAAGTTCTGTAAAAATGCCACCTGAAAGCATTCAATCTGCAAGTATTAAAAACCTCTAATTATGGTTAATTACTTTTATGAAAATAGGCACATACCTAATTAGTTGCCTTTATCTCCATTTGCACCTGGTAATGTCATTGTGAAACAGGCACATGATATACAATCTAACTTATAAAAGCATGTGCTTAAATTAAGTAAGCAGGTAAAATGATGTAAATAGGTGCAACCTACTTTATGGTGAATTATGATCATACTTTGCAATTGGTGTGCTTTCCCCCACCCTCTATAATGAGCTGATCAAACTGACCTGAAGCATCAGCATATGAGAGAATATGAAAAAAATCTAACACTGCACAAAATATCTTTGCAGTTAAACTTTAGCACAAGAACTATCTGCTATTGGTCACACTGGGCCTTCAGGCAGAAGGCTTATAAGGGAACTTTTCAAAAAACAGTGTTAACTCATTCTGTGAATTTTCTGCAGTTGCAGTGCAAAGGACTATAGAGGCCAAACCACTGAGAGTGCTAATAGTGTACTCAGAGACTCCCATCTAGGCTCATTATTAGAGGTGATGACCTTGACCTACGAGGTAGGAGAACGCTGCACTTGATTTGTTCCACTCTTACAGCATCCCCTGCCAAATGATTTATGGATCAATAAGATCCGCATCTTCAGAGGGGATGACATGACCCACCCTGATCCCAAAACAATTCATACGGTGGAGCAGGAGGACTTATAGTGTGTTAACAGAAGGACAAGACATCAGAAGAATGAAGAGGTACATAATAGGTCATGTTCATATTGCAGGGGACTTATGTGTTAAAATGTTTTTTTGAAGTTATATTAAAAAATATAAGGGAGCCAAGCAATGTTTCTCTATTGTTGGAAATCTTATGTAACTAATTGGATTGAAAATTCCAAATTAATTTCCAATATCATTTTCAATTGATAGGACTATTCATATGCTGAAAGTTAAATGTGTATTTCTTTGAAAGATTGTGGCTTTATTTTCAAAATATAAACCTAGCCAATTGTTAAGGGACAAGTTCTGGATGAGTGAATATGTAGGTTTGTCTGATTTCATGTTCCAGTGGCATAAACTCACTTTCAGTTTACCTTTGAAGCTCAAATAGACTTCAAAGCACTGCTGCATTCATTAGATTGCCTCTGCGGCATCCCTTTGAGGCACGTCTGGGCACAACTCACCATGCTGCAGGTCTCCACCAGTACGTCATTGTCATTGTCCTCCACCCAAGGCATACTTCAGTCCTACCTCTTCTGGAGTATTATGGTCCAAAGTAAATCAGACACCAAAAAAACAGAATTGTCTGACAAAGCTTGAGTGGGACCCTGCCCTTCTATTCCAGGTTTGGTTCCAAACAGTCCACACTTCCACCAAATGTCCAGGATCTAGTTATCCTTTCTAACAGGGATTTATCCCGCTAGCAAGCTAGATTAGTCTCTGGGATGCAGCCACGCTTCTCTCCCATCAAGAGAAGAAGAGAACTGCTCTCCTTTATGGTCAGCCCTGAACTGGGCTGGATCTCTTCCTTTTAACTCCCCTCTCCACAACTTACATTAGCTGCAGATGAAGTGGGGGCAGGACCAGATTCTCCTTAACCTTCTCATTGTCAGAGTGGTGCCTATATGCCCCATCATATATCTTCCCCCTCAGGATCCTGCCTTGGGCACGTCTCTCCCTCTCCAGCTCCCCTCTTTCTTGAGAGAAAAGGTTCACATTTCAGTGAGCACTCCCACCCCTATGCTGGACATGGAACAAGAAGGGACGGAGAGACAGGTACCACCTCATGAATAGGAGGTTAGTGTTCTTCATGGCATGGAGCCATCATAGAAGAGCATTATCTGTAACCAGGGTGAATTCATTGTTCATAAGGTAATATCAGAAATTCTCCATGGCCCATGTCACTGCTAAGCCCTCTTTTTCTTGTGACCAATTTGTGGTTTAGGTGAAGAACAGGATGTCTCACCATTGACCACCTGGGGCAAGACAGCCACCCACAAATTTCAGAAGCATCAGTGTGTAGGAGGAATTTCATGGTGAAGTCTGGGTTGTATAAAACAGGCTCCCAGCAGAGGTGAACTTTTGGCATCTGAAAGGCCGTCCAATGGATCTTCCTTGAGGTACTGCCCTAGAGCTGATGGGTGAGAGGGGCCACATTAGACGAGGACACCAATACAAAACAGTGGTTGTGTACCACTAGCCCCCAAAATGGGCATACCTGTTTCTTTGAACTCAGTCCATTAAGGCCTGGATCTTGTTTACTAGAGGTTGTACCAGGCCCTTCCCCAATGTATAACCAAGGTAAGTAGTTATGTCTTTGCCTATGCTGCATTTTGTGATATTTGCTGTTAGTCCCTCCTCTTCAGAAGACCTGCTTCGGGTGGGCCTCCCATTTCTGGATATACACCAAAACATTATAGAACCATAGAAATGTACAACTTAAAGGGACCTTGATAGGTCATCTAGTCCAGTCTGCTGCACTGAGGCAGGACAAAGTATTATCCAGACAATCCCTGAGAGCTGTTTGTCTAATACGTTCTTAAAAGCCTCCAATGATAAAGATTCCGCAAGCTCCCTAGGTAATTTGTTCCAATGCTTAACTACCCTTACAGTTAGGAAAGTTTTCCTAATGTCTAACCTAAATCTCTCCTGCTGCAATTTAAGTCCATTACTTCTTGTCCTGTCCTCAGAGTATAGGGAGAACAATTTATCACCCTCCTCTTTATAATGACCTTTTACACTTATCTTATAAGCCTGTTATCATGTCCCCCCTCAGTCTTCTCTTCTCTAGGCTAAACAAATTCAGTTGGTTTTTTTCATGTTTTTTAGACCTTTAATCACTTTTGTTGCTCTCCTCTGGACTTTCTCCACTTTGTCCACATCATTCCTGAAGTGTGGTGCCCAGAGCTGGACACCGTACTCCATTTGAGGCCTTATGAGTGGTGTTGAGTGGAATAATTACTTCTTGTGTCTTGCTTACAACACTTCTGCTAATACATCACAGAATGATGTTCCCCTTTTTTGCAACAGTCTTACACTGTTAACTCATATTTAGTTTGTGATCCGCTACAACTCCCAGATCCTTTTCTGCAGTACTCTTTCCTAGGCAGTCATTTCCCATTTTGTATTTGTGAAACTGATTGTTCTTTCATAAAGGTAATACTTTGCAGTTGTCCTTATTTAATTTCATCCTATTTATTTCAGACCATTTCTTCAGTTTGTCAAGATCATTTTGAATTCTAATTCTGTCCTCCAAAGTACTTGCAATCCTTCCCAGCTTGTTATCATCCACAAACTTTATATGTGTAATCTCTGTGCCATTTATGAAGATATCAAATATAACTGGTCCCAGGACAGATCCCTACAGAACCCCACTCTTCCAATTTGTGAACCACTGATAACTACTCTCTGAATATGGTTTTCCACAGAAGGTTCATCTAGGTTATATTGTCAAGGTAGGCCCTGGAATAACTGATGTGGAGCCAGAGGACCAGGTCCATTAGCCATTTCAATGTTGCTGGAGTTCTGTGTAGACCAAACATCATGGTCCAGAGCAGATATTGGGTGTAAGGGGTGCCAAAGGAGGCTTTTTCTCAAGACTCTGGAGTGAATAGGATCTGCCACTATCTCTTTTTAAGGTTTAGGGTGGCAATATATTTGGCCTCATCCAACTGCTCATCAATGCATGACATGGTGTATGCATCAAACTTTGTGATGGCATTGACTTTTCTAACGTTAATGCCCAATCGGGTGGTGCCATCCATTTTAGGGGGTCAACATGACTGGACTCATCTAGTCTACATGTGAGTCTTTAATCACCCCAAGGTTCAGCATGGATTGGAATTCCTGCTTCATATTCTGTGGAAGAGGCCACTGGGTCTCCCAGACACAATGTCCAGGTTCAGTTTGGATGTGCTACAAGATAAGGTGGGTTTCCGCTGCCCAGGCAGCAAACACAGTAGAGAAGTCATCTACCATTTGTTGGGCCTACACATTCTGTTGCATGAGCTTGTCTTCAGTACAGGCTATCTGGGGGCCTAGATACTGGGAGCTAAAATTCTGGATATCTGTGGCCATACCCGATTCCAGAGGGTAGGGAGCTATAAGTAGGCCCTCTCAGAATCTCCACAGATTTAAGAGTTTGATGTGATAAAATTGTTTTGCTTTTCTTTCATAAGGGCCCTGCCAACAGCCCAAAAGTTTTGACTCCAAATTAGGGAGTAACACGGAACATCCAGTCCTTGCATTTGAACACTCAGAGGCGAGTTGCTTGCAGGCAGTCTCTTGGGCACCCTGGGCATTCAAGAGATTCTGCCCTGCAAAGGTGCCTAAAGCTTCTAGCCTCTCATAAAAGGTGAGGATATACTGCCCAACATTTTCAGCATGAGGCCCCTGCTCCTCCTACATTTCCTGTACAACGTTCAGAGCTCCTAGTCCAGTTCCCTGTGGTCCATATAACAGCTCAAACAGGGAGAAGCACCTCCTGCACCACAAACAAGAGATTGGGGGTGAGAGCAACTGGGCCCAGTGATGACAGTCTCTGGCAATTAATTTTTTTAACATATATTTTAGTGCTCAGGTGAAGTGCTTCACTAACCCACCTCTTTGAGGATGGTAAATAGACAAATGAAGAGATTTGATTTTCAGTAGTCTGCACAACTACTTTACTACCTGGGACATAAAGCTGGTTCCCTGGTCCATCAGAATCTCTGGTCAGGCAAAGATCTTCATTAGTTTTGCTGAGATAGCTTTTGAGTTCATGTACAGCCTTGGGATACTTGTTGCATAATACATGGTTACTAGAATGTATTGATATCCAGCTGAAGTCTTCTCAGGTGTCCCAACTAAGTGCATTCCAATTCTTTCAAATGGAGGTTGACCAATGTGATAGGGATTAATGGAGACTTCACCACTCCTTGGTGTTCAGCTAGTTGGCAATGAGGACATGAGCCACAGAAGTCTAGAACTTCCTTTTACACTATGGGCCAGAAACACTGTGCCCGGAATATAGAAGATGGCTCCCCTGCCCAGATGCCCAACTAATGGTACAACATGGACAAAGTGCAAGATTTCCTCGTGATAGTATTAGTGAACCAGGAATTTGGTTCAAACCTCCCCTGTTTGGTAGTTCTTCTTCAGACAGCACAACGGCTCATACTGGATTTCAAAATGGGTAAAAGTCTCTATTTCCTAGAGGTCCATTAATTCCCCATTAAGAATGGCCACCAGTGCATAGGCCCAGTTTAAAGTCTCATCTCTGTTTTGCTCTTCAGCAACATTAGAGAAATTGATTAGGATCTCAGCTTCAAGTGAGGGGCAACCCCCACCGCCCATGCCCCTGACTCTGGGTGGGATTGGGATATTAAAGAAACCTCTGGCTGCCTAGAACTCCCTTCATTTGGCCCAGCTACCTCCCCTACACAGCCCAAGTCTATTCAGTCCCATGGGGAAGCCAGGATTGGAGCCCTCCTGTTCTCAGGAGAACTCAACAATTTCTCTAGGAGATCCCCCGAATTTTCCCAATCTTTGGCCTACAATAACTGACTTGGTGAGAGATTCAGCCAGGATGACCATTAGGGACCTTGTATGTTCCCCCAGTTAGTTGAATCTTTATGTCCCTATGCACACACTGTAGGTAGATGGTGCCCTACAGTGGTCCTGGAGTTGGTACCAGTTATTCCCTCACAAGGTTATGGCCATAGTCCATAAGGCTCATTACTTCTATCCCATTTACTTTTACAGGTGTGGTCAATATAGCTGGCCCTGGCCATTATGATTGGACCTCTGATAAGGAGTGGTGAAGGCTCCATTAGTCCCTCTCACATTGGTCAACATCCCATTTGAAGGATTGGAATGCACTTGGTTGGGACACTTGAGAAGACTGCAGCTGGGTATCAGTACATCCTAGTAACCATGTATTATGAAACAAGTACCCCAAGCCATCACGCTTGGGTGTCCGCAGTCCAGACTTGACTTGCCCACACCTGGATTCCATGAGTAGGCTATCACAGTATCCCTGTGTTCAGGGTAACCACGTGGAAATCAAAATGGCATGAGCCTGGTGGCTGGGATTTACCAATTACTTTTACCAAGTAAAAGAAGCATTGAAAGGCAAAAAGGCATCCTTTAAAAAGTGGAAATTAGTAAGGAAAATAGAAAGGAGCATAAACTCTGGCAAATGAAGTGTAAAAATATAATTAGGAAGGTCAAACAAGAATTTGAAGGCCAGTTAGGCAAAGACAAAAAGTAATAGCAAAAAAAGTGTAAGTACATCAGAAGCTGGAAGCCAGCTAAACAACCAGTGGGGCCACTGAATGATCGAGATGGTAATGGAGCACCCAAGGACGATAAGGCCATTGCAGAGAAACTAAATTAATTCTTAGCATTGGTCTTCACAGCTGAGCATGTGAGAGAGATTCCCAAACCTGAGCCATTCTTTTTAGGTGACAAATCTGAGGAATTATCCCAGATTGAGGTGTCAGTAGAGGTGGTTTTGGAACAAATTGCTAAATTAAACAGTAATAAGTCACCAGGACCAGATGGTTTTCACCCAAGAGTTTTGAAGGAACTCAAATGTGAAATTGCAGGACTACTAACTGTCGTCTATAACCTTTCATTTAAATCAGCTTCTGTAGCAAATGACTGGAGGATAGCTAATGTGATGCCAAATTTTTAAAAGGGCTCCAGCAGTGACCCCAGCAATTACAGTCCAGTAAGCCTGATTTCAGTACCAGGAAAAATGTACATAAGAACATAAGAACAGCCGTACCGGGTCAGACCAAAGGTCCATCTAGCCCAGTATCTGTCTACCTACAGAGGCCAATGCCAGGTGCCCCAGAAGGAGTGAACCTAACAGGCAATGATCAAGTGATCTCTCTCCTGCCATCCATCTCCATCCTCTGACGAACAGAGGCTAGGGACACCATTCTTACCCATCCTAGCTAATAGCCATTTATGGACTTAGTCACCATGAATTTATCCAGTTCCCTTTTAAACATTCATAGAATCATAGAATTCAAGATCAGAAGGGACCATTATGATCATCTAGTCTGACCTACTGCAAGATGCAGGCCACATAAGCCAATCCACCCACTCCTTAAGCAAGCGACCTCTGCCCCATGCTTTCCTCCAGGGCCACTGCCAATCTACCCTGGAGGAAAATTCCTTCCCGACCCCAAATATGGCTGAACCCCGAGCATGCGGGCAAGACTCTCCAGCTATACCCTCTGGAAAAAGGCTAACAATATCCTATCATTGACCCATTGTACTAATTACCAATGTGGCACTTAATTGACCTATTGACTAAGCCCGTTATCCTATCATACCATCCCCTCCATAAACTTATCCAGATTAATCTTAAAGTCATGGAGGTCCTTCGCCCCACTGTTTCCCTCGGTAGGCTGTTCCAGAATTGCACTCCTCTGATGGTTAGAAACCTTCGTCTAATTTCAAGCCTAAATTTCCTGACTGACAATTTGTATCCGTTTGTCCTCGTGTCCACATTAGCACTGAGCTGAAATAATTCCTCTCTTTCCCTGGTATTTATCACTCTGATATATTTAAAAAGTGCAATCATATCTCCTCTTATCCTTCTTTTGGTTAAGGAAAACAAACCGAGCTCCTCAAGTCTCCTTTCATATGACAGGCTTTCCATTCCTCGGATCATTCAAGTGGCCCTTCTTTGTACCCGTTCCAGTTTGAGTTCATCCTTCTTAAACATGGGAGACCAAAACTGCACACAATACTCCAAATGAGGTCTCAAAAACGCCTTATATAACGGGACTAGCACCTCCTTGTCTCTACTAGAAATACCTCGCCTAATGCATCCCAAGACCGCATTAGCTTTTTTAACGGCCACATCACATTCCCTACTCATAGTCATCCTACGATCAACCAGGACTCCTAGGTCCTTCTCCTCCTCCGTTACTTCCAATTGGTGCGTCCCCAGCTTATAACTAAAGTTCTTGTTAGTCATCCCTAAATGCATAACCTTACACTTCTCACTATTGAATTTCATCCTGTTACTAATACACCAGTTTACAAGGTCATCCAAATCTCCCTGGAGGATATCCCGATCCTTTTCCGAATTGGCAATACCTCCCAACTTGGTGTCATCCGCAAACTTTATCAGCCCACTCCTACTTTTGGTTCCGAGGTCAGCGATAAATAGATTAAATAAAATTTGTTTTAATTTGTTGTTAAATAAACATTGTTATAGTCCTAGCCTTCACAACCTCCTCAGGTAAGGAGTTCCACAAGTTGACTGTGCACTGCGTGAAGAAGAACTTCCTTTTATTTGTTTTAAACCTGCTGCCTATTAATTTCATTTGGTGACCTCTAGTTCTTGTATTATGGGAATAAGTAAATAACTTTTCCTTATCCACTTTCTCAACATCACTCATGATTTTATATACCTCTATCATATCCCCCCTTAGTCTCCTCTTTTCCAAGCTGAAAAGTCCTAGCCTCTTTTGTATTTCGATCGTCAAGGGGCCCCACTGGTTGTTTAGCAGGCTTCCTGCTTCTGATGTACTTAAAAAACATTTTGTTATTACCTTTGGAGTTTTGGGCTAGCCGTTCTTCAAACTCCTCTTTGGCTTTTCTTATTACACTCTTGCACTTAAGTTGGCAGTGTTTGTGCTCCTTTCTATTTGCCTCACTAGGATTTGACTTCCACTTTTTAAAGGAAGTCTTTTTATCTCTCACTGCTTCTTTTACATGGTTGTTAAGCCACGGTGGCTCTTTTTTAGTTCTTTTACTGTGTTTCTTAATTTGGGGTATACATTGAAGTTGGGCCTCTATTATGGTGTCTTTAAAAAGGGCCCACACAATGTCTGAAACTATAGTAAAGAACAAAATTGTCAGACACATATATGAACATAATTTGTTGAGGAAGAGTCAATATGGTTTTTGTAAAGGGCAATCATGCCTCATCAATGTACTAGAATTCTTTGAAGGGTCAACAAATATGTGGACAAGGGGATCCAGTGGATATAGTGTACTTAGATTTTCAGAAAGCCTTTGACAAAGTTCTCGCCAATGGCTTTTAAGCAAATTAAGCTGTCATGAGGTAAGAGGTGGATTAGTGAGTGCTTAAAAGATAGGAAACAAAGAGTAGGAATAAATAGTCAGTTTTCAGAATGGAGAGAGAGAGGTAAATAGTGGTGTCCCCCAGGGGTCTATCCTGGGACCAGTACTATTCAACATATTTATAAATTATCTGGAAAAAGGGGTAAACAGTTGAGGTGGCAAAATTTGCAGATGATACAAAACTACTCATGATAGTAAAGTCCAAAGCAGATTGTGAAGAGTTATAAAGGGATCTCACAAAACTGGGTGACTGGGCAATAAAATGGCAGATGAAATTCAATGTTGATAAATGCAAAATAATGCACATTGGAAAACATAACCCCAACTATAGATATAAAATGATGGGGTCTAAATTAGCTGTTGCCACTCAAGAGAGATCTTGGTATCATTGTGGATAGCTCTCTGAAAACATCACTCAATATGCAGCAGCAGTCAAAAAAATGAACAGAATGGTGGAAGTGATTAGGGAAGGGATGGAAAATAAGACAGAAAATATTATATGTCCTCTATATAAGTCCATGGTACACCCGCATCTTGAATACTGCATGCAGGTGTAGTCACCCCATCTCAAAGAAGATATATTGGAATTGGAATAGGTACAGAAAAGGGCAACAAAAATAACTAGGAGTTTCCCCCTTTTAAAGACCATGATTGGTCCAAGGATTCTTGAGCTTGTGGACAAGGGGGATCCGGTGGACATAGTGTACTTAGATTTCCAGAAAGCCTTTGACAAGGTCCCTCACCAAAGGCTCTTACGTAAATTAAGCTGTCATGGGATAAAAGGAAAGGTCCTTTCATGGATTGAGAACTGGTTAAAGGACAGGGAACAAAGGGTAGGAATTAATGGTAAATTCTCAGAATGGAGAGGGGTAACTAGTGGTGTTCCCCAAGGGTCAGTCCTAGGACCAATCCTATTCAATTTATTCGTAAATGATCTGGAGAAAGGGGTAAACAGTGAGGTGGCAAAGTTTGCAGATGATACTAAACTACTCAAGATAGTTAAGATCAAAGCAGATTGTGAAGAACTTCAAAAAGATCTCACAAAACTAAGTGATTGGGCAACAAAATGGCAAATGAAATTTAATGTGGATAAATGTAAAGTAATGCACATTGGAAAAAATAACCCCAACTATACATACAACATGATGGGGGCTAATTTAGCTACAATGAGTCAGGAAAAAGATCTTGGAGTTATCGTGGATAGTTCTCTGAAGATGTCCACGCAGTGTGCAGAGGCGGTCAAAAAAGCAAACAGGATGTTAGGAATCATTAAAAAGGGGATAGAGAATAAGACTGAGATTATATTATTGCCCTTATATAAATCCATGGTACGCCCACATCTTGAATACTGTGTACAGATGTGGTCTCCTCACCTCAAAAAAGATATTCTAGCACTAGAAAAGGTTCAGAAAAGAGCAACTAAAATGATTAGGGGTTTAGAGAGGGTCCCATATGAGGAAAGATTAAAGAGGCTAGGACTCTTCAGTTTGGAAAAGAGAAGACTAAGGGGGGACATGATAGAGGTATATAAAATCATGAGTGATGTTGAGAAAGTGGATAAGGAAAAGTTATTTACTTATTCCCATAATACAAGAACTAGGGGTCACCAAATGAAATTAATAGGCAGCAGGTTTAAAACAAATAAAAGGAAGTTCTTCTTCACGCAGCACACAGTCAACTTGTGGAACTCCTTGCCTGAGGAGGTTGTGAAGGCTAGGACTATAACAATGTTTAAAAGGGGACTGGATAAATTCATGGTGGCTAAGTCCATAAATGGCTATTAGCCAGGATGGGTAAGAATGGTGTCCCTAGCCTCTGTTCGTCAGAGGATGGAGATGGATGGCAGGAGAGAGATCACTTGATCATTGCCTGTTAGGTTCACTCCCTCAGGGGCACCTGGCATTGGCCACTGTCGGTAGACAGATACTGGGCTAGATGGACCTTTGGTCTGACCCGGTACGGCCTTTCTTATGTTCTTATGTTCTTATGAGCTCAGTCTCACTTGGCCAGCCCCAGTTCCTTAGTCCAAGCTGTCCCTGACTCTTGCATCTTCTTGGGTCTCCTGAACCTGGTGAGGGAGGACCCAGAAGGCCTCTTCAGGACATCAATTCCATGCCAGACAGATTTCTCATTACCCCAAGCCAACCCATTGCTCCCTGGATGTCTCTGCAGCTGTTACCTAGTCAAAACATTTCATGAACAACCTCTGGATCATCTTAAAGCCCCATCTCTTGGATCTGACCAGTACCAGGGCCCCCACTGGGTCTGTGGTGGAAGGCCCAGGCATTGTGGAAGGCCACAATAGGGTCACAACTGGTTGCACCAGCTGCTGTTCTTCCTTTTGCTGCTGAGCAGCTGTGTGTTGGATCAGTTGCTTCTACCAGCCCTGTGCTATGGGACCTGCTGTTCCTGCTGGTGGTGTTGGGCATTCTGCAATGCCATCCATTTCAGTAGTTGTTCCATGTCCACACTGCTTGGGAGTTTCTTCCTTATGGTTCTATTTATTTATTTATTTTAAGTCCTGACATGTCCCCTTCCACAGGAGTTATATCTTGACTACATTCTCCACCAAATTTGCAACTGGGTTGCCTATGTGACATCCCCTGATGACCTGCCAGGGCACAACACACCCAGTTGCAGATCTATGCTTGTATATTGCTGTTTCTGTAAGACCAGACGTAGCAGTGCTTTGGCCTTCCAGGGTATTAAGATCCATTGGAAACCAGGAACCAAAAACCCACACAACAAAAATAGTGTTGTCTGATAAATGTTTATGGCTTGTCTTCAAACAGTGTAAGCTTCCACCAACCCCCCCAGGGTTTGGTAATTTCTTCTAGCAGGGGCATATCTAAACGGCAAGATAACTCAGTCTCTGAACTGCAGCCGGGCTTCTCTCCCATCAAAAGAAGCAGAGTTCTGTCACCCTTTCTATTCAACCCTGTATTGGGCCAGGACTGCTCCTTTTAACTCCCTTCTCCATGCCTGACATTTGCTACAAGTGTAGTGGGCTGCAGCAGATGAGTATGCTGGCTCTCCTTTACCCTCTCATAGTCAGTGCAGGGCCTATCTACCCCATCACAACACACTTGTTACAAGTGTAGCCCCCTTCCTGTCTACTGGCCCAAAATGATATTGTCTAAGATAGGTTAAGTCTGCCTTGGGGCTTTTTACACAACTTTGGGAAACTGGGCTTGAGGCTCTTCTGTGTGCTCTGCATTGTGTGTCAGTGTGTATTCACCTCAGACCAGACCCACTCAGACAAAACACCAGGAACAAGGTTTTATTCTGTAAAGAAACACTTAACAAGATTACCGTCCAGCAGCCTCCTCTCTGCTTGCCTGCTACATGCTCCCAGCTTTGGTCAGTACTGAAACTTCCTGCTGGGAGGGGCAGAGGGCACTTCCTGGCAGGAACCAGTAAATTCTCCCAACAAGCTGCAGTTTGTAATCCACAACTTGTAGTTCCCATGGCTGGTGTGGAAGCACACTGGACCTTGGGCTATACAAGGATCTATACTTGAAGGGTCATAATCCATTTAATGTGGATGTAACATCTTAACTGCCGTTTCTGCTAAGAACTTTTCATATAGGCCCAGAGTCCACAGCTTGGCCTGGGTCATGGAGGCTGGCTAACAGAGAACTATACATGGCTAAGAGAAAGTTGGGGTAAACAGATAACCTTGTGTGTTTCAAGTCAGTGAGCAGAGTCAGCATAACTCCGAATGTAATTGGACATCCTTATCATGAGTTATAGACACATGAAGCACTGAGAAAGGCTTCACAGTTACTCCCTAATGCAGGGAGGAGATAGTGGTACAATACCCCTCGGATCCTAGACAGAGTTCGAGGAGAGGCCTAAGAAGATTGACATGAGTTATGACACTCTCCCCTCACAAATGTATGCCAATTCTAGCCCACAGAAAGGCAAGGGTAAACTTATAAACTATTGTGTACTAATTACTGCTTTTTTGCTTTAAATCTCCAGGAATGTACCTGTTGGTCAACTGGGAGAGCTGCTACCTTATTCCCTGGACCCCAAAATTAGTATTTAACCTATAAACTTTAATAGACATAGTTTGGGGGTAATTATCTGTGGGTCAGCAATATGTTAATCTGAGCCTTGGGTGGGGCCATTATGTAATCTTTTAGACCATTGGCTTATTGTGCTTTTCTTGTCTTGCTGCTAGAACCTATCCAGGGGCTTGGGAAACCCATCACTGTTGCTTCTCTTCGCCCAATGAGCACCCTATATAATCTATTGTAATTAATTGTTCTGAAGTGTCTCTGAGCCTAATAAGCAAGGTGACACTCGGCCAGCGCTGTGCGTAATAAACTCCTGTGCTTGACTCTACACAGTGTGGATGTGTGTTCCTTCAATACTTTACTGGAGAAAAAGGCACTTACAATAGAGGGATGAGAATAGTCCCTTGAAACTGTAGTCAGTGTAGATATTTTGTTTAAATTATTATAAAAGCAAAGAGACAAGGTGGGTGAGGAAGTATCTTTTATTGGACCAACTTCTGTTGATGAGTAAGACAAACTTTCGAGAGGCCAAAATGGCTACAACAACATTGCATATTGGTATGGTTTCAGACACAGAAAATGAGTTCAAGTCTTGATGGATCTTAAAAGGTTATACCTAAACTTTCCATTAAACACACACAAACTTTAATTGAACTGACTGTTTCTGTGTATAGGGATTATTCATGTAAGCAGGGCCTTTCTTAGGCATATGCAGCTGTGTAGGGCACCCGGAAATTTGGCACACCACCAAGACAGCAGGTAAGAGCAGGTCGGCTCCCGCACATCCAGTGTGCGCTGCAGTCTCCGCTGGCGTGGCACATTCTGCGTGAGGGAGAGAGTACAGGGTTCTCTACGGGGAACTGTGACTCTCCACTGCCGTGAGGTATCCTTTGCTGCCTCGTCCCTCCCACACACCCCCATGATCTGCTGCAGCGTCTGCTGCGTATGAAGCTCAGTGTGTGTCAGCAATGGGGGAAGTTCTTCCGGGGGTATGTGGGTGGGGTTGGGGGCTGTGCTCCAAATCAGGCATAGGGGCACCAATTTAATAATACTGCATTGGGCCCCACAAATCCTAAGGATGGCACTGCATGTAAGTAAGGGTTGCAGTGTTAGGTAGAAAGGCTCAAATGCTTCAAGAAGATCTGCAAAAGTGGTCCCTTTCCTCCACACAGAGCAGCATTGACCTCCATGAAGGAATCAAACATGGATTAGACATGGGAGTCAAGGGTGGGAATTAACTTCCCCACTGACTTCAGTATGACTCCATGGGAATAAGCAGGGCCATCCTTAGGATTAATGGGGCCCTGGTGCTCCTATGCCTGATGACAGCCTAGGCTCGCATGCGTATTTTAGATAAGAATGGTCTTTTGAAGGATTTATTTAAAAAAACTATATGTCTGAAGATCCAATTATTTAAGGCTAAATATGAATACTCAGATTGTGCATCTAAAAATCTATGCAAGGATTTTTTAGAGATGTGATTTTATAATCTTCAGCAACACACTAATGAAATATTTTTAAAGCAAATTTTAAACTAAGGTCCAGTAGACTAACATGTTGAGTAAATATTACAGTAATGCACAGTAATGCACAACTCTTTTTGTCAGTAAATGACAGTATATACCTGGGGCTTGGAAAATGCCTGTTAAATGATTTCAGTACCAGCCGAGGGGTGTGCTGGCCACTGCTTCCCACCGCCCCACTGGCCTGGAGCGGTGAACTGCAGCCAGTGGGAGCCGTGATCGGCTGAACCTGCAGATGGGGCAGATAAACAAACTGGCCCGGCCTGCCAGGGGCTTTCCCTGAACAAGCGGCGGACCGGGTTTGAGAACCACTGCCCTGTATGCTGTTTATGCCTAAGGATGGCTCTGGGAATAAGGGCCCATGCATGTGGATCCCTTTACAAGAACAGGGCTTTAGGCTGATAGCCTCCAGTCCTCCAATGAGATTGGCACAGACTGACCCCTTTGCCCCAGCAGAGCTCCAATAAGTGTCCATTTAGGGGAAGGCATCCACCTACGTGGATCTCATTACAGGATCAGAGTTTTAGTTGTGTTTATTACGATGGCTCCAATTCAGTAAAACACTTTAATGGAACTTAAGCATATGCTTAAATGCTGTGCTGAAGTAGAGCCCATAATTGCCTCAACAATGCAGAATGCTAGATACAGAGCCAGATACAGCCAGTGTGCCTGTTACGCTACAAAGAATCCATCTATTTATCACCATATGCTTGACTTCAAAATTTGAAGCCTATTCTAAATTTCTTCATTAGCATATTTTTAATTTAATTTATTTATTTTGATTTTGAAAAGTTGATTCTAGGCTTTAGTTTTTTAATGAACCTTAGCATTAACTGTGCACAGTGGTGATATGTGACAGTGTCAATGAATTTCCATAATTGTGAGGACAACGTTCACGGTTATACAGCTATAAACCTCTTTTACCCAGTCAATTAAACTGGGTTACTGCTGATTTGAATCACTGAAGCAGCACAAAGCAGCCAGAGCATATTTCTAAATCTGTTCCCATGTTTCTTCTTGTGGCCTTGAACTCATTTCACAAATCTTCATCTGCTTAAATCTTTTGAAAATACTTTCTTTCTGACTGTCAGTCTGTCTATGTATTTAATGTACGTATCCCTATATTCTGGGCATAAAAAGAGATTAGCAAAGAATAACAAATATTCCCGATCATTGAAATATAAGAGGCCAGATTTTCAGCTGGTATACATCTCACTGATGTCAATGTAGCTATATTAATTGACATCAGTTAAGGGTCTAGCTCGATGTGCCAACATTTTGAAATATGGTAAAAACAAGCAAACAAATAAACAAACATACCAGATATTTTAAAAGTTTCGATACCTCTAATTTTTAGAGTTCTTTGAACAGATTAAACCCTATCCTCCTAGAATGATGAACACAATATTCCACAACAGAACTAGTAACAGATGGTTACTAATCACTGATAAATTTTGCATATTTAAAAAGGGAAATAGCTGTTAGAGATGCTACTGATGTAATTATATGAGCACATAGAAACCATGTGAAGATCTGCAGAAACAAAACCTGACCTGAGGATAAATATAAAGCTACAGCTGCTATAAACCTGGGAGTTCACTACAGCTGATTTTTTTTAAAGGACAAATGCTTAAAAACAGTAATCTGCAAATAGTCATTTGAAGTTTGGAACATATTTTCTTTGAATGTACTTGCAGTCTTTATGGTTTTGCTTTCCATAAATGTTCTAGAAAATAAATTTCCACAAAATAATGTTCTCTAAAACAGATGTTACAGCTGAACTGTAGTAGGTTAGTAGTTGTACTTCCCCTTCTGGCTCAGTGGGAGGTGACTCCACCTGCCTATGTCACTGGGGTGCTGCCCACTATCAAGGAATTAGCAAATTGAATGTGAGGGTCCACGGCCCTGGTGGTGGGGCAGGGCTGAGCAATAACATGGTCTCGGCCCCTCAGGCCCTCAGGCCAGGTAGAGCAAACTGAGGCTATGTCTACACTACCACTGGATCGACGCTCTGGCGATTGATGCACCGGGGGTTGATTATGGGTGGTCTAGTGAAGACCCACTAAATTGACCACAGATCACTCTCCAGTTGATGCCAGTACTCCATCCCAAACAAGAAGAGCAAGTTAAGTCAATGGAAGAGTGTTTCCTGTCGATCCACTGTGATATAGAAACTGGAGTAAGTTGACCTAAGCTATGTCGACTCCAGCTATGTTCAGGGGTGAAAGTAACTTACAGGACTTACCGGTACTGCCGGAGTCCTGAGGCGGGCGTGACCTCATCCGGAAGAGGTGTGGCCTCTCAAGATTTAAAGGCCCTGGGGAACCAGCTGTGGCTCGGAGACCCAGAGCCCTTAAATCAGCCAGGGGCTCCCAGCTGCAGAGGTGGCTGAGAGCCCCCAGGAGCTCAGGGGCAAATTAAAGGGCCCTGGGCTCTGGCTGCCAGGGGGAACCCCAAGCTTTGAGGGGCTGTGGCAGGGATTTAAAGGGCCCAGAGCTCCTGCTGCTGAGGGAAGCCCATATTCCTTTAAATCCTGGCCCCAGCCCTGCCGCTGGAGCTGCGGCCAGGATTTAAAGGGCTCTGGGCTGCCCGCAATCCCCACCGTGGAAGTCGATGTGGTCCAGCATGGCGTACTGGCTCTTGCCGGTACACTGTACCAGACCACACTGGCTTACTTTCACCTCTGGCTATATTAGTCACATAGCTGAAGTTGCATAACTTACGTTGACTTACCGTGGTACTGTAGACATAGCCTAACAGTCTTAGGAGGCTTAGGCCCTCAGGCAGGGCAGAGCAACCAAGCAGACTATTGCCTGTCATCTTAGCTCATGCAGATGGCAGACAAATGCAGGCCTCTTCTCTTAAGAGGGTGGGGTTGGCATCCGGGGGTAGGGAGACCTGGTTGCACCCTACTCCACCGAGTCCCAGCCCAGGGTCCTGACAGTGGCAGAGGGTTCCACCACTGGGTCAACGGGGATCCTAATGCAACACGCTGACTTGGGTTCCAACAGCAAAACCGAACCAATGTTTGGTTTCCCTGGGCTACTTCTTTCCATAGTCTGGGCGATGGACTTCTGTAACCCAGAAGTCCTCTGTCTCCTCCGGGTATACGGTGAGTGGCAGTCCCTGCAGCTCTTCTCCTGGGTTAGTCTCCCCCAGGGGCAGAGTGTGGCGCAGCGCTGGTTCAGCTCCAGGGTTCTGCAGTGGGCTGGAGATGTCTACTTCCTTTCCGGGCTCAGACTCAACTGGGATAAAGGCTCCACCTTTTATACTGCCCATCCTGCTGCTTAACTTCCAGTGGGAGAGGCAAACGCAGCCTGGATCCTCCCTCCAGGGATCAGCGAGTTACTCCTCCCTCTCTGGCTCAGTGGGAGGCCACTCTAGGAACATTCACAGAAGACAAATTTTGAATCATGGAAATCTGAGCATCCAATCAGACAACAGAATACTTCGTAGTCTAGGTGTCCAAACAAAACAGCTCATAGCTCAAACATAAAGTACTCATAACAAAATGCTCTTGAATAATCTGAGATGGAGAATTATTTACTCAATTACTCAGTGAAATTGTTAAACAAAAATAAGAAAATTATAATCTGTGCACTAACAATGTGTGAACAGAAAACAAGATGAAAAGTGTTGATAAATTAGTAGCAATGATGTATTGATAATATATGGTGCTTTTCTGAGTGTAAATATTTAGGGATTTCTTCACAAGATATAGATGTGTCTGCAAAGCTTCCTGTTGCTGGTTACTTTTTTATGGGGAGAGTTATATAGAACTGTAAGCCACACAAGCCTATGTGGTTTCACATCATGTACTTATGATAAACAGGTGTGGTGAATTTGCAAAAGGCTAAGATTCATATTCTTATTTAAGAAATATAAATATTAACATATTATTAACGTTATTAAATAGTAACATAATATTAACTTGAAAACATATCCAGTTGCAAGTGCTATCAGAAGTTTTGTGGTCAGATATGGGATGGAGATGTGAGCCACTGACTGCATTACTAAAAAACAGAGTATGTAGCACCATAGCTTTTGCTACATTATAGGATAATTCTCAGGAACACCATTCCCAGAATACATTACAGTGAAACCCCACTATAACGTGATGTTTGGGGTCCAAAAAATTCCATCGCGATAAATGCTGGGTCGTGGTATAGCAGGGTTTCAAGCCGGTCAGTTTAAGTCAGTGGTCCCCAACGCGGTGCATTGATGTGCGCTGCCTAGTGCCCCTAGTGCCTAGTGCCCAGCAGGGGAAAGAAGCCGCAGCCCCGCGCCTGCCGGAGACAGAGAACTCTGAGGCTGCGGGCGCTGGTGCTCTCTGTCCTCTCTTGAAGCCGGAGAGAAGCCGCGGCCCCGAGCCTGCCGGGGACAGTGAGCACGGCGCCCACAGCCTCGGAGTTCTCTGTCCCCGGCAGGCGCGGGACCGCAGCTTCTCTCCCCTGCTGGGCACTAGGCGGGGGCACATCAATGTTCCGGTGGGAGCCATGGCATTGGGGACCACTGGTATTAGGCCTTAAAGTGGAGCCAACTTATGATCGCGTTATATGTGATTTCACATTATGGCGGGGCGCGTTATTGCGAGGTTTATAGAAACAATAGTCTAGATTCTCAACTGCATTCAGTATTTGATAAGCACAGCTGAAGGAGGCTGCAAAGGAGCCGATTGTGCCTATCTGACCAGGTGCCAATTCTTTGTCAGCCGCAGGCATGAGGTACTTTAGTGAAGTGTAAGGGGCAAAATACACCATGTGGCAATAGTCCAAGGGAAGAGCATGCAGCTCAGAATAACAACAGTACAATAGCATTCTGGCCATGTACCCCTCCACCCTCAACATGTTCTTAACACGCGGGACCCTCGGGTGAGGGATGTAGGAGCTTTTCACCATCTAGGGATTCTGCTATGCTCTGGGCATTCATCAGCTAGCCAGATCTGTGGCTTTCCAGACCCTTTGCACTGCTCTGCAATGTAGAAGAGGATTTGGTCCAGCGCCTCCATTCCAGAAATATTAGCTCCTTGACACAGCCCTACCGCAAACCTGGTCTTAGGAATTGATATATCTGCAAGTCATGATGAACAATGCAAATGATCAGTAAAAGGGGCTATATGGAACAAGGGTATATTTTTATTAACTGTATGTTCTGGTAGGATTTTAATACTTTTTCACCATTTCCAAATGGCATGAACATGTGACAGTTTTTAAGTAGATGATATATGTTGTTCCAGGAAAAGATGACGAAAACAAAAGTCTGGACAATGTAACCAGACAAGTAATTGAGGAAAATTGTTTGAATGCTCCTTGTCAAACAGTATGTGACTGATAGGTAACAGCAAGATGGCAGAGAAAAAAAATATGGAATCTTGGTAGATTGGGGATGCTCAATCTTTTAATAAAAATAGCATCCTCTATCTAAATATCAGACTGTCTCAACTGAATTGTCTTTGGCATTCCCATGCACTAATGCATTTGTTGAGAGAATGTGCTCTATAATGAATGGTATCTGGATTGAAGACAAAAACAGACTGTCAGGAGCAGATTCAGCAAAAACAAAAGCAATCTTTATGGCCACTCTGGAGGGTAACTGCTAAGAGTTCTCTGAGCAGCTGTGAGGGACTGAGTCACATACACAGTAAAAATATTAAAAAATGCCTCTAAAGTATTACATTTTCTAAAGAGATTCATGGGGGAGGGGGATGAAATGGAAACTGCTGCTAGTTGGCAAAGTCATACAGTCTAGTAGTTCTATCTTTATTGTTGTTTGTATAAAGACAAATGTTTGTATAAAGACAAGTTCACTGCCATCTTAAAAATACTGATTTCCCTCTGAATGAGAATTATGACTCATTGCTTTTCCTTTTTAGTACATTATCCACCTTAATGGCATTACTAAACACATCTACCAATCCCGGTCCCGCAATACAACTTACAAAAAGTTAATGCCATCAGAAAGAGTGAAACATTTTCATGAATATACACTGGGATTTTGCTCCACTGTTATTCATGGAGTCAAATTACTTATAATTTGAATGTCCCACTAATTTATTTGTGAAAATGTTTAGGATTCCCTCAAGTTTCATGAATATTAGCATGAATGCTTTAATTAAAAATTAGAATCAGAAATTTCTTTATTTGTTATTCAGTAGTCCTTTGCTTAAAAAATATTAGCCAATCAAGAAGCAGAAATAATAAAACGTGTGATGTAGATGAACACCCATAAAATGAAGATGAAGCACTGGAGAGAAACATTCACAAAATATTTGTTATGCTAAAATTCATTTCCATAAACTATTCTGCAAATATTAAAGAATAACATAATATATGTAGAAGCTATGATTGATTTATGAATAGCTAAAAAATAGCTTAAAAAACCCTATGGGTGATTGGAGAACTTCCAAGTGTAAATGTCCAATTTTTGTTTCCATTTACACCAAAATAAATCCAGAAGCACTCCAGTGAAGTCCATCGGCCATACTGTCATTTGGTGTCATTCAGCATAGCTCCACTGAAATCAGTGGAGTAATGCCAATTTATGCCAGTTGAGGATCTGACACTATGGTTGTAACAGCAGAAGTTGGCTCAAAGTCACCTGGACTTCAAAACACAAGAAATTTTTTAATGACATAATGTGAGTTATTACAGTATAAACTGGAATGTAATGGGTTTCCACACAGCAACACATTGGTGTCATTTGGGCTGCTCACACAGTGATATAAGGCCTTTTTCACTCCGTGGCTTTGCAGAAGACTCTGTGTGCATATGGAGTGGACACAGAATCATAGAATCATAGAACTGGAAGGGATCTCAAGAGGTCATGTAGTCTAGTCCCCTGCATCCGTGGCAGGACTAAGTATTATCTAGACCATTCCTGACAGGACATGTCCACTGAGGTGACTCTGTGAGTACAGCTGGCATTATGACGTGGGGAGGCCAACTCTAGCCAGTAAATTTCTTAGATGTGCTTGATGGTACAAAATTATCTCCTATTCCCACTGCTGGTGCAATATGCAATTCTGCTCTTATAAATAAGCTACGGCTAAGCCAGTGGATCAGGGCACAGTGACATGGGCTATCAGGGTATTGCAGTGATTCTGATTAGTGTTCATTACTTTGCCAATGTCTGAACCGAGAGATGCTATGCAGAGGGGAGGTTACAGCAGTGGCATTGGCTGGGATGGGCACAATTTGCCTGGTATGGAGTCATTCACAAGAATTAGTGTCCAGGACAGGATGCATAGTACTGAGGGACTCAGCAATCACAGAAACCTCACAGATAAAAGAGCACAAGAGTGACACTGGGGATAGAATACATACACAGTCAGTTCAATGAATCCCCATTCCCCATTAACTTCCATTGGTGTGAATGTTTACCTGCGAATTGCAGCCCAGAGTGAGCAGTGAGCGAGTCTAGCTGGGGACACGCTGCTATTTTACATCAGCTGATTATAGTGTCCTGCATTTCCTATGGCATTCCTGCTGGAACACAGCAGGGGTAGTAAACTGCCTTGAGGAATAGCCAGGTGGGTCTCAAATAATGCATAGGTCTTCTGCTGGCCCTCTGTACAGAATTTCACCCAGAGTGAAGGGCACATATTTCTCTCATCATTCTGTTCTGATAGCTTTCCAAAATATATTTCTAAGAATAGCTTACCTGGTTCTCTTTTTCCCCCCAATATAAAATAGCCATTAACTCTTCAGGCAACATTTTGGGATTTGCTAAATAGGAAGTGGAAATGTCAATAACTGTAGAATATTGGGCTTCTTTTATTTATTCTTCTTCAAGAAGTTGATATTGCTGTTTCTAGCCTTTTCCTTCTACTTAATGAACTTATGATGATGGAAAGGTGTGTGTAATTAGAGCTGTCAATATTGAATTCTAAATGTGCACTGCACTATGAATTTAATTTAAGTTTCTCTATCTCCATTCCTCCCTCCACATTGCCACTGGGAAAGACTGAAGCACTTGACTGCCGCTGTGGCAAATTGGGTCCTAATAAGTATGATGCTTTTCTGCTTCTTGTTTTTGCTAAGATACAAGTGCAGTATTTCAGAAGAACTCACCTGGGCATTAATTCAACAAGAAATGGTGGTAGGAGTATTATATTTTCCACGTTTTGATATCTCACTGAATAACTTGCATATAAAGAGGCCTGGCAGCTGGTTTGTGTCAGTGACTGTTGTGCTTGTCATTTCAGCCTCAGATTTGGCTGATTCACCTCTGCCAAAGCTTAAGAATAATATTCTTCTTGCTGTTTCCTATTATTTTGAAAGTTTAACAAGCATGAGAGGAAAATAGAATCAGACTGTGAAAAATACATTTAAATGTTATAGGGCTTTAGTTTATTATAGAGTAAGAGGCAGTCTCAATGAAGTGTTACCACCACCACTAATAACAGGTTTGTTTGGAGACAGGAAGGTACTGCAAGTAAGGAATATTCATTTTCGGTACAGAGAATTAGCATAAGTTGTATGTTTACAACCTTAGGGATCTCAGTCAAAACTGATAAAATCTAACAACAGCTAGAAAGGAGATATGAGGCATTTCTATAAAAATCATACTTAAGATGGAGGTTACTATGCTATATAATCTCGTCAGGGATCAGTATGAATTCCTACATTAAATTCAAATAAGAAATGTCACAAATGGTTCATCAGGAGCCACAAACTCACATTCCTGCTCTCCAACCCATTGCATTAGTTGCTGGAATGCACCATAAAAGTTTGATAATTTAAAAGAAAGGGGGAAAAACATGTTTGAAAATAATTTAATTTCTTAGACCTAGTTTTAGAAAACCGTGCTTGCCAGCAACTGAAAACACCACCATATGGTCTCTGTTGTGCTGCATTAATGGAGCCATTCTGTGATATGAAATGGCATGATCAGGACTGAGGTTTCTTCTGTCAGATTATACCTCAGTACAGCCCAGATTTTGTAACAACAGTGTTCCCTCAGAAACAAGAAGAAAAATCCTTTGAGTACATTAAAAAAAATCAGATCAGGATACAAATTTAGAGCACACCAAAGCTAGAGGGTGCTTGGGTTTGAGGTTTTGAATCAGCCCATTATATTAAGAGGGGTCAGCTGCAAAATTCAGATCTTCCTTTTGTATTGGATTTTGAACCTCCCCTCCAACTCTACATTGATAAGCTTTAGCAAGGTGGGGTGTTGAATCACACCTATCTCTAATTCATGAATCCACAGGTCAAGTTTCCTATCTACCTAAACCCATGTCCATTGTTCCCACTACCCTTTGGCATGGGATTAATACTGAGTATGATTAATCAGCAGAATGTAATACCCAATATATAGTGGAAAGCTAAGGTGATAGCATTACTAAAACCAGGTAAAGGCCATTCTTTAGCAGCCTGTATCACTTCTGAGTTGTAGCTACAAAGTCCAGGAGCAGATGATCCTACAGAGAATTATGCCCATGACAGGACAAATTTTGAGTGATGATCAGGCAGGTTTCTGAACAAATCAAAGCTCTTTGACCAAGTGTTAGTGCTTGCTATATACTTTGAGACTAGATTTCAAGAGAAGAAGAAAACTAGAGCTGTCTTTTTTGACCTTACAGCAACCTATGACATCCGCTGGCATACTGATCTGCTGTACAAGATGTCAAGAATTCTTACTAGATAGGTTGTCATGGCAACGGATGCTCCAAGGTAGATGTTGTAGATGTCTCTGGGCCACAAAACTAGCACCTGGAGATTCTAAAAGAATGGATTCCTGCAGGACTTGGTGCTGGCACCAACTTTTTTTAATGTACTCAGCAATGACCTACTACACACTAATTCTAGATGGCTCATGTATGCTGATGATATCTGCCTAGCCTCAAGGGATCTTGCCTTCCAAAAGATTGAAAAGAATCTGTACAGTGATATGGCTACCTTAGGTGACTATTATATCCCATGTTGTTGTAGCCATGTTGGTCCCAGGATATTTGGGAGACAAGGTGGGTGAGGTAATATATTTTATTGGACCAACTTGAGTCAAGCTTTTGAATTTAGATAGAGTTCTTCTTCAGGTCTGGGAAACTTACTCAGACTGTCACAGCTGAATACAAAGTGGAAGAGACTGTTTAGCCTAATTAGTTAATATATATTTCAAGGGACCATTTGAGGTGAATCAGCCCATTAACACCCTTCCATTCAGAAGGAGGAAAGGAAGGGATCGGAGAAAAAACAGCTGGGGGTGGGGATGGTTAGGGGCTTATAGATTGTTGTAATAAGCAATAAATCCAGTGTCTCTTCTCAGTCCATGACTTTTAATGTCTAGTACATCAAAGACCATGTCCACTTTCACCATGCTCAGAGCCAGCTTGAGCTTCCCATCTTTTTGAATGGTCAGTGGCTGGCACACAATCCAATGCCATTGTATCTAGGGGTTACTCTACATCACACACTCACATAAACACACCATCTCACAAAAGTAGCTCATACGATCACGAGCAGAAAATATCTCCTGAATAATCTAGTAGTGTCCATCTGGAGAACCAACACACAAACACTGCACAGTTTGGGGCTGTGTCTCTTTTGCTCATCTGAAAAATACACTGTCCCAGTTTGGTTAAATTCTATCCACACACAAACACAGTCTGATCATATAATGAGAATTATCACAGACACACTGAAGCCAACAAGTCTTGTATGGTTATTGGTCCTAGCCAATATTTTTCCACCTAACATCCAGCAGAATGCTGCCAACAACTGATCATCTCAGTACAGCAAACTGTTCAGAGATATGTGGGATGCACATACCTAATGCACAGCAGAAATCCTATCTGCACTGTGCTGCACACAGTCCATCCAGCTGATAACTTCACTCTGGTAGGAGAGAGCCTATGCCACTATCAGGAACTCCTACATCAGCATCAGTCCTGATGAAGTTACCTGGTTTTGGGATCCAACATTGCCTCTGGAGCCAACTTAACAGATTTAGGTGTTGTGTGGTTCACTATCCCAAGCCCAGCCAGGCCTGGGGCATCCAGGACAGCGAACTGTGCATATGTAGTGCTGTGGAGGATGCTGTACACATGCTGAATGGTTGCTCTTTTTTGTGATGGGTTCCTCAGAGGTCTTCTCAAGCTGACCACTGCTAATTGGCCTGATCATTTAGCTGTGTTTTTTATTTATTTGTTCATTCTTGTTTTTTAACCTTGCCTCATTCACATTCAATCCACTCAAGCTCTCTCTCTCTCTCTCTTTCTCACGTGTGCTCACACACACACACACCCCTGGAGAACATTTTCCTTTTAAATGATGGTATTTATAGCAAAAGTGCCACAATGCTAAAATAGTTACCAGTACAATAATGGGAAAATGTCTACTGATAAAGCCTTTCTCCCAGATGATTTAAAAAATGGATTCATAGTGAATTTAGATTTTTGAATGTGTTTAGTTCATGGATTTATATTTTAGGAGAGGAGACGTTGCCATACAGTAAACATAGTTTGAAACAGACAAATCTTCTCCTGATGTGACTGTGAGCAATTACTCGATACACACTTTTTAGAAACACAATTTGATGATGTTCTCATATTGCCATTCTCTAAGTCCCCAGTCGACAGGTGCATTCTGACTGGTGACAGACTTGGAGCTGCTGGAATCCTGAAAACATCTCTGTTTAATCTGGCTCGAACAATGACATAGCCTTTATAACATTTTGACATCCATCACTGGCTGTCACACTGCTTAAAAAAAACCCCTCATGACTGCAGTATCTGACACATGAACTATGAGTCATGGGCATCAAATCATTATCACATGATCCACCAAATGCCTCAGTGCATTGTAGTAGACATTATGCGGCTGAATGTCACCACAATGGAGCGCTACAGTAATATAATGACCAAGTGTGGTGCTTTGAACTGGAGCTTGGAAATGTATAGATTTTATTATTTTAAAAAGTCATTCTTAACGTTAAGATTTAAGTCTTTGGTCAACTTCTATCATGAACAGACTACAACTGATCGATTGTAGTCTGTGATTGAGAAAGATAGATTGATAGATAGATAGAAAGGAAGGAAGGAATTTGGTTTGTCATATATTCCAGGAGGGTCATTTAGAAGGTGTTCAGTGTCCAGTACTTGATAAATTTCTCAAGTACTTGATAAATTTCTCAAGTACTGTTGCTGGGGAAAATAAATCTCCTGTCCCTTTGGGGAAATTACAATAGCTGGATAGAAAGGGAGAATTTCTTTCTATGCTACAAATGGATTCACAGACACTGGTGATGATCAAGTAGCAATTGCTGAACTGTAATCAAATACCCATTTAACTTGACCACAGCACTGAAGCATACCTAGGTTGGGGTTCTGGCATTAGGTCACTTTTGGGCGGTGAAAGTGCTGCTGTCAGCCACATCTGTGCCCACGAAGATAATTGAGGGGCAGACATGCCAAACCTATGGAAAAAACACAGAAATTGGTTTTGATTTTGGCTTAATTGGCTTGTGAGTTGCTTGTTGGCTAGTTTTTGGCTTGTAGCTTGTTGTAGCTTGCTTCTTCTTCTTCTTCTTTTTTTTGATTGGCTTCTAGCAGGGGGCACAGCAGGGGCAAGAGGGGAGAGTCAGGGGTGCACAGCAGGCGCACCACAGTCCCAGACTCCATGGTGGGGGAATCTAGACACGTAGAGTGTTGGATTCTTAGGGACTGGCTTGTTTTCACCTTGTTTTGAAATGGGATTAGCTTGATTTTTGGCTTATTGTGAAAGTCAGGCTGCTTATTTACTGCGTGAAAGTTGGCAATTGTGGTGAGGGGGACAGGATTTGTCTATTTTCTGTTTGATTTCTCTTTGATGTAGCAGCAATCATTTTAGATTGCCTCTGACCACTTAACAGGTGATAATGCGTAAAGATATGAGACTCTAGTTGGGCGGGTGGGTGGAGGGGTCCACTAACCAATGCTCTATCCACTGACTACATAGTATTATTCCACCTACTTAACAGAGTTCAAGTGGGCAGCCTGTAGGGCCAGAGAAGGGTAGCAAGAAGCCACAGCTAATTGGAATGGAAGAGATTGGCAGAAAGAGCTAAGTGGAAAGGACAAGGTAGCAGGTCATCACTGGGGTTGCAATGAACACCTAAGAGCATAAGGAGGTAGCTGACACATAACCACAAAGACCACTTCTGGATTTCAATTACTTTGGCCTAAAGATATTTTAAGCCTCCTAGAACTTGCATAAACCTGAGAATAGGAAATATAGAGTCTATTCCTCACTTTGCTACATACTTTATGCGTGATCTTGTGGTAGTCACTGAGGCCCAAATCTTCAAAGATGTTTAGGTTCCTGTCAAGGTTCCTTCCTGACTCTGGACTTTAGAGTACAGACATGAGGAACTGCATATGAACTCCTAAACTGAATTACCATCTTAGATCTGGTTTTGCTGCCACCACTCCCAAATACTAACTCCCTTCCCTGGATAGTTTTGAAAGACTTCTTCACCAAGTTCCTGGTGAACACCCATCCAACCCCTTGGATCTTAACACATGGAGAATTTAATCATCCCCCTGCTTTCCCCCAAAAACAAAGAGCACACAAACAAAAAACTTCCACCCACCAAGATTTGATAGTATCTTATCCCCTTATTGGTCCTTTGGGTCAGGTGTCAGTCAGGTTACCTGAGCTTCTTAACCCTTTACAGGTAAAAGGATTTTGGTGCCTCTGGCCAGGAGGGATTTTATAGTATTGTACACAGGAGGGCTGTTCTCTTCCCTTTATAGTTATGACAGTGCCTAAATAGCTTTTGATGATCTGGGCCTAAATATCTCTGTGCTCAGTGCGGCCATCTGTAAAAATTAGGATAATTATACGTATTTTACACCTCCCACAGCTGTTGAAAGGCTCAATTTCTTATTCTTTGCAGAGACCTCTAAGATCTTTAGTTGCAACACAGCACCAAAGTTCAAAGTATTTATTATGAATCTGACTACAATAATCTTTATATGAAACTGTGCCTGGAAAATATGATGGATTTGTCTAAAAATTAATTTCAGTTGAGGGATTTGTCACAGCCAAAGTGTTATATCTTTTGGCACTGATGTGAAAACTAATGTCTAAAAACTATTCTCAAAGTATATATATTTTTAAATAAAATATTTTGAAAAGCATTTTTTAAATGTTGGTATTCTAACGGCACTCACTCGCAACACAGGTAAGAGCCTATAAGGCTTTCTGTTATAAACCAGGATTTTTAGGGATTAATGTATCAGCTTTTTAAAATCCCATTTGCTTAAACTTGTCATACAAACTGTCAACCAAGATCTCTTTTCCCCCCCTAAAAATGGTTTAAATACTTCAGAACATTTTTAGATGTAAACCAGTCCCCCAAAATAGATGTTTTCTCTTGGCTTATGTGCTTTTTGATCAGATGTGCGTAGAAATGTCACTTGGCAGAAACATTTGCAACGTGCATACCAGACCACTTCAACTCTAGGTTCTAAAAATTTGAGGCATAAGGTTGGCATAGAAAAAGCATCATAAATACCCAGCACCCTATTTTTGTGATTAGTTAATCATAGATTAATGAAAAGATTAATGAATTAAGCTTGCAGCCTCTTAATGTGGATTTTACAGGATGTTCCTTAAAAGGATTGTGTTTAGTTACTGGAAAGAATGATTGCCACCTAGAGTACTGAAGCCACATGCATCTCTGTATTAGCATATAGGATCAGGACAACATAAGCAATTTTAAGGCTATTTAAAATCATTTCTTGATTGATTAAGTTCTTCTGCTGAGCAGGAACATTTTGCCTAATGTCAGTGAATATGCAAAGCATGCTATCATTCCTCACTTAGCCAATTACTTCACTCCCCACCCTATCGGATACATGCTCTTTTTGTGCTTTCTTTGTTAATATATCAAGTTCCCCAGTTCTGCCAGCTTCTGTGGTGGGACTCCAGTGACAGAAGGTCAGCAGGAGCAGGTCACTGTGTACAAAACACATGAAACCCCTTGCCCCATCAAAGGGCTGGAGCTATCTAGCACAGCCCAGAAAGTGACTGTGGCTGTCTGGAGGGATCCAGTGTACACCATGGGCATCCTTCTGTAGTGGATCACGCAAGGAGCCCAATCTACCCTGAAAATTGTCTTCCTGTAAGTGAATCTCAGGTAGGATGGCAGTGCAGCCATCATCTGCCCTTCCCCTACAGTGAATGCCCCCCTGATTCTAGAACAGGGGTCGTCAACCTCTGGCACATGGCTCGCTAGGGTAAGCACCCTGGTGGGCTAGGCCAGTTTGTTTACCTGCTGTGTTGGCAGGTTAGGCCGATCACGGCTCCCACTGGCTGCGGTTCGCAGTCCCAGGCCAGTAGGGGTGGCAGGAAGCCACGGCCAGTACATCCCTCGCCCACGCCACTTTCTGCAGCCCCCATTGGCCTGGGATGGCGAACCACAGCCAGTGGGGGCCGCGATCGGCTGAACCTGCTGACGCAGCAGGTAAACAAACTGGCCTGGCCCGCCAGGGTGCTTACTCTGGCGAGCCACATGTCAGAGGTTGCCGACCCTTGTTCTAGAACATTATAATTAACTACACCAAACAGATTTTGTGCTTATTCTAGGCTAGCTTGGGTTTGAAACTGTCATAAGTGTTCAGGCAACAGACAGTTTAACCTCCCTCAACTTACATGCCCAAGCACTTACAATTACAGTCTTCTGGTGCACCTACGGAAAGGGTAGAGAGGAGAAGGAGGAAGTAGGATCATGGCCACTCCCCCACCATACAGCAAGGTGGAGCCAGCACAGCAGCTGGAAGCAAGCTGCAGCATTCTTATGCTTTGACCCACCGAAGGTACGATCTGCAGGTATGCGCACAGTTTTTGAGCCCGCAGGATTTTGTTCAAACATTTTAGAGTCTAAAAACCTTTTAAGGATATTGAACATGTAGATTAACATATATTTGTCTAATTTCAAACAATAGTTATGTTGTACAGCAGAGGTCGGCAGCCTCTGGCACGCAGCTCACCAGGGTAAACCACGGCCAGCACATCCCTCGGCCTGCGTCACTTCCCGCAGCCCCCATGGGCCTGGGACAGCGAACCGCAGCCAGTGGGAGCCGAGATCGGCCGAACCAGCCAACGCGGCAGGTAAACAAACTGGCCCGGCCCACCAGGGTGCTTTCCCTAGCGAGCCGCATGCGAAAAGTTGCCGACTCCTGTAATACAGTCTTCTTTTTGGCAGAAAATTGTTGAGCCACCCAATTTTCTCTCTTTCTTGTGGGTATTTTTGTTTTGTTTTCTCTCTCTTTCTCTCTTTTTAATACATGCAAAAAAGTTCCTCTGGGAAGGTGCGGGGGGGGGGGGGCAGAAAGCCCAAACAGACAGGAACAGTACACAAATGTTTATTTCACAAGGGTAGTTGGGTATTCATTAGAAACATATTTATAGCCACTCCCAATGCACACACTTATTAAATTGGTCACACATTTTTGTTGCTGTTTGCTAAACATGCTGTGGAGTTTTACTGAATACCTATCAATTAAATCCCAAATGATGTTCTGCTTGAACTGAACCTAAGTTCTTAGCCATATGCTTCTTGCTAAAATGTTAATTGGAAATATTTATGGTGCTGAATTGAAAATAAGAATCTGTTTTCTGTATATGCAAATTAACAATTTTGTGTAGGTTTTTATGTTTTGTAACATTCTAAAAATGTATGCTTGTGTTTAAGTCCTTTTTATTAAGTTTTCAGACTCCAACCTCTTTATCATGCATTTTTTCCCAAATTTCCAGAACCCAGATTAATTTGTGGTTTCACAAAACCTTTAAAACCCTTGAAAAGACTCAGAAGAAAAAATATTTCAGAACTTCATTGAAACTGAGATGTCAATTACATGGTAAACAGCTGGATATGGGCAGCTTGGTGTTGAAATGGCGATAACAAATTTGTTCAGATACTTTACTCAAAAGCAGAAGTGGTGCTTTGGAGGCCCTACGTGGGAATATTTTTTTGGCATCCTCCCCCAATGTTCTACACTAAAGAAGCGAATGGGGGTGGGGGAGGGGGGCTGAGCTGCTCAGGGCCCTAAGCAATTGTTTAGTCTGCTTATGCCTGGGGCCAGCTCTACTTAAAAGAAAAAGATTGTTTTTTACGAGCAGAGCTATCTAATGTCATGCCACTGTTTAAAGAATTTTCCTGTAACCTAGTGTGGCAGGACTGTTAAAGTTTAAACTGTCTATAACAGTCCTGCCACTGTTATAGTTTAATCTATACATCAACGACCTGCCACCAACCCAGTCACAGAAGTTTTTCTATGCAGACAACATCTGCTGTGGGCTACAGGCTCCAATTTCTATGATCTGGGGAAGACCCTGAGTGACGTTGCTGCAAAGCTGGCTGGCTACTGCAAGACATGGCATCTTCAGCCTAGCACCAGCAAGACAATCTCTAGCACATTCCATCTCTATCATGCCCCTACTAAATGGAAACTAAACATTGTAATGAGTGGCCAGAGGCTGAAGCATAGTGCCTCTATATAAATCCAGGGTACACCCACATCTTGATTACTTCATGCAGATGTGGTCGCCCTATCTCAAAAAAGATATATTGGAATTGGAAAAGGTTCAGAAAAGGGCAACAAAAATGATTGCGGTATCAAACAGCTTCTATATGAGGAGAGATTAATAAGACTGGGACTTTTCAGCTTGATCTGCATGATGGGGGATATGATTGAGGTCTATAAAATCATGACTGGTGTGGAGAAAGTAAATAAGGAAGTGTTACTTACTCCTTCTCATAACACAAGAACTAGGGGGCACCAAATGGAATTAATAGACAGCAGGTTAAAAAGAATAAAAGGAAGTATTTCTTCACACAATGCACAGTCAACCTGTGGAACTCTTTGCCAGAGGATGCTAGGAAGGCCAATACTATAACAGGGTTCACAAAAGAAAAGTTCAGGGAGGATAGGTCCATCAATTGCTATTAGCCGGGATGGGCAAGGGTGGGGTCCTATCCTGTTTGCCACAAGCTGGGAATCGGTTACAGGGGACAGAACCTGTTCTATTCATTCCCTCTGGTGCACCTGCCTTTGGTCTGACCCAGTATGGCCACTCTTATTTTCTTATACCCAGTTTACTTAGATATGACCCTTCACCGAACACCGATATGCAAAAGCCAAGCAAGATACTTGAGCAAAACAGCAGCACAGGTCAAGACATTCAACAACCTTCTTATCAAGCCAGCAGGTTCTTTATGGTGAGCGGCTGCTCCAACCCTAAAGACCTCAGATCTTGTCATCTTGTACTCAATAGCAGAGTACTGTGTGCCAGCATGAAGTCAGTTGGCACACACCAAACTTGTTGATGTGCAACTAAACTCAACAATGTGCATCATCGCAAGAATTCTCCGACTGACTCATCTTCCATGGCTTCCAGTTCTGAGTCATATTGCCCCCCCTTATGTCAATAGGGAGATTGCAGCTTGCAATTTTCTTAAAGCTGCAGCTCCTGGAGTCATGTGATCACATAAGAATCTTAACTTCCTTTCTCAAATAAGAGTAAGTTTCTAGCACCTATGCTTGCAGAGAAAAAAGTGAAAACATTAACCTAGGCTCAAAAAGGCTCAAAGTTAAAGAACTCCAAATGTATTTATTTCTTAAAATCACTTGATCTTTTCCACTCAACCAGGGTTTTTGAATGTTGCACTTTCTAAGCCGATTCAAATTTTCTGGAAATATCCAGGCCATTCTGCATACGCTTTGAGTCATAGCACAGACAGCAACATAGTTGCTTACCTTATTTGCATAGTCACTCCAATACAATGCCTCCTAGAGCTCCTGAGGAGCCCCACCCCAAGGCCCCACATCCACCCCACAGCTTTTGGAAAAGCTAGCACCTGTGAGGATGCTGGGCATGAGCAGCTCATGAAAATGCGGTGCTTCAATTGTGGTTAACGCCTGCACTGGGATATGAGAAGAGGTTTCCTGCATTCTCCCTACCTTGCTCACCAGTATACACATTGATCATAATGTTACCCTGAAGGTGAAGCAAAGACTGCAGAACAGATTTTATCAGCATCTGTACACACTACTGTTCTCTTTCCAACTTTATTTCCCTTTAGCCTTTTATTTTATTATTCCAAACTTTGCATCGCTTTTTCTTTTTCCTCTGAAACAACAAAAGCATTTCTTTTTGAATTCAGAAGCTCTGCCATTCTGTTTCTGCTGGGAGGAAAAGGGCTGGATCCCAGCTTCTGTTAATTCCCTTTGAGCACTGCCAACAGACCTAGGATTAACTTGCTGGAAAACTTCCTTTAAAAAATATAAAGGAGTTTGGTTTCAAGCTAGATAAATATAAAAAGAAGCCCTCAGTTTAATAAATATGCAAAATTTTTGTTCATTTGTTACTAAAACAATGCGATTTTTAAATTCACAATTTTGATCATTTTAACCTACTCCCTCCCAACCCCCAAAATCAGTGTATTTGAACAGTTCTGACTCACTGAAATGTGACTTGAAACAGTTTAGTTCTACACAATAGAAATCTGCTCAGCATGCAGGAGGGGCAAGAAAGAGTTGTTATGGGATGGACTGTAGGATATGGTAGGTTGAGAGATGATTTTTTAGACATTTTGTTGGTCAGAGACTAAAAGAGGTTGAGAATCACTGTACTAAAGAACAATCAAAAGCATCTTTAAAAAAACAATTATAGTCCCAAAAGAATAAAATCCTATTTTATGCTTTAAATCAGTAGCCTCAGTGCATACACATTGCTTTTTAAGTGCTAGGATTTGCAGCATGCTTTCTAGTGGTGGTAATTCCAGTGTTATTAAGGGCCAAATCGTGATGTCCTTACTCATGACATACACAGGCAAATAGCCTTCCTTATCCTCAGCTTTGACTCAGGACTCATTATCTACTGTTTCTGCCTCCCATGAGAACAGAAGATAGATTTCTGTCAATCAAGATTGCCCAGCAATGATTAACCTCAGCTGTGGCCATCAGAATTCCATTCAATTTGATTCAATGAAAAATGGTTTGTTTGAGAAAAAATAGAGAGAATATAATCAAATAAAAGGAAAAGAAACCTCAATACACCTAATGCTAATTTTGATCATTATGGACCTGATCCAAAGCCCACTGAAATTAGTGCGAGTCTTTTGAAAAAAATTAAACCAGCCCTAGTCCAGATATAGCTGTTTGTCCCAGTTTCTCATGGAAAATTGAAGCAGAGACGTGGGGGAGATGATTCAGGAGATGGAGATGGTGGGGATTTTTGTTCATCAGACTTTGTTTACTCTGGAACTGGTGGGTTATTTTTCTAAGTCACAGGGCTAGCCTAAACCTCTTGTCACTGAAAAGGGAGACCACTGACCAGCAAGGAAAGTGAGGTGTGGCCACACCTTGAAAAAAAAAAGTAAGGGATGGTGCTACTGGGACCAGTAACAACTGGTATAGGTTAAAACAGCGCCCAGTCTCCCAGTAAGGTAAGGCTATACAGGCATGATTACAGCTTCAGCTAACATACCTGACCTAGCTTTAGTCTAGCTATCTTGGGTACCAGAGCAGTGAATGCTTCATCATGGCTAGCTCCATGGGTTTTAGGTGGTCTTGTACAGCCCATACCAAAGCACGTGCTGCTGCAGATTCTCTGCGTTGGGAACTGAGCTAGCTACATTAAAGCTAGCTCAGGTATGTCTACTTGAGTTGCAATCAGAGTGTGATTACAATATAGACATACCCTGAGTAAGTCCCCATAGGTTACAATGAGACTGCTCAAGTAGTAAGATACTATTCAGGGTGAGAAAGGGTATTACAATATTCCCCTTCGTTTTTTTATAAATCAACCTTTATGAGCTCTTTATTGATTGGCCACTGTAAAAAAATGAATAGAATGAACATATTGGAGCAGATGTGTTTGTTTCAGCTTTGCTGTCTGGTCTTCTTGCCATATTTCGCCATGTCTTTTTATGTACATGAAGAAAGCAAAAAAACCCTTTTAAAACATTTGTAGGCTAAGTAACTTCTTTTCCATTCCTACTTTTAGTCCCCTGCCTTCACAACAATGATTCAGGCTAGCACTGGGTACTATAAAAAAAGCAAGCATTTAAAAAATTTTCAGAGCCTCAAAAATGAGGGAAAATATTGTTAAAGCCAGGTAAAAGACAGCCCACTAGGTATTATGCATTTGGCTTCAGGCAACTCAAGAAATGTGAAACAAAACTTGTTTCCCCCAAAAACACCATATTGATACTGTTTGAATCAATTAAACATGGCTGACCACAGTCCTTTACATGTGCTGTTCATTAATACAATCCCTTTTGTCCTATTCTGCTGTAATGATAACATCAGAAGCAAGTGCATTCATGTATCACTTTTCATTTTTGAAAGTATAATCCTGCTTGAAAGCAACAGAATAAAAATAAATAAATATACAAACAGATATCTATTTTTAAAAAAAAATGTGGTAAAAATATGCTTTTCAAGTGAAAAATTGGTAGAAGAGCCGCCAAATGGTAACTTTGAAAATCCAGGATTACACGTACAGAATCAGTAGAGAAATATATAAATGGAAAACTCAAATGTGGCACCATTATTTTTTTAAAAACTACAGCTACAGTTATATCAGGCCGGCTAGATCCTAAATTGGTGGAGCAATGCTGATTTACACCATCTGAGTATCTCAGCCAATAAAGTTGTTTTTCTCGTCAGCCCTCTGAATTTATGGCAATAGAGTAATAAAAAAAAGAAACTTTACAAAAATCAGAAATATATTACACCATAAGACAGATACTTGATGAGAAAAGCTTTTAAAATGATTGAAAATCTTCTTAATATTGTTAGGAGTGACATCACTATCAATGATATTGTGCTGGCCTCATGATCTTTTTGAAAGTAGAACAGTACCCAAAGCCTTAGGCAAAGTAGTTTAATTTAGTTTGAAGGTAGGAGTTCCTCTATTGCATGTAGTTCTATCTTTCCAAGGTAAATGCAGTGATATTAGTGGTGGGTGAATCACAAAAGACTTGGCTACTTATCCAAACTTTACCTCTTGAGTCTGCAACACTGGGCTGGAAATCTTATGAGAAATCATAAAAATTAATTAAAATTGCCTGGGATGGCAGCACTGCCACATGGGTTGCAAATTGCCTGAAGGGCCACAAAGAAAGACTGAAAATCAGCCAAGTTTCAAGTGGAAAGAAGTGTGTATGGTAAATTGCCACTGTCTGTTAGTTTCTCTCTTAGAGGTGGGTTTGAGAAAAAATATTTTGTGGGTATTCAGATCTGGCAGGCTGGTTTGGGCCTGACTCCAGTTTTACCTAGAATCTTAACTGATAATCTGGAAGAAAGAATAAAGAATGTGGAGAGGACTGAACCAGACTGTGGATAAATCTCTGAACCCAGAACCCATGCATAGAGCCCCTGCAAGTTCTAATGCCGCTGCCTTCAATAATAGCTGCAAGCCAATACACTCCCCAAGAAGAATTTATAGCCTTTGGGTTTGTGAAGTGCATGCAGTCACCAGCTATCCTTCCCTATTCCCATGACCCACCCATGAACGCCACCCTGTTTCATTTCTCAATGGAGAACCGCTCCATGACACCTCTTTGCAACCTGCCACCCCATGCAAAAAAACCATTGTGCTGCCACTTTGGTTTGGGTTTTAGGTACCAACAGATGGGATGGTTAGATTTCACCCCTGTTTGTGCTAGCCTCGCAGGATCCAGGTCATTCTAAGGTAAAATTGTACCTTGTAAAATCTACCAACTCACCCCATTTTTTTTGTTTTTGTTTTCAAACCAAAATAAAATAAAATAAAATTTTTAAAAAAACAAAGACAGAGAGAGAGAGAGAGATCAGAGTTCATATTTTCTTCCTTCATTTGGATTTAACTCTTTCCAACAAAAGGTGGATGATGCCTAAGACCTGTGGAACAGAGCTGCTATGAAAGAGATTAAATGTTAGATAGTGTGATGTACATGTAAACTATCCATGCAAGAAATTAAAAGAGAACATCAGAAAGGGTGACTTTACTATAGTTATGCAAGCATTGGTGGATCATGAGGGATACTTCAGTGACATCAGTGTTGGTTGGTCAGTAAAGGCGCCATGGTGCTCACATCTTTAAGAACACAGTACTGGTCAGAAAGTAGGGACTTTCTTTCCCAACTGGCAAATTACCATCAGTGATGTTGAAATGCTAATAGTGATCCTGAGGGACCCATCATACTCCTGGTTCCCCTGGCTCATGCAACCATACAACTGGTCATGCTGACAGCACAAAGGGAAGACTCAACTACTGGCTCAGCAGGTGAAGAATGACAATTAAATGTGTTTTTGGTAGATTGAAGGGATGCTGATGCTGTTTATTCACAAAATTGGATCTCATTGAAAAAAAATCCCAATGATTATAGCTGCCTGCTGTGTCCTGCATCCTGAAATCACCAAGGCCCATGTGCCATTGGTCTATTTACTACAACAGTGCATGCCCAAGTTATTGCAGAATGGCCTGGGAAAGTGTCCTACCGCAGAGGAAGAAATAAGGCTACCATCCCTAGAAAATTTTAGAAGAGGATTGACAGCACAGCACTGGATTGACTGTTGTTCTTCCTCGCCTTCTGCTATGCCTGCCACAGTTCCTTCACTTTCATGTGGCACTACTGCTGGTCCTGTCATACCCTTTTCCTGCATCACTCGTGCAATCTGATCATATATGTCCATCTTTCTTTGGCTGCCCCATAGCTGTGCCTGCACAACCTCTTCTCTCACAGGCTCATGACATCCAATACCTCCTGTCTACTCCAAGCCAGAACATGTCTGGCATGTGGAGCCAGCATGGTCGGTTGGGCAGTTCCACACAACAACAATAGAGCAGGCGAGCCCACCTGCTAGGTGGGCTCGCCACACAGGACAATCAGGAAAAGGCATATAAAAAATGTCAAGGGCTTTAAGTGGGGGGCAGTTTTGGTATCTGTGACCCCTGGGTAATGAAGTTCAGAATTGTGAACAGACCAGTCAGTGTTGGGCATTTTGGAACAGCAGCTGAAAGATTGTTAGGGTTGACATAGGTAATGCAGTGTATACACTCATTTTGTGTCCATCTCAGTATGTCATCCCACATTTGTGAGAGACAAATTTAAGTGTAGACACATGCACAACTAGATCTACACAAGGTGGTTTACACTGACCTAACTTTGTAATACAGATCAGGACTTACTGTGGTTGAAAGACAACTGAGTAAAGGCCAACCAAGTACCAACCCTATCGGATGGAACAATAGAGTGTCATGAATTGTCAAAAGGCTCATCACTCTAGAGAGATATCAAAAAGCATCTAACCACAGCGAGTGCAAGAGGAGGGGCACCATTTGGGGAAACTGATGGACTGAAAAACTGCTAAACAGATTAACTACTTTTATGAAAATTACATTATTTGCCCCCAAATTATTCTTTATCTCATATACATTTAAATAGGCTTTATTGTATTTCTGTATCCAGTCCAGGTGATTTAAAATTTCTCCTATCCTGCAGGGTGAACTCCACTGAATGCTTAGTTCCTATATAAAGACTTTCACTTCTGTCGCTCCAGGGATACTATAAGATTCCAGAACTGTATGAGCCAATTCCCTACCTGGAAAATGGGGGGTTCTGCTAGTGCATTGTTATATTAGTTTTAGTTAACTTCACTCCAGAGCTTTGTGAACAACTGGGTTCCATCAATAGCTCAAAATATTTGTTTTCACCTTAGGTCCTTCCTCTGTCCATTTTCCCTCAGCACATTACCAAACCTCTCAAAGCACTCAAGGCTCAATCCTCAGCTAAACAGGGTTTATGTTCATTCCAACTGGTGAGCTCTATGCTATGTTTCTTGCTCCTACAATTGCTTGGAGGGGTTGAAATGTTGCCTGGAGTAATTTAGAGAAGCTAGTGGACTGTTCTAAGTTGTGCTGCCTGCAGCCAGAGAAGGAGCACCACATGCGGGCTTATCACACCTGCTCCCTACTGTACATACTCCTTATGCTGAGGATGAGGAGGGGAATAAGCACAAAGCCAGAAATGCTTTGCACATCTGTGAAATCAATGGAATTATTCCCTGAATACACTATTACTCAGGGCATCAGAATCTGGCCCTAATTAATTACAATTCTATGAGGTACTGCAATACTAGAACTAGACCATTGGTTTCCAAACTTTTTTTGTCGCACTGCCCCCCTTACCAGTAATGGTATCTGTCCGCATCCCCCCTCCATTACTGTACAGTTGACTCCACAGAGGAGCTTGGGCTGAAGGCAGAACTCGGGGAAGAACTGAGGATGGGGGAGGAGTCTGGGGTTAGAGGCAGAGTTGGCCTGGGGGTGGAGAGGAAATGAGGACAGAGCTGGGCTGGAGCTGGACTAGGGGCAGAGCAGGGGGTGGAGTGGAGCTGTGGCCAGGGCTGGAGCTGGTCTAGGGTTTCAGTGGGACTAGGTGGTGCTCCCTCCCTGTCCCCCATGGGGGCTGGCCAGGACCCCACCACACACACCCCAAACAGTCCTCCTTGCCTCCCTAAAGGGGCACACCTCACAGTCTAGGGACCACTGGGCTAGACTCACTAATAAGTCAATCAGTGTGTGCAGGTGTAACTCCATTGGTGTCAATGGAATTACACTAATGTACAAATGGAATAATGCAGTGGCAAAGCAGGTGCTGAGTATTTAAGAACCAAATCTTTTAAATCAAAATTTTAAAAAACAGATACCAAACATGCATGGAAATCCATATTTCAGCTGCTAAATAACATACCTGTTTTATTAATCAAGTCAATGGAATATGCATTCTACAACTCAAATTCTTATTTGGATACTGAAATATGGATTTAGATGCCTAGCTTTGGGCCTCCAGGTTTGAAAATTTTAGCTTGAACCTTTGGAGATTCACCTTCACTGATGTGAATACCCAGAACCCTTTGAGAATGTTAGCAAAGTCTCATATATTGAGAATCTACCCCCCTCAAATAATGCAACCCATTGCCCTAAATAATGACTATTTTCACCAAATGGTTTGGTTCTAATCTTTTACAGAACTGCAACCAAAGGTCTCTTCCTTATCTTTAGGAAGGCTTTACATTCTAGTGGATTCAACAAAGTTCCTAGCTTCCTGGGTTCTATTTCATCTTAGGCAGTTGAAATTCCATACAGGCTCACCTAGATTTACTGACATTTCCTTTCAAATCCCAATTCTGAAATTTCTTTTTGTATTCTGTGATTTTTGCAAAAATATCAAATAGTGCTTTGAAGGTTTAGCAAAAAAAAAAAAGTCGACATTTGTGCACAACATGAAAACTGCTCCAGCTAATAATGACAAAATCTGTAGATTAAAGTGTGTTGTCTATTTTAAGTATTACTTGCAGATTTTAATTTTTAAGCAAAGTTGAAGATATTTCTCAGTGATCACAGGTACTCTATCTCTTGAATTACAATGAAGAGAGTCAGAAGGATGACAGGCTGGTTTAATGCAGAGAGAAGCCTGTGAAGGTATAAATGTACTTTCTGAAGTCATGCTGAATTAACTAATAACTTTGGTTTCTTTGCAAACTTTTATATATGCATTGCCTGTGACAATCAGCCATATAAGGGAAGAAGATATTGCTTATTAAAGCTGTTGTATGCATTGAACCATATTTCCTCAATTTGTATACAAATTGCTTGTTGACATCTGTGGGAGCTCACTGGATGGAACAAGGATAGAACATAGCCAGATATATCCAGAAGCCTTTAGAATTTATCCCTGAATATTACAACGAACAGTTTTTATAAAAAAAAAGACAAACTCCATTCAGCAGCAATGGTATTGTTATAGAATGACCCTAAATAGAGCACCACCCTTCCACAGCAGGCCATGGCCTGAAAGGCACAATCGCCTCAGTTAGAGTGACCAGAGAGCAAGTGTGAAAAATTGGGACACGGGTTGGGGGATAATAGGCACCTACATAAGACAAAGCCCTAAATATCAGGACTATCCATATAAAATAAGGACATCTGGTCACCCTAGCCTCAGTTTCCCTCCTTCAGAGTTCCCAGACATAGTCGACAGAGTCTTCGCAAGTATAAATATAGCCCTTGTGGGGATCATTTATTACCAAAATCCTGTGCACACAAACCTTAACAAAACAAGCCCACCACCATAGTCCATAATACCCCCAGCATAATATTTACAGAACATGCAACATACAGCAAAGTCTGTTTTTGAAGGTTTTTTTGTTGAAGAATGTCCACTTTTAAGTCTGTTATTGAGTGTCCAGGGAGATTGAAGTGCTCTCTTACTGGTTTTTGAATGTTACAATTCTTGATGTCTGATTTGTGTCCATTTATTCTTTTGCGTAGAGACTGTCCAGTTTGGCCAATGTACATGGCAGAGGGGCATTGCTGGCACATGATGACATATATCACATTGGTAGATGTGCAGGTGAACGAGCCCCGGATGATGTGGCTGATGTTGTTAGGTCCTATGATGGTGTCTCTTGAATAGATATGCCGACAGAGTTGGCAATGGAGTTTGTTGCTGGTATTGCTTCCTGGATCAGTGTTTCTGTTGTGTGGTATGTAGTTGCTGGTGAGTATTTGCTTCAGGATGCGGGGGGGGGACTGTCTGTAAGCGAGGACTGGCCTGTCTCCCAAGGTGTGTGAGAGTGAGGGATCGTCTTTAAGGATAGTTTGTAGATCCTTGTTGGTACACTGGAGAGGTTTTAGTTGGGGGCTGTAAGTGATGGCTAGTGGTGTTCTGTTACTTTCTTTATTGGGCCTGTCCTGTAGTAGGTGACTTCTGGGTACCCTTCTGGCTCTGTCAATCGGTTTCTTCACTTCCCAAGGTGGGTATTATAGTTTTAAGAACGCTTGATAGAGATCCTGTAGGTGTTTATGTCTCTCTGAGGGATTGGAGCAAATGTGATTGTATCTTAGAGCTTGGCTGTTGACAATGGATCGTGTGATGTAGTCTGAATGAAAGCTGGAGGCATGTAGGTAAGTATAGCGGTCAGTAGGTTTCTGGTGTAGGGTGATGTTTATGTCACCATCTCTTATTAGCACTGTAGTGTCCAGGAAGTGGATCGCTTGTGAGGACTGTCCAGGCTGAGGTTGATGGTGGGGTGGAAATTGTTGAAATCCTGGTGGAATTCCTCAAGAGCCTCCTTCCCATGATTCCAGATGATGATGTCAACAATGTAGCACAAGTAGAGTAGTGGCTCTAGGGTACGAGAGCTGAGGAAGCGTAGTTCTAAGTCATCCATAAAAATGTTGGCATACTGTGGGGCCATGCGGGTACCCATAGCTGTGCCGCTGACTTGAAGGTATAAATCATCCCAAATCTGAAATAGTTTTCAATGAGAAACTGCAGAGCTGGAATTAATTTGCAAACTTGACACCATCAAATTAGGTCTGAATAAAGAGTGGGAGTGACTGGGTCACTACAAAAAGTAATTTTCCCTCTGATATTCACCCCTTCTTGTCAACTGTTGAGAATGGTCCACATCCACCCTGATTGAATTGGCCTCGTTAACACTGACCCCCTACTTGGTAAGGCAACTCCCATCTTTTCATGTGCTGTATATTTATATCTACCTACTGTATTTTTCACTCCATGCATCTGATGAAGTGGGTTATAGGCCAAAAAAAAGCTTATGCCCAAATAAATTTGTTAGTCTCTAAGGTGCCATAAGGACTCCTCATTGTTTTCACCCCTCCATGAGTACTCCCCCTCCCTCCCCCCATGTATGATACCCTTTCCACTGATCTTTTTTGCCTACTTTCCATGCACTGTGTCCACTCCCTCATCTCCACACACTCAGTATTGGGCCCTCATAACATTATCCACATCCTGACTTCCCCAGGCAACCATCAGGTCCCACCACTCTGGTCTCTTTTGCCCCTTTTCTCTACTTTCACTGTATTTTCTTTCTTTCTTTCTTTCTGACTTGTTCACATTGTATATTTATTCTTGTTTCTCCCTTCCCCCTCCTAGCCTCTGGTTACTTCCACTCCTCCATCGTGTTGAGAGGGAGCATTCCCCTCCCCTACTCTCCTTGGTGACTGGCTGCACCTCCTCCTACTCCTTCCCCTTCCCCATTTGCTCTGTTCCATGTTCTAATGACCAGGAAGTGAAACTAACAAGACTGACAGTCCCTGAAGCATGGAGAGTGCCATCTGCACTTTAGAGACTGAAAATCTTACTAGTGTCACTGCCAGCCAGGCTGTGCACATGGAGCAGAGCAGCCTTGGTGGGGAAAGAGCAGCACGGGGGAGAGCAACAGTACCCAGCAGGATAGGGCCCAAATAAATAAATAAATAAATAAATAAAATCTTAGTACAAACTATAGACTTGTTACAACCTGGGCCCTCCTGCTGATCTTTAACAGGCCAGATCCTAAACTCTTTTAAATCACTGTGACTCCATTGACTTTCATTTGGGCTTTTTTTGAAGCTAAGTACGCAGATTCCCTACCCTGCTGAACCTCCTTTTAATGTAGGTATGGAGTTAGTTATGCCAGCTCCTACATTACTGTCCTAGCAACCCTCAGTATAGAGGGTGCTTCAGAATCATACCAGAGACAGGGAGGGCATGGGAGGACTTGGCTGAATACAACACACTCTGACTATGCTTACCTGTAAGCAGGGTGGGATTAACCTTTTGTGGTCCCAGCGTCAAACTTATTTGTGAGCCCCCGCTGGGAGCAATGGAGCATGGTGCAGGGGGGGTCTGTCCCCAGAGCGAGGGGCCAGTCAGGGGCAATACGGCATGGCAGGAGCAGCCCCCCTTCGCCCAGCCCAGTGCCGGGCACGATTTACAAATGGGCAGTTGTTAGATACACGATGGCCTGTGCTGCCAGCCCTGTGCTGCCAGCATGCCCCTTCCCCTCAGGGTGAGCCCAGGCCGGGCCCCACATCCCCCTTCCCAACACCGGCACCCTCCCCGATTCCCTATGGTCAAAGCCCCCCCCCAAACCGGCTATGCCCAGTGCCCCCCCGACCCTGCCACAAATGCACAGCGCCCTGCACAACACCACAACTGCCAAGCACAGAACCTCCACTCCCTAGTGCCCCAACACACAGAGGTCTTCCCCGCCACCTCACAATGCAGCACCCACCCCAGGCCCTCCAGAGACCCAAGCCCTGCCTCCCAGCCCCACTCACTGGCCCTGCTGGGAGGCCACTGTGTCTGCTGGGCTGAGCCGCCAGGGCTGGTCCCAGGGTGTGGAATTGCTCCAGCCCCTCGGAAGTGGTGTAATCAGCCAGGCTAGTGCCTGCCTGTCAGGACCCACTTGCCTGGACAGGCCCAGCCCCCGCCCAATGCGCAGAGATTGGCCAGGCTTCTGCATCAGTCCCAGGCAGCTCAGCTCCAGGGAGACAAGTGGGGCCCCACAGTTGGTGGGAAGCAGAGACTGCCAGGAGCCAGTGGCAGAGACTGCCAGGAGGCAGAGAGAAGCCAGTGCATGGGGTCAAAGGGTGGAGAGGAGCCCTTGGACAGCCGGTGGGCAGACCAAGAGGAGCAAGTGGTGGGGGGAAATGAGGGGGAAGTCAGCGGACTGTCGAGGTCTCAGCGCACAGTTCTGAGCATGGGCCCGGCTCCATGGCACCACTGGTGCCATAGTAAACCTGGCACTGCCTGTAAAAGGTTCCTTTGGGGCCCATGCCAGCTGATGCAATTTAAATCAGCTCCAGGACTTCCATAACCTACATGGAGGGTAAAAGCAGAGTGAAGAATCGAGAAGCCATAACCTAAATCTACTAGATAAAAATACTCCATATTAGAAACAGATCTGGGCTGTTTGAATATAGATCTGAACTTTCCCATCTTTCTCTGTGTATCATGTAAAGGTGCACGTTGGCATAAATCCACTCTGGGTACATGACTATCATCACAACTACATTTTCACTTATTCATGGAGCATATGCTAATGTTCCTTTTGCAAGTACACTGTTGGAGACCTCTAGCTTCAAAGTTAGCCTTGTACTTTCATTCTCTTTTATGGCTTTTCCCCCTCCCTGGTCCTTATGTGTCTTGTTTTTATTTTATATCAATAGACATTTTAAAGCCTATATCCTTTCTTCCTCTTCCCTGTGTTTTAGATGTAATGGCTGAAACAAAGATAACATGCACTCACAAATAAAGAAATACAAGCCTGCCTTGTAGAAAGCATCAAATACAATTTAGGAGCTCTTTAACCTGTATTTACACAGGCTTTCTTTCCCCTGCAGCTTAATGTGCAACCACTGCACAACACCACCACAGGTGAGAAATGAAAAATGACAAGGCTATTGAATGCTGTGAACTTGCACAGTGGACTGGCACAACATTCCTTACCACAGGTGTCTCTATAGTTTTGTTGCATTCAGAAAATATACAGGGTTCAGGGGCCTCAAAAACATGCCTTTGCTCCTTGTCGTGCAATGAGAGCAGGTTCTGCCGCACTCCAGTGAAGGTTTCCAAACCAAACTGTTTACTGTAAAAGTTCACACAGTGGTTGCAGAACTGCACACACACATACACACACCACCACTGCCCACCACCGAACAGGTGAACATCTAAGGCAGGGAAGGGAATATTTCAAATGCATATCTGACTTCTTGCTTCTTGGCAGACCTAGTACCTAGTGAGGCCATGTGCCACAAAATAGCAACCCTCCAGACATGCCAAAGCCGCAAAAAAAAAAAAACCCCACAGAAATTGGCCTTGCTTTTGGCTTGACTGGCTTGTGAGTTCCTTCTTGGCTAGTTTTTGGCTTTTAGCTTGCTGCTTGTTTGGCTTGTAGCTTGTTGCTTCTTTTTTTTTATCGGCTCCTGGCAAGCAGGGACAAGGAGGAGAGTCAAGGGTGCACAGCGGAGCCATCACAGTCCCAGACTGCACACCAGAGGGACCGATTTGCATAGAGTGTTGGGGTTCTTAGGGATTGGTTTGTTATGGCCTTCTTTTGAAATGGGATTAGCCATATTTTTGGCTTATTGTGAAAGTTCGGGTGCTTATATACCACGTGAAAGTTGACAAATGTGAACGCTCCCCCTTGAGAGGAACTTAAATGTCTTTTCTTCAGGAGCACTACAGGCTAATAAGTATATTGCGGACACAGAGATGCCTCAAGATCTTCAGACATTTCCCACCACAGCCTTGTCTCCACTAAAAAAAAAACCACATGTGATTTAGGCACCTATATCCTATTTAAATCAATGGTGCACAGGCACCTAAATCACTTAGGCCCAAATCCTGAAAGGTATTTAGGTAGGTAATGACCATTGAAATGAATGAATGAATGAATGAATAATTTCCATGGGGGTTAGGTATTCTGAAATACCTTTCAGAATCTGGGCCTTAGGCACTTTTGAAAATCGTTTCCACCAATTTCAGTGTAAATGCGTTTTAACTGTAGCACATGAGGATCTGGCTCAGAATTCCTAGATGCTGCCCAAACACAGCTCCAGTTTCTCCAGAAGCAGGAGGGACAGCATTTTATCTGACAGAGGTCGAAAGAATGACGTTGCTTCAGTGTTTGTATCACGGAACATGGAACTTTGCTGCTGGGAAATGTTCCAAAGGCACGCTATTAACTGTACGCACCCCTATATACAAATTCCCTGAAGGGTTTTTTAACGCCTTTTGTTTAACTATCTGTTGAAAATGCACTATAAAACATGGCTTTGAGCATTGAGTGTTCAAAAGCTGTGTTTGTAGTCAATGCTTGGGTTTTCTTTAAGTGATACATCTTCACTGAAACAAAAGTATGAAACAACCAGACCCCATCATCCTTTACAAAGGGCAACATTGTGCTGTTAAGGCTCAGGCTCATGTTGGCTATAGTGCAGACCTGCTCTGCCCCAGGGGTGCTCTGAAAGGTCCCACACTTTATGAAGGGCCAATGCCTCCCTAAGCTTTCTAGAGTGCAGTGGGAGTGGATGTATTACACCAAAGTGCACCATGCTTTCCTTTGTGATATGCAGAAGGGAGGTGGTGCCACTCCCCTGCTTCTTTGGAGGTGTCTAGCACCTTTGGGAGCACTAGCAGAGAAAAGCCCTGCCTCTCTGGAGAGCACAGGGGCCCCAGTTGTTTCTGGGCGCACAAGTTGAGTACAGGATGTCAGGAATTATCTCCTTCCATGCAAGATCCATGCATAACTTGGAATAACATTTGGATCAATGACCCTATATTATAAATATGGCCAGTGTCCAAAAATAACAACAAAAACGTAGTGAAAAATTCTTCCGTTTAAAAATACAATTGAAATAGTAACTTATATAAGTTTTAGCAATAAGGCACCTAAAACCTGTATTCCACTCCCCACCTACCATCTCTCCTTCCTGCTGTCAATCCTCTCCCCTTCTACCCTTACCACTACATGTGGCAGCGCTTTGCAGATAGCTGACTTGCTTTGAAGTTTCCCCATAGGAAAGCTGATTATATAAAGGTTAGTATATCTGCAATTTTAAAGCAGGTGGATCATCTTAGAGCATTTTACTAATTTTTCAGAAGGCTTTAAAACTTTCTTTTTCACTGGGGATTTTTCAAGATTATAAGGCAAAAGATGAACACGGAAAGCAGTCAATAAGAGGGGTTTTTGATGCAAGTGGTATACTATGACAAGATGTCAGATTCAGATCTAGATTGCGCCCATGCATTTGCTATAAATATCAATTTTGCTAATGTTGTGAATAGTGAGTAATTGAGGTGTTTTTCCCCTATTGTGCTCAAAAGAATAGCAACGTGAATTGAATTCTTGAAGAGGCTTTATCCATCTGTCCATATAATAATGATAATAACCACATTCATGTTATCTTCCCTTGATAAAGGGTGTTTTGGGTGATTTTTTTCTCTTTTTTTTTTTACTATTCATAGTGCCCTTTTTGTTTTACTCCCTCTCATAAAAGGATTTTTGTTTGATGGTGACACACATACCAGTTGTGGGTTGAGTTTGAAAGTAAGAATCATCACAAAATATATAGAAGGTTTTTATGAGAACATGAAAAGCATGTTTTGAAAGAATTGTCATTACCTGACTCTTTTATAGTGATTCTGAAAGCTTCTAGGAATACTTACACTTAGTATCTCCAAGAAGGATTATAATGTACTGGGAAGATACTGTCGATCACAAGAGGCGATTCAAATAATTCTATCAAATGCATTCTGGATTATTAAAATATTCTGTTTATTCAGGAAATGTGACATGTTGTAAAGAGAATCAGCTCCTAAAGACAACAAACAAATATAAATATACTTTTTATTTCAATGCATGATTGCTTCTTGAAACACAATGGCATTGGGAATTATTTGCCTAGGCAAGAGCCTGGCCCTGCAAGGTACTGACTGCCTACTGTTCTTTTTGGAGTCAATGGGAGTGGAGTACATTCCACATGTCCCCAGATCAGGCCTCATGTTTGTGCAGCAGAACTGACAATGTGATGTGCCGCCATGAGGGGGATAGGAATTTGACCCTGGCTGGTCCTTATTATTTTTAGTAATGATTGCTTGTATTACAATAGTGCCTAGATGCCACAACTGAGATGAGGTGTCATTGAGCTAGGCACCATAGAAACACACACAGTAAGAGACAATCCTTGTCCTGAAGATCTTACAGTCTAAACTGACAAGATAGAGAAAGGGTGAGAGGGGAAAGAGAGGCAATGCTACTAAATATCACACAGCAGGTCAATAACATGAATAGAACCAAGGTCAACAAACTCCTAGTTTGACAGACTATCCCCTAGATCAGTGGTCTCAACCAGGGCTTGTGATTCTCTGGGGGCTCACAAACAGGTCACAAACTGTCATCACCTCATCCTTTTCTCCCTTTTTTCATCCTTTTGTTATAACAAAAAATACGTTTTTATCCCTTATGATTGTCGAGATAATCTCTGAAACATAAACTTAAGAACATAAGAACAGCCATGCTGGGTCAGATCAATGGTACATCTCGCACAGTATCCTGTCTTCTGACAGTGGCCAATGTCAGGCCATCCAGAGGGAATGAACAGAAAAGGTAATCGTCAAGTGATCCATCCCCTGTTGCCCATTCCCAGCTTCTAGCAACAGTGGCTAGGGACACCATCCCTGCCCATCCTGGCTAATAGCCTTTGATGGACATATCCTCCATGAACGTATCTAGTTCTTTTTTGAACCCTGCTATAGTCTTGGAATTCACAACATCCTCTGGCAAAGAGTTCCACAGGTTGATTGCACTGTGTGAAGAAATGCTTCCTTTTGGGTTTTTTTAAACCTGCTACCTATTAATTTTATTTGGTGATGCCAAGTTCTTGTTACAAGAAGGAGTAAATAGCACTTCCTTATTTACTTTCTTCACACCAGTCATGATTTTATAGACCTCTGTCATATCCCCCCTTAATCATCTCTTTTCCAAGCTGAAAAGTCTCAGTCTTATTAATCTCTCATCATCTGGAAACCAACCAAAAATGGATGCAGTGGTCCTTACCTGAATCTGCAGACAGCTTGAAACAATAGCTCTAATAATAATATAATAATGAGGAAAATGCCTCATTCATCTCAGTCAAGGTCCTTTAGACTATGTAATTCTGTGGTTGTGGAATCTGACAGATTTTTGCATTGTACCATGTGTGATGGGGCAAGGCCAGATGTCTACAGTAAAGTAGTGAGGAACAGGTATGTTAGCCCCAGGCTAAACAAATCCCTGGTACCTTGGTAACCAAATGGCATTTGCTCCATATTAATCAAGACACCTGGAGCCAATTAAGATCTCTAGAATGCAGTGGAGATAGCTACATTGATTGGGACACCTGAAGCCAATCAAGGGCTAGCTGGAACTAGTTAAAAGCCACCCAGTTAGTCAGTGAGGTGCACGTGTGAGGAGCTGGGAGCAAGAGGCACAAGGAGAGGAGAGGGAGAGGGAGAGGAAGAGGGAGAGGGTGTGCTGCTGGAGGACTGAAGAGTACAAGCGTTATCAGACACCAGGAGGAAGGTCCTGTGGTGAGGATAAAGAAGGTGTTTGGAGGAGGCCATGGGGAAGTAGCCCAGAGAGTTGTAGCTGTCATGCAGCTGTTACAGGAGGCACTATAGACAGCTGCGATTTACAGGGCCCTGGGCTGGAACCCGGAGTAGAGGATGGGCCCGGGTTCCTCCAAACCTCCCAACTCCTGATCAGACACAGGAGGAGTTGACCCAGACTGTGGGTTCCACCAGAGGGGAAGATCACTGAGGTGAGCAAATCCGCCAATAAGCACAGGACCCACCAACGTAGAGGAGGAACTTTGTCACACATGGAATTCAGCATTTTTGCCATGGAATTTCCCATTTTGCTTCAGCCAGTTGTCTGATATTTTGTTAGACTCCCTGCCCTGCTGGCATCTGTCTGCAGCTGTTTCTTGTTATCCAGATATCCCTTCAAAGGGAATTTAATTATATTACAGTGCATGCTCCTTGTTCTGTTCCATGTAGCGAGATGGCAGGGTGGTCATGAACCACCCTCTGGGATGGGGTCCCTAGGGTGCAACCTGGAATGCGGAACTGCTGAGTCCTCTATCCCACCAAGCAGGATCAGCCCTCGCAGTGTGATGCTAATGTCAAGTTGCAAACTTCTGACAGGCAGTACACTTACACAGACATCCAGAGGCAGGGACACACCCAACTCTGTTACATGAATGATCTCTAAACCACTCATGAACCATCAATAGGGAGGCTTCAGCCAATTCTCCCCCATCCCCTCCCCGACCCTCCCAGTCTCCAGTCTTGCACCTCAGAGCTGTACTGTCTTGCACTGGTCAGAAGCTTGTAAGTTTATTACTTAGATTGCCATCTCTTCATAGGAAAGCCAACATGCACCTGCCTTTGTAACCTGAGCAGATTTCCCGAGCACTTTAGACAAACACATTGGTAAGGATAAAACATTAAAATAAGTTTAACTACAGAAAGATTTGAAGTGATTATAAGTGGTAGGCATAAAGGTCAGAGATAGTTACCTTAAGAAATTAAAAATAGAAACAGACTTTCTAAATCTTAAACCTAGGGCTTGTACACTACGCACCTTTTAGCAACAAGGTTGTGTCAATACAGCCTTGTCACTAAAAATCAGCGTGTGTAAACGCTCTCTGTCATTATTTTGTCGGCGCTTCTGCCGACAAAATACTTCAAACCCCGTGAGCAGTGTTAGCTTTGTCAGCAGGAGAGCACTCCTGCCGACAAAGCCACATTCACACTGCCACTTGCGTCAGCAAAACTTTTGTCTTTCACGAGGGGTGCTTTTTTAAGTACCCGTGAAAGACAAAAGTTTTGTCGACAACGTCTCAGTGTAGACAAGCCCTAAGTCTAAGTAAGAGTTCAACTGAACAGCTTTTCTTACCCTAATGGATGGTACAAGTAGGATACAGTTCCTCAGTATACCGACTGAACTCCCTTTCCAGCCTGGGACCATTCTTACCCAGTTTGTCTTCCAGATGGGCTTCCAGGTGTTGACCTGCAAGGAAGGGGAAGAGAGGCCAAGTGATGATATCACTTCCCCTCTTTTATACTTTCTCCCAGCTTGCTAAAAAGATCTTTGCTGTGATGTGGGAATCAGGCATTCCCCATTGGTCAAGCAGTCTCCACTGGATAGGTGCCTTCTCTAAGGAGTCTCTGGGATAGTGGATTCTTTTCTTGATGAGTGTTGATGAGCCATTAACAGTGTCTGACTACTGATGACTACTCCTGTGTTGTAACTGAAAGGCTGCTTTTGAGTGTTTCCAACCTCTCAACATATTTTAGTAACACACATATCAATACTTCATAACTTCACATATCATGATAGTTCAGACAATCCAACAAATGTCCAACAAATCAAGACTTTTAAAATGATACCTCACGAGATATACTTTGTACAAAGCATATCATAATCCTATCGCCATGGTGAATATGGGGGTTCCAGGGTGCTACTTTGAGGTACAAAGTGCCACACACACCCTTTCTTACCATTTGCCCTCTCTTCTGTGGATCTGGTATTTGCATCTTGATTTTCCTCTTTAGTGGACTCAGACCACCACATGCAGCAGAAGGCTTGTCAGCTACTGCAGTACTTCAAAGAAGTTGTCACAGTAGCTGGCAAAGGAGTGAGGGTTTGCATGAAGCCATTGAAATGGGGGGGGACTGAGCAATTAAAGCAAGCAACCATATTTAAAACAAATTACAAAATGGCTTCCTCAGAGAAAAACTCATGGATTCACAAAACTAATAAACTCTTTCATTAAATGGCTGTTCTGTAGACATGACTTCTCTGAGCATCAGACTTTGTTTCACTATGAATAGTGAAACAAGCTTCATATAACTGGGGAAAATTTTGGCTGCACCCTGTGTTCCAGGTATTGCTAGTGATATGTTAGGCTCTTCAGCTGCTGGTCAAGTCAAATCTGTTCCCCGCTCCAGTGATATAAAGAGATTATGAATTCCTAACATGGCAGCAAATATTCAAGAACAGCTGTTTAGAAGACTTCAGAAGAGCCAGTATTTCTCAATACAACTGGATGAAACTACAGATAAATATTCTGCCCAACTTTTAACATGTATCCAGTGTGGGTGAGAATGATGAATACAGAAGGACCTCCTCTTTTGGTGTGCACTAATGACAGGGGACAAAATCTCTGAAGCTTCCCAAAAGTAATTTCTTGCAGATGAGTTGATTTGCCATTGCTGTGCTGGTATTTGTAATGATAATGCTCCAAAACAGAAAAAAAAACAAAAAAACCCCCAGCAACCTTGTCACTAGAATGCAGTCTATTGCATCCTAAGCTCTTAGGAGACATTGTCCGGTTCATCTGGAAGTTTTGGTGGCAAAGAGGATGCCAGCGGAAATAGAGAAGCTCCTTAAGCAGGTTGTAAAATCTGTGACTTTATTAAAGGTAAGCCAAAGACTGCCTCTTTGCTATTTCATGTGAAGAAACAAATGAGTAGTTAGCATCTCTTCCACCCTGCGCTTCATTGGCTTTCACATGGCAAAGTTTTGAATAGCTTGTTTGAGCTCAAGGAATACACAAGCATTCTCCTGGCTGAATGAGGCTTTGCCCTTGCTGAATGTATCATTGACCAACATTGGCTTCCTCAGAATGCTTCTCTCTAGGGGCAGGATATGATATGGGTTCTCAACCCGTGTCATGCTGGTCAGGAAGTGTTTTTTGTTCCTGAACAAAAAAGTGAGGAAAACAAACTTCATTTTCAAGCTAAAACCTCTCCAGTACATCATCAGCAATCTACAAACTATCTTGGAAAACAATCCTGCACTCTCACAGACCTTGGGAGGCATGGCAGTCCTCGATTACAGACAGCCCCCCAACCTGAAGCAAATACTCACTAGCAACTACACACCACATCACAGAAATAAAGTTTATTAGAGAATATTTAAAGATAAACGATATAAAGTGTTTGAGGCGTCAGTTATTGTGTCATTGGGGGTAACATACAGGTTGTAGGGGGATGTTAGCGTTTTGGTATTGGACGGCATATACATATACACAGTCTGTCATGTCCCCAATGCGGGGTATACGGTAGGTGAGTTCAGGGTACAGCCAGCAAGCAGTGAGGGTACATCACTCATACAAACAGGTAATGGATAGTCGTGGGCATGAATAAATGAGCGGACTGGGTAATGATGATAGGATGACCCTCACAGGGCAGAGTTCAGTTTGGTTGGTTCAGGGCTCAGGGGATAAAGTCCAACAGGGGAAGTTTACAGGTCTCTTCCCCCTTGTGGGTGCACGAAGTCACGCCGGCTTACTCTTGGTATTGACGGTGGCCGGTGACGTGCTCTGTGTAAATGTCTCTGGACCACCGAATAGTGTCCGAGACCATTAGGCATCTCATGAGCCGCGCGTAGCGACGGCCCATCCCACAGGTCCTCAGTACTCGTTCATTAAGCAGGAACCAATCCCTGTAACAAACCCCATTGCCTACTCTGTCCCCATATCTACTCTAGGACCCAACCACATAAGCCACACTATGAGGGGCTCATTCACCTGCACATCTACTAATGTGATATATGCCATCATGTGCCAGCAATGTCCCTCTGTCATGTACATTGGCCAAAACAGAAAGTCTCTACATGAAAGAATACATCGACACAAAACAGACATCACAAATGGCAACATGCAAAAGTCATTAGGAGAACACTTCAATCTGCCCGGACATTCAATAACTGATTTAAAAGTAGCCAAAAAAACTTCAAAAACAGACTTCAGAGAGAAACTGCAGAGCTACAATTCATTTGCAAATTTAACACAATTAATTTGGGCTTGAATAGGGACTGGGAGTGGCTGGTTCACTACAAAAGCAATTTTTCCTCTCTTGATACTGAAACCTCCTCATCAGTTATTGGACCACATCTACCCAGATTGAATTGGCCTTGTCAAAACTGGTTCTCCACTTGTAAGGTAACTCCCTTCTTTTCATGTGTCAGTATAATAATACCTGCATCTGTAATTTTCACTCCATGCATCTGAAGAAGTGGGGTTTTTTTTTACCCATGAAAGCTTAGGCCCAAATAAATCTGTTAGTCTTTAAGGTGCCACCGGACTCCTCTTTGTTTTTGTGGAGACAGACTAACATGACTACCCCTCTGTAACTTTTCATTGTCATCCAATATTTTTTTCAAAAGTTTTTAGATTTTCTTGAAGAAGCAAACAATTTGTTTTTTTCCATGAAAACCTGAAAATGGGCTTCTGTCACTGAAATTTCTGTTTTGAGAAAAGCCATTTTTCATAAAAAAAATATTGATAAATTTTGACCGGCTCTAATTGTGACTCCCAGGAGGGAGGGAGGGACACAAGTGTGTGTCTCAGGGAGTTGTCAACACACTGACATTGTCATATTTCTAACTGGCAGGAATCACCAGCTAGAGGAAAAAGGGATCTCAGGTCAGTGCTGGTGTGAAAGAAAGGGGGTCTTGGAATGGAAAGGATTGAGAACCACTGCACTAGACCACAGTAAGTTCAAACTGGAAGTGCTGTGGTTGGAACACCTTCTGCAGCTCTCGTCTCTAATGAGCAGCCAACTAAAAGCTGGATCCTATGATGTGCTAAGAGCCACATGCCAGGTGCTGAGCATCGTGTACTCCAGCAACTGGCAGCACTAGAAACTTGCAGAAAGCCGTTGTCACTTTCCAGATTTCTGTCTTGATTAAGTAGTATTCACAAGCTCCAAAATAAGCCAGTTTTCACTTCCTCATCTGGAGAGAGGGTTGTCCCAACTCAAGTCACTTGAGGTTTGAGGCTGGAGTAAAAGAGGGGTAGTTGCTAGATGATCCCCATAAATAAAGTTGGTAGCACCTACAATCTATAGATATAGCATGAAATGAAAGCAAACTAACAAAGTCTGGAATTTCTAACTTTACTCTGGGATTGTAAGAAATCTTTTCTCTTTAATTCTGTTGCTTTTTGTCTTTTCAAATAGGTGTAAAGCATTGTAGTGACTATCATCAGTCTTTTATACATCATAGTAATCATACTTTTCTACATTTGTTGAGTGGTCTAGTGATGACATCAAACAATGTACTGTAGGTGATTAGGAAGTGTTTTTTCCCCCCCTTCTCCTTCTTTGGCAAGATAAAATAATTCAGATAAAAGGAACATCTCTTTTATAAGACAGAACTCAAGTAATTTGAGGTGGGAGTCCATAAAAATATCACAAGTATTGTTGAAATGATGATTCACCCTGGCAGTATAAAAATAATCTATTTATCTACATTTTTTCCAAAAGCTTTGAAGTCCCGTATCTTGGAAAATAATATATATTAAAGTCCTTTGAAAGAAAGATCATTTTTTGCTTTGAGATATGAGCATTCTCTCTCCCTTTCTGTCTCGCTCTCTCCTTTATAACAACTCTTTTTCCTAGGTACATCTATTTTGTTGGTTCTCTTTTACAATAATCAGCAGTTTATGTTGGGTAGCTTCCAGTTAGGACTCTAAAATATATGTTGGCCAGTAAAAGCTTTACCAATATCCATCAGGAGGCCCTGTTATTAACAAGAAATTAACAAATTAAATTGTGAATTCTCTGAGTAATGTGTGTGTATGTAAAAAGTGTGCAGTAGAGGGTCTCAGAAGGGGTGTGTGTGTGTGTGTGTGTGTGTGTGTGTGTGTGTGTGTGTGTGTGTGTGTGTGTAAAAAGCCTGCAGTTTTAAGAAAGTCTCAGAAGGGATTAGACATAATGGGTCAGATCCTGAGCTGATGGAAATCAGTGTAGCTGCACAGGTGTAGCTGAAGATCCAGTCCCATGATATTGTTAACATTAGAACTGTTGATTGGTTGGCTGAGATTGATGAAATAAAGAGGCAGGGAGAAATGAGAACCAGGACATGACAGGGAAATTACAACATAATTTGCCTTGCCTAGAAAGATGTACACTTGAAGCTGTGGCTGCCTGTTTTAGCTAGGAAGGGCCAGGAAAAAAATTCCATTTCATGGAAAATATAGAGCTTTCAATATTTGTTTTTGTTCTACATCAGGCATCAGAATGAAAAGGAGACAGTTTCCCCCCGCCCGCATATACATACACATAGGAGAGACTGACCAAAATAGTCCCAGATGAGCTATTGGCTATTCTGCAGCAGGTCTTTCTCTGTGACCAGAAATTCCATCATGAACCTAGAAATGTTCCTGATAAAATTGACATACAATTTTCACATTTTTCTGCAAAACATTTTGGTTTTAATGAAATGACATTTTTGACAAAAAATGTTTTGTGACAACATTTTCAACCAGTTCTAGTCTCATCCATTAGAGAGTCCACTAGGAGAAAGCTTCACTACTATCTCATTCCTTTGAGGGACTCATACTAACATTGAGGGTGGAAGCAAGTACCTGGACCCTTAGACGTGAACAGCCGAGTGACACTAGGTCCATGTTACCCCCCATGGCACTTCTACAAAGGGAGGATCAGAGAAGCCTTTATTCTTTCAAAGACAAAAATCTCTTACCTTCCATAGAGTTCTGAAATATAAGGAATAGAGGAATCCATTCCCATTGGGGAGATGTTGAAAAAGCTATGGAGAATCTGGAGAAGAAGGAAGTGATTGTCTTCATAACAAAGGAAGGAGTTGTAGAAATCAAGCCAGGTTCACTCAGAGCTTTTACTTGTGCGTGATTCTTTTCAATCCCTAATATTTTTAAAATATATATGTGAAAACACTAACCTTATCTTATCTTGATATTTGCTTTACCATCAACTAATATTAATTGCCTCATGGGTCAAATATCCTAATCCCTTTTTTGGACAATAATAATACCTAGCTCTTATATAGTACTTTTCATCTATGGATTTCAAAGTGCTTTACAAAGGAGGTGATATCATTACCCCATTGGAGATTATGTGACACAGAGAGATGATGCAGCTTACCTACAGTAAACTGACAGATCAGTAGCAAAGATGGGACAAGAATGCGAGTTTCCTGAGTCCCAGTCCAGTGCTCTATCCACCAGACCACACTGCCTCCAATACTAAACTATCCTAGGGCTTGTTTACATTGGAGTTGTTGGGAATGCTGAAGTTACCTTTATATCCCTGTCTGGACACACAGTCAACTAATAAGTTCAAGTTGTTTAAAAATCAGAATTTAAGAAATCTAATTCCATGTACTTATTTTTTTCCACACTATATGACACATAGTTTTAAATATAGTACTTCTTTTGAAAGCATGTAGGCAAGAGGAAATTGTCTTGCAATACTTGGCATATATCATCCATTCAGAGCACTATCCGTGCAGTACTTTGATTACTGGATGAATATTGGTTGTGGTCTTCTCTAAGCACTTTTCACATCCAGCAGTATAAATTTATGTAAAGGTTTACTGACACCACAATTCCATTGCATCAATCTCCTCATTATGGCATTTAAACTTTGAATTTCCTCTGTAGGCTTTAGGGGAAAAGGCCTTTATGACAGTGTAGTCTATTAAAAAAAAAAAACCCAGAAACATGACCAGATGTTTTCATTAAGCATTAAATAAACAAACATACAAATTTATCATTTCTTTTTTGTCAAATAATATTCTCTGCAATTTTAGCTTTAATTAAATATTATCTTTTCTAGTTAGTATATCTATGTAGAGAGTGAACTAACTAGAATAATAATCTTTGCTTTCTCTCATTCCACTTACTTTTTAAGGGGGCAATGCCTCATTTTGAAGCCAAATTTGACAATTCACAGACTTTATATTCTTTTCACAAAAAGTGATGGCTATCATTCTCGTAAATATTAAAAACAGAACCATTATACAGCAAACCTTGTGAAGCAAATTACAAGATGAAGGCAAAATAATACCCACTTGCTTTGTGTGATGTATAAAAAAGAGGAGTTGCTGTAAAAGTGTTCACCGATATGGTCTGCAGTCTCTCGAAGTTGTCCATTTGGTGTAAAAGAGGCATTTGTTACAGTGTATAAGATATTGCATGATAACAAACAGCTCAGGGCTCATGCTCAGCTTCCTAAATTTTGAACTGTATTGTAAAGGTAGAAATCTGAGGTTAATGCTGTGCTTTCATAACCGCATATCTGTGCAGTGGCTGCTCATTTGAGTTCCTGACTCATTTGCATGCCTCTGCCATTCATCCTAGAATTTCATTGTGGGAGCACAGCAGCTCAGACTTGGCTAGCAGCCAGAGCCTACTTATTCATTCCTTCTTTATAGCTAATACAATATGAAAGTCACTAACAAAAAGACTTTCATGTCAAATTACAGAAAAAAAATCAGAATTGCCTAATAGGATTTTAAATTCTTATCAGACTCGTGACTTTCTGTAAGTAGTAACATTTGAAAAGAAAGACTTAGCTGATGTTTTCTTCAAATACCCTCCACACATTGTAAGTTTCCTTACAAACTCTGATACACAGCTTCTCTGTCAGTATAGAGAATGATACAGGGCTACTGAATCAGAGCTATATAGTCCTCCACTACTGATCTCACCTCGCTGGACTTACAATCTCATCAAATATACCAGGTAAGGTGATGCATATCAACAAATATTCCTATTTGATTCTGATTTGGAGTCTATTTTTATATCTAAATGAATGCATACACTGTGTCTAACAGTTAGAAAGAACACAGTTTGAAAAGAATCAATTTTGTAATGTTTCTTTTATATGTTAGTTACATGGATTGAACAATAGTTAAGAAGATTGCATATGGTTGCCACACTTCAGAAGAGTTGGATGAAAAACTAGAGTAATCCCTGCACTTGTCCCTCTCATCTAACCCATATTGGCTATAAAAAGTCACCAGTTTTTCCTCTTGAAGTAGGATACAGTAGTACTCCCAGCCTCTGACAGAATAGCACAATATTATGTACGTTTCAGCTGGAATCATTAGCTGAGAAGAAATATAAACAACCTACCAGATTCATGGGAAGAGTGTAAAGTTTGGGAGAAAGGATTAAGTGAAATTAAAAGTGATTGTAAAACAGTGGCTTTCTTCAAGAGAACGTCTCCTTCTAGTGGCTGGGAGGACACTGCTTTGTTACTTACTAGTAACTGAAAGTATTTTCCTTTAGCGCAAGTGGCAAAGATCTGTGATTTTGATGCTGACATCTCCGGGTAGCGTGGGTACCATCACCTTCTGAGCATGCCATTGTGGCTGTGTGTGTCTCTGCAGTGGCCTGCCTCAGTTTTTCCTTAGTGAGGTTACTTAAACAGTCCAGTCAAGGAGAAGCCAAACACTCTACTCGACAACAGTATATCTTCCTTTAATTAGGCCTTCTGAAAGGAACACTTCTACAAGGGTTTAAAGCTCTTACTGCAGAGCCTAGATAAAACTTAAAAGTCCCAAAACAAGTCTTTAGGTCCAGCAATGGCTCTTTCGTCTTTAAGGCCTCAGACTTCTCTGCTGTCTGGAGAACTCTACAGTCTTTCCCCCATCCACACATACAGTTAGACCCTTTGCATAGGTCATGTTCTCTAGACCTTTAATCATTCTTGTTGGTCTTCTCTGGACCCTCTCCAATTTCTTCACATCTTTCTTGAAATGCGATGCCCAGAACTGGACACAATACTTCAGCGCAGAGTAGAGCGGAAGAATGACTTCTCGTGTCTTGCTCACAACACACCTGTTAATGCATCCCAGAATCATGTTTGCTTTTTTTACAACAGCATCACACTGTTGAATCACATTTAGCTTGTGGTCCAATATAACCCCTAGATCCCTTTCTGCCGTACTCCTTCCTGTTGTTATAAAGGGTATGTGTAGATGGTGGATGGAGCTTTATTCATTATGGCCAATTGTAGACGTGCGGACTCACCCCTGCGGTGCCTCCTACAGATTGTCCTCAGGAATTAGCTCTCTTTCCAGCCAGGAGCGCCCTCTGCAGGCCAGTGATCCGCCTGTCTTCTGGTCCCCGTGTCCCTCCCTGGACCCCGGTACCCTTTTAACTGGGGTGCTGCCTCAGAATATGGCTACTGCCAGTCACCATCTAGCCCCCGCTCCCTGGGTCAGACTGCAGTGTACACGCCATTCATCACTGGCAAAGAGGGGTTTGGACCTGCTGCCACTGTCTACCCTTAGCTACCCCTCAGGTACCCTGTGTCTAGCTCCCTGCAGCCAGGCCCTTCTCCCTCTACAGGCAGAGGAAGACTGTCTGGGCTCCTGGCTCACTGCCTCTTACAGGGGCCAGCTGGGCCTGATTGGGACCTGGCCACAGCTGAGCCTGCTTTCTCCCAATCAACCCAGGCTTCTTGTCCCAGCCACAGCCCTCTCCTGGGCTGTTTTAAGCCCCAAAGGGCAGGAGCAGGTAACCACCCCGCTACACCAATGAATTTCCACAAAATAGCCAATTTGTAGTATGACATCCCAGTAGATCAGAGTACTATAGTACTATGAAGAAAAACATGTTTGTCCTTCAGCAAGACACCTTGTAGCCAAAAGGTCAGGGCATGAAGCACCTTCATCACCACAAGAAAGGATAAGAAGTTAACAAGGATGAAGGGGAATCTGACCCAATGGTAGAGGAGATGGAGAGCCCAGGTATGGAGCATCAGTGCAGAGATACCACTCTGATCTGTGGCTAGACCAAACCTCACCTGTGTCACTTCCTCTCCAGCCATCTCACAGAGAATACATTTGCACTGCAATGAGAGCTGTGATTGCAGCATGATTAGAATACCTGAGCTAGCTTTGCTCCAGCTAGCTCAAGTCACTAGAGCAGTGAACTTATGTTATCCTGGGTGGCAGCATGGGCTAGCTTCTCAAGTGCATGCCCAGGGTCTGGGGCAGGCTTGTGCAGCCTGTACTGCTGTGGCTGCACTGCTACAGTTAATTGAACTAACTAGCTCAAAGCTAGCTCAGATACGTGCTGCAATCACATCTCGGTTTGCAGTGTAGATGTACCCAGACAGAAGGATATGACACTGTCCAGTACTTAAGAGGAAATTCTCCACTTTATGGGAGGGAGAGGCACATCTGAGGCCTTTAGATCAAAGGGCTGTCAGAAAGGAGCTACTTGATGGGCAGTCTGGCAGCTCTACAGGGGGGCGAGAGGGAACTCAGTGTGTAGGGAAGGTTTCAATGAAATGTGATATAACCTTGGGTATTGAGTAAATTACTGAAATAAGTACAATATGTTATTATTAATCCAAAGAGTGTTTGCAATGAAAGCCTTTATTGTTTGCATTTTGTGACTTCCCTCCCCCCATTAGTCCAATCCTGTCTTTCCTGACCAAGGAAATAGGGATCGGGTCCCATATCTGTATACTCATCAGAAGCAGAAGCAAAAACCAGAAGCAGCTAATGGGACAGTTTTGTAGGGCGCAGCTGTGGACTCTGTGCTTGGAGGTAGCAGGACTTGATGAGTGGTCTGTTTGTCTTTAGGTTGTTTATTTGAATGTTTATTTGTTTGCGCTCTTTATACAGGCTGAGTAGCTGGGCCATGGGCCTTGAGTAAGGAGCTAAGATAGGTCTGTTTGTTGGTGCCTTAGTAAAGGCCCCAAGTCTCTAACCTTTGACCAGTTCCACTGTCTGATGTCTCTGAGTGGCTAATCACTACCTGGTGCTGAAGAACAGAGCTGAGCTGAGCAGGAAAAGTTGATATAAAAAGTCAGTTGCTAGACAAACTCGAGAGCTGCAAAGAGAGGCAGCTAACAGGAGAGTTTTGGAGGGACTTTAAAGAGGCTTTCCAGCCAGATTCAGTTCTACATTTGATTTTGATATGAGTAGTAATGGAACATTGGTGGTGACCTGCAACATATGTGCCGTGTTTTCTTTACTGCGTGAAGCCAGAAGGGATTTCCTATACATGGAGTGCAAGCTAGTGGTTGTGCTGGAGGAGAAGATTCTTGAATTGGAATGGCAATCAGAGATGCTACTAAGAATCAGAGATGTCAAGGAATTCCTAGACACTGTGTTCAGAGACACCAGTACCCCAGGTTCAAGGCAGAAAAAAGCTGGGTGTTAAGGAACTGGGGAGAGGGAGGAAGTCAGAAAGGAGGCCTAGCAGTTTGTAACCACCAGAGGCAAGGTTTCATGGTGGCATTCTATGTGACTGGAGATAGACAAGGAGGGGCAGGCTGTTGCTGCCAGAGAGAAGATAATTGGGAGGACTTTCACACTGCTGGAAATTTACAATCAATACCAGGTCCTCAGCTTGGAAACTGTGGGAGATATCATTCAAAATCCAATTGGTTCAAGGGAATGGAGAGATTACAGGACAAATATATAGATGGCAGCTTGACAAAATCTGTAAGAAAATCAAGATTGTCCTCAAAGACTTCTTTTCTCCAACCATCCAAGGAAGATAAACAAACCTTGTTGGGGATGCAATACTAGAAAGAAATGAAAGACCATTCTGCAAGGGGAAGGAGTACAACAGGATGTTGTGCTGACTTCCTGGAGCCAAGACTCAAGACAGCATTCTAAGATTAGATAGGCTTTTGAAGTCGATGGGAAAGGATCCATTGGTGATGTTCATATCAGCACTAAAACACTGCATTGCAGGATATCTTGCACATAGTTGACATCAGGGAACTCAGAAGCATGGTGAAAAAAAATGTCCAAGCAATCTTCTCTGAGATCCTTCCTATCCCAAAGAAAGACAGAAGGCAGAAGACTCTGGGAGTGAACCTCTGGCTAGGTCAGTGGAAAAGAGTAGAGAATTTTGGTTTTGTGGAACATTGGTCCATCTTCTATTGGGAGAGGAGGCTGTATAGTTTGAATGGGCTCCACCAATTGGAGACAAGTTGGCTAGAGTCGTCAGCATGGTGTTAAACTAATAACAAAAGGGAAGAGTAAAAAGAGGGACGATATGAACACTTAGCACAAAACTGAGATTTGAGAACAAAATTAATCAAGTAACCATAGGCAGAAGAGAATAAATCATTTAATTGCTTTATACCAATGCTTACAACCAGGGTAACAAAAAGAGGAATTGGAATTGGTCATTTATGAGCATAAATTTGATCTAGTTGATATTACAGAAAACATTCCCATGATTAGAATGTTAAAAGCAATAATTATAGCCTATTTAGGAAGTATCAAGTGATCAGAAGGGGAGGGGAAGCAGTACTCTTTGTCAAAAATGGCAGTACCTATTTCCGAGTCACTGATAACTCAGAAGAAAATTATCTTGAATACTTATGGATGAATGTCCTAACAGATAAAGCACAAGATGGAGTATTAGTTGGTGTCGGTTACAGACCACTAAATTACTCTAGAGAGCTGGATGACTGGCTCCTTATACTTCTGTCTATAATGGTGGGGGAGGGGGCTCTCTGATCATGGGGGATTTCAATCTGAGTGACATATGCTAGAGGTGTCATGCTGCTAGTACTAAAAAATCTGTGGACTTTCTAAATATTATAGATGACAATTTCCAAACTTGAGAAGTGTTGCATCTAACTTGGGAAAATTCTATAGTAGACTTCATCCAGAACTAAAAATGTATGTGTCATGATCACATTTATAATGTGTAAAGAGAATAAAGTCCATACCAGTGATATATATACTTCGGTTTTAAAAGAGCCAGTTTCACAAAGCTGAAAACAATTATGAGTCAAATCAGCTGGGAAGGAGAATTTAATCAGCAAATGTGAATGATAATTAGAAATTGTTTCAGAACACTTTACTAAATGCTCAAAAAGCCATACTCCCACTAATGAGGGAGAAGGCTGTATTGATTAAAAAATTGATCTGGTTTAGGGGGTGTAAGTGAAGGCAACTATAAATACAAAAAGCAATATATCACAAATAGAAGAAAGGGGAAGTTGATAGTAATGCATATAAACAAAGGGCTAGGATTTGTAGAAAAATGATAAGGGAAGCAAAGGGACACATAGAGAACTGTATGGTCAGCAGAGTTAAGGGAAATAAGGAGGATTTTTTAAAAAATAGATTAGGAACAAAAAGAATCCAAATAATATTATTGGTCCATTACTGGATGGAAATAGAAGACTTATCAATAATACAGAAAAAAAGCACAAGTGTTCAATAAATGTTTGTATTCTGTATTTGGGGAAAAAAAAGCCAGATGATATAGTCATTTCATATGATAACATGCTTTTCATTCCACTAGTATATCAGGAGAATGTTAAACAGTTAGAAATTTTTAAAACTGATGGTACAGATAACTTGCTTCCAAGAGTTTTAAAAGCCCAGTCTGGGAAGCTCACTGGACTGTTAATATTGATTTTATATAAGTCTTGGAACACCAGGGTAGTTTCAGAAGACTGGAAGAAAGATAATATTGTGCCAACATTTAAATAGGGTAAATAGAAGAACCCAGGTAATTATAGTCTTGTTAATCTGAAATCAATCCGGAACTGATATTAAAGGAGGGTAATATAATTAATGGCGATCAACATGAGTTTATGGAAAATAGACCTGTGAAACTAACCTGACAGTTTGCTTGTTTGTTTCTTTTTGATCAGATTCCAAGTTCGGTTGATAAAGGTAATAGTGTTGATGTAATATATTTAGACTTCTGTAAAGCACTTGAATTGGTGCTGCATGACATTTTGAATAAAAATTAGAACAATATAAAATTAACATGATACATAAAATAGAAGAAAAGTTGGCTTACTGATAGGTCTCAAAACGCAATTGTAAATGGGGAATCATCAAATAGATGACTTGATTACAGTCTAAGTCCCTATGGGGGAACAGATATTTTAATAATGGTCTTTTCAACCTAGTGGAGAAAAGTATAACATGATCCAAAGGCTGGAAGTTGAAACTAGACAAATTCGGACTGGAAATGAGGCATAATTTTTTAACACTAGGAGTAATAAACCAATGTACCAAGGGTCATAGTGGATTCTCTATCACTGGTAATATTGTTTGCATGTTTTTTTTTTCTAAAAGATATACTCTAGAAATTAAGAGGAGGAAGTTCTCTGACCTGTGTTATACAGAAGATCAGATTATATGATCACAATATTCCCTTCTGCCCTTGAAATCTATGAACTATAACCTCTCTTTTCAAGCTAAACTAGTCAAACATCCACTGTAATTTGTAGTAGGACATCAACTTGACCTCAATTAATTAGAAAGTCTAGGTTCCCCTCTGCCCTTCAGATAATCATTTAGGGCTAGGTGGCAGATTTACACACAGCCCCCGAATAAGGGGAGGTGTATAAACTGCACCACCGTAGGAATAGCTCCCGGGGGCATTGTAGCTCTGAGACTCTTCAACATCACAATTCGTTCCCTACTCCCTCCTTGATCTTATGTGGTAGGAATTACTGCTGACCAGCAGCAAATTACTTTCTTTCCTATTGCACCATGCTGGCTCAGATATCCTGGTCAACTAATGGGGGCGGAGGGTGTGGAGAAAAGATGCCGTCCATTCCCCTCTCATTTCCCTCCTTACTAATTCTCTATCCATCTGCTCCTGGGAGGGAGTAAACAAGTGCCTAGTCTCTGGACTTCAGCTCTGGTTAGCCCACACAAGTACAACATGGAGGTTCTTGTTTCCTTTCACAGGCACATAACCTGAATCTGAAACTAGTCTTCTATATGGTTAGTGCTACAATCCCTACAAGTTTTGCAAAGTTTTAGGAGTCCCTGCTTATGAAAACTGTCAATGAAAATCCCTTTCCTTCCCCTCACATCCCATCAGAACGCTGACATTCAGTAATCACTGATCTAGACAACAAATAATTTCAGTGGAATTAGAAACTGCTGAAGACATGAGAGCAAACTAAATGCCATGGTATATGAAAGGCTGAACATTTAAGAACTCAGGAGAGCCTCAAACTGCAAATGACACACAGCAGAGCAAATCCCAGCTCCTATTGTGAAGTAGTAATGAAAATCAACTCTAACCATAAACCCCCTAAAGCAGGAGCCACAGTAGATATAATTTAGTACCATACCTCCCACTCATTTCCCCCCTTTAAATTTAACGTGTTTGGCTAGAAAACAGTAACAGCACCATGATGGGCTCAAAATGAAAGTACTATGTTATAGTGATATGTACCTATAATAATACCCAGTATAAAATGCTGAAGTTATGTTGCACTGTGATTAGCTTGGGTAATGGTAAGGCGTTCTCCTACTAGCAATAAAAGTGAGGGCTGTAGTGAACAGTTGTTTATTTGCCTTCTAATTTTACCATAGAATCATGGAAAACAGAGGTGGAAAAGCCCTATTAGGTTATCCAGTCCATGTCGCTGCCAGTGAAGAACTGATCATTACAGTACATTTTCTAGTGTTGATGAGTCTTTTACCTATTCCCGTCGGAGACGTCTCTACTTTGTAAGAGACATCCGTGTAAGAAGGGTTTTTTTCCCTGGTTTTCAAATGATATTTCTCCTTTCTTAATTGCATCCTTTTACTTCTAGTCATAACACTTTATGCCATCATAATTAATAAATAATTCATCTTTTTTTTTATGTTTACATCCAGGGGACATGCAGAGCCACAATTTTGTGTTAAGCAGCACCAACATTTCACTGGAAGTTCCTGCAGAATTTAAGTGTCTTTTTTTTTTTTAAGTTTCTTGCCAGACAACTTTCCAAATGTGAACCAATGCAGTATTGTCTGGTTTAGTCAAGAAGGCCAGAAAGAAACAAGAGCTCAGAGAGCTGTGAATTATCCCATTTGTCTTAACAGAGTATTATAGTCAGATTCTCTGCCATGTAAGGGCTGTGTTTGGCTGCCCAGGGCCCAGAACTTAACCTTAAAGTAGGCTTAGCCTGCCACTAGAGGATTCACTATATGTATGGGAATCCTTGGATGGCACAAAGCCACCAAAACAGCTCCTAAGCCATCACTTCTCCTGGCTGCTGGTGCAGGGCAGAACCAGAGAAAATGGGGCATGGCCATGTATCTCTGAGTCCTGATGATCCTCAACTGCCAGAAAAAACCCTAAGGGCCATTGTTACCTGGGATAAATAGATCATCAATGCTGTTCTAGTTTATCTTTATGATGGAGGCAGGCCTGACGCTTATCCGGCTTAGTTTTGGAGGCAGGTGCAAAGGGTATTCCCCAACTTGCACCTAGCACTTCTCAGCAGGACCCACAGATCAGCCTAACGATAACATTTTAAACAGCACCTTCAACTCTTTTCAACCCTGATTGCTTTAGCAAAATCATCAGCTACTCTACAACAGTGAGCACACTTTGGAATTGGGGGAACAGCTTATGTATTGTACCACCAGTTCTTCTATTCTGACCTCTAAGCTACACAGTTCAAATATTTGTGGGTTTTTTCCCATGTCCCTCACTTATTTGTCAGGAAAATTAGACTATAATCTTGCTTCATACTTCAGTTCCCCTTCTCTGACCAAGTCAGTAATATATTTCTGGCAACACGGTGCCCCAAGATGGACACAATATTCTAGGTGCGGGTAGAGCAAACAATAATGAGATAGAATAAAACCTGGCCTTGTATCTCTGTTTGTGCCCAGTCCGGGGAGGATGTAGGGAGCATCTTCAGTGTTTTAAGCCCTTGCACTGGGTGCCAGGTAGCCCAAGAAGGAAAAGGAGGCATGAGAAAGAGAGCCATGGCCCTGCCCTTTTACACCCTAGCCAGAGGAATTGTTCCCCTGTATGGAGAATGACAGGCATATCCTTTAACAGAGTGCTGTGGACATACTCTTCCTGACCACTTTTGGTGCAATTGTAACACCCGGGACCTCTGGAGCTTAGTGCATGAGCCTCTACCGCATGAGCTAAAAGCCAATTGTCTGTTAGCTAAGGCTGTAGAGCAGACTCATTTAACTCTCTCTCTCTAATTGGTCTCAGTGCCACTAGATGGGATACAACACCACACCCAGATGGTGTGTGGGTTACACAATGCCTCCAGGAGTTCCTCCTTGGGTAATGTACCTCTGCATTAGCCCAGTGTAACATGTGCTTCTGCATTCTCTCTTATATGGATGTAGAGTGACCTAATGGCTAGGGCACTGGACCCAATTTCCATTCCCAGCTCTGCCACAGACCTGCTGAGACCAGTCACTGCACTTATGTGCCTCCGTTTCCTCATCTGCAAAATGGAAATAATGGTATGACCTCCTCTATAAAGTGCTTTGAGATCTATAGAAGGAAGGTGCTATCTAAAAGCTAAGTATTATTATTACCATCAGTTAATTTCACTCTCTGGTTATCTACTCCTCCAGCTGAGTAAGATATTATATATCACAACAGCCACAAACAGGAAGCAATTGGCAGAGATGGAAATAGGCTCCCAGTTCCCTGATTTAAGCACATCTACCCTCTCAAGACCATTAGTTAACTGTGAAATTTTTTGCTCTATCTGCACTTTTCTGTGATTTTTTTTAAATAAAAATGGTCAGGGTTTTTTAAAAAGAAGCAGAAGTAAGAGGGTACTGTCTGGTTTTGCTTTACATGAGAGATTTCAAGGCTACACTTCTGAAAAAAGGTGCCATTTCTCAAATAAGACTCTGCTTACTGAAGGAAAATACAGCTTTTTTAGGCACTTTTATATGTTTCATACCTGAGACAGTACCAGATGGTGCCATGTAGTCTCAGGTTAATCATTATGTGAGAGACCTGGGCTGGGAGCCAGACCCACTTCCCCCTCGACTGTGAGAACAAGCAATGCTGAACCTTACATAAGATTCACAAGCAGAGCCTTTGCATTTTAAGCAGACATCTGTTATGGCATTTCCTATTTATCTGTTATCAGGGTTCGGGCTGATCCGGTACATGGCAGTATGCCATGTCAGTCTTCTCTGGTGGACCTATCAATGTCTGCAGAATTTAAACTTTCATGAAAAAAAAGTTTCTAGCCCTTCTGGCCGTGATGTGAGTGCTCTGAACATGTACTGATGCAGGGCTGAGTGCAAAAAGATTTAAAAAATATCTCTGAGAGCCAACCTTCCCTTTCCCACTCCACAGGAATGGGAAGGCCTTAGAACACACTGCTGTGGTTCCATTGTGCAAGTGGCATATTACACAGGGAGTTTACACAGAATAGTTTAGTGGTGCGGCAGGAACAGTGCAGAGAGGTGTTTTCCCCGCTTCCCACAGCCCCCATTGGCCTGGAATAGCGAACCGCGGTCAGTGGGAGCCGCGATTGGCTGAGCCTGAGGACGCTGCAGGAAACAAACCGACCCGGCCCGCCAGCTGATTTCCCTGATACGCTGTGTGCCAAAGGTTGCTGATCCCTGCTGTAGAGAAAGCAGAGAAGGCCAAAACACAGGCAATAACTGCTGGGAGAGCAGGAAGACATACCTCTAAGGAAGAGTGCTTGAATTCAGAAGGGAGAACAGCCCCTCAGGGAGTAAGGATTGGGCCCAGCTTGAAACTGGGTTGAAGACTGTGGATTTGAGTTCTATTCTGAAGTTCTATGAAGGATTTAATGACTTAGACGCCAAAAGGGAAATGGTTTGAATACCTGAACTGTGTGGACTTCTTAAGGGGGCCCAAGCAGAAGGGAAAACTGAGGCAGGATACTGCAGAGCCACCATTGGCCAGCAGGGGACACTACCAGGCAGATAGACCCTTTCATAGGTGTCCTTTAGATCCACCACTCTAGAGATGCACAGTCCTAAATTACTCATGCATCAGGGACTACAGGGGATACAAAGACCATGGGTAGTTTGGAGCTACAGAAGAGCCTTTCACTAACCCTCTGAGATATGTGTAAGAGGAATTATTTTTCCCCATCCCAGGACAGGGTTCGGCATTTGATCCTAAGAGAAGCATGAATTTTCCTCATTTGTCTCAGTTGAATGTTAATTCTGAAGACTAACATTGGCAACAATTTAAAGTCAGCATTGTTAGCTATTATCAGTGGTGACCAAAACCAGCCAGCTACTCTTGGATTGTGTCTGGAGTTTGGGATTGTGGCAGAACCTGAGTAAAGTACCACCTCTTTTACCACCCTTATATGTAAACAAACAAATAAGTAGCCTGACTCCTGTCTTTTATGGGGAGTTGTGGGGAGGGAGGGGGAGAGTGGGGAGATGAACCTCTGTAATTTAGGAACAGTGTCTTTTCCCAAGTAATCACAGTCAGTGAATGCTGAGGCTACGTGGCTATTCAGTGAGAATCAGATAATTTACCTTTAGAACTCTAAAACTGAATAAAGCCATCAAGCAGAATGCAGAACATAGGTGAAACACAATCTCTGCTCTTAGGCTTGGAGCTCTTGGTTTTTCTGTGGTAACATGTCTTCTGAGGACAATTTTGTTTTTGAAAGGCTCATCAACAATTGTTTTCTTTTCAATAGTCAGGAAGAGAGTCTTATTTTGCCTCGAGGCAAGAGTAGGTTAAAGATAATGAGTTTGTATGGAAGTTAATGGAACTACTCACTTGAGTATGCGTTGAAGGATCAGGCTCAACGGGGTAACAGCTCAGTGGTAATGAGCTAGTTTTGGTTCTTCCATGTGTGTGTCATCTAATAAAATTGTCAAACACTTCCTAAAGCATTCAGCTGTGGCTTCCAGGCACAGCCCCACCATGGGGAGCATGGAACTGTACTGTCCCTAGGAAGAGCTGTGGGAGGAATTCTCCCTAGAGAACGCGAGCAAGATGCTCATTCCAGCAGCGCAAGAAATTCCCCCCTTCCTCCATGCCCCTTTTGGGATGCCTTGTGCTCTCGGGTATATGCAGAAGGAACATGCTCTGTGCTCTCTGGAACATAGCGGCTGTTCTAACCAGCTGCTCCCCACCCACCTTTGTACACACAGCATAGCAGGATACAGTCTGGCCCAATACAGTTTAAGTATTCATATTAAATTCACTAGCAGTCTTTTCTTATTTCCTCTCAGTTCTGAATATTTGACTGTTATGTAGCAATGCTGAGAAATCGTTACAGGTGTGTTGGTTGACAACTGCTTGACAGATTTTATGGCACATTTTATTTATTCACTGTCTTCTGCATTATAGAACCTTTAACAAAAGTACCTAAGTGCTGAACAGTAATTAATAAAAATATAATGAGCAAATGATGGAGATTTAAAAATCTTATACTGATTCATAAGACAACTGTATAAATTATGTTAATTATATTATATTTATTTTATATTAGAGGCACCAATCAGAATTGAGACCCCCCCATTATGCTAAGTAATAGAGTCAAGGAGCTCACTTTATTTAGCTTAACAAGGAGAAAGTTAAGGGGTGACTTGATTACAGTCTGTAAGTACCTACAGGGGTAACAAATCTTTGATAATTGGCTCTTCAACCTAGCAGAGATAGGAATAACATGATCCAATGGCTGGAAGTTGAAGCTAGACAAATTCAGACAGGAAATAAGGTGAATTTTTTAAAAGTGAGGACTATTAACCACTGGGACCATTTATCAAGTGTCATGGTGGATTCTCCATCACTGGCAATTTTTAAATCAGGATTGGATGTTTTTCCTAAAAGATCTGCTCTTGGAATTATTTTAAGGAAGATCTATGGCCTACACTGGCTCCCTGCAGCAGGGTCTCCATTCAGGTTCCAGCTTGAACCTGCCCCTCCTCCTGCAGGGACCGTAGGTCTCCTTTGGCTGGAGAATCTCCCCTCTCTTGCACTCACACAGTGCATGAGACACTGTTGCCTGGAGTCAAGTTCTCAGCAGACTCTCCTGCGCTCCACTGTAGTGGAACAAACTCCACATGTGCCAAGTCACAACACCATTTGTGATCCAGCCATTCCGCCATCTGGATGGAAGAGCAGCCAGACCATATTTGATTGGCACTTCAACCCTGTGCACCATGTTGCTATGCTACTCACTGAAACTTGGCCCAAACACCCCTACATCTGTATGAATGTGTAAACAGGACAAACTTCAGTGGTACTGTAACCATATGGCCAGAGCAACACTCTACACCACTCCGTCAGCAGCCACACACTGATTTAGTACGGGACCTCTGCTTAAAAGTGGTGAGGCCATGTCCCCCCCTCCACTCCAACCAGCTCTGTGGCCTATGGAACCTAGAACAAGTGCAAACACTGTGGGAGGAGAGAGGGTATTTGCCCTTCTCCATTCCTCCCCCGTTAGCTACCTCTAATTGATACCCCTGATTTGCGATACGGAAGGTCCAGACTAGATTATCACAATGGTTCCTTCTGGCTTTGGAATCTATGAATCTAAAATGCTGTACAAACACAGAAAAAAGACAGTCCTTGCTCTGAAACGCTTATAATCTAATTAGTGATTACAAGAAACATGATTTATTTTCCTTGATACTGAGGCTCCTGGGGCCTGATCCAGCTCCCATCAAATGCAATGGGAAGATCTGCACTGATATTAATGGGAGTTGAAACAGGTCTCCACAGTGGATCAGTCCATTTTGTGAATTATCAGGCAAACAAATAAGCAAGGTGGGGAAAAGCAAAGATACAAATAAGGCTTGTGCATTGCAAAGTGCACTTTGTTCATTTATTTTGACATGGTTAGAAATAATTCATGAAACTTCATAGTTAACGCCAATGAATGTAGTGTTAAGGTAACAGTGGCTTGATAAGGTGGGTCCTCATTATAGTACTGTGCAATAAATTAATTGATTTAATGAGAGGAGGAGACCTCCATTTCATTTATTTATTTATTTTTGTGAAATTTATGATGTTTGCAGATTAGCAAAGTGAGAATTTTCTACTGTATTATATCTGATTTGTACAATGTGAGATTCTTTGGCTAACCACATAGCTGCCATTGGCTGCTGTCAGAGGACAGAATACTGGGCTTGATGGACCTTTGGTCTGACCCAGTATGGCCGTTCTTATGTTCAGTACTGGGCAAATTGGTTGAAACTATCGTAAAGAACAAAATTGTCAGACACATAGATGAACATAATTTGTTGGGAAATAGTCAACATGATTTTTGTAAAGGGAAATCATGCCTCACCAATTTACTAGACTTCTTTGAGGGGGTCAAAAAGCATGCAGACAAAGGAGATCCGGTGGATATAGTGTATTTAGATTTTCAGAAAGTCTTTGACAAGGTCCCTCACCAAAGGCTCATAAGCAAAATAAGCAGTCATGGGATAAGAGGGAATGTTCTCTCATGGATTGGTAACTGGTTAAAAGATAGGAAACAAAGGATAGGAATAAATGGTCAGTTTTCAGAACGGAGAGAGGTTAATAGTGGTGCCCCAAGAGATATGTACTGGCCTCAGTCCTATTTAACATATTCATAAATGATCTGGAAAAAGGGGTAAACAGTGAGGTGGCAAAATTTGCAGATGATACAAAACTAATCAAGATAGTTAAGTCCCAGGCAGACTGCGAAGAGCTACAGAAGAATCTCACTAAACTGCGTGACTGGACAACAAAATGGCAGATGAGATGTAATGTTGATAAATAAAAGTTATGCACATTGCTACACATAATCCTAACTATACATATACAATGATGGGGTCTAAATTAGCTGTTACCACTCAAGAAAGAGATCTTGGAGTCATTGTGGATAGTTCTCTGAAATCATCCACTCAATGTGCAGCGGCAGTGAAAAAAGCGAACAGAATATTGGGAATCATCAAGAAAGGGATAGATAATGGGACAGAAAATATCATATTACCTCTATATAAATCCATGATATGCCCACACCTTGAATACTGAGTCCAGATGTGGTTGGCCCATCTCAAAAAATATATATTGGAATTGGAAAAGGTTCAGAAAAGGGCAACAAAAATGATTGGGGTATAAAATGGCTTCCGTATGAGGAGAGATTAATAAGACTGGGACTTTTCAGCTTGGAAAAGAGGCAACTAAGGGGGGGCTATGATAGAGGTCTATAAAATCATGAGGGGTATAGAGAAAGTAATACAAGAACAAGGGGACACCAAATGAAATTAATAGGTAGCAGGTTTAAAACAAACACAAGAAAGTATTTTTTCATGCAACACACTGTTAACCTCTGGAACTCCTTGCCAGAGGGTGTTGTGAAGGCCAATATTATAACGGAGTTCAAAAGGGAGGTAGGGAGTTTCATGGAAGATAGGTCCATCAATGGCTATTAGACAGGATGGGCAGGAATGGTGTCCCTAGCCTCTGTTTGCCAGAAGCTGGGATTGGGTGACAGGGGATGGATCACTTGATGATAACCTGTCTGTTCATTCCCTTTGGGGCACCTGCCATTGGCCACTGTCAGAGGACAGGATACTGGGCTTGATGCATCTTTGGTCTACCCATTATGGCCGTTCTTATGTTCAGTACCAGGCAAACTGGTTGAAACTATCATAAAGAACAAAATTGTCAGACACATAGATGAACATAATTTGTTAGGAAATAATCAACATAGTTTTTGCCTTTGCCTTTGGTCTGACCCAGTATGGCTGTTCTTATGTAGGGATTATTTGATTCTCATAGAAAACAATTTTTGTAATTAGTTACTCTCACATCCAGCAACCACAAACAATTACTTAAAAATTCACTAAGGCATCTTTACATAGCACAAGGGTCTGATTCTAAGCTAATTGAAGTCAATGGGAGTCTTCAAATTTGTTTCAGTGTCTTTGGATCAGGCTCCAAATGCATTTGTACTAAGCAGTCAGTACTCACATGGGAGATAATGTGTTAACAGGAAAGGCATCTGTTCATAAGCACATCTGTAATCTTGACTGTAAGCTTCTAAGAAGTGGGAAAACTGCAAAAGCAAATGATCCAGACACATTCTTGAATGAATCCTGCTGGCACTAAGATCGGCTTCTGCATGGATACTTCAGTAGTACAGTCACAAATATTCTTGCAGATCACTTAATCTTCTAGGTTACATAGACAAAGAAGACAGAATTTATACTGTGTCACAGGATACAAAGATTTCATACCTGAAGATGAAAAGATAGCCGTCATCCATCTAGACTTCTGAGGGGAGTTTAAAAAAACCCAAGCCCAAAGTACTACGTAATCTGATGCAGTAGCAGCTCTTATTATGCACATCCAAATAGTACAATTATTAATCAGCTATATCTGCACATAATCATAGGCTTCTAAGTCAGTATTACCCCCAAAGAGAGATCACTGATCTACATACTGTACATACAAATAAGTTAATTTAACACAGTAATACAGTCCATACCTTACAAATTTGGGGCCCAATCCTGTAAATCCTAACAGCCTTATTCAAACCCCAGTGAAGTCAAGACTATCATTGATTTAAATGAGTTTTGGATCAGGCCCTTTGTGCATACAATTTTCATTGACTTCACTAGGGCTTTTGTGCTTGAAGGGCTTCTGGAATCAGCCAAGAAAATGAATAAAATAAACATTTTCATCTGATCCCGAGCAAGTTGTCCCAGAACAGAGTCACATTTGGTGAAAGACCCCTTCAGAACTCATCAGAAAAGTCAGCCAATGACACTTCTATGAGCAGCTTCAAATGATCCAGTATTCAAGTATTTCAGCATTTCTGAGAGGGTGTGTGATCCTGAGAAAACATATGTCTGGGACAGATTGTAAGCTCTGCAGGGAATGGAGGGACCTTGTCTTTTAAAATAAAAACCTCATCTCTAAATAGGCAAACAATTTGGGAAGGCCGTAGGATCAAACTGTGCATCTGGATCTTCTGGTTTAGGGTTCATCCTTTGTTTATACCAGATCTGTGTACAAATCTGGCACACTACTACTACTACTACTACTAATAATAATAATAAATAAGATTTCCATAATGTAAGACACAAGTGGCTGCAACTATTTAAGCAATAGGATTTGTATTCATATATTGTGTTCTTTAGTAAGCTCTTCAGGATGGGACTCTTTTACTGCATATCTGTACAAAATACAACACGAAGGAGCTCTGATCTTGACTAAGCTCTACTATAATATAGAGAAACAATAGTAATAAATCTCTTTTCAGCTGAGCATCAATTGATACACCACCCCACTGTGGGGACAGATGGGTGAAGTCATGGATCCAGTCCCTAAAACCCACTGCATGCTAAGATGTAAGGAAGCTGCACAGAACAGAACAAGGCAGCGTGAATGGAAAGCAAACAACCCACCCATGCACCGACCTCCAACATAGTGTCCCCAGACATCTCCTTTTTAACGAGATGGAACTGCACTGGCTTTGTTTGAGCAAGACTTTTTCCTTATTGTATAATTTCTGCTATTTATCATTTTTAGCATATTTTTGGTGAACAGACTTAGAGATGTCCAGATATTTCTGGAATTCACTGACCGATTGTTCTAGTGCAATGTTCACCACTGAAATTATCATTATCATTATCATTATGGACTGCGGTCTTTGAAGTTCCAGCAATATTTAGTGTATTCTTAAACTTATGATGGGAAATGGCATCTCTTATTTTAAACTTAGGAAATACCACACATAACATAAAATTCAATTATTATTACATAATAAATGCTGATTTTTTTTAGTGATAAACACTCACGGGTACACAAGGTCAAAATACCACATGTTCCAAGGCATTATTTAAGAATTAACGAGCCTGATAAACTTTGCATAAAAAATAGTCTCTTCTCCAAGCCCTCATGAGCCCTTAAAGCCCTGGGACTGTTTCTCTAGCTTCTAGTCTAGAATAGAAATAGTGACAAACACTCCACATAGCAGTTGTCTGACTTTCTGCTTTCAGTGGCGCATAAGTTATAACTGACCAGCTGTCAGTTAGACATGGGCAGTGGAAAAGGTGTCCCAGCCTGCCCTCCGCAGTCACTAGTTACCATAGTAAAATGTGCATGCAGGTGCTGAGAGTTTTTCGTTCCTGAAACTTGTAGTTCATTTTCAAATGTGTAGTTCAGAGCGATGTTGAGCACTGGCAGGTTCTGTGAAGTGCACTGTTGCAGGCAAATGAACTTGCCTATTTATTTACCAAAATACCTTTCCTCCACTCTCACATACAAATAGAAAGGGACAAGCCTGACAAAGCTGGCCGTACAGCTTTGAACAGCCAGTGACCAAGTGGTTGTTACTTGTCTATTCATAGTGGAATAGGAAACGTCTCCTGAGAGGCAAACACAAATTCAATTTCAACTCTATATTTACCCTGAAAACAGACCTTTTATTACCCTTCAGTGACCACCAGGTAAACATTAACCTACGAACAGACCACATTTACTATAGTTAGCCTTTTAATTTCTAGCTCTGAACAAGAAAGTCATTGCTTAGGCCTATGTCTACATATAATTTTTGTACTACTATAATTATTTCAATTAGCAGTACGATTTTTTACCAAAATAGATGCACCAATACAACTCCTAGTGTGGATGCAGTATCTCTCTATGAAGGTGCCTTATACCAGTATAATGTATTACCCTTCCTATACAGGAATAGCTAAATTGGTATGAAGCATCTTTATACTGGAATAACTGTATCCACCCTAGGAGGGAGTTATACCACTTCAACATAAGTATACATAAGTATAGTTAAAGCAGTGCAACTTTTGGGTATAGACTAACCCTAACTCTGTGTTTTGGTATCCACATTGATACTATTATATTTAAGGCTCAGTGACTCTATTATAAGCTCATTCTCAGTTATATTTCAATGGTTTTCCCACTTTGAATAATTTTGTTTTTGATAATTTAGCATCATATATAAAACAAGAGGAGCGAACTATCACAACACTGATCCTCAGACCAGCCTGTTCGGCAGAGATTTACATTACAATCCCCAAACCCACCAATGCTCCAAAACTGAATCACTGACATTTCAAATTACAACACAAACAAAAAATCAATGTGTGTGAACTGCTGACTGATGAAGACTGGCTGACAACTTTAATCCTTGGCACAATGGAACTCTGCAGTAAGGGTAAAAGCTCATCTGTGTGGGAGTCAGCACTCTCTTGTGGGCCAAGTCTGAGAGTGTGGAATGAACTCCCACAGGAAATAAGGAACAATCATGAACCTTGCCACCTTCTGTTCCAAGTGCAAGGTGCATTTCTTTCACCTGCCTTCTCTAATATAAATATATAGCAACAGATATATTTATAAACCCTGTGGATTCGGGGACAGAATAGGCCCACTGCTCCTCCTGCATGTCGTAAAAGGAGACTAAAAGAGGGCTGCTTGGAGAGGGATGGGCTCTGCCAGGTTAGAGATTTGCCCAAGACACACCATATGATAAGCAAGTCAATCATGTCCTTACCGGGTTGGTTGCATTCCGGGTTAATAATGACTGCACCTACCATCTCCCACCAGGGCGGGTGCAACAAGTATTCTACTGGTGTAACCCCAAGAAGAGGATCCATGGAAGAGATAACATCACCATAGTCACATGGAATGTAAGGACATTGAGTCAAATAGGGAGGTTGAAAGAACTCACGTATGAAATGGAACAATACACCTGGCACCTCCTAGGGATCTCTGAGGTCAGATGGAAGAACTTTGGAGAGGTACTAACAGAAGACGGCTATGTACTCTATTACAGTAGGGAGGACAAACATGTCAATGGTGTAGGATTTCTTGTGCATAAAGAGATCAAGAATTCAGTATTAGGATGCCATCCAATATCCGGAAGACTTATTTCCATCTGTCTAAAGGCAGTACCATTCAATATCATAGCGTTACAAGTCTACATCCCTACAACAGACTGATGAAGAGCAAATTGAAGATTTTTACAATCAGCTCCAAGACATCATCAATAAGGTTCACAAGAAAGGTATCCTGATTGTACAGGGAGATTGGAATGCTGAAGTGGGTACTGATGCACAGGCAGACTGGTGAGTTTATTGTGGCCCTTTCTGTAATGCGGTAACCAATGAGAGAGGGCTGACACTTTTGGAGTTTGCCAGCTATAACAATCTTTCAAACACATTAGGAACACATAAAGCACCGAGATGACCAACGTGGCATGCACCTGATGGTTTACATCACAGTCAGATCAACTAAATCATGGTGCAAATCCAATTTCATTCTGGAATCAACAGAGCTAAAACAAGGAGCTTCCCAGTGCTGATATTGGAAGTGACCATGACCATGTGATGCTAAACTTCTGGCTGCAGCTAAGGAAAATCATCAGGCCAAAGTTCACCAGAATCAAGTTTGACTTAAAAAGACGTAGAGACCGAAGCATTGCAGAGTCATTCCAAGCAATGATCATCAATAATCAGCAGAAAATTCTCCACTGCTTGCTCTAGAGGAAGATGTAGAAACAATGACCAACCGTTTCAATGCTGTAATGAATGAGGCAGCAATGGATGTTCTTGGGAAACACTGTAAGAAGACAAAACCTTGGGTCACAAATGAAATACAAATGTGTGACATTAGAAGAGAACTCAAGAGAGAAAAGAACCACACTGAGGGAGCTGATGAATACAGAGCAATTGTCAGAAAGATCAAGAAAGGAACAGGGGGGAGCGATAGCTCAGTGGTTTGAGCATTGGCCTGCTAAAACCAGGGTTTTGAGTCCAATCCTTGAGTCCACTTAGGGATCTGGGGCAAAAATCAGTACTTGGTCCTGCTAGTGAAGGCAGGGGGCTGGACTCGATGACCTTTCAAGGTCCTTTCCAGTTCTAGGAGATAGGTATATCTCCAATTATTATTTTTATTATATATTTTAAGGTAGCCAAGGATATATGAATAAAAATAACCCAATGCTCTAAATTTGAAGAGGATATCAACAATAAAAATAGCAAACAAGCCTTCCAGGTTATAAAAGATCTGACAATGGAAAGATGGACCAAAGCTAATGCAATTCAAGATGAAGAAGGGAACAGTCTTACAGAAGAAAAGGATATCATCAATAGGTGGATCATCAAATTACTGCTCTGACCTATACAACCAGCAGACAAATGGAGATCCTAGTGTCCTAGGTAGCCCAGATTCAACAGAGGAGGATGACTTTCCAATACTGCATGAAGAAGTGGAGACAGCTGTGAAATCACTGAAGAATGGAAAGGTATTGACAACATCCCAGCCAAACTGATGAAATTCAGAGGAGAAATAGTAATAGATGTACTCACCAAGATCTGCAACAAGATCTGGAAGACCGGTGAGTGGCCCTTCATATGGTTACAGTCACTAATCATCACTCTGCTGAAAAAAGGCAACCTGCAATTGTGTCAAAATTACCGGACCATAAGCTTAATTAACCATCCCAGCAAAGTGATGTTGAAAGTCATGTTGAACAGATTGAAGCCACAAATGGAGAATGTCATCGCTGAAGAACACGCTGGCTTCCATGATGGAAGAAGTACCACAGAACAGATTTTCAGTGTTCATGTTCTATGTGAGAAGTACTTGCAGCACCAGGAGAACATCTACCACATCTTTGTTGACTTCAAGAAGGTGTTTGACAGACTATGGCACGAAGAATAGAATAGAATATCAGGGTTGGAAGGGACCTCAGGAGGTCATCTAGCTCTCTGGGAAACCATGAAGTAGTATAATGTTGGTTGTAAGCTTATTCTTACCATTAAACAACTGTATACCAAGGTCAGCAGTGCAGTTCTCATCAATGGCATAATAGGAGAGTAGTTTCGCACCACTGTTGCAGTCTGGCAAGGCTGCCTTCTTTTGCCAACACTATTACTTGGATCACATAATGGCTGATGCCCTAGAAGATCACATATGCACAGTCAGCATTGTGGGGGAGTGAACAATCTCAAATCTTCAGTTCGCTGATGACATTAATGGCCTGGCAGGTAGCGAAGATGAAATTGCCAACCTTGTGAAATGATTGGATGAAACCTCCGCAAAATATGGCATGGAAATCAGTGCAGAGAAAACCAAGCTGATAACAAACAAACATGATAAGATCAGCTCACATATCATTGTCAGTGGAAAAAAGCTGGAGACAGTGAAACAGTTCAATTATTTGGGGGCAATCATCACTGATGAAGGATCAAAGGCAGAAATTCTGGCAAGAACTGCACAAACAACAGCAACAGTGGCAAAGCTAAAGCCGATTTGGAGGAACAAGAACATCTTCCTGGAATCCAAACTGAAACTGCTGCATGCACCGGTTATCTCCATTTTTCTGTATGCGTGCGAGACATGGACCTTACGGCAGAACTTGAATGGAAAATACAGGTAGTAGAGATGAGATACTCCTGTAAAATCCTGGGCATCTTCTACTTTGACCACATCACTAATGAAGAGGTCCAAAACATCATCACCCAACATGCTGAGTCATATGAAGATGTCCTGATGACGGTGAAGAAGCGCTAGCTGAAGTACTATGTCTATGTAACAAGATCATCTGGCCTATCCAAGATCATCTTCCAAGGGATAGTATGGGGAAGAGAAGAAGAGGTAGACAGAAGAAGAGATGGGCTGACAACATAAAAGAGTGGACAGGAATGGACTTTGCGGAGACTCAAGCACTGACACACAGTCATTGGGGTGGAGACAATTGGTTGATTGCTCATCAAAGATGGTACCTCAATGACCAGTGTGGTTATGGGATTGATGATAATGATATTTAGAAAAACAAACAAACAAAAAACTAATATCCCAGCCCACTCAGAACAACACATTCTACTGCATACACTTCTCCCACTGGGGAAAGAATGAGAGAACAAACACATGACAGATTTTAGTCACTCACCTTGCTTAATGTAATACTGGAAGGCACTCAGATACTATGGTGGAGAGCATGGTATATCAACATATACAGAATAGAGTGGAAACAACTTTAAAAACTATTATTTGGTTCTTCTCATTCCCTCTAACTTTTCTTCACTGAAAATGTAGCTGTTTCAAACTAATAATTTTGGATTACTAATATTGGCTTTCTACTGTATGCTGATATCACATAATATAAATAGAAAAGAGAGAGGGAAATTAGCATCCTTTGGAAAAGCTATTTTGTTTTCCTTTGGAATTGAACATAATTATAGTTTAATGCATTGTAATTTTTCCCCTAGTCTTAACTAAGATATGTCTCTGGTGCCCTCTCTCTTCCTCCCCCCCCAGCCACCTGCCAACAACTTGGTTTGAAGTCCATTGATCTGAGAGTGTAGTGATTTTTTCCAACTTTAAAAAAAAGATTTTCTAAAGGCTGATATTGAAATCTGAAAAATAATCAAAATTCAGCATCTATATTATGTAAATATTATCTTACAACAGACTCAGCTATAGTGCAATACAGTGTGCACTTATTGAAAGAGTCTCCTGGCATCTTTTATTGTATGAGATGACTAGCCCCCCGCTATAGTCATTTTTAATACAGTAGAAAATTGGAGTTCCGAAAAAAGTGTCCTTTACATGTCAAAATTATTAGGTATAATTTACACCAGAAATATTTTTGATGATTTTAGGGGAAACCCCTGTGCTCACCCTTGGAATTTGATGAGGGGAGAAAGCCTCACATATAGCAAAATGGGGTGGAGAGCCAGGAAGGGACAAAGCCTAAATGCTTTCTCTGACCACACAGAGACCTCATAGGAAAGATCAAGCGGAATATGATGGAAAATGGGAGAGCAGGAGGGCAACTGCTGTCTGTGGCATTGGCCCACCACCAAGCCTGTGGAACAACCCAGAGTAAGTTAATGATGACAGGGAATAATCCCCTTCCAAACAGAACCACAGCCCTCCCTGGCATCTCTTCCTTTCTCTGCTCCTAGGGCTAGCCCCTCCAATTTCTGGTCTCGAAATTGATGCAGAAAGGGGCAGACAGTGTTTCGGATGGGACAGGGAAGAGTGAGTGAGCCAGGGTGGGACAAGGGAGATGCAGATAGTAAGCTCTTCAAGGCCAGAGGGCAACAGAGACAAGACAATCTGGCCAAGTAGTATTATATTTTCTTCAGCAGCTTTGCACATTGAGGTTGTCGTTAACAAGAGTGCCAGGATTAGTTGAGCTGGTGCTCACGGAATTTGGCTCGCTGGTTAGATAATTAGCTTCCATGACCGATGTCAGGTAATGGCAGGTGGCGTGACAGGGATGCTGATCCATTGCCCCCAGCTGCATGTTTGCTGTCACATCACCCGTTATGGTCTCATCTCCCAAGCCAGGATGCTAGGGCGGAAACACTCTGGTGAGAGGAATGGATATCTGTTATAATCCCCAACCAGTCCCTCATCACCAACTCCACAATTTGCCCGCCTGGTTTTGATCTGTCCCATCACCAATGATTCCTGTTGAACAGGTTCTGGACCGGGCAAGATCTCTGTGCAGCCAAGCAGTATTGCTTGGGCCTTCATGACAGCTCTTTCTGCAGCTGCAGCACAACACAGATGGTGACACACACTGTCGATGAATGCCTGCTGACTAGGTTCAGTGATGGCCTAGAAGAACTGCATCATGCCACTGAAGATGCCATCACTTGGCTAGACGACTATACATACGCTAAATAAAATAGCAGTTTTGCCTTTTAAGGTTGTCCCTGAGGCCTGGAGGAGTCCATGAGATCACAGTTCCAAGGGATCCTTACTGTCAAGAAGCAGAGTTTGGGGGTAGCCAGGGCCGTAAAGCTGTGCAGGTAGACCTGCAGATCTTCAAGGTTCAAGACAGATCATGTGGTCTCTTTCATGGGGAATAAAGAGGCAAACCATGTGCCCTGACACAATGATCTGAGGGAAATTCTATCACATTGTGGGACAGGATGAATAGGTCTTTGTCCACTAACTTGTGTGGGCTTCCAGCCCACTTAGTGAAACCGTCTTCTCTATTTCAGGATACCTGTCAGGTGGAGAGGACATGACAGCATGACTAAAACACTGCACTCTGTGTGGGGTAATAGCAGCACAGAGGTACAGTGTCTTCTCTGCTCTGATAACCTTGTTTTTGCTGATCAACAAAGAGGTGTGAATTTGGGGGCCAAATGGATGGGAAAGAAACAAAACCCCACCTCTCTGGGTGACATATGAAAGGCAAATAAACTCCACAAACAGACTTGAGAAGTGACTAATCCCCAAGACGTGAATAATCCACATAGAGGAAGTTATGGCCCCACATTGTTTAGACTTGGAATATATGACTTGGTTCAAATTCCAAAATATTGTTCACATACAATGTTGCTATAGTTTTCAGTAAGAGCTGCTGGGCTGTGGATATGATAAAATGTTGCCCTTCCCAAATAGCATACATTCCTTTTTAAATGCTGTCCTCCTTTTAGTAGTTTCCCCTTGCATGGCTTGGTAGTCACACCTTTGCCTTGCTGGCCGCAGGGTAAAGTGATTTCAATTTCATAAAAGTTGTGGCTTGTAAACACAAAGATATGGTAAGATATGGGGGGTTTGGGATGGAAATATTCACGAAGTAAATACAGAATGGTTAATGTCTGTCCCATTGGCTTTATTTAAAAGGCCACAAGTGAATGAAAACCAAGATACTCACAACCTGTTTACAAATATGTCCTGTTTTTATCTGTGATTGCTTCACTGTGCTGCTGTGCTGCTCCAGTGCACTGGGCTTCAGTCACAGACTTTATATAAGCAATGTATTACTTTCCCAATGAAAGAAAATGTAATTTAAGCAAGCTTGTCAACAGTAGGGCCCAGCAGGCAGGCTAGGCAAGGAATCCAAAGAAGGGTCACATTTCTCGGCTAGTACAGAAGATTAGAAGATAAAGAGTCCTATTTGTAGAAGTGACTCAAATCAGATAAGCACAATGCAACCTGAAAAGTTTGTTATAGGAGAGACTTGTAGTCTGAACACAAAACAAGAGTCAGGTATAAAAGCTGTATGAAAAGTACTGCACTCCATATCATGGTATCCTGAGTGCTGTTTTGTGACTTTAAACATCAGCCAATTGCCTCAAAAGCTTTTACAGAAACCTCAAAACCCTGAGCTAATAATTCTGTATACACTGGTCTCCACTTCCTACCCATTTGCCCCCTCTCCCTAGCTGCTTTTTGCAATCTGCAGATGAGGTAGTAGACTGTCTCCCTTCCTGCACCATACTGGGGCCAAGGATTCACCTCCCCTGGGCAGCCAATCCTACCATCAATGTCTTTGAAAGGGAGTGGATCAGAAGTCAGGAGCACTGTATATGAATTCATTATGGCCTCCAAGAGGAGAGAAAACACCTTGTCCCACCCATCACAGAGACATAAAATGCTATATCAGCTTCATCAATGACATACAGAGCTCACTAAACCCTAGCAACTGTATGCTGGAGATTGTGGGGATTCACTTTGTATTCTAGAATGTGGTTGTGACAGATACAACAGTTTCCTGCAGGAGACAAAATTGTGGCTGCAAAGCCAATTGCCATGTGGGAAGCAATACAGAAGACAATCCCAAACTGTACTTCCAGATTGTTAGATAAGCACAGTCAAAAGTGTAACATCCAGTGCCTTCCATCGAGTCCATTCTGTTGACAAGAATGGTCACACAGGGAAACCCACTGGCAAAGTCACAGTCTCATCCCACTTTAGTGGCAGGTGGGGACATGGCTCAGCGTTCACAGCACACACTCCCCGTCAGTACCAGTCCCAAGCAGGGGAAGCTAATGATCCAAACAGCAGCCCAAATTCGGTTATAATCCTGGTCATGTGCCACCTGAGGCACTTTGTGCTTATGCTAAGAAGAAGTGACAGATCTATACATAAGATAACAACCTCCTGCTGCTACCAGTTACTTCTTTAGCTCAAGTGGAGAAAAAAGTTTGTGTTCATGTAATTAAAGACTGTAGCATAACATATATGCACAACAGAGCTGAATCAAGACTCCCCAGCTATCCTAACTCTGGCATTTCCTAATTTTTGAGTGCCTGAATTGGAAGTAATGCTCTTTTAGCCTGGTGGTTTTGGATGTAACATAATAGAAATGCAGTCACTGCTTTAAGTAGCAGCACATGAATTTTCTTTTCTTTCCTCCAGTTGGATTTCTTCCTCTTGCACATACTGCATTTTGCTTGTTTTTAAGTAAATGTCTGACAGTTCTGGGCTCACTTGCAACATTATTTTTGTTTTTCGGTTTTACAAATACTTTGATGGTTTGCTGACCTTTTGAATTCTCTCTACCTCCATTTTTCCTTTTAGGAAGACAATCATCCCTTACCTTCTTCCCCTTTTCCTCCTCCAAGCAAGCAGTGGGTAAATAGATTCACGTAATTGAGGAAAGTACCCTATGCATCAACAACAGCACACTGTAACCACCCATTAAGTACAATGTTTGTTCTAGACTTCAACATCTTCACAAATAAAAACTTAAAGTAAATGCCATTCTGCCCTCCACATTTCAAGCAAGGATTTCACAGTAACCCAGGGAAGAATTCAGGGACATTACAAGGGGCATTAATTAGATTTCACATCCCATCCTAGGTGATATCTGAGTTTTGCAAGTGTGCTGATGTTTATCAGGAGAGAGGAATTTATGAGGGATAACAGAAATGTCACTGTTTCTTCCTTTCACTTAGGCAAGGTCTACACATAGTTTTTGTACCGCTATAACAATGTTGGTTAGGGGTGTGATTTTTGTACTGATGTAGTTATACTAGTACAGAGGTAGGCAACCTATGGCACAGTTGTCCCTCTATACCAGGGGTAGGCAACCTATGGCACGCGTGCTTAACATGGCATGCCAGCTGATTTTCAGTGACACTCACACTCACTGCCCGGGTCCTGGCCACTGCTCTGGGGGGCTCTGCATTTTAATTTAATTTTAAATGAAACTTCTTAAACATTTTGAAACGTTATTTACTTTACATACAATAATAGTTTTAGTTATATATTATAGACTTATAGAAAGAGACTTTTTAAAAAGGTTAAAATGTATTACTGGCACGCAAAACCTTAAATTAGAGTGAATAAATGAAGGCTCGGCACACCACTTCTTAAAGGTTGCCGACCCCTGTACTAGTACAACCCCTATTATGGACACAATTATAATGGTACAAGGATGCTTTATGCAAGTAGAGTTTATTCCCCTTTCTGTGTGGAAATAAGCTATATGGATACAACTGTGTGTACCTGAGAGAGGGTGAGGGTGGCGACGGTATTTCTGTAACCACACTGGTATAGTTAAAATGGTCAAATGTGTATGCAGTTGTATCACGGTGAGTTGTGGAATGATGGCTACAGCCTGAGTAAAAAGAAAAAATGCAGGAGCAGCTAGAGTTAAGTTTGTGCTCTTCATACCAGCAATTGTAACAAATCCATGTGCTAGAAACATAGCGCAGAATTGAAATATTTACCTCAGCGGGACTACTCATGGCAAGTGCTCATCGGTTTAAATAAGAGTAGCAAAATCAAGCACTGGCTGAATATACCACATGTACACTTAGGAATAGGTAATAATGTCATGCTCTACCAAGATACTTCAGTGATGGGCACAGAGTAAAGTCTAGACTAGACAAACAGAGGATTCTGCTACTTATGTTAAAGTACCTCACACTGTGCTGTTTGTTTCTTCAGCCAGGTTCTCCCATAATACATTATTTTTCCTTATCCCAGTCGTCATTCTCAATCATCAGCATCATCCACAGCCTCGCATTTTAACTGTTTTTTCCCCTTTCCTTTTCATTTTTCACTCTATCCTTGTTTGGCTTTACAAGGAAATGTTCACTCTGAGCACTACACAAATTCCTGTGACTACCACATACGTAAATATATTATTGCATCTGTGACAGAATGTTTTGGTTTGTTTTCATTTTGTGGCATTTAAAGCAATGCTTGATTTTAGTGTTGTTATCTCATTTGGAGGAAAGCCTCTGTGCTGACATATTCTGATATCACATTGGTTTTAGCCCTGCTACTTTCTGGCACTGCAGCTTTTTAATTGCTTGCAGGAACAAGGAAGCTGTAGCAAATCAATTTCAGAATTACAGCATGGTCCTTTTCTTATCAATGTAATTTTTCTTGTTTCATAATCTCATATTTCAATAATCCTTTATCTTCAATGTGGGGGACATGGTATATTGCATAGATACCTGTATTGGAAAGGTGTAGCTACAAGGAGTGTGAGGCATTGTTTCATGTGGTACCAAGTGCTCATTTGGGGACATGAAACAAAGGAAAATGTAAGCTATCAGGAAAAAATATACAAATAGTCTGATTCATTAGGCTGTGCAGATGCAAGGAACTTGGTGGAAGCAAATTCACTAGAGTCACTTCAATCTGTAGGGAACAGTCCTGCATTGGCAGCTGGCTAGACTATCTCGTATAGTAGGTCTTTCAAATCAATATTGTTTTGTGATTCCATAATGTCTGCTAAAATAAATTTCCCTCCTTGCTTATCATCTATGTTTATAATGTTGTTATTGTAGTGCTAAACATACTTGGGTGTTTCACATTTTTGTTTTTCAAAAGCTAAACACCATGTGAGGAAATTATTGCCTTCTGAACAATTTATAAATTCCAAAGACTACAGAAGTATAAATAATTGATTCAGTGGAAATGTCAGTTGTTTGAAAAGTCTTTATGCTAAGTCAGGATCAAAAAGATCTGCAACTTTAATCTGTGAAATATTACTTCTCTTCCTATATATTAGAATGACCTACTTGTGTATGTTCAATAAGAAATCTATAAATACCGGTCCAGTTGTTAAGTGATTGCAAAGATTTACAAATGTCATTTAGATAAATAATATGCTCTTTCCTCTTCAATGGTACCGTAGGTGAATAGCAGGGGTAGTACAGAGATTGTAGACTGTTTTACAAATTTTTAGCCAACCACTATCATATGAAGAAAATAAGAAATAATACTATTAAAATACTATAACTTTTAGAACAGCATGTCTGTGCTAGAAACATATCTTTGGACTTGAAACATTCAGGGGGAAAAATGAGTTTTTAAACTCATGCTGTTTTACATCCTGCAGATTCAACTGTCTGTAGTGAGAGGGCTTTGTGACTCTCACTGGTCCAGGAGTCTTTTGGATGTGCTCATTTGGTTCAGATGATAGCTGGATTTTTATGTTTTATTTGCCTTGGCAGCACTCTAACACACAACTAGAGGATCCTGTTGTTTATGGAACTTCTTCAAAGAGCTCTTCACCACTTTCTGGTGGGCCACATCTTTTCATCTAAAAGTGGGCACCGTACCACTAACAAATCTGTAAATTCATCTTGAAGTATGTTTTGGGGCCGTTCAGTGCCTTTGGTATTCTGCTACTTTGATTAGGATTTATCGCAGCTGAGATAATACTGTTATGGTTGCCTGTTTTAACTTTTACAAGGAGAAAATATCTTTGAAAAGGAAGAAAATAAAACCAGCTTGATTCCTGCTCAACAGGGTAGATTGGCTGTTATCATTGATAATGCTATTTCAGGGAGGAATGACATTGTTCTAAACTATAGTCTACTGAGCCATCGAGAAAGATTAAAAATATGTTGTCAAGCAAACATCGTCAATATTAAAACAACAAAGGGGTAGTTTATCTTGAGCTTGATAACTAGCCTTTTGTTGTTTTCTCTTTGCGTCAAAAGTATCATTTAAATTGGTTTCCATAATAAAAACCACAATCAAGCTGAGAGTAGTGGAACATATTTCAGGACAAACACTTTTTTTTTTAACAAGAAAGTGAATTTCATAACATATGGTTTATAGTTTACTGCAAACTGCTAGCAGTTCTCTATTACACCAGTTCTTAACATGGGACCAAAGGATAGTAGTTTTTGGTATGGTTTTATACTTCACAACTGCCCTGAATTTTAGTTCCATATGGCACAGGTACCAAAGCCCATGTTTGACTGGTAAAGGTCCCACAACAGCCTTATTCTTATTCTTTTCTGTTAGCTTCAATGAAGCGTTTTTTATCTCAATCAAGTCAGACATCCTGTCAGGGCCCAATCTTGACACAACAATGACAACACATATCAGAACAGTCAAAAGTTTACAACATATAATAAAAACTGAACAAAAGCCAAGCATGCTATCCTCCTGTGGCCTGAGTGGGACCCTAGGCAACTAGTGATTTGTAGGCTCCATTACATCCCAAATGTTCAATGTATCTTGCCCCTGGCACAGTGTCAAGGATGAGGAATAATCAGTCTTCAGAGATCACTTTTGAAATGCTATGCCCTATGCTTCCTTCAGGTGATTCATTCTTTCCGTGTTGTCAGGATCCATTGATGAAAGCTGACTCCTTTCAAGGGCCTGTGACAAGTGAAGCATCCCCAATACATGGAGAAAATGACACTGTGCAATCAGTACTCAAAGAACATACCATGAGCGATGGATTAGCTACTGCTTGGTAACATTGCAGTGAACTTCTCCTCCAGATTCAAGAGAGAACCCTGGAAGAGTTAGAGATAGCTTGGACCTAGGAAGAAAATGGTCAAGTAGGGAAGAGACTTGAAGAGTTTTAAACTCTAATTTCAGAGTCCCAATAAATCTAGCTGCTGTCTTATGCTTGGCGACAATATCCTATCCTCATAGCAAATCTGTGCATTTAAAGTAGGGTAGACCTACTGCAGAAGCATGAAAATTATGTGAAAATCGATTGTACTAATGCAGGGCAGTGCTCACAAAGCAAAAGCTATTAGGGAGGCATTTCTATTTTAATACATTTTTTAATCCCTTGTATAAATAATATATGCAATGTAATAAAACACCACTAAAACAGGGATCTAAGATGCTTATTTTTTTTTTAATCACTGGATACCTAACTCATTGCACTCAATTATGGTTTAAGAATTAATGATATCATTTGGAATGCATAAATTTGTATGCAAATCCAGAGTAGGTAAACCTTCTAAAGTGGATAGGTTTATACTTCATCCTTCATGTTTTACATTTATTCAGAATGTGTATTTACTATTGAACATTTCTGCCCTGACAATGCTACAAGAAAGACCAAAAAAGGGGCTTACTTTGTGTTTTATGTGTTTACCATCCATCTCACCACTTTCTTCAAATATTTTTTTCTTTCAACAAATGAAATTCAGCTGATATGACCTAATATTGCTAATTAATTGTTAAGAATTAAAAGGGTCTTCAGCATCATACAACCAAAAAAGAGCAGAGGTTAGTGATCCTTGGGGCTCTGCAAAACATAGGGGTTCTCTACCATCTCAATCCCTAAACACTGTTTCTTTTTTAAAAGGAATTTATTTTAAAAATGCATATTACAGAACTACATGGCTGGACCTGAATAAGTTAATCCTGCCATTATCAATTTCTTGGCTAGAAAAATAAACATTTCTGGCAAAGGATTTATTAGCTTCCCCTTCAAAGATCTTTAATTTAATGTCACACCGATTATTATCCCCAGCTAACAGTAGAATCTGTCTACTGGTCTGAAGTTGCAGTATTATATGTAAGCCTACATTCTGGTCCAGGGCCTTAGCGCAAATCCCTCTTTCTTAGTCCATCTTATTGAGCCAAACTCACACCTTTGTTATAATAACTCGCTCTTGCTATACCCCATCGGAGAACTACAGTGCAATCTAACAATGTGCTCTGAGTAAAGGGTATTGACTGGTTGCATTTTTTTTTAATTTTAAACACAACTGGCATTCTGGAATTAAAAATTTCTTGGGAAAACATTTTTTCCTCAATTTTTCAATTAAAAAAAAGTGCAAAACTCAATATTTTGCGGTATCTTAAAAAACAAACAAACAGAGTTTGTTTGTTTTTAAAAAAACAATGAAGAGTCCATCTGAAGAAGTGGGTTATAGCCCACGAAAGCTTATGCCCAAACAAATGTGTTAGTTGCTCTATAATCTCTGAATATCTAGAGATCTGGAAAAAGTGATGGATGTAGTGAACCCTGGAGCTCAAATCTGCTGGAGGAGGTGAAGACTGTAGAGATGACAGCTTTAATGGGACGCCTCCCTCCCTGGGAGCTCTGAAGTCAGTAGTATCAACTATGTTAGACTTTTAAAAAAGAGGACTGAAAAAATTCTACTTCATACACATCTATTAGTCTGTTCTATGTGGCACGGAATATTTAATCCAGATTTTTACAACCTAAACTTGAAATATGGTCTTAAAGGCTAATTTACTACATGAGGAGCTGTCCGGCTTTAGGGCTGGTATAGCCACAATAATAATAATATTATTTTATTTATAAATATATTGTGATTAAGGGAATTAAACTGTATGGGATTGATGATAATGATATTTAGAAAAACTTTCAAACAAAAAACTAATATCCCATCCCACTCAGAACAACACATTCTACAAACTGTATGCTGCTTTCATAGATCTAAAGATAACATTTTATTCTATTCATTCATCATTCATGCCCGTCACCCCAACCGGGTTATGGGCCGCCAACAATAGATCTCCAGTCTCTTCCCTCCTGGGCCATCGCTGCTAGCTGGTTCCAGGTATATTTTTTTTTTTTATCCTGAAGAAGGTCGTCGCCTCAGCAGCAAGCCTCCTCTGTCAACAGTCCTCTCTCAGCTTAGTCCCATCTTGTCTGTCTCTAATAATGCCTAGTAGGTTGTGTTGTTGCTCCTCATCTCTGCTGCAACCTGTGTCTGTCCTTCTGGCCTCGTACTCCTCCCCCCCCATGTGCCGATGTAATCCTCCCTGCTGGCAAGAGGGTGATTGGCTTCTGGGCTGGCTCCAGCTTTCACCACCAGCGTCATCGATCTCTCTTTTGAAGACCCTTCTTCTTTTCAGGCTAAAAAGTCTACTAACTCTATTGTTGGCGTTTCTCTGTAGCAGCTGATTTTTACAGGGTGGTTTGCTAGCCCCACGCCTCTCCTCTCCCCAAGACTCCTCACAGGGGACAGGCCCCAAAGGACTCTCTCCTTTTTATTCTATTAATCGAGACAAATTTTGGGTGAAATAAAGAAGGATGGGTATCGAGCTAAGATTTGTGCATATTTGGAGGTTCTACACCAGGGCAATATGGCTAAAGTAAGAACTAAAGTCAATAGAGCATGCACTAATGTTTTTCCTACTTTTAGAGGAGTACAGCAGGGATGCCTTCTAATGCCACTTCTTTTTAATGTATATATTATTAATGATGTGGTGGATGTTTTAAAGGATAATTTCTCTCCACTGAAAATTAAGGGCAGATCTAGCCCAGTGTTATTATATGTCAGTTACATGGTTGTTTTATCACAAACTCCAAAGGGTAATCTAAAAAGATAATGGTTTTTAATATTTTCTCGATTATTGAGAGAAATGGAATCTGTTGAACTTTTTTTGTCCTTTTAGCATTGTGACAAAAAGAGAGATTTTATTCAACTGTAATTCACATTTTAATCTATTATATGGATGTTGGTGTTTTTTTAGATTGTGTATGTTTTTCTTTTTGTATTCACAAAAGATATATGTCATATGTGACCTAATAAAATTGGATTTGATTTGACACTAGGCTATGAGATATTCTGATGTAGGGAGTTCCTCCAGTCTCTCCTGTTGAAGCTGTTCCACTGTGAATTAATAATGAAAGAATCATTGGGCCACAATGAGAGAGAGGAAGCACAAGCATAATAATTACTCTGCAGCCTGGTGGTTAGATGGCTCACGTGGGAGATACAGGATTCAGTCCTCCTGCTCCAATTGATTTCTTAATTTTTTATCCACAGTAGAACAGCTTCAACAAGTGGGACTGAAGGCATTCCCTACATCAGAATGTCCTATAGCCCTATAGTTAAAGCACTCACCTGAAAGGTAGTAACTCTGTGTCCAAATTCCTGTTCTGCCTCAGGCAGAGTGGGAGAGGACCTTGAATCAGGGGTCTCCCACATGCCAGGTGAGTACCCTAACCACTGAGCTAAAAGTTAGGAAGGAGGTTGTCATCCTCCTGATTTTCACATCTAATGCCAAGATTGGATTTGCAGCTGTGAATCCCAACCAGAAGGAGGTGCTGAATTCCCTGAGGATTGGGGCTTAGGACACATCCATGATCTTAGCATCTCTCATTGGCTAGTTTAGACAGGAAGCCATTAGCATGCTGGCTTTTGTGGATCCCATTTTGAGGCACTTATCTCCCTCCATTCATTGTATAGGAAGCATAGGTGCCTAACTCAGGCTTTGTGAATCCCAGTGATTTTCTAAGCACCTAAAAATAGTGATGGTGAAACTCAGCATCATCACACCCATGTTTCTTTGTGAATCTAACACTTGGTTTTCTATCTGTAAAATGGTAATAATAATACTTCTTTTCTCCCAGCCCTTCTCTTTCTTATCTACTTAGATTACCAGCTCTTTGGGGCACACTTTTTTTCTTACTGTGAGTAGGCACAGTGCCCAAAACAGTGGAGCCCTGATCTCAGGTCAGACCTGTAGGGGCTACTCTACCGTAAGTTAAGACTTTTTTCTGTCTGTCCATATTCATCTCATTTATAGATATAAACTCTCCCTTACCATAGGGCAGTTTTTGATACAGCACTGCACTGAGGGCAATGTGATGTCACACTGCTTCTTGAGATGTCAGAGAACCCTGAGAACCTTAGACAGACTGGGAGGTAAGGGTAGCTCTAATGGATGGAGCTTTTACCTTTCTCCTTCCCTGTCTTCGCACACTGGCACAAAGAGCAGGGGCAATCTGGTTACGAGTCATATGGGCAGCTTTTAAACCAGGTGAAGCAACATCAAAGAGAAAAGTCTTGTTCTTCTGAGCACCTGATCAGTGAATAAACATATGTGAACTGAGGGTTGGTTGGTTTTAAATGCAGTAGTTACACAGTATACATTTTCAAATTCAGGATTGAACCATATGTCAGCATTTGCCTTAATGTACTCCTGGAGGCTACCTACACAGGAATCAGTCAAATAACTTCAAAACTGCTATAAATATATCCACCTCCCATTACTTTTCACACAATTATATGCACAGCAGTAGCATGGTGTCTTGGGCTTAATTTACATATCTTGCCTTTTGCATGCTAAACATAATTTGGTACACTGTTTAAAGTTTATTATTCCAGTATCGTTTGATGTTCTAATTTACCTTGTGTGCCAACATTTAATTTACTACTAATCTTTTAAAGAGTTGAGTAAGGATCATGGTAGCCTGGTTTCTTAAAGACTTCCATAATGAACTTGAGAGCCAGATTAGTTTAGCAAGAAGTTAGAGTTGCAGTTCATTACAGAACGGTGAGCTCCAGATATATTGAATTACTGCCAGGAAATATTTGCAGACTACAGTCATAGACTTTACCCTTCAATCAATGATAGGCTAAAGAAATGCTTCCCGAAGATAGTTAATGTGTTCTGATAGTCTGACAAGTGGATGTAGACTAACTCTTGCCAACTTTAGTACCTGTCTGAATACTGTTCTGAGGCCAACAAAATATCCAAGTATTGTTTGTGAATAAACATCACATTGAAACATATGAGAACAGAAGGTTTCAAACACAGCCAAGTAATCGTCATTGTTATTCTATAGTTAATTAGGAGCACAAATGCACTTTAGTCAAGCCTACTAGACCAAGGACCATCTGCATGACAATATAACACCTCCAATAATATAGCATCCTCATAGCTCTCTAGAGAGATGCATTAATGACTCTCTGTTTACTGTATATATGAGAATCAAAAATGGTAAATCATAATTAAAATGAATATATTATGGGAAACTGTTGCTAATTGAATATATATATATATATATATTCAGCTGTGAGTACGTGTGTGTGCATGTGTGTACGTGTATGCAGACAGACATACAATTCATCTTTAAAGACAATCTGCTCTTGTTCTCAACTATTTATCCTGCTTTTATTTGTCTAGAAGTCAAAGTTATTGACTCTCTAGAAGAATATCAGTAAACAAAACCAGAAGCTCCAGTAGTCTATAAATGGGGATGTACATTGGTAAATGGCTGCAGAATTTGGTCCATCTTTTCATTTTTTATAGATATGTTCTATGTGCATTGAATTTTTGTAGGCCTAGATTGTGACTTGAACTACATGCCTACTCAGGGGAGTAAGAAAATCATTTCTGTTCCCCTGACTCTGGGCATGCAAGAGTAAATGTAACTATGTTCCTGTTTACTCCCTCTTTGGAGCAGGGGCATGAAGAGTGGGCAGAAACTTCACTTACTGCTCAGCATGGCCAGCAGTAAATTACTACCCCTGGTGAGTGGGGGAAAGCAGGAAAGAGACTGTGCTTTCTTGAGACACTTCTAGAGTGGGAAAGCCATGTACCATTCTTTACAATGGGCTGTATCTTTGTGACAAAATCTAGCTCATATTGAGTATGTCACAATTATTGCAAATAGCAATTTGCTATAGTAGAAAGTGTGGCAATTTACACCAATAAGAATTCCTGTTGGCTGTAGGAATGTAATGCCCTTTGTTTACTCTTTCCCCATTTATTCTTTCTAAGCTATAGAAATAATATGATAAAATTCAGTAATCAAACAATAAACTGTATAGAATTGTCTTTTTTAAAAAAGCACATTAAAACCTATTAGACAAGGTAACCAAAGTAAGCATCATACAGACAGTTATGTGTTGAAAAAATGCAGGCATTTTTATCTAGCACTTTTAAGAGGGTGATTTAGAAAATCTTGGCCTAACAAAAAAATAACACCTAGAAACCTATAGTATTGAAAAAACAAAACATTAGACAATATTACAGGTGTTTAGTGAGGAAAAAATATATTGCCCCTCCCCCAACATCAGAATCCATTAATTCACCTACAATAAAGGAGTTCTATGTTTTATTAAGCCACAATGGTGAAAAAAGACTCTGCAGTATCATTGTTAAAAATATATGAATTACTGATCAAGTATCAGAGGGGTAGCCATGTTAGTATGTTAGCTGTGTGTGTCCAGGGAGACTGAAGTGTTCTCCTACAGGTTTTTGTATATTGCCATTCCTAATATCTGGGTACACGTCTGGCTCTGTTGATCTATTTCCTTATTTCCTTCTGTGAGTATCGTAGTTGGAAGTAAGAAAACAGATCAACAGAGCCAGACGTGTACCCAGAAGCCTCCTGCTGCAAGACAAGCCATGAAAGAAACCAACAGAACTCCACTGGCCATCACATACAGTCCCCAGCTAAAACCCCTCCAGCGCATCATCAGGGAACTACAACCCTTCCTGGACAATGATCCCTCACTTTCACAGACCTTAGGTGGCAGGCCAGTCCTTGCCCACAGACAACCCGCCAACCTGAAGCATATTCTCACCAGTAACTACACACCGTACCATAGTAACTCTAACTCAGGAACCAATCCATGCAACAAACCTCGATGCCAACTCTGCCCACATATCTACACCAGCAACATCATCACAGGACCTAACCAGATCAGCCACACCATCACCGGTTCATTCACCTGCACGTCTACCAATGTAATATACGCCATCATATGCCAGCAATGCCCCTTTGCTATGTACATTGGCCAAACTGGACAGTCCCTGCAGAAAAGGATAAATGGACACAAATCAGATATTAGGAATGGCAATATACAAAACCTGTAGGAGAACACTTCAATCTCCCTGGCCACACAATAGCTGATTTAAAGGTAGCCATCCTGCAGCAAAAAAACTTCAGGACCAGACTTCAAAGAGAAACTGCTGAGCTTCAGTTCATCTGCAAATTTGACACTATCAGCTCAGGATTAAATGAAGACTGTGAATGGCTAGCCAACTACAAAAGCAGTTTCTCCTTCCTTGGTGTTCACACCTCAAGTGCTAGAAGAGGGCCTCATCCTCCCTGACAGAACTAACCTTGTTATCTCCAGCCTGATTCTTGCTTGCATATATATACCTGCCTCTGGAAATTTCCACTACATGCATCCAACAAAGTGGGTATTCACCCACGAAAGCTCATGCTCCAGTACGTCTGCTAGTCTATAAGGTGCCACAGGATTCTTTGCTGCTTTTATGAATTACTGAGTAACTTCAAAAGCACCCAAGGGCTTGTCTACACTTGAAATGCTACATTGACAAAACTGCAGCCATGCCCCTGTAACACTTCAGGGTAAACACTACCCACACTGATGGGAGGGGCTCTCCCAGCGGCATATGTAACTCACCTCCCCAAGAGGTGGTAGCTAGGTTGATGGAAGAATTCTTCAGTTGACCTAGCGCTGTCTACACTGGGAGTTATGTCGGCTTAACTATGTCTCTCAGGTTGTGGGTTTGTCACACCTCTGAATGATGTAGCTGGATTGACCTAACTTTTTAGTGTAAGCTCTTAGTGTGTCAGGTGCTTAAGTCATATAGAGACTTCCAATGCCATTTAAGCTCCTAAATCCGCAGGTCAGTTTGGAAAATGAAATTTAGGCTCTTAAGAGGCATTTTGAAATGTTTACCAATCATCTTCAATTAAAGAAAGTTTAAGGAAACAGCTGATGTCTTGAAACCCAGAAAAGGGAATTCAGCTGCACTTTCTAAGGTATTGTACACTACCTAGGGTCAGAGCTTCAGCTGGTGTAAGTAGTGAATGATATAGCTGGAATAATTGAAACTGTAACTGCTAGGGCCTTTGTAGTAATATTTAGGGAAAATGCAAATCCAAATATTTGTAGATTGAATAAAATTTTCCACAAGTTCTAGTTTACAGTGAACAAGCACATTGCCTTTGCTAAGTGCTAATATTAGAGCATTAGGGCTATAATTTTGAACAGAAAAATCTGTGTGATTATTAACATGTCATTGACTTTTTCTTCCATATTCCTAGCACATCGTCTCAATTTATAATTTTATTTGAAACAGCATTTAATTTAGACTCAAATATGTCAACTTTACTTTGAAGAGTTCTTACTGCAGAGAAAACCATCTCCCTTTAAACACTGGAACTGGAATATGGTGAAAAACTTGAACCAGATTTCTTGGCTGCTAATTTAGACTAGATTGTGCAATGCTTTAGTAAACTTTTTAACTCACAGGAGTACTTTCACTGAAGGGTCACTCTTGTGAGTAAGTGCTCTTTAGCATGAAGTCTACATCAGTGTTTCTCAAACTGGGGTCACCACTTGTGTAGGGAAAACCCCTGGGGTGCCAGGCCGGTTTATTTACCTGCCCCATCCAGATCGGTTCCCACTGGCCGCAGTTCACCGCTGCAGGCCAATGGGAGCTGCTGGAAGGGGCGGCCAGTACGTCTCTCGGCCTGCACTGTTTCCAGCAGCTCCCATTGGCCTGCAGCAGGGAACCGCAGCCAGTGGGAACCGCAATCAGCCAGACCTGCAGATGGGGCAGGTAAACAAACTGGCCCGGCCTGCTAGGGGCTTTCCCTACACAAGTGGCAACCCCGGTTTGAGAAACACTGGGCTAAACAATCTAACCTTTAGCAGCAGATTCTGCCACCCTTACTAGGTGAGTAGTCCCATTCAATGACACTCAGATGCAATTCATTGTAAATAAGAGTATCCAAATCTGGCCCAACAAGACTCTTCATGGAATAAAGTAGGACTCAGACTGAATAAGGGTGCCAGAGTCTTATTCTTAACTGCTTCTAAGTTCACTGATTGGACAGTGGACAGAGGTAAAAGAAAGTCTATCTCACATTATTAGGCCTGTTTCAGACCATGATTAGAGCTGATTGGGAATGTTGTTTCCCACAAAAAACATTAGATGAAAACTAAACATTTTTCATTTTTATTGAAATTTTTATTGGATTTTTTCTTTTAAAAGCTGAAAGCCAAATTGTGGGTGGAGGGGAAGGGGAAGGGGGATGTGCAACTGAATATTACAAATTTTTCAGATTCCAGTTGAAAAAAATGTCATTTTTCAGTTGAGAAAAGAGCAACATTTTTGGTTTTCAGTTTGTGTCAGTGTTTTGTTTTGTTTTGTTTTTCAGTGCAACCCCCAAAAGCAGTCTTTTCCAGCTGAAATTTCATTTTGACAAAAGAAAAAGAAAAAAAGAAGAAGCTATTCTGTCAGAAAAAGTTCTGGACTATTTTTTTTTTACCAGCTCTAATCACAATATAGTCAACAGTAAGAGATTTATCCAAGCCACCTTCTTTTCTTCCTCACATTGGTGGCATAATATCAGGGAGGTGGGGAGATTCTCTGTTAGAGACACAAAGATATAGAGTAAGTTTTACCTTAAAATAGAAGTGTGTCTCCATAATGGGCCTCATGACAAGGAAGACTCAAGGGTAATATGAAAAATAGTAGCTCATCTTAAATAGGAATGACAAGTAGAAAATATTCTCTCCCGTCTACCACAACCCACTACAAAGAGATAAGTGAAAACAGAAAATAGGTAGTCCTAAGATGTCAGGTAGGTAAGGTCTCATGTTTATAGCCCCATCTGGTTCCTTGCAATGGCATTGACTGGAGACTTGGGGCGGGGGGTGGGTTAAATCCTTCTCTCTCAGAGACCTCTAGATATTAGGTATTCTGGGCCTGATGGAAATGGCGCACAGCTGGTTGCCTCCAGGGGTGGTAGCTGAAGAATGAATGGGGCTTTTAACCTTGCTCACTCAAAGACCTCTGGATGTCAGATAATTGGGGACTAATAGAAATGACCCCTATCTGTTTTTCTGCAGCAAATAGGGCATTTCTATATTGTTCAAGGTGCTCAGAGGGAAAAAGAAAAAAAGTTTACTGCTTGTTCCTGATCCAGTTTTTATATCCCTTCCTAAGTACATTGGCCTCTATTGTCCTATTATCTATTTTGATTTAGCCAGGATGAATATCAATTGCAACCTTCATTTGTTTCTTACTATTTTATTGCAGCACATATATCCTGCTTCAGTACTGTCATATTACTTAAACTGCATACCTTCATATTTTATTTGTTAATTCAAATGATATAAGGGAACAAAAGGGCACAGGAGATTAATCATGTTGCAGAGACCACCTCACTTCTAGGGATACATTTTCATAAGCACCTAAGTGCTTTTCATAAGTGACTTAGGATCCTAAATCCCATTTTCAAAAGTGAATTAGTTACCAAGGAACCTAAATCCCATTGCTTTTAATATGACTGAGGGTCCTACATAACAGCCAGTTTTTTAAAGGTATTAGGTGCCTAAAGGGGGACTCTCAAAAGCACATAGGTATAATAACTCCATTGATATGAATATCATTGATTTCAATGCAGTTAGGCACATAAGTGCTTTTAAAAATCCTGCTAGACACCTATCTGCATGTTTGTGACTAATACCTTTTAAAATTTGGCTGTGAGTCCCTTTTGAAAGTCGCACTCGGGCACATAAGTCACTCAGGTGCTTTTTACAAGGTTACTACAGGTAACCAGTTCAAATCCAGCTCAGACTGATAGTGAGTAGCTGATATCTTGGCTGCTCAGTGGTCTTTATGAAGTGAGATTGTGGCCTCAGAGCACATTACCAAAACCGCAGTTGCATAATCATTATTCTCAGACGAGAGACCGGAACATGATTCGGCATAAGAATGAACCATGGAGGTGGCAATTCCTGGTCAGAGTCCTATGGCACATCAGTACCTTGGACTGGGGTCTCTTGCACTGCTCCTGCAGGTCTGTACTGGCTCTTTAGAAGCAGTTCACTTTAAATTATGCTGAGCTTGTTTAATTGTCCTGAGCTCATCTAAGACAGATGTCAATGCCCAGGTATGAATCATGTATTTTTGCATGATATCTTTACAAAAGAGAACAAGGACAACAGCTCTCAGTCCTCAAAATATGATTCTATCCTGCACAATCAGCTCATCTTTAATTTGAAAATATGGGTTTACTCCTATCAGTACTTGAAATTTGTTTTCTGGACACTCTGTTTGTATCACTATTTTTATCATCTGTAGTTGATGTCTTTTTCTGTAGTTTCTTTGATTTCATCAACTTTGCAGTTGAAACTGAGAGATACTGAAGCATCCTGATCCCCTTCCTCCAACTCACTGATGATGGGTATATATGTTCTGTTCAGGGTGTCAGCCAACACCCTGTAATCCTGTACACCAGTAATCTTCCTGAATGCTAACTGATCTCTTTCTGTTAGAGCTTGAGGTACATCAATGTGCACTGCAATCTCTTTGGAGCACTAAGAAGTGGCTTTGCCATAATTGTTTCTAAGGGTTTATGGTCTGTTTGAACTATCACTGGGTGGTCACAGATTGCCAATAAAATCATTCCACTCCAAATACCACGGCTAGATGTTCTTTTTTTCTGATTGGATGTATCCTTGTTCAGTCTACTGCAGAGGAGCTACATCCCGTCCTTTCTCTGATGCATCACACTAGAGCATCAGGTGGTTCATCATTTATTTCAGCATGTCAGATTCTTACTGTTGGGGACCTGCATAGTCCCACTCACTATCCTACTTTGTGAGATGATGTATGGGTTTTGCTACTGAAAACAGGTGTGGACAGACTTTGGACAGAACATTTATCATTCTTATGAACCACTGAATCCCTTTCACATCACCTGGAGCTGGCATGTCTCTGACTGTTTTGATATTGTTGGGATCAGCTTTCAGTCCCTCTGCTGTGAGTAGATGTCCAATGTATGTCACCTCATGCTGTGTGAATTCCATTTATTCTGGGCTGATTTTTATGTTCTTGCCTTTGCATCACTGAAGAAAAGCTTGTAGTTTTATGACATGGTCTCTTTCAGCTTCTGTATAATTGCTCCCTTCACCTACAATGAAAATATCTGCAATTATTTTCATCCAGGCAGTCCTTTCAGGGCTTGGGTGAAGGTTTGGAACAAATAGATAAATTAAACAGTAATAAGACTCCAAGACCAGATGGTATTCACCCAAGAATTCTGAAGGAACTGAGATATGAAATTGAAGAACTACTAACTGTGGTATGTAACCTATCATTTAAATCAGCTTTTGTACAGGATGACTGAAGAGTAGGTAATGTAACAACTTTTTTTTTAAAGGCTCCAGAGGCAATCATGCCAGTTACAAGCTGATAAGCCTAACTTCAGTACCAGGCAAACTTGTTAAAACTACAGTAAAGAGCAGAATTATCAGACACATAGATAAATATAATATGTTGGGGAAGAGTCAAAATGGCTTTTGTAAAGGTAAATCATGCCTCGTCAATTTATTAGAGTTCTCTGAGGGTGTCAAAAGCCATGTGGAAATCGGTTAGCTTGTCAATATAGTGAACTTAGACTTTCAGAAAGGTTTTGGTAAGGTCCCTCACCAAAGTCTCTTAAGCAGTCTCTTAAGCAAATAAGAGGGAAGTCCTCTCATGAATCAGTAACTGGTTAAATAGTAAACAAAGGTTAGGAATAAATGATCAGTTTTCACAGTCGAGAGAGGTAAATAGTGGGTTTTTCCCAAGGATCTCTACTGGGACCAGTTCTATTCAACATATTCATAAAATATCAGGAAAAAAAGGGTAAACAGAGAGGTGGCAAAGTTTGCAGACAACACAAAATTACTCAAGCTAGTAAAAGTCCAAAATAGACTATGAAGAGTTACAAAGTATTTTCACAAAACTGGGTACCTGGGCAAGAAAATGACAGATTAAATCTATGTTGATAAATGCGAAGTAAGACACATTGGAAAATATCCCAACTATAGATATAAAATGATGGGGTTTAAATTAGCTGTTACTACTCAAGCAAGAGACTAAAATATATCTTCTGTAATAACTATACATTGTTAGGATTAAGAGAGTGAAATTCACGATGGCCTGGGAAAGTAGCAAAATAGCAAACACTCATATTTTGCTGTCACAACACAGCCCAAATCTGGTCATAAATTTAGCCCCAGAGGGCTTTAAGAACCATCATCTTTTCTCTAAATTCTCCAACTTCCCATTTAAATCTAATCATCAAAAGCAGATATTCACCTACTGGTATTCAGATGGGTAGAGGCAACTGGAAATGCTGTCTACCACCTAGTGCTCAATTCCTTCATAAACCACAAGGCATTTCATTTGCAATTTCTGTAGGTCAGCAGATTTGTTTCCATTTCCATGACTATAGTACGTACTTACAGAATCATATGATAGAATAATAAACATCAGAGATGAAGAGGCAGTTCATCTTGTGCAATGAAGGATTGTTTTCTCTGCATACAAGGGAACAATCTTTCATTTCACAAGACAGCGGGAATTCTCAGTTCCATCTAGTTTTAAATGACTCAAACACTACTCAATTTGTTTAGGCGTTGGACTGTGAGAAGATGGGGGTGGGGAGTTTTGTTGTCCCTATTGTTTACCTGGAGACAATGGGGTAACAGAACACAACATATTATGAGCTTTATGAGCAAGATTGTGATGAAGTGGGAGTCTCTCTGAATTGTGGATGCTTTAATGAAATGGTATCATGACATTGCTGTGTCATTGAAAGCCTAAGTGTATGTGGATCCACCCTGATTTATCAAGGTTGTTTCATGTCTCTGCCAGGCTAGAGCCAACAGTGAGTGATCAGCGCTCAAGGATCATCCATGTGAAGTAAAACACCTTGGAACAATGGGATTTCTGTAGGTGGGAGAAGACAGTTCCTCCCCTTGTCTGAAGGGAAAAGGATTTGAGAGAAGTGGAAAAACTCCAAAAGACTGAATAAAAGCAGCAGGTGATGACTCCAGCAGGAGTCTATAAAGGGACTCATAGGGTGGAACTGGGAAAGAGACATTTTGCACCAGATTAAGATGAGGGAGCCTGCAGTAGAGGCAGGAAATAGGCAAAGGGGTGGAGGACCCTGTCTGTCTCTAATAGAACATAGAAGATCCCCTAAGGACCACCAAGGGAAGGGTGAGGTAGTGAAGGACACTGTATGTAGGATGTTTTATTATTTTGTTTGATCAGCACTCTCCTGTGAGCATCCTAAGAATATGCCTAGGGTCCCTGAGATTGGGGCAGTGTCTGGACTCCATTCAGGCTCCAGGAGCATAAAAATCTCAAGCACAGATTCCCCTCACAGCAGTGATAGTGGGAGGTCAAGAAAGGCGCTCACCACGTGACAGTGGTCACATATTGAAGGGTAAGGGTAAGGGTAAGGAACTTGCTAGACACCTTTTCTTAATATGAAAATTTGGTTTCAGCAGAAAACAGCAAAATATGTGGACTCTAAAATTACCAGATTCAAGTTTGTTTGCACCCTACATTTTTCTGTCTGCAGACACCATTATTTCTTTCCATATTTTTGACACGTTGTACTGCAATAGCTCCTCTTGCATTTATATAGATGCTGTCATTTAAGTCATCTTGGTTTTTTTTTCCTGTACAGCTTGCAATGTGGGCTTTGTCCTTTGCTGTCACTGTGTCTGAATCAAAATCCACCAATATATCCTCCATATTTATTTATACATTTGAAAACTCAAACTTGTCCTGAATTCCATTCCATTACAATAACAAAATATAGGGCCTGATGGTCCGCTCATTTATACAAGTACTAGTGAAAGGACATTCAGACCCACTTTTTCTACTGCTCTTAACTGTCAGCAATATTTCATCCTCAGTACATTGCATTGCAGCAATTATGAAGCCATCTTGTGATCCCCGTAGTAACAGCTATGTACTCTTGGAGCATAATCCTTGCATGCTTAAAACTCTCACCTAAATAAGAAGAGCTTTAGTTTGCAAGAAATATTGGACTGTCCGCTTTTGATTTGTCTTTTGCAGATGATTTTTATATAGATTACCAACAATGTGACTTTGGAAGAGCATCGGTACCTGAGTATTAAATCATAAATTAAATCATACCAAATCCTGCCCCTTTATTCACATGAAATCCCACTGAAATCCCACTGAAATCAATAGGACTATTTGAGTGAGTAAAGCAAGCAGAATTAAACATCTCATCGTGTTCCCATTGACTGTGGTGGTGCAGGCACTGGCTCCAAGTCCCTAACAGGGACGGCTCCAGGTCCCAGCACGCCAAGTGCGTGCTTGAGGCGGCACGCCTGCGGGAGGTCCGCCGAAGCCGCGGGACCAGCGAACTCTCCGTAAGTAAACCGCTGGAGGCAGCCTGCCTGCCGTGCTTGGGGTGGGAAAATCCCTAGAGCCGCCCCTGGTCCCTAACATGTTGAAATGCTACCCTGGGGACATACCATTTCTGGAAATAAAATTTAAAATACAGTTAAACCACAGTGCTTGGAAAAAAAATCACAAAATTCTTTCTAAAGCAACCTGCTCCAAGGAAGGTAGTGCTGCTTCAGCAAAAAAGATCTATCAGCATGAAAAGTGCCACTCAATCTTTACTTTCTCACCCAGATGAATTGAGAGAGAAGCCCACCATTGCCACACCCCCTGTGAGTAGTGTAACTAAGATCAAAATCTGCTCCATAATCCTCAAACTCTTTCTTCATTATGATCATCTAATATTATCACAGATTTTGGTTTGCTGGTTGGTTGTTGTTATTTTTATTGGGTTGTGCGTACTGTTGACTGCTCATGAAATGAAATGGCTCTGTCACTTCTGACTAAACAGAAATATCACCTACCATCATTTCTTCATGCAGACCTGCTTATGAGAACATCATTTTAAAATGGCAGAGTTGTGCAGACATTAATTTATTTTGCCTTGCACACTCCCGGTGCTGTATGATTTTTCTAACTTGCTTCTCTTGACTACGATAAATGACCAAAAAAAAAAAAAGAAAAAAAAGAAAAAGAATCCATTGCACCTTATCCATTTTCTTTTATTATTTTTTGCCAACCAGCTAGTGACATGTGTGCAGCTAATCAGAAGTGGAGTTTATTTGTATATCATTATTATTCATTAGTATAAATGTCTCATTATGCTTAAAGCATACAGTATATGGGGCTTAATTTTCTAAAAATGATTGGATGGCGTAGAACCAAATATTTCATCATTAACATTCACCACCATTGCTCTGGGAAGATACAGGAAAAAAGAAAACAGACACATGAGAAGAGTAGACAAAAAGAGAGTTGTGAGAGGAGGGAAAGAGTGTTTAACTGTGCTTTGATCATCTGCTACTGAATCACTCTTTCAGAGGACCCTAATTAAAGCAAATGGCCTTGGTTACACTGCAAAATAATCTGCAGTGTCATGTGATGATCTATGTTTGTGTTTTGAACTCATTTGATTGGGTCAGCAAGCTACAGTAATAAGGTATTCTATGGACATGTACACTTGTAATTTTCAGCATTGAAATGCCACCAAAAAGTCCAGTAAATAGACTCAATAGATTCAACACTCAGGGCCAGATCCTCAGCGTGTGTAAATTGGCATAGCTCCATTGGTCCAGTGAGGATACCCTAATGGGAGGAGTTCTGAACATGACTGAAGGAACAGATATAATACAAAAGGCACCAAAAAAGGTAATATGGACAGGGGAAAAAGGTAAGATTCATTAGGGGAAAATGGGGGCCAATGTAGACAAAACCCCAGCAGAGTTTTCTGACTTCTTACATAGGTTTTTCTTCTATGGGGAAGATGTAGACAATACTGTTAGAGAACAGTAAAAGAATATACCTTTAACAATAACCAGCAATGAATCCATACAACGAAAAAAACAACTCATATGCTGAAAAGAACCAACTTCATTCGTTCTTCAGGGTAGTTACAACAGATATAAGGACTGGTTATAAATTATTTAAATTATGAAAATATGCCCTGTATGGACAGTTGCCATATCAGTATGGGAGTGACTATGTTAATTACTGTTTTAAGCTTTGGAGGAGGCGCAGTTTGAACTAGATATTTCCAAAGGACTGAGCAGTCAGACTGAGCTAAGAAGAAACACAGGTAATTACAATGCTGTGCCTTCTCTCTCCAGACAACCTAACTCTTCTGTGCTTCTTATCATTACTTATCCAAACTGTCCGCCAGCCATAAAGCTACGTGCATGACATACACTCCACTACATACTTGTCTCCTCAAAGCAATTCCTTCTTAATACCGAAGATTCTAAACCACAGTAACCTCAGTATCATGAGGTGGATTCATACTCCCTTTCCCCCTCCAGAACCCAAGTCCACAGGACAATTTAGAAAGCAGGGCTGGAAAAGATACAGATGTTGTAGTTCTCTGGGGGTCTGATTCCCCAGTACTGGGGCCTCCACAGAGCTCTGTACTGAAATGTCCCTTAATGGTGGTCTCCAGCCCCATCATCACCTGCCATGGCAGCACTGCCAGAGCAGCAGCTGGTGAGCCTCATTGTTCCATGGGAAGATCACAAAGTGCTTGGAGTTAGTGCTGTCTTTATGTTCAACACATTTTTCTGCAGATCTTTTATTGATCTGGTTAGCAACATACCACATGAAGTAGTTACTCACCACTCTCTTCTTCTCATTTTTGCTGCATAGATAATTGTATAGACACAAGGCAGGCAGCTACACAGAGCAGATGCATTTCACATAGATGCTTTCCCCTATCACACAGCCCTGGCTTTCTCTGCAGTTTTGCTCCCCTTCACAGCAGGCAGCATAGCAAACCTAACAAGTTCTCAGTATTTAACTATAATTTCTGGTCATAATACAAGAGCAAGAGAGTGAGAAACTCTCTATGGCCTAGTAACTAAGCCACTGGCGAGAGACATTGGAGATCCAGGCTCAAGTCCCTACTTTGTATGATTCAGGGCACAGACTTTCATCACAGATTACTCCATATGACCACCTGCCCTTTCACATACCAAAAGAAGCCTGTCCAAATCACTGCTCTTTTTAACCTCTGTGACTCCCTATTCTTAAAGGTCTAGTTCAAATCCCTTCATTAACTGCCTCCATATTTCACTTTGGGGGGCAATGTGGGTGATGTAATATCTTTCATTGTACCTCCAATATCCTGAGACCGACATAGCTGCAACTACACTTCATACACGTTTTCCTTTCGACAGCTATGTTCTTATTAATAATCTGATACATAAATTAGTTCTATGATAAGATTTGCACAGTTCCTAGTGGATGACAGAGAATCTTTCTTTTGGCTCACAGGGCAGAGTTGCTCTTCACAGGCTAGTAGCTAAATCCACCGTTGGCATAATCACATGCTACTCCATCAATTTGCTCACTTTCACCAGCCGTGAATTTATCCCACTGAGTACCTCTCTACTTGTATGGCCCCTCCATTACTGTAATATCTGAAGAATAAGCTTTATGAGCTCTGCACAGAAATATATTTGTTAAATTCAATCTAGTTGTACCTTAATGCTTGGCGGATGCAATATTTCTCACAATTTGTGAATCTTGCATAGAAGTAAGGATGTTATATTACCTCTTTATTTGTGACTGCTACCAGGGTACTGTGCCTAGTTCTGGTTTCCGCAATTCAAGAATAATGTTAGATAAAGCGGAGAGGGTTCAGAGAGGAGTCATGTGAATGATTAAAGGTTCAGAAAATATGCCTTTTATTGATAACCGAAACAGATTGAACTCCTGGTGTCAATCAATCAACAAATAAAAGGTTATGGGGTGACTAGATCAAAGTCAATAAACACCTATATGGAGAACAAAAATGTGATGACTGAGGGCTCTTCAGTCTATCAGACAAAGTATAAATATCTGGAAGCTGAAGCTAGACAAATTCAGACTAGAAATAAGGTGCACATTTTGAACACAGAGTAACCATTGCAGCAACTTACCAAGTGTTGTGGTGGATTCACTATCACTGGAAATTTTAAATCAATCTTAGATTTTTTCTAAAAGATATATTTTTCTACTTTGATTCCCATCCATCAGCTCAGCAGTGATGATGGTGCCGGAATAAGTCTTTCTACTACCTTCTATCTTGTACCAGCTTCATGGCTTCATTTATCTTTAAACTTTTTGTGTTCTGTCATTCTTTACTGTTTCTATCTAGTGCATCCTTAGGCTTCCTCTATTTCTAGTTTCTTGCACTCTGATATATATCTTTAAGTGTGGTATCCTTTCTCAGTCCATTCTTGACATGTGTCCAAAAGGCTACAGTTCTCTTTCATGAATATTCTGTAACAGTGTTATTTCTTCTCCTAAACATTTTCTTATCACTTCATTTTTTTTCTTTTCTGCAGCATTGAAACTCTCCATATTTTCCTCAGTCAGTTTATTTCTGCATTCAATATCTTTCATTTGTTGGCTTTCCTCACACTCCTGCATTCTGACCCATACAGCAGTATTGGCAGGACAGTTGTCTCATATACATTGATTTTCATTTTAGCCTTCTAGACCTTGTAGAGTTTTCTGAACACAGTAGCAGCTAGTCCAATTCTTCTTTTTATGTCACCTTCATAGTTCATATTCTTTAATTCTAATCCTCTAAGGTACACAATTTCCCCCCACTTGTTCTAGTTGTTTGTCTCTGACTTCGGCCTTGATCTCTACTTGTTCCTCTTGTCTTCCAATTGCCATCCTCCTTGGTCAGTGCTATGAGGTCAATATTATCTGTGACTCTAAGGTTATTCACTGTCCTCCCACATAACATGATTCCTCCCATTTAGTCCCTTAGTGCTACAGTATTACTGCTTCCAGTACCAAGTTGAACAAATCAGGCAATAGCATATATCCTTGCCTCACTCCTACATATTCCTGAACCATTTATCAACTTCCTGTAGATGTTGTCTATCACTTGATCAATTTCTTGGGGATGCCATACAGTCTCAAAACTTACCATAACCTTTTCTGCAAAATGCTGTCAAAAGCCTGTTTGAAGTCTATGGAGTTGTTGTAGCAAATTTGGTTATGTTCTATTTACTTCTTCAATGTGTCTTATCATAATCAGCTGGTCCATCATACTTTGTCCTGGTCTAAATTTGGCCTGTTTCTCTGCTTCCACATTTCTCTTCATTTGCCTCTGCAATGTTTTGGTGAAACTTTTTCCCACACACTCAATATGCTGATTCCTCTGTAGTTCTTGCACTCTCTCTTATCTCCTTTTCCCCTATTCATTCAGTGCTTCCTTGTTTGTAAATCTTGTTGAATAACTTGTGTCTCATCTTTACCCTGTGTTTCTTGCCTGCTTGCAGAAGCTCTGTCATTATGTTGTCACTTCCCAGTGCCTTTTTCTTTTTCAAACTTTCTATTGAGATCTTTACTTCTGATCACAATTCCGACTTCTGCTCTTCCTCATTTTGTATTGGGAAGCTTCTCCAAGACGGTTTCATCTACCATGTTCTACACTTTGTACAGTTCCTCAAATATTCTTTCCATTGCTTATTTTTTGCTATTTCATTATTTTCCTGTGCTTTTCTTTCATTGCCAACATGTTCAGCTCATATGGCCCACTCAATTCTCTGATCTTCTAATAAACCCCTGCACTGCATTCCTCTTTGTGTGTTCTTCTGCATCTTTGCATTGTCCATTTATTCAGTTGTCTCTCTTCACTTTCTGTTTTATCTCTGGTTAAACTATAGAACTCAGTTTTTAGACTTGCATCTTCTTCAGCTTCTTACACTTGTCACTCAATTGCAGCACTTCATCCATTATCCACATTGGTATCTTCATTTTGGTCTTGTAGCCTATTTATTCAGCCGCTCTCATAATCCCATTTTTTTACATTGTTCCATGTGTCTTCAATATTCATTTCTTCTTTTGCCAGATACGTGATGTTATTGCATCTTCTTTTTTATCTCTCTCTAAATATCTTCTCTCTCTTCTCTGTCATGTCATAGAGTAGAGTGTAGTACTTTTTTTTTTGGCTCCTAGCCTCAAACTCATTGATGCCAGCACAAACTTATGATCTCAATATCATCAGCCAGTTTTGTTTTGTTTTTCAGATCATCATCATTGATCTAAAAAAGATAAAGTAAAACAAAATTTCAAATTAGAATGTCAATGGTGTGTGTTGTGTGGTACAGAAGTCAGACAGACCAAGTGACACCTTCTGACACTTTCTTCTATTGATATGATCTATGAACATTTACTTTTTTTTTATTCATTCATGAACTAACCTGGGGGTTGAATTTTTTTTTTTTTTTTTTTTTCAGCCATGTGATGCTAGTTAGTGAAAGAAAAAGGATTGAGATTTTTTTTTTTTTTTGTTTGTAGATTTGTTCAGAATTGTAAATGAAAAAAAAAATGAGTGAAAGTACCTTCAGTACATCAACACATCCAAACACAAGGAATAGATGAAAAACTGTATGATGGATCAGAAAGTACTTAATTTTTCTCCCTTTCTCCATCTTGAGCCATTCTACAGAGGCTGTAAGGCATGTTCTGTTCCAGAGACAGTTCTGCTGGATGGGGTTGAGGCTTCTTTGTTTTACCTCTAAACAGTGACTTTGAGGTGACATCTTCATTGTGAGAGAACATGGCATATCCCATTATCATTCTAGTCATTTTTTGTTTGTTTGTACCAAAACCCTCTGCAGGCCCCAGACCCATGATAGTTTTTTCCTGCACTAGCATGGCTAGCAATAACAACATAAAAGTGCTGGCATCGGCTTCAGTGTGGTCTCTATAAGCACATTGAGGACCATCAGTACCTACTTGCTTTGTTGACCTGTGCCTAGGCTTGGTCCTCCATGTCTACACTGTTTTTTTAGCTGTACCAGCCCAGATAAAGGCAGCGCAGGTATGTCTACCTGAGCTGCAGTCACAACTTAGATTGCAGTGTAGCTATACCCTCTGTGAGGAGGTACAGGGAATTTCTTCTGGGAAGCAAGGAGTTAGACAGGAAGTCACCTCCTTTGGGCATTACTGGACCTTAGATCTACTGTGTGCCTGTTTCTGTGTTAATACAATAGTATTGATGACCAGTTAGCACATCCTTATGAAGCCTCACCTTTTTATAAAAAAAAGCTACTATTTTAGTTATCCTCTGTGGTGGTAGTGTTTTTTTTCTTTACAGTTGTTGAATGACAACTGTGTTGACAATTCTTGCATTTTTTAATCACAAGTCTCACAATATTTGATGTTTCCAATAAAGCCCCAGCTCCAAGAGACAAATGATTAACTAGGAATCTCAGCTTTCATTTAAAAATAAAAATTAAATGTTCTACCCCTCTAATTGGGGGGGAGGGAGCTTGAAAATGAGACCTGATTGCACTCTCAGGTTCAAAAATCAGAAGCCTGCCCCCCCCACAAAATGTATTTAACAGAAAAATCTCATGATTTTTAAACCAAATGTTATGATATTATGGGACCTGACTCAATTTTTGAATATTTTGGACTGTCAGTATTGCTATTACCATAATAGCATCTCCTCTGTTAAAAACACAATCCTCCAATGATGTAAACCGGCCTAACTGTATTGCAGTATAGCTAGTCTGTTTTATATCAGCTCAGGATCTGGCCCAGTATACAAAAATGTTTGTTTCTACAAGTCCAATTTTAGCAATATAAATTGATTACTTCTAACTATGGGACCAATGGTTTATATTAAACCATTATTTGTAACTGCCAATGCAGTTCATAAGATCTTTCTGATAGTCCATCATTATTGACTCCCAGATTTAATAACTTCATTACAATAACCATTATTGTATTATTGCAACTCGAAAGGAAATGTAAACTTGATCTGAGCCAGTGAAAAGAATGGCATAATCAATCAAAAATTGCTAAATTGATAGAATGAGGGTGGTGCTGAGCACTACTTTTTGTATCTTTTGATTTTCCATTCAATGATTATAAATTCCATTACAGCACCACCAAGTCATGCCAGGTAGTGCTAATCTCATAGAGTTATTTAGGATATTATATTGTTGGTTTGCTGATGGCTTTACGTCTTGACATTTCCAATGAAACAACACACATCTAATCTAGAAAACCATGTTTCTTTATTCTCTACAAGATTCTTTTAGTAAGTAGCTCCCATAAAAACTTTCACAGAAACCTTTCTAAAAATTAAACTGACTGACTTGAATATTTGATTTCAGGATGTGCAAACCCCTGCAAGGTTCACTTTGCGATGGGACAATGTTGCTCAGCCCTGCAGGTTTGGCTCCCAGGAGCTGTAAGAAAAACAGCCCCTGCTGATTTGCTAGGAGGTTTGTATTCTAAGAGAACTTTCCAAAAATGAAGAAGGATACTGGAACAAGAGGTCAGCAAGATGCAAACAAGCTCAACCCTTTTGTGAATGCTCGGTGCATTTTTGGAGAAAACAGCCTCAAAACCCAAGTCATTGAAGGAATGAGCAAGTTACACATCAGTCTTTGGCACTGCTCTAATTGTATCAATACTGGAAAGAACACACCATTATGAATTGTGGCACTATTGTGGCTGCCAAGTATTCAACGTCTGAATGAATTTAATCAATATGGTTGCCTGCTTTCTCATATCCAAGGAAGCCTGACCAAGTGTCACAGCTCCAGTTGAGTGCCCACTCTTGGCTACTTGCCAACCTCCTGTGAGGGAATCTAGACATTAAATCCCTTTGTGTTTTAAGTCTGAATATAGCCTATGCCCTGTCTTTATCTTGGGATGTCTAGGCACTCACTCGGTGCAGATCCTCTATCTAGCACCTGCTCCTGAGAGCTGCAACCACACAGCCCACTGTCCAACCCCTAGAATCAATGCTGAGAAACTCTCCTTCTCCCTTGACTTAAACACACCCTCTCCCAGAAAGAACTTCACCTAGTTGGATGTTCTGAGCCCACTGTTTGCCTCTTCAAGGGGCATGTGGATAGTGTAACACAGAACACACATACAGACATTGCACAGGATTCTAAAACCATTTGTGCGGGACACTGTATAAAAATGTAGGAGTGATGATCCCAAAAGGCTTCCAATCTATTTCCCTCTTCTCCTTTGGGTAAAATCTTGGTAACACTGAAGTCAATGGCAAAACTCCCATTCATGTCAACTGGGTGCGGATTTCACACTTTTTTGCTTGCCTTCTTAGACTCTTCATTAGAGCAAGGACTGGCTCTTACTGTTTGTTAAAATGGAGCCCTGATCTTGCATGAGACCTCTACATAGTCCCAAATACAAATACAGTATGTGGGATTCTGTTTGAGTAAAGGTATCAAAGTCTGTCCCTATCTGTTTAATAATAACAGTAAACAAAAATACTTTTCAGTCTTTAGAAATACTCTCAGTTTCAGGTAGATCTCTTAATTTATTCATTGCTCAGATGACTAGCAGAGCAACAAAGCACATTTTCTGCAACTGTCAATAAATATACTGTAACAAATATGCCAAAAGTCATTCAAGATACAAGTTAGTGGTAAGACCACAAGATGATATTATCAGTCAACTGTCTCCTTGTGCTTCATGTAGCCACATAGTGCCTTTAAAAAAAACCACCTTCACCAAGCAGAATGTGGTGAAAGATAAAGGACTTAAAGCCTCATTGATTTAGTTACTATATGAAGCCTGTTGGCCTCACAGTTGAAGCTTACCAGAGTCATTCTCATACTCCGAGAGCAGAGGTGCTCAGGCTGTGCAGAATGTATTCTGGGGGCGTGAGATGCTTTAAGGGAAAAAAAAAAAGGCTGCGCACATTTTATGTACAGCATTGAGTAATTATCAAAGCTGATTCCTCCAGACATATCAGGTCCTCACAGGACACTGTGCATTTGACTCTAGATGGTGCTGTGTATTTTGATGGATTTTTGTTAAGCTTCCATAGCATTGTACAAAGTTGTTGCCATCTGTAGATTAATCCATTTGCTATGACGTGATGTGCACATCTAAATTGTAAGCATCAACCACAATCACAATTTTGCTTTTGCTCTTACTACAATGGATCATTGGCTCTGTCTGAAACAATGCTTTATCCGCTTTTAATATTTAGTGAAAGTTGCATGTTGATTTTTTCTATCAGTATATGTACTTTGTGGTAGGGAGACATGAACAACTACAGACACAAAGAAGGGGCATGCAATCAAATAAGTTTGAGAACCACTGACCTAGAGGATAACTATTTCTTTGAGTGGTGATAATAAAATAAAATATGTCCAGCATTAAACTAGCCAGTCATACAGTATAGTCACCTATTCACTTCCTCATTGCTGATGATAAGATTGGTTTTAAGTTTTCTCTGTAACACTTTTGACCTAAAAATAAATGTGTTTTGCTTTGTGAAGGCTTGTTGGTAACTAGTATACACTGTTGTACCTCTTGGTGAAAGAGTTAACCACAGGTGTTGGAATCTGGTCTGATTTGTGGGGAAAATCATGGTGAGGTGCAGAGGGACTGTCAGACTAATCCCCTGGTCTGGAGGGAAAGAGGTGCAGTCTCTGCCTAAGAGAGGTGATGACTGGGAAGCCTGAATATTTACAGTTGGTGCCCCTGAGGAAGAGAAGGACGGAGGTCAAAGGTACAGTTAACCCTTAAATTGTGACAGCATGCATGAAAAACTTAAATAGTAATGATGACTGTGGCATCTGTAGTATTTGTAGAGTAAGGTAGAACACAGCAAGGTGAGAATTAGTTTTGTCTACATGAGAAAAATTGCACTGGGTTAATTAAATCCATCTTTTCTATATAATTAATCTGGGGCAACCTACCTGGCCCTATGGTGGATGTATTTAAACTATTTAACTATTTGGTTGTGTAAATTATCAAATTAAGTTAAACATATTTAAAGAGATTAAACCAGTCTAAGTGAATGTCAGTAGGGTCATCAGACTACTTTGACTAGATTGATTTAAAATCACGCCTGTTAATTGATGCAACTTTTCTCATATAGGCAAGGCACAGCTTAGACACTGTTACTAGAACTGTTTGTTTAAAAGAATAGAATAAATATGTTGTTAAAATTATAGAGAGTGCAGACTTCTTTTAGCATATACTGACAATATTTATTAACTTTCTTTTTTTAATGAATATACATACTTTACATCTTAAGCACCTGTTTTCTTTTCATCTACTCTTCAAATTTTTACTGAAGAGAAAATAGATACATATGCCAGCTAGAGAAAACAGGATCACTTAATAATATTTTTGTTTGAATAATAAATGTAAGACTCATGAGGAAATGGGTCAGGCTAGTTTTCAAAAATGTTACCCAAAGGATCCATTTCTGGATTTGATATCTTTGCTTATGAGCAGCCTCAAATTCCCTTTTTTCCCCCTAGCAATACTCTGCGGCAGTGACATCTGGTGTCTTGTTGTGCTTCACCACATTTTCACCAATCTGTAAGTATTGAGAAATAGAATGAAAAGACCTTATTTACAGATAAGAAGATACTCACTGTTTTTGATCAATAGTGTTATATCTAGCGATTCAAGCAGCTCAGTTGGAACCATAACAGTCAGAGTTTATTACTAGTAAATCAATATGATGTTTCTTTGCCATGCATCTCTTTTGAGAATCTGTATAGTACAATGATTATCATTATATAATAAAGTCCAGTTTCTCTTTTGCTGTCTTCTGGGTTTGATCTTGTAAAACTCTGAATTGATTTTCCTGAAATTCAATGTTATGTTTCCACTGTATGGCAGATATGCCACTTAGCAACAGCTTTAGGTGCTAGCCCTTGAGAATGAATGCCTGCGGATGGAGAAATTGGTCAAAAATTTCAAGATCAGAACATCAAGGCTAAAGAACTATTTATTTTCTATGTCATGGGTGCAATACAACAGCTTACCATAAGCAAGCCTGATGCACATATGCAATCGATTTTTGTCCACCACCACCCCTGACAGAATTAACTGTGAGCAAAAGAAGGGTCTCCGATTCATATGCTGGGTTTCCACTGGGGTGAATAAACTTAACATCTTATGAGAAAGCGTTAGAAACCAGAAAGCCAGCTGTTGCCCTAAAGAGTGGTTGAAGCTTCCTCCACTTTGATAGTGACAAAATTGTACAAAATTTCAAGCTTTTGTGCTTCCAGCGACTGTTGTCAAAACTTTAGTCATTTAAACTGAAGAGATGTAAGGAATCACTTTCATTTTAGCCCACGTATTAAAGGGCTGTAAGCGTTCACTAGATAGATGAGGACTGATAGCAAACCTGATTGTCTTTAGGCTATCCTGTGCCTCTGAGATTTCATCAGTATCTAAACCTGTCATAAGGCATGTTTAACAAAAAGGAAAAGTATTGTCTGTTTGGACAACTTGCTTGTTTCATTAAGATATGGTCACTGTCTTCCAATAGAGATAGGAGATTCTATCACTGTTATCTTAGTTTTTTCTCTTACTTGCCAAGATACCAGCTCCTTCATGACACAGCCTTCATGGGGATAATATTAAACAAATCACGCACTCACAGTGTGTGTCATCTAGATATAGTCTTTCCAATTGTTTGTGGTTTTAGGCAAGTCCAAGAGGAAAGCATGCTTGTATTTCCAATAGTTGTTTTGTGCATGATTGGTGCAGCTTATTTTTGGAGTCCGAAGAAAACACTAAGAAGTTGTCCTCTCTCTGAATTCCTTTGGCATTTTTAAATACACCTGGACATTTGTTTTTCTTTGTAAATGCTAGGGGAAAGCCACAAGCTGTCCTTAAACTGCAGATGAAAATGATAGCTACTTCTCAGATAACAAACATTTTAAAGGTGTTGTATTACAGCTTTATATCACAGTTGCATAGTTGAAACAATACCTTCCACAGACATTCAACCTGTGGTCAAGAATCTTCTAGTGTTCCACAGAGGACTTCCAAGTAGCCCACATACCATGTTTTGGCCACATGCACATGAAAACTGACCCAAGAGGTAGTCCTATCACTCTAGAAAGTTTTAAATTGTACATGTATCAATCTTTAAACAGAACTACCTTGTATACCTTTTTTATGCTACTATTTGTTTGGGTTACTACGCAGGAAAATGGAGTAACAATGAGTATCTTTCTTTGTTGGGAGTAAATTCAAACATGCTCAAGTTTCCTGATGATGAAAAAACTTAATTGGAGCATCGCTGGTGAAAATCAGCATATCTGATTCTCCATGCTTTTGGCCCATTATGTCACGCCAAATTACCATCTTCAGTGCTGGGCCTATACTTTGTAGTCAGTTAATTCAGCAACAGTAACTTGCTAAGAGTGGGAGTGTGCCAGAGTGGGAAATACTTACAAATAGATCTATTAGTCATCTACAGTTACTGTGTAGGGTGACCAGGTGTCCAGTTTTCGACCGGAACACCTGGTTGAAAAGGGACCTTGAGTTAGTCCCTACCTGTCCTGGCTCTGGACTGTGCCCCGGAAGCAGCCAGCAGGTCCGGCTCCTAGGCAGGGAGGCCATGGGGTTACGCGCACTGCCCCCACCCCAAGCACCAGCTCTGCACTCCCATTGGCCAGGAACTGCAGAAAATGGAAGCTGCGGGGGCAGTGCCTGCAGGTGAGAGCAGTGCACAGAATTTCCTGCCTCACTTCTGGGGCTCAGCGCGGAGTCAGAACAGGCAGTAAGCATGCCTCAGACCCCTGCTGAACCACTGACCAGGAGATAAACCCCAGCCCCTTGCCCCAAACCCAGAGCCCTTTCGTGCACCCCAAACCTCTCATTCCCAGCCCCACCCCAGACCCCACAACCCCAGTCAGAGCCCTCACCCCGTCCTGAACCCCAAACTCCTACCCCAGCCCAGAGCCCCCTCCTGCACCCATAACCCCTCATTTTTGGCCCCACCCTGGAGCCCACACCCCCAGTTAGAGCCCTTACCCCATCCTGCACCCCAACCCCCTGCTCCAGCCCAGTGAAACTGACTGAGGGTGGGGGACAGCGAGCCACCAAGTGAGGGGGAATGTAGTGAGCGGGGAGCAGGGCCTCGGGGAAGGGGCGTGGCTAGCGTGTTCATTTTTGTGCAATTAGAAAGTTGACAACCCTATATCTTTTTCATGTTTACTCTGCTTTTTGGTAGGGTATTTTTTAGGTTGAGTTATAAGGATTCTGAAACACTTTATACTGGTAACGTTTGTGCAGTGTCTTCTTTTAAGAATATTATTGTTAAGGATGTTCTCCAAAAAAGTAATAAATCACATATTATGGTGAATTGTCATAGATGCATACATTTATTATTCAACATGAGTGCACTCTCTCAACTTCCAGCACATGGAGTTTATACCTGTGTTCCCAATTTCACAAGTCACAAAATAAGTCAGAGCTTAATAGTTTGATAATTTCTGTAAACGGAACATGAATTATTCCAGGTTCATGCTTGCTCATTGTTTCCCATATCGGAAAAAATCTACTAATGTCTAGCGTCATCTTTATTTATAGGAAACCAGCATGTGGTAATTGCAATCCAAGAGATTAACCGTTCCTCATCACCCAGACACTTTTTCTTGAGCTTTTTAAACCAGAGTCCCTCAGCATGTGGCTATTCACATTCCCACTTGAGGATCAATGTTGCTGGGAGGTCTACGGAAATCTTGCAGCTAGATCCTGCCTAATCTCATTTTTTTCATTATTAATCAGTGTCTCAGTGGTGTAATATATCACACATGAAAAGGAATTGGGTACTAAGACACTTAGAAATCCTCATATTTCACAGGGTTTTATATATTCGCAAAAGGTCAGTTTAGTTTTCATTTGCATTATTTTGTCTTTGTATACATACCTCTACCATAAAAATAATAAATTCTAAGTGTTAATATGGACAGTCCAATTATGCAATGTGTGCACCAGCCAACTGTAAATAAACTAAAGAAGATGGAATTTTATTTATATGTGTATTTCTTTTTCATATATATACATATCACACATACATGCAGAGAGGAAGAGATTGAACAACACAACTGCTAAAATGTTCCTTGTTTACCCAGAATATTTGGTGTGTGGGTGATTTCTATGCATTCATCGCTATTTTTTTTCATTTACTAACTGGAAACTGCACATATGAATATTTTAATCTGTTTTGATTTCTGAGTTTCTCTCAATTAGAAATAAAATTGTTTCTGTGTCTTTTGTGTCATGATTCCTCAGTCATTCATCTTAAGCAAGCTAATGGTTCAATAAATTAAATGTGAATTTCAAATGCAGAGTGCATCAAGTAATTCTTTTGTATGCATCTAATAGTCTAGCAGCTGTCATAAAAATCCTAATTTAAAAAAAATTGCACAGGTTTTCTTCCCCCTGTACTCTGATCATAAGCATAACAATTTTTATTAGCAATGGGCTGAACCAATTTAGACAAATGTGAATACTTTCCTGTTTTGAGAATCTATCCAGGCATAGGTAGGGAAACTATTTTATAACCTGTGAACTTTTACATGCTGTTTAGAGCTGTACAAATGTTCACACTTTAAAACATCCAAAGCCATGCCAACGCACCAGACCAGGTTTCTGTACAAACTCAAGACATGATGGTGTCAAGGACCATGTAAATATGTAGAGTACATTAGACAGACCACACATGTTCATCAAAAAATTGAAAGAAATCTTAGAACAAACATGGGACTAGCTTTGAACTAATCTGGGTTGATACATGGTTTTGCACTGAAAACCTGGGAAACTTGTGATTCTGTGATTAATTCATCCACAAAATCAAAGCTTGGTAGGTGCAAATTTGGTAGGTGCAAACCCATATTTATTGAAACTAACAAAAATAGTTTCATGAGTCTGTCTGAAGTAAAACTAACGAGTTCACAGTGCTCTGGTTCTATCATTACACTGAATATACAAAACAACCAATGGAATTTAATCGATTTCCTTTTCCCTCCAAGCCAATTTACAGATCACATGATCTCTCCATCAGAGAAAGCCTTATGGAAAAGTCCTCCAGAATTTAATAGAGAACAATATTCCTGCTTCAGAATACTAAAGAATGACATATTTTCCACAGATTATTTGAACCAGCATTTGAGAAGGATGAAACCAACTCATAGTTCTTTAAAATCGGTGTCTACAGAATGCTATCAAATTCCTTTAGAGGCATGTTGGCTTCATCCTTTTCACATGCTATATAGGTCTTTCTATAATGGAATAGAGAAAATTATAACCTTTTCTAAATACAAATTACTATCTGGAACTCAGCAGGGGAAAAACAGAAAAGACTAAGCAATGGTGGCTGTTCACCAAATAGGGTGGCACTAATAGCCGTGAGCCCCAGCGTTTATCTGGTGGAATTGAATGGAAGGCTTAGTATCCAGGAAGGTAGGGGATAGAATAGTGTTCTCGGTGAGAATGGGTTATTTTAGTGTTCTGTGATTTGTATTGTTATATTCTTGCTAGAGATATTGCGGGCATATCCTGGTGGCTGCTGCATGTTTATATAGTTGGATCATCAGATTACTCATGAGAAGTCTAAGAGAATCAAGTACACCTCTATCCCGATATCGCTGTTCTTGGGAGCCAAAAAATCGTACTGTGTTATAAGTGAAACCACATTATATAAAACTTTGATCCCACCGGAGTGCGCAGCCCCGCCCCCCCGGAGCGCTGCTTTACCACATTATATCCAAATGTATGCTATATTGGGTCACATTATATCGGGATAGAGGTGTATTTTAAACCCAACCTTTCTCACAATTTGAACCTATGTTTTACATTTCTTTTATTCCCCTCTATCCAACTCACACTCCTTTTAGATAGCTTAAATTTGTTCCCTCTCTGTTTTTAACCTAGTACATATAAATCCAGTAGAACATTGACAGATGAAAAAGGATTTCCCAGGTTCAGCACACACAGCCTGAATTTATTATTGAATTCGTTATTTATTATTGAAAACATATTATCAAATTGAATGAGCAGAGTGTGTACATAAGAGTCATGTAGGGGAAGCTATAAGTCATGTTCTGACAGGTTATGTGTGTTTAATGCAGCTATTTATTTTTTTATTCATGAGAAATGAGTAGATTCTACATTAATTGTCAACTCCTTTGGTGGCATTGGCTACCTCTGAAATGTATGGCTTCTTCTTAAAACACACTTACCAATATGTGCCTGTTTTAAATGGACTAAAATGGATCACAGTCTGTCAAACTTCATTACAAAGTTATATCATATTTCATATTGAGGCAGTTTGAGAGGTTCTTACTATGTTTACATTATTAATTAATTAATTAATTATTATTATTAGGAAAAATAATGTGGAAATTGAAGCAAAGAGAGGTACTTAATAGCCATGTGCTTTATAGCAATGAAAGCTGGATTGTGGGGTAATCCTCACAATAATCTTCTGCCACTTTCTGTCCCTAAATGTAGAGAGGTAGCAAGGGATAAAGACTAAGGGCTTGTCTACACTTACCAAGGAATTGGCAAGCGGCGATCCATGCATCAGCAGTCAGTTTAGAAGCTCTAGTGAAGACCCATTAAATCGACCACAGATCGCTCTCCCATCAACTCCTGTACTCCACCAGATTGAGAAGAGTAGGGGGAGTCGACAGGAGAGTGTCTCCTGGTGACATCGCGTAGTGTGGACCCCGCGGTAAGTAGGTCTAAGCTACGTTGATTCGAGTTATGCTATTCACGTAACTCAAATTGCGTAGCTTAGCTCAAAATTAGCCCTGTAGTGTAGACAAGGCCTAATATTCATTGAACTTTGGAAGTGTAGCTGTCTGCTTCCTAAAAATGTGTCCATCAGCTGTTCACCACTTAGCTTAAAACTGGAACAAATTTCTATTCAAAGGAATGGAGACCTTCATTCAGAGAGACAGAAAGTGTGTGTGTACATCTTCTTGCAACAGCTTTTAAAATATGTTTCAATCCATTTACATGCTTAGGGACAAACTTTATAGTTCATATTCACTTTCACTGGCTATTATGCAGGTGAAGGATGACACTGGAATTCAGGGCCCTGTTTCTTCCTTTGCCCAGGCCTGCCAGGCACACCAGGGAAAGCAGCCTGACCATCTTGTGGGGGTGCCTTGTGTCCTTCCATGACACAGAGAAGGACTGTGTTCCATTTGTGGGTGGTGCAGCTCCAAAATACTTTCAATATAGGGTTATGCCTTACATGCACAATGGAGCCATCAACCTTCCCTGATTTAAAAATCCCTGTCATGGATACATGGGCAAACTATGCCTTGGGCCCCTTTTAGTCCCACTGTCAAGTGTCCTCATTAGATGAGTATCAGAGGGGTAGCCATGTTAGTCTGGATCTGTAAAAGCAACAAAGAGTCCTGTGGCACCTCATAGACTAACAGACATATTGGAGCATGAGCTTTCGTGGGTGAATACCCACTTCGTCAGATGCATCTGATGAAGTGGGTATTCACCCATGAAATCTCATGCTCCAATACGTCTGTTAGTCTATAAGGTGCCACAGGACTCTTTGTTGCTCATTAGATGACATCCTAACTTCCCACACCTCCGTTGGGGTGGAACCACAGAGTCCAACCACTCAGACTGGATCTTGTTGAAATGGATCTTTAATGAACCCATAGCTGGTCAGATTGTTACCAGTACCAATGAAAATTTGGATTCAATTTGCTCAATGCACAGCAGTTTATTTCAGAAAGACTCACACAAGCAGGCCTTACACAGTATCCTGATTGGCAAACAAAGCAGGTATAGCTACCAGTCCTAAATGAAGACTTCTCTTCTTCTCTTCTCTTCCCCTCTCAAATACTTGGTCTGTTAAATGTCTCCCAGTGCAGGGTCTTGGTTACCCAGGGGCTCCCTGGTTCAAAAGTCCTGCAAAAGTCCCTCATAGCAGGGTCTTGGCTACCCTGAGACCCTCTGTTTTACAGCATCACAGAGATCTTCAGATGTTAATTGGGGAACTAAATAACTAATTTAGTCTGCTTAGCATTTATGCCTCTTGTTCTCAAAGGAGTCACATGTCCCAGAAATATGCCCTGTGGGTGTTTCATTACTGTTTTTTCTAATTAATATTTTAGAAGGGACTGCAAAACAGAGACCACAGATCAGTCAACATTTATCCTCTCATCAATCATTCACTTGAGCTCTTAGCGTGATGCCATACAAAAGGGTCATTTTGACCAGAATCAACTTGTGTCAAACTCATTGATCATGTGTTTTTGCATTTTCTTTACTTAGTGAGCTGGCCAATGGCGGGTATATTCCAAAGTTCTACGTTCAAACATACACTCATGTGAGTATATAGGCTTGTTTGTCAGCCTGAGATAGAAGATTGAGTTTTACTTTTTGATACTATTATATCTTATATTAATATGTGTAAACAAAGGACAAATCATTGTTTGTTACATCTGCCCACAAGCAGACGGGGTGAAAAAGATAAGAGATGGAGCTAAAGTGTTACTGGGTATGGTGGGAGTGTAATATATGACCATACACTGGAAGGCTGCCTGGCTCTTCTCTCAAGGCAAGGTCAAGCAACCAGTGGGGAGAGGCAAGGAGGGTTTGGAGGGAAGGTATAAAACACTAAAGGCCAAAGAAATGCCTGCCCCTGATCATAGCACAACTTCACTCCTCCCACCTCCGATGGGATGCAAAAGAGGTGGGACGAAGACCCTAGACTCGTGACCCCCTGTAACAGTGCGGCAACTCACCAGTGCGGCACTTCCTGCTGTCCTCCCGGGGAATTAGCTCACCAACCTCCGGAGCACCCTCTTCTGGCCGGTGTCTCGCATTTTGCTGGCCCCCATGTCCCTCCCAGACCCCAGTGTCCCTTTCTTTTGGGGGCTGCCCCCTGGCAGTACCCCCACAGTATCTGGGTCTCCTCACCCACGGGAACCCCCACCCCCTATCCCCACCTCGCCTCAGTATTAAGCTACTGCCAATCACTATCTAGCCCCCGTTCACTGGGGCAGACTGCAGTGTACAAGCCACTCATCACAGGCAAGGGGGGTTTGGACCTGCTGCCTTGGCCTACCCCTGGGCTGCCCTCTGCAACCCCAGTAACCTTCTGGGCCTTTAACAAGGCCCTGCATCCTTGGGGGTTTTCAGGCCGGAGCTCCCCAGCTCCTCTGGCCTTCCACCAATCCTGCTCTACTCTAGGTACCCTGTGAACTCCTAAGCAGCCAGGCCCTTCTCTCTCTAGAGGTAGAGAGACACTGACTCTGCTCCTGGCCCACTGTTCTCTTATAAGGGCCAGCTGAGCCCTGATAGGGGCATGGCCACAGCTGAGCCTGCTTCCCCAATCAGCCTGGAAACTGCTTGCTCCCAGCCACAGCCCTCTCCTGGGCTGTTTTAAGCCCTTTTTGGCCCCCCAAAATGGAACATGATCATTGTTCATGACAAGGTGTAAGGGGTGGGACTGTGGACGTTCATTGCAGGTATATTTGTACTTGCTAAGAAGGAGGAGATGGAGATGGGAACACAGACAAGGGTCTGCGGTGTCAGAGCTGGGAAGGAGGACATGGGGAAAACGTTTTGCAGCATTAGAGCTGGGAACGGAACACTGGGAAACAGACTCTGCTGGCATGTAGAGCTATGGATATGCTTGCTTGGGTCGAACCCTAATAAACATCCCATTGCCTGCACTTCAGGCTTCTGGGCTTCTGCTCTCATTCTGTGTGACAAAAACCAGAGAAGAGGGTGAAGGGAAAGCTCTCTAACAAAGCAGATAGAGCCTCTAGTCACTCTCAGGAAATTTCCATTCCAACTGTCTGATGATCAGAGAACCCTGCTCCCAGAATCCTCTAGCAAATTCAGACATATCAAGCCATACCAAATTCATGTTCACCACATTCATTTATAACAACCATAGTAATTCATAATAATTCAGCACTATCCCAACATATCTCTGGGCTGCTGTCTCCCTGTTTCCCAATTGTGTTAATGCAACAGGCCCCACTATATTTGGCACCTATAAACAATTTCATTTCAGGGACCTGTGACCAGTGAGCTGAACAAAAAAACCAAACTTCAAAACATCATCTTCAAAACAAAATGTTATTTATTCATTCCTCCCGCCCCCAAAAAAGGTACAAAACAATAGAGCAGGGCAACCTTTGGCATGCGACCTGTCAGGGAAATCTGCTGGAAGGCCAGGATTGTTTGTTTACCTGAGTGTACAAAGGGTCAGCTGCTCGCAGCTCCCACTGTCCGTGCGTCACCATTCCAGGCCAATGGGGGCTGTGGGAAGCGGTGGCCAGTACATCCCTTGGCCTGTGCCACTTCCCGCAGCCCCATTGGCTTGTAATGGCAAACCACGGCCAGTAGAAGCTGCGGACGCTCAGGTAAACAAATTGTCCCAGCCTGCCAGCGGATTTACCTGACGGCCCATGTGCCAAAGATTGCTGATCCCTGCAATAGAGCAAATGGCAAAACCAACAAAAGGCCTGTATTACTTACACCTTAACCTTTCCTTGCCAGCTTCTGTAGATCTCTTCAGCACAGCAAACTCCATCTCTGGCTGGGGGAAACAGACTGTCATGTTTTCAAAATGTTCTCCCTGTCTCTAAGTAAATCCTTACCAACCAGTCAGCTATCGTCCCATCCTTGGCAAAATAGCTACATAACCAGAGTTGGGGTAGGAGAATTTTCTCTTTATGGCTATAAACCTGGCTATTGTGTTTGTGTATTTGTTGTGATGCTCCTTATCTGAGTTATTGTTTTAACTTCCCTGTTTGGTTCCTTTAACAACCTGTTTTGATCTAAATCCGTAGCAAGTAATCCATCATAAATACAGAGATGCATGCATATGTTCATAACCAACAACAACCCAAACACACAAGCAACTCCCAACAAACTAAATCAAGACCAAAAAAACCCAGATATTTAATCACTCCTCTTCATCACACTTCCATTTATGGACCTAGCCATCTTTAATGAAGAGCTATGTAAATTTCACTTTTTGACCATTTGATTGGTGTGTCACCCACCTACATAATAGGCTTGTCTGCCTATAAGTAATTTTTACAATAAACATGCTACTCCCACACACAAACAACTTGCACTCCAGCACACATCCAAAAATATTCATTGTTGCATTTTTCAAATGTAAATATACTAATATTTTAGCAATCTTCCATAACTTATTTAAGTTTCATTGGAAATATCTGAATAGTTAGAGGTGTTTTCTTTAAATTAATGGTACAATTCTCTTTTAATTCCATCAGCACAGCGCTTGGATTTTCAAAAAAGCATTTTTTTTTAAAAAGGCTAGGGTATAAAAGCAGAAAGAATGAAAGGGAAAGAGTGGTATCAACTAAGAATCCAACTCACTGTTCAGTGCTCCTGAATTTAAAATTAGAAGTGTTTCACTGCACCTGAATTACTTGAATTACTTTGGCTCAGATAAGTAATTCCAATAGATAGGCTTTACTGATAATCTTCTAACTTTAAATTTAGACTCCCTGAAATGTCTGGTTCCTTCAAAACATAATTTTCCAGGTTGAAGAAGTTGTCCTATGAAGCTCCAAAGACCACTGAAGGCAAGGACAGATTAGTGGTGTTATATAGTATATATGTATACCAGAACCTTGACTGACTTATCAACGTATGGAAATTTTTACATACAAAGTTTCATTTCAAGCTGTCTACCATGTTACTGTTATTAATTGGTAGGGGGAAGGATGCTTACTGGGAGTTAAAATATGGTACCAATGAAGAACATAAACATAAGAACATAAGAACATAAAAACGGCCGTACCGGTTCAGACCAAAGGTCCATCTAGCCCAGTATCTGTCTACCGACAGTGGCCAATGCCAGGTGCCCCAGAGGGAGTGAACCTAACAGGCAATGATCAAGTGATCTCTCTCCTGCCATCCATCTCCATCCTCTGACGAACAGAGGCTAGGGACACCATTACCTATCCTAGCTAATAGCCATTTATGGACTTAGCCACCATGAATTTATCCAGTCCCCTTTTAAACATTGTTATAGTCCTAGCCTTCACAACCTCCTCAGGTAAGGAGTTCCACAAGTTGACTGTGCGCTGCGTGAAGAAGAACTTCCTTTTATTTGTTTTAAACCTGCTGCCTATTAATTTCATTTGGTGACCCCTAGTTCTTGTATTATGGGAATAAGTAAGTAACTTTTCCTTATCCACTTTCTCAACATCACTCATGATTTTATATACCTCTATCATATCCCCCCTTAGTCTTCTCTTTTCCAAGCTGAAGAGTCCTAGCCTCTTTAATCTTTCCTCGTATGGGACCCTCTCCAAACCCCTAATCATTTTAGTTGCCCTTTTCTGAACCTTTTCTAGTGCTAGAATATCTTTTTTGAGGTGAGGAGACCACATCTGTACACAGTATTCAAGACGTGGGCGTACCATGGATTTATATAAGGGCAATACTATATTCTCAGTCTTATTCTCTATCCCCTTTTTAATGATTCCTAACATCCTGTTTGCTTTTTTGACCACCTCTGCACACTGCGTGGACATCTTCAGAGAACTATCCACGATGACTCCAAGATCTTTTTCCTGACTCATTGTAGCTAAATTAGCCCCCATCATGTTGTATGTATAGTTGGGGTTATTTTTTCCAATGTGCATTACTTTACATTTATCCACATTAAATTTCATTTGCCATTTTGTTGCCCAATCACTTAGTTTTGTGAGATCTTTTTGAAGTTCTTCACAATCTGCTTTGGTCTTAAAGGAAGGAATACTGGAATTAGGAGGACAGCAAAAGGTAGATGGATAAGGGCTGAAGAATGGAATTGAGGAATTCAGACATAGGAGCAAACCACAAGCAGAAGTAATAAAGAAATAAAACAGATAATAAGACTGTTTTTAGGAAGGTATCTTGCTAAGCTAAACACGGGGAAATGATATGCACCTTTCAGGATAGGGACCATGTCTTACGTTCTGTGGGGCACCCAGTAAACTTTTAGGTCATGTATAAATAAATAGTGGTTTTCCCCTCCAAATGCAGTGTCTTTTTCTCTGTGTCTGTGATTATGCGTAACGTTTTTTTAAAAGTGCCCAAAGGACTTAGGAGACTAAGTTTAAGGTTTGAAAGTGGGACTGTTATGTTTGATATAGAAATTAAATATGGACAGACTTATTATATGGGTGTGTTATTCACTCAAATGAGACAGACTCCTAAATTTTAAAAGTTATTTAGGCACCTAAAATGCCAATAGGGCTAGTTCTACAAAGAGATGTAGGTGCTTAAACTGTCACTTCAGGCATCCAAGACCAAACTTTAGATCCTCAAAACTCCTACTCTGCTCTCACCTAACACTACAGTCTCTACACAACAAAGTTTCCACCAGTCAAGTCCTCCTGGCACCTAAATCTCTGCTGATGATCATGTACAAAGCCACCTCATTCCTGACACTTCTGAGCTGCTCAGTTCCTAACCTCCAGGAGATCCTCAAATTTCCCCACTTATCTTCCTGGGAGCTCAATCTAATAGGCATTCTCAGAGGCCAACTAGGAGCTCACCTACTGGATCAGGGCCCACAAAACACAGCCAGAGGAGGTAGTGGTAGTCCTGCCCCTCCCCTTACATCTTACTGGTTAGAGAACTCACCCAAGATGGGAGAGACCTCATCTGGAGCCGGGATTTGAACTTGGCTATTCCACTTCTCAGTAAGTGCCCTAACCACTGGACTGCAGGGTATGCAGGTGTGGGTCTCTCAGTTTTTCCTGTTGAAGCTGTTACACTCCATATAAAATACTTAAATTGTCTTTGGGCCTGGACTAGAACTTGGGTCCCACAGGAGACTATCCTAACCACTCGAGTATAAGAGTCAACCACATTGTCTATCTCTGGGGCAAAGGTTGCCCCACTCACATTTTTTTTTGTAGAGGATTGTCCTGGATTAAGCACCTAACTCCAGGAGAGGGTTCACAGTTGAGAGTCCCAAGTGAAGTGCTGTTGGCAACAGTATAACAGCAACTGAGAGAAATTGTCATTTGCCAATCAAAGTCTGTCTGCTTGACCAATTATCCAATTGAACAAAAGCACCCCACACACACTTTGCAACAATGCCTGTGTAATGGTTCAAAATCCCGTTTTTACAGAGCCTGATAAAAAACACAGGATTAACTACGTTATGCCAATTGGGTGGTCCATGGCCCATCCAGGGCCACCCGTGGCTATGCCCCTGGTCTTTCAGACATTTTTAATCTGCCTAAAATCAACGTCAGTTTTTTAGCAATAATGGAATGACACTATGAGTCTGGCAGTCAAAAACGCAAAAAAACAAAGGCGAGGCAAGAGGACAAAGCTAAGCAAAAAGAGAGTTTGTTATCTTATTTTAAAAAACTTGATGTACTGAATAATGGACATTCATCAAAAAGTACAGGCAAGGAATCATGAATTATCTGATCACTTGCCCAATTGCGGGGATATCAAAATTACTGTAAAAGTTGAACAAGGGGACTCTGAAGTGACAATTGAACTACAAAATTTTGGTAATTTTGTTGAAGTAAGGGAAGAAACCTACCCTGAAGATACTGCATTATGGCCAAAATCTGTTTCATTGGATGAGCTAGAATATTTCTTAGTAAATAAACTGAAAAATGTAGGTTTTATGGAAAATTGAGAAAAAGAGTATGAGGTTGCAGGATGAAAGGAATTTAGAGGTCTTAGTGAGTCCCATTTTCTGAGGATGAAGAAAAATGGGATGACAGAAATGAGAATTTGTTTGATTTTTTTCGGAAACCACCAAGGCTGTCTACTGTTATGTTTGCGAATTATTCCCTGACCATAGTAAAGGAAAACAAACATTCGTCGACGGGCACTCTAATTGGAGAAATGTTGAAAGACATATTGTTGATCATGAAACTTCCAAAGCTCATATTAATGCTATGTGTAAGTTTGCTCAAAGGTGTAAATTATCTGGAAGAATTGATTCTGTGTTATCGGCTCAGTTTGAAAAGAAATGTTCTTATTGGAGGAAAGTGCTGAGATGTGTTGTTGCCACAGTCAAACTGCTGTCTTCTTTGGGACTACTTCTAAGAGGACATGATAAGTTTAAAAAAAAGTTAGACTACAAAAACAATTGAGGTACCTCACTTTATTTCCATTTACTTCCTATTACTTATAATATAGGAGGAGGATGAAGAAAGAAAGAAAGAAAGAAAGAAAGAAAGAAAGAAAGAAAGAAAGAAAGAAAGAAAGAAAGAAAGAGGTGTTTGGGGAGATAAGAGAGAATGTTCTTTTTCTTGGCTTGGTCCCAAGGGGGTTCGGACAAAAATGAAGCTGCACACAGGGCCCCATTCACTCTAAGTCCACCACTGTTTGCAATGCTGAGTCTAAGTTCCCTTCATGGAGCTAATCCCCTAGTGGGAGTTTCAAAAGGACATTGGCACCAAAGAAAGTTGAATATCACACTAGGCATCTATCTGCACTTTAGGTGCCTAAATACTGGCCCTAGAACACTTTTGAAAATTTTACACCATCATAATTTGTATTGATTTGTTTGCTTCTGTCTGAGGAATCTTTTGTTTGTGAACTGTGCAGCAAGGGTCATCATAGTTTGTGATTCACTATTTACATTGGCGAATTCGTCACAATCTGTAGTAACATGGTGTAGTTTCTGTTCCCTGATTGGATTACCAAAGCTAACCAGGAAAAGTGCATAAAGAAATCATTGGGATATTGATTCTTTGAGTGAGGGGGACAGGGAGAGAGTGAGAGAGCATCTGTAAGAGATAAACAGGCATAAGAACTTTTAGGATACTTTAAATCTTCCCTATCCTCTTCTGAAAAAAAAATGTTATATTTTGTTGTGGAAAAATACCTGGATTTCTTTCTTTTAAGGTGGAGATAAAAATTCATTGGCAGTTTAGCAGTTTTTACATTCAATTGAGTAACAAGGGGCCTCATTCAGTAATACAGTCACCTTATGTACCCATGGATACTTGTGCAAAATGCATTTAAAATGCTACCGAATCTGCATGATGGCACTTTACACAAACATAAATCTGTACACAAGGTAGAATGCAGGAGAAATCGGGCTAAAGAACTTTTTATTTATAGCCAGTCAGCCATATGCCATGATTAACATTACCACTACTAGATGATAATGGTTTCTAGTATAATTTAATGTTATGTTTCACTCCCCACACCCTAGCAAAGCACTGTCTTGAATCCAAACACACTCAGCACTGCCCCCTATAGTTACCAAAACAATTTCAAAATTCAAGACTGTTCCTGTTTTTATTACCGCCCCACTGAGTTGGAGGAACAAATGAAATGTCAGTTTACTAGATAGGGTGTCTAGTTATATTTGTCTTATGTACTATTTCCACTCCATTTGTCTGACAGATATGCATAAGATGAAGTCTTAGTTAATGTGGAAGCAGAATGCATTTCTGCATATTTCCTCAGGGGTCATGGAATGTCAAAAAGAATTAGAGCGGTTAGTTGACATCTTAAGACACCCCTGCATGCTATAGTACCCAAAGGTAAAAGAGCAGGAGATTAGTTCAATGTAAACAAATGTATGGAGATAAAAAAGAAAGAAGGTGAGGGCACAAGAAGAAAAAGTATGATAAAGGAAAAGCAAATAATAATACATGAAGAAATACATCCCAAACATAGTGAGTCTTGTTTGGGGCGCAGTGGGAAATATTTTTGAACCTCACACCAAAGTCAATTAGCATTCTCCTTCACCAGTGATGAACTTGGTCTCCTGTGTCATAACACTTAAAAGAGGAGGAGTTGTATGAGACCACTCTTGAGATCAACACACAGGGTTATAATGGCTGTACCATGAGAATACATGGGACAGATCACAAACAGGATGAGACACAGTCAAATATCTTAATATGAATGGGGCAGTCTATTGTCTAGTTAAAAACGGAGGGAGCAATACTGGTCCCACTGAAATCAATGGCAAAACTTCCAATTCTTCAGTGGGGACAGACTTCACCTTCTGAAGTGTTAGCTTCTAACTGCAGTTAATAAAGTGCTTTAATATGATGTATAATGTGTATCCAACATGGAAGGACTTAAGGTTAAGATTTTCAAAAGAGCCTAGGAAACTATTGAACTCCACTCTGAAAATCAAGCTCCCTTGAGGCAGCGGTGATGGAAGTTCACTTTCAATGGGGGCGATGAGAGATAAGAGGAGGAGCATGGAGGGTGCTCTGCATGAGAAGCAAGGGGAATTGGGGAAGAAGACGGGATGTCGAGGATGTCAGAGATGGGAGGGGGAAAGGGGTGGTTGCTCTGCCTGGAGAGCGAGGAGAGCTCCTGAAACTCAGCGTGGGAGGGGGAGCCAGCTCCAGGCTGGGAAGGTGAGTCCCAGTGGTTGATGTCTGGCTGGCTGCCAGGGGTAGCTGCTCCTGGCCCCAGCATAATCATTCCGGTCCCTACTTGCTCCCTAACCCAATCCCAGGTGCCACCACAGCTCTTCTAGTCCCACTGGGTCCTGTTCTCACCACCCCGCTCCATGTCCACAGTTTACAGGGAATGAAACTGGTTTGGAGGGAAGATTTAGGTAGCTTTTTATTTTACTGGAACTGATTTATCCATCCCTAGATGTTTTACTACTTATGGTCCCAAAATTTTTCAAGTTATTTAGAGAAATAACTGTACTGAGCTGATCATCATTACATTATTTTTGCACTACTTCCATGATTTGCACAGTGAGATTGGCTAAACTATGTATCTTTATACATCACTCACGTACCAGATGAGACTAATCAGTGATAAAGTATAGAAAGGTGATTTTATACCTGGTGCCAAAAAATAATCTAATTACCATTTAGGATTCCTTTTATAAAGTAATCCATCACCGTGGGGATCAGTTTGTTTTAGAAGTTGATTCCATGCAATTCTTTACCGTAACCAATAATTTTACTAGCACTGCATGGTTTCATTTCAAGAGAACCTCTGAATAAATACAACAAAAGTATATACAGAATTTAATTGATCAAACACCATGATAGATATCTGGTTTATTAATTGAAAGACATTGTCCATCATGCTATTTGATGTTTGCTTTAAATATTTTAGTAGTATTTTAGCCTATATAATTGGCACTACATAAAAATATGGCAATGAATAAAAAAATTAGGCAATTCATGGCTGAGTTGCATGTCCAGGTAAACCCAACTTTTTGCAAAGGTCTCCAGAGACACTAAATCAGACATTCATAAAAATCAATACTGGGTTCAAATTTCAGGTTGGAGAGACAGATATGATTTTTGGATAAAAGAGAAATGGGGTTCAGAAAATCTCAGTTTCCCTGAACTGTGACACTTTATAAATTCAGGAGTCCCATCCTGTTCCTGGTTTATTTCCTCTTTTATGCCATTTTTCTTTTTGCATGGGGAAGAGTCAGTGATGTATATTATTCACCAACCAATAAAAGTACTTTCTTACTCCAAGCAGCCCTATAAAAGTAAATGATCCTGCTGAGCTGTGTCCACTTACTTTCATAATATTTAGTCACAAGGGGAAATAGGATTGGAAAATGAGACCTTCATTTAAGATTTATAATAGCAACAATCTCCTCTGAAGCAGCATTTGCAGAAGTTATGAAAATATGTCATAAATATCATTAACTGTCTGACTTCATCCTGAGTCTATCAACTAGTAATGGTAATAATAATTTTTGTAGGAACCAGGAATTAATTATACATATAACCCCCGTTCTATTTTTAAAATGAAAATTTATGTAGCCCTAATTAGAAACGGGTGATGTTCTTGAAAAGTGTCCCTGGGCTTCAGTTCAGCAGAGGCTACCTCTAATAGACCTGATATTAGTATAGTAGTAAATGACTGATTTTTCTGTCATCACAGTCTTATAATTAAAGCCCAGTGTTGAGAATTAAGACATTTCTTCAAGATGTTAATAATTAACCAAGGGAGGGGAGCTCATGGGATTAGAAAGTTCAACTAAATAATATATTGATTCTTCATTAAAAAAAAAGTTAAAATTAGAGATGGGGCCTAATTTAAAACTGCAACTCTGAACAACCCAGAACTTTGAGAAAGATTGGATCCTTATCTGGATCCCAACTTTGTAGGTGAGGCCTCTCTCTAAATAAAGTATGGAGAATTTGTGGTTTTCTTTGTCTTAAAGGATGTCAGGATGTCTCATTTCCCACACCATTGCAAGATGAAAGGTAACATTTCAAAGATGCTGAACATGGGAAGAGGGGCATAGGTACCTTGGAGCCTAAGTTTTATTGAAAGTTCATGGGATGTAAGCTCCTAAATAAAGATGGTCAGGAACTTTCAACTGAAAGGATTTTTTGGACAGATTATGCAGATTCCACTAAATGGAAAATTTCCATGGGACCTGAAAGACAATGGCGTGGTTAGTTGTACAAAATCAAAACATTTATTTCAGGTCAATTTAACGTTAAACTGCATCTTCTTGTTGGGCTGCAGTGCCTCATAGAAACAGTAGTTTGCACGCCTTATCTCCTTGTGGTGTATTGAAAACTGTTGAAACTGTGATCTATCCCCTTAAATTCTCAGGGGGGTTTCATGGTCCTGATTTAAGGCAAGGGAACACTGTTGGGAAGTGTGCAGTTTGGGCCTAGCAGCAGTTAATTCAGCAGCCAGCCAGCCTACAATAAGGTGGGGTTAGTTGTGCCTCTATGCTCTAAGGAGCAGCCTGCTTTGTCTCTCTGTTTTGGGGTTCTTGTGTGTTACCATTCTGAATTATAAGAAATAAAGTCATGTTACATTGCAACCTTCCAGCACAAGTATTGTTTGTATTTTTAATCTAACATCGCTGTATTCCATAAAATTCTGTACTGGCATACAATTCAAAACAATGACAAAAAAAGTCTTCTCCTGAGCCTTAACCAGAACACAACCCCTTCTCCCCGAGGTATTGTTTCAAATGCCCCTGCTGTTTCAGGGTCTTCCTTGCAGGACCCTTTCTCCCAGCCTTCCTGACTAGAAACTCTATGTGGTGTCTCAGTATTTTCTCTGCTTTAGCAGGCCATTCTCAGGTGGAGCAACTGCCCTGGTTTCAACATTTTCACTGCAGGAGCCTCTTTCATTCTCAGCAGTCTCTCTACGGTTTCCTCTGGCTCTGGCTTCTAAGCCCAAACCCTGTTCTTCCCCCCAGTCAAGGGTCTCCCGCAGGAGCCTTCACATCACTTCAGTCTTTGCCACAGCTTCTTGTTTCCTCTTCCCCTAAGGCTGTTTATAGAGACCAGCTGCCCTTTATCAAGGCCCATCAAGAGGTTATTAATTAGGAACTGGATGTTTCTAGGCCCTTTGAACGGAGTTACCCTGCCCTGCATTTTTCATGTCTGCAGAGAGTCAGAGTACTCCAAAATGAAATACGTGCCCCCTTCCCACTGCAATGCTGCAGTGTAAAGCATGTGGGTTGCTGCACCTGTGATAAAAGAAAGGAAAGGCAGGCAGACCAGGCATAATATACAATATTGCAAAACCAACCCTATTTTTTTAGGTTTCAAGCAGACCTTAAATTATGTTGGGATTGCACTGAAGCTCTCCCTGTTCGTTTAGTAAAAGTTATCCAGGCCTCCCATGGCATGCACTTCAGCTTTCAGATTCCCCACCCGAAACAGTTGTATATTAAAGGTGGAAGTAGGGAGGATGCCTTTTTAAAAACTATAATGATCAGTCGTGGGAGGGATGAGATTAGGAACAGGAGTAACATATGCACAGGACAGGAAAAACAATGTGTTGGGCAGGAAAATAGAACTGTGATGATGGAAGCAGTGCTGAATAAAATGTAAAGGTTAAAAAGGAAGTATCCCTATCAGTGGGGATTGGGAAGATTATGATTAGGTAGTTAAGAGCATCTGAAATTCAGAGACCACCTCTGACCCTTCTTATTGAAAAAAACCCACATAACACTAACAAAAAAACCCATTACCTTTAAGCTACCTTTTTACAGCATAACCCTGGGATTCAATTGAGTGAGGTCAGGGGTGACTGTCTTGACATATGCAATGTGTAGAGTTAGTCAATGAACCTTAGGAGGAAAGTAAACAAGCTCAGAGTTCAGTTAAAAAGAGGGTGAGCAGCTAGGTTAGGAAAGCAGGTTCACACTAATAACTAGAAGGTCAAATTCTCTAAATAAAACAAAAGCAACAATTATGACACATGCTCGTTCCACAATTCTTGGAGGAAACTGGTGTGTCAACTGGCTTGAGGTTAAAGTGACACAGTGTAATTACACTGGTCTACAATTTTTGAGAAGTCATCTGCTTCAGAGATAAAATGTACTATTTATTATGTATTTTGATGTGCTGAATTCAAATATGACAATTAAAACAACTGATTGGCTACTGTTTCTAAGATATTTAAGTTTTTATATTTTATGTCTATGTATATTGTGTAGATAGTAGAGTTTTAATCATAAATTGTAAACCTAGGTCTTTTCATGTGTTTATGGTTGCTTTACATGATAATATTTCAACTGTCCTGTTTATGTAACACTTTAAAAATCAGCAAAAGGGTTAACTAAAATTTATTATGAAACAAAAGGCAAAAAACTATAATGTACATAGTTTAGTCCTATTCAGTGTCTACTTGGCGCTTCTTGGCTTGTCTCTTGTGTTCATTAAATGGAGCATCTCTTGTCACTGTCCAGCAATAGTCTGCAAGCATTGATGGGCTCCATTTGCCCTGATAGCGTTTCTCCATTGTTGCAATGTCCTGGTGAAATCACTCGCCGTGCTCATCGCTCACTGCTCCATAGTTCGGTGGAAAAAAATCTAGATGAGAGTGCAAAAAATGTATCTTTAGTGACATGTTCCAACCAAGGCTTTTGTATGCCCTGAGGAGGTTTTCCACCAACAACCTGTAGTTGTCTGCCTTGTTGTTTCTGAGAAAATTTATTGCCACTAACTGGAAGGCTTTCCATGCCATCTTTTCCTTGCCACGCAGTGCATGGTCAAATGCATCATCTCGAAGAAGTTCACAAATCTGAGGACCAACAAAGACCTTCCTTTATCTTAGCTTCACTTAACCTTGGAAATTTTCCACGGAGGTACTTGAAAGCTGCTTGTGTTTTGTCAATGGCCTTGCCAAAGTTCTTCATCAGCTTGATGTGTAAGGGTGGTAACAAAATCTTCCTTCATTCAACAAGTGGTGGATGCTGAACACTTTTCCTCCCAGGCTCCAATGACTGTCGGAGTGGCCAATCTTTCTTGATGTAGTGGGAATCTCTTGCACGACTATCCCATTCGCAGAGAAAACAGCAGTACTTTGTGTATCCAGTCTGCAGACCAAGCAAGAGAGCAACAACCTTCAAATCGCCACAAAGCTGCCACTGATGTTGGTCATAGTTTATGCACCTCAAAATTTGTTTCATGTTGTCATAGGTTTCCTTCATATGGACTGCATGACCAACTGGAATTGATGGCAAAACATTGCCATTATGCAGTAAAACAGCTTTAAGACTTGTCTTCGATGAATCAATGAACAGTCTCCACTCATCTGGATCGTGAACGATGTTGAGGGCTGCCATCACACCATCGATGTTGTTACAGGCTACAAGATCACCTTCCATGAAGAAGAATGGGACAAGATCCTTTTGATGGTCATGGAACATGGAAACCCTAACATCACCTGCCAGGAGATTCCACTGCTGTAGTCTGGAGCCCAACAGCTCTGCCTTACTCTTGGGTAGTTCCAAATCCCTGACAAGGTCATTCAGTTCACCTTGTGTTCTGAGGTGTGGTTCAGAGGAGGAGGATGGGAGAAAATGTGGGTCCTGTGACATTGATGGTTCAGGACCAGAAGTTTCATCCTCTTCCTCTTCCTCGTCTGACTCAAGTGAGAATGATTCTGGTGCATCAGGAACCAGCAGTCCTTCTCCGTGGGGTACTGGGCGTATAGCTGATGGAATGTTTGGATAATGCACAGTCCACTTTTTCTTCTTTGACACTCTTTTCCCAACTGGAGGCACCATGCAGAAGTAACAATTGCTGGTATGATCTGTTGGCTCTCTCCAAATCATTGGCACTGCAAAAGGCATAGATTTCCTTTTCCTGTTCAACCACTGGTGAAGATTTGTTGCACAAGTGTTGCAGCATATATGTGGGGCCCACCTCTTGTCCTGATCTCCAATTTTGCAGCCAAAATAAAGGTGATAGGCTTTCTTAACCATAGTGATTATACTGCGCTTTTGTGATGCAAAAGTCACTTCACCACAAACATAGCAGAAGTTATCTGCACTGTTTACACAAGTATGAGGCATCTCTGCTCACTTTGGCTAAACAAAAATGTGTCCCTTTGCAAAATCAAACACTGACAAATAAGAGCACCACACTGTATGATTTCTAGAGCTGATATAGGGCAATTTGTTCAGCAGACTGATGTAAGCTTTGTTATGATTGCATCATCCATGACTTCTAGGAATAACATGATGCAATTCATATAATGTATGATGCAATACCAGCTTCAGATTGCATCATTCATTGTTTTGCCTAAAAAGCAAGTACTGTCCAAACCCAGCCATAGATTTATTCATAGATCCAGTCAAAGATGTATTTTAGTCATTTCTGGTTTAAATTGAGATCCCTTCCCTTTATAACTCACTTATCCTCCGCTATTCCCAAGTCAAGGGTCGTATATACTGACCCAATAGCATAACTTGAAAACTAGAGCCAATCAACAATTTTAAGCATCATTTTCGTTCTCAGTGACCCAGAATTAGTAAAGTTTGACTACATTTATTTCAGAAGCATTTTGCCTGTAGAGCAGTGTTATTAGAGTGGCTTGCAAGGGTAACAGGCTTTACTTAGTGGAAGAGTAAAAGAGAGAGGTTGCTGCATCCATTTACAGTATGTGAATTAGAAGGCAACTGCCTGGAGAAGGGATCGGTTGACCAATTTTCTGTTGGCATTTAAACTAAAGACTGCAACAATGATTAGCAAAGTAAAATTTGCTTCTGTGAGGTGTAGGAGAGCTCAACATCCCTGATGTTTACTATATCACATATGCATCCCTTCACTCCACGTCTTACATACAATTTACAGTCATCTTCACTGAATAAGCACTCTGCTAAGGAATAGCAGACTATCATTTACTATATATTTTTTGCACAGATCCTAGCACAATGGGGATCCTACCTGTTAGAGACTCCAGGCTGTACTGTAATATAAATGCTAAAGAATAAATACACCTAAACTGGTTTTAACTACATTGACTGCACTGTAGCCAATTATCTGAATATATTGCAATTAAATCTTAATATTTCGGAACAATTTATATAATCAATTTAGCCTCTTTTTCAGCCTGCGGAATAACTGTAAACATATCTTGATTTCTTAATTATTTAAATGTGATTTTATTATCTTTCTTCCCCTTCCCCTCGCTCTCCAGATTGATTGCAAACCATCCACTGTGAGTATTCGAGACTCAATATTCAAAATTCATGCCATTTTGCTTAGTTGGAATTGGCCAGATAAAATTACATGGTATTGTACCTGTTTCCTGTTTGGATGTACATGGAAGTGCTTCCATAAGGAATCCCCGTATGCACCAATCAATTTCTAAAAACCCTTTGAAATTTATTTCTGTGAACATTCATGCCAGTTGAAGACATTCGTGGTAGGCAAAAGAGATAAAAGCATTGTTAAAGAAATTGTAAAAGACAAATTGTTAAAGAAAAAATTGTGTAATGTATGTATTTAGTTTTGAAGTGTTCTCCCAATTTTTCTTTCTAAAAATATTAATTGAATTTAGAGGGTTTTTAAAAGAGTTCTGTTTAGACATCTCTGGAAAAAGAAGTTGTCTAGCCACCAAACAGTGATTGAATATTCCAGGTACTCTGAGAGCATTAGAATAATAGAATATCATGGTTGAAAGGAACCTCAGGAGTTCATCTAGTCCAGGGGTCGGCAACCTCAGGCACACAGCTTGCCAGGGTAAGCACCCTGGCGGGCCAGGCCAGTTTGTTTACCTGCCGCATCGGCAGGTTTGGCTGATTGCGGCTTCCAATGGCTGCGGTTCACCGTCCCAGGCCAATGGGGGCGGCAGGAAGTTGCAGCCAGCACATCCCTTGGCCTGCAACGCTTCCCGCAGCCCTCTTTGGCCTGGGACTGTGAACCGTGGCCAGTGGGAGCCACAATCGGCCGAACCTGCCGAAGCAGCAGGTAAACAAACTGGCCCGGCCCGCCAGAGTGCTTACACTGGTGAGCCGCGTGCCAGAGGTTGCCGAACCCTGATCTACTCTGACTCCCTGCTCAAAGAAGGACCTATTCCCAACTAAATCATCCCACTCATGGCTTTGTCAAGCCTGACCTTAAAAACCTCTAAGGAAAGAGATTCCACTACCTCCCTAGGTAACCCATTCCAGTTCTTCACCACCCTCCTAGTGAAAAAGTTTTTTCCTTATATCCAACTTAAACTTCCCCCACTGCAACTTGAGACCATTACTCCTTGTTCTGTCATCTGCTACCACTGAGAACAGTCTAGATCCATCCTCTTTGGAATCCCCTTTCAGGTAGTTGAAAGCAGCTATCAAATTCCCCCTCATTCTTCTCTTCTCTTCTCTTCCAGTTCCCTCAGCCTCTCCTCATAAGTCATGTACTCCGCCCCCCTAATCATTTTTGTTGCCCTCCACTGAACTCTTTCCAATTTTTCCACATCCTTCTTGTAGTGTGGGGTCCAAAACTGGACACAGTTCTCCAGATGAGGCCTCACCAATGTCAAATAGAGGGGAATGATCATGTCCCTTGATCTGCTGGCATTGCCCCTACTTATAGAGCCCAAAATGTCGTTAACCTTCTTGGCAACAAGGGAACACTGCTGACTCATATCCAGCTTCTCATCCACTGTAACCCCTGGGTCCTTTTCTGCAGAACTGCTGCCTAGCCATTTGGTCCCTACTCTGTAGCAGTGCATGGGATTCTTCCGTCCTAAGTGCAGGGCTCTGCATTTGTCCTTGTTGAACCTCATCAGATTTCTTTTGGCCCAATCCTCTAATTTGTCTAGGTCCCTCTGTATCCTATCCCTACCCTCCAGCGTATCAACCACTCCTCCCAGTTTAGTGTCATCTGCAAACTTGCTGAGGGTGCAGTCCACGCCATCCTCCAGATCATTAATGAAGATATTGAACAAAACCGGCCACAGGACCAACCCTTGGGGCACTCTGCTTGATACCGGCTGCCAACTAGATATGGAGCCATTGATCACTACCCGTTGAGCCCAACAATCTAGGCAGCTTTCTATCCACCTTATAGTTCATTTATCCAGCCCATACTTCTTTAACTTGCCGGCAAGAATACTGTGGGAGTATTCAGTGGGAGCTGCTGGGTGCTCAGTAACTTTTGAAAATCAGGTCACTTATTTAGAGGTCTAAATATGGATTTGCTCTTCTGTAGAACTCTCATGTGTAGGGTTCTTTGAGGTTTCATTTTGCCACTGCTCATGTCCTGCATGTACGCACAGACACCATGGGATCATTATGCAGATAAAACTAGACACTACAGCTACTGGAACATGATAGATAGATTAGCTACTTCTCCTTTTCAACGGGAATGGATATTTTGATCACTGTGCTATCTATAGTCTAATGAAGTGAGTGGAAAGACTCCCATTGACTTTAATGGGCTTTAGATCAGACTGTTAGTGCCGGACTGTAATAAGAGAGTGGATAGACATAAACCATTTTAGGCTCAATTTATTTAAAATAGACATTATTCTAATAGGGAAGGAGAAACATCTAAAAGGGTGGAGGAAGCTGTAAGTGTGCACACTCTTCAAAGGGCGTCTTTTTGCCAGGATGGTTCACGGTTTTGGGGTTATTTTGGATCACTGTTTCTGGAACTTCAAGTGTCAGCTGAGACATGAAAAGTTTTTTTCCATTTGCTTTGGCTAGTGAGCTCTTCCTGTTTCCATCTGATGCAGGCCCTACTTTTGTAACTACAAGGCTAGAAAGCTTCAGCTGATGCAGAGAGTCATTGTTTGAAAAGGATGAGATTTTATCAACAGATATTGTAATATACCAGCATTCCCTGATCGGCACTGGCTACCTATGGACTTCTGCTTGTAGTTGTTTATGATCCATAAAGTCTTAACCTGTCTCTTCCTTCCCTTGGCTGGAGCTAGGGCAATGGAGGGCCTATACTTTTGGCACCAGCTTCTTTAAGGTCCATGAGTTTTGTCCACAAACATTGGGGACCTAAAGTGACTGATATTTATACCAATAAAGAATAGCAATTAAAATAAAATCAATCAGGAACTGGTTGCTTTAATGATATAGGGTGCTATCCGTCTTGTTAAACGACACCAATAAAGGTTTAAAAATAAGAATGTACTTCAGTTTCCCCATACTATTCCACCGAAGATATAAAAACCATGACCTGAAAAGTCCAACTATACAGGGTAGGCCATAATTTGGTGTCTACGCCTATTCAATCTTGGTCCCCGGAGACCATGTAAAAAAGTGTACATTAGTACCATATATGATAGTATTTTTGTGCTGCGTATGCATGTGTGTTGGGAACTAGACTCATTTCATGTACTGTGAATCATTGAATAACCATGAAAAGTGAGACCTTTCAGTGTGGGACAGATTTTGAAAAGTAACTTGGAGTTTCATATAATATATTACTACAACCCACTCCCGAGCAAATTCTAGTCCCCTTCTGCTGCAATCGTCAACAACAGCAACTTGTTCTAAAAGATCTAATGGGGAAATAAATAAAAGATTCTTCCAGAACACTGATGGATTTGGAATAATATTTGTTCAGAGGTGTTTTAATTACATTCATCTTTAATGATGCTGATTTTTGTTATGGATCATTTACCCTAATGTTTACACAGCTACTGTATCTAAATCAACATAGTGTGTGTTGTATTTTAAATCTTAAAACAAGACACAATGAGGATTACAGAAAGGTTCTTTAATATTCCATCTTCTGATTCTGAACTTTTGTAACTCCCCGTAAACTCTCTTTTAAACCTATTTTAGACATGTTGCTTAACATTTACCAAGAAGCTCCACTGACTTACTGGATTCTTAAATTTATAACCAGGCTGCTTCTCAAGTATCCACTAAAATAAAGATTTTCTTTCCCAGACCTTAATCCAACATATTAGAATTAATCATAAGGCAAGTTTAAAATTAGCAAAACATGACAATAAAAGTGAATGGAAGTGTGAGATTGTTCATTCCCTGCCCCCCTACCCGCCCTGACATACAGCACTGTACATTCTAATTGTGTTTGGTTTTGGTTTTGTTATTTTTAATCCCACTGATTTCCTACTCCCCTCCCCAAATGATGCCTTTTACTGGACCTCTCTTCTTTATTTTTATGGGAAAGTATATGTATTGAAATGGCCACTGTAGCAGGGTGCTGGTGCAAGGCACCTAATTAGCCCCTGCTCAGCCAGCCCCAATCAAGGGAAATAGATTAGGGCTGGAGAGAAGTCTGGTGCCTGGCCTTTAGAACTGGCTGTGGGCCTGAGGGTTCAAGGGCTATAAAGGCTGACTGGCAGCCAGAAGAGAGGGGGAATGGCCAAGGGAAGATCAGTCTCCAGGCTGAGGGCAGACTTTGGGTGGAAGAGAAGACTGTAAGGCTTGCTTTGTATATAGTATATGACTGGTGGTGGGAGAACTTGCGTAAATAAAACCATGGGTGCTGCAGAAAGAGAAGCCTCTCTGTGCTTTATTGGGGCAGCAGAGGGCCCCAGGAAGAGGGGCAGGTGGAGGACCCTGTTACAAGTGGGGGCTTGTCTGGGATCCTCATGCCAAAGACACAGTTTGGCGATCCGGCAATGGAGAGCACCCTGCAGTGGCTCACTGAGCAACAGACTGAAATACAGAAAGCACTGCAGTCCTTCCAGGAGTCCCACCAGCTGGAGAGGCAGGCTCTACTCACTTGGCAGGCAGAGCAGCAGAAGGTCCTACAGAACTTCATCAAGGAGCAGTCGACCGTGCAACAGCAGCTCCTGCAAAAGCTGGTGAGTCCTGCTGGGGGAGATGGCACCCGGGCCCCAGGCCTCAGCCTCTGTAAGATGGCCCCAGCCGATGACCCCGACGCCTTTTTGGGTACCTTTGAGCAGGTGGCCCTGGCCGCGGGGTGGGACCGGACAACCTGGGCCCTGCGGCTGGCCCCCTATCCCGCTGGGGAGGCACAGGCCACGTATATGCCCCAGACAGACGCCCAAGCCAGGGACTATGATACAGTGAAGACAGCAATTTTGGACTACCTCGGGCTTTCGGCCGAGAAGTATTGTCAGAAGTTTCAGGCAGCACGATGGGCAGGAGGCTCGCGACCCTAGGCCTTTGCTCAAAAATTAACAGACTGGACCACACGGTGGTTGAGGCCCGATGCCCACACCGTGGGACAGATAATGGATCAAGTGATCCTGGAACAGTTTATCCAGTGCCTCCCCGACAGTGTGCGGATTTGGGTGCGGCGACATCAGCCGGCCACCCTAGAAGCTGCCATGCAAAGAACGGAGGAGTATGCAGAGGCTGACTTCCCACCGAGGAAGCATCGAGCTCCGCGGGACACAGAGGGGGGCAGGAAACCCCATGAGCATGCTGGGGCGAAGCCAGTAGACAGGCGATGGGAGGAGCCCTAGGGGACCCCTAACAGCCCAGGGCAGCTCGTACGCTGGTGGTGTGGACAGCTGGGACATAAAAGTCGGGACTGCTCAGTGATGGAGTGTGGGGCAGCTGAATTTTGTGGATGGACTAAGATTGGGGGGCGGAAAAAGGGGCGCGGGTTGGCCACTATCCCGGTGCAGGTGGGAAAAAGGCCCCAGAGGGGTCTAGTGGACACGGCCTCCGCTCGCTCCCTTATACAGCGGCAATCAGTGAAGCCGAATTGGCTTATCCCTGGGGAGCAGATGTTAATAGAATGCATCCACGGGGACAGGAAATATTGTCCCGTGGCCCAGGTACCCCTTGAAGTGCAAGGGTGGTTTACCTGGAAGTGGGTGGGGGTAATAGAGGGGTTGGCTTACCCCGTGGTCCTGGGGCTGGACTGATGCCCTCCCCAAAAGGGGAGAGAGATCACGAAAAAGGGACCATCGAGGAAAGGGGGAAAGAGAACCCTGGAAAGAGAGGGCAAGACCCTGGTGGAGGTGGACCTGGAGCAAGGGAAAGCCCCACAACCTCCAGGGGGAAAAGCTGAGCAGCCTAGACAACCAAGCCAAAATAGGGACCCTGAGAGAGTAACTGAGAAGCAGAGGGAGCTTTCCGGGCAGGACCACCTGGGGGAAGGAACCCCGGAGAGGGTGGAAGAAACCCAACAGAGGCCCAACATCAGAGGGACAGAGGGCCTGGACCAGAGACAGGGGGCCGACTCAGGGCAGTGGGCTCTGAGCCATCACCCCCACTAGAGAAGGAAGGGAAGCCTCTGGGGCGGCTGGCCCAACCATGTGACTGGGGTGAGGACCTCTGGGTGAGTGTGGACCTGTGGGGTGCCCCACCCCTATCCAATGCACCTTTTGTGGGTGGGGTGTGCCAAAGCCCCATGGGGTTGTGCCTGGGGATCCCTCAGCTGGGCAGGGGGCCCAGCCCCAGAGTAAAATCCCTGGCCGAGGAAAGCGAGGCCGAGGAAGACCATGCCTGGCACCAGCTTAAGGGGGGAGGTGTGTAGCAGGGTGCTGGTGCAAGGCACCTATTTAGCCCCTGCTCAGCCAGCCCCAATCAAGGGAAATAGATTGGGGCTGGGGAGAAGTCTGGTGCCTGGCCTTTAGAACTGGCTGCACCTGAGGGTTCAAGGGCTATAAAGGCTGACTGGCAGCCAGAAGAGAGGGGGAATGGCCAAGGGAAGATCAGTCTCCAGGCTGAGGGCAGACTCTGGGTGGAAGAGGAGACTGTAAGGCTTGCTTTGTATATAGTATATGATTGGTAGTGAGAGAACTTGTGTAAATAAAGCCACAGGTCCTGCAGAAAGAGGTAATAATGGGAGAGATACCAATCTCCTAGAGCTGGAAGGGACCTTGAAAGATCATTGAGTCCAGCCCCCTGCCTTCACTAGCAGGACCAATTTTTGCCCTAGATCCCTAAGTGGCCCCCTTAAGGATTGAACTCATAACCCAAGGTTTAGTAGGCCAATGCTCAAACCACTGAGCTATCCCTCCCCCCCAGAAGCATCTCTGTGCTTTATTGGGGCAGCAGAGGGCCCCAGGAAGAGGGGCAGAGGACCCTGTTACAGCCACAAAACAACTGATACAAGCCTCAAGTCTAAAAAGTGATCAAAATATCATGTTTTTTTTTTCTTTTAAATTAACTCTGTCTATATATCAGCATTTCAATTATTTTTTTTCTGGGAAACAAAGCAGGATATATCTGGAGACCAAAATTCAAGCCCCATGTTAATTCTGTGAAATGCAATTTGTTGACTACATCCCTTTAGAAATGTGTACTGTGTAGTATGCAATATTCATAATATGGCTAGATACTTCATATGAGAGTAAATTTAATTGTCAGTTCTGCTCAACCATTGTTTAATGAATTCCTAACAATTTGAAAGGCAAGCTGTTGGAGGGCCATTATTAAATTTCATATTTGCTTTGCAGTTTTCTTCACTATTGCTTCATCTATTTAGGATTATGATGACATTAGCTTTTGATTTCCTTAAAAAAATACTGAAGCTATGAATATTTGCTTCTTGCACTGTGCAAAGTTTAAATTTTCCTTGCTGATGCTCATTGGCTTAAAAAATGAGAGAGAGAGAGGGAGAGAGAGAGGTTAATTTATGTTAAGAAGGATTCTCATTTAAGCCAAAGAGAGATGATTATAACAATCAGTGGGACAAAATGTAGATATATAAGAGAAAACTAATGACAGCATGCAAGATGAAGTGTACTGAATGCATTAGGAAAATTCAAATAACTGTGCCAGTAATTATTCTTATGGTATTAATTTTAGTGGGTGCTCCCTTGTGCTTGAATTATGTGAAAGGGTAAGCAGGAACACTTGGTTGACATTCACTATACTTTTCATTATTATATACACCTCTATCATTCCACCTATATTAAGCTCTTCTCTACACTAAATTGACTTCATCTTTTTGATCTCACTTCCAACGGAAATCTTGCCATAGGTATAAGAATTTTCATTTCCTTTCTTTGGACTGTTTCAATTTTGCTATATCCTTTTTAGGATGCAATGACCAGAAATGAACACCACATTCATGGGACTCATATCAGTATTATGCCATTTTATCTCTTTCTCTTAACACAGCCTTATGTCTTGTAGACTGCCATTGTGCAGTGAGCAGATGTTTTCACAATGACACCTAGGTCTTTTTCCTAAATGGTTACAGTTAATTGAGAATCTATCAGTGTATATAAGTAACTCAGATTGTTCATTCCAATATGCATTATATTCCCCTTATCTACAGTGACTTTCAACAGCTAGTGTCCTGTCTAATGATTAGCTTTCTCAAGTCCTTCTGGAATTTATTTATGGTACTCACCATTACAGTATCTGAGCACCTCACAGACATTAAGAGGTTTTATGAAGAATTATTATCCCCATTTCAATTTACCTTAGCAATTTTACACTTTTGTTTTTGAGAGTAGTGGTGGTGGAGCTGGTATTTCCCCTGCAGCTCTTTGCAGGTAGGTAGGGTGAAGAGTGTGTGGCTGGCACACTGCGGGTAGGGCGTGATCTGTTATTGGTCAGATGGATTAGGAGACTATGATTCCTAGGGATGAGGGGGAAGAATTATGAAAGGAATTATGCCTCTCTTCCTGATTCTCTCTGAGGCCTAATTCCATCCCTGGATTCTACTCAAGTGACCCGAGTGACACACTGCCCCTTATGCTGAGTTGTGCCTAAAGCCACACTCTGGTCCTTAACCCACGCTCCTTCCATCAGCTATTCAAGTAACATTTCCAGCCACATTTATTAAATGTATTTACTAAATACATATTAGAATAAACCATTCCATCCACTTCTAATCCAATACCTAAGATGGAGTTCTCAATTTCTCCAGCAACCCCAAGCATCCCAAATAATTTCCCTTGCCTATTCATGTTTTCCATATTGATTTCCTTGCCATGATCAGTTGATTGAATATTCAAGTATCTGGAATTTTCTCTGTGTATCAACTATTATTCTGACTGTTTTATTAACTGTAATGGAGAGCACAGTTGGTAAGATGTGTAATTCACCTTTTTAAGGATTCACTCCTGAATTGCATGATATTGAAATGTTGTAAATTGTACTCACCAGTCCAGAGATTAAACTTTTTTTTTCATGAATAACACTTTATTTTTTTAGTTAAAAAGCAGGAATCTGCTACAAAAAAGAGCATGTTCCTTTCTTTCTATTTCACTGACATTAACGCAATTCCATCCATACACTGTTGTAACAGAGTGCAGAATTTGGCCCACTGCCATTTTCCTACCCTCCACTTGTATGGCCTATCCTCTGCTTTCAGGACCAATCTCAACTGACTTCCTTGCACATTTGGCTCTTCTGTGACAAGGATTCCTCTTCTTAGGGTACGTCTTCACTATCAGCCGTATCGGCGGGTAGCAATCGATTTCTCAGGGATCGATATATCACGTCTCATCTAGACGCGATATACCGATCCCCGAACGAGCTCCTGTCGACTCCGGAACTCCACCAACGTGAATGGCGGTAGCGGAGTCGACAGGGGGAGCCGCGGACGTCGATCCCACGCCGTGAGGACAGTAGGTAACTCAATCTAAGATACTTCGACTTCAGCTACGCTATTCACGTAGCTGAAGTTGCGTATCTTAGATCGATTCCCCCTCCCCAGTGTAGACCAGCCCTTAGTCTCCCCAGGCATCAGCTCCTAGCCTGACTACTGAGGCTGTGAGTGGGTCAAGGATTTGGATTTAAATGCACAGCAGTGAGTAAAGGATGAGCAAGCCACAGCAACACAGAGCAGAGTACCCTGTATTCTCCTCTGTGGCTTGCTCCTGCACTTGGAGCTATTGGCAAATGGCCTACTCTAGGAGTTATGCAGATACATTCCTGTGCAGGATTGAAACCAAAGTGAAGTGTGTGACACAGAAGCATAATTCTGGCACTATTTTAAGTAGTTTACTTTTAAGCTTCAGGATCTTGGTGAATTGTTTATCAGCATGTGAAATACAAGTACTAATTAGAATTCTGTGAACCCTTCCAAGTTTAGTTTGAAATGTGTTCACAAATTTTTGGTGTTAGACATGTACCCATGGGTTTGCACACTGTGAACTTTGAAAAGTTGGGGTTAAAGTGAACCCACCTTTCCTAGGGCTAAATCCAGAGGGAAGATTGCTTTGATGAGCTCACACAGGGTTCATTGGTTCACCCAGAATAAGAGGTGAGACTTGCAGCATACTGAAAAATATCACAACCTGTCCCAGGTGACTTTCCCCCATGAACACAGTATGAAGTGAAAACTTTCTGACAAACAAGAGCCTCACGATTTTGAGTAAAGCAGATATAGCAAAACAGGATCAAGAAAAGACATTTCACAGTTACAAAGTAAGTTCTCATGTACCAATAATGATCCATGAAATTGAGTCAAACTCAAACTAAGCAAGTTTTGAGCATTTTTTTCACAATGAGTTAAACAGTGTGCATAGTTCTAAGGGCATTTAACTAGGTTTCCTTGTCTTTGCTAGAGAATGACGCAGACCCATAAACAGGCAAATGTACGTAATGACATATATACACGGTTTCCAAATACTGTACTTATTACAAGTAAAGACTGTGTGGGTCATAAGTACCTGTCACTCAAGCTCTAAACTGCACATCATTTTCAAGTAATCCCCTGCTCATATGACTGAATTCTAAAGCTGTTGATGCAGTATGACAGAAACAAAATGTGACAGACTGAAGACTATGTTTGCTTTCCCTCTTGCTTTGCACCACTGTTGGATTTCTGTATTATCTGCTTCTCTCCTACAGTATATCAGGGCAATAAATATAAAGCATTGGAAAATTTAAGGAGCCATATTATATTAGAACTGGGATACCAGCAGCTGTACACATCAAAGTGACAGCATTATTCACCAACATAATATATAAGTAAAGGAAAAATACAGGTAGTTTTATACTCCTCAGAGAAAATAACTTTCTCTGAAATAACTGACAAAATAATTTTGTAGCCAGTTAGATCCCCTCTGAGCTAAGAATAACAAAGAAAACAATTCCTGAAGTCTACTATAAACCTGGTGTTTGTTCAAAGTTTCTATATTAAGGACTCCACTAGGTCCAGAAGATGGAAAAGGGGAAGGTTAGAAATCCCAAGGAGGCTTCCCCTTTGAGTCACTTTATTGGGTGTGGTCCTGGCTTTCCTCAAGCAGAGCCTTTGTGTTCCGTGCTTGACTCTCCAGAGAGGTCAGGAAAGTTTGGGGAAGGGACAGAGATTTCAGCCCAGAATGAGGAATTGGAGGAAGGTGGGAACATGCTTCCCTTTGTTGAAGTGAAGTTCAGTGGCAGCACTCTCTCTGAATTCCAGGAGCCATTGTGCCCCTGAAGAATCAATGTGTCCTCGAGTTTCCTGCTGGGTTCATGTACCCACGCACTGAACCCTTCTGTATGCTGTGGCTTGGTATCACAACTCAGCCTTAAACCTCAGCCTTATTTGACCTCAAAGCAGTTGACTCAGCATGAAACACCTTTTCCAGTATGCCATGACTGCTCACTCTCCTTTCAAATCCCAGCTTGCTTTTCACCACTGATGGACTCCTACACTATCTGCTCCTCTCCCACTTCTCAGTGTAGAACATTAGAATGTCTATAATTCATTCATAATATAGTGCGACTCACATAATCTTTCCTGTAGCACTCACTGGATCTTACCTCACCCATTCCTTTGTCCTTTATCTTCAGATCTGTCTGACATAGACTGTAAAATCAGAGAGGCAGGGGCCTTGTGGGTTTTAATCTCTGTGATGTGCTATTTGAATTTAAAGTGATTATATATATATATAATCACTTTAAATTATATATATATATAAGTTTAAACTTATAATCACTTTAAACTTATATATATATAAGTTGTGGCAGAGCTCTGACCTTGATCCTGTGGGTCTTGCGCTTCTAGGCGGTTTATGCTAGCCTCAGTGGCTCACTGTGACCCTCCACATAGCCCTTCTCTCTCTAGGGCCAGGGTTACAGTCTACTGAGCCCTTTTCATCATAGGCTGCAAGGAGGTTGGTGAGAGAACTCCCACAGTCTCTGTTCAGCCTCCTGTCCTGACAGGGACCTGACTTCCCCTTCCAGGAGCTGTTCCTGTAGTGGTGGGTTGGGGGGAACCCGGGCCCGCCCTCTACTCCGGGTTCCAGCCCAGGGACCCTAATGGTAGCAGTTGTTGGCAGCCAACCTTTCACTGCCAGAGTTGCTACATTTCCCTGGGCCACTTCCCCACAGATCTCCTGCTTTTCCCTTCTTCACCCTTACCTTAGGGCTCCTTTAACGATGGTTTGAGGGTGTCTTCAGTAACCAGCCGCACTTCCTCTCCTCTGGCTCCCTGGCTTCCCTGCCTGACTGGAGTGAGCCCTTTTTATAGTAACAGCAGGGCCTTAATTAGAGTCAGGTGGTCACATTAACTGAATGGCCTCACCTGACTCTTTGCAGGTTAATTAGAGTCAGGTGTTCTCATTAGCCTGGAGCAGCCCCTGCTCTGGTCAGTCAGGGAACAGAAAACTGTTAATCCAGTGGCCAGTATATCTGCCTTCTGCTATTCTGCTGTACCCAACTGGCCTGGGTCTATCACAATATATTTAGGATAGGCCTAAGAATAATTAATAATATGCTTAACTGATAGAAAAGCCATAAAATCAGTTTTGCAATCTAAGACCTTCATTTCAGAATACAATCATAGACATTTTGCATCACTAGTGAAGAAGTGATTTGAAGGGCTATGTCTTTAGTAAGTCTTGCCACATACATGTGTAAATGCAATGAAATGTCCTATTGCATCAGGACCACAGAAGTTCCCAGATGTAACAGAATATGTCTGCTTTTTCACTGGAGGAATCAAAGGGAGCAGGATTTCTGTAGGCCTCATGGAGGGCCTGGACCCTGAGGCACAGCCCAGCATTACAGCTTCCTTCCACTCACCAGCACAGCTGAGTTTGCAAAGGGAAAGATGAAGGCCCAGGAGAGAAAAGTGTGGGTACAACAAATAGTTCCGCCACACACAATGAGCTAGGGAGCAGAACTGCCTACCAAGCAGCTCCCATGCTGTTTTATGGATTTAGGAGGATTTCTTCCACCCATTCCCCATGATCTTTTCTCCCATAACAAGCCTGACTACTCAGCCTTGCTGTAGCTGACCTTAAGACTGAAAAGGCTTAAAACAATAATAATGGGCATATCATAAAACTTTCCCCATTACATCTGTAAAGGCATTTTATCAACATATAGCCTCAAAACACTGCAGCAGCCAAAGAGAGGCTTCACAAGGATAAATAACACAGCTTTACTTTTTCTGTCCATTGTCTTTGACAGCAAAATAATAATATGGTTGCTGAGATTTTGTCACTTTAATTATGTCAATAAACCTTAGTTCAGTACAGGAGGGAGGGGACTACTTATAGCCAGTATACAGTATTATGGAAATAATTAAACACAAAAAAAATATCCATGCTGTACTCCAAATCAAAATACATACATCCTTATAAAAAATCTCCTTTACAAGGTAATGTTTCGGCAATGATTCAATGCTAATTAAAGGCTAAATATATAAGAACATAAGAACAGCCATACTGGGTCAGACCAAAGATCCATCTAGCTCAATATCCTGTCTTCCGACAGAGGCCAATGCCCCAGAGGAATGAACAGAACAGGTAATCATCAAGTGATCCATTCCCTGTTGCCCATTCCCAGCTTCTGACAAACAGAGGCTAGGGACACCATCCCTGCCCATCCTGGCTAATAGCCATTGATGGACCTATCCTCCATGAACGTAGCTAGTTCTTTTTTGAACCCTGTTATGAAATAATTTACTGTGTTTTCCTTCCTGGTGACCCAGGGCAGATGATCCAAAATGATCCACATGTGGGGGAGCCCCCTGGGTTCAGATCTCCCCATTTCCATGAGTGGTGTGATTAAAAATGCTGCTTCCATGGGAACATCACCCTTTGCTTGGCCTGCACAGACACCTCTTTGCTTGAGGTATGTAAGGCTAGAGCTCTGAAGATTTCAGGAGAGAGAGTTGGGACACAGCTTTCTCAGGCTGCAGAATCAGAACTGGAGGATCTGGAGAATGGATTGTTCTGCTCCCTGCAGTACTAGTCCCTGCACTGCTTCTACATTTTTGTATAGGATGTAATCCTATGAGGAGCTGCACCACTTCATAGAGCATAAAGTCGGAAGGGACCCAAAGACCAGCTAGGCTGACCTCCTGTATATCACTGACCACCAACATCACCCAGCACCTTCTGTGTCCTGTCTGTGGCTGCTGTGGAGCAACTGCAGAGCCACCACCACCAACTCCAGCCAACGGCAATACTGCTCTTTGAGGAGCTGTACTCTCAGCAGCATCCATCCTTTCAGGCAGATATTGTCTTCCTGCAGAGAGGGGAGAGTCCCTTCCCTATGGTGCCCTAACATTTGTGGTGTGGTAACAAGAACCACCTTCCAAATCCCTTCCCCCCAGAATTGCCTGCCTTGGTGCAGAATTGCTCAGAGACCTCTTAAAACAGTTCCCTCTTTGCCTTCTACATAAACTAATTAAATTGTATTAAGATTCCAGGAATAGGGAAGGGTCCCTGTGTTATTACATTTCTTAAAGGAATAAAACTAAAATGTGAGTTCAAAACTCAATAACAAATGACTTCAAGCATGTACCCTTTATCCATCTGCTCTCCTGGACTTTCTACTGTATTACTCATTGCCTAAATATAAAAATTAAATTTCAGCTTGTAACTCATGCATTCCACTTTTCTTGATCTAGTTCACTTACAGTACAGTAGCCAGAGGATGTATCTTTCAGGAAATGATTTCATGTCCCAGAGAGGGGTACCATCAAGAATTTCCTAGGTCAACCCCTTACAGTAAACGAACCATTAATTCACTAATTGGAGATGCACTACTCTCTTCTTGAGTATAAGGTGACATAAATATTGCATCTCCTGGCATATCCCCTAATGCCGTGCAGCCACTTTGTGCCACAATGCTGGCATCATTTCGCTATAAGGTGGATTTAACCAGTCCAGGGAGGATCAAACTAGCATAAGAGCATTCTCTGCAGCAATAGAGACAATATATGTGCTCTCCCCACTCACATTCCCCACTGCTGATTTAGGGGATGTGGCCACAGGTAAAGGGTACTTAGTCAGGATGCACATGCACCATGCCAGTCCTTGGCTGCATCCAGGTCTCTGTAACTGTTGTGCCTGGAGAAAGGTAGAGCAGTCTGAAGGCTACTCTAACCCAGTAAAGCAGGACTGACCTTAACAGAGCCATTCCTAGGACTGGGGTGAAGGTGGTGAAACAATGAACTTTAAGCAACCTTTGCACATCTCCCTTTAACCTACTCTCTCTCTGCTCAATTTAATCACACCCCATAACCTGGTTTATTATCTTTTTTTACCAGCCTCAACAGAAATCATCTCTTTTTTCCCTAACTATAGTAGCTAAAATCACACCCCTTCATTATTGGTCTTATAACCAAACACTTTACACTTCCACTATACAGTGTCTCTGTGCAACAGGTATAAGCAATTCTTGCTATTAGTGGTACTGACCACTTTGTTTACATTTGGGGGTACAATCTGCATGATGCCTAAACTTGCATTCTTTTGTAAAATATAATAAACAATATTCACTTGGCCAGAGCCAGTGGATTCTTTCCTCGTGATCCAGACTTATTTTAGGATATTTTAAAGCCCAATTAACAAGAACTACTTATATTTTTCTTATAATAATGCTTACTGTATGTTGAATCTCCACCTGTGCTATTTTTCTTTTAAATCACCTGTCACTAAATTTAACTTTTTAAAACTATTTTTAGATGATTTGATGTTTAAAAGTTGCCACCATAGACAAGCTCTTAATATGCGTGAACACACTGACACACAGGACATTGATTTAGTTTTAAAGTTTGTTGTGTTCTTCCCTGAAAGATAAAATGAGGTATCAGAGGGGGAAAACGCCCTACTTATCCTCCATCTGAAAGGTCTGATCAACTGCTTAGACATAGAATCAATGCTGGTCTATTTTTCATAAAGGCATATTGATGGTGCAAAAGGAACTTGTTGAAATCCTATCTATTTTGAATAGATATTCTGTTGGTGATTAATCCACCAATACCTTTTATTTATACAGGGCTCCGAACCACCTTGTCACATCTCAGTGGCAATGCATTGGGATACTTCCTCCTCACCCATTTCACTGCTCTTTACTGCTCAGACCATAAAGCTGCCTTAAAGGATGTAGCTGGGTATGAGTGCATGTGTATATGTTATTAAACATCTTAATATAGTGTATTATAATAACCAATCTATAAGATGTTTTAAAATTATTCTTGAACTCAAGCAATATCCAAGGCACTGCAATGCTTCTTATATGTATCAAATCCAAAATCCAGCATTAAATATAGTTCCCTCCCAATTATTTCACAATGTGAGAAATTTAAAAACCACCATATAAAAGTCATTTGTTACATCTCCTATGATAAAACAGATTAATTTCTTTATTACATTTAAATGATGATGGAGCCATTTTATCCTTAGAATACTCCCTGCCCACATACATTCCTGTTACTTATGCAGCTTAAAACTCTTTCAGATTTTACCTGGCAACATACTACTGTTTGGCCTGGTCTACACTGTGGGGTGGTTCGATCTAAGGTACGCAACTTCAGCTACGCGAATACCGTAGCTGAAGTTGAAGTAACTTAGTTCGAATTACTTACCCGTCCTCACAGCGCGGGATCGATGTCCACGGCTCCCCCGTCGACTCCGCCACCACCGTTCGCGGTGGTGGAGTTCCGGAGTCCACAGGAGCGCGTTCGGAGTTCGATATATCGCGTCTAGATGAGACGCGATATATCGAACTCCGAGAAATCGATTGCTACCCACCGATATGGCGGGTAGTGAAGACTTAACCTTTATCACCCTCCTCCCCCAATGGATGGTAAAAAAAAGAAAATCAAAGACATAGGAACTGTATTTCTTAAACAGACAAATGTAGGAAGTCAAATATACTGACCAATGAACAGATTAGTGAACAGTCAAAGTACATTTGTTTTCATGATCCTTCTGTGACAGCATAAAGGAGCAGAGTGATAGTTAACGTAGACACTCCACCGCAGTTTGCAGGAGTGGGCTAAGCTGAACACCTCCTACCCACTCTGTCCATAATTTAATGTGTTCACTGTCTTCCAGATGGACTTCTGGTAGAAACAATATTTGTGCATGTGTGCTTTTCTTTCTAAGATTCAGCTGCTTAATCAGAACTAAATACCTGGAATGTTTCATATTATAATAACCAAAATCATATGGTAAATCCACGTTCAGGCAGTTAAATAAAAGGGACATGATTTTCAAAGGTGCTGATGCCCCATGTGCTTCACTGGCATGTTTAGAACCTTTGGAAAATTTGGCTTCAATTTATCCATTTATTATTTTTTTGAAAAAATCCCTTAACTTCTAAGCCGACCCTGTAAAGGTGGCTCCCAAATAATTGCATCCTACCCATGTTCATGTTTCATGTAAAGATTCCTTTGGCAGGTTGCTTTACGTGATCCATGGCAAATTAAACCTACAGTTTGCGTGGATAGCCACAACTTTACAAAATAAAATCAAATCATAAATCTAGATGTCTGTTGACACAAAGTCAATTGTTGACTTAAACCTATAAAAGCCTGGCTGAAGTGATCTCAGGCCAGGCAGCTTTCCGAGTTATGAAAAATGACATAATTTAAAAAAGACACACTACCACATCAATGTTGTTCACTAGCTTTAGTCAAGACAGGGAAATGTGCAAGAAATAACAAACACACCTGGACTCTTTTTTTTCCACTGCTTTAAAAAGCACTACAGTATTCTATAGTCATAGTCCAAAATATTACAGCTTCCAGTAGTGCTGCTGCAGTGTTTAGAGCAGGGGTCGGCAACCTTTCAGAAGTGGTGTGCTGAGTCTTCATTTATTCACTCTAATTTAAGGTTTCACGTGCCAGTAATACATTTTAATGTTTTTAGAAGGTCTCTTTCTATAAGTCTATAATATATAACTAAACTATTGTTGTATGTAAAGTAAATCAGGTTTTTAATATGTTTAAGAAGCTTCATTTAAAATTAAATTAAAATGCAGAGCCCCCCAGACCAGCGGCCAGGACCTGGGCAGTGTGAGTGCCACTGAAAATCATCTGGAGTGCCACGTTCAGCTCGCGTGCCATAGGTTGCCTACCCCTGGTATAGAGGGACAACTGTAGAGTATTGTACTATTTTTAAGAGTTCAGAGAGGTTATAGTTGAATTATCTCATGCATCTAAATCAAAGATCTCCCCCATCTAACCTCTTAATATATCATCCCTCTCTCTCTGACCTCATCCATCTCCCTCCTCTTTAATTCTTCCTTTCTATCAGCCAATATGTATTCTTTGATATCACCTTCCTTCCTTATTGTTCCCCTATCTCCCTCCTCCTTTTAGGCTCAAAAAATCCTTTAGTGTCTTGTCAGCTTCCACTGCTTTGATTTCCTTCATTCCAACTTTCTCCTTGATCCTTTCCAATCTGTCATCTACACCCCAAACTATTATTTGTTAAATAAATTTGCGGCCTTGGTTCTTCCTCCATTTTCCATTATTTGATTCTGTACTCTCACTTACATGCACTAAGGTTTTGTGATCAGGGGTTATTAACTGGCCCTCAGTTTAGCCTAAAGTCTTTCGGTGCTAGGGTTTTTGTCCTTTCCGTAGTCTTTCACTGATAAAGTTTGCATTCCTTGATTCACTTCCACCAGAAATCAGAATTGTCAATTCAGCAAAACTCTTTAAAAAAAGGAAATTTTCAATTGAATTTCAAGTCTTGCTTTTCAATTTCAAGTTTAGTTCAGTTTTATGGTTTTGTTTGAGGCATTTTTAAAATCAAGTACTTTGAGATACTTTATATCTCAGATGCAATTTATATAATGTATTGCAAGGCAAATTTCACTTCTTTTAAAGCCAAATGCATATTTTTCTTGAAATGCTTCAATGATATCTTTCTGCCATTCTCCGGATAAAATATTAATAAAAGAAACTTGTCTCTGAGATGCCGAAAAGAGCTACCATATTGGATATAACTGTCAGATGATTTACAGAAGCACAGAAATTAAATGGAAATTATCTATCGGGTCACCCAGTTCATCCCACTTGCAGTGCAAATTACTCATTATAATAGATTTTTATGCCATCGCCAGTACAGTATTAAATGATGCAGGAAGTGGAGATTCTGGAATTTCCTTTGTGTCCAATTGTGCTGCCTTTACTCATGTCAAGTAGTGCCTTACTCAGCAAGTAATCCCAGTGAATAGAAGTAGCTGAATCAGTTCCTTAAAGTAGCTAATCCACAGTCTAACCAAGCTCAGTAGAATGAGATTGCGCACACATACACCACAATGCCAATACTTAGCCTATTTTTTAATCTTAATTTCCTTCTACTGCTCCTAGTTATGGACCAGTCCAACAGAATACTAAAACACATGATTTCCAGCATGTGAGTAGTCCCTTGGAAGTTATGCTTAACATTATTCACATGTGTATGTGCTTTTGCTGAAACAGTGGTTACACATTTCAGACTGGGTACACAATGACCACATGGTCCTACTATAATTTGGCCAAGATAAACTTACTTTTTTCAATCACTCTCTCCAGCTCATCAATAATGATAAGAATGGTGTCCCTAGCCTCTGTTTGTCAAAGGATGGAGATGGATGGCAGGAGAGAGATCATTTGATCATTGCCTGTTAGGTTCACTTCCTCTGGGGCACCTGGCATTGGCCACTGTCGGTAGACAGATACTGGGCTAGATGGACCTTTGGTCTGATCCGGTACGGCCGTTCTTATGTTCTTATGTAATAATATCTTGCTTTCCTTTAAGTTCTCTCTTTATATACATCTTTCAATTACTGAGATGTCCAAAAGTGTAGATATATATTATTCTAGATGAGGGGTACAATTTTCAAAAGTGCTTTAAAGTAAAATAGGGCCTGAGTCCTATTTTCAAAAGTAATTTAAGCACTTAGGGATTTTCAAAGATGGAATAAGTTCCTTGCCACATAGCAATAATCATTAGACACCTAATTCCCATTGAAACCTAATCAGCATCTGAAAATCTCAGTAGGCTTCTATCTACATCTTTAGAAAATCTGACCCTTAGAAAAATGTTATTTGGGGTCTAATTAGGAATCCTGCAATCACTGAAACCAATCACAGAACTCCCATTGATTTTCATGGCAGCTGGGTCAGGCCCTAATACATCCCAAATTACATTTTAATGATACCATGCCAATGCAGTGATTTTCTTTGAAATGTTCCTTTATACTTTTGTGATTAATGCACTTGCAGAAGTTCACATTTTCAACAGGAGCCCATCTTTTTCAGAGTTTCTCTTTAGCTTAATTGTCCAATGGTCACTTGCAGTAAGGAGTGAACCCACCAAGCAGCCTCAAGGGTTGTTATTTTCTGTAATTACCAGAACAAAGTAGTTATACAGTATGGCAGAAAACACTGTTCTGAATATGTCATCTCCACAGATGTCTCCCAGGCTGGGACCTCGCTCGCAGCTGCAGTACCAACATATCCAAAGAGCCATTCTCTGGCCACTCCCTGTCTCTGGCCATCTGATGGGGAAGTATGGTTGCCAGGTGTACATTTTTTGACCGGAACGCCCAGTCAAAAAGGGACCCTGGGGGCTCCGGTCAGCACCACTGACCAGGCCATTAAAAGTTTGGTTGGCTGCACAGATATACTCCCTACCCCACTCTGTACGACTCCTAGGAAGCTGCTAGCATCTCCCTCTGGATTCTAGGCAGAGGCATGGCCATGGGGGTTCTGTGTGCTGCTCCTACCCCAAGTGCCAGCTCAGTAGCTCCCATTGGCCAGGAACTGCACCCAATGGGAGCTGAGGGGACGGCACCTTTAAGCGTGGGCGGAGCACAGAGCCACGTGGTCGCGCCTCCGCCTGGGAGGGAGATGTCGCTCCTTCCTGGGAGCACCCGGAGGTAAATGCCGCCTGGAGCCCACACCCCTCCCATGCCCCAACTATCTGCCCAGCCCTGAGCCCCCTCCTACACCCCAAACCCTGGCCCCACCCCAGAGTCCACACCCCCAGCTGGCATCCTCATCCCCCCTGCCTCCCAACTCCCTGCCCCAGCCCAGATCCCCCTCCTGTACCCTGAACCCCTCATTACTGGCCCCACTGCTGAGCCCACACCCCCAGCCCAGAGCCTGTATCCCCTCCCACACCGCAACCCCTCTGCCCCAGCCCAGAGCCCTCTTCTCTGCAGAACCCACAGCCGGAGCCCTCACCCCCTCTCCCACTCAACCCTCCTGCCCAGCCCAGTGAAAATGAGCAAGTTAGCGAGGGTGCGGGAGAGAAAATGACAGAGGGAGAGGGGATGGAGTGAGCAGGGGCATGGCCTTGGAGAAGGGACAGGGCAGGGGCGGGGCAGTGCAAGGGTGTTCAGTTTTCTGCAAATAGAAACTTGACAACCCTATTGGGAAGTGAGAATGCCAAGGAAGTTCCACTAACCCCTCTCCAATCCACAATGCCCTTTGGATAACTGTCACTACAAGGACAGCAAGGAGTGGCACAGTCCATTCCAGGCTGCAGCCACTACTACACTACAGGGTCCAGTGGTTAGGGCGCTAGTTTGGGACTTGGAAGACCATTTCTCTGTGCCTCTGTTCCCCATCTGAACTATGGGGATAATAGCACTTTCCTACTTCACAGGTGTGTTGTGAGGATAAATACAGTATAGATGCAGATAGATAAACTGTACTACTAGTAATAAGGGCTAAGTACCTTAGGGACATTGTACAATTTCCCAGAAAGTATTCTACTATTTTTAAGAGATGCTACATTGTCTTCAGCTAACATGTTTCAGTGTGTACCACTATCCCTTTAATCAGGGGCATTATTATATTTTTTTTAGTACTATGGGCCAGGTTGTCAGCCACGACATCCAATATGATGCCTAAAAGCATTTATGCTCACAAAAATGTGCATGCTCTGTTTAACCATCCACTTTGCAGAATTACTTTTGTAGGTGCACAATAAGTAGCTGAAGCTGAAAAGTGGCCTTTTGGAGTAAATGAGGCCTGGAATCTATCTGCTTACCAGAGCTAGCCAGTTGAATCACTCCACAATGAATAAATATTGCAGCACATATAGGCCAGTGCATACATTTTCCAAAAGTGACCAGTGACTGTGAATGCATTCTCTGAAAAGCAGGCCCTTTAAGGTGGCTCTAACAAAAAAAGACACTCAATATCACGTCACTGTTGAAATTTTAGGTCTAGATTCATTAGCACTGCTTCAGTTACATGTAAATTGACTCAGAGAAAGGCAGGCAGTGTTGCTGCCAACTAATCTTGGGGTTTCTTCTGTGGTGGTGAACCTCCCTAGCTAGTTGTTCAAATATCATCATGATGGATGTTACATGAGAACCCAGACAGAGAGACATGCCATCACTGGTAATTCTGCTACATCCCTTTCCTGGCCAATATGTCCCACTTTATGGGCTGTGTTGATGCCTTACGATCCTCCCTGAGATAACTGAGGTTATGGCCCTTTGCAACATGGATGACGTTCCATTGACAGGTCCTGTTCTATAGAGTAAACATTGGAGTAAACCCTGCACTGAATCTGGTCCATGGCCCATAAAAATAATATCCTGCTCCGAATCATGTGGCACAAAGGCGGGAATTAAGGTCCTGTTTATGACAGTTCTGGCTCTGACTTTCCTTGCTTTTGTCAGTTGCTCTCTGAATTGTATTATTTTAATAATGGTTTCCTTCATTATATTACCCTTCCTTCCTTCCTTCCTTCTTGCATCTAAAATTGAGTAATGTGATAGGTTGCTGGATATGAGGAGCTGTCCTGAACAGTATTGGTTTGTCAGTTACCTAAGGCTTCTGATAAGAATACACAAGCAATGATTTTTTCCTCCCTTGTGAATGTAGCGGCATTGAAATTACTGATTTCCTAGCCTAACCTAGACTTACTTATTTAGAGAAATAAAATTGTCTTTCTTTTAATGAGAGTGCAGAATGCTGTCCACATCACAGATTAATCCTTTTTAAAGCAGGAACACTGTGTATAATTTTCTACATAAATGGAAAAAAAGTAATCTTATCTACTGCATACCCCCTTTCAGCGTTATGCCGGTTTAGCCAGGCTAAAGCTGTTGACAGAAATTTCTGCACTCAGATGAGAATCAAAGATGAGAAGAGGTAGTGCAATGGTGATGGAAAAGCTTTATATAATGAGACAAATCCCAGAATCTCTAGGGAACTCATTCAGCATGGAAACCATTTCATGTTTCTTTCATTATGGGAATGATATTCTATCTATTAAAAGTACAGAAGTGAGATTGTCCATGCAGGTATTTTAATGGGATGATTCTGTGTGGATCGCCATTTGGTTTAGAGTCTATTTGTTGACCACGCTTCAAACAATTCCAATCTATCATAGTATGGTGGCAATAGCACCCCTTATTGTAAAAATCTGTCAAGGCGTTACAATATAAACAACGCAATCTACTAGCAAAACTATTATTCGAGAAGTCCATTTAGTTTCATAAACTTTCCCAGTTCTCTGACACCTTAAACAAAATATGACAGGCATTTTATATTGTATAGTATACAAGAAAAATCACTTACTATATATATATAAAAAAGAACTTATCTAGTGACTCTACCAACGAAGAGAAGAAAGACAAAATAATGGAAAGTAGGAATCACTCTGATATATTTTGTATTAATTTTGAAGTGCAGAAGTAAGGACATAATTCCTGTGATCTTTGCAAAGCTATCATTTCAGTGTATGGTTACATATATTTGAGGTGGGAGGATGCCTATCAGAGTTGTATAAAGTACCCCATGTTGCTGTTTCTTCTTTTGAATAGTCCATTTTAATTTTTGCCAAGATGAAGATGTTTGTTTTTCTCTTTCCTCACTGTTTTTCATCCTAATATAAGATGTTGCTTAGAGTATATTGTCCGAGGTGTAATGTCATATATATTGACATAGCATCTTGTGGAAATTGCAAATTCTAGCTAGTCTTGGGGAAAAAATATCAAAAGCAGAAGCTCAAGGCAAAAATATGCCTGGCTCACATATCTATTTTCTATACAGTAATTACCCTATTTAAACTTAGCTTTCCTAACCGAAACTTACCCCGAGGCAGCTCGAAATTCAGCTTTTTGGTTTATAGAACTGGACCAAATTTTTCAAAAACAGACCATTAAGAAGTCTCCCTGAGTATTGACTTGAATAGCACAGACTGATCACACGGGAGAGCATGCTGATATGAAGAGAGACAAGTATACTTTCAAGGGACTGAGATTTGAAATATTGATTCAGTCACATTAATTGAATTTTTGCCTTGAGAAGTGATTACAAAAATGTTGCTCCAATATTAATTTGTATCTGCTTTGGATAAGATTAACATTAATTTCTTCACCAGTCCCCATTACTCTTTTATTATTCATTAGCATCTCTCTTTGCATGTGTAAGAGACCTTGATGAAGCATGTTTATTCATAGACTAACCTTTTTAAATAATTCTAACAGCTCTCTAACCGAAACCTTCCTGGCATGCTGAATATCTCCTCTTTGTTTCATTATTCAGTCCTTGCGCTCTACCCTCCACTTGAGATGCTGAACATGAATCATACTGCTCTTTCCTATTGCTCTCTTCCTCCCACTGAAATGTCCTCGGCAGCCTGATCCCCCAGGATAGCGGTGTTCACAAAATACTGCAGCAAATTGTCTCCTGGTAGACTCTTGGACAGTATCATCTCTACAAAGCTTGAGTGCAATTATTGATTTATGTTGTCTTTAGTTCCTTGCATATTTGTTATCACGTTTCAGTTCATTGTTCATTTATCTTTCATTAGAATATTTGGTTTGATTTTGTCTTTGATGAGTGCTCTTGAGGCAACATTTTATTTGGTTCTTTGTATATGCCACCTTTTGAGTTTATTTTCCAAGCCGACAATGGACAAAAAGGAAGGGAAGGAAAAACACATGAGTAGTGAATAAATGAGGAAGTTGAGTAAATAAATCTCTTATTTCCTTGCAACATCAATGTCTATCTCTAAACATTTAAAAAACAATAAATAACTGTATTCTTGAAAATGCAAAAGAGAAAGTTTATTTCAATAGACTGGATTCACACAAATTTTCATATCCATGATAAACTGTTTCCAGAGCAATAGTGCATGGCTACCGCCAGTAAAATGCTGCTAAACTTTGCATTATCATTTCATATTTATAATACTGTAGCATGAGCATAGCAATCAGGAATAGGGACAAATTATGCAAAGCGTGGCAAATGCATACAAACACACCCTCCTAGCTTCAAAGAACTTACATATTGTAATTACATTCCCTTTTATATTAAGATTTAGAAAGAACAATAGAAAGTATGTTTGAATTGTGTGTCTGACTATTGTAATACAAGGAAAAAAGGAGACAAAGTGCATGTCTAAAGCCCAAGGACTGTAATTCTCAGGTACACTATGGTTGATTTACACCACTGCAAAGTAAGCATAGGTGTAATAATAAAAATATCTAGCTCATATAGTGATCAGTAAATTTCAACATTCTTTACAAAGGAAATTGGTATCATTATTTCTGTTTTACAGATGGGGAAACTGAGGCACAGAAAATGGCTTGCCCAAGGTAACACATCAGGTCAGTGGCAGAGAACCCTGGCAAGAGCTCTGTCCATTAAGCCACACTGGGTCCCCCACTTTACAACTGTTTTACAGTTTGAGTAGTTGAAAGAAGCTTTAAAGTGTAGCTGAGACTTAGTCCCCAATATAGGTTATCCAGGAAAATGCTTGACATTCTATGATTTCTTGGGGGAAAGATGTTTGTGTATGTGTCATAAATATTTTCTAAGGAAAAAATATGAGTGGAAAGTCATTATTTGGAAGCAAGCTCCCAGACATTTTTTGTGACAGGCATGTAAGGAGAGAGAGAGAGAGCGAGAGCGAACTGAGTTTTAACATTTTCAGGAACTGAAAATTTTCAGAACATTTCCATTAAGTTCATTTACAAGAATATCATTTGTGTAAGAGAAAATTTCTTTGGGGGTTGGTGTATTGTGGGAGCGTATGTAGAGAACTCAGAGAGCCGTACAATATTATTTCTTTTCTCTCATTGGGCATATATTATCTCAAAGTGCAGAGATTTATATTAGTAATTCCCATTAATGCTAATATAAACACAAGCTTTGACTACTAGCCTCCCACAGTCTCCAGAACATACACATTTTTTCTCACTGTCTCTACCCACCACGTCAGCCCACAAAAATAGACAGAAAAGCAAAACAGGGCTTTCTGGTAATTTAAAATGCAAACCCAATGGAAAGTTAACAGAACAGATAAAAAAAAGCACTTGGCTTATCAAATGAATTATACTGTATTCCATTGCTTCTCCACAAATGCACTCACCAACAAATCTAATAAAAAGCCTTAAATGTGTTGAATTCTAATGAAAGAATTCATAAATTTCATTACATACAATTTATTTTCTTTGCATTGTACTCATTCTTCCATGAGATTTCAAAGAGAATAGAAGAAAGGAGCTGCATCGGCAAAACTTTATTGCAAGAAGCAAATCATTATTAAATCCTTGGATAGTCATAATTCACAGACAAAACAAACATTACACCAATGTTCTATAGACTACGATAGCTCTCCATATTTCCAGGTACAATTCAGTGTCATGTCTTTGAGCCATAAAGTCCTCCATGCTTTGAGTCCTGGCTATTTGATACTTATGCACCACCCTGATAGGTCAGATTTTTTGGTAACAGTTCCCAAGGTTGAAACTTCTGGGGCTAAAGGCAGGGCATTGTCATGGGGGTGAAGGGTGGGGCCTGATTTATATAAATATGCAACTAACCACTGCAGTCTTAGTTGAAGGCCACACTACCTCCCCTGTTTGTACATGGCCCCGTGTGTTTATTCATCTGCAGCAGGATTTACATGTTGCCACCTTGACTTGTGGGATTTCTGCCAGTAGTAAGTGAGTGCTGCTGACAGTCACACTAACTTGTTATCAGCTTTCTGTATTGCCTTCCATCATTTTTCCAGGGTAGCATGTTTGGTACTTTAACTCCTCACAGACTTTTGCAGACTACGACCTTCTTTTTTATTTTATTTTAATTTAATTTAATTTTATTTAAAGTTTATGGATCTTCAGTGTAGAACTACATTTATGCTGTCAGATGGTATACCACACAGCATACAAAACAGGTGGGTTTTGGCTACTTCCCAGAATTCTGACATGAGGTTTCTAATAGGCTGTATCTTTTATTGGTTTGCAAGCCATGAAACTGTGTAGCTTTATGTCCTTAACTTGTCAACTACACATTACTGGGAGATCCTTAAGGACATATGCACATTGGAGATTTAACTTTCATTTTAATTTTTTTGCTCTTGTGAATTCAAGTCAGGCACATAGTGGTAAATCTTCAAAGCTCTGTATAGGTTTTCAGCTGCAAAACTCACATTAAAATCAATACTCCTTATGTTCCATTGGCTTACAGGCTATAGAGACTATTTTCATGATATAGCTTAATACAAAAACTGTTTCAACAGCTACAGCATTGAAGGAAGGATGTTCTAGTTGAATTTGTTGAACACTGAATTTGTACTCAGAAATCCTTCTCATCTACCTCATTAAAGAAATACAAGAGAAAATGAGGGGAACATGAGAACCTACTTTACCCCCAGCCTGTTCTACACAAGAAATAGATGAGAATTAATCTGAATCTTTCCCCACTCCCTGGTACGGCACTGGTTGTTTCATAAAATAAAGTTTCATAGAAGTATTGGACTGGAAGGGACCTCAATAGGTCATCTAGTCCAGTCTCTTGCACTCAAAGCAGGAATATGTAATAACTAAACCATCCCTGACAGGTATTTGTCTAACCTGTTCTTAAAAAACCTCCAGTGACAAAGTTCCTACAACCTCGCTAGGCAATTTGTTCCAATGCTTAACTACTCTGACAGGAAGATTTTCCCAATGTCCAACCTAATCCTCCTTTGCTGCAATTTAAGCCCATTACTTCTTGTCCTAAGAAGAACAATTTTTCAACCTCCTCCTTGTAACAACCTTTGATGTACTTGAAAACTGTTATCATGTCCCCCCTCAGTCTTCTTCATACTAAACAAAACCATTTTTTCAATCTTTCCTCATAGATCATGTTTTCTAGGCCTGTAATAATTTTTGTTGCTCTCCACTGGACTTTCTCCAATTTGTCCACATATTTCCTGAAATGTGGCACCCAGAACTGGCCAGAGTAGAGTGGAAGAATTACTTCTTGTGCCTTGCTTACAGCATTTCTGCTAAAATATACCAGAATGATGTTTGCTTTTTTAGCATCTGTTGCCTCATATTTAGCTTGTGATCCACTATAACCTCCAGATCGCTTTCCGCACTATTTCCTAGGCAGTCATTTCCCACTTTGTATGTGTGTAATTGATTGTTCCTTCCTAAGTGAAGTACTTGCAGTTGTCCTCATTGAATTTCATCCTATTTACTTCAGACAATTTCTCCAGTTTGTCCAGATCATTTTGAATTTTAATCCTATCCCCGAAAGCACTTGCAGCCCCTCCCAGCTTATTATCATCCACAAACTTTATAAGTTTACTTTCTATGGCATTATATGAATAATTTATGAAGATATTGAACAGACCCTGGACCGATCCCTGCAGGACATTCCAACTTGACTGTGAACCACTGCTAACTACCCTCTGGGAACATTGTTCCAACAAATTATGCACCAACCTTATAGTAGCTCCATCTAGATCAGGGGTCGGCAACCTCTGGCATGCAGCTAGCCAGGGTAAGCACCCTGGCGGGCCAGGCTGGTTTGTTTATCTGCCGCATCCGCAGGTTTGGCCGATTGCAGCTTGCAGCCCGTGTTGCTTCCCGCAGCTCCCATTGGCCTGGAGCGGCGAACCACGGCCAGTGGGAGCTGCAATCGGCTGAACCTGCCGACGCAGCAGGTAAACAAACTGGCCCAGCCTGCCAGGGTGCTCACCATGGCGAGCCGCGTGCCAGAGGTTGCCGACCCCTGGCCTATTTGATGGGGGCTGTAAAACTCTAGTCCCTTGTCCAATGAAACAACAGAGGAGGGATTCTGTGAAAGGATAGATCTTCATAGATTTCCTCCCTCAGAATTATGTCCATTTTTCCCCCTGCAAAGCAGGGCTGATCTAAGCCTCAGTAAGGACATAGATCAGCCCTACTTGAAATGGAAAAAATGGGCGTTCTGAGGGAGGAAATCTATGAATATCACACACAATATATATATTAAAATAAAGGAGCAGGAGCAGGGAGTTGCTCATCTGGTGAGACTTTCCATTACTATTTTGAGCCAAAAGTATATTTTTATGACCAGGTTTTTATCTCCTGAAAATAGGAGTTGAAAATGGAAATGCTGACAGACTTTTTGGTGCTTGTAGAACTGTAATAACCTGTTTAACACAACCAAAATTGCAAGGTATGCTTTTCATCCTTTTCTGCTAAGAAGGCAATTACACACAGCATCTTCCTGAAGAAGCTTATAATATGATTAAATAGGCAACATTAAATCAGCTGGTGATTGAATCCTCAAGATAATGTACTTCACTTAAACGTGTGTGTTACTGTACTTCTTTATATTTAAAAGATCTTTAAGAAGGACACATGACTGGGTGATACCACTCAACTCAGGCAAGGGTTGAAATGAAGGAGTTCAACAAAATAAATATCCAATTTTTTCCCATGCTGCTATCTTAATTTTAATGTTTACGGAATGTGATAAAAGTGGCCTATATTTGCATTTTATTTAATCTTAGGGAAGACTACGCTTCACACATCTGGTCTAGACAATCTTCTAAAGTGTTTGCTTATGTAAATTAAAAATAAGATTTATACCTGCTACGTTTCTAAGCAATTTGTTTGTACTCACAACTGTAACTAAAAAAGATTAAATTTTTGAATCCATATAATTCAATTTGTACTTTCCCTCTAATTCACCTCTTATTAGTACTTTCTTTTTTGCAGCTGCATATTCCCATGTTTATAATTTTTTAAGGTTTGTCTCCAAACCCTCTCCCCCCCTCCAAAAACAAATCTCTCAAATAATTTCTTTCCATCCTTCTTCATCCCCAAAGTTCCAATCAGAATATCTGCTGTAAATTGCAATGTTCCCAAAGGTTTTGGGATTCAGAATTCTGATTCTACTTCAAATATTTGTTGATTGTTAATCATTTCCCCTCTAGGGAAACTAAATATAATTAACTCCATTAATCTTTCATTATAGATCAATTCCTTTTACCTATGATAACTTTTTGTTGCTTTTCTCTGAAGTCCCTTCAATATGTCAGTATCTTTCTGATAACATAATGCCCACAACTGCATGCAGTACTCCAGATGAACAAAAGAAGTAAACAAATAAAATTATCTTGCACAGTAAACTCAAAGGGCCAGATTCTCAGCAGGTGTAAATCCACATAGCTATACTGAAACCCAATAGTTACAACACCTCTCCATATAGTATCATCTATAAATGTCATTAGCCTGAAGCTTACTTCCTCCTCTAAACCACTGATAAAGATATTAAATGAGTTCAAGCCTAACACAAGGTGCCCTGCTAAGCTCCACTCCTGCATTCAAGGATGTACTGCTTGTGGTCCTTCAGCCAATTTTCAGTCCATGGGCCAGTAGTCACACCCAAACCTTATGCCACTTAATCTGAGAGTGAGATTTTATGAGAGGTTTTAATATTTAACCAAAAATCAAAAAACATTGTGTCTGTTTCACTTCATTCACTCATTTGTAATTCTATCCTATAAAAAGAATAACTTTGTCTACTAAGTTTTTTATCTGTTTTGCTTTGATTTTTAAACACAGATCAAACTATATAGTTCTCATGTTTACCTTTTAGAAAATTAATGTGTGGGGTTTTTTTTATGACAGGACAGCAATTGCCAAGATCCAAAATGTTAGAAGTACCATAATAACAGATGATTTTGTGAGCTGCTTCCAAAATAGATTTAAGAAGTAGGGTTCTTTAGCTTTAGGAACTGATCTGGAAACACTAAGGCAGGGATCAGCAACCTTTGGCATGCAGCCCATCAGGGAAATCTGCTGGTGGGCCAGACGGTTTGTTTACCTGCAGTGTCCGCAGGTTTGGTTGATCACAGCTCCCAGTGGCCATGGTTCACTGTTTGTGCGGGAAGCGGCGCGGGCCGAGGGATGTGCTGGCCCTTGCTTCCCGCAGCCCCCATTGGCCTGGGATGGTGAACTGCGGCCAGTGGGAGCAGTAATCTGTCGAATCTGGGGATGCTGCAGGTAAACAAACTGTCTCAGCCTGGCAGGGTGCCTGTCGAGCCGCATGCCAAAGGTTGCCAATCCCTGTGTTATGCAAGAGGTCACACTAAACATAATGGTTGCTTCTGGATTTAATCTATTAAATCCAGCCTCTTGACACTGACATTTTTAGAGGGGAGGGTTAGATTTATGTTTCTTACTCAGGGTCATCAGGTCTTCAGTTGGTAGCTGAGCTCGACTGATATCAATACAGCTATATTGATTTGCACCAGCTAAGAATCCAGCCTGTTTAACAGATTAAAAAAAAATATTAAAGCTTATGTTAAAGTTATCTAAAACATGGATTAATGAAAAAGTTTCACTTCATCAGGGTACAATGCTTAAATTACCCCAAAGTAGTACATTTGGTTTAAAAAGTGTGACAAAGTTCTTCCTCTACCTTGGTGGGTCCTGCACTTATTGGCAGATTTGCTCGCCTCACAGATTCACCCTGTGGGTTGGGAAATAGCCCAGAGACCTTCCCCTCTAGTAGAAGCCACAGTCCAGGTCAATTCCTCCTGTGTTTGATCAGGGGTTGGGAGGTTTAGGGGGAACCCGGGCCCACCCTCTACTCTGGGTTCCAGCCCAGGGCCCTGTGGACTGCAGCTGTCTAGAGTGCCTCCTGGTACAGTTGCGTGACAGCTACAACTCCCTGGGCTACTTCCCCATGGCCTCCTCCCAACACCTTCTTTGTCCTCACCACCGGCCCTTCCTCCTGATGTCTGATAACACTTGTACTTCTCAGTCCTCCAGCAGTATGCCTACTCACTCTCAGCTTCTTGCACGCCTCTTGCTCCCAGTTCCTCGCACACACTTCCTCTCCTCTGGCTCCCTGGCTCCCCCTGGACTGATTGGAGTGAGCCCTTTTATAGCATCAGAGGGGCCTTAATTAGAGTCAGGTGCTAAACAGCCTCACCAGATTCTTAGCAGGCTAATTGGAGTCATGTGTCCACCCTAGCCTGCAGCAGCCCCTGCTCTGGTCACTCAGGGAACAGAAAACTGCTTATCCAGTGGCCAGTATATCTCCCTTCTGCTACTCTGCTGTTACCAACTGGGCTGGGTCTGTCACAAAAGTCATAAAATGCATATAATATCTGCAATATCTCAAATTAGGGTTAATACATTTAACAATGCAGTTTAAATATCAGTACCCAAATACTCAGATACGTCACTCATGAAAAGTTATACTAGGAGTAGCTTGTGGGAAATAAATATAGTAATGAGTATAAATTGTCCCTCAGTAATTGAGAGTCTAAGGTATATTTTCCCCAAATAAACAAACTCATATTACATTAATGTAATCTTCAGGCTTTCATTTCAGGCTCCAATCTTTCAGCCTGATGTGCAAGAGTAACTTTATTAGGGTTACCAACTTTGGTTGGATGAATTCCTGGAGGTTTCATCACATGACACTATCTTTAATTAAAGATTAATCTTTTATTCCTGAAGACTGCAGGACAATCCTGGAGAGTTGGCAACCTTAAACTTTATGCAAATTAAGAGTCCCACTGAGCCCAATAGGACATATCACATGTGTAAGATTTCATATATGTGAGTTTTTGAAAGACTCAGGGCATTAAAAAATGAAAAGTTAGAAAATGCAAAAATTAAGGCTTTCATAGTAACTCAGCAGTAACTTGACCGGATGGCACATTCAGGAAAGCCAGTTCAGGACTCATGCACAAATCCATGCAGTTTCCTCTCAAGTCAGCTGGATATTCTGTATGCTTATCTCAGGGCAGCAGTGGGCCCAATATATATTATGGTATAATAATTAATTTCTGAAATGTGCTCATCCCTACATGAACGGTGGACAAGTTAAGGTTGCTATTAAAAAGTTTTATATTTTTCATTTCCTTTGTTTTGACTGTATAGATGTGTTTTCTTAAAATTCAACAACAACAATTAGGATTGTACTTAATTTTCCTTATTACTTTAAGAGAAAAAAATGTTGATTACAACTTTAATCTTTGTTAATTTCACTTTGTACTTCTACAATGTCATTGTCAAAGGCTTAACAAATTTTAAGTCCCCAGGGAATGAGATCAAAACCACACCTAGTAACTACCAGTAATACTCCATCCATGATCCTCCAAAGACCTACAGATGTCTAACTTTACTTAGAAGAGTAGTTCCACTGATGTCAAGGGATTACTCAGATGCAAAAAATTAAGCATGTGTGTTACACTTTGAAGGATTGAGACCTATATTATCTTATTCCATAATGCCAGAAATATCATGTTCCACATCTACAAGAACAATTTCCAAAACAATTTATGACAACAACTTGTTTTTTTTTCTTTCCCATTCACCTACAGGCAGATCTTCAGCTGGTGTAAACTGTCATAGCTTCAATGGAGCTATGACAATTTATACGAGTTGAGGATCTGCCCCTTGGAGACTAGTTCTTAGCAGTCCCAGAACATTTAAACTTGTAACACTCATCCATTATTTTAGTTGTGTGTGTAGAAAAATATTAATAATGTGACATTCTTTTTAGAGCAGAAAAAATATTTGTGTTATTGTTGCATTACTTAAAGTTTAGAGAATAGATTTTGCTCCAGATTTCTAAAAGAAAAAATATCCTTTCGCCCAAGATCAAACAGGGACATAGTCAGTAACAAGAGAGTAGTTTTGAAAATTATGAGTGTGTAAAAACGAGGAGATTGTAACTGAAATCTCAACATAACTTTAACTATAGCATTTTCTACCCAGTGAACATGGCACAATGTGAAAGACAAGTATCAGAAAGCAACAGGCTTTGGTTTTGTGCACAAGCTTTTAAAACACACGTGCACACACACAAATACATCCTGGCCAGCCACTCAGCTTCAGCAGGTAACCCCATGCTTAGAGGGTCTGACCTCAAAAGTAATTCAACACTTCTAATTATAACCTGCCTCATTCATAAGGATGTGGTAAAATCAATATGTTTCCTTTCCACTAAGCTTGTTCCCTCTGGATGCTGACTTCTATTTTTTCCTCATTTTTTTTATTTAAAGGTGGAAGAGTTGAGATTCGAAAGCTAAACAGGAAGTATCTGAGTACCCAGTGTAACTCCAGAGCTAACTTTGTTGGCTCTTTAGTTTAAGTAAAGCTTTGAAGATTAGATTTTCTTAGCTAGGGTACCCTAATAGTCAACACAACTGAACATGATCAAAGGCTTGTGTGATTATATTTCAACTCTACAAGTAGCACGAGAAGCTGTATGGATTATAATGACATTGTGTACATTTGTAGTCACCAGCATAGGAACAGAGAATCTCCCTTGTCAAATGCCTGACTTTTAGAGTCCCTCAGATATAACCTTTGATTCACCAAGATTTTGTATTAAAAGAGAAAGCCAGCCTCACTCCCACTATGATTGCAGTCATTTTCAAATGATATGTTGATGTGATCCTTAATGCTTTTGCCTACATTCACTTTATAATATTGATAAATTGCCAAGAACTCATAAATGATGTTGCATGTAGTGTCATGTTGGCTTTTGATCTTGGTTGCGATCTTCCTAATATGTAATAATGAAAATACATTCTGCAGCACTCTCGTGCTGTGAAAGATATAAAGTATTGCCTTTCCTGCTTCATTTTAGAACAGATTGCATACACCCTGTTAACCAACACCATCCATCCATCCATCTAGATATAGATATTCTAGATCAAAAAGCAACAGTGATTTGGAGTGATTAAACAAGAGAATATTTTTAATCCACAATTCTCTTTTGACTATAGCTATTGAGTCAATGACAGATGAGAAATTCAGCACATTAATACGTGATAGAAAAGGGCGGCATATCAGAAGAAAATCTCTCTCTTTGATGCTCAAGCACTAATGTACTGTAATTCCAAAACAACAAAAGAAATACCAGTATAGCATAACCATTGTGCCAGAGGGTTTTCATGTAAAAGTAAGTTGAAGAGAGTATTTAAATTCCAAGTCTCTTTCAGGGAGGTCCTTTTCAAGAGTCAGACTAAGGCATAATTTTGCTAGGAATTTTGGCTTCATAATAGGTTAGGGTTTGCATAAGATCATTCTATAAGGTTCCTGGAAAACAGATTCCACAGTCTCACTGGCCACAAGTCCCCTTCTTTCTACCTTCCTTTCAGCTTGTAGGATACATGCTCCTAGACTATAGAGATGGGTGCAACAGAAAATCTTAAGACAGAAAGATAAAAGTGTTGCCGGTTGTTCTGTCCTGATATACGTTATCCTGTTTTCTGTCTGAGCTAGTCTGACTACCAGAGCCGGCTCCAGGCACCAGCTTATCAAGCAGGTGCTTGGGGCAGCAACTCTGGAGCGGGGCGGCACTTTCAGGTATTCGGGGAGGGTCCCTCACTCCTACTGGGAGCGAAGGACCTCCTGCTGAATTGCCGCAGATGGCGATCGTGGCTTTTTTTTTTTTTTTGGCTACTTGGGGTGGCAAAACCCCTGGAGCCGGCCCTGCTGACTACTAACCTTGTTCTACTTTCTTTTGTCTTCACTTCCTGTCTCCTAGAACAGAATAATAGGGGTCAATTTAAGAAAAGTCTGGAAGTAGCTTCAGAAGAGAGTAGGGAGAAGGAATAACTTAGATTCAAGAAGAACTTCCAGCTGGTTGGTTTCCCCTTTCACTAAAGACAACTGCCTGCAGCTACAAATGTGGAATGCAATAGCAGGTTGTACTTCTCCAGGTGTGCAGTAGAGAAAGGATGGACTTTGGTTTGTTTGTTTTTTAATTGGATTGATTTGTTTCCCTGGATAATCCAGCTCTTGATTTCAAATATAAAATAGACCATAGTTTGCACCTACTTTGATTCATTTTTAATGTCTGTAAAATTGTGATCAGCTAAACTGGTATTGCACATTATTGGGAATTCTATATATATGATTAATAAAAAGTGAAAGTAGCCCTTTAAAACAACAAAGCTGAAGTACCTCCAGGTATAAAAATTTGAGCAGGACTCTTTTCATTAGTCCAGGGTTATGTCAGAAGTACCCAGGAAAGGACATGACACTGATCCTGTAAATGATTATGCACATGAGTAAGTCTGCTGGGTTCAATGGTTCTACTTTTGTGAACAAAGTTAGTTACATTTGTAACTGTTTGTAGGGTCGGGGCCTAAGTAACTGCAAATTGGGAGAGTGTTGGTGCTAAAAGAAAGCTCAGTTAGAAAGCAGGGGCCAAATGCTTCTCTGCCAACATTTTTAATTGTACAAAAGTTCTATTTTCTTGTAATTTATAGACCTGAAATGGATGAGACGAACTAAGCCACTGCGGCTGATATTTCTGCATGACTGTTCAGCCTGCAACAAAAAGCTATTTATTTTGAACCTGAAAATCTATGAGTTCAAATGAAGATCACTATAAAAGAGGTGACCCACAAGATACGAAAATTGCCTCTTCTCCATTCTATTAGCTGCTGAAGGCCTCCAGCTTCGCAGGTTTCTGGATGACAGTGAGCTACAGTAGAATAAGAGTAAAACTGACCTTCCTTTAGGTGCATGCCATATTTTTTGATTGTCTTATTGAATCAACACTCTGTGCCAAAAGAAGCATTGCAAATCTTAAATTATGTGACACTGGGGCTCCTAGAGCTACTGGGGTCTTATCAAGGACCCACATCCAAAATCTAAATAAAAGAGAGGAGCAGAGAATTCACAGTATAACATGATGAATTTAGCCTTTTTGTTTGTTTGTTTATTCAGAATGTTTGGGAACAGATTTTAATTTCTTTTAATTTGTCATTTTAAATTTACACTATACAGTTTTGTCAAGGTTTCTGTTGTTTTGTTTTAATCTATAGTTTGTGAACACTTAAATGTCAAATTTGGATATTTGACACTGGAAACATAAGCTTTTTTGGTTAAATTGTGATGGGTCCCCCATTCTCTATAATTTCTGTTCCCTGATTAGATAGATTTAATTCTTCTAATTAGGAAAAAGATGACTTGAAGCAGTCACTGGGGCCTTGATTCTCCCAGGGAGCAAAAGCAAGTTAAGAAGAAATATCAGATAAGCAAGAGAAGAGGACATTAAAAACTTGCAAACCTTTTCTCTTCTAGCCCCCATAGGCTTTGCCCAAGGCATTATTGCTAGAAGAATTAAGAATTAAGATTTATTGGCTGGGTGCAGAGTAAAGTTAATTTTCTCTCATCACATTCAGACAAGGTAATTGGGTGTGCATGCCTGTTCCAAGCTGTGAAAGATGCAGCCAAGTCCTTCCCTTGTTTAACTGTTCCTTCTGGAACTTCGCTAAGGGATTTTGGGACCTCTGGTCTTCCTGCTGTACCCTGCACTGTATTATATCCATACAAGATTAAAACTTTCTCAGAAGCTGGGAGTGGGCGACAGGGGATGTATCACTTGATGATTACCTGTTCTGTTCATTCCCTCTGGGGCACCTGGCATTGGCCACTGTCAGAAGACAGGATACTGGGCTAGATGGACTTTTGGTCTGACCCAGTATTGCTGTTCTTATGTGAGTATTCATGGCAATTAAACTTAGGAACATAGGACACATGACTGGAAGGGACTCCTGGGGCAAGGAGTCCAGGCCCTAGCAATCACAAGCAACCGTGTCATATAATCCCATCCATAAATTTATCAAGTTCCATCTTAAAACTGGTTAGGTTGTGCCCCAAGTATTCCCATGGAATGTCTGTTCCAGATTCTCACTCCTCTGACATTAGGTACTTTCTTAAAATTTTAATTGCAGAAACATTTGTATAAAGTAAACACTAAAGTGACATAAGCATGCAGAAGTGAATTCATTCTTATGTTCGAGAAAATATGCAAAGTTTGTTTGTACTATTCACCTACATCAACTAAATAACCTGTTGTTTGATTTCATTCACTACACAGACTATTGTATCCTGGGAAAGATCTTTTGCAGAGTGAATGTACTAACTGTGGCACAGCAAGTGCAATGGGATTATTCTCATCTGCATTATTGAGCACGAGCATTTGCAGGATTAGAATTAAAGACTGACATGTTACTGGTATTTCAAGGGTCATATTTCAGCCATGTGTGCTAGCATTTTTGAAGTTCTCCAACAGTCTTGCTAAGATCCTCTGGGAAAGAGTAGTAGGAAAAAATAGATTTTCTTTTGAATAGAAGAATTTTAGTCATATACAAGAAGAGCAGAGCACAGAAAAGTTTCTTTTGTATTTTCATTTATTTTCATCTCCCCTCATTCACCTTTAAGCTCAATTACCACTTTAACTAAGCTATCAAAATCTACCTCCGAATCACCTCTAATTCCATTTTGACTGAGTTCTTGTATTAAATGTAGTTGCTGCACTTACTCCAGGAGAGATGAATTGCTCTGCTGAGCTCCCAGTAAAGAACTTGTTCAACTGTTTCAGAAAGGAGATCTGAACCATGCAAAATAATGTGTAGAACAGAAAACCTTTAGCATGTTATTACTTTTTTAAGTGAAGGCAGGAAACTGTACATAATATCATGGGAAAACAGAGAAGAATCCTATAACACACCATAATTCAGCAAAAACTACAATTCCTCTGTAAGAGACATGATCATGCAAAGGACATGGAGATAAAGTGGTTTTCTAAGGGACTTGTCAGGATCTTCTGTTAAAATAACCATGTGCACATGGCTGGAAAGGGAGGAGAGGAGCAACTGAATAAGATTATATGTTCAATTAAGATTTTTAAGGAAATATAAAGCTAAATATTAATATAAATTGTACCATATTAAAAATACGAATTTGATGAAGCTTACAACAGAGCTAAATAATGATCAGGGAATGGGTAAAACATAACATACGTGAAGAAATAATCTTTAAAAAAGGCAAGAGAATATGATTTTAAAAACATCTAAAAATGTATAGATTGTTTAAGAGACAAGCATGGATGGGAAGAGGTTGGAAATAAGTGACACATAACTGTAGCTAGAGGTTGTAGCTACCAATAAGGAATAGAAGTCATTTGGGGGGTACAGTGGGTATAACTGCTGTTCTCAACCCTAAGAAATCCGAATTGACTGCACAAAGTGTTAAATTTACTGCAGTATTTAAAATATTGCCTGTATTTGAAAAGGAAGTGCAATGGTAAAACTTTACTATTGTATAGTCAAAAATGTTGATTTTCCCACCACTACCATTGTAGGAGAATGTGATTGTTGTAAAAATAGGTACATTTAGACAAAATATCAGCAATAAATGCTTTCCATATAATGAGATCAATTTGTTAGTAGAGACTATCCGAAGAGAAATATAGGAAGCCCGTTTGCTTTGGACACTTAAAAATTACACTGGTGGAACACCAGAAAATGTACTACAGGGAACAGCCTTGTGGCAGCGAGATGGACCACTTGACTTAATAAGTCTTTTTGATCTCTAACTTCTATGGTTCTAGGAAAACAGCTGAGAAGCTAATGCTATTTAGTGGAGGTTTTACATTAATAATGGATCTTACTTGGAGCTCAAATGAATATCTCTGGACTCAGAATTGTTTGGAGGCACATATATAAATTGTCAAGCATTTATCTTCTCTAACTCCTAAATGGTGAGTGCCACTAACACATACATTGTGCTTGTGGAGAGCATTGATTCTGGAAATGACATTTCAGTTGCTGGATGATTGATTGGTACTTGGAAAATATTCCCAAGCATCTGCAGGTACCTTAGCAACCTTGCAGTACATTATGAGCTAGAAATAGTCCAACATTATAATAAAGAGATTGTACTTTTGCGGTTTTATGCCATTTTAGGTGACCAATATTACAGCTGGGGTATGTGCACACTTCCATTATAAACACCTGTTCTCAAATGCTTTTAACTTTCTGCAAAATTCTTCTATTTGGATATAAAGTTCAAGGCTAGGTCTCACACTGCAGGTATTTACTGTGAAGACATAAGAGAAAGATCCATTTATTTGGGGGCTCCCTTATGTGACAATGAAAAAAGCGAGAGTTTTTAGTTCATTCCTGGTATTACTCCATTGGCTCCAAAGAAATTGCACAAAGGACCATTTTTGCTTCGGGGTAATTCAGGAAGAGCTGATGTTTATAGGTTGACATTTTCTTGGTGGCTTGTCCTCACTGAATACTAATCTCCAGATTGGATTTAAACATAAGTAAAAAGTTATGTGAGTAATTGAGTTAGGAGTGATTAAACAAACAGGGTTTTGCACATACTCAGAAAATTCCCATTAAATTTAGATTTACAACACAATGGAAGCCCTTGCTGCACATCTCCTCTCAGTGACTTAGTCATGCATCTCCAGGTCAGTATCACTAACACAGCTTCTCCTGATGGTGGCAGCTCTGACTCCTCCTTTTAAAAAGGTATCTCCAGTGTGGAGGGGACACGACAGAAATATAAAACAGCCTGGGGTTTATGTTTTTAAAGTAGTGCCCTGAACTGGGTGAAGTGCAGTAAGGCCTTGCTGCACCAGAAGCTGCAGGTGCTGCTACCTCCGATTGTTGCTCCCAGGCATCAGCAACAGCTCAGCTATCCTGCAAAGCAGTGCATACAGAGAATAGCATGATCTGTACCATGAATTCTAGGTACCTAGAGGGCTGCCCAGAGGATTCAGGGGGTCTGGGGTCTGCAGCAGCGGGGGGCCCCCGCCACCGAATTGCCACCAAAGACCTGGCACTTCGGCGGCGGATCCCGGGGCAGAAGGACACCCCACCCCCGCCAAATTGCCGCTGAAGACCCGGAGCGGAAGAAGCTCCAGGGGCCTGGGCCCCGTGAGAGTTTACCAAATTACCCCACTTGCCCCCTTACCCCCACCCCGGGCAGCGGGGGGTACCTATCAAGATGTTTCTGACTATGTGAACAAAACCAGCCTCTGAACTGCACTGAGATGAGACTCAGGTCTCTTTCTTGGATAATACTTAGTCCTGCCATAAGTGCAGAGACTGGACTAGATGACCTCTCGAGATCCCTTCCAGTCCTATGATTCTATGCAGTGGGAAAGGGAAGAATCCCCCTCCCTCTGGGAAAGGAAAATGAAGAGATCAGGCTGATCCCTCTTTCCTACCTGATCCCCACGAGATGGTAGGGAGAATATCCCAAGTCAGTAAACACAGGGCTCATCCAACCAGTTGGTCATGGATTCCGTCCCACTTATACCATTGTCTTTTGGAGGGAAAGTTGCAAAACATATTCTCCCATCTATAATTCTAAGGAGTACAACATTCCCCCGTCCCCTGCCAAAAAAATGAAATACTGCAGGTTTTATTATATGGGTGTAATAATTGATATCATCTATGAAGATATCATGTTGGGGCTCATCCTTTAAATTCCAATTCTGTCTGAAGAATAGTTTTCTTTCCTTAGCATGAGGAATCTGAAGAAGTTGATTATATATGTAAAGCCACATAAACATTTTCCAGAAAATAAATGCAATCTCTCTACTTTGCTGCTACCAATACCACCTTAGGGAGTCCATTTTCAACAACGCCATCTCAAGTCTAGTTGAAGTCTTTCATTTCACTTAGCCAAATGTTGTACAGAGTTCATCAGTAAAACACTGAGGATTATCATTTGAAGTGGCAAATAACAGCAAATGGACTGTCACACTAATTGCTTTCAAATAGTGAATGTCAACATTTCAATGATGATTTTTGTAGCTTCTCCTCATGGATAGCTCAGTTATGATATCCTAGTATTTTTGTTGTAGACAGGCGGAGAAGATTGGAAGAGAAGACAGGAGTTACTCTTCTAAGCCCGCCCACAAAATAAGCTCTCCCCTCCATAAGTCACCAAAAATTAGATGCTCCTTACAGTAGATCATGCACCTTATCAAAATGTGATCCCTCAGGAGGACTTGCATGTGCCCTTGGGCTGTGCTAGTCCTCTTGGTCTGGGCTCCTTCCCACTTGAGGAAAAATTATCAGTGACGGTCTCTCCCAAAAGCCACCCATTTGTGGCAACAAAACAAGATGTCACAGTAAATCTGTGATGCTCCCTCTCCTTCCTTGTACAAGGAATGAAATACTTAATGACACTGACATTTAAATTATCATCACTGCATCAAAGTGAACACCTCACGAGATGAATGTGGCAGGTCACACCTCTCAGCGTAGTTGTTCCAGGCTCTCTGTAGATTCATCTTTGCTTCAGTTACACTTGTTTCACATTGTTTTTAGGGTTCCTTCACAATGTTAACAGCTAAAGACTGACTTTTTGTTTTAAAATGATTCAGGAGACTAAGGCGTCAGTTTCAGAGGAGGGTTGGTGTGGCATACGGGCATGTGGCAGCTATTTCCAACCCCTTTTGATAAATGGCTATATTACTTTTCCACGTTGCTTTGTTATATATCTTCAAAACTTCTGTGAGTCCAATATTCCTCTCATTTACATGTGCGTATTCCCACTGAAGTCTGGAGTTGTATCTGCACACCTTGCACAGCCCCCATTCAGCACAGTAATGAGTCTGTTGTAGGTGGACTCAACAGCTGATACCACAAATTTCTAAACCAGCTGGGTCTGGGCTGAGTCACTGTTCCTAGCTCTGGGACTGTAAGGCACATTCCCAGACTCAGACATCTTAACTGAACACTTCCTTGGGACATGGGACTCCGAAGTCCACTGCCCAGACCTTCAAACCGTTGTGACATTCCCCAGGGTACAATCTGGACTGCTGAACAGCTGTGTCCCCTCAATTCCCCAGTCTGGGGTGCCTTTTACTCTGCTTTGTTGTGAGAAGAACTACTCCTAGCCGTTCACACACAGCTTCTAGCATGCAAAGTCACTCCCAGCTAAATTACATGAATGCTCTGGCTCGTCACTCATGAATTACACGCAGGGTTACCCCCCAGAAAAATCCCAGTCCCAGACTTGTCACCAGAAATGTGTGTCTTCTACTGGCCACCTCTCTCCTTCTGGACAATATAAGCTCATAGAAAATCCATTGTTTCATCAATGGAAAATGATATGCACACAATTTTTATCTCAAGTGGAGGTTCCCAAACACTTCAATCTAAACACACTGGTCTAGATAAAGCAATAAAATAAGTTTACTAACCAAAGAATGATAGATTTTAAGTGATTTTACAAAGAAAATAAAAGATAACATGCAGACTAATACCTAATTTAACAAGCTAAGTTTACTTAAAAACAAACATTTTTTTTCTCGCCATAAACTTACATCAATCTGGCTGGATTGCTTCAGCCAGGACTTTCCCCCCAGTTCAATGATTCTTCCTTTGTCTTTCAAATGTTGTTGATGTTGTGAGAGAGAGAGAGGGGGAGGGAGAGATATGATTTTGGAGCCCCTGTTTTAGGTTCTTATACCCTTCTCTTTGAGGATTACCTCCAGCTGAGGTTCAGGAAACAGTCTGTTTACATGGAAAACCCATAGCTGTTCCATTGCCAATATGTAAAGTTCTTGCTTACACCCTTCTTCCTGCCAAAGAAATCATGCTCATACCTGGCCGGGGTGTCAGAGTGTCTTGTCTCTGAAGAACTGGTTTGGGCCAGCTTTTCTAACTTTGGAAAATGAAGTTAGAAAAGCATGTCACAGCAATGTGACACAGGATAATATTATAACTTTACGTACAATGTTACCACATATATTTTACCAAGAAAATAATGTTCAGCAGATTATGAGTTTTCAAATGATACTTCACAAGGTATACTTTGTACAAAATCTATCATAATTTTGTAAAAATAATGAACATAGGGGCACAGTCTGTCACACCAGTGCCTCAGATTTCTCAAACCCCAGCTGCTTCTACGTAGTCCCTCAAACTCTGATTACTCCTGAGATCATTCTTCACCAAAAAATTAAAAATTCTGCACCAAAAAGTTAAAAATTCTGTGCACAATATTTTAAAATACTGCAAATTGTATTTGTCAAATAAATGTGAATGCTCGAGCACAGCATTTGGGAGCACAGGCCACTGACTGCAAAGAGGTGAGAAATCACTGTGCAGAAACCCCATGGGAACACTGACTCAGCGGTGAGGCTGCACCCAATCCTGACATAGCACAATGACCGGTCCTGCTCCAGAAACACCCCAGGGCCCTATTCCTCCCTTCCAGGTGCACCAGGTTTGGCCAGGCAGGCTCAGAAATGTGTGGAGGGCCTTAGTGTGTGGGGGGGATCCAGCTGAGAGGGCTCTTTGTGGGGCAATCTGGGTGCAGGCAGCTCATTGGAGAATCCAGGTGCTAGGAGATCTGGATGCACAGGGGCTTGTTGGGTGGTTCTGGGTGCAATGGTAATGGGACTCTGCAGGGGATCCAGGTGAAGGTGGTTAGGGCTCAGCAAAGTGTGTCTGGGTGTGGGCGGTATGGGGCTCAGTGGGGTGGGGATCCATGTGTAGCTCATTGGGGATTGGTAGGATGGTGATCTGGGTTCAGGTGGCTCATCAGGGTGGTCAAGATGCAGGAGGGTGAGGCTCGGTGGAAGGATTTGGGTATAAGGGGGACTGGATGCCCAGGAGTTGGGCGCATTTGGGACCAGCTCCCTGTAGAGTGATCCCTCACCCTGAGGAGTGATAGGTGCAGGAAGCACCCGGGGGGAGTTTGCAGAGCTTCCTACAGCCAGGGGAGACATCTGGGGGTGGATATGACACAGCCTGGATTCCGTGCAGGGGAAGAGGAAGCCCCGTTCTCCCCAGCCCAGCCAGGTCTAGCAGCTGATCTGGGTGCAGAGTAGAAGCCACTAGTCGAGTCTTCTCCAGTCCTGCTCCCTGCCTCACAATGATTTACTTCTCTGCTGGATGCCTTGGGCACCAGAAACATACTGCTGGGGAGCGTCGCATGACTGCTTTTGTGGCTTCCCTTTCCTTCCCCATCAGAAAGTCATTTCTCTGCAGGGAAGCAAAGAAATCTGTGGGGGACATAAATTCTGAGCATGCGCTGTGGCACAGAATTCCCCCAGGAGTACTCACAATTCCACATAGCTGTGGCACTCTGTCTTCTAGTTTAACCTCTTTGGGGAAAAAGCAAGGAACAAAGGCTTAGCAAAGGAATATCTTAACCACAGTCATTTTACGCTAAAAAAAAATATGAAGAGTTAGAGATCTTTGAAAAATAGCAGAAGTCCTGAGATACACTCTCCCCGTGTGCCTTCAGGATAGGCAGAGATGCTCTTGCCTTCTTTCTCTTTCTCCAGTCTCATCATCTTGTTTTTTTGTAATGGACAGACCTCTTCCAAAGAGACACCCTTCTTAAACATAATCTTTGTCCCTTTCTGCCATATGTCCAGGCCTAGTAAAAGACTGGAGTTTCTCTATCAGACTTCTGTGTAGAAAGTCCATTGTTCCATGGGCATGGGCCATTAGTTGAGAGACAATCAGTCAATGGTCTTAGATTATTGTCTTGCTGGTTTCTCAGTGATTGTCCTTCAGTGAAATGTCAGGCACCTTTCTTGTGCAGGGTAACTGACTGGAATACAGCATAATAATATTGCCTTGGACAAGGTTAGCCATGAATTCAGCATGTAGCACAAGATAGATGTCCTAATCCAAACTGAAAGTTACAATACAAAATGGAGTTCACAGTTTGACTCAGTATAGCCCACTCTGTCACAGTATCATTGCAACAAACAGCAGAATGTGACCTCCTTTCCTTTTTTTTTTTTTTTTTGTTACATGTATTTTGATGTTATTTAAAGGACATTGAAATGCAGTACACATAAAAGGCATTGTATAAAAGAAAATTACTTATTCAGCACAGGAATGGTAACTTACGAGCATCTATTTTTTCAGATAGAATTTCCATGGTTATCTCTTTCTATTCACAACAGTGCTATTTTCTTTCCAAATAGATAGCAGGTTATGCAAGAAAATAAATACCATAGCGTGCTCTGTGTAGTGCCTTTTAATGTGAGACACAATAAGCATTGTATGAGCCTGCACGTTACTTAAACAATGTGGGTCGCTAAATCCATTTGGTATCAAACAGATCAAGCCCGGATGATTAATTACAGACCTCATAGAAAAGGTAAACAATCCATTCTGATTGCAGAGCTGCAAGAATACATCTCCTTAATCACAGTGGGATTACTACATCCTACTCTCCACAGGTGTGTAGGTTTATGTCGCCAGCATCTGCTATGAATCAAATGAAGTTGTTATTTTCATTTTACAGTACCACAGTGTGTTGATGAAAATAACCACACAATATTCAGTTTTTGATTGCACAGAGAGAAAAATAGTTATTTTATGTATAATTTGAACTGCAATGTTTCTTTTGGGTTACCTCTCATTTGGAAGCAAATCTTCCCCAGATATTATCATCTATATGCTATACGTAAAAAGCATACTCTTCACTGGCATTTAAACGTATTAACTAAACAGCAATTATACAGTCACTGAAGGAAAACAGTAAAGCATACAAGTGAGTGTCACCGTTTTTTCTTCTTTGCACCACATTGTGGTTTTGCTGTTAAAAACAAGACATACAGTAAACCAGGGGTCAGCAACCTCTGGCACACGGTTTGCCAGGGTAAGCACCCTGGCGGGCCAGGCCAGTTTGTTTACCGGCTGTGTTGGCATGTTCGGCTGATTGCGGCTCCCACCGGCCATGGTTTGCCATCCCAGACCAATGGGGGCTGCGGGAAGCCGTGGCCAGCACATCCCTTGGCCCACGCCGCTTCCTGCAGACCCCATTGGCCTGGGATGGTGAACCACGGCCAGTGGGAGCCGGGATTGGCCGAACTTGCGGACACGGCAGGTAAACAAACTGGCCCGGCTCGCCAGGGTGCTTACCCTGGTGACCCGCATTCCAGAGGTTGCCAACCCCTGCAGTAAACAAATTATATTTAAAACACAAAGTGTGTTTTTATCTTGAAAGGTAACATTTAGGGGCTAGATTCACAAAGGGACCTAACTGCCACTTTAGGTACTTAAATCCCAGAATCTGGTCCCACTGGGGTTTACAAACCCCCCGTTCAGCTACTGCCAAGTCTTGCAGGTGCCTAAATTCACTCACTGCCTGCATTTTTGCAGTAAGAACACCTTCTGTTTCTGCCTGTAGGCATACGCACTGAAGCCCCACTCTAGACATCTGGATGCCTAAACCCCAGAGCAATGCACAAACTGGGGCAACACAGGTGTTCCTCGACTTAATTCACTTATTGGGTCTGATCTAGTAACTGTGCTCAGAACTTGCTTATGAGATCAGGCCCCCATAGGTAAGTTCACACAAAATGGCTGTGGGAGAGGAGGCATTCCCTCATAGCTTTTAGCTCAATTGATAGCCTTCTCATCTGGAATATGGGAGAGCCCCACAGGGCCAGCTTTAGGGCGATTCCCCCGATTCCCATGAATCAAGCCCCGCGCCTAAGAGGGCCCTGCAGCGTCCGGAAGAGGGGCCCCGCACCCTCCGCCGAAATGCTGCTGGAAACAGCAGCAACTGATTGAGCTGCCACCGAATTGCCACCGGTATCTTCGCTGGCAGCTCAATCGCTGCCGCTGTATTCGGCGGAATTTCGGCAGCAACTCTTTTGAATGGGGCCCCACACATCTTAAAGCTGGCCCTGGAGCCCCACACACACTTCAGGTCCCCTCTCCACCTGAAGGGGAGAAGGTATTTGAACAGGGATTTGCTCCATCTCAGATGAAGGCCTTAACCAGTGGACTATTCTGATGTAGGGCTCCCTCAGTCTCTCCTGCTGAAGTTGTTTCACTCTGGATAAATAATGAGTCATTTTGAGAGAGAGAGAGAGAGAGAGAGAGAGATGCTATAGCCTGGTGGTTAAAGCATTCACGTGGGAGACCCAGAATCCAGTCCCCATGCTCCAAAACCACATCCCAGGTCAGTATCCTAACCACTGAGCTAAAAATTAGAAGGGAGGTCCTCCCATCTCCTGCTTCTTGCAAAAATGGCATAGTAGCCTAATGCCAAGAGGGGATTTGTAGCTAAGAATCCCAAGTAGAGAAAGGTGTCTCCCTTCAGCCTGGATTTAGGCACCAAACTCCCTGAGAGTTTAGGACAGGTCCTTCACCTTTCCACTTCCCAGTGGCTAGATTGGGTAAGGAGTTGCTTAGCCTGCTGACTATTGTGAATCATAGTCTAAGGCGCCTATATTCCTCCATTCATTGTAAAGGAAGCCTAGGTTCCTAGATCAGATGCTGTGAATCACAATGGTTTTCAAGGCTCCTAAAAGGTAGGTGTGGTGATGCTGAGCATCAGTGTACCTAAATTCCTTTGGGAATCTAGCCCTTGGAGCACAACAATTGCTAGTTAGTCTATTATTAAATGATGCCATCGGACATTTAAATTTGAAACTTGTGTTCCATACAAAATACACAGGCTGTAGTACTAAGAAATACTATTTATTCATTCAGAATAAATGTGAAATTGATGATTTTAAGGACTAATCCAGCTCTCATTGAAATCAATGGAATGGATCCCATTAACTTTTATAAAGAGAAAAACCATGTGATTGGCTACTACAGTGCTGATCATGGTCTGAAAACCTGGATAGACGAATAGAAAACCTTATAGTTTATAATATATTTTGCTTACATTTATTAGTCTTGCTCAAGTGGGAAAAAAGATGTAATGTGAAAGCTTTCATCATTTAATTCTGGCTCCATTTCACTTGACTTCAGTGCAACTACACCCATAACTGACTTTGTCCCAAAAAAATGTTGTTCAAAATTTTGTGTTATATATATGCATGATTATAGTTTAATGTTTTTATTTATCTAAAGGAGAAAGATAAAGCAAGTGTTATGTAGGGGATGAATCTACTTTTTTGTATTTACAACACAGAGCAAGAGAACAGATGATATTTTCCCCCATATTACACTAAGCATTCCAAGCAATCATGACCATATTGAAATTTTTGGTGCATTTGTTGTTGTGTTTTTGTAGGACTTCTTGGAAAGTCTAAAATGTGTCCATACAATTTTGCAATGCTGTATAATGGGAAAGAAACACTTACAAATCCCCAAAAGCAATCAACCCATGTCCTGAATTGATAAGGATTGATATTCCTTATAATCTCTTGACTTGGTTTCTGATCCAAAGCTCACTGAAGTGAGTGGAAAAAAAACAGGAGTACTTGTGGCACTTGTGAGTGGGAATCTTTCCATTTCCTTTAATCAGCTCTGCATCAGACTCTTAGCCAGTATAGCTAATGTCATTCTTCACTTTCTTGCCTAAGGCTCTGATCCTGCATCCAGAGGTGTGAGTGGATTCTTGCAGCTCTGCAGAACTCCACTGAAGCCAATACAACTCTGCAAAGATGGCTGGGTGTGTCTTTGAAGAGTATCTTCCAGGATCAGGGCCTAAGTTTCCAGAAAGTAGTTCTTCCTTATCTTACCTGTCATAAATTAGTACTGCAATGATTTTTGTGCATTTTCATGTATGACTTTAATCATTGCTATTATTTGTTTAAAGAAAAAGGTTTTTCAGAGATCAGATCTGTTCTTAAACTGCTTGCCTCTTCAAAATTAACATTAGGAGAGTAAGAGATCTTGATAACCTCTGTCATCCAACATAAAGGTGGGTGGTACTTGACTAGTAGGAAGATAATTTCATGTGTTCATTAAGTTTTAAGTACCAAAGTAAATGCTAACGTCACCTTTTTTTTTTATTTCAAGCAACCTATGTTCAGTTAGGGTTAACTGGTAGTATTCTGCAATTTCCTCTCCTGCTGCAATTATTTGTTGTTTTGTTCTGTTTCAGGTGAGAGGACATGATGTCTAGTTGTATTTTAAAATTAATCATTTGTGCCAATTTTACTTTTTCTGCTTCATGGATTCCTAATGGATGGTTGTATTGGAGGGTGTATGCTGTATTCGGAATATAATTGTTTTCAAACTGTAAGATTCAATATTCAAAAGCTGAATTATGAACCGCCAGCAGTTACTTAGTCTCTCCAAAGAAGCTGAATCTCTGTTTGTTTTATTTATAAAATGTCGATTAACCTAAAACATCTTTTCAAGATGGGTCCTTCTGTCCTCGGCTATGTCATTGCTTCTGAAAAACAGAAATGCAAACCCTACAGCCCATGAATTAAAACAAGGAAACAAAGAAAAACAAGGTTTGTCATATAATTTAACCAGCATATTTATAGAAGCAGCAAAGAATCCTGTGGCACCTTATAGACTAACAGATGTTTTGCAGCATGAGCTTTCGTGGGTGAATACCCACTTCTTCGGATGCAAGCATATTTATGTTACACTCAGTGAAACCTGAGAGCTTGGAAGCTATGCAAGTTGAGAGGACTTAAAGTCGTGTCACTTAAAACAATGACAAACTAGTAAAACATCAAATCTCTTTTACTAAATGGATTTTTTTCTCCAACGTGGGACTAGGCTGAGTATTCCCCAGTTAATAAACTGTGCCTACATTACCAGTGGATCTGTGGGTTTTGTAACCAGTCAGTGGCACTCTCATCCAACCTCCTTATCGTAAACAGTTGTGTCCACATGGCACATTTTCCCCCACCATGTGTCAACCATAATTGTGCATCTACAACTGCCCACATATGCATCAGTGAATTCTGGGAAATCCATGCCATTAACTGGCTCCAAACATGATTACAAGATAAGTAGACCTAGAGATTTAGCATAGGATAAAAACAGCTTGGTTTGTGCCTATCAGATTATAGCTTTTGGCTTTCCTCCCTTTTATGTATTCTATGACCTCTTGACCAGCACCTCTTCTTAACTGCCTATCCCACTATTTTTTATTTAAAAAATGCAAAAGTATTGCAAGGCCATTTTAAATCATGACTGAAGCTTCTTTTTAAAGAAACTAGTGACCTTATTTTAATTATTTGAAGGAGGGTGCTAGCTCTCTTTCCCTCATACTCTCATTTCACTGCTGATAACATAACAAAATCAAATCTTAATTGTAAGTACTTACCTTGCACAAAACAGATCAATCTGTTCCATTAAATGTGTCACATGAGACAAGCTGTCAAGTATAATTGATTTCAAAGCCATGTAGCACAACTACCATTATAGTATTTTCCCTAAGATGGCCTCAATCAATATGCCTAGCACTTAAAAAAAATTACACCAATCTAGCTACATTTCTTGACACCATTTTGTTCATAACTATTAGAAACAAGCTGGTAGTAGAAAAATCTTGTCTGTAAGAACTGGAATAGCAAAGACTATGAGTAACTAAGTACCGGTTCTTGCTGGACTCAAGTGGTATTGCTGCTGCTTATTTCTTGAATTTTTCTACCCTGGATGCAGCAGCTCAGTCAATCAGTCTTACAAGCAGTTCTAATACTTCTTGGATTGGAGTTTGATGCAGACTTTGTATGAGCAGATGCTTATATAAAAGCTAAAATAGGACAGTATTATAAGGATTAAGGGATTCAGTCAAGTATCTCAGCAAGCTGTAATTCAAAAAACAACAGTTCAAATCTTCCATTGCTGTTTTCTTTGATAAAATGTAGGTTCTAACCTTTTGGGAAGTATTTTTCTACAGTGGCAGCAACCCCAAGCCTGTCCATTCAACAATCCTTTACAACTAATGCAGTTCATATTGTCTGTAATGGGGAAGGGAGCTGCAATAATGATACCTAGGCTCCTCCAGGAGTGTGAATGAGGCAAAATATATGTGACCAGTTATATGTGGATCTCTGGGGGAGGGGAAGTGTGTGCATGTATAAATCATAGTATAGAGTTGAAAGAAAGCAATTCCAACAGCAGGATAGAAAGTAAAGAAATGCAAAGAGAATAGCAAGATAGTCTATGGTACTGGACTGGGGACCAGCAGACCTTGAGTTCAATTCCTTGCTTAGTCACATCCTAGCTGAGAGACCTTGGAAGTGACTTAATCTCTGTCCCTCAGGTCCCATCTGTGAAATGGGAATAATAATAGTTCCTATTCTCACCCACTGTTTGTCTTGGCAGTTTAGATTTTAAGTGCTTTGGGGTGGGGGCTTTCTTTTATTAAGTGCATTGTTAGCACTGTGTAGCCCTGATCATGGTTGGGAACCTGAGGTGCTAGTATAATACAAAATAATAAATAATGGGTTAGATAAGCTAGTGGATATTTCTTTGTCTACCATTAATTCACTATATATCCCTGGGCAAATCACTTAGGTGAAATGTGCCTAAGTATGGACTTAGGTTTCTAACTTTACACATAAGTTTGAAATTTTTGGCTTTAAATGCTGTGGACTATATTCACAAAGGAACATAGATTTGGCAATGCTGATCATCACCACACCTAACTTGTATGTGCCTAGAAAATACTGGGATTAAGGAAAGCCTGAAGCCAGGCTTCCTATACAATGAATGGAGGGAGCCAGGTGTCTCAGAGTGGGATTCACAAAAGCTAGCATGCTAGATAGCACCCCACCTAAGCTAGCCAATGGGAAATGCCAAAGCAAGGGCTGTGTCTTCAGCCCCATCCATCTCAGGTTGTTCAGCACCTCCTTCTGCTTGGGATTCTCAGCTTCAAACCCTCTCTTGAAGCTAGGCACCTTTGCCATTTTTGGGAGTAGGAGGCCCTAGCCCTCCCTCATAACTTTTCACCCAGTGGTTAGGGTAGTCCACTGGGATGTACCCTAGAAGCTGTACTGCCAGAAGCTGGGACTGGATGACGGGGGATGGATTTCTCGATAAATTGCCCTGTTCTGTTCATTCCGTCTGAAGCTTCTGGCATGGCCACTGTCGGAAGACAGGATACTGGGCTAGATGGACCATTGGTCTGACCCAGTGTGGTCATTCTTATATTCTTATCATGTCAGAGACACCTCCCTAGTTCAAGTCTCCCCCTACACCTGAGGGGAGAAGGGATTTACACAGGGGTCTGCCACCTCTCATGTAAACGCCTTATCTGCCAGGCTATGGGATTTTCTGACACAGGGCTTACTCTGGTTCTCCTGTTGAAGCTGTACTACTGTGAATCACAATTTTAAAAGTCATTGGAACAGGCCGACAGGGTCCTGGGTCCTCTACTTCCCACACAAGTGCTCTCACTGCCTGGCCATAGTCATTCTCATGCTTGTGCTTGCTCTAGCTGGCCCAATGACCCTTTTATTACTTAGCCACAGGGCAACAGCTTCAACAGAAAAGACGGAGGGAGCCCCACATCAGGATATCCCATAGCTCTCTGTTTAGGGCATTTTCCTGGGAGTTAGCAGATCCCTGTTCAAGTCCATTCTCCTTCTCAGTGAAGGAGGGCTTGAACTGGGGGTCTCTAACATCCCAGATGAATACCCTGACCCCTTGGCTAAAAGTTGTGATGGAGGTTGTGCTCCCACTCCTCAGCAGTTTTATGTGAGTTCATATACGGGTCCCACTTACCAGATCGGGCCCCATGGGTGAGTTAGCTGGAGGAACATCTATCTTTCCCCAGTTTGTGCCTCACACTGGGGTTGATTCATCCAGAAGGCTTGCATGGGACTGCAGTTGCACAAGTGCACAAGAAGAATCACAGGTGCTAAGCAAACTTTTACTGCAAAAATGTAAGCAACGAGACAATGTGGGCACTTACAGGGATCAGCAGCAGATGGGGGTGGTTTTGTGAATCCCAGTGCTGCTAGGCACCTAAGTTCTTTTGTGAAACTAGCCCTATGTGCCTTAGTTTTTCCATCTGTGAAAAAGGATTTTGATCCTTGGTAAAGTATTTTAAGATCTTCTTCTGAAAAGCATTATTATATAAGTCAGGGGTCGACAACCTCTGGCACGTGGCTTGCAAGGGTGAGCACCCTGGTGGGCCGGGCCAGTTTGTTTACCTGCCGCATTGGCAGGTTCGGCCGACTGTGGCTCCCACTGTCCGAGGTTCACCGTCCCAGGCCATTGGGGGCGGCGGGAAGTGCCGAGGACCGAGGGATGTGCTGGCCTCGGCTTCCCTTGCGAGTCGCGTGCCAGAGGTTGCTGATCCCTGTGCTAAGAAATAATGTTATTATATTTGGACAATATATGCAGGTTCAGCTTCTTTAACACAAATAGAGTTATAACAAATGATCCTAGTCTATCTGTAGCCCAGCAAATTATATTTTGGATTAAAAGCACTTTCTTCAGTTCATAGTTTTCCTACTGAAACCATAGGTTCAAATATTGCTACATTTACATCTGTGTAATTACCGACGTCATTGGAGTTGCACAGATATAGATGAGGATAAATTCAGCCCAGAGTATGCATAATAGATCCAGGGTACTAGCTGAGATAATAGTCTGTGGTCTGAAATATCGTTACATATTGTATTACTTTGTGCACTTACTGAATACTGTAACTGCAGTTTTTGATGACAACTCTGCTCCATGGGTCAAACCTACCCCATAAACCTGCTTCTTTTTTCCCGACCCTTTCGCACCTTCTGTAAATGGCTGTTCTGTGTAAAATCAGATGCTTTAATAGACTAAGACTGTAGACAGTATACTGTAGTCTGTTAAAAATGCTGGAAGACATATCATTTAATGCATACTTCCATATTCCAGGGTTTAAGTTTTTGATAACAATAACAATGTGTTTAAGGCCTTTATTCATACACAGCGGCCTTCATTCTGTGATCGTGCCAAGTTTACAGCAAAGACCTAAAATCCGGCTTCCTAGCTAGTTACTAAAACTCAATAATCTGTCACTATTCAAGCAGAAGAAGATGCAGTTCTCTAGATTAAATAATATGTGGAGGAAAGCCATTGTAACCATGCAAAATATTATAATTAAATACAATGTCAGCCAACGGTGATAAAGGGATCAGTCCTGACTTATTTCTTATAGCCTAATAGAATATGTTCACAAGCTGTTTGAGAAAATCACTGGAATTTATTTTAGGGTTGTCTCTCTGCAGTGTTTTGTGATACTGTATTCTTCACTTAAATGTATTATATATAAACAACATATTGCACCAAGTTCTGTTCTCATTTACACCAGGGCAAATACAGAGTAACCCAAATACAATAGGGTTACTTCTGCCATTAGTTATACCAATGTAAATCTAGATTAATTCCATTGACTTCAACAATATTACTTTGGATTTACACCAGTGTAAATAAGAACAGGTGATTTTATTTTGTTATATGAACAGTGTAGAAAGTGTGGGAGAACTGCAAGATACTCTGGAAAATATTCTTGGTCTGAGTTCTCAGCAAATTCACAGCAAAAGTGAAATTTCACAACTGTCAGCCAAATGGATGCAAATTTTACTGAGCTTTGTCAGTGGAGCTCTATGATTAGTAAATCTTTATTACTATGTAATAGAGTGACATGTTCTAGAACTTTCCGTAGGAATGCAGGGATCTTCCTCTGAGTTATTCTAACAGTATGTGTCTGAAGCCTCCATGAAGATCCAGCTAGTTGGCCACAAGAGATCGAGTCTTTCAGCTGGGTTTTTTTTTGGTAGAAAACAGACCTTTTGTTAATTTAGAACGAGACTTTCTGCCTAGCAAACGCAAAGGAAAGCTAGCATTAAAATAAGGTGGGTTTGGTTTTGTCAAAAATGCAATGTCAGGTTACACCAAAAATCTTGGTTGATGTACTGCTCAATTCTTGCCTCCTGGTTCTGTTTTGCTTGCTTTCCCAACCAAATTCCTCATCTTAAGTTGTGAACTGTGAAACTGGGTTCACAAACTTTTTCCACTTTATCGAGACAGTATGCCAACATGAACAATCAAAGGAACATGTGAAGGCAATTGCTCACTAAGTGGAATTTGAAGAATGGTTGGAAAAGGGTCACACATTTGGCAAAGATATGCAAACCTGCTGTCAGATGCAGAAGGATATGTGACACAATACTTTGTATCATTTCTCGAATATTTTACTTAGGTGAGAAGTGTTTAGCACACGCCGCTTCCCACAGCCCCCATTGGCCTGGGACGGCAAACCGCAGCCAGTGAAAGCCGCGATCGGCCGAACCTGTCGACGTGGCAGATAAACAAACTGGGTCGGCCCGCCAGGGTGCTTACCCTGGTGAGCCGCGTGCCAGAGGTTGCTGACCTTGAACTATTAAATCAGGTTAAGCATCTTTGTAACACATGAGATGATATCAAAGTCTTCACTCAGTCTTAAACCACAGCATAATAGCTGCAAACAAACATTTCTGAGCTTTTGGTGTTTTGGTTTGGCCGAGATGTGGTATACTATCAAAAATTAACAGTGTGAGCAAATAACTGCAGACTTTAGATCTCGGCATTCAAACGGCTTGTGGTTTACTTGGTAGCCTTTGATACCCTTTATCAGAATTACAGTCTTCTGGGGTCATTACATACAGGGCCAGCTCCAGGCACCAGCGCAGCAAGCAGGTGCTTGGGGCGGCCAACAGAAAGGGGCGGCACATCCGGCTCTTCAGCAGCAATTCGGCGGCGGGTCCCTCAGTCCCTCTTGGAGGGAAGGACCAGCCTTCAAATTGCCGCTGAAGAATGAAGCGGCGGTGGTAGAGCTGCCACCAATCGTGGCTTTTTTTTTTCCGCTGCTTGCAGTGGCAAAAACAATGGGGCCGGCCCTGATTACATGTAAGGAAGCTGCTGCTCACGGGCTGAACCATTAGGTATATACATGTACTTCAAAAAGAAATGACATGAGGGAGGAAAGTAATGCCAAGCAAACTTCCATAAATGGAAGGTCATCCTGAAAAATTTTGAATGCAAGGTTCTCAACCCTTCCTTAGACAAAATATTAACACAGTTGGATGATAGGATGCATAAGTATGATGGAGTCAGAGAAATTTTTGCTCTTTTGATGGGCAAGAAACTGAAAAGTCTCAGCAGGCTGCAAATGAAAGGAGTTTCAGCAACCTAAAAGTAATCAAGATCTATCTAAGAACATCCATCCACAGCTCAGGAAAAGTTAAACAAACTGGTAGCTATTTCTGTAGAGAACTTGGAAGCAAGATGGATAGATTTTGATGAGGTAATTACTGAGATTCAGAGAAGACTAGGAAGGTCTCCTTGTAAAAGTACTTAGTGGGGATTATATTATTTGTTTGTTTTGTGGTGGGGGGTGGGGGGAGATTTCAGTTTTCAAACTGGGCCAGAACATCCTTGGTAAAGTACTGATGGGAACTCCATCTGTTTACAAACTGACAGCCTATAGATTGAAATACAGTGTAACAGTATTTGTAGTGTAGTAACTAGTTGTCTATGGTCTAGGTGCAGCACAAGCTTCCCCAACTACCTCATCAATGTGTATAAATCTTAGACCTGAAAGGACCTGCTCTAGGGCTTAATTTATTCCTGGCAACTATAAAGGTCAACTGTGGAGGTGTTGTTTTTGAGCTGTAGCTACTTGTCTGCTAGGAACTCAGAAGCATTTTCACCTAGGGCATTGAACGGGCATCAGATAGCAACAACTTTCTCACTTCTTTTGTTGTTCTACTTCCTGTCCCTCAACTATCTCCCGTATGATATTTTTATTATTTCCTGCTGCTAGATGAGCTTGAAATACCATGAGAAGAACTCTTCTTGAAGTATTTTGACTCCTTTGATTCCTGTTGAGGCTGCAAACAGCAAATGCATAGCACTGAACTGTGCTTTCTTATCAAAACTAGCCAACTATGTCCCACTTTCCTCCAAGGTGTGGTACAAATCTGGAGGGAAAGATTTGGGTACTCTCACTTCATTCAAATCAACTCATTCATGTCTCCTATTCTGTTGGGGATGAGGGTTCTATATTTCTACAGTTTCTCTCTCTTCTATAGCAATTATTGTCTAGTCTTTTCCCATTCCATGCCCCCTCTTCATTTCTCACAAGCAACTCTTTTCTTCAAGATCCATAGAATCATAGAATCTCAGGGTTGGAAGGGACCTCAGGAGGTCATCTAGTCCAACCCCCTGCTCAAAGCAGGACCAAACCCAACTAAATCATCCCAGCCAGGGCTTTGTCAAGCCTGACCTTAAAAACCTCTAAGGAAGGAGATTCCACCACCTCCCTAGGTAACCCATTCCAGTTCTTCACCACCCTACTAGTGAAAAAGTTTTTCCTAATGTCCAACCTAAACCTCCCACTCTGCAACTTGAGACCATTACTCCTTGTTCTGTCATCTTCTACCACTTAGAACAGTCTAGATCCATCCTCTTTGGAACCCCCTTTCAGGTAGTTGAAAGCAGCTATCAAATCCCCCCTCATTCTTCTCTTCTGCAGACTAAACAATCCCAGTTCCCTCAGCCTCTCCTCATAAGTCATGTGCTCTAGCTCCCTAATCATTTTTGTTGCCCTCCGCTGGACTCTCTCCAATTTATCCACATCCTTCTTGTAGTGTGGGGCCCAAAACTGGACACAGTACTCCAAATGAGGCCTCACCAGTGCTGAGTAGAGGGGAATGATCACATCCCTCGATCTGCTGGAAATGCCCCTACTTATACAACCCAAAATGCCATTAGCCTTCTTGGCAACAAGGGCACACTGTTGACTCATATTCAGCTTTTTGTCCACCATAACCCCTAGGTCCTTTTCTGCAGAACTGCTGCCCAGCCATTCGGTCCCTAGTCTGTAACAGTGCATGGGATTCTTCCGTCCTAAGTGCAGGACTCTGCACTTGTCCTTGTTGAACCTCATCATATTTCTTTTGGCCCAATCCTCTAATTTGTCTAGGTCCCTCTGTATCCTATCCCTACCCTCCAGCGTATCAACCACTCCTCCCAGTTTAGTGTCATCTGCAAACTTGCTAAGGGTGCAGTCCACACCATCCTCCAGATCGTTAATGAAGATATTGAATAAAACCGGCCCCAGCACCGACCCTTGGGGCACTCCACTTGATACCGGCTGCCAACTAGACATGGAACCATTGATCACTACCCGTTGAGCCCGACCATCTAGCCAGTTTTCTATTCACCTCCACCGTCCATTCATCCAGCCCATACTTCTTTAACTTGCTGGCAAGAATACTGTGGGAGACTGTATCAAAAGCTTTGCTAAAGTCCAGAAATAGCACATCCACTGCTTTCCCCTCATCCACAGAGCCGGTTATCTCATCATAGAAGGCAATTAGGTTAGTCAGGCATAACTTGCCCTTGGTGAATCCATGCTGACTGTTCCTGATCACTTTCCCCTCCTTTAAGTGGTTCAGGATTGATTCCTTGAGGACCTGTTCCATGATTTTTCCAGGGACTGAGGTGAGACTGACTGGCCTGTAGTTCCCTGGATCTTCCTTCTTCCCTTTTTTAAAGATGGGCACTACATTAGCTTTTTTCCAGTCGTCCGGGACCTCCCCCGATTGCCATGATTTTTCAAAGATAATGGCCAATGGCTCTGCAATCTCATCGGCCAACTCCTTTAGCACCCTCGGATGCAGTGCATCTGGCCCCATGGACTTGTGCTCGTCCAGCTTTACTAAATAGTCCCGAACTACTTCTTTCTCCACAGAGAGCTGGTCACCTCCTCAACATACCGTGCTGCAGAGTGCAGCTGTCTGGGAGATGACCTTGTCTGTGAAGACAGAGGCAAAAAAAGCATTGAGTACACTAGCTTTCTCCACATCCTCCGTCACTAGGTTCCCTCCCTCATTCAGCAAGGGGCCCACACTTTCCTTGACTTTCTTCCTGTTGCTAACATACCTAAAGAAACCCTTCTTGTTACTCCTAACATCTCTGGCTAGCTGCAACTCCAAGTGTGATTTGGCCTTCCTAATTTCACACCTGCATGCCTGAGCAATACTTTTATACTCCTCCATGGTTATTTGTCCAATCTTCCACTTCTTGTAAGCTGGTTTTCTGTGTTTAAGATGAGCAAGGATTTCACTGTTAAGCCAAGCTGGTCGCTTGCCATATTTACTTTTCTTCCTACACATCGGGATGGTTTGTTCCTGCAACCTCAATAAGGTTTCTTTAAAATACAGCCAGCTTTCCTCGACTCCTTTCCCCATCATGTTATTCTCCCAGGGGACCTTGCCCATCAGTTCCCTGAGGGAGTCAAAGTCTGCTTTTCTGAAGTCCAGGGTCTCTGTTCTACTGCTTTCCTTTTTTCCTTGTGTCAGGATCCTGAACTCGACCATCTCATGGTCACTGCCTCCCAGGTTCCCATCCACTATTGCCTCCTCTATTATTTCTTCCCTGTTTGTGAGCAGCAGGTCAAGAAGAGCTTTTCCCCTAGTTGGTTCCTCCAGCACTTGCACCAGGAAATTGTCCCCTACACTTTCCAGAAACTTCCTGGATTGTCTGTGCACCGCTGTATTGCTCTCCCAGCAGATATCAGGGTGATTAAAGTCACCCATGAGAACCAGGGCCTGCGATCTAGCAACTTCTGTTAGTTGCTGGAAGAAAGCCTCGTCCACCTCATCCCCCTGGTCTGGTGGTCTGTAGCAGACTCCCACCACGACATTACCCTTATTGTTCATACTTCTAAATTTAATCCAGAGACTCTCAGGTTTTTCTGCAGTTTCATACCGGAGCTCTGAGCAGTCATACTGCTCTCTTACATACAACGCAACTCCCCCACCTTTTCTGCCCTGCCTGTCCTTCCTGAGCAGTTTATATCCATCCATGACAGTACTCCAATCATGTGAGTTATCCCACCAAGTCTCTGTTATTCCAATTACATCATAATTCCCTGACTGTGCCAGGACTTCTAGTTCTCCCTGCTTGTTCCCCAGGCTTCTTGCATTTGTGTATAGGCACTTAAGATAACTCGCGGATTGTCCCGCTTTCTCGGTCTGAGACAGGAGTCCTCCCCTCTTGCAGTCTCCTGCTTGTGCTTCCTCCCGGTATCCCACTTCCCCGCTTACCTTGGGGCTTTGGTCTCCTTCCCCTGGTGAACCTAGTTTAAAGCCCTCCTCACTAGGTTAGCCAGCCTGCTTGCAAAGATGCTCTTCCCTCTCTTCGTGAGGTGGATCCCATCTACTCTACTTTCCTCTGCCCATGTCTCCTCCAGGTCACCCTCTCCCTCTGTGTTTCTGCACAACTTACTGTTGTAACTTTGTACCTTGTTCCTTTTCCCATCTTTGTACATTTATTTCCCTTCTTTGCATTCCTGTTTCAGTGTTTTCCACCAGTCAGTCATCCTTTGACATATTCCCACATGTTTACTTAAATCTAAGGATAAATATTTTGTAAGTATAAACCCCATGGCCCCTGAGTTACACTGTTGTTCATGTTGTGGTGCTTTAGATATTTTTTTTTCATCTGGGAGTGATTTGGTTTCTAGTCTCTTTTACTTAGAAATAGTCAAGATAGCTGTAGGCTTTTGGAAGAAAATAAATATGAAGTTCCTTTCAGAGAGGATAAAACAGAGGGGTTCAGTTTTCTGGGTTGTCAGATGAATTAAAAGAAAACAGTAATAACCTTAACTCTTGAATTTTTAAATGACTGTGTGTGATTTTTAGATATGCAGCTCCCATTTCCCATAGTGGTATGTGTAATGATGGTGATAACTTGAGGAAAGGAATGGGTTACAAGTAATGTAATGGTTTGGAATCTTTTCCTCCAGGGTCATGACTTTGATAATATGAGAAGCAACTGGGGAACTGATAATTTATTTGTTCAAGGAATGTCAAGCCAGTCATAGATTTATGTTGTGGGGATAGGTTTTGTGCTGAAGTATTACAGCATTGTACAGTTGTACAGGGAGACTTTGGCAAACCAGTAAAGTGCCTGAAACCACTATGGCTCATTGTTAAAGACAGCCTAGTCAGCAAGCTGTTAAAAGCAAGTCTCAGCTTGACCAAGGCAGGAGGGGAGGCGGATTTAGGGTGCTACCGAAAGGGCAGCTTGACCCCGCATCCTTCCTGATAAGAATTGGGTTGAAGTTGCTGATATATGCATTTTAAAAGAGTAGGATATGCCCCAGGAATGTCTATTGAGGTCTCAAGGCTGCAAGTTCTGGAAAAACCCACACCTGGTTAATCAATAATCAGAAGGAACTTCTTGCTTGAAACTGCTTACTTAACAAGGTGTCTTTAAGGGACATGTCATTCTATTACTAATGTATAAATAAGGGGACTTGTTTGGGGACTCTTTGGGGACTGGTCTCTCCCTCTGGATGCATCTTCTGTTCCCCACCAGCAGACGGGCTGCCACTGTATCACTCGAAAGCCACACTCAGCTTCGGTAATTATCAAAGGTTGGGGGTGTTTTACTAACTTGTTGCGGATGTGTGTAAGTGCTTGAGACTAGTAAAGTTTAGCTTTAAGTGAAAGCACTCTTGTGTTGTCCTGTTCGTGCCAGCCATCTATCGGTAGAACGGCCGTGTCTCCCCTGATTTATTTCCTGACACCTCCTTACACAGAGTAAAGTTACCAAGAGCGTTGGGTTGAAAGAACCCCGGGTAACACAGTAGGTAATGTAATAATAACCAAACTGCTGATTTGCAATCTCACACCCAGTTTCTTGCTGGATCCAGAAAGAAACTGCCCACTGCAGTTTATTTAGACCTTAGCATGTTTTCAGACATGTCTTGGTCTGTGGTACAACTGATAGACCATTATAAATGACCTGGCAAGAGACGGGTATAATTATTTTCCTCATACATCACTACATTGGTTACCTAACATACTCCCTTCCTGTTTCTTCATCACTGATTGCCTTGATTTAGGGAGGATCTACTACAATCTATGGTGCTAATGCAGAAGTGTAGGGAGTGGATGTTATGTTCTGAATCTGACTGTGTCACAGATTTCTTTTAAATCCGTCATGGAAGCTTCATCACACTGAAAATGAATCAAAGGTTTCTCATTCTGAGGACACATTTTATATCTTATAGAGGACTTTTTGCATCTAGGCTGGTTTAATAGTATCCTGTGTCTGGGTCACATATACCACAGAAACTTTGCCATTAACTTCAGTGGAACTAGGACCTCAACCGCATCATCTCTGCTTGAGGGGTTACATGTTTACTTTTCCCATATTTCTCAGGTAGGCATGTTGGAAAATTGCTCATTTTCTGAAGCCTTTCTTGTTGTGTGTCCCATAGCAATACAGTCTCTCATTCCTCTCTCAGATGTGTATTTTAGGCCATTGGGGAAGATAATGAAGAGGTAGGAGCTACAGTGGATGTTTGGATGTATAGGAGTACAGTTCACAGTGGTTAGGAACTACTGTAGTCATTGATTTCCCCTGAGTGGAAGAACTACTCTAGAATAATGTTGCAATGGGCAAAAAAGAAAGAGGAATGGATGAGACATATTTAATTTGTTTTATGTTAATAACTTATATCCAGATTAAGCCTACTTTTAATAAGTTGCCTCCTGAAATTTTTGTATTCAAGATTTTAAGAATTGGATAAATAATTGAGTCAGGTAAGAGAAGTGGAGGGCAAGCATGCAAAATGTTCATCTTGTAGAAGAGGCATATTATTGTGTGTTTTTTCAAGGTTTCTTCTAGATGCTTCGACAATAATTTATCTTAAAATGTTGCAAGTGTTGCATAGGGATTTAGCCACACAATACTCATTAAAGTCATCTATATTATTTGTACATCTTTATTTTGCTTGCAGTGCTGAAGACTAATGCTAACATCAGTAAATTTGTATATTGTATCACTAAAATATGTTGTAGATTTTTTTATAATAAATCTCCTTACCTCCCAAAACTGGTGTTGCAATGAGTTGATGTAATATACAAAATATATGGCCTGTTAGCAAACAAAGGGCCTAATTCTTCACTGCCTTGCATTTTAGGTAAGCATTTGTATCTGGGTAGAGTAATTCTTCAGTGAAGTCTAGTACCACTTCACATCTACTTTGCACAGTGTAAATGACTACACAAAATGTAGAAAGTGGACAAAGATGACCAAATATGTCAGTTTCAACTGCGGATTGAGCTAGTGGTCATAAAGTGAATCTAAAACAATCCTGAACTGATTATTAAAATGAAGTGTCATAAAACAGATCAGTGATTATTCATTAACATATAAAATAATTTCAGGGAGTGATTGGACTCTTTCCATCCATTACAAAAACAAAGTTAAGCAGCTCACAGAAACACACAACTAACTTTCTTTCAGCCTCAATCTGGTTCTCCTTAAAAGTCCACCAGAGTAGCCCATGCAAAAGAGATGCACCTTGCAGTGTGGCCTGAAGGGAAATAAACCTAGGCTATTTCAGATTGAAAGAAAATACTCTCCTGCCAGACCCTTCTTTCTTTAATCAAAGGAATTTCTGTTTGAGTGCTTCTGCCAATCACAGCAGTGTCTGTATGGCACCAGGAGAGAGGTAGGCTGTCAAATAGGAGGCTCCTAGCTCATGTAGGGCTTTACAGATCAAAACCAACACTTTAAATTCAATCCAGAAACCAATGGGTAGCCAGTACAGATCATGGAGAACAAGTGACCTGTTTTGCCACTGAAAGGCACTACTTAATAGGCAGATAGCTGCATTGTGTACCAGCTTACATTCCAGGATTAGTTGAAAGTGTAGCCCCATGTTGCAATAATGCTGTGATTTTAGGCAGATGCCTGCTCAGCAGTTCTCCTCTTTAGCACCATTGTGAAAGTTAGGTCTGTCACACTGTTAGGAGTGGCTCACGACTGTGAGTGCCAACCTCAGCGCAGACTGTCAAACAGAAGGGCAGATACCCCAAACTGGGTGTATGTTCTATAATTAAATTTCACCAACCCTGTAACAAATATGAACTCCTGGATCACTGTAACAGGCTTACCGTGGAGTCAGATGGTCCCCTCGGGCACACCAGTGTATCTTGCCACCCAGGCAAACTGGAATATGTGATTAATGGACACTTATACCAAAGATCACAAAATATTCAGGTTGCTCACTGTCCCAAGAGACCACTTACCCCATATGAATTTGTAGCTTAGATCTCATACCAAAGACTACACTGGTAGCCAAACCTGTAATAAACTAACAAAAGGTATATTAACTAGGAAAAAGAAATGAGAATTATTTATAGGTTAAAGCAAACAGGGATATACATACACAAATGAGTTTCAGTCTGTGACTCAAAGGTGACAGAGTTGTAGTAATATATCCATTTAAAAATTTATTTCAGTGTTAACCCAGGCCAACTAGCATGGGGATCTCTTTGATTATGTTTAGGAATCTTTGCCCCTCATAGTTCAGACAACATGAAAGCAATTCAGTTTCTCCTTGTCAGGGATTTTTATCCCCTCTATTCCAGAGTGTAAATTTGATCTGAGGGGCAGGAGGATAGCTCAGTAGTTTAAGTATTAGCTTGCTAAACCCCACGTTGTGAGTTCAATCCTTAAGGGGACCATTTAGGGGTCTGGGGAGTGGTCCTGCTTTGAGCAGCAGCATGGACTAGATGACCTCCTAAGGTCCCTTCTAACCCTGATACCCTATGATAAGTGCAATCAATATATGCAGCAACTTACAAGCATCTTCTAAAGACTAAGCACATTCTTATCAATTTAACATGTAATATCTATTTTGATAATTCTAAACCACAGGTAACAAGATGGGTTTCCAGCTATGCATTTGTAAGTGTTCAGTTAAGCCTGGGACCTCACCATGATATAGCACCAGGTCTTCCAGCATCACAAGGTCTTTTATTAAAACACCTAGCCTGGGTTTAGGTGTTTAATTTCAGGCATCCTGTGATTTGTTATGCAACCCACACTCCTATGAAGCTATTGAAAAATAACTCTAAAGCAAACAACATTAATCAAAGTTTATCTCCAAACTGTGTATAGCCTGCCAAAATCAAGGCTGTCTCAATCTGGATGTCGAACCATCCTCAGTTTCAGTCTCCAAGTTGAGATATATTTTAGGTTTTAGCGAGCTGCACTCAATTTGCAAGATAAGCTTTTTGTTTGATGTTGTTTGCTTAGGGTTATTGGGCATAATTCTCCTCCCACTAACAGAGACAAAGGAGAATCAGGCCTATTTATTGCTTCATTATCTTACATAGGGACCATAGTTGTGCATGGTGCTTTACAGAATATATGGCCAAATTTTTCAAATGTTGATGCCTAAAGTTAGGCACCTTAAATTCATCTTTCTTTTTTGCTTGATATGAAATATCAGACATTCTTACTAGTTCTTCCTTGATCAATTCCCCTTTTCTTTCTGTGGTAGCAGCTTCAATACTTGTCTAAAAAGTTCTATGCACAGTATATCACAAATCACTTGATCATATCACTTCTGTATGTAAATCAGAAATGTATGTACAGGAAGCCTTCCCTAGGGAATGCAAACATTTATTTGAGTGTCTTACGGCTGCACTCTGTTCTTGAGGCAGGGGTTAAAGGCATTAGTTTTTTTCCAGATCTATTCTTAAATAAGTCAGACAAACAACTTACCTTACCAAACACCATGGGGAATGAACATAAGGAATCAGAAGTACTTTACTACTTTGTATGCATGACTCTGGCTGGTGGCAAAAATCAATTTGCCTATTTAAAAAGGCCCTTGTGGGGATAGAAGAATGCAGACCTCTAATGGATTACTGTCTTGTGTGTCTTTGTCTGATGACAAACAGAACTAGAATTGATAATGGAGAACTATGCTCATCAGCTAAAATGATTCATATGTTCTGACTTTTTCCCCACCTTGCTTGAAATACTGTGGGGCTGTTTTTCTAACACACATATACAAGGGTGTATCTAATTTACTAGAATTGCATGCACATCTGATATTTATACGCCCAAATGACCACTGGTATCTAACTGGCCGTTTATATGTCTGAATATCCTATTGCAAATTAGGCACCCAAATATATGCTGTGAATACACATACATTTCTGAAAATTGAGCCATACATACTCTAATGAGAATGTTCAAACAGAGGTGTCATTCTATGATTAAGCAAATTATTAAAGAGAAGTCATGGCATGGAGACTAGCATACATTTTATGATTGGAGAGATGGCATTTTCCAGCAAATAGAGCACAGCAGTGAGACCCAAGAAACCAAGGCTTTTATTCCAAACTCTGACACTGACCTGCTATGTAACCTTGGGGAAAGTCCCTTTCACCTTTGTGCCTGTTTCTCCTCCAGTCTTGCTTGCTCAGATATTAATAGCAGTGAAGCCATGGCAGTATGGTCAGCAGGATGGACTGGCAGCCTGAGGAAGCACTGAGGGTTCTGAGTGGGATTGTACAGCCTTCACTACTGCAGCTTCTGATATTGGTACCAGAGCTAGCTAGATCAAAACTAGCATGGGTATGTCTGGACGTGGTGCAATCACAACTATGATTGCAGTGTAAACATATCCTTACTATGCATTTGCCAAATGGGGCTTTGATCTCAGCTGGGGCCTCCAGGAACCACTGTTAAAGAAATAATAAAATAGATCATCATCTCTCTGATAATTTGCTTTTTCCAAATTTCAGTGAAACTACACCAACGTATACACATTTAGGATCTGGCACAGCTTTAAAACGTTTAATATTTTACACATATAAATAATACTGTGAATTATTAGTCAAATGGTACGTCACTGAAATTAACCACACTGAAGTTTCTGACATACTAAATGACTTAGAAAATCAAATGCTCCAGAAGATGAAAAATGTTTTATACTAGAACTTGTAAAAAAAGCCATATATCAAAGGTTGTATTATAATTATTATTAGTATTTAATGTGTAAGTTTTGATGGATTTTTTAGGTATTCTGAGTAAATGAAAACCAAAACATATTTTGTCACTTGAAAGGAGGAGGTGTGAAGAAAGGAACGGAAAGAGAAAAAGCCAAAGCAATTTTTGAAAACTAAACACTTCAATTTTTTTTTTTGAAAAAACAAAATTTCACACAAAATGAAAACTTTCATCAAAATTTTTGTTTCAGATTAAAAGCCTTTTTTACATTAAAAAAAGTTTTGACAAAAAAATTAACTACTTCTTTTTAATCCCAAAGTGCAACATGAATAAATTTAACAGGAGAAAAAATATTCATGGGCTATTTCATATCAGGAATAAGACAGTCCCGGTGGTTAATTTATTTTTTGTTGCAATGGGAGGAAGAAGAAGGCCTCAGTCCACACCAAGCTATTATTGTGTACAATTGCACTCTGGGTTGTGCAAGCATTCAATTAGAAAAATAGTTTTGTCCCCGTCCTCCGGCAGAGAAACCAGGGATCCACTGCTGGCTCCTTTCACAACACTAGGCAATTTTCCTAATGTGAACAGACTTATTTTAAAGCTGTGTGAGGAAGAGACTGCTCAATTCTAAATGTTACCATGTGAATGTTACATTTTCCATATACGTGGAATAGTTTATTTTGAATCTGAATAGGTTATTTTAAAATAAGCTAAAACAAGAAAGAACAGAAGTTAAAGTCTCCATCACACAGTACAGTACCCATCACTTCTGTCTAGCTGAGATGAATCTGAAAGGAACACAAAGAAGCAGCTACCATCAGCAGACATGTACACATGTAAAGATGCAGTACAGATGCAGTTCTATAAAGGTAAAAGCATTGGGATTAGAGGTGGGGATTAGCAGTAGCCTAGGTTGTTATAGTTCATGTATTAAGTTAATACACTCACCTTCAACACATAATCGTATTTTACCATTATATCCAAACTTATTCTGTTGGTAACTTTCTGAAAAAAAATGTCCCAGTGTAAGGGTGAGTGGTCATCCCTCCCTGTCAATCTCTGAGGGAAGCCATGCCTCCTTGTAGTCACACACTTGTAAAGGTGATCTCAGCAGGGGGAATTAGCTGTTCCTAGCGTTCAGGCCCTCAGGCCAGATTGAGCAGTAAAACAGTCCATGATCCCCAGGCCCTCATTCAGGCTGGGGCAGCAAATAGAAGGCTCTGGCCTGCAATCAGCTCAGAGCAACAAAGTCTATAAGCCCTTATCAGGGCAGGGGAGCAAGCAGTTCAGGGGCTCTGGCAGAGGTGAGCACCAACACAGTCTAGGGGCTCAGGCAGGGGTGAGTGCCAACATAGTCTAGCGTCCTAGCTAGGCGTATAATAGACTAACACAGGCCTCTTGGCCTAAAGGTGGGGAGGCTTCCACCCCAAGGGTGGGATGACTTGGGGTATGGGGACGCAGGCCCACCTGACTCCACCGCATCACAGCCCAGGACCCTAAATGTGGTGGAGTGGTCCAGCAATGGGTCAGCAGGGATCTGCCTGCAACACATTGACCTAGTATCAGGCCAACACTCAACCAGACAGTCTCTAGTTTCCCTGGGCTACTTCCTACGTCCCTGGAGTTTGGTACCTCCATGTTGTAGTTGTCCTCCATCTCCCCAGGCAAGCTGGCCAGCAGCAGCCCCTGCAGCTCATCAGTGTCTCAGTCAGCCGGAGGCACTGGGAGCTCCAGCCAGTCCTCAGGCAGCCTCCTTGGCAGTTACTCAGCATTTTGGTCAGCCAGTGTCCCAGTACCTTGGGGTCCTCTTCGGGCTCCAGCTGCTACCAGAATGTGTTTGTCTCCCTTGGTGGCTCCATCCCAACTGAGCTGCAGGACCAACCTTTTATACTTCCTCTTCTTTTCCCGCACCTCTGCTTCTGGAGCGCAAGGTGTGGCCTTTCTGACTCTGCCCAGCAGGCAGTGGGTTGTGGTCCCTCCCTGTCAATCTCTGAGGGAGGCCACATCTCCATGCTACACCTGGGAGCTGAATATTGCTCCCAGATCCAGGGTGATATTGGGAGAAAATCAAACTGAGATATGGCTGGAAACAAAAATACACAGGGTCTGATTCTCCAATACCTTGAATCTTGTGTATTTATGTACACATTTGCAAACTGGACCTAAAACTTTACTAAGTCAGTATAGGAGCATTTAACAAGCACTTGGCATTCACTTTGCACAGGTATAAGTGGCTATACCATGTGCAAGGCAATGAGATCAGTCATAATGTCTAAACTTTGCACAGTCTTTATTGGGAATTAAGACGTTGTTAGATTTGGGGAGCAAATGAAAAAAATAAATAACAGCATTCTAAATGACAAATTCACTTCTTAGCACACTCAGCCGGTGCCTGTTTAACTGGCATCTTTTGAGACCTCAGAATGCCCCATGGCACAGCCTAGCCTAGCAGGACTACAGGCTTCTGCTGGGAAAACCTACACTACAGAGATGAGTCGTAAATGTGTCTCTGAAACACACACAGAAAATCCTGCAAAAGATCTAAATAAGGTCTCAATTTTGTAAACATTTACTACTAAACATAATGTTTTATTATTGTTGGTGATCCCTCGGGGTTGAGAATGATCTCTTCCACATGTTTTAATTTTTATTGGTTCTTTCGTGACTGAGGAGTCCAATACTTGAGCCACAAACTCATTTATGACCTGACTCTAAAAGAATTATTCATGACAGCAGGAACTATGCTTAGTCATAAGCATCCATCCATACGTTTCTATACTAGTTACAACAACTTTAAGGCCACAGTGGTGTAAAGTAGTGATTATCAAACTTTAGCAATCTGATGACCCCCATTTTGATTTAAACTTTTTAACGGACCCCCAAGTCCCTCACTCAGCCGCAGGCCCCACCCCACTACACCCCTTCCCCCACTTCCCCTCCTCTTCCCCTCCTCTTCCCTGCCTCTTTCAGCCCCCACCCTGGAGTGCACCCCTGCTCATCCCCCTCCCTCCCAGCACCCTCCTGCATGCCAGAGAACAGCTGTTCCGCAGCATGAAGGAGGCACTGGGAGGGAGGAGGAGAGTTGATCACTGGAGCCACTGGCCTCCGACACGATTCAACCCCCTCCCCTGAGCATGCCCTGTTCGGTCGATTGCAGCTCCCACTGGCCACAGTTCACCTGGGGGAAGCTCCCATTGGCATGGAACAGTGAACCACAGTGCGACGGCCGAACTTGCGGACACTGCAGTTAAACAAACTGTCCTGCCCTGCCAGCAGATTTTCCTGATGGGCTGCATGCCAAAGGTTGCCGATCCCTGTCATAGAAGCACCTACACATCTGGGACTTTAGGAGGTGTTTAGAATCTCTGAAATTCAGCTCTTTTAGGCCACAATTCAGAAAAACCACCTTGTTCAGGAAAGCAGTTAAGCACATGTTTTGCTTTCTGCATGTGCTTAAGCCCTATTGAAGCAGTTAAGAACATATTCATCAAAAAATTATCAAACACATAGATAAACATGATATGTTGGGAGATAGTCAACATGGCTTTTGTAAGGGAAATCATGTCTCATCTATCTATTGGAATTCTTTAGGGGGTAAACAAGCATGTAGACATGGGTGACCTAGTTGATATGGTATACTTGGACTTTAAGAAAGCCTTTGGCAAGGTTCCTTACCAAAGGTTCTTAAGCAGAATAAGCTCTCTTGGGATAAGAGGAAAGATCCTCTCATGGATCAGTAACTAATTAAGAGATAGGAAACAAAGAGTAGGAATAAATGGTCAGATTTCACATTGGAGAGAGGTACATAGCAGGGTCCCCCAAGGATCTGTCCTGGGAGAAGTGCTGTTCAACATATTCATAAATTATCTGGGGAAAGGGGTAAACAGTGAGATGGCAAAATTTGAAGACAATACAAATTATTCAAGATAGTTAAGTTCAAAGATGACTGTGAAGAGTTACAAAGGAATCACACCAGATGGGTGTGGCTGACAAAATGTCAGATTAAATTCAATTATGATTAATGCAAAATAATGCACATTGGAAAAAATAACCTAACTATACATGCAAAACGATGGGGTCTAAATTAGCTATAACAACTCAAGAAAGACCTTGGAGTCATCGTGGATAATTCTCTGAAAACATCTGCTCAAAGTGCAGCAGCTGTCAGAAAAGCTAACAGAATGTTAAGAATCATTAAGAAAAGGATAGATAATAAAACAGAAAATATAATAATGCCACTATATAAATCCACAGCACTCCCATACTTGAACATGGTGTACAGTTCTAGAAACCCATCTCAAAAAGAAACCATAAGAATAGGAAAAGGTGCAGAGAAAGATAACAAAAATGATTAGGGAACATCCTCCATATGAGAAGAGATTACAAAGACTGGGACTGTTCAGTTTTGAATAGAGATGACTAAGGGAGATATGATATAGATCTATAAAACCATGAATGGTATGGAGAAAAAGTGTTATTTATCCCTTCACTTAACACAAAACTAGCTTCATTGATGAAATTAACAGGCAGCTGGTTTAAAACAAGGGTTGCAAGTGCTTTGGAATATAGGATTAAAATTCAAAATGATATGGACTAACTGGAGAAATGGTCTGAAGGAAATAGGATGAAATTCAATAAGGACAAATGCAAAGTACTCCACTTAGGAAGAAACAATCAGTTGTACATATACAAAATAGGAAATGACTGCCTAGAAAGGAGTACTGCAGAAAGAGATCTGGAGGTCATAGTGGACCACAAGCTAAATATGGGTCAACAGTGTAACACTGTTGCAAAAAAAGCAAACATAATTCTGGGATGTATTAGCAGGAGTATTGTAAGCAAGACACAAGAAGTAATTCTTCCACTCTATTCCACTCCGATTAGGCCTCATTTGGAGTATTGTGTCCAGTTCTGGGCACCACATTTCAGGAAAGATGTGGAAAATTGGAGAAAGTCCAGAGAAGAACAACAAAAATTATTAAAGGTCTAGAAAAAACCTCTGAAGGAAGATTGAAAAAATTGGGTGTGTTTAGTCTGGAGAAGAGAAGACTGAGGGGGGACATGATAACAGTTTTCAAGTACATTAAAGGTTGTTACAAGGAAGAGGGAGAAAAAATGTTGTTCTTAACCTCTGTAGATAGGACAAGAAGCAATGGGCTTAAACTGCAGCAAGGGCGGTTTAGGTTGGACATTAGGAAAAACTTCCTAACTGTCAGAGTGATTAAGCACTGGAATAAATTGCCTAGGGAGGCTGTGGAATTTCCATCATTGGGGATTTTTAAGAGCAGTTTAGACAAACACCTGTCAGGGATGTTCTAGATAATGCTTAGTCCTGCCTTGAGTGCAGGGGAATGGACTAGATGACCTCTCGAGGTCCCTTCCAGTTCTATGATTCTATGATTCTATAAGGAAGTACTTCTTTACACAAGGCACAGTCAACCTGTAGAACTCATTGCCAGGGGATACTGTGAAGGCCAAAAGTATAACTGGGTTAAAAAAAGGATTTAGATAAGTTCAAGGAAGATAGATCCATCAATGGCTATTAGCCAAGATGGTCAGGGACCTCGAGAGGTCATCTAGTCCATTCCCCTGCACTCAAGGCAGGACTAAGTATTATCTAGAACATCCCTGACAGGTGTTTGTCTAAACTGCTCTTAAAAATGTCCCTAAACCACTGATGACCAGAAGCATTTGGCACTGGCCATTGTCACAGACAGGATACTGGACTACATGGACCATTGGTCTGACCCAGTGTGGCTGTTCTTATGTGTTTAAATGCTTTCCTAAATAAGGATGGTCTTAAGCACCTGCTTAGGGCTTTCCCACAGCAGAATCTGTTTTAGCTATCTAAATATGAATTTAAGACTACAATCTGGCCCATCTAATTTAACTGTGATGTAAGTATAATCCCATTTTGAGGAAGTTTTGGCTAAAAACTAACAAAAACTTCATATGCATTTGGTTACTGTAGTTTTCAGTAAAGTTCTGCACAGCTATAAGGACTGGTTGACTCTTCTGAGTTAGAATGATCTCATTTGAGACAAGATTTTGGCACACTTTATCCCTTATTTGTGAACTGTATTCCTTTGAAGAGCTGATGCTGAGCCTTTACCAAACTTTTAATCCAAATTTAAAACATCATTTTTTGAACTGGCTTTTTATTGATTTGCTCCAATTGCTATGTTCACATGCAGAGTATTATAAGACTGACTGACATAATTAATGTTCAGATGTACAGTGTCCATTCCAGGCAAAATCAGTTTGATGTCTTTTGTCCTAAAGGTATCTTAAGTTTTACTTCAAAATGTTAGTTAAGCTAAAGAAACTCTCTGTTCCTTCTAAGCGCAGTAACATTTTAAGTTAGTAATAGATTTTTCCTTCGACTTCTCACTGATTTTAAATTTTGATAGATGTCAGCTCTTCCTTTAATATTTCTTAAACTTAATATAAAATACCCTTGCATGAGTATTTCCATTTATTCTTTGATGCTGGACATGTCAATATTTAAATACCGTTGATGAAGAGAAAGTTAATTAATGGTAAGAATTTCTAGAATCCTCCTCTCGGGGTGAAATTCTGAGCCCCATTCAAGTCAATGACACAATTCACGTTGATTTCAATGGGGGAAGGATCTCACAAAAGGAGTTAAAAGTGGGATGTATACATTTTCTGCACAATTTTATAAACAATGCATTCCATGCATTGTCCTAAAAAAGCCCATAAAAACGGCAATAGTGGGTCAGACCAATAGTCCATCTAGCTCAGTATCCTTATCTTCTGACAGTGGCCAATGCCAGGTGCTTCAGAGGGAATGAACAGAACAGGTAATCCTCAAGTGATACATCCCCTGTCATCCATTCCCAGCTTCTGGCAAAGAGAGGTTAGGGACCCTTCAGGGAATGGTTTTGCATCTGTGCCCATCCTGGCTAATAGCCATTGATGGACCCATCCTCCATGAACTTTAGTTCTTTTTTGCACCCTGTTTTAGTTATGGGCTTCACAGCATCCTCTGACAAAGAGTTCCACAGGTTGAGTGTGCATTGTGTGAAGAAACCTTGTACCTATTAATTTCATTTGATGACCCCTAGTTCTTATGTTATGAGAAGGAATAAATAACACTTCCTTATTTACTTTCTCCATACCCATTATGATTTGTAGACCTCTATCATATCCTCACTTAGTTGTCTCTTTTCTAAGCTGAACAGTCCCAGTCTTTTCAATCTCTCCTCATATGGAAACTGTTCCATATCCCTAACAATTTTTGTTGCTTTTTTCTGTATTTTTTCCAATTTCAATATATCTTTTTTGAGATAGGTGACCAGTTCTGACAGGTTGGAAGTGTGAGTGAAACACTGTTTACAGCTGATGATTCTGGAAAAAGTTCAAGAAGACAGAACATTACCACTAAATGAGACTTTAAGTATGGAATTAGGTCATGTTAGCTAGCTTGATCTAACAAACACCATACTTGCCTATCTTGACTAGGATTTTAAAAGACATGCGTTGGCTAGAACTGGATCAAGCTAGCTAACATGATCCAACAATACATTTTTAAATCTTAGTTTAAGTAAAGCCTGAGGGGGACAGGTTGAGCTGAACTTTATCTTATTGTTAATTCCTTTCTTTACTTCAGAAAAGTGGTGATTTTTGATTCTACCCAACCCTGGCCTTTGTATTAGATCAGGTTGGGTAAGACACCTGCTCACAACCTAGTTCTATGTCCCAGGGTTTTGCCATTCCCCAGGCTCTTTGGGAACTGTGACAGAATCAAGTATTACCTTAGAAGCACAATGGAGAGTCTTCTATTGAATTCTGCCCTTAAAAGCCTTAAGTACTTCTAGGGGCAGAATTTGGCCAGAAGTGTTACTTGTTAGCTTCTGAATTTCCAATGAACTACTATAATTTCACTTGAAATAAACTAAGCAAGTTTGGTAGCACTACATTTTGATAAAAAATGCTGTTTGAAAAAAATATGTATTATGCCCTAGTCACACTGTCACTTTATATTAACTTGCTTATCCATTTCACCTATATACTATCCGCTGTATTCATTCATTTTTAACCAACTTATCTTTTTTCACCCTGGAAATGGATTTTAAAGAGGCAGGAGTGTCCATAGGAATCAGATAGAGAGTTATTACATTGGTAATTAAAGACAGCTTGAACTCTTAGTAACTTGATGAAAGGCTATTTCTACATTCATGTTCTTACTGTAAATAATGATGATGAGGCAATGAACTTTTACACAGCTTTTCACTCTTGGATCTCAGTGCTTTGGAAAGGCAAATAAGCAACTCACTATCACCAAGCACACTGGGGTCCGGGTCCACAACTAGAGCTTCTGTGGTTCTACAATAATACAAATAACAAATGACATATTTTTCTGATGCTGTGGTTGTGCATTAAGAATTAAACCTAAGGCTCCTACAGTTCTGGGCATAGCAAAGAAACTTAGCTATTAAGAATTACAATATACATAAAATTCAGATATGTTTAAATTGTTCCACTGAAATAATATTTAAGTTGTGATTACGTTAATAACCAGTTATGAAAGAGTTATGCAATATGTATCCTCCCTCCCATTAGGATAGAGAAAAATGAATTAATTAGGAAGCTTTGATAATTATGGCCAAGTTTCTTTCTTTCCACTGGGCACAACAGGTGACTGGGATGAGGATGGACCTGAAGCCTGTTACGGGAACTTGATCCTCTGGCTAGTCCTGCACTGTCCCCAGTCCTTGTTAGGGCAAGCTACGAGTTGCTTTAAACGTTGACAGATGGTATCAGTCCCCAAAGAACCTTCACCAGCTGGGCATAGACAGAGCACAGAACTCTCTAACCACACCCCTCCTCATCCCTCAAAACCTACTACAATGGGACTGCAGGGGGTGGCATCAGAGGCAAAGGGAGTGGAGGAGGGGAGACTCTGGTCTATGGGATGCAGACATCAGAGAGATGCAAAGTTCACTGTGTGAATTTAGCATCCAGGTGGGGCTATAAAGCCAGAATCACTTGCAGTTTTGAGCTACACAACGCCCAGATGATTGCTGATTTCCACTGTGTAGCTGGGTAATTTATTCAGATTAGCCTTCTTTCTGGGTTGGACTCCCTAAAAAAATTATCCCTCTGCCATGTCATTTGTCCACCTGCTGTGAAAGTAAGGGAGCACTCTGTTCGGAGTCATTGCTGAATCTAGTGTGCCAGGGAAGATACTACAATCTGCATGGATTCAAGGAAGCCAGCCCCATATCTTTTTGTAAATAAAAGCAAGTAGTTTACACAAGTAGTTTGCCTTGTTATACTATCAAAATGGGATTTACATTTTTTTCTAACAAATTCTAGATTAAGCCAATGATTACTTGTGAACATTTATCAAAATCAGGTGATATTATCAGTGACATTTCTAGCTCTTTTTTTCTTAGCTCTAACACAGTTTTATAATTAGTAATAATTATATATCCTACTCTTGTGAGTAATTATTTTAAATCTAGTTTTATAAATGTCCCTTTAAAGGGAAAATAAGGAGAAAAATAATATATCATCCTTGTGTCTTGTTCTCACTGGCCACAGAAATAGGATTTTTTTCCTTCTGTCTATGTACTTCTGTGACACTCATCATCATAGTATCTGAGAATCTCACAATTTCTAATTAATATAAATAGAGAAAGCAACACCTTTCGAAGGTAGGGCACTACTATTATCCCCATTCTAAAGATGGGGATCTGAAGCATAGAGAGACTAGATAACATGTCTAAAGTCATCCAGGGAGTACATGGTAGAGCAGGGACAGGAACTCAGCTCTCATGTCCTAGAACAACACCCTATCCACTGGACCACCATTCTTTTCCAGAGTAGGCTTCCACTAAGATCATCCTTCCTATAGACTGACCTCACACTTGGTAAGGTTTAGGCTGACCTCACAGCTGGTAAGGCAACTCCCAACCTGTCATGTATTTATACCTGCTCCTCTATTTTCCACTCCATGCAGCTGATGAAGTGGGTTCTAGCTCACAAAAGCTTATGCCCAAATAAATTTGTTAGTCTCTAAGGTGCCACAGGGACTCCTCACTGTTCTTCCTTTTCAAGACATTCCTGGTATGCTTGTAGTTTGGAAGAGATGACTCTTTTATTTAGTGATGACAAAATATATTACATGCTACTTCTTTCACCCTCAATGAGGTGGTTTTCAATAAAGAATTACTCTACAGAACTCATTAAAGTCCCTCTTGAGAAAATCTATCATGACATCAAGCATATTCAAAACAGTATTCTGTGATTTCCTTTCTTTTTTTAAAGATGCTCCACTTTCTCCTTTTTCCTAGTTAGATTGCTGGTGATTTGTAATTAATTTGTTTTCATTCAGCTGAGGGCTTTGGACATGCAGACAATTTTTTTTTCATTGCTCTTGGTCCTTGGTGACCTTCACTATCACAGAGTGCACAAGAGTCACTGAATTTCTAAGTAAACCAAATACACGAGTTGGACAAATCATGTTTCTCCACCTGTTTTATTCCATAATTTGGCTTTTTCAGACCATAAGTATTAACTGGCTCAACTCTTTCCTGTGGGAGAGCGGAGTGTGTCCAGCACATCTGTTGTAATGGCGGATTCCAACAGGAGCCCATAATGGAATAGGTCTGTCATAAAAATAAGACTATTCTGTATCTGGTTTTGAAAATAATCTGAGTGAAAGAGACAAAGTACCAGTGATTACAAAATTCCAGGTTTTTCATTAGGATGGTGCATAGAGGTAAGGGTCTAACTTCACAGAGCATCTTGCAGGATCAGGGTCTTAAATTGTACAAAATCAAATAAATAAATTGTAATATTTAGGTGGGAAAAATCACAAATCACTTGGAGGCAGAAGAGTTAACTATGCAGTATCTGGAAGGGATGGAAGTGATTAGCTGGTAATTATTCACACAGGGTGAAATTCAGAGGGAAATTTGCCTTAGCACATAAAGCTCATCACAGTAACTGTGTGAGCTGAACAAAGGTGCCCTGGATCTGGGCTTACGTTGATCCAGTGGCTTGGAACACTAAGAAAAAGGCTGTGGAGGAGGTAGGCCTGTTATATACCAGGCCAGAGCTGCCATCTACCTTGCCTTGGCTCCACTTATCCTGCCCCCACCCCCAAAAAAATCTAGTTACTTAGGCCATGTCTACCTTATAGAGGCTACAGTGCTACAGCTGTTCCACCATATTGTAGATGCTTCCTACAACTATGAAACCCCTTGCTCTGGGTGTCCTTAGCTTCTGATTGCCAGAGCTTGGAATAGACAACAGGGGATGGACCATTTGATGGTTGCCTGTTCTGTTCATTCCCTCTGAAGCAACTGGCACTGGCCACTGTCAGAAGACAGGATATTGAGCTAGATGGACCTTTGTTCTGAACCAGTAAGGTTCTACATTGACAAAAGGGAATTTTTCCATCTGAGCGGGAGTAACTAGGTTGATGGAAGAATTCTTTAATCAACCTAGTTATATCTACAGTTGGGATCAGGTCAACTGAACTATGACACACAGGGCATGACATTTTTCACAGACCTGAGCAAAGTAGCTAGGTCGATCTAATTTTTAGGTGTAGATCTTTGTCTCTGTTAAGGAAAGGGTGAATTTCAGCCACCATGAATGTGCTGATTATTGTTTCGTCACATTCAGTGTTGTTGCCTGTAGTGAGGCGGTGTGGCTCTCTGCCGCCCCGGAGGGGGAAGAGCCCATCTGGAAGCCGGAGTGGGTGGAGCTAGGGAGCTCTGAGCCCACCCCTCAGAGGGTCAGGCAGTGACCCGGAACTATAAAGGCCGGCCCTCAGAGCTCAGTAGGAGCCCAGCCACCGGAGAGAACAGACGTCCCTAGCAGAGCCCATGACTGGGAAACCCCCATGGCCCAAGGCAGCCGCCCAGACTGGCCGGGCCTGCCCTGTGCCCCCTATCTGGAGGAGTTGTCAGACCTGCCCTGCACCCATTATCCAGAGTTGTTGCTGGACCTGCCCTGCGCCCGTTATCCAGAGGAGTTGCTGGGCCTGCCGATCAACCCCTGCCCCGAAGAACCCATGCTCCTGGATCCCCCAGAGGCCAACACCAGGACCCAGGTAGGGCCCAAGGGGGAGTGTGGAAGTAGCCCGGGGGCAACCGACCCCAGTCTGGCTGCAGCACTGCCAGAGCCCATGTCGGTGTGTTGCGGCCAGGATCCTCACTGACTAAGCAGCGGATCTTCGGCCACTGCTAGGGCTGCGGGCTGGGACACAGTGGAGTGGGAAGGCCTGCATCCTCCCTGCCACCCAACTCGTGGGTGGCAGACTCCCCCTCTTCCTGGCCTGAGGAGGCTGGAGCCTATCATTACTGCTCAGCCCTGCCTGAGAGCCTGAGCTCTTGACTCAGCATTTGTTGCCCTGCCCTGACCTAGGGCCTGGGCTTAATACCTTGTACGTACTGCTCAGCCCTGCCTGAGGGCCCGAGCCCCTGACTCAGCGTTTGTTGCCCCGCCCTGACCTTGGGCCTGGGGTTAATACTGGTGTACTACTTTTGCTCAATCCTGACTGAGGGCCAGAAATCTGATTTAACGTTGTTGCCCCATCCTGAGCCAGGGCCGGGCTGACCGCATTTCTGCCGGCTACAGCAAGGGCGACCAAGTGAGATCCCATGGCCAGACTAATTCCCCGGGATCAACTGTGTGCAGTGAGCCGGTGTGGCTCCCTGCTGCCCTGGAGAGGGTCGAGCCCCGGCGAACCCTTGTACATTGCCATAATATAATAAATAACACGTACACAAAGAGATAAGATAAAATAATAACAATGCAAACAAGAGAGAGAATCAATAAGACAGCAATCTTCCCCATTATGCTATCAGCGCTCTCTCTCTCTCTCTCTCTCTCTCTCTAATAGATCTTCTAACTGCCCCATCCAAAGTCAAACAACTTGCAGGTAGCTTGTCTGGCAGACGGCTGAGCTGCAGCACACATACTGCTATTATTCGTACACAGATGTCCGAGCTTGTGCTCCCAGCAGCAGTCATGCTTTTAAGAGGATCACTCACAATTTTAACAGAGGAAGAGTACTGCACTGTAACTCACTCTTCCACCATAGACTCAGTGTTTAATTCAGTCACACTACTGTCATCATCTTCTTATTGGTTGTAAGCTTCTCAGCACAGGTAGTGTGTTACTGTATGTTAGTAGAGCACCCAGAACAATCGGACCCCTAAATACTACTGCAACATAAATATATAATAAATAATAAATAAAATGATAATAATAATTAATTACTTTGGCAAATCTTGACTCTTATTCAACCTTACCTGTCTGCTTAGGGAATGCAGCGCTCACCAGATGCAGGAGAGATGGTCTAAATGAATCACTATTAAACTGAGTCATTATTCAGTCTTCCATGTACCTGGGAAGACATAGCTTGAATTAGGACAGCACAGGTTATACCTAAAAGGCAATGCCTAAAATTAGCAAATTCATATTTTCCTTTGCAATTAGTAGAATCTACAGTACAAATATGTCAGCTCATAGCTTGCCCACGGTGCAGAACTTCCTGTGAGCATTCAATAGTCACAATTCAATATTGGTACTATGTAATTCCTTCATTCAGTCACACTGTGTTGTTTCTGCTTCCTAACTGGGTGAGTGAAGCTTTTACCAACAGGAAGAGGAAAATCAAAGTGATTTCAAGATAAACATACAAACATTTCTGCACTAACATATCCCTAAAAAGAGATGCCCCTGATTTTCTGTGAGACCTTCATTTTCCACGAACACAAATACTTGTGGAAAATGGATAAAAAATGGTGTTACAAACATTTTGAAAGCAAATTCACTTGTTTTATTCAAATAAATATTTATGGTTGGTTCGGTGGCTGTATTTGCCCGGTTCTGCTACTCAGTGTGGACTGGATTGGTACCTTGTCATCCACCTTTTGTGAGGGACAAAATGTAGCTATGCTGCTCACGGAGCAGAGCAGAAACCAAATTATGGCATGCACTGGGGAGTTATACATGTGGCAGCCTGTTTCCTGGTGTAGCTTATTTCCCTCAGTGGCTGGAGGGAGAGGGAAGGGAGGCATGGAGTGAAGAACACAGGACTAGAAAAAGGAGAAGCAGCACTCTGGAAGCTGTTCTGCCCCCATATTGGTACCCATAATGCAGGCTGTCCAGATAGGAGAGTACAGTGGCTTAAGAAGTAGAGTTGAAAAATGACAATTGTTTTCTGTGAAAATGTTCAAAGGAAACACAGTTTTCCCTTGAATAGAAGCAACATCATTGACGTATTTGATTTTTCGTCCAAATATTTTTCACTTTCATTCTATACAAAAAGTAATTTGGTTCTGGTTTATGTTTTGGATTGGTATTTAAAACAAAACAAAACAAAGAAAACAAAACAAAACAAAAAACTTCCCCTCTCCTTTTTTCCCTCCTGGAAATGGATTGAAAAGGGAAATAAAGGAAGAGAAAAGGGGGAAAGAAAGAAAAGAAAAAAACATAAAGCCACCACATTTTTTCTTCTCAAATCGAAATTTGCCAATTAGATAAAACAAGTCAGAAATTATTGAATGATGTGTACATTTAATGAAAATTGCTTTATGTTGGTCATAAATCTGTTGTTCCAGAAAATATTTAGATGAAAAAATTTCAGCAAGCTTTTATAAGGAGCAGACATATAGCCATTGTCACCATTGGGCCCTATGAATATCAGGTGTTGTACATAAAAAACTCATTAGTGTGTTTTCCTTCAACATTTTCTTGAAAGAACATTTCATTACAATGCAAATGGAGCTAGCTCACAAGGCAGGCTAATTGAATTCTTAGAAAACATTCCTTACGAACCTTATCTTAACTTACTGAACAATAAATATTACACTCACTTTAGAAGATATAATTCATATTGGGCAGCAAGACATTGACTGTCTCACTATTTATGGTATTTTTAAGATGCTTTATGAGTCCAGAAGTAATTAATCTCGTTACCTCTGTGAAAACTGGATTAGCATTTGCCACTGTAACCAGCTGGGATGACAGTAATGGAATGAATGATTCTAGCACTGGGAATGAAAACAGTTTCATCCTATCAATGGGGTGATAAATACATATTACCTGTGAATCCATTATGTTGTCTGATAACTTTGCTAGATTGTTTCCTCCCATGCAATAATCTCAACTGCACCGTAGCTTCCCCACATGACGGAATAGCTTCATAACCTCAGCAGCCACATGCCTCTTACTCTGGAACCTCTGAACTTTCCCAGTGGAACTATAACAGCCACTACTCACACTCTTGACTAGATCTTCCCATCCAGTAGCTTTCTCCAGCTGAACAGTGACAAGCCTCCACTCTTATCACTGACAACTTTTCCAAACTGGACTGCAGGTGCTATGTGCCCTACCTGCTGGAATCCTTTTCTCTTTATGTCTTCTCTAGTACACATCCCTCAGAGCATCTCACTTCAAAAATCAGCCTTCAGTTCACTCTAGGACACCCTCTGAACCCCATCCGTGGAGGTTTTAAGGATACCGAGATAGCTCTGCTACACCAAATCACGAGGATTGAAATATTGTACCATTTTAAACTCTACCCATTCAGTAGCAGTATTTGCAAACTCGTCCCTTCCACAACAGTGCTGAAAACCACACTCCAGAAGGCAGCCACATGCTCAGTATGACATGGCTTCCAAAGCAGTGGGCACAGAACAAAATATACTGCTATACATCTAGCATCAATTGGGCTTTCCCTTTAGGCAATCCGACAATGATTAAAGCAGCAGTACTGTTGTGGTAATTGCAGGGGCGGCTCTAGCCATTTCGCCGCCCCAAGCACGGCAGCAGGCAGCGGGGGGCGCTCTGCCGGTCACCGGTCCCGCGGCTCCGGTGGACCTCCCGCCAGGCTTGCTGGGGCCTGGAGCCGCCCCTGGGTAATTGGGCCTACAAGTATACTCTAGTGGGATCAACCGTAAAAACTAAGTGAAAGCTCATAAGATATCACAATAAGCCTACTCCCCCAAAATCCCACCCCGACCCCCTCCAGCCACTGGCCCAAGCCTAGGATTGGGGCTCAGCTCACGTCAGCAGCCTGGAGATCGGGGTTCAGGCTGGCCGGTCAACCAGCCCGAACCACTGGCACCAGCTGAGCTCCCACTGGCCTCAAGGTGGGGCCATGGTCTGGGTTTGGGGAGGCTTAGCTTCCCCTGACCTATTATACCTACCGCCCCTGGACATCACCACCTCCACCAGCTCCACCTGAATCCTGAACACCATCTCTTGCATCTCTTCCCCTCTCCCCCGCCCATGTGTGTGCTTTTCCTTCCTCATCTATTTCTTCTCTTCCCTAGCCTGCTCCTTTTTCCTTCAGTCTAATAAGAGTTGGGCTTAACTGGCCAAGACTGTATATTTTGCAACACTGCTATAACACTGTGAGCAGAAAGAGGAAGCTAAATTCAATGCTCTAAAGAGCCTGATGCTCGTACAAGTTTGCCAGATCTCAGGGGGGCTGACAAGATTGTGCGTTGTGCCTCGGATTTTCCAGCAGTGCGGTTGCAAGTAAAAGTGAACGCCAGAGTAAAAAACTGCATTTTCTATCTTTGCTGCTCTTTTCTCTCCCCTTTTCTGTGTGTTTTGTCTTGTTTTGTCTTCTAGGAAATGGGATCAGACTTTAAACAGCAACAACAAAGACAACTCCAGCCCATCTCAAGTAACTCTTTCCCCCAAAAGGAACAATTACTACCATGCTTAATACCATCTAAAAGACTATCACAGGGATCGGCAACCTTTGGCACACAGCCCACCAGCGTAATCACCCTGGCAGGCTGGGCCGGTTTGTTTACCTGTCGCGTCTGCAGTTTCGGCCGATCGCGGCTCCCCCTGGCCACAGTTCACTGTTGCAGGCCAATGGGGGCTGCGGGCAGTGGTGCAGGCCAAGGGATGTGCTGGCCGCAGCTTCCTGCTGCCCCCATTGGCCTGGAGCGGCAAACCATAGCCAGTGGTAGCCGCGATCGGCTGAACCTGCCGATGTGGCAGGTAAACAAACTGGCCCAGCCCGCCAGGGTCCTTGCCCTGGTGGGCTGCATGTCAAAGGTTGCCAATTTCTGGACTATCAAATGTGCAGATTTTTTCCTTCTAAAAAGCCACTCCTGCTAAAGGCAAAAGGATGTTATTAAATTAAAAGTCTTGCTTAAGAATTTATCTTTCAAATGCTTTAACTCTTTTTCCTTCTTTTTGATATCTTTAATAAAAGGTTAAAGTGATGCTTAAGGGTGTATTTGCCATGATACCAAGTAGGCTGAGGTCTCTGTGCACCAAACCCCAAACTTTGTTTAAAACTGCTTAATGTTGGACAGTGACTGGGTTATGTTTACACCTTTCCCCCAAATATTCCATCTAAATTAATATAACCACATTCAGGGAATTTGGGGCAGTGGTGCCAGCAACATTAACAAAGTCATCTTTCAGAGGGGTAGCCGTGTTAGTCTGTATCAGTAAAAACAACAAGGAGTCCTTGTGGCACCTTAGAGACTAACAAATTTATTTGGGCATAAGCTTTCATGGGCTATAACCCACTTCATCAGATGAATGAAGTGGAAAATACAGTAGTCAGGTATAAATATACAGTGCATGAAAAGATGGGAGATGCCTTACCAAGTGGGAGGTCAGTGCTAACGAGGCCAATTCAATTAGAGTGGATGTCGTTTATTCCCAACAGTTGTCATTTTGGAAGCACCACTCATGGTTCCATAGGTAAGGCTGAGTTGAGCTTTACATTTAATGCAGGGATTCAACCACTTTGTTGTGTATGAAGAATACATATTATTCCCAAATTTACTACACTTTGACTAAGGTGATTTTTATTGTTGTTAAGAATTTACAAATAAGCCCATTAATTAGTTTGAGGTGCAATTAATTTTAAAACAGTTCATTTAAGAAATTTAGCATCCATTGTCAGACTTTTGGTTTTAATCTCAAATGATTTTAATAACAGATTCAAATAGAGTCAAACATTCCCATATAGAACTCACTGAAATATCACGGAATTGTGACATTTGAAGAATTGTTTTAGGATTAATGGTCATTTTTTGCTTACTCTTCATATCTGAACATTTCTTCTTCAGTAGGGCCCAATGAACAATATTCTACTATTGAGTATCCCATAACGAACTGCCCTATTTCAAAATGGTGTCCATCTTCCAGAGTTCTCATTGTGACTGAAGCCAGAAGTATGCTCAGTTGGCCATTTTGGCAAAGGTAGTCTTCCATTGTTCTCAATGAGATTGGAAAGTCTTTGCCTCCTATCCTGACACTACTTTAATGACCATGTTATCTAAGGGGAGTCTGGCTGCATGCTCATTGAGATTGCAATTCCTCATATGTTTCCCTGAAGGAGAGTATTTTATTCAGCATCCTCTGACAGAAGCTTTTCTTTATGAAAATGAACAGCAAAAAAAAGATCATTAATCTTAAATATCTTTTTCGCAAAACTACTGACTGCACCAGATCTACTCAGAGAAGGAAGTAGGGAGGAGAAAATGGGGACGGGGATGCATTTGGATGATAGGAGAAAGAGGGAAATTGGGATTGTACACAGAGAAATGCAAGAAGGTGCAAGAGGAAGGATGAATTTGGAGGAGCTGCAGAGGGAGAAATTGAGGGGCATGCTGCAACTGCTTAAACCTGCGCTGGCTAAAAAAAAACAGCTGTAAACCCAACTTAACTGGTCAGTATCCTCAGACTCTTTTGTGCTGTTCCAGAGTGGAATAAAGCAACCAGTGTGAAAATGAGTCTTTATATAAGAGGTAAAAGGGAAAAAAAAAGATTTAGGTTGATATTTTGTATCTAAGATTATTAGAAATAGTATATGAAATTTGTTATTTTCTTCTCCAGTCCTCAATTTCATTTCTAGTAATAAAATAAATAAATAAACAAAGAATAGAACTTAATTTGGTTCTAAAATAGGAAGAGATTTTGCTTTGAGAAGGAATTAAAATAAGGACAAAGTAAAATATCAGAACAGCAAGGCAAGCACCCACTACATTTTTTCCTGTATGAAAGTGTTCCAAAAACTCAGTGGTGCAAGATGCACATACTGAGATACTCACTAAATTATTCATTCTATTTGTATGAAATGGTTCCAAAAAAACAACGCTGGTAAAATGCACACAACACTTAGCACACCCTTAAATTGTTTTGTATTTTGGATGATGCTTGTTCCAAAACCTCAGAGGCTCAGAATGCACCTACCAAGTACAGGCTAAATTATTTTCTTTCTCCAACCAGGATTAGTGGAACAGTGTTTGGTCTGCCGTCCCCACAAGATATGCACATGCACACAGCAAAACACACACACACACACACACACACACACACAGAGCCTTCAATTGCTTGTTAAAGAGACACTTTGGCACTGGGGAAAACTCTCAAACAAAACACTTTAATATCTCTCTTGGCTTTTTTTTAGGTTTTCATTACCACATTTACTAATTAGGGCCTAATTGTCCTCCTGCTGAGGTGAATGGCAAAACTACTACTGATTTCAGCTTGAAAGCTTCTCTGTAGCATTAATTGGTATCTAAGTGGTGAACAAAGTAAATTACATCTACATGGTGACTGTCAATGGAAATTTCCTAGTGGATTCTGCCCTACACTTTTACCAGATTCTAGGGGTATGCACACGCTGAAGCTGGGAGTCATGCTAGCTTGACTTGAGCTAGCACACAAAAAAAGAGCAGCATGGGCATTGCAGCCCTGGCAGAGATTTGGATTAGCCACCCATACTCAGGCCCAGGAAGCCTGAGTCGCCACCTGAACACACAATGCCCAGGCTGCTATTATTAGTGCACTAGCTCCAGCCAAGCTAATGGAAGTCTGTCTACCTGGGCCGGGAGGCTTGCTCCCAGCTGCAGTGTAGACATGCCTAGCAGGCTCTGATTGTGATTGGCTTTTGCCCTTGACTTTGGGTGTGTTCATAAGCTTTAGCAAACAGGTAGCTGTTGCAGAGTGCATCAGATGGGTCTAATCTGCACTAAAAAGCTTTTCTGGCATACCTATGTTGGCTAGGAGGGGGGGAGGGGGGATGGGAACCAAACTCCGATAACATAGCTGTGCTGGCAAAATCTCAAGTGTAGATACAACTATGCTGACAGAAGAGTCTTTGTTCAGCTTAGCCAATGTCCTTCAGTGAAGTGGTATAGCTCTGCCAGACCTACTTCTGCTTTCTCTTTTATACTGTATCTATACTAGAGGGCTCTATTGGCATGGCTATGCCAACATAGTTATATCAGTCTAGCCTGTGTAATGTAGGAAAGTCCATACATTCAGCCACAGTAGAGATGGGGCTCATCTACAAAATGAGGACTTGTAGCCTGTATTAAAGGTTCAACATGACCTGTTACAGTCACTATTCAAACATTGAGGTGAAAGATGAATACAGGTTCCAATCTCTTCCATGCTGTTTGGCCACAGGCCCCTCTGAGGGTACTTTACCACCTCTGTTATCCAGTGTCAGGTTACCTTTGTTGGTTCTACTCATGTACAACAGCTTGTGTTATAGAAGATGAATCAAACTTGGCTAGAAATGCTAACAGTACCTGATACAATGTCTTTTGCTTGATCTTCCCATCCGGTTACAGGGGTTAATAACCTAGAAAATCACACGAACAACACTGCAATCCACAAAGCCTGAGCTGGAAGCCTAAGTTCCCTATAAAATGCATGGAGATGTAGCCTGTAGGGATGTTGCTTGCTTATGTTTATACAGGAATGTACTGAAATGTAAGTAGGCCCCAATCTCTATTTCCTAAAAATAGGCTTGACAACAGTCAAGCAAGGCCTGGTAAAATATGAGTAAAGTGAAGTGAGGGTATTCAGAGGCAACTTACAGATAAGTTAGGATGCACCCCTCAGTCATGTTCTAAACATGTTTTCATTCTAACTGATTTTTACAAGTGTTTTCGATAAAATGTTAATGTTTTGGAAAATGCAATCTATGTTGATAGTTATTGGTATGGTATTTATGTAGATGTTAATTAAGATGGTGTTTAATGTTAAATAGCCAATGAGAAGTAGAAAATATTTAATTATGGTAGCAGAAAGATAGATATGGCAAAAGGTGAATTGAATGTTAATTAATTAAGGGGCATTATTTATAACTGATTATTAAAAGGGTAGCATGCTAATTTATGTGGAAAGTGATCCACAAAAGTCAGCATGCTAGGTGCAGGGCCACTTATGCTAGCCAGTGGGAGATGGGAGATGCCTGTTAGAGTGGTTTTTCCTAATCCCGACCCCTCTCATGCACATAGGTGCCTATCTCTGCTTGTGAGCTACAAATAGGGGAAGATAGGCATTGGTCCACCTAACTCATATGACAAGCCTGATCCAGTAGGCATGCTCAGGGGCCTCCTACCTCCACATGAAACAGGGTGGGGAAAGTCTCCCTTATAATCTTTATCCCAGTGGTTACAGTACTCCCCTGGGATGTGGGAAACCATTGGTTTAAGACCTGCCTAGCTTACTGAGGGGAAGGAATTTGAACAGGGATCTGCCACTTCACAGGTAAGTGCTCTATGAGATATTCTGATGCAGCTCCCTCAAGCGGTTTTACTGAAGCTGTTCCACTTTCAGTGAATAATTAAATATTAATTTGGCCACAAAAAGAGTGAGAATCATTCTATAGTCCAGTGGTTAAGGAACTCACCTGAAAGGTAGCAGATCCCTGTTTAAGTCCCTTCTCCACAGAAGAGGGACTTGAGCTGGGGGTCTCTCACATCCTAGCTGAGTACCCTAACCACTCAGCTAAAAAGTATAGGCGGGAGCCTCCTCCTCCTCCTCCCCCATCCCATGGCTGTTTTGTGGGGAGTTAGGCAGTCTTTGAGCAGGCTTACTGGACTGGGCCCCACACATGAGTTAGGTGGACAAATCCTTATCTTCCCCCATTCATGGATCACCCTGGGGCTTAGACAGGACATAGGCATTCAGATGCCTAGAGTGAGGCAGAATGTGCATGCCCAGAGGCAGAAAACAGACACCTAGGAAACTTTAATGCAACAACCTTATGTGCCAAGTGAGTTTAGGATTAGGCAGCAGCCAAGTGTGAGTTTTGCTGATTACAGTGTGCCTAAAGTGGGACTTAGATGCCTAAGTCTGTGGGCTAGGTAACAAAGTACCTTTGTGATTGTGGACCCCTCCTCTTTGAAGAGATCAGCATCTGCACTGCTGCCCTTGATTTGTGTAGGAGGCATCAGCTTGTGGTAATATCAAGGGCTGGTTGAAAAAAACCCGCTAAAAGTGTTTTTGCAATAAATAAATTAATTAATTAAAACAAAATTTTCAAAAACATTTTAGCAAGTTCTACATTTTAAATTTTCTGGGAGGCTTCTTTGGGGCTAGAAATGCCCATGCACAACCACAGCCCAGGGATGAAATTGAGTAAAATTCCATTCAACTACATTTGAACTAAATAAGGCTGAAAAAAAATATTTTACACAGGGGAAGAACATTTTAATATTTATGCTTTGGTAATGCATAATTCACACATGGCTGAAATTGGTCTTGTTATTTCTGTTTTTTTTTAAACACTTTGCATACAGGGGCTTTTAATACTGGAAATATTGGGCCCATTTCTAGCTGGTTTAAATAGTGTAGCTCAATTGAAGCCAATGGAACTGTGCTGATTTATATCAGCTGAAGATCTGGTGTATTATATTCAAGTTTTAAAGGAGTAAAGTTGGCCAGATGTCATTGGTTGGTGATAAAATAATAAAGTTTCTATATCGGGGTGGGCAAACTTTTTGGCCTGAGGGCCTCATCGGGTTTCCAAAATTGTATGGAGAGCCGGTTAGTGGAGGCTGTTCCTCCCCAGACAGCCAGGCATGACTCGGCTCCCACCCCGTATCTGACCTCCCCTGCTTCTCGCCCCCATCCAGCCCCTCCAGGATTCCTGCAGCCATCCAACCCCCCCATTCTCTGTTCCCTGACAGCCCCCGGAACCACTGCCCCTGACTGCCCCCCACTACCCCATCCAATCCCTCCCCTCATTCCTGACTGCCCCCCGGGATCCCTGCCCCATTCAACCAACCCTTCTCCCTGACCACCCCCAGAACCTCTGCCCCTGACTGCCTCCCGCCGCTCCATCCAACCCCTCTTCTCATTCCTGACTGCACCACAGGGACCCTGGCCCCATCCAACCACCCCGTCTCCCTGTCCCCTGATCACCTCTGGAACCCCCGCCCCTGACTGCCCCTGCTGCCCCATCCAACCCCCCTCCTTCCTGACTGCCCCCCAGGACCCTTGCCTCCATTCAACCCCCATTCCCTGCCCTCTGACCGCCCCGACCTCTATCCATACCCCCCCCCCCTGACCACCCCACAAACTCCCCTGCCCAAACACCCCCACTCCCTGCCCCCTTACCGCACTGTCTGGAGCACGGGTGGTTGGCAGCGCTACAGCCGTGCCACCCAGAGCACCAGGACAGGCAGCCACGCTGCCCGGCTGGAGCCAGCCACACCACCGCACAGCACAGAGCACCAGGTCAGGTCCTGGCTCTGCAGCTGTGCTGCCCCAGGAGCTCGCAGCCCTGCCGCCCAGAGCATCGTGCCGATCACCAGAGGAAGGGCCTGGGTCTAGCCTCCCAGGCCAGGAGCTCAGGGGCCAGGCAGGAGGGTCCCACGAGCCACATATTTTGCCCACCTCTTTTCTATATGCTAGCTGAAAGTAGCAAGTCTGGTCATTTCATATATATGCAGAAAGTTGTCATTGTAGAAAACTTCCTCTATATACCATTTTCAATCTAAAAACATATACTCTAGTCAAATCTTTGTACTCTTTTGGAGCTCAGAGCTTCCATAGGAGGCAACCTTTTTCCCTTCAGAATTTAAAAACTCTTGTTGTGGTGTTTGTAAACATTTCAGATCTGAGTCTTCTGCTCTTATTCATATTGGCTAGTACTGGCAATAGAAATATTTGCAGAGCAAGGCACCACTCAGTGTGAATGAATGTTTGGAGAACAGTAGAATATTACCAACCTTCCAAAATATTTCAGTCAAATATTTTGTGAATACAGATTGCTAATATTTTTGCACATCTCATTTATCTTTTTTCATCTCCTCTAACAGTCAGTCTCTTCCTTAGCTCAAGCAAATTACTGTTTATTGGAGCCCCAGAAAGAGTCAGATAGACCGAATTTCTGCCCATAAAATACTCTGCCTACCACATAGCTCTTCACTATATATTAGAATAGTGGACACTTTCAAATTATATTCTCCAAATGACAAAAAAACTACATTTTTGTAGCCATGTAGTCCCAGAATATCAGAGAAACAAGGTAGGTGAGTCTTTTCTTTCTTCTGTTGGTGACAGAGACAAGTTTTCAAAGGTACACTGAGCTATTCTTCAGGAGTATTTATTGGAATTTTTAACAAGATTTTAAAAATATTTGTATAGTTTTCCTTGTTGCTTTCCAAATGGAAACTTCTACCTTGATGGCACCTGATGCTTCTTAGTGAAAGAAAAGCTGAAATGGCTGCCAGTGTTGCCAAATGGTCATTAAAAGCAAAACAAAACAAACAAAAAAATCCATGACACAAAGTGACTGTGGTGTGTGACTACACATTTACAATGTCTATTCCTTCTGTAATTGTCAAAGCCTCCTGTGGAAAGGTTGACCAACTAATTGCACCTAATGCTGTTACAGATATTTTTTTTCCTAAAAATAGTTGGCCTAATTCTTCTTCTTCGTCTGGTGTTGTTCCACTCCTCTAAATCCTTTTCCTGGCATTCAGCTCAACTAGCTCAACTAGCTGATTTCAGCACTAGGAAACTATAGTAGAAAGCATGGGGGGGTGGGAATCCTCCCTCTCAGTAGAGCTGGTTGAAATTTTTTTTTCAAAGATAGTTTTTTCAGACAAAAAAGTTTTTTTTTCCCCACCAAAACAGAAAATCTGCTCGTAAAGTGTGTGGCTTGGGCCAATCCCCCTCCCCCCCACCAATCTGTTTTCCATTGCAGGAAGTAGGAGTGGGAGTTCCTTTTTTTGATGACAATCCAAATACTTTGGAAGAAAAGTTTCAGCAAAAAACAAAAATTTGTTTTTTGTTGATATTTTTCACAGTAATTAAAATTGTTCCCTGATTGTCTCTACCTCCTAGGCCATGAGCCATTGCACAAGCACTAGTATGACCTAAGAACACCATCATCCTTGCAAGGGAGAAGAACTCCTAAAGCTCCTCAGTTCTGCTCCTACACTGCTGTCATGTAACCCATGTATGATAGCACAAAGTGAGTGCCCAAGGATGTGAGCTCCATATTACACGGACCATCTACACCCAGACACAGTCTCTGGGTATCTTCCCACCACAACAGAATTGCTTGAGTTCCATTTTAAAGGGACCCTCCAAACCTCGAGGTGGAGGGAACAGGATTTGCCCCTTTAAGCATCAACTACGGGGACAATTAACATATGTTTTCTCCATCCAGACTGCTTGGCTAGCCTACAATAAATTGCCTAGTGCTCAATCAGAGTTTCTAATTGATTGGCCAGGAAACAGCTTGTTGATAATAACATATTCTAGCCATCTGATGTTTTGAACGATCCAGTAGCAGTCTGCAGCAAAGCTATTTACACTATGTTCCCTGCATTGGGCATACATCCAGTTTTTACCATCACCAAGAAGAACAAAGAAGGAAGAGGTCTGTCATAACCTTCAGAAGGTTGTGAATATGGGAGCTAAGGATTTCAGAGACAGATGAATTTCTAGCAGGGGTCCAACCATGGGAAGCATTTTAATGTTTTTGCTTTATGATCATAATTAAAATAGTATCTGGAAATCAAGATATTTAAATGTATTTCCCAGTAAAAATAATTGTATATATATTAATAGAACATTTGATACACACAGCAGTAGAAATGGACCAAGCCAGTTTAGTTAGGGGATGCTAATCTGGAGAGTAACTTAGGCCACATTGACACTAAGCTCCTAGAGATATCAATAATTCCACTTGAAACTGATTTCTGTAATATCAATATTATGCTAGAGTCATATCTGTTGCATTTAATACAGTGACACCTTTTCTCTCCAGGTACCTAGGACTTTGAAGTGAAGCAAAAAGCAATACTTAGTCAATACTGACAAAGAAAAAGGGGAACAAACACATTGCAGTGGAGCCATTCATGTTAACCTTTTCAATACAAATCCCATTTTGAAAAATTGTTGATTTGCTGTAAATAAATGTGCTTCTTTCCAAAACTTGACATATCTCTTATACTCTCTGTTCTTGGGTTAAGACTTAGTTGACCCTTCCCTCAGGCTTCCTTCGTGTATTCCCAAAATATTAAAATGCCATTTTCTGTGACATCACTCCCAGAAATTGAAAGTTCTAAGAATAGCATCCACAGTTTTAGACATTCAAAGTACCACTTAGCAACCTCACCTCCCAAGATGATTCTACTCCAAGGAAGGGCATACAAAAGTGGAAGCATGCAGCTGTTCTGACAATAATGGGAGTTTTAAAAAATGCATGTGGTCTTAGGATTTAGAAACCCTTATGTTACAAATGATTTTGAAACTCACAACAAAAAATTTGTTCATCATGATATTACATGGAGATAGTTGCATTGTGTTTTCTGGCTAGTATAACATCTAAAGGACAGTATTGGGCCTAATGCATTGGACTGGGACACAGGAATTGTGGGTTCAGATCTTGACTCGGTCATACACTTCTTGTTCAGCTTTGGGTAAATCACTTTGGGTCAGATTCTGTCACTTTTATGTAGTACTTAGCTCTACAGAGGGTCCCAACATGAGGAAGAATGGCAGAATCTAGCCACTACTCTTTGGGTGCCTGAGTTTTCCATCTCTGAACTGCTATGGTACTTTATGGGTGTTCAGATACTACTGTGAGGGGGGCAATATAGTACCTATATAGATATTGCAGACCTAATACAGTAGAATCTTGATTCAGTTTCAGTTTTAACTACATCAGTAGCATTTGCAATGCATCCTCATTGTCATCTGAGGATCCTGTTCCCTGTAACTGCAGATTTGATGGCACTGGAAGGCTACCGATGGAGTAAATCAGGATTTCACTGTGAGTAATTGACTTCCATATATGTTAACAAATAATAGTTACCTGAACCATGTGAGTCTATCATCTACGCTTAATAGCTTTTTCATTTTTAATCTGTTAGATAAAACTGATACAGGATGTTTAAATTGTACAAGTATAAAAATACCCTAGTGTGCTGGTTAATGTTAAGTTGAACAAAGTATTTTTTTAAAATACCCCAAATTTACTGGTTTAAAAGGCCTTTTGCACTTGTAAAATGAAAATAGCTTGAATTTTTAAAAGTAAAAATATATATTATTTATTAGAAATGTATATTGTGCATATAACTGTAAAAACTAATTCCACTGTTGTAAATCCAGAGTAGCTCCATTGACTTTAATACTTTTATTTTGGGTTTACATTGCTGTAAATGAACTTATCCTAGTGCCTAAAGTAGAGAACCTAATACTTTACTAGAACACATGTAGGACAAAAACCAACAAAAGAACAAATTCAACTGTTTAAAAGTTCCTTTGCTAGAGCTCATGTGGAAACTTCAACCATGAATTATTTTTAAAGAATTTCCTTTTTAATTCTTCCAGTAAGCACAAGATCCCAATACATTTTGTCATCAGGCATCAGGTTGATGTTCTCCAGTATAAAGGATAATAAGGTTCATTTGGCTTAAACAGAGACTCTAAAGTCTACCATAAACTTTTAGAATAAATTCATGTAAGCTTCTTGTAGGACATCTTCAATCACACTGTATTTTTGTACTTTGGGTAATCTGACAGTGCCCACAGCTTCTCCTCTCTTGCTTTTGTTTCATACATTTCTGCCTGGAGCTGATCTCACCATTTAGTTTCCAGTGGAGCTTTTTATTCTTAGCCAATATGTTGGCTAAGGTCCCTTTTGACAGATTCTTCAGCTCAGCTGTTCTCTGTTGTCTGCCAGCATTTTGAGATGGCTGCTTTTATTATTATTTAATGCGTGTTGGTTTCAGCAAATATTGTAACTACAACTGTTTCTTATTATGGGACCCCTTTTTTCCCCATAGTCACTCGACTGGCAGTATTCCAACCCCTTTTTAATTTGCTACAATTAGAAAACTATGTATGCAAGTCTGTTCGCTCTTTCAGATCTTTGACATTATTATTTAATATGTTACTTCAAGAAGTGTTGTCACTGCAGCATTTCCTGACAGATCTTACCTTCCTGCTACTTCATTAAATACAAACATAATTTCATTGTTAAAAATAAATACTTTGTATTGATGCCTCAAGAATACACTGAATTTTACCTGTCATACAAGTGCTCATCACCACACAGCAATGTTAGAAAAAGGAATGAAACTGAGAAGGGTGGACCTTTCTTTTAGCATTCCTTCTCCGTAGAGATGGCATCTCTACAAGTTAGTTTATCTTCTCCGAGCATCCTGGAAATACCGAAATTCAAAACCTAATGTAGTACTTGAGATCCCTTAAAAATAATACTCACTACAATCCCAGGCAAAAGTTATAAAGATGTGTAACTTGAATAGAGGTCACAATTTTATAGTTGGTCTTATTTCAATGATTTTGGTTCACCTTTACTACTTCAATATCCACTATAACTAGTGATGAGTGAGTCTCCAAAAGATTCTGAATCTGTGCTTATACAAGCATCCAAAATTTGGATGCTGATTCAAAACTTATCCAAAGCTCTTGGACCTGCAAAGCCATGCTGGAAATTTCACATGAGTGGGATCCCAGGAGGAGATTTGTTGGTCTGGTTTCCATTCGGGTTGATAATATTAGTGGTAGCCTTTCTTATAGTATTTCAACACTTTGCACCTAGCTGAGTGAGGAAATACTGAGGTGCAAGGTCTCCAGATCCTTCTGTGGAGGCTTTTAGCCTCCTTCCCATCACAGTTTGGGTGCAAATGGTGCTTCCTTTTCTCAGCTTTTTGGACCTGCCCCATATGCCACATACCTTTACTGGATCTTTCAGCTCACCACCCCCTTCCTCAGGGCGGCATGCTCCCCAGTTCACCTTCTTTCTAGGGCTCTCTCTTCTCCCCATTAGTGGTTCAAGATGGGACCCAGGAGCTGAGAGTTATTGAGAAGAGTGCATCTCTCACTGGCTTCACCTACTAACTGTGCCGCTGCAGGTTGGGAGAAAGAAAGGCAATGGTATTGTTTGTTCCACCAGTAGGCTATGGCAGCCTGGGGGAGTAAGGAGCTGACCTTGGGGAAGAGGAAGGGGTTCTGAAGACACTCAGGAAAAAAAGAGGGAGTTGGAGAGTGAGGCGGCTGGGAAAGAAGTGCTCAGCTAGTGGGGAGGAATAGTGGAGCCAGGTGGAGACTCCTCTGATTTTTCTTTCTTTCTCTTCTCGCCCCACACCCACACCCTTTATTTTTAAGATGGCTGTCAAAGATTGAAAAGCTCCAGTCTCTTTGAGTAATAAACTGTGTTTAGGTAGTAGTGGGCGAGGAGGGGTAATCAGGTTGACAGATTAGGCCCTCATTATTTTTTATCAAAACTGAAAAGAAACAGTGACAAGAATAAACTAATCAAAACAAGCAATTTACTCCTACTTATGGGAGGAGGCAAAGCAAGGGATTGTTGTTTTGATTTTTAAAAACTCACAATGAGCTTGGATGCTAAGGTATCTGCCACTGAGTGAACTGGTAAGACAACATGGACTCAGGTGTCAGTAATAGGTATTCCTAGATGCCCTTCCTGATGCGAATTGTCCCCAAACCAGCATCTGTCAGTAAAACTTTTTACCATCTCTGTTGGCTTACCACCATCTCCCCTGTTCTGTTCTGGTGAGCAATGACCTATCCTCATTCATACATGCCTTGGTCATATCCCATCTGGACTACAACAATGCAATATGCCTGGGCCTGAAGACATTAGCCCTTAGGTAACTTCAACTAATACAGCACATCTCTTCAGCAACACAGGTTACCCTGAACACATTAGATGTGTCCTCTGCTCTCTACATTGGCTTACCGTAAAAAAATCAAGTCAAATTCAAGGTCTCAGTCATTTTCAAGGTGCTTAGTGGCCTGGGCCCAGCATATCTAAGCGTGTGCCTGCACTGCAATTAAACACTTGTGCCAGCTGATTCAGGATTGAGGGGCTGGGGCTATGAAGCTGTTTAATTGAAGTATAGATGTTCAGGCTCAGGCTGGAGCCTGGGATCTGGAACCAGCCTGAGCCCTGCAATCCTGAGTCAGCTTATGTAGGCCACTGCGAGTGTTTAATTGCAGTGTAGACATACCCTAAAAGATCACCTCAAGCTCTGGGGTGAATACTGTGGTTGCCAATTCTGTTCCTCAGCCATAGCGGAACTTTGTATTATAAGTGTATAATTCATTTCTGCAGGAATCAGAGCTGTCTTAGGGATTGGTCTAAGATTGTGGAACAACCTACCGCAAGAACTAAGGGCCATCACAAACCTTGCCATACTCTACTCCAAGTTCACAGTGCACATATTTGACCTCGCCTTCTCTAACATAAACACATAACAGTATGTATATTTAAAACAAAACCCTACCAAAACGTTAACGCTATCCCACCCACACAATTCTCCCCCGAGGAGAGAGTGACCCACATATGACAGATGTTAGTCATCTCACATAATGAGCTCAGGTACTATGGTAATAATGGCAGTAACAGTGTCTCCACCGAATAGAATGGTAACTCATGGTAGACTTTCCTGTGTTGGGCATCTTGAGTGAAACTAACCCGGGCATTTACCTCTCTACAATTAAAAATGAATATTAAGTGGTGACTGCAACATATTTCAAATGGTTTCTTTATATCTTTATAATTGCATGATGTTTCTAGGCTTAAATTCCATTAGCTGCAGACTGCAAGCTGAAGGAAGGAATGGGTCATTTTGCATTAGGTAGCATGAAGTTCTAAGTAGTCACCTGTAACCTGCTGTGACAGTTATACCATTATGCAAATCAACATAACATTTCATGAATTTAAAAAGGAAAAATCCCTCATAAGAAGAAAAAAAAATAGTCAATCTGCATTTCTGTCAGACATTTATCAGACTGGATATCTACTAAAAGCAATTATCTGAATTATGCATGAATATGTCAATAATTTAGTACCCACACATCTCTAATAAAACAATTAAGTTTTACCTGTCTAAAAGGAGCCTTTCCAAATTTAACATAAAAATATAGACTAAGTATAAATGTGCACAGTACAAATATGCCACTGTATATTTATATTTTCCACATCCAGTCCCCTTAGAGCTAATACCATTTTGCATCCCAGATTTCAAAAAGCAGAATTTATTGCAAATATTCCCTTCATTCATATTGGTTAATGTTTTTAATTTTCATCATAAAAATTACTATTAAATATATTTGCATCTAAACAAGACACAAACATTAAATTAATTAATATATTACATCACCAAAACATCTATGTTAAAAGAACATTAAAGTTGCCCAGTCTATTCCAAATTTCCAAATTTAGAAAATGTCAGAATTAAGGTTGCCTGTGCAGTAAATAAATGTAATGTTTCACAGGCATGGGTATGCCATGGTCTGAATGAGCTCTCTCCTGCCATCTATTGGTGAACTCAGGGAAAAGACCTCAGGAGCAGACTGTATTTGCATAGACACAGCTACTTTGCCTAGTGATCAGCAGACAGACCTGTTTTCCCAAGTTGGCTGTTTTGGGTTAAAATTCACTTTAGCCTGGTACACAGGAGTAATGATTTTTTTTTATCCTTGTTGTATCACTAAAGGGCAACAGAACTGTACTTAATATGCTCTAATAGAGGGGGTTACCCTAAATGTAACCTCACTTACTAATCAGGTAGAATTGATGCCAACTCCAAGTGAAAAGTGGAAGGGGTAGGGACAAATGTTCTCATTTGGTGGTATGGCCTCTGCTTAAAGAGTCCTAGATACCATTAATCTGACTCCTCCTGTATTCAAAGACCAGCTGATCAAATTCCATTTAGAGTTCTAGTTTTTGCTCAGTAATCACTAGAACTGAAATAACTGATGAACACGTGGACAGTGTTGCAGTGAAAGGCAATACAGAGGATCCAGCATCAGTGAGGTTCCCATCTACCCAGTAAAATAACTAAGGGCTGAAATCACTAGGAACTTGGCTAAGTAGTGGAACCTCAGAACAGGCATCACAGCTGGAGGCAAAGGCAGCAGGGAATGGCAAGTGGTGACAGAAACAGTGATGAGCAACAGCAAAAGCAGAGGAGGCAGAGGCATTCCTCAACTCCACCATTCAGTGGTGGGAGGTTAACTCACCCCTGAATTCTGGGATTTCACTGACCTCAGACAATGAATTGGAGGGAAAGAGGAGTGGTGTGTTGAAGGGACAGTTGTCCATCAAACTTTCACACTACAAGGTGCGAAACTGAGGCAATGACTTACAGCCCAAGATTCTGTGGGCAGGGTGTTTACTTATGACTTGCATACTTTTGAATCATTGTTGTGGTGTTTTCCTAAATTAATGCTGAGTTCCATCTCCTCTTTAATAAAAGTTTTGTTTTGCTATACACAGACTGACTGCTTGCGAGTAGGGAAGTATTGCCCTTTAGCGGTACACAGGGGTGGCATTTAGTTTTCCCAGATTTCTGGGTGGGGGCTTGAGCTGATTCAAACAGAACTCCTAGATATTGAACCCAGCACGTGTTGCTGCTAACACCACCTGGCAGAAGGATTACAGATGTCTCAGTGAAGTTTTCATTGGGAAGGTCAGAGAGTGAGCAAGACTCTCAGAGCAGTTTTTCATCCAAGATCAGGGATGAATCAGAAGAACCTAGGGTCTCCCACAGCCCAGGTCAATGCCCTAACCACAAGTTTCCACACCCATCTTCCCAAATCAAATAGGCTCAGATTTTGAACTGACATTTCCATTTTTGCAAAAAATGTTCAAAGCTTTGTTCCAATACAGAATGAAAGCAAATTTCAAAACTACAAAAGTTACTGTATAGAGGAGAGTGAGGGGGGATTTGATAGCAGCCTTCAACTACCTAAAGGGGGTTCCAAAGAGGATGGGGCTTGACTGTTAGTGGTGTCAGATGACAGAACAAGGACCAATGGTCCAGGGCTGGCTCCAACGTTTTTGCCGCCCCAAGCGGCAAAAAAAAAAAAAAGCCACGATCGGCGGTAATTCAGTGGCAGCTCTACCACCATTGCTTCATTCTTGGGCGGCAATTCAGTGGCAAGGCATTCCCTCTGAGAGGGACTGAGGAACTCGCCACCGAATTACTGCCAAAGACCCGGACATGCCACCCCTTTCCATTGGCCACCCCAAGCACCTGCAATGGTCTCAAGTTGCAGTGGGGGAGGTCTAGGTTGGATATTAGGAAACACTATCTCTCTAGAAGGGTGGTGAAGCACTGGAATGGGTTACCGAGGGAGGTGATGGAATCTCCATCCTTAGAGGTTTTTAAGTCCCAGCTTGACAAAACCCTGGCTGGGATGATTTAGTTGTGGATTGGTCCTGCTTTGAGGAGGGGGTTGGACTAGATGACCTCCTGAGGTCCTGTCCAACCCTGATATTCTATGATTCTATAACAAAATTGTCATCCTGCAAATAGCTCTACTTAATAGGGCTTACATCCCTTCCACTGGTGCAAAGTTCACCGGCACACATACTCATTACATTAAGCAACCGTTTCAACCATCCTACTATCTCAACACCAACATTAAACTGCCTTCCCATTAAAAAAATTAATAATAATAATGATGGCCACAAGACACAAAGTTTGCCTTTTGATTTAAATTCAAACTATTTGAAAGTCTGGGAGTTTGTGGATTTGGTCCAGTTTACTGTGGAGACAGTGACTAATCCACATTTGGATCTGGATCCATCTCCAAACTTCCCCAAAGATTATGGTATATGTTCAGATCCTGGGTTTATTATCTGGACCATCTATAATTTTGAAACTTTTAATGGTGAAGGATCTAACAGTGTTTTATTTCTTTTGGGCTAGACTGATTCCTCCACTTGATGAATAGCTGGGCTCTGACACCACACCTCTGCCTACCAATATTGTTACCTTCAGGCCCCGAGCCTCTATTTGGATCTGCATAACACTCCACACCTTTTGCAGTCCCACTGACTTCAACGGGACTCTGCACAGGTGCAAGGGTCTGTATGCAGAACTGGAGCTTAACTTGGTATTTGGCACCTATGATGCTGGAGCTCATGTTCCTTGGACAACTACCTCATCCTCTCTCTCCCCACTTTAAGAGCGTTTTTATATTCTAACAAAGTTTGTTTTGATTTTTAAAATGAATGCTTATCTGCTTTGTCTGTTTTCCTACTGTGACTATTTTAATTGCTTGTTTACAGCCCCAAGGATCTTGACAAATGAGGGAGAAGCCATGAGGGAGTAATAAGAAGAACATTATTGTTCATTGATATTAATACATGCATCACATGATGATATGACACACACACAACATATTTTAAATAGTATACTTGATAATTACTTGGAGTTGTAGCCCTAACTCTTGTTCAGGAGTTACAGTTTGCATCAATTCCAATCCTGGAACGCTTGATCTGAATTGACTCAATTCCCTTGTACTTTGTGGAAGTTTGAATTTAGGCCACATTCCAGCAAGGGGATTGTTTATGTGATTAAAAGTCACCATGTGCTTAAGTGTTTTGCTGGATTGGTGAATTAAATCTAAATTTCTGTAAAGAGACAAACTGGAACTACTACATCTGAACATCCCCAGTCTCTCAATTTTCAGTAACCTCAATTTTCAGTAACCTCACACACAAACTCTGCATCTCTAGTTTTTCCATTGCTCTCGAAACAGGAGAATTAACACATTGCTTTTGTATTTTGCTTCATGTTCTTCCTGATTCATGTATTGCTGCATTTCCTCCTGTGTTTACCTTGTCATTGTTTTCATTTTAATTCAGATTTACACCAAATATGGAAATGCAATCCCAATGCATTAAAAAGCACATATATTCAGAATGTTAAACATTCACTATACATAAAAAAAATGCTCTAGAGTTGCTCCCAGCAGAGTTTTCCTATCTAAAGATAATGAGTTTTAACGTACGGTTTCCTTGTACCTTGCCTTTCTTTACACATCAATTTGTTCCTAGCATCTGTCAAGCAAGCAGTAACAGGAAAATACTCTCTGGGGCTGTCAATGAAATGACACCTTTCTCCTTTACTGGAGTTTGAAAATAATGCCCATATTTCTCTGAAATTCTCCGGGCAAAGTATGCCTGTCTTGTAAAACCAACACCATCTGCCCAGGCAGACATTTGTGAGCCAATTGACACATAAAAGATTTTATCTGATCTCTAATGTCAAAGATTATTACACTAGGTTATCAAGCTTCCACTTAGCTAGATGACCTACCTTTGCACACATGAAATTAAAACAAGATGGGAACACAGAGTGGTGACAAGCATTAATTCACTCAAGACCCATGCTATCACACACTATTATTTCAATCAAGGGCCCTGATTTACAAAGAACAAGGTAATCAAATTTTATTTCACAGAAAATCTTGGAAAGGCTGGAGTTGACTCATTGGATTTCTAGATCTCGCTGCACCTAGATTCTGCTCTTTGGATCTCACTGAGCTTGTATAGATTTTCAGCTATTTTTAAAGATATGGTATATGTGTACAAAGATTTATAGGCAAGGTAGCATATATCTACAATGGGAGCTTGGAGTGTGCCTCGCAGTATGGATAGACTTACATGTGCTATGTTTGCTTGAACTAGTGTGTTAAAAACAGAAGAGAAGATGTTGTGGCACAGGTGGCAGTACAGGTTAGCCATCTGAGTACAAGCCCACCTGACTGACTGGGTCTGAGCTCTGATGGCTAGCCAATGCAACGCTGATCCTGCAACATCCACACTTCTCTTTGTATCACACTAGGTCAAACAAAGCTACCTTGTGTCTGTCTAACTGGGCTGGGAGGCATGTTCCCAGCTGCAATTTAGGCATACCCGTATAAACTAAAACTCTGACCGTGTAGTCATTGCAAAAGCAAATCTCCCAGGAAAGGTGGTATTTTGGGTATAGCACTGAACTGGAACTCAGGAAGCCACTGACTAACTCACCCTGAGTAAGTGAATTAGCTTCTCTATACTTCTGCAGCTGTAAAACTGGAATTATAATGCTTCTCTATATCACCCAGGTGTTGTAAGGAAACTAATTCATGTCAATGAGGTGTTCAGATAGTATGCTGATAAGTTAAACTATTTAGGATGTTATATGGCCTGTGTGATAAATTTCTGTGTACAGATGCTGCAGAATAAGATCCTTATTAAATAAAGCAAATTGCAAGTATTGGAAATAATCCACAGCAAAATATTCATTATGTCAAAACAAAAGTTATGGTGCATACCATTTAGAATTTCATCTTTTCCTCTGATTCATCTATATTCAAGATGTCGAAAACATAATCATGTTACTAAAGTTTCAGTATAAATTGTGGTACAGCCAATATGTTGCAGTTATACTGGAGGTTGGGTTTCACCTTGACAAATCTGATGGATGTTCTATTCAGTCAAAATGAGGGAACAATTAAATGCCCCTTCCCAGAGACCAGACTTAATGCAAACACAGCAATTGGGGATCGATTTGGTTGCAGCTCTGTGAGGATGGGTGGTTAAACAGAAAGCCAACAAGAAAGTCGGTAGAAAAGCAAACAAGTCAGGAGAAAGAAGGTGAAGCATTTTGTAGTGTGGCCCTGAGAGAAAGCCAAGAGACCTTTTGGGGGCATGGCACTGGATGAAGAGAGACTTCGAATTATGAACAAGGAAACTGCCTCTTGTTGTTCGATTCCTACTATGTTCAGGGAAACAAGACTTTGTGTATGTTCTTTGTAAATAAACTGGATTACATAAAAAAATACCTGACTTTATAATGCATTTCTCCTTCAAATAGAAACAACCTGCCACACCCTGATTATGAGCTAACTGCCCCGGCTAAAAAGGGGTAACATTTGCTTTGTATCAGTATTGATTACTACAAATAATTGGGAATTTTTAATGATTTTTTTTCTTCGAAAATGCTGATTCATTGAAACCAAACCTTTTCATGGGAAAGGGTTGATTTCAACAAATTTCTCAACTCAGAACAATTTTGAACAGTTTCAGAATTGTCAAAATGAAATGTTTCAATATGTTAAATGAAAAATGCTGGTTTTCTAGTTCAAAATAACTTTTTTTAAAAATAGGCTAATTTTAGTAATTTAAAAAAACTCAGTAAAAATAAAAAATGGCCAAAATTGAAATGAAACATTTTGATTCATCCTAATCTTTGTTTGATTGTGAAAAAAATCTGAGAATTAGACTTTTCATTCTAATTTGGGGTGGGGATATATTTTGAAACCTCAAAAAATGTTTGCAGGACAGGAAAATCATTTCTCACACTGCTCCATTGAATATAAAGTCATTTAGTTAGAGAAAGGCTCTTCCTTCTAAGAAGAGAAATAATAGAAATTAGAGGTGAAAGACATATTGGATCACCTAGTTTGTACCAGTGGCAGTGCAGGAGTTCTCCCTACAGCATATTTGCAAATGCTCTCTTCAGTCTAGTACTGAATGTCCAAAATGATGGGATTTCATTTCACCACTTTGTAACATTATCAGGATGTTCTTGTTTTTTTTAATATTTAACCTAAATCTCCCATTTCGTCCCATTGCTACTAGATATGCCACATTGTCCCAACCAGACTAGTTCTTCTCATTCCTTGGCATTTACGCCCTTCGTCATCCTACTTCTCCAGTCTGAGTCATTCATATATTTAGGAATTATTGATAAAGGAATAGCATTTATTTGGGGTGAAAGTTAAGATGGTTATGCAACCAGGAAATATGCAGTTCTTTGTAGCTGATAACAATAATGTGCTTACATTTATTATTCCTGAGCAGGCTAAGATTTAAAGCCAGGAATAGTTAAAGAAATCATAAAGACCCTGTTTCAGGAAAGATCTTAAGCAAGTGCTTGAACCCTATTGATTTCAATGTGGCTTTAACATGTGCATAAGTGCTTTCCTGAATAAGGATGATTTCCCAAATTGGGGCCAAAGTGCATGATTTTTATACAAGACATGATACACTGTTGTCACTTATGCCCTGATCCAGGAAGCTGCTCTTCCTGGGTTCCCCTGCATGCTAATTTCAATGGGATTCTGTATGGGTGGAGAGATGTGTTCATATGGAGCAGTTTACCTCATTAGGGCCTTAGAACCAGGTCCTCAAAGGCACTTAGGTGCCTAACTCCTATTGAAATCTGGGCCTTTGCAACCTTAGCTGTCTTCTCACACAAAGCTTCTTTGCTGGAAATTTCCCAGAAAGCTGAACAGGTTACAGAAATGGGGAGTCAGAAGTTTGGAAAGGTCTAACACCGGTATTGTATCATATTTCTCTGCAAAGTTTGGGGGGGTACATTTGTAGAAATGATGCTCTGCAAAATAAAATTAAATATTGTTACACATAAGAAAGCCAGAGAAGTATCCTTTTAAAAAAAAAAAAAAAAACAGAACTTCATGAACTTAAGAGAAGGTTTTCGTCTCCTCCCTAGGGATTGTTTGCGGTACAGCTTGTGCTGTTCCATGCAATAGTAGCTGGTGTGGTTGCATCTATAATTAATTTGGGTTGCAAAGGTAACAAAGAAATCATGTTTTCTATTCAGTGTAGCCACCAGCATTGGATTGAAGGCTTTTCAGTTTGAAGCCATCATAATTGTTTTGATTTTCCCCACACCTCAGGAAGGCTCCAGTCCGGCAAATGGCCCTGCCCAAGCAGAACCTTGCACCAAAGAAGTTAGCGTCTCTGAAGTCAATGGGGCTCCAGCAGGGTCCACCCACAGGGAATAGTTTGTTGTATTGGGACCTAAATGAGCTCTCAATGGTTCAACACTGGACATAAGAAATAAAATCTTGTCAGCATAAATTACTTAAATACCAACATCAGTGCTTGTCTTGCTTGTAATTCTCTCAGATCTCAGACATTCTGAATAACTGAGCTTCCAGGACTTATACCAAGTTATCTATCTCTGTCGGCTGGCATTCTGTAAATTCATATAGAAAACTATTATGTTCTACTGAACTGTTGCAGCTCCGTAGATAAAATGTTACATTTTCCACAGATTGTCCTGTCAACTTCAACCTGGAGACAGGATTTAGGACGGTTACATTTCTTTGCAGACAGACAGTTTGAGGAGATTTCTTCAGCACACTCTTCTAGTAAACCAAGACTTTTTTTTTCTTTCACTTGCTAAAGAAAAATTTGAACACATTAATTTTGATTACAAGATTGTGCTGTAACAGTTCTGGAAATGTTTCTGCAGGCCTCTGCACTATATGAAGACCCGATAAGTTGCTTTGCTGCATGGAGTAGTCACGGAGCAATTTGGCAGTAATCCCCTCATATGGTTATTATCTAATGTTTGCTCTTTCACTTCCACATGTTTGCAGGTTTGAGCTGAATTCCTTAGGAAAAAAAATCGAGAAAGACAAACATCACCCTAAATTGATAGCTCTGAAGGCTTTGACAAATGATCTACTTTTACTGGGGAAAGGGAAAAAAATGCCTAACATCTTTCTAACAGCCTGATGGTTTACTTATCTTCTGGACAAGTTTAAGTATTCTTATGGGAATCAAATTTAAAAATCCAGGGAATTGATTTATATTCTTTCACTTTATTTTTTTCTCAGAACTGCAGTAGATGAGAAATGATACAGAAGGTCTGAAAAGGTCCTCACCATATTCGGAGTAAGTTTTCATTCCAAATCTGCTGCTACGGCTAAGTATATGTTATTACACAGTTCTTAGTTCATCCACTTTCATTAGGAAACTATCAACAACAAAAAGGTCCTTTTTTTCCCCTTGCTAACTCCCACTCTGATGCTGCCAGTCAACAAGCTGCTTTTTCTGGATCTGTGTTAGCTCCTCACACTGCCGCAAACATGAAACCGTTGACTGGCACATCAGAAAGCAATGTGAATAACTCATAGTGGATCAGTTTTGACAGCATAAAATAAAGGATTTGCCCCCTTTTTGCTAATGCCTGAAGGTGTACTTGTAGAAAATAAATAAAAATAGCTTCCAGAGGTAAAGCTTTGAAGGGGAAAAATAAAGCACCATCTGTGTCAAAGGAAAAATCTGAAAAAATGTGAAGTCTGTAATGTCAGGCTCAGGCCTCAAAACCACCCCTGCTTTTTTTGAATTACATGGCCACCTGTCACAGTTGTATTTGAGCTGTACTGAAACACTAGGATGCTGTCCTGCAAATGGGATGTGTAACATTTAAATTATTTGAACGTGATAGTGGATGTGTGGGGAGAGAGGGTCTCTATATGAGAATGTGACTTTTTTTTGACAGAAACGTTGTTAAAAATCTTCAATCTTCCCTCTCCCACCCACGTCATCTAAAAATTGGATGAATATTCCCCTTTCAATAAGGCAAACACTGGATACCTTATTACAGAAGTAGAAAATGACATGAGTCCCCTTGAAACAGCAGAGTGAATTTAAGTAGGAACACTGTGACAATGGGAGGACCTTGGTTTTATATCTCACCACAGCGACTCAGTGTGACATTATTCAGCACTGACTCAGAGGAAAGATTGCCTACTGAAAACACTAGCACTCAGCGTTATGTCCACACTTTTAAAACACTACACTACACTATTGTAATGCTTTAGTGTAGACTATCTCATCAGCATAGGTAATCCATCTCCCCAAGAGGTGGTAGCTAGGTCAACAGAGGAATTCTTTCATTGACCTAGCACTGTCTACATTGGGGGTCAGGTTAGTATAGTTCTTAGAGGTGTGAAACATCCAAACCCCTGAGAGACATCGCTAGGCCATTGTAAGTTCCCAGCCCTCGTGAATCAACAAGAAAATTCTGGAGAATACCTTGGAGGCCTGATTTTCCACAGGCATTCACACCTGTGCAGAGTGCTACTGTAACCCCACTGTTACACATGTGTGTTATATGTCCCTGTCTATGCCCAAACAGGATAAGGTTAAAGCCTGGCTCTTCAGCTCAAGCTACTCATTCTTTTAGCTCAAGGTACCTGGATCAATCCCCTGTGTGTCAGCTAAGATGGTGGCGATCATACTGTCATTCTGATTTTGTTAGAGTTTAAGTGCACATGGCTGTGCAAGGGAGTAGAGCCCTTGGGTTTTACTTTTGGTTGTCCAGTGCAAATACAAGCCAGATCCAACCCTCCTTCACTTGCAAGAGCATGGTCTGAAGGGTGTATGACTGCAGCCCATAAAAAACATGTAGGAATCAAAAGACAGAGCTGCCTGTAAATTTTTGTTTGCTTGATTGTTTTGATTAAGTGAGCAAAAAGGGGCCAAGATAGAAGCTAAAATTCTTTATCAGCTTTAATAAGCTTCTCTGATTTCAGTGGTTTTCAGCATCTCCGAATGCCTTTATCATGTATTTATCACAAGCATTGTATTCGTTCCTGTATAAACCCCCAAAAATGATCCCTTCTGTAAAGAGCTTTCAAGCTAGAAGCTAGATAACTTTGGAGCCTGTAGTCCCTAAGCACAGAAGGAATAATTGCTTAGAGGGTGATGCTGCCTATAAGCTTCTTGTAAAGATTTGAATGAAAGAGGAGTGGATGACTAACAAATCTATCTTTCTATGCCTGCTCTGTTTCCTTCCATTCAAATCTGCATTTAAGCCTAGCTGCCCCCTAAAGGATGTGTCACCATTAACCAGTCCTGATCTTCCCTCCCAAATCTTATGAAATTCTCTCATTCTTTATTATACCACTGTCCATCCCTGTCACTGAGGCCCTTAACCTGGCTGTCATCTTCAACACCTCTCTTGCCCTACACATCCAAACTATGGCCAAATCCTGCTACAACTTTCTACATAACATTTTGAAGAGATATGTTTTTCTTGGTCCATTCTGTTAAAATTTTCATCCAGGCCCCTACTTACTTGTCTCTGGCCTTTTAGACATCTGTATTACCCCTCCACACACACCCTCCCACACACACTTCACATCCATGGGAACTCACCCATTCATCTGGGCATGTCACCCCATCCTTGAATTCCTCCATGGACTTTCCCTCTACCAGTGCTTCAAGTTCAAGCTCTTTGTCCTTACCTATACTGGCCTACACAATTCTTCTTCTACTTATCTATCCCTGTCTCTCATCACGTCAATCCTTACCCAGGACCTCTCTGCTCCACCAGTCATACCAGATTCAACACATTATTTGTTGTTCTTTTCCCTCAAAAACATCTTCTCATTTTCTTTCATGCAGCTTGCTATGCAGCCTATTCTCTGCGAGTGGGTAAGACCACTAGTATCTCCTCATTCACATCCTTCCTCAAGATCCATTTCTGCTGCAGTGTCTACAAGAAATTATCCTCCTAAGACATCTATGTTGTTTTAAAAGACTCCTTTGCTCTTCAAACTGTGCCTTAGCCTCATTATTAATGTTTCCCATATCTTTCTTCCTCTCTAATTCAGTTCCCCATTTGTTGTGTCATGCGTCTAGTTAGTTTGAAAGCTCTTCAGGGCCAAGACCCTGGGCTCCATCCTCAGATGGGGTTACACCACTTTACACCAACTGAGGATCTGGCCCAAAGTGTTATCTATGTTGTGAAGCACTTAGCACACTTGAGCACTATAAAATAATATATCCACCACTACAAAGATAAATCAGTATCTCTTTCTATCTGTCTGTCCTTCCTGAACAGTTTATATCCATCCATGACAGTACTCCTGTCATGTGAGTTATCCCACCAAGTCTTTATTATTCCAATCACATTATAGTTTCTTGACTGTGTCAGGACTTCCAGTTCTCCCTGCTTGTTTCCCAGACTTCTTGCATTTGTGTATAGACACTTAAGATAACTCACTGATCATCCTGCTTTCTCAGTATGAGACAGGAGTCCTCCCCTCTTGCACTGTTCTGCTCGTGCTTCCTCCCAGTATCCCACTTCCCCACTTATCTCAGGGCTTTGGTCTCCTTCCCCTGGTGAACCTAGTTTAAAGCCCTCCTCAATAGGTTAGCCAGCCTGCTTGCGAAGATGCTCTTCCCTCTCTTCGTTAGGTGAGCCCATCTCTGCCTAGCACTTCTCCTTCTTGGAACACCATCCCAGGTCAAAGAATCCAAAGCCTTCTCTTTGACACCACCTGCATAGCCATTCGTTGACTTCCATGATTCAATGGTCTCTACCCGGGCCTTTTCCTTCCACAGAGAGGATGGACAAGAACACCACTTGCGCCTCAAAGTCCTTTATCCTTCTTCCCAGAGCCATGTAGTCTGCAGTGATCCGTTCAAGGTCATTGTTGGCAGTATCATTGGTGCCCACGTGGAGAAGCAGGAAGAGGTAGCGATCTGAGGGCTTGATGAGTCTTGGCAGTCTCTCCATCACATCATGAACCCTAGCTCCTGGTAAGCAGCACACCTCTCAGTTTTCCTGGTCGGGACAGCAGATAGATGACTCAGTCCCCCAGAGGAGGGTGTCCCTGACCACCACCACCCGCCTCCTTCACTTGGGAGTGGTGGTTGTGGAACCCCCATCCTTAGGACAGTGCATTTCATGCCTTCCAATCATTGGCGTCTCCTTTTTAAACTGGGGAAGAGAGGTTTTCTGTTCCCTGAAGCTGCTTGTAATGCCCTGCTTGGTGAAACAAGAAACCTGCCTCCCCAACAATTTTTAGAAGGATTTGTTTATATTATTTATTTTACAGCATCCAAAATCCTTAGCTGGTGTACGACTGTTAGCTTCTTGAAAAGCTGAAAGTGAAAAGGCATCCACAGCAAAAAGATAGCAAAGGACTGAGACTTTTGTTTGATAACTTGTTTCCATTTGCTAGGAGCCGCGGATGGATCTGACCAGATGATTTTTAAATAACTTCTTTTTAATTATTCAGGATTTGTTCCCAAATCATCTTGACATGGCCAGTTTGTGATGAAAATAATTTCTGCCTGGGACCAATTTCAGGATGCAGAGCAGGCCATTTTTTTGTACACTGAATAGGTGAAATGGGGGAAAGGTTTGTTAAGAAATTGTCTTAGTAGAAATAAGTCCACAAGTGAATTGTTCCCTCACTGAACTCCAAGTAGAATCAGATAATGATTTATCTTTGTTGTGGTATATGGTGTCTCACGAGCTTATGTTTGGTTTTTTGTGTATATGTAATTTTCTCTCCCTCCCATTTTTTGTAATAATAGTGGGAAGAGTTAGGATAGTCTCTAGCATTCTTGCAAATTCTTTCCACAATAAAATACTGTAGAATTTAGACAAAATTTCTAAGTACTTCTGCAGATTACTATTGATTTAGCCAAAGAGAATTCTGTAATCTTGGTTAAAAAAGCAGCTAAAGGCATTGAGAAAAAAAAGTCATAGATGATTTTAAATATGTAGGAACTGGGCATTTAGGAGGCTTTCAAAAAAAATTAGATCCAAACTGTGAACTGCTTATTCATTCTGTTTAGGAGTTAGCACTTGAGTAGTATTATTGAATTAAACAGGATTGCTTGCATGAGTAAGTGCTTCTCAATGTGAGCAACAGTTCCACAATCTGTATCTTAATTCCTACTGTACGGCTAGTAGATAAAGCAGATAGGCTGCAAATTTGACTTGGAGTATGAGGAAATAAAAATATCTCTCTCTCTAAAAGACTACCTGGTCTTTTGGTCCAATCACAGATTTTAAGTAGAACTAAGTGAAAATTGTTGTTTCTGTGATGTGGGAAGTTCTGATATTTCAGTATTTGTGTTTGTCCCAAATTAGTACCCAAAAAAGTATTATAATTTTTCTCAAACAAAAAGTCCCCCAAAATTTATCCAGTATCCCAAAAATGAAATGTTTTAGTTTGCAGAAGTGATGTCATATGTTTTGTTACAACTCAGTTCAATATCAAACTTCATCTCCCTATCATGTCATATTGCATCTTGGGAACTATAGTTCAGATGCCTGGGCCCCTTTTCTTCCCTATGGGCCAGGCACCCTGGCTGGACTACATCTCCAATGATGCACTCACAGTCATGTGACTCCCATGATGCACAATGCATCTTAGTCAGAAGGAAGACTGCTATTGTGTCATGGGAAAATGTCATGTGGGACTAAGTTAGATGCCTTATAGAAGTCTTAAATATATTAGGGCAATAGTTGCCATAATCAACCAAGCATGTCATCTCACCAAAAAAGATATCAATGTTGTCTAAAAAGACCTAATTTCCATAAAACCATGTTGATTGGCATTAATTATTCTACCATCTTTTAATTCTTTACTAATTGCATCCCATATCAGCTTTTCCACGATTTCTCCTGGGATTGACGTCAGGCTAACCAGCCCATAGTTTTCCTAGTGACCTTTTTAACCATTTTAATATAGGCATGAGGTTAGCTTTTTTTCTGTCTTCTGTAACTTCCCCTGTCTTCCAAGATTTGTTAAAAATCAGTATTAATGGTTTAAAGAGATACTCAGCCAATTCTTTTAACACTCTTGGGTACAAGCTTTCTAGGTCTTGAGATTTAAAAAAGTTTAACTTTAATAACTGCTGCTTAACATGCTCCCTATTTACTGATGGAATAGAAAGTACTTTATCATCACTGTAAGATATCAGTACATCATCATGTTTCTTTATGCATATAGAACAGAAATATTTATTGAATACTGCTGCTTTTTTCTGCACTCACATGATGATTTTACCATATTTTTCTAGTATTGTGCTTGTTCCTGATATCTTTAAATAACTCTTTCTTATTACCAGTAGAGGTAAGAAATAACTATTTCTTCTTCTTATCATTTCTTACCTCTAATGGCCACAGACTTAGTACCTTTAGCTTTCCTTATCGAATGTCTGCATTTTCTAACTACTGATTTGTGCTCATTGCTATAATCTTTTCCATTTGTTAATTTTTTTATTGCTTCCTTCACTTTCCTTGTTAACCAGGATGGATTTTAAACTCAAGATGCCTCCTTTCATCATGGAGGAGTAGATGGGGCTATGCACTTGTTCACAACTTCTCAAGAGCAGGTGAAACTCCCATCCAATCAACTTGATGACCAGAGGACCTGGGGTAATGTGGAGATGCTGTAATTTGCTGCAGGTATAGATGAGTGGCAAAATGACTACCCTTACTCCCAGAGCAAGGAGGAAGAAGGTCAAGAATTGTGACTCAGAAATGTGTCTGAGTCACAGCACGTCATTGGGCTAGTCCAGGGATGGTGCACTTATACCCCACCCTTTATTCAGGGCAAGGCCTATAGTTATAATCTAGTTTTTGGAATACAGTAACTCCTCACTTAAAGTTGTCCCAGTTAACATTGTTTCATTGTTACGTTGCTGATCAATTAGGGAACATGCTCATTTAAAGTTGTGTAATGCTCCCTTCTAACGTCGTTTGGCAGCCACCTGCTTTGTCTACTGCTTGCAGAAAGAGCAGCCCCTTGCAGCTACCTGCTGGGGGCTTGGAACCAGGGTGGATCAGCAGCTCCCTATCAGCTCCCCACTCCCCTAAGTTTCCTGTGCAGCAGCTGCCTGCAGTTCAGTTGTGTCCCTCCCGCTACTGCCATGTGCTGCTCCTGCCCTCTGCCTTGGAGCTGCTCCCTGAGACTCCTGCTTGTTGTGTCAGAGAGTGGGGGAGGGAAGAAAGAGGGGGGCTAATGTCAGGGTGTCCCCTTTCCCCCCTGCTTCTGCTCCCCGCTTACCCCATCTTCCATAGAGCAGGGCTCTGGACCGAGGGAGCTTGCAGCAGCTGCGGTCTCAGCAAGCTGATCTAATTAACAGGGCAGTGTCATTAAGGGAAATGTGCATATCTCCCTCCATTCCTGCTGCCTTGCAGCATGAAAGAGTTAACCCTTGAGGGCTCAGCCAATTGCTAGTTCATCATTTAGCAGTAAGGGAAATATCCCACCCTCTGACTCCTCCACCTCAACCAAGCTTCACAATCATCATCATTGTGTATCAGTATTAAATTGTTTGTTTAAAACTTATACTCTGTGTGTGTGTGTGTGTGTGTATATATATATATATATATATATATATATAATATAGTCTTTTGTCTGGTGAAAAAAAAATTCCCTGGAACCTAACCCCCTCATTCACATTAATTCTTATGGGGAAATTGGATTCGCTTAACACCATTTCGCTTAAAATCGCATTTTTCAGGAACATAGCTACAACGTTAAGTAAGGAGTTACTGTACAGGATACATTTTTATTACAGGTGACTAGAAAGTATATCTTCATTTGGCTATGAATGCTACCTGTTAAAATATAGAATTGTCTCAAATATTTATATATATGGTTTAAAATTTTTAATTATTTAACTGAAAGGGACTGAGCAGCTTTTCACTGTTGCTCTTTCTATAAAATACTATTTTCCAGTACCCAAACACAAATGGAATAATTTAAATCTAGTGATAGAATGATCAGTGACTGTTATTATTTAATAGTGAAGAGGAGAATGTGAAGAACAATTGAGAAAGCCAGTTCTCCTACCGTCAAAGAAGAGAAAGCAGATGTACAGGACTGAATTTCAGTCCTTTTCAACTAAGAAATTCAATGTAAGTATAAAAGGAAACTGTCTAAAGGGATTACGTATTCAGTGTGCTACATAAACTATTAAAATATATTATCATATAGAGAGATATATTGTACATGATATTACAAAACACAAAAATTACCAAAAAAGGGGCTAACATATTTATGATGTGTACATTTTATTTAATTATTTAGAACACACGTGTTCATTGGCCACGCACCTAGGCACACTTTGATCTTCAAAAACTTAATTAGCATGAAATAATTAAAAACAGAATGCTGGCAGCAAAGCAGACAATACCCAAATCAATTAACATACACCACAAAAAATACCTCCTTAAGAACACCATCCACAGCTATTTAGATACAGGGGGCCGATTCTCTTTAAACTTTTACACTGGTGTAATTCCATTGCCTTCAGTGGAGTCACTCCTGATTTACACTGATATACATGAGCGGAAAGTTTAGCTCCAGGTATCTTCAATCCAAACAGGGGCTGTGGAGCAGCATTTAAAGTGGGGTGGGGGTTGGTTCCTGCCCCTGAGGAGAGGGAGACCCTGGAGGAGGGGGGTTGGAGAGCGAGCCCACCCCACATTCACCCTGCAGTGACTCCTGGCCTGGTTCCCTGCTCTAGCTCATTGGTTCTCGCCACAGTGTGAAGACAAGGCCATTCCTCTGCTATGCCCTCCCCCCTTTCTGGCTCTGGTGCTGCCAGATTTCCTTCCTTGAGCTGCGCTGTAGTAGGCCAAAAGTGGTCAGGCTTTGGCCCAGGTTTCCCTCCACTCCAGCTCCATGGCCTATGACTCCAAATCCCTAATAAAGCAAAACCCTACTTATACAGATGCACCTTGTATCCTGCGTGGAAATTCAGGACTGAAATAACTTGGTGGATCTCAGTTGTTGGGAGAATATGTACCAGAAGGGGAGAAGTGGAAAGGAAGTTTTTAAGGAAGCCCAAATCAAGAGCACAAAGGACTTTGCATGTCTTATTTGCTTTCAGAATGTTCACTTACAGATCATGGCTCACCGGTGTAATAAGCTGAATTCAGCAACCAATTCTAAGCAAGCAGACTGACATATTTTGTTCTAGCTGCAGTTTCTGGATGCAATCCAGTGGCAGAAAAACATATCACATTTTCCTAGTTAATTGCAAATGAAAAACACGACCAGTTGGCATAGATGCTATTTCAGCTTCCAGGGACATAGAAAAGTCCAAGAGAGCCAGAAGTATGGGAGAGGGAGAGGTTGCAGAAGATACAGAGTGCAGTTGGAGAAGCAATATGAGAGGGATTCCACCAAGTGCTGGGAGATGAAGGGAGCAGGAGATGAAAAGGTTGGAGTGGTGGCACATTCCAGGGGAGCAGGGGAATGCGAAGAGAAGACAGTGGTGATGATGAGCTCTGAAAGGAAGAGAGGCCTTGTCTATACTACCAAATTTTGTCGACAAAAACTGCCTCTTGTCAACCAAACACACTGTGTTGCATACACACTGTGATGCAACTTTTGTTCGGAAAAACGCCAGGTTTTGGCAACAAAATACAGCCACCCCGATGAGAGACATACATCTTTTTCCTCTGCATTTTTCTCGACAAAGTACCAATGTAGACACCACACTTGATTTCATCGCTTTAATTGGACTCCAGGAGCTGTCCCACAATGCCCATCATGACCGCTCTGGTGAGCAGTTTGAACTCCACTGCCCTGCAGCCAGATAAACAACTATCCACCCCTCCCACTTAGAAGCCCCAGGAATTTTTGAAATTCCATTTCCTGCTGGCTCGGCAAGGAGAGATCTCGTTGTATCTTCCCAGGTGACAATGGTGGGTTATCGCACCAAATGCTCTCCCACTTGGACCAGTGCAGAGCTGCTGGATCTGATCAGTATATGGGGAGAGGAGGCTGTGCAGTCCCAGCTGCGCTTGAGATGTAGGAGTTGGCATCCTATGGGCACATTTCTCGAGGCTTGTGTGAAAAGGGCTCTGATCAGGACACACTGCAGTGCAGAGTGAAGATAAAGGAGCTGAAGCAGGCATACCATAAGGCAAGGAAGGCAATCCATCGCTTCAGTGCTTCACCTAAGACCTGCTGGCTTTATAAGTAGCTGGACGCTATCCTCGATGGCAACCCCACCTCCACCACCAAGAGTCCCGTGGATACTTCGGCAGAAAGAGGATGGAGTTATTGATGAAGAGGTGTAGTTAGATAACGATTTGCAGCTCCAATGCAGGCAGCCAGGAACTGTTCTCCACTCCAGAGAGGTCTAGTCAGTCTCAGCAGTTGCTCTCCAGTGAGCAAGAAGCAGGAGAGGAGATGCCTGGTAAGTGGCTGTGGTTTGTGTAGTGTGGAGGTGGGTTCAGGGTACAGAAATGTGGGAGGCTGGCTGTGTTTCTCTGTGCTGGACATTTCCCTGTGTAGCAAATTGGTACGGTAGAACAGGGTGTTGGTGCATGCCAAGATCTCACAGGAATTCTCCAGAGAGATCTCCAAGAAAGTTTTCTCGAGGTACTCGGCAATCCTCTGCTGAAGGTTCCAGCTTCCAGCTTTGTTCCTTCCCCCTTCCTTTGTAGGAAACTTTCCCATGCCATTCGGCAATCACTTATGCAGGGAGCAAAGTGACACAAAGGTGAGCAGCATAGGGAGCAGGGCGGAAGCCACAAGCATGGAGTAGATGTGCCCTCATTTCCCTGCTTACCCTTAGCAGTGAGATGTCTGCTAGAATGATCCCTGTCTGTGGAAAAGTGTGGGAGAATTTTAGAATGTTTCCCCTAGTATGTTGCACCACACCCTTACAAGGAGTGTGGGCTCTTTTCCCCATGTTGAGTGCCTGTCCCCCCGCTAACACTTACAAACTTTGGGTGTTCGCAGAGATGTGTGCCTGGCAAAGGTCACTGAGAAAGTGATTGCTATGTTGCAAAAGGTGTATTTAACTGAAATGTTTCAATGCTGTAGGCGAATTTAAAAATCCCGCTTCTGTGCGTTCTCCCCTCTGCTTCAGCAGTTGTGGCTTTCAGAGCACCCCATGCACCCCGGCCAAGCATCTCCACCAGATAAGAAAGCATGCAAGATGCAGCAAATATGACACATTCTGGGAGGTACTGCAGTGTTCCAATGCAGAAAAAAGGGAATGCAAGAAGTGTTGGGAAGCTGAACATCAGGACAGAAAAGAGAATCAGGAGTTTGTTAAGGATGCAAATGAGCAGATGATTAAAGTAATGGAGGACCAAAAGCAGATGCTGAAGTCCTAATAATACCGCAGACTGAGCAGATCCATGCCCGCCCTCCCCTGCAGCACATTCAGAACTCTTTTCCATGCCCACCCCAAACTCCACACGCACATTCCTTTGCACCATCCGGGACTCTCGGTTTCCTCTTCACCCCACCCTCTCAGACAACTTTCACAATGATAGCTGGACCTACATATAGTTGTAAAAGTCTACCCTTCCCTGGTTCCTCCTTTCCCATTGAACATGTGTGTGTTTGTGTGTGCTGTTTAGGGTGACCTGATGTCCTGATTTTATAGGGACAGTCCCAGCTTGGGGGGCTTTTTCTTATATAGGCACCTATTACCCCTCACCCCCATCTGAATTTTTACACTGTCTATCTGGTCACCCTAGTGCTGTTTCTTGTGCAGTAAAAGCAAAGCTTTTGAATGGTAACGCATCTTTATTGGTTTTCTACTAATTGAGATAGCAGGCACTACCAATACATGCATAGGCCTTTTAATCATTTGCTTACAGGAATGTAAGCCCCAAAATGTCACCATTGCTTCCTAGGAAAACTAAATGTAATCAGGGGCAGCTCCAGGCCCCAGCACGCCAAGTGCGTGCTTGGGGCGGCATGCCGCGGGGGGAGCTCTGGCGGTGCAGCAGGCAGGCTGCCTTCAGTGGCTTGCGTGCAGAGGGTCCGCTGGTCCCGCGGCTTCAGAGGGCCTCCCGCAGGCGTGCCTGCGGAGGGTCCGCTGGTCCCGCGGCTTCAGAGGACCTCCCACAGGCGTGCCACGGGACCAGCAGACCCGTCGCAGGCAAGCCGCCGAAGGTAGCCTGCCTGCTGTGCTTCGGGCCGCAAAATGCCTAGAGCCGCCCCTGCGCGTAATGTAACATTGAAGCACCAATCACAGAGATATACGTTAGTGGTTCTCATTTTCCAAGTGTTGCCTCAAAGTCTCCCTGATTCAAATTGCCCCGCTCTGGACTCCTCTGATAGCTCTGGTATCTGTCTGCTCAAAATCAGCAGCCAAGCGGTCTGTCTCAGCACTACACCCCTGAGCAAACCTTTCACCCTTGGCTTCACAGAAATTATGCAATGTACAGTACGCAGATATGACCATGCGAATATTATCCTCATTAAGGTCTAACCTGCCATTGTCAGCGCACCTTTAATCTGCCAAAAGCACATTCAACTGTCAGTCAGCACCTATTCAGCCTGTTGTTGAACTGTTCCTTACTGCTGTCCAGGTGTACCCTAAGTGTTCTCCATTATGAGGTCTAGGAGACAGACAAAATGTCATCCAGTCAGAGATCAGTGAACCTCATGGTACTTACGCATAACTTTCATTAGGATCAATGGACATTACATTGGTTTAACACCATTAAAAAGACAATAGTTGCCACACTTGTAGATGAGCTAGTGTAATTATTTCCCATTCAGTATATACAGAAATACTGATATGTCACATAACACTAACTACTATTAAATCACTGCTCTTTTAAATGGTGAAACTCTGTACCCACCCTGATTTAAAGAAACATAGGCTGGATTCTCCCCTCAGTTACACCTAGTTACAGCCCTGAAAACTAAGGGCAGAATTAGGTATGAGTATTTTCATCACTGAAAGATCTAATTCCACACTCCTTACAAAGGCTGTTAACAAAGTGATTTGTGTGTTAGTTTTTTGACCAAATTCTAGTTTATTAGTGTTGATTAGTCTGTAGGACGTATTTTACCTTTGTCAAACATTTTTCCATGCCACAACATTTAGAAATCTACAAGAAACATCAACTTTCCAGAATGTATTACTGCTGGAAGACAAAACACATCACTGAATCAATTTGCTCCAAACTGTTACTGTGACCCCGTATTATAGCTTCAAACATTAGGCTCCAAATAGATACAAGTAATATTTCCAATGATAGGATGGATGCCTTCCTCACCAAGAATGTTTTCAAGGAGACAGATAATAGGGTTCCTTGGCACGATAGTATAAGATCTTCTTAGAGTCAAAAATATTGTTTTTGTCATCAGTGAGGACGTAAGTGGGAGAATACAGTTGTGGCTTGCAATGACAATAGCCATGGGAAGTCAGGGGAAAAAACAAGGTCCTTTACAAAGCAAGAAAAGGGTAGACTTGCCTCTCTTGACACATTACACAACTGGCGTCAGATCTAACAACTTGGGCTTAAGCATCAGGCATTGATAATAGAGGTTTGCTACTATTTTGACAAAGGGTCCTGCTCAAAGAAATTAAGAACAAAACTAAGTAACTATGCAGTATTTTCCTCTACTTTCTATAAAAAAAGAAAAAGTTATGACTAAAGTAAACCAAACACCACAACAAACTAACAGCTGGCACTTTATGGTACATACAGTGAGATGGCCATTAAGGCAACTGCACAAGTAACAGATTTATTTTATGTTTTTGATATAGTGACAACTAATTAAGTCAGAGAACCTGAGACAGAAAAAGAGCTAGTTCATTGAACCAAGAACAACCAAACTGGAACTGGAATGACAACTTAAAATTAGTAGATATATGTTTAGGGCAATGTACAATATTTTTTTTAAAAAAAATCTGTTTCTCTGATAAATGATATGACAAAAATAAAGCTAATTTCTCTGTGGTTCATTGTGGGAATCGACTGAAAAAAAGTCAAGTTATGGACTGCCTTCCTCAAGAATGAGAGGATTACTGTATTGTTGCTATAGATTTACTTCCTATGCCATTTTTCTTTTACAGAAGAAACTAGGAGGCCTTTGTTGACTGGAGAACTAAATATTTTTCCTCATCTCTGAAGCTGATTCATTTGTCTGCCTTTTCTTTTGCTCCTCTTTTCGTTCCTTCCTGTATTCATTTTTCTGTAAATCTTTATCGTTCCCTTAAACTGCCTTCATAGGCATAATCATTTTAAAAAAAAGTAATCCTCATTTAGAGGCTGATCCACACCCCATTGTTTAGTGTTTCCACTGACTTCTATGGGCTTTGAATCAGACCCTTAGTGTTAGATGTTGTTTTTAAGCCCCACTTCAGCAAAGCACTTGAGCACAGTGCAGCTCAGCCCAAGTGCTGTCTAATTTAATTTGGAGAACCAAAGCGATACAACAAATGAAGAGGAAGTGCGGCGCATGTTTGCAAGGTTTTGATATTGCCTACTACATGTACTTTTCATTGCATGTAGTGAATGTGACTGATAGTAGTTGTTCAATTGAGGCCATGGATGTTGAATGATATTTTTGGCACCTAGAACTGGTTGATCTGGATCCAGTCTACTGAGAATATTTCTGATCTCAGACAAATTAATTGGGATCATTTGGGCAGATAAAAAACAAACTGGGGAAACATTTTGCACCAACAAAATGTTAATGCAGCCTCAGACTTGCACAGTGCCCTCTCTGTGCTGTGGAACCCTCCTTTAGGGACAGTCCAGTGCAGTGGTGGGCAACCTGCAGCCTGTCAGGGTAATCCACTGGCAGGCTGCCAGACAGATTGGCTGTGCAAATGTAAACACCCGCAGCTCCCAGCAGCCGCGGTTCACCACTCCCAGACAATGGGAGCTGCGGGAAGCAGCGTGGGCCACAGAGACATGCTGGCCACCACGTCCCACAGCTCTCATTGGCCGGAAACGGCAAACTGTAGCCACTGGGAGCTGCAGGTGGCTGTGCAAATGTAAACAAACTGCCTGGCGGCTCGCCAGCAGATTACCCTGATGGGCCGTGTGCAGCCCCCGGGTTGCAGGTTGCACACCACTGCTCCAATGTCATACTAACATGGAAAGCCTTGGCAATGCAAGTCTATTGGAGCCATACTGCCAAGAACTGGACGGGGTTACCTGGGGACACAAGAGCCTGGAGGATCTGGGAGCTGAATCCCTTTCTCCTTCTGCAGAAATTCAATTTCTTCACTGCAATGACCCCTGCCATGGGAAAACCCACAGGAGGGAGAGATCTGGCAGAGAATAAGGGTATGTCTACACTACGGGATTATTCCAATTTTACATAAACTGGTTTTGTAAAACAGATTACATAAAGTCGAGTGTACGCGGCCACACTAAGCACATTAATTCGGCGGTGTGCGTCCATGTACCGAGGCTAGCGTCGATTTCCGGAGCATTGCACTGTGGGTAACTATCCCGTAGCTATCCCATAGTTCCTGCAGTCTCCCCGCCCATTGGAATTCTGGGTTGAGATCCCAATGCAAAAACAATGTCGTGGGTGATTCTGGGTAAATGTTGTCACTCAATCCTTCCTCCGTGAAAGCAACAGCAGACAATCATTTTGTGCCCTTTTTCCCTGGATTGCCCTGGCAGACGCCATAGCATGGCAACCATGGAGCCCGTTTTGCCTTGTCACTGTCACCGTATGTGTACTGGATGCTGCTGACAGATGTGGTACTGCAGTGCTACACAGCAGCATTCATTTGGCTTTGCAAGGTAGCAGAGACGGTTACCATCCCTATTGCACCATCTGCCATTGTAAATTGGCGATGAGATGATGGTTATCAGTCGTATTGTACGTTTGCTGCTGTCATGGTTGCTCCTGGCTGGCCTCGCTGAGGTGGGCCGGGGGCGCATGGACAAAAATGGGAATGACTCCCCAGGTCATTCCCTTCTTTATGTTTTGTCTAAAAATAGAGTCAGTCCTGCCTAGAATATGGGGCAAGTGTACTAGAGAACCAGAGAGCACAGCCGCTCCGGGTCAGAGCCCCAGAGATCCCGCAGAAATGATGAGCTGCATGCCATTCTAGGGGGTGCCCCTGCAACAACCCCACCCATTGCTTCCCTCCTCCCACACCCCTCCTGGGCTACCGTGGCAGTGTCCCCCCATTTGTGTGATGAAGTAATAAAGAATGCAGGAATAAGAAACACTGACTCCCGCTGCTATGATAGTCCAGGCAGTAAAGAATCTTTTCTTTAGATATGAAAGGGGGGTGCTGATAGAGCTCAGCCTCTAGATGCTATGATGAGGACGGTTACCAGCCGTTTTGTACCATCTGCCGGGAATGACCGGGAGTCATTCCCATTTTTACCCAGGCGACCCCGGCCGACCTCACCAAGGCCAGCCAGGAGCATTCATGGGCTGCTGCTGCTGATGGATAGCAGTCATATTGTACCATCTGCCACCGGGAAGGGGATGCTGGTGTTCAGCGCTGCAGCACCCCGTCTACCAGCAGCATGCAGTAGACAGGGTGACATTGAAAAAAAGGCGAGAAACTTTTTTTTTTCCCCTTTTCTTTCGGGGGGGAAGGGTGTAAATTGACGACATATACTCTGAAACACCCGGGAAAATGTTTTTGACCCTTCAGGCATTTGGAGCTCAGCCAAGAATGCAAATGCTTTTCGGAGACTGCGGGGACTGTGGGATAGCTGGAGTCCTCAGTAACCCCTCCCTCCCTCCCTGAGCATCCATTTGATTCTTTGGCTTTCCATTACACTTGTCACACAGCACTGTGCTGTGGACTCTGTATCATAGCCTGAAGATTTTTTCAAATGCTTTGGCATTTCATCTTCTGTAACGGAGCTCTGATAGAACAGATTTGTCTCCCCATACAGCGATCAGATCCAGTATCTCCCATACGGTCCATGCTGGAGCTCTTTTTGGATTTGGGACTGCATCGCCACCCGTGCTGATCAGAGCTCCACGCTGGGCAAACAGGAAATGAAATTCAAAAGTTTGCGGGGCTTTTCCTGTCTACCTGGCCAATGCATCTGAGTTCAGATTGCTTTCCAGAGCGGTCACAATGGTGCACTGTGGGATACCACCCGGAGGCCAATACCGTCGATTTGCGGCCACACTAACCCTAAGCCGACATGGCAATACCGATTTCAGCGCTACTCCCCTCACTGGGGAGGAGTACAGAAATCGGTTTAAAGAGCCTTTTATATTGATATAAAGGGCTTCATTGTGTGGACGGGTGCAGGGTTAAATCGGTTTAACGCTGCTAAATTCGGTTTAAACGCGTAGTGTAGACTAGGCCTAAGACAATAGAAAAAGATTCAGATACAGTAGGAAACTGAATACATTCTTTGAGCGTCTTCTCTACTAGTTCCCAGATTGGTCTCTGTACAGTGAACCATTTCAAAACTACATCACTTTGAAAGAAAAAATGAGGTCGATTCTATCACCCTTTAAACAAAAATCAAATAAATAAATGCAAATTTCTCTCACTCTATTTTATGCACAAACCTATTCACAGAGTTATAGTTAAGGGATTTTTAAAAGTTTACAAATCTCATTATCAGCAATGATTAAACATGGATGGTTAACCCCGGAGATGAATTTGAAAAGAATGCTAAAGCAGTGAACGTTTGCCTCCAGATAATCAAGCCTAGAAAACAGAGTGTAAAGAATATTTGTGTACATTCCAAGTAATTCCAAACTGTACCATTTTTCCAGGCATAGTGAAGCATTGAACAAGTGGATAACTAACAACTTATTTCTAATTTAGCAGTATTGACAAATAGAAATTTTCTATATTTGGATGAATATTTTCAGTTTTCAGAGGAAAATCGAAAACTTGGGGGTGGGGGAGTATGAAGAGTTTTCTGCTGAAAACAGAGAGCTTGTGAAAAATTTCATTGACTCAAAAATCCCAGTTACCATTGAAAAAATCATTTTGGTAAAAAAATGTTTTGACCAGCCCTACTTGTAACTGTTTCTTCCAACTTGGCTACAGTTGTACTATTCCCACACCTTTGAATTTGTCTTAAGAAGTACATGTGTTATTCAGTGAATATCTAGGTTAGTGAGGTTCGTGTCTACCAGTAAGATGAATGCAAATAGTACATTTACATTTCTAGATTTTGTAGAAATCAGTCTCAACAATGTCAATATTAGTGGCTTTCAATCTGAACAGAACTGTACAGTGATTTTTTTTCCTTCTCCAGGTAACAGACTGTAAAAAGAAAAATCACCTTGTGTAGGCACATGTCAGCACAGCTAGCAGGTAGTCAGACTCTGTCCCACAGAAATGATCTGCGATATCTGATATATGAATGACACTAGGTTGCAGTAGAGAACAAACAGACTACTTCTCATGACCTGTGTCTATGTTTTGCTAAGAGAGAAAAAGACAAATGTAATAGTTTTGGCCCTGGTACATATTGTTCTCAAGATAAGGTGCTGGTTATTCCATAGCTCATATTAGTGATAACCTGTCCATATTGTCCTTGTAGGAAGAGGAAGAGGAAGAGTTATGCCAATATTCTCACAAATGGTATTTCTGCCCCTGCAGAGCTCAACATTTTCTGGGCAGCGACATGTGAAGACTCAGAAGTATGCTTACTGTTCTGACATAAGTTGTCATGCAGTCATATTGTTCACCTTGGCCACTATAAAGTCAAAGTCTAAAATTGCACAGGAAGCAAAAATCAAAACAAATTTAAAAAAAACGCCATGAGTGGTCAAAAGAACATTTTTTAGGATGTTGGTGAATGTCAATTTTTTTCTTAGGACCCAGGTGAATCAAATTCTCCAAGATATCCATTTTTAGATGCATATACTGACATTTTCAGGAAGAAAGAAAGAAAAAGATATTCTGAGCACAAAATAAATTACTGCAGTAAGGATTGTTAAAATTTACTGAACACAGCAAAACTAGCATTTGCAAACAAATATTTGTATTCTGAAAAGCAGATAATTTCAGCCACGTGTGGTATTTTATGTTCACTATTTCCTCACATATCCATATATGAAGAAGCTGTTCGCATTTTACTGTTAATAGTTAATTATCTTCCTGTTTAATAATTTTCAGTCTCCCAGTCAAGGAACTGAGGCAATACCTTGCAACTTAGACACTGTCACACATCATGAATAGTAAATAGTCAAAATGAACAGTTTGCCAATATCTTTGGGGTGAAAATTGTTCACCCAAAGTTTTTGGAGAATACATGTGAAGAACAAAAAGCATGGGCAGAAGCCAGGATAAGTTCAAAAATGATCTATGAGCAGGAAGAAGTAGTGATTTTCTTCAGATAACATATTCACAATAAATAATCTGACCAGCTCTTTTCATTGCTAATAAAACAACTTCATTATATTACACTAAGTCTGATCCTTCTCCTCTTACACACATGCAGATCACTTCTCACACAAAAAGTAATGTTGATTCAGCCCATAGACTGGGAAGGAGCAGCATATGCTGCAGCCCATACAGTGGCTCCAGATTGAGGAGTGGTTTTCACCTCCCAAAGCATGCACACACACTCACTTCAACCACAAACATGATTACTTCCACAAATTTCATTACTCAGGCTTTGGGCAGATGAAGTAAATTTCATGGAGTGAATGATGCATTTTTTAATTATGTAAGTATCTGATGACTTCAAAGATGTGTTAGATAAAAAGAATAACTAAATGATGATTTCTAAACATTAGAGAACATTTTCTCACTGGGAACATGAAATAGCATCAGCTTTTTATTTATCTTTTAATTTATATCTTATGATCACTCTTACATAAAATCTATGTCTCTTATAGATTTCTGATTGAAGTTGTTAATTTATTAGCATTTTGTGGAATATGTTTTGCACATCCATACCAGGCACCTTTCCATGTTATTTTTATCATTGGATGTCATATTTACACACTCAATATGTGATGGAATTTTTGTTGTTGTCTCTCTCACACACGTCACCTACTGTTAATTATTATTTTATTAAATTAGATTTTTCTGGCTTTCTGAAAGGGAAACTGAAAATTGTAATTTGTGTATATTTTTTAGTAATTTCTGTACTGTAATTGAGCACTTTTGTCCATGGTCTTAGTATTTATACATATATAAATAAAATACTCAAATACCCATCCATGTTTATTGTTTCAGTGACTCAATATGAGACAATCTACAAATAAAGATGATATTAGATCTCTAACTGCCAGCCCTGTAACTCACGTTGAGGCCTGAAAGTTGGTCTTTTTTTTTCCCCCCAGAGTTGCACATCACCACCAGTAATATATATTCTACAAATAGAATTTAGTGAACAAGACTGTGGATGCACAAACAAGAATACAATCCAGCTCCATTTCTGTCAGCAGGGTTGGCTCCACAGTACTAATAATATTAATTAAAAACAGAACAGAATATTTTATTCCCCAAAGTAAGGAGATAAGACGACCTCACTGATATAAGAACCTAAATGTAGATTTACATGTAGACACCCTAATTAGTATGTTTTGGCCTAAGTGATTTACACAAGGCCAGAGGAAATCAGAATCAGAACCAGCATTAGAATTCAAGAGTTTGTGAGTACTACTCCTCAGCCCAATCCATTAGGTGACCTTTTCTTCAGCACATTCTTTTCAGATGAGCTGAGTGAAGATTTTTCCAGATGGGATCAACCATTATTTGAAAGAAAGATGTTACAGTATTACAGTCCCAAATGCTCTGATGACAATAATATTACTGCACTATTTTGATTTTTTACTGCAGCATACTGCAGTATTGTCTTTGGAAGAGATTTGTCTATATGGATATTCTTGAGTTTTAATTGCTTTAAGGATACAGTTAAACAGCATCATAATGGGGGAGGTGGGGGCAATGAGTATTAATAATGAATACTTGTAACAGTTAAAGCTGCCTGCTGCATCAGAGTAGCTGGCTCAGAAAGTGCTAAATTAATGACCTGCGTCCAGCGCACTATGTCCCTCATGAGCTGGAGAAGTTTGTTCTCTGGCGTACCCTGGAGTATTTTCTAGTGGTGTGAAGAGAGGCATAAATTTTACAGGCATTATATCCTTCTCATAAAATGCCTGAACTAGTTCGTTTTTGTCTGAGCAACGATGCAAGACAGAGGAAGCTGGCCAGCTACAATGCATATGGAATCACTTTGAAAGAAATCTCTATTTCACATACCTTCCTTATGTCCGAGATTCTACATTTAAGAGGTATCCAGCCATTCTGTGTAAATGTTGGTGATAAGCTCAGTTCTGGCAGTTGTTCTGAGGTGGGAATATGAAGATTAGGATGGCCCAAATGAATTTCATGAATATTTTGAAGACTGTAGGAACTATCAGTAGCAATGTCAAAGGATCTCGGGGACCAGAAAACATAAACAACTATTAAGTTCCATCTTAATATCGGAAGTTGAAACTTTGTTAAGAAATGTAAAAGAGCTGCTGTACTTGCATCACTATTATCATTCTTATTATGTAAACATCTGCTGGAACAAAGGAACAGACTTTTAAATATCAGGCTGTTATTCATCAGAGGGGTAGCCGTGTTAGTCTGGATCTGTAAAAGCAACAAAGAATCCTGTGGCACCTTATAGACTAACAGACGTTTTGAAGCATGAGCTTTCGTGGGTGAATACCCACTTCTTCGGATGCAAAGAAGAAGTGGGTATTCACCCACGAAAGCTCATGCTGCAAAACGTCTGTTAGTCTATAAGGTGCCACAGGATTCTTTGTTGCTTTTACAGGCTGTTATTAACAATTTTAAAGGCCCTTTGGAGTATATCAATTACATTTTCCTATGTTTCTATTTTCTCAGTCTCTGACTGTATTTCCTTTCCCAGACATCCTTTTTAAAGAACAGTGAGATTTAAACTATGAGTGATTGGTTGCATTGGTTCACAATAAATGCAGTTTTACAATGAAAATCCTAAACTCTTCTAGAGCAAGTGGCGTTTAAGACAGAGTGCTGGTCATGTGGTTTGTTTGTTTGTTTTCCAACTAGGAACACCAAAATTAGGAAACCAGATTAGTCACTAGTTTTTAATCTTTCCTTAGGACAATAGCATCTGATACCCAATGCTTCAGAGGAGGGCAAACATTTTAACCCCCAATATTCACCTCATACTTTGTGCAATACTATATACGAGGGTGGAGGAAAGCATCCTTAAACCTGGATATTACAGTTCTTGTTGAATAATGAAAAAAACCAGACTATGGGCAAGATTCCAATGCACTTGATTACACCAAACAGAAACTTACTTGAAGAATAATCCCATTGACTTCAGTGGGACCACTCACAGAATAAAGTACTACACAATATGATCAGGGGTATCAGAATACGGCTCTAATATATAAATAAACAGTTCAAACGGACATAGTGCTATTCATAGGGTTATAATATTTGTGAATACTCAGAAAACAGCAGAGAATTCATGAAATCCCATATACTGTACCATTTTGTGGCAGATTTACATTATATATTTGTTCCTGAACATTCATCATTAACTATTCCTTCCTCATTGTCTCCTTCCTTTTTCCATTAGACTGCAGAAAATGGCTATGAGTGAGGAAAAGAAGGGAGAAGAGGGGAGAACAACCAAAAACTGAAAAGATTTTGCATTTTGTTTGATCAGAAATTCAAAAAAGTCTAACCCCTGCCTTCCCCCCCATCAAAAAAAATCCAATAAAATGCTAATTTTATAAAAAGGTCCGTTTTCATTTTTTTTTAAAAAGTAGGAATTCTTTTTTTGACGAGCTCTAATGAATGAGTTAAGTTTGTGCACAGTTAGCTAACAGCTGGTAGTTTGAAATTATTAGGTCAAACTCTGGTGAATACTTACAAATGCTGAATATATTTACAGCTAACAAGACTGGTTTGTGAGTAACTTGCAAATGCAAAAAGCAAAGACTTGTCATATTTTAGTTTGATGAATACTGTTGAATCATGTCAGATAAACTTCACTATACTATTCTTAATTCAAACAGTTCTTTTCTTTTTTTCCCCATTCATCAAGAGGCAATGGTTCTTTGCAGTAGCTTATAAAGCATTCCCTTATGAACAGGAAAATGCACACCTAAAAGCTAAGGTCTTTGTCCTGGTTCAACTGCAGGTTTATCTGAGCAAAGAAGCTTACTATTATTTAAATAGCAGTGGCAGCTAGATGTCCCAGTCAAGATTGGGACCTTATTGTTCGATACACTGTAGACATATATAGTAAGAGACAGTCCTTGCCCTAAAGAGCTTACAGTCTAAATAGGTAAGACAGCCAAAGGAAGTATTATTAACCTCATTCCAGATCGGGGATTGAGGCATAAAAGATTTACCCAAGATCACACAGAAAGTCAGTGGCAGGGCTGAGAATTGTATCCAAATACTCTGAGTGCTAGACCAGTATCTTAACCACAATTCCATCCGTCATCTCCAGGGGACTTTTGTCTGTTTAAGGAGCATAATAGGATTTGGCCCCAAAGATCTTCTCTTTCAAATTCAAAACAGCTTGAACTCCATCTTCAGCTACATTATTGATTTTTTGACATGAATCTTTAGGGACTTCTTTGATATCTATTGTGAGAAGTGGCATGATTGATCACAACGTTTACTAAGGACAGACTATAGTGTGTTTTGAGAGTGCAATCCCTAATATATTTGTAATACACCAGATACATGTACCACAAGCCGGGGCGGCTCTAGACACTTTGCCGCCCCAAGCATGGCGTCATGCCCCATCCCGGTGACTGGCAGAGTGCCCCCCGCGGCATGCCGCCCCAAGCACACACTTGGCGTGCTGGCGACTGGAGCCGCCCCTGACCACAAGCTTCATCTGACACAAATGTATTTTTAAGACATTGGACCACAGTGACGTGATTGTGACTGAAATACTCAAAATGCATTTGGCACTGCATCTTCATGTAGCTGGCAGGGTAGTTCTGTACATAGACCCTTTGGCCTTCATTTTCCTTTGTTTCTGCAGATTAGTCAACCTTTAAGGCTATTCACAGAGTGAAGCTGGCAACTGAAAGATCCAGATGCCAGGCTCAGGTTTCCGAGTCCAGAACAGTAGGATTTGTACCTGGGCACTTCCATGGTCTGCTTTAGCTTCACTGTTCATAACCTGGCATGTACAAAGTTGGCCTGCTGCTCTCCTTTTCAGGTCATTCTTAACTATGAGGCATTTCTCTGTGTTCTGTGAATAAGGTGTAACCCACCTGTCACTAAGAGCACATGTACGGTCATGTGTTCTAAGTTACAAACTGTATATCCATCCCCCTATATTTCCTATGCAACAATGTGTGGTGGCCAGGGGATTAATTCATATGCCACACAGGCATCCAAGCAGTGGACTGAAGTTTCTCTGTGAAACAAATATTATAATTTGCGAAGACTGTCCATAATGTCAAACTTTTTAAATGTGAACAAGCCATTAGACAAGGCTTTATGCTAGTAGAGTAATTCAGGTTGAGTTTCTATACATCTCCTTGAGATAAACATTTTAAGAAGAAAGTTGTTCCAGTGTCTGAAGTGCTACAGGGTTGTTGTTGTTGTTGTTGTTATTTTTAAATTGTTTTCTTTATAAACAAAGTCAATATTGATTTTGAAATAGGTCAACTAGTAGGGTAGCCAAATGTTTCTGTAATGCATTAAGGGCCCAGTCCTAGAAGCATTTCATATATAGAACACTCGTTGAAGTTAACTGGATTCCTATAGTCCCTCTATATGTGGCTAAGGCCCCAAATGTCTAACAAGAGTTCATCCCCATCCTATTACATTACTGAAAAGTTACTAATAGTCATGATCAGTTCAAAATCACTGCAAAATTATTATTAATTATAATAATTAAATTTTGTAGAAAGACTTCAACAATTTAATACTTGTTTTTCCATAGAACTATCTAATGTACAAACCATGGGTTGTCAAGTCTGCTTTTGAAATTTGCTAGTAAGGTCATTTCAATATATATTTTTATTTTGTTTAAATATCATTCCCCTACATACTCACTACAATAATCTCAAGGGTAAGGACTAAACACCTCAGTAACAACTGAAGTATCAGACTCTTTGTGAATAGGTCTGTGCTGAAAAAAAAATGGAAAAACAAGAAATGCATGTTTCGTCGGATGAAAGTCTGGAATAATGAATTAAGGGCCAAGTGGAGGCTTGTGTTGAAAGAAAAACGTATAACCAGATGTCGTGCTTAAGACTTGAACAATATATGCATTCTAAAGAAGAAAAGCCAGGTGTTGACCTCATTAACTTATACAAAGTTCTGAAGAGGAGAAAATGAGACACTCCAGGACTTTGAGTTTTTGTCAAATATAAGGACTAAGGGGCATGAAACAATTGTGAAGTAACACCTAACTCTGAAGGTCTTTAAAAATAAATGAATAAAAACAGTTCAATTATGCTGCATATGTAAGACCAACTATCAAACCAGCCAAACCTGCATAAATAGCTTTAAAAAGGAGTTTTAAAAGTATTTGAAAGACATGATGACATGATAGAGTGGAAAGTAACTGGAGCTGATTTAACAACAGCTACTGGTCTCTGTATCTATGAACGTTGTGTCAGCACCACTAACCCTACAAATGCTGCTTAATATTATCCTTATGCTCAGAAAGGTTCAGCTATCCAACCTGGAAATAGTGATAACAGTGATAGTGACATATGGTTAAACTCAATCCTACCCTAATTTGGGCAGCGGTGAAATCCACTCTTCAGCCTATGGCCACAGCACAGGGCTCCCACACAGCCTGCTATTTCAGCTGGTAAACGAGAACAGTAGAAACAACTTCTTCATGCAAGTTATGTGAAATACTAAGGCCACTGGGTCCATTAAAAAGAGATCAGAAGTCCCGGCCTTGGCTCACATTGGAGCATCCTGCGCCTAGCAGGCATGGAGACTTTTCCATAGCACAAAAGGGGCAACCACACACCTCTGGGCAGCCACTGAAGCAATCAGACAGTTGACAAGAAGGTGTGAGTAACAGTAGGGGGAAATTAGGTTTAGGTTTTGTAATGACCCAACCACTCCCAGTCTGAAATGGGCCACTCTCATTACCACTTCAAAAGTTATTTTTCCTCCCTTGGTATCCTGCTGTTAATTGAATTGTCTCGTTAGACAGACCTTACACTTGGTAAGGCAACTCACATCTGTTCATATATTTTTACCTGCTCCTGTATTTTCTATGCCACGCATCTGATGAAGTGGATTTTAGCCCATGAAAGCTTACGCTCAAATAAGTGTGTTAGTCTCTAAGGTGCCACAAGGACTCCTTGTTGTTTTTTGCTGATATAGACTAACACGGCTACCACTCTGAAACCTGTCACCATGCCAGGCACTGAATTTAGCTGTATGAAGTGGAAATCCATCAACTTCATTAAAAACTTGAGCAGATACAGACAGACATCATCTTCCTTTCCAAATGCAAGCAAATGGACATCATGCCAAAAGGACTGAAGGTAAAAATCCATTACAATCAACATACCACACAGACTATGGTGAGAGATTGTGCCACACTCTCAAAGAAACTGCAGAACCACCTTATCAACATTCTATACAGCAAACAGAAGATCAAGAATGAACTCTCAAAACTAGAAACTCTCTTAAAAAACAACCTTCCACATGAACTCCCTCGTGGCTGGACTTTACAAAAACTAGACAAGCAATTTACAACACACATTCTGCTTCTCTACAGAGGAAAAAGGACACTAAAGTATCTAAATTCCTACATGCCACAAGGGGCCACAACAGTGGTTCCCTTAACTCACCCAACAATATTGTTAATCTATCCAGCTATACTTTTAGCCCAGCAGAACAGTCTGTCCTATCTCGGGGCCTCTCCTTCTGCCCCACCACCCCCACAAACATGATACAGTTCTGCAGTGGCCTGGTCTACACTAGGCATTTAAACCGGTTTTAGGATTACCATATCTGCACCACTGACCGCTCTGGACAGCAATCTGAACTCAGATGCAGTGGCCAGGTAGACAGGTTTGAATATTTTTCAAAATCATTTTTAAAAATCTCCAGACAGACGCCATAGCACACTGTTCCTGCAGTCTTTGCATTCTTGGCTGAGCTCCAAATGCTTCTAGGGTCAAACACAGTGTAAACAATCCTCTCTTGACTCTTTAACATGTCACCCTATCTTTACTGAATGCTGCAGATAGACCCGATGCTGCAGCACTCAACACCAACATCCTTGCTCCCCGCCATGGGTGGCTGATGGTACTGGTATCCATCCTCGTCATCAGCCTATTGGCACATGGGGCAGTGCAAAGGACTGGTAACCATGCAGACTAGCATCGGTGAGTTCTATCTTTTCCTGGTAGATGGTACAGTATGGCTGATAACCATCATCATGGGCTGAGCTCTGTCAGCCCCAGGATGCTAGGCTCCTCTCCTCTACACTCCTTACTGTCCTGTCTTGACTATCATAGCAGCTGGAGGCTGCCTTCCACTCATTTCTCACTAACAAGTCAGTGTGTCTTATTCCTGCATTCTTTATTACTTCATCACACAAGTGGGGGGACAATGCTACAGTAGCCCAGGAAGGCTGGGGGAAGAACAGAATCAACAGGTGGGGTTGTTGCAGGAGCACCCCCTGTGAATAGCATACAGCTCATAATTTCTGCAGGATCTGACACAGAGCAGCTGTGCTCTCTGATACAGTGGTTCTCTAGTACACTTGCCCATATTCTAGGCAGGACTGATTCTATTTTTAGATGGATTGACTCTGGGAGTCATTAGCAAATGGTGCAAAACGACTGGTAGCCATGCTCATCTTTTTACCAATTTATGGATTGGTAGATGGTGCAGTATGGCTGATAACCATCTCTGCTGTCATGAAAAGCAAAAGCATGCTGCGTGACAGTCACAAAAGGCAAAACAGGCTCCATGATTGCCATGCTATGTCATCTGCCAGGGCAATCCAGGGAAAAATTTGCCCCATCAGGCACTGGGATCTCAACTGATTTAATGTGTTTAGTGTGGCTTATACAATCTGTTTTACCAGTGACTTAGAATCCTACTTTTGACATATCCCACTCAAGGAATATTTCCAACACACCACTGAACAGCACACTAATACACAGGAAGCTTCCTACCAACACTACAAAAAGGAATATGCGTGGACTCCTCCTGAAAGTTGAAACAGACTGGACTTCTACACAGAGTTCTTCCGCCGATGTGCACCGGCGGAAGTTGTGGAAAAGCAGCATCACTTGCCCCATAACCTCAGCCATGCAGAACACAAGGCCATCTACAGCCTCAGAAACAACTCTGACATCATAATAAAAAGGCTGACAGAGGAGGTGCTGTAGTCATAATGAATAGGTCGGAATATGAACAAGAGGCTGCAAGACAACTCTCTGGCACCACATTCTACAGGCCATTACCCACTGACCCTACTGAGGATTACCGAAAGAAACTACACCATCTGCTCAAGAAAACTCCCTAAAGAAGCACAGGAACAAATCTACACTGACACACACCTAGAGCCCCGACCAGGGGTATTCTATCTGCTACCCCAAATCCATAAACCTGGGAATCCTGGATGCCCCATCATCTCAGGCATTGGCACCCTGATAGCAGGATTATCTGGCTTTGTAGACTCTCTCCTCAGGCCCTACGCTACCAGCACTCCCAGCTATCTTTGAGATACCACTGACTTCCTGAGGAAACTACAATCCTTTGGTGGTCTTGCAGAAAACACCATCCTAGCCACTATGGATTTAGATGCTCATTACACAAACATTCCACACAAAGTTGAACAACAAGCCATCAGGAATAGCATCTCCAATACCATCATGGCAAACCTGGTGGCTGAATTTTGTGACTTTGTCCTCACCCACAACTATTTCAGATTTGGAGACAATTTATACCTTCAAGTCAGCAGGACTACTATGGGTACCCGCATGGCCCCACAGTATGCCAACATTTTTATGGTCGACTTAGAACAACACTTTGTCAGATCTCATACCCTTACACCCCTACTCTACTTGTGCTACACTGATGACATCTTCATCATCTGGACCCATGGGAAGGAGGCCCTTGAGGAATTCCACCAAGATTTCAACAATTTCCACCCCACCAGTCCACACAAGAAGTCCACTTCTCAGACACTACTGTACTAATAAGCAATTGCCACATAAACACCACCCTATACTGGAAACCTACTGACCTCTATACTTACCTACGTACCTTCAGCTTTCATCCAGACCACATCACACGATCCATTGTCTACAGACAAGCTCTAAGATACAACCGCATTTCCTCCGATCCCTCAGACAGAGACAAACACCTACAGGATCTCTATCAAGCACTCTTAAAACAATACTCACCTGGTAAAGTGAAGAAAAAGATCAACAGTCTGTCAGTCAACAGAAGGGTACCCAGAAGTCACCTACTACAAGACAACCCCAACAAAGAAAGTAACAGAACGCCACTAGCTGTCACCTACAACCCCCAACTAAAACCTCTGCAGCGCATCATCAAGGATCTACAACCTATCCTGAAGGACAATCCCTCACTCTCACAGACCTTGGGGGACAGGACAGGCCCCGCTTACAGACAGCCCCCCAACCCAAAGAAAATACTCACCAGCAACTACACACCGCACAACAAAATACACCAACCCAGGAACCAAACCCTGCAACAAACCCCAGTGCCAACTCTGCCCACATATCTATTAAAGGAACACCATCATATGACCTAAGCACATCAGCCACACCATCAGGGGCTCATTCACTTTTACATCTACCAGTGTGATATATACCATCATGTGCCAGCAATGCCCCTCTGCCATGTACATTGACCAAACTGCACAGTCTCTATGCAAAAGAATAAATGGCCACAAATCTGACAACAGGAATCATAAGATTCAAAAACCAGTAGGAGAACACTTCAATCTCCCTGGTCACTCAATAACAAACCTAAAAGTGGCAATTCTTCAACAAAAAAACTTCAAAAACAGACTCCAATGTAAAAATGCAGAACTGGAATTAATTTGCAAACTGGACACCATCAGATTAGGCCTGAATAAAGACTGGGAGTGGTTGGATCATTATAAAACCTAAACCCAATTTCCCCATACCAATTCCCCCTACTCACACCTTCTTGTGAACTGTCTGAAATGGGCCACTCTTATTACCACTTCAAAAGTTATTTTTCCTCCCTTGGTATCCTGCTGTCAATTGAATTGTCTCATTAGACTGACTTCACACTTGGTAAGGCAACTCACATCTGTTCATGTATTTATACCTGCTCCTGTATTTTCCGCTCCATGCATCTGATGAAGTGGGTTCTAGCCCACAAAAGCGTATGCCCAAATAAATGTGTTAATCTTTAAGGTGCCACAAGGACTCCTTGTTGTTTTTTCTGTCTTTTTAGTTTTCCTCTTTGGCTTCAGTTAGCATGAGGCACACAATAGCTTTAAGATCTGCAAAGGGGAGTTTTCAGAGCCCTGGCACATAATTTATTCAGGTGGAAAATGAATAATGTTTGTGAACAAAAATAAATCACAGGGCACTATTGCTCATCTTGCCGATGCACATCCAACATCTGTAGTTCATATCAAACCAGATTAATTCAGAAACATGCCATGTATCTCCAATAGATATAACATGAATGCTTCTCATTCTCACCAGTAAAAGCAGCTGAAAGTAATGATGGGGGTATTTAATTATTGTGTATGCACTATATCTGGCCAGTAATATCTTGGTTGTGTAATGGGTAGAATGTGTAATTAGTTTTATGTCAGATGAGTTAATTGTTTGGCGAGTCAGCACTCTCAGTGAAAAATGCAAATATTCTGCCATAAACAAGTACAGCAGGGCTTAGAGCTATTGCCTGTTTATTCTCATGTGCCTAGTATATTCTTAGTTGTCTTCATTTTGCAGCTTTGCATTTTTGGGGAAGGGGGAGGAGGGGATTGGTTTTTTTTTTAGAATTGTAATTTGTTTGCAAGTTACATGGAACATTTTGAAGAAGTCCATTCTCCTCTGTTCCTTATAATTTTGGACATATAGTATGAACATGTAATCTGAAACTAATTTTTCATTTGTTAAGTAATAGGACTGGTACACTTTCATAACTATACAGCATTGCATGAAAACTGGCCAAGATCAGACGAGCAAAAACTGCAACATGAAAAGAAAAGGGGATTTTATTCATTTTAGAAATTACTTTATAAATTTGCAGTTTTGTGCAATTATTTGAGAATAGTCTCAGATACATTGGTAGGTGGGGGGTAGGATTGGGAGGAAATTCACAGTACCTTATATTTAGTCATTTGATTTATCAAAACACAAAGAGATGGTTATTTCAAGCTTTGGCCATCCTGAGATAATATACACAATAGACAGCTTTTCACATCAGAAGTGAACATACCAGAAGATATAACAACTGGCACAAACAAGACAATCTCTCCAACTCTCCACCCAAGAACATAAGTGTGAGAGAAGATGAATTCTGAAACATCCCCTGAAAGTTAACAGATGCTGCTTTGCCAAGCCAAGGAAAGAAGTAGAGCCCAAAGCCAAATGCCCCTCCCACGGAAAACCCTGCCAAAAGCAACTTCCACTATAATACAGGAACTCCATCTCATACTTAATATGTGGTAGAAATATAAACATTGCTTGATTTTTTTTCTCAAAACACAAATGCAACATGCAGAGTGCAATAGATTTCTTACCTCATCCTCATTTGATGCTAGTTGTTTTGCAAATTCTGCTCCATTGCCCAAGCTCAATTCCTTCAACCACTTCTGCACCTTATTTCTAGGCCTCCTCCCAAGCCTGGTCTCAGCTGTCTTCTCTCAGTTCCCCTCGGATGTTCTCTGTAGTTAGTAAACATACCACATATATGTCTGGTAATTCTTAAGGAGTTCTCCAAAGTCTCCTCCTTTCAGTAGACACTTCATTACTTTCCCCAGTTTTATTTCTGGGCTTTCTAGCACAGGCTGGCTTTTTTTCACCAAGCTCTTTCAGACATTTCATTGCCTTCTTCCCCAGAATGCATTGCTGCCTAACCTGCCATTCACAGGGCTCTGCTAAGAAATTCACTTCCCGAGATTCCATTGTTCCATAATGAACCAGGACCAAGGCCATGCTTGGCTGATAGCCTCCCTTAAAGGATCAGTGCCCTATTACACAGAGAGGCATTAGAAATAATAGATCTCTGTCACATGGCATGGCACACTGCATTTTAATACTTGAAGTCCCCTTGGTCTCTGATTGCTAAATTAGAAGGCAGTATGAGCAACTCTTTAGTTGCTTATGAAATAGAAGAACCTGGTCTATTAAGAAACGATGCCCTACACTGAGGAAAATGTCAAAATAATCCTAATCTCTTCTTGATTCTTCAGTTTTGAGTTGCCACTGTCAGTTCTGGGCATCTCAGAGGACACCCACATGGACATGGAAAGCTCTAGGCTACTTAACTCAATGTTTCATGTTGAAATCAGCTTGAAGAAATTCAGAAAAAGCCAGAACAAGTGGTACTCATCTTTAATACATGCACTGAAATGAGTGAATATGGATGTGGGAGTAGTACAAAAAGAGGAAATAAGGCCATATTTCCCTTGGCTTCTGTGCAGGGGCATGGAAGTGGATGGAAGATAGCAATGTCCCCCTTGAAAGGGCCAGGCACAATTACACTATTCATGTGCAGGAATCAGAGGGACGGTCCTTTCTAGGGTCTTCAGAACTTCAAAACACCCTAAATGGGGAGGATTACAGAGGAGATGGAGCCAGAGCACTCGGAGTCAACTGCATACAATGAAATTGCCAAGAGCAGTATTTCTCAAACTGGGGTCGCCGCTTGTGTAGGGAAAGCCCCTGGTGGGCCGGGTCGGTTTTGTTTACCTGCCCCGTCTGCAGGTCTGGCCGATCGCGTCTCCCACTGGCTGTGGTCCGCCGCTGCAGGCCAATGGGGGCTGCTGGAAGAGGCGTGGGCCGAGGGATTTACTGGCCGCCACTTCCAGCAGCTCCCATTGGCCCAGAGCAGTGAACTGCAGCCAGTGGGAGCCACCATCGGCCAGATCTGCGGATGGGGTAGGTAAACAAACCAGCCCAGCCCACCAGGGGCTTTCCCTACACAAAGTGGCGACCTCAGTTTGAGAAACACTGGCCAAGAGCTTCCAGCCTAGTGAAGGAGAGTCAGATAGGGTATGACACTTAGGGTATGTCTACATTGTAATTAAAAACTCTCAGTTGGCCTGTGCCCACTGACTTGGGCTCACAGGGCTTGGGCTGCTGGGGTATTTTATTGCCATATAGATTTCCAGGCTCAGGCTGGAGCCCAGGCTCTATGCCATGTGAAGTGGGAGGGTCCCAGAGCACAGGCTTCAGCCTGAGCCCAGAAGTCTACACTGCAATGAAACAGCCCCACAGCCTGAGCCCATTAAGCCCAAATCAGCTTGCACAGGCGATTTTTAATTGCAGTGTAGACATATGCATAGTCCAGGGATCAGCAAAGTTTGGCATGTGGCCCATCAGGGAAATCTGCTGGAGGGCCGGGACAGTTTGTTTATCTGCAGTGTCCACAGGTTCGGCCGATCGCAGCTCCCACTGGCCGTGGTTTGCTGTTCCAGGCCAATGGGGGCTGTGGGAAGTGGTGGCCAGCACATCCCTAAGCCCGTGCTGCTTCCCATAGTCCCCTTTGTCCTGGAATGGCGAACACTGGCCAGTGGGAGCTGCAATTGGCTGGACCTGTGGACGCTGCAGATAAACAAACCATCCTGGCCCACCAGCGGATTTCCCTGACACGCCATGTGTCAAAGGTTGCCAATCCCTGGCGTAGCCTTTACTCCAGCTTTTGACTAGAGAGGCAGAACCTCCAAGCTTTCTACCTCTCTGAATACCAGAGCTGCGGGGGAGGTAGGGAGGCACAGTAAAATGGGTCTACATGTCTCCAGCTAGTGGGAGGTTGGGAGGAAGATAGTCCAAGTGCTCAGTCTCAGCAGCCATCCAGGAAAGCTTTTGTCAATTTCATTTGCAGAAAGTAAAATTGACAAGCACCTTTCAGGCAGGCAGCCAGGGAGCTAAATCTTTTTTTTTTTTTTGTCAGCAAAACTGACATTTTCCTACAGAAATCTTGTGTTTTGGTAAAAGGGCATCAGCCAGCTCTGTTGCCAACTCTGATACTTTTATCACAAGTTTCATTATAGTGTTTTCTCATTAACGCCCCTGCACCTGGAATCAACTGATCAGATGAGAATCTCAACTTTCATTAAAAATAAAAGTAGGTTTCTAGCCCTCTTGGTTGTGGGAAAAAACTTTAAATCTGAAACAAGTGTATCTGAAAAACTCAGATACCAGAAGCCAAATGAAAAGTATTCCCTCCGCAATATTTAAACTTTAAGACAATCCTTAATTTTTGAGGCATGACTCATAATATTTTTGAAATCTTAGATTTGGTAATACTGTAATTAACAGGATTAACTGTATTAAAGAAAAAACACAGTAAGACTTGTAAATTCCTGTTTTGGATTGTAAAACTTACAATTTTTCATAGATAATTTCCTTTGACCCTTGAAATAACTCTATGAGCTGAGGAAAGCTGCTACATAAGCCTTCTTTGAAAAAAAGTCATTCTTTTATGTGTTTAAGAAATATATTTAACTATGTATCCTGGAGGGAGTGGTGGGAAAGGTGAAAGGTTTTTTGTAACACTCATAATAATAAATATGTTGGATCTGTATTTAGAAATATCTTTCTCTCTCCCCAACTACCTTTCTACGAATTTGGGGACCAACTACATGAGGGAATGAGCATCTCCTGAGGAATGTTGGCATTATTCAACTCCCACTGGAGGTTCTGAGCCTATGTGGTGCTAAGAAACACAATTCTCAACCGAACTAGGGAGAGCTCAGAGTCAGAACCTTTCAGAAATAGGCCCTTTGTAGGTATCAAAACAGTCCACTGTTCCTCCAAGTTTTGAAATATTTTCATCATCTGTATGTTGAAGTCCTTTAAAAGAGTAGAGTCAAAAGAAAAATAGTCAGCATTGGCTCTTGATAAGAACATAAGAACGGCCATACCGGGTCAGACCAAAGGTCCATCTAGCCCAGTATCTGTCTACTGACAGTGACCAATGCCAGGTGCCCCAGAGGGTGTGAACCTAAAAGGCAATGATCAAGTGATCTCTCTCCTGCCATCCATCTCCATCCTCTGACAAACAGAGGCTAGGGACACCATTCCTTACCCATCCTGGCTAATAGCCATTTATGGACTTAACCACCATGAATTTATCCAGTTCTCTTTTAAACGCTGTTATAGTCCTAGCCTTCACAACCTCCTCAGGTAAGGAGTTCCACAAGTTGACTGTGTGCTGTGTGAAGAACATTGTATTGGATAAATTTCCTATTCATTCTAGTTAGATTCCAAACTGATTGTCATTTTTCAGAAATTTGAGCTGTGATGATCTGAATTGGATTTAAATAAATAAAGGGAGAATTGATATTGCCTGTTTGAGGAAATGGGAACAAACTACCATTCCCCCATAAAGAGTTGGGGCAAGGTTGAATGGAGTGAAATCAAATACACTAATACAACCCTGATGGAATGTTCTAAATTAACAAACCAAGGAATGTGAATGGTTGAGAGAAAAAGATGCTACACATGTAAACAACGTTAAGTCCACACCTGAATATGGCTGAAGAGATAGAACAAAAAGAGCTACTGCAAACTTTGAATGCATAAACTGGCGAATCTCAAGTAGGTGTAGAAAGGATACTTTACTCCTGTATTTGGCATGGGTCTGACCACTGCTGAAATACTGTGTCCAGTTTTGGTGTCCACAGTTCAAGAAGGACATTGATAAATTGGAGAGGGTTCAGAGAAGAGAAACAACAATGATTAAAGGATTGGAAGCATGTCTTATTGTGATCAACTCAAGGAGATCAAGCCATTTAATAAAGAGAAGGTTAAGGGGTGGCTTGATTGCAGTTAGTAAGTATCCACATGGGGAACAAATATTTAATAATAGTCTTTTCAATCTAGCAGAGAAAGGTATAGCACAATCCAATGGCTGTAAATATTTAAACGTGAAAGTAATTAACCATTGGAACAATTTATGAAGCATCATGGTGGATTCTCCATCATGGACAATTTTTAAATCAAAATTGGTTGTTATTCTCAAAGTTATGCTCTAGGAATTATTTGGGGAACGTTCTATGGCCTGTGTCATACAGGAGGTCAAACTAGATGATCACAGTGGTACTTTCTGGTCTTGGAATCTATGAACACATTGTGTGCTGCAGTTTTTGTAGCAAAGTGAGGCTGGGATTTGGCATGTTAGGCAGGCACATCACAGTATATTTGGGTTCCATAGCAAGAAAATAAAGTTTGAAGAAATTCTGAGAGAAAGGCAGAAGGAAACTTTGAGCTCAAGCCTGCCAGTTTTTCAAGGAAATGTTCCAAATTGTTCTGTGTAAGGCACTGTGGGAAGTCAAGATATTGGGATAAATATCACACAAGTCTGGGGTGATTGATTTGATGTGACTGAATGATAAAGAGGCTACGTAAGTGAGAGACCACCTTGGAAGCATAATTTAAGAATGATAAAGACTCAACAATTCTTAGAATGAGACGAGACAACAGGATAAAGCAGGGAATACTGGACCCCATCCCAGAATTGCTTTGAGAAAGACTTTGAATAATATTGTCAGCAACCACTCAGAGCTAGAGGCGAGACAGATTTTTTTTGGATTCTGAAGCTCAGGGAACCGCAGCGACAAGTATAGTTCTGATCTTTTAACTTGTGCACCTACAACACAAATTTCAGACTCCACTTGCTGGATGATCCATAATTGTCATCTGAAGAATCATTAGAGGACTTTGTAAGTTAAAATAATTGTTTAAGTGGTAAGTCATCACTCCCACGCTTCTTGAAATTGCCCTAAGCTCCAGACCTTGCAACAGATTGCAGCAAAGAGAAGTGAAAGAACTAGAAGTCCTGATTGTTAATACTCATAGAAAATAATCTTGCTCACATTAAGTTTTCAGGCTAGCAGAAACTGGTGAAAGTCAGTACTGATTATTTTGGATAGACACTGATTGACTGAGAATTTGATTGTTTGGAGAAAGCAAGGGAGTTATCAAGTGAAGTTAATCAGGAAAAGAGATATTAATGTTTACAGTTAAGTATTGCATTGACCATTTCTGACATAATCTGAGTTAGTTAAATAAAACCCAGCAACAGGGAGACAATTTACTTTTTTTTTTTTTTTCAAATTCTGGAACTAGATGAAGATAATACTTGTAAACAAAATGTACTATTCTGTGAAAATCAAACGAGGGTATAATTTCAACTTCTTGTATTGAGAAAGAGCACTTATAAATAGTGTTTTTGTTGTATAATAATTGCATGTTTTGTTTAGAGGATGTAATATACTGGTAAATTAAGTGATCATCATAGAAAACAGTGTAAATTGCCATATTTTTGTTAAAAAACAAAAACAGTTTTGTTTTGGACAATAAAATATGTTAAATCTTAACATAATCATTAAAACAGTGTGTGATTTGAACCTTTCTGAAGAGTAATTTTTAAAGTTCCAAAAGGGGATACCCTGAAGCTCGGAACCATTTTTGTTGTTGTTGTTGGTTTTGACTGGGGGTTGTAGGGGAGGAGGAAGAGAAAGGAAAGGGACATGGAGAGCTTCTATCCTGGTCCAAAATTCAAGCTTAAGAAGTCTCTTTGGACTACATAATGATACTTTCACTCACATTGAATATTACCTTATGTGACAAGTAGTCTCATTGGACTCATTGGTAAAACCAGGTAATGTACTACTCAACTTGACCAAAGGTACCAGAATCTCGCCCTTGATAACTGTAACAACTTTGATAAATCAGTGTTGCCACTTTGGTGATTTTATCATAAGGCTTGTAATATTTGCAGTATTTTTATTAAAGCCCCAGCTCCTGGAATCAGATGATTATATGAGAAGCTCAGCTTCTTTTTTTTTAAAGTAAGATTCTAGTTTTTACACTTGAGGTGAAGAGTTTGAAAACATGAACCCTAAAGGCTAAAACACCAGAAGGCAAATAAAATAAATCCAAACATTATTTTAATACCTCATGATTTGTTAGCTTTTGGTTAACAATATTATAAGGTTATATTATAAGGTTGGTAATAGTACTGTTGGTAATACTACTGTTAAATTACCCGGTGCTGCTACTGGCAACCATTTTGCCCAGCTGTCATAGAAGAATACATAAGAACAGCTGGGCTTCATTTTCTAGATCAATATTAAAGAGCTGAGATAGATTTAGAGAGACTCAGAAGGCAACACTTCCTGAAGGAAACACAAAGTAAAGTAAAAAACAAACAACTGAATTTTCATCATACCACATGAGGAATTACATGCAATTTCTGTCGCTGGTAACAAGGTTTGTGCGTGTAACTCCCTGAATGCTGAGATGAAGATTTACCGCTAATGTCTGATTTGATTTCATTATCAGGCAATTAGTGTATTATTCAAAAATTGACTGCAGGGTCAGTCTCTTCTTGGTTTACATAATTATGTTACCTGCTTTCAGTACTAAGTTAGCAGTGTTTTGTAATCATTAAAGTATATGGTCCTCATCCTACAAATGCCTGTGCATGTTACTTTACTCAAGAGAGTAGTCCCATAAATTTAAATTGGACTACTCCACTGAATAACTTACTCACCTGCATCAGTTTGAAGTATGATTACAAAAACACCCTAACGTCAGTCCTGACAGAACATAAGTTAATTATGTGACTGTAAGGTTGGAAGAGACTTCCCTTTTACCATGTAGATTTAGGTTATTTTATTTACAACTGGATATTTTCACTTCTGCTATTTTATGGGATGCAATAATCTCAGATCAAATTGTAAGATTCCCATCCTGTTGCCTCTTACTCAATTAATAGTTAATTCTAAATTCTTGGCCAGAAATATGTCTTGTTTGCAAGGGCAAATGAATAAATACATATCATTTATAAGCAAACTTCTTAATGTTTGGTTCTGATTCTCCTCCAGACATTGTGTTGCCTTTCTTGTGGCTTTTTCTTTCTTCTTCTGATAGAGAAGGTTAGAGATACATTTTGAGCTCAATCCTATTCCAGTTGAAGCTAATGGAAACTTGCAATGCTTTCCATGAGGCATGATGAAACCTTAGGCATTGTAACATATAGAAGGGGGATTTTTCAAAAGCACTCAGCACTAGTCTAGCTCTGTTCCCACTAAAGAAATTACTAGAGCTCCCAATGACATCATTGGGCATACAGTTAGGACAATACTGAGAACTTCTGAAAAATATTATTATTTGTACAGGAGTTCTAGTCATAGACCAGGACCCCATTGTGTTAGGCACTATACAAACAGAACAAAAAGATGGTCCTCAACCCGAGATGTCTATATCCAAGATTTTCTTATGGAGCTTCTCTCTTTATGATGTCAAATAACTTGCTAGGACACTAGAAAATAGAAAAGAGATGGATGTCCACATCATGTTACTCTTACTTTCCTTGGAGCTTTCTCCCTTTTGAATAATTGTCTTTCATTATCTAGACTATAGACATTGGGGGTAAGGAGGCAGGGGGGGAGAGTATCTGACTCAGCCTAAAGGCTATCTCTGCCATAGCTATAAAAGTGTAGTGAATAGAGCTAGATGAATAAAGTACAATTGTTCTGCAAATATTCATATGGAAGTGCTAGTGAATTTGAAACAGCCACATTTATCTCTCTTCTATGCTACATTCCAATAAAGTATTAAAGAAAATGAGTTGTACTTGCAAAACTGAATTTCAAAGATGAACAAATATTTGGAGAAAACAAAATGTAAATGTGCTCATTAAGCCAACATCACATGATGTATCTGATCAATCACAGTTCATCAGTATATCTCAAATTTCACAAATATATGGTGAGCCCATAGAGAAAATAGTTGAAAAGATATAACAACTATATTAGAAGAAATTGTGATCTATTTGAGGATATTAAAAAGAGAGAGAGAGACTAGGAAACTAAAGTTACTAAATTAATTGCAAATTATTCTCTCAAATGCAGAGCTGAATACCATGTTTGAAGTTAATTTCAGCCATCCTATAGACTACTTTTCTGTAGGTTGCTACTAAAGAAAAGTTTAGCCATGACATTCCCTTAAATTGCAACTTTTGTTGGGTTCTTTAAAGATATGCTTTATTTTCATCTTAAAAGGCTAAGGCATGTACCATTGAAAAACTTCTTTGAGGCAGCAAGCTTCAGAAAGAGAAGGACAAAGAACAGAAATCAGGGAAACTCTGTTTATTAAAAAGGTAGGGGCAAAGAGTCAAACTACAGTGTACATTTAAGAAGTGCTGATTAAAAAAATGTAAAAACTATTCAGGTTTTCCTTTCAAATCTGTCTTTTTTTTTTCATTTAAAATTCTAATCTTTAGGGAGAAGCTCCACTAGATGAGACAAGGACAGAAGGAATTTTTGATGAAAAGTTAGGAGCATCCCTTAAAGGTATGCCTAGAAAACTGTGTATTTGAACTGGCAATGAGTAAATGATTGACACTCTGCATAAGTACTTTGAAAGCCAAGGCTTTGACCTGTCATTTTTTAGAAACCCTATTATAGTAAGTGACATCCATACCTAGTTCATGTACCACTGAGACATGGCCAATTTTTCTCCCCTAAAAACCTTAGCGATGGTGAATTTTAATATGAAACATGATACGAAGTAACTGATATTGGTGGTGGTGGTGGCGGCAAGTGTGGGACTATGAGCAATGTATGCAAAATTTTGAAGTAAAAAAAAGTTGCCAATACTGCAAAAATATATCAAATGGCAGAGGTAACACAAGCAAATATATGGAGAAAATATAGACAAGATAACACAAAGAGAATGACTGCAAATGTTCCATATATAATGACAGAGACATACATGCATGTATATGGACATACATTGAATTTAAATAAGCCATTGAAATTAATGCCTTATTATTATGCCAATACTAATAATAATGTTATGGGTAAAATTGAAGCTTAACTTCTTTATAATAGTTTGGAATGTTTAATGGACAGTGCACAAGACACATGTAAATAAAATGTAAGATATGTCCTTTTCCTTTCCCATACGAAACAATATGCACCTCATAGATACTCATTTTTTTATCTCCTCTGATTGGGTGTTCACAACCATATGGAAATATATGGACGAGTGTTTTGTTTACAGAGTGAACACCTTATTTTAAAACAAAAAACCCTTCAGATGAATAATGTGGCTTTGAGCCAATGCTTTAATGGAGCCAACACATTTAGCAGAAGAGGCCCACTCGATTATAGAGACATTCTTGTTCTTTCTCTGGCCCAATTAATATTTAATTGAAGTGGAACAGCTTCAATAAGAGAGATGGAGAAAGACTACCATCAGACTACCACAAAGACTACCACTATTGCCCAGTGGTCAGGGAATTCACCTTCAAGGTGGAAAACCCTTATTCAGTTCTTTCTCCTCATGAGGCAGAGGGAGGAATTGACATGGGGTCTCCCACATTCTGAGTGAGTACCCTAACCTCTGTGCTAGGATAGGTCCTTTTTCTTCTGCCACTCCAGCTATTTTGTGTGGAATTATACAGCTTCTGAGCACACCCACTGGAACAGGCCCCAGGGGAAAAATAGGTGTGGACCTCCATCGTCTCCTGCTTTGAGGACAGACAGGGATAGGCATGAGATGGGCATCCAGATGCCCAGAGTGAGGCAGCTGTGCACATCCTCAGACACAGAAACGTAGGCACCAAGGAAACTTTTACAGCAAACACTTAGCTACCGAATAGGTTTAGTCACCTGCAGGTTTAGGCATCAGCCAAGCAAGGTTTTTGTGGATTACAGTGGTGCCTAAAATTTGATTTTGGGCACCTAAGGCCCTTTGTGGATCTGGTCCATAATTCTCCATATCTTGCTGTGTAATTATTTTTAATTATGGTTTGCAGTAGCACCCACAATGTGCACTTTCCAGACATTTGAAGGGGGGACAGTCCTTGCCTCAAAGTTTGCCATCAAAAGACAAACAAATAGGAAGATGGAGAACAATAAACACCTCTTTTTATGCACCATCAAGTGTTGTCTCATGGATGAAGCACAAAACTGAGAGCAGGAAATCTGAGTCCTATATATGGCTCTGCATCTGATGCTCTGTGGCCTTCAGCAAGTTATTAAGGCTTGGAAGTTTCAAAAGGCATTCAATAACTTTGGAGAATTCCATCTTTGGGTACCCAAATGGACACACTTTTTGCTTGCCAAAAAGGGTTGCACCTCAAATTAAGAGACACTTTTGAAAATTTTGCCCTTAGTATTGTTGTCTCAGTTTTGCCTTCTATAAAAAGTGGATAATACTGCACTTAAAATTCCTTCCTCTCATAGTTAATGTTTGTAAAGTATTTTGAATAAATAAAGAATTACAATTTATTTGAGTATTACTTATTACTTTCTTATTTATTATTTACTTTAAAGTATTTAATTGTGTATAATTATTAATTTAATTCAGTGTTGTCTCTGGCTGATTAATAATGGCTTGACCCAGTACTATTAAAATCTCCTGTATTCCTTCTAATTACTTCAATACTCTTTAGACGTGGCCTTACTTAAATGGGTATATGCCCTTTAGAATATGAGAAAGGAATATGTATGTAAGCTTATGTACATAATGGGCCTTTAAAGTCTGACAAAAGAGTGTGCTGTCTGCTAAGAGCAACGATACCATCTGTGGACATGAGGCTGAAAAGGATCCTGACAGGAATGGGGAAAAATACACTGCCTGTGCCGCATGACAGGATGAATGGCACTATTAGATTCCCACTGGAATGGATCAAAAATCCATGCTTGATGTTTGAAGAAGCAGAAGCTCAGGTGATCGTCAAGAGAATACTTCCAATTCCTGGAGAAAGAGGGCGAAGGCATGACAAGATAATGATGATCAACACATGGCTCAAAGATTGGTACTATGAGGAAGGTTTTGGGATGATCCACCATTGGGAGACATTCACAGATAGAAGACTTTTCATGAGTGATGGACTCCATTTGAATACTTGGGGTATTAACTTTCTGGGATCAAGGCTGGCATGATGGATAAGAAGAGCTTTAAGATAGGAGATGAGAAGAGAAGGTTCGGAGAGACTCACAAAATCTCCACACTGGGCTTCAATACACAGAAGAAGGAAAAGGGGGGAGGGATAGCTCAGTGGTTTGAGCATTGGCCTGCTCAACCCAGGGTTGTGAGTTCAATCCTTGAGGGGGCCACTTAGGGATCTGGGGCAAAAATTGGTCCTGCTAGTGAAGGCAGGGGGCTGGACTTGATGACCTTTCAAGGTCCCTTCTAGTTCTAGGAGATTGGTATATCTCCAATTATTTATTTATTTAAAATCAGCTAAATGAAAATGTAGTAAGGAATAATATCACACCACAAGATAAGAGTATTGACAACAAGAAAGTACAAATATTGATTGGAGAAAGAACTGAAATCCTTGTACACAAATGCAAGATATCCGGGCAATAAAATGAAGGAACTGGAACAACTGGTGCAGGAGGTCAAGTCAGATATTATAGGGATTAGAGAAACAGTGGAATAGCACTCATGGCTGGAATGTGGGTATTTAAAAGAGAAAAGAACAAAGATAAAGTGGGTAAAGTGGTGGGATAGTACTGTACACATCAATGAAGCAATAAATTGTAAAGAAATCAGAAGTGATAGTATGGACAAAACAGAATTTGTTTGTGTCTCAATCACTTCTGGGAAGGATTGTAAAAGAGGTTCTACTGAGATAGTATTAGGGATCTGTTACTGGCCTTCCTCTCCTTCCCCCAGGGTCAGAGTCAGATAAGGATAGATATCTCTTTAATATTATTTAAGAGATAAATGCTTTGGGGAAATGTGTCATGATGAGAGACATTAAATTCCTAGATATAGACTGGAGAATAAATGCTGCTGATACTGGTAGGACCCACTTATTGCTAGATGTTATCAATGACAGTTTTGTTCATCAAATTGTCACTGAACCAAAAAGAAATGATGCAATTTTAGACTTGGTATTGACGACATCTTAGAAGAGCTGATTGAAGGAACTAAGCTTGGATTGAGTGATCAGAGTTGATTAATCAAAACCAGGTAGTCAACTATCATTTATTTATCATTAATTTATTAATTATTAATTATTATTATTATTTCAAAATGGTAGACTTTGGGAAATTAAGGGAATTACTTAAGGAAGTAATCTGCCCTGAAGAGCTCAAAGATTTAAATGTGGAGAAGTCTTGAACTTCTTCAAATCAGCCATACAAGAATTCTGAAATTTGCATCCCAAGCAAGGGGAAAAAACTTGTAGGGAAAGATTCTAGATGAATAGCCACCTCAAAATGATTATTTGGAGTAAGCAGAGTGCCTATAGGGAATGGGAAAAGGGGCTGATCTGCCAAGTAAATCACAGAGGATGGAAAATGTAGGAATAATGTGAGAACTTCTAAAAGTCAAACTGAATTAGCTCTTGCCAGGAAAATTAAAAATAAATAACAAGATTTTTAGTTATATAAATAAAAACAGACTAAAGAAGAATGAGGTTGGGAAGCAGATTAAAGATAATCTAGGGTGTCCCAAAAACTAAACAAATATTTTGTCTTAGTTTTCAGTAAAGATGATAATATAGAACATGTGCATGAAGGCAGTATAGCTGATGGAAATGACTAGAAATGGATGGAAATTACCACTTCTGAGGTGAAAGAAAGTCTTAACAAGCTTAATGAGCTCAGATGGGAAAAAGGATATTTTCCACTCCAGAATACTGACATGACTGGTCTGTGAGATTGCTGGTGCGGTTGCAAGAATTTTAAATAAATCTGGGGTAGTACCATATGACTGGAAAATAGCTAACATTGTACCTCCATTTAAGAAAGGGAAAAAATGACCCAGGCAATAACAGACCTATTAGTTTGACCTCAGTAGTATGCAAGGCTTTAGAATAAGTTTTGAAGGAAAGAATAATTAAATTAATGGAGCTTGTAACACGGTCAGACTCACCCCTGCGGCGCCTCCTGCTGGTGCTTCTGGGAATTAGCTCAGTCCAGTGTTCGGAGAGCCCTCTGCAGGCTGGTGATCCACCTGTCTTCAGGCCCCCCGTGTCCCTCCCTGGACCCAGTGCCCTTTTACATGGGGTGCTGCCCCCTAGCAGTAACCCCTTTCTCTCTGGGTCTCCCCTCCTTGGGGAACCCCCACCCTCTAGCCCCACCTTGCCTCAGTATTGGCTACTGCCAGTCATTGTCTAGCCCCACACTCTGGGGAAGACTGCGGTATCAGCCTACTCATCACAGGCAAAGGGGTTTGGACCTGCTGCCTTGGCCTACCCCTGGGCTGACCTCTGCAACCCCCAGTACCTGTTGGCCCACTGCTAGGCCGCAGCCTGGGGCTTTCTAGGCTGGAGCTTCCCAGCTCCTCTGCCTTTCCCCAGCCCTGCTCCACTCAGGTATCCAGTCTCAAGCTTCCTGCAGCTAGGCCCTTCTCTCTCTAAAGGCAGAGAGAAAGACTGTCTGCCTCTGGCCTCCCTGGCCTTTTATAGGGGCCAGCTGTGGCTGTTTGGGGCGTGGCCCCAGCTGCAGCCACTTCCCCAATCAGCCTAGCCTAAAGGCTGTCTTCTCAAGCCTCGGCCCCTTCCCAGGGCTGTTTTTAACCCCTTCAGGGCCGGAGCAGGGGTTCACCCTGCTACAGAGCTAAATGGTGTCTACGTAGAGTGCGCCAGGCTGCAGCCCCTATACCGGCTCCTCACTAATATCCTATTGTGTTTCTGGCTGCACTTTTCCCCCCACCTGCTTCTCCATGCACTCCCTATCCGTGGCCCCACAAAGTTGCGGGACCTCCTGGTCAACCTCCTCCTCGCCCTGGCTAAGAAGGCCATCTACGTGACCAGGGAGAGGCGGTTGGCCAATGGAGACTCCTGCGACTGTGGGGCTTGTTTCCGTTCCCTAGTCCGCTCACGTCTCCGGGCAGAGTTCCTCTGGGCGGCGTCTGCTGGCTCCCTTGACACCTTCGAGGAGCAGTGGGCGCTGTCCGGGGTTCTCTGCTCGGTGTCCCCGTCAGGCTCCCTTCTTATGACCCTTTGACCTCATTCCTGTCCCTGTTTTATTAGTTGTCCCCCGCAATTGGTGGGTTTCTGAGTCCCTGTGGACTTGCGCCCGCCCCATTTCCCAGGAACCCAATAGATAGAGAGCTAAATGGTAAATGGTAAGGTGGGTAAGGTAATGCAAAATGGGTTTAACAAAGGTAGATTATGCCAGACTAATCTGATTTCCTTCTACTGGAAAATAACTGTGTTTTTTTTAGTTAAGGGAAGTGCAGTAGATCTAATACACTTAGACTTCGGCCAAGCATTTGACATACTATGACATAGGAAATTATTCATTAAATTAGGGAAGATGAGGATCAGCACAAGAATGATAAGGTAGATAAGGAACTGGCTATAGAGAAGAAGAAGGCAATGGGTTGTGCTGAAAAGTGAATTATCAGACTGGAGAGATGATACTAGAGGAGTTCCTCAAGGATCAGCTTTATCCAATAGTTTTATTAATGACCTTGTCAAAGAGAGTGGGAGTGTGCTAGTGAAATTTGATGATGAGACAAAGTTGCAAGGCATTGTCAATACAGAGGAGGATCGGAATATTGTACAGGAAGATCTGGATGACCTTGAAGACCAGAGTGACAGAAATGGGATAAAGTTCAATAGGACAAAGAGCAAGGTCAGGCACTAGTGTCTCTAATAAGAAGAATTTCTGCTACAAGCTAGAGGCTCTGCATCTCGAAGCCACAGAGGAAGAGAGACAGCTGGGTGTATGGATCAATCACACAATGATTATGAGCCACCAACACACTGTAGCTGTGAAAAAGGCAAATGCAATCCTAGGATGTATCGGGCAAGTTCTGGAACAGCATCCCAACAGGAGCTGTGGAGGCAAACAACTTTAAATAGTTTTAAGAGAGACCTGGACAAATTTATGAGCTCAATTGTATAATGGGGTTGCTTGTGATGGTAGCTGGCAGGACTCAGCAGCTCAGGCTCACTTCCAGTTTATGTCTTATGCTTAAAAGCTTGTGCTTCCAGGTTTTAGCCAGCCATCTGCAGTTGTCGGGAAGTGATTTCCTCTCTCCCCCCAAGGTATTCTGGAGCTTGGGGTGGAGGGTTATCTCCTTCCTCTGATGCATCAGGGAGGCCACCGCTCGAGATGGGACATTAGATGGGTGGGCCAAGGCTCCGAGGAGGCACCTAGCAGTTTCTGTCTCGGGGGGTTGGCTGGGCAATTCTTGCTTACATGCTCAGTGTCTAATTGATTATATGTAGCGTTAGGAAGGAATTTTTCCACAAGTCATATTGGCAGTAGCCTTGCAGGTGTTTTGCCTTTCTTTGCAGCATCTGGGTGTGGGTCTCTTGCTAGGATTATCTAGGTATATCCCACTTAATCATTACCCTGCCACTGCAGGGGCCTCAGGCTCTGGAGCATCTTGGTCCTTCCTACACTCTGCCTGTGATACTTAATAATCTAGTCTCCCCTGGGCTGTGATACTTTGGTCTAGGGTCAGTTGTTGGGTTTAGTGTGCTGGTGCTGGGTGGTGTCATTGGCCTGTGATATACAAGAGGTCAGACTAAATAATTTGGTGGTGGTCCCTTCTGGACTTAAATGCTATGACTCTATGGATTCAGAAGACAGTTTTTGAAATGCGTCAAGTGAATTCTTTACCTTCTGTATGTAAGCCCCACATTCACTATATCCGTATACTTAAATGAGAACTTCATGTCAGTAGGTTTCGGCAGACTGCAGCAATGCTATTTCTAGTCTTTCATATTTACAGCTGAGGCTCTTTTTATATAGCAGCACCAATTCCACTCAGTGACTGCAAATAACTAACTAGACTTGAAAGCTAACCTGTGTATTTATGTAAACTGAGAAAGCCAACTGTCTGTAGTCTGACAAATCATACAGGGAAGTGTGGCAATTTTCCTAAAATGTAATGCAAAGCTATCAGTCAAATTGGAAATTGCAATGGTTGCTGAATTTCCACCGTATAAGAAAGAAAGTAATAGGACACATTCTTGGTCCCTGCAAACAACTGTTCTCCATACCTTACAAGGAAACAAGTTTATTGGTCTGGGAGATTCAAAAGAGGTTTTGTATTAAATAATGTAATAAAGTTCCATGTGTGTGTATGTGGGTGTGCGTGGAGACAGACACACAGAGAGAGAAATAGAGAGAACTCTAGAAAATGTATCTCTACATATTGCTGTCTACATTTTTTTAACCAGTTAGATTTATAATAAAAGAGACCAGAACATTGTTGCAATTGTGAGGGATATATACAGTAAATGCAACTGTTAAGAATGTAGTTCAAGGAAATTTATGCGCTCAGGCCAAATCTTGGTCCCAACAACATGGTCTTCAGTGAGACAAGTATTTTTTCCTTAACATGTACGTTCATGCACATCAACACACAGAACATCCAGGTAACTGCTTGGAGAATAAACTGTTCAGAAAGAAAATTGTGAACCAAAGTTCATAGGAATGGGAAGCATTAGTTCAGGGGTCGGCAATCTCTGGCACGCGGCTCACCAGGGTAAGCACCCTGGCGGGCTGGGCCAGTTTGTTTACCTGCAGCGTCGGCAGGTTTGGCTGATCACGGCTCCCACTGGCCGCGGTTTGCTGTTCCAGGCCAATGGGGGCAGCGGGAAGCGGTCCAGGTGAGGGATGTGCTGGCCACGGCTTCCCACCACCCCCATTGGCTTAGGATGGCAAACTGCGGCCAGTGGGAGGCGCGATTGGCCAAACCTGCCGACATGGCAGCTTAAGCAAACTGGCCTGGCCCGCCGGGGTGCTTACTCTGGTGAGCCGCATGCCAGAGGTTGCCGACTCCTGCATTAGTACCTCACCTTTAAATTCAAATAGATTTGGGGATCAAAAATTTAGAATCCAGCTAAACTAAGAAAAGTTCTTTAGTACCAAAAGGAGATTGTTTCCAATTTCCACTTGACCTGAAGAATAAGAGTCATGACAATCACAGTCCTGTGGGAAACACTATGTGTGGGAGATTCTGCTTGAATAAAATTGTGATTTCTCCCATTTCAATATTTGTAAGAATATTCTTTTTAATAAATTAGAAATAAATTAAGATTAAATCTGTGCATATGCCTATATATGCTTTTGTATTTAAAGTGGAACGATAATCTTTTTGAGAGAGAGAGAGAGAGAGAGAGAGAGAGTAAGGGTGTGTGTATTACCCTGATAGTTTCCCTTCAAATATAGCTATATATCTACACAATTTCTTACTCATATTATGAAAAAGACCTTGGTTCCTATCAAAGAATCATTGAAATGTAGAGTCTAAAGGGACTTCAAGAGTTTGTCAAGTCCTGCTCTCTGCACTAAGGCAGGACCTAGCATACCCAAACCATCCCTGACAGGTGTTTGTCTAACCTGTTCTTAAAAACCTCCAATAATGAGGATCCACAACTTCCATTGAAAGCCTATTCCTGTGTTTAACAGTCCTTATAATGAGAAAGTTTTTTTCCTAATATCCAACCTAAATTTCCCTTGCTGCAAATTAAGCCCATTATTTCTTGTCCTACCTTCAGTGGACATAGAAAACAACTGATCATAATCCTCAAAAGTATGCCTTTTAATACACGCAAATTTAAATATATACTAGGGCTGTTGGTTAATCACAGTTAACTCATGCGATTAACTCAACAAAATTAAAAAATAATTAAAATTTTAAATTTTAAAAAAATAATCATGATTAATAACAGTTTTAATTGCACTGTTAAACAGTAGAATACCAATTAAAATGTATTAAATATTTTGAATGGTTTTCTACATTTTCAAATATATTGATTTCAATTACAACACAGAACACAAAGTGTACAGTGCTCATTTTATATTATTTTATTACAAATATTTGCACAGTAAAAATGATAAACAAAAATAGTATTTTTCAATTCACCTCATACAAGTACTGTAGTCCAATCTCTTTATCACGAAAGTGCAACTAACAAATGTACATATTTTTGTTACATAACTGCACTCAAAAATGAAACAATGTAAAGCTTTAGAGCCTACACATCCACTCAGTCCTACTTCTTGTTCAGACAATCACTAAGACAAACAAGTTTGTTTACATTTACGGGAGATCATGCTGCACGCTTCCTATTTACAATGTCACCTGAAAGTGAGAACAGGTGTTTGCATGGCACTGTTGTAGCTGGCTTTGCAAAGTATTTGCGTGCCAGGTATGCTAAACATTCATATGCCCCTTCATGCTTTCAGAGGATATGCTTCCACGTCGTTGACGCTTGTTAAAAAAAAAATTGTGACTGAACTCCTTGGGGGAGAACTGTATGTCTCCTGCTCTGTTTTACCTGCATTCTGCCATATATTTTGTGTTATGGTAGTCTCAGTTGATGTTGTTCGATTTAAGAACACTTTCACTGCAGTATTTGACAAAACACAAAGAAGGTACCAATGTGAGATTTCAAAAGATAGATGCTGCACCAAGGTTTAGGAATCTGAAGTGAGCAGAAAACATCTGACTCTGAAGTGAAAACATCAAGAAACATCAAGTGAAAACATCAAGAATCTGAAGTGAGTAAAAAACATCTAAAATATTTAAATAAATGGTACTTTATTATTGTTTAACAGTGCGATTAATTGCATGATTAATGGCAATTTTTTTAATCATTTGACAGCCTTAATATATACATATAGGAACACAGAACGTAGGTCATATTTACAAGATAGGACTCTATCCTGGAAAGCAGTGCCTCTGAAAAAGATTTGAGTGGAAGGTTTGTGGTGAATAAACAAATGAACATGAGCTCCTAGTGCAATATTGTGGTCAAGACACCTAATGTAATACTTAAATACACTAACTGGGGACTCTTGAGTAGGATCAAAGAGGTTATTTTACCTCTGTATTTGGCATGGATATGACCACTGCTGGAATGCTGTGTCCAGTTCTGACCACAATTCAGCATAGGAGGTTTAGGTTGGATATTAGGAAAAGCTTCCTAACTGTTAGGGTGGTTAGGCACTGAAATAAATTGCCTAGGAGATTGTGGAATCTCCATCATTGGAGATTTTTAAGAGCAGGTTAGACAAACACTTCTCAGGAATGGTTTAGATAATACTTAGTCCTGCCTTGAGTGCAGAGGACTGGACTAGATGACCTCTTGAGGTCCCTTCCAGTCCTGTGATTCTATGATTCTCTGAAAGTATGCAAGGGCATGTGGACAACTCATGTGATATTAAACTCCATCTTGTGCCTGTACTTTTCCACTAACTGTGCTGGGGGCTTTGTTTGGGACAGTGAAGTTCCCTCCACATGGCAGAAGCTATTAAAGGCCCTGGAAATATCTCAGTTTTGCCCCTTTCCTGCTCTGATCTCTGGACTATGGACTTATATTAGTGGGAGCATTCTAACTAAGGGGCTGAGGACCTTTCAATCTGTTGGAAGTAACCATTGACTAACAAGCCGGCAGTTTATTTCGTCATTGCTTCAAGCCTGATACAAGAACTTTGCAATAAGTGTATGTATGTGATTCCTTTGAGCATTTTAACTCTCTCCTCTTTCTTTTCTCTTATAAATAAACCTTTACATATTAGATACTAAAGGATTGGCAACAGCGTGATTAGGATTGTATAAGATCTGAGTTGTATATTGACCTGGGTATGTGGCTGGTCCTTTGGGATCAGAAGAACCCTTTGTTTGATTAATTTGTTTTTAAATAACCACTCATCTTTAAGTCTAGTGTCCAGGTGGTGAAAGAAGGACTGGAATACCTAAGGAGACTGCATTTCTGACTTCCTGTCAGCCAGTGTGGTGAGACTTTGTTGCCGGTTTGGTATATCTTATGGAAGAATATAAATGTATAGCTAATGTAACCTGAAGCAGACAACTGGTTTACAAACAGTCTGTAACTATCAAATTCTAACTGAATATTTTATCTATTGTTGCCTGATTAATTTGATTATCATTCAGTTAATAAATCACAAAAGTATTTATATATTTAATGGACAAACACAACCAACTCCAATAAAGATGGCTGTATCTTTCATTAAGATAAAATAAATACTTTTCCTTGGGAACTAAAGTAATAAAAGTACAGCATTTTTTTTTCAGTCAAATCATTTAAGGCTTTTCTTGGATCCCGTGAGTCTCTGTAACTTTATCAAAGAACAGAAGAGGAAGAAAAAACCCACAGAGGAAAAGAAGAATTATTGCTCACCAGGTTAGTAATTATGAAAGAAAGAAAGAAAGAAAGAAAGAAAGAAAGAAAGAAAGAAAGAAAGAAAGAAAGAAAGAAAGAAAGAGAATTGCTTAGATATCTGGGGAAAGGATTTTAATGACATCCCCCAAAAATACCTTAACCAGAGGAATTTCATTACAATATATTTGAAGGCTTTTTCTAGGGATGTTAGGGTCAGCAAAATGGGAGGCTTGGGACACTGCTAGAGTGCTGGTGAAGAAACAGCCTGAACTCTGATAAGACCCAAACCCAGAAACATCGCTAAATCTAATGAGCCAACGTACACCAGCTTGGTCTAATAATTAGTAAGGAAGGATGATGAAGAGGGGAGCATTGGAACAGCTTCTGGCCCAGATTCATTAAGGTTCTTAAGCACGTGCCTACATTTACTCACATGAATAGCCCCAGTTAAGTCAATGGCACTGCTCACATGCTTCCAGTTAGGCCCCTTGCTGAATCAGGACCTGTATGATTAAAATAGTAAACCATATGAGACGTGAAACAGCTTTTAGTAAATGTAAAATCCCCTCCAATGTGTGTGTGTGTGTGTATCACAGACAGATTAATAAAATCTCCTTTTGTGTATAAACCAAAGTGTTTGGCACCTACAGATCTAGTGCTCTGTACATATCAAACTGAAACATTCTTTGGACTGAGGTTGGATCATAGTGGGTGACCAAATAATGGAATGTGTATAATCTTATATTCTAACCCTGCTAACCTGTGGAGAATTGTGTCCACATGCTCCTGATGACTAACAAAGGATGCCTGTTACCACAGTTGTATGCTGCGACGAACAAGATGGTGCAATAGATTATGATCCAAAGATGTTCTGTAATTGGTAAGGGATATTTATTATTGCAGATGTTTTCTGTGATTTATGAAATAATGACACATTGAAAAATGTTTGTAACTCATTAGGAATTGCTTATTGCCACAAATGTTCTTAGTAATAATGACTGGATTAGAAATTCCTTCAGTTTATCAACCATGTAAACTGAGATACCATAAAAGATGTTCCATTAGTATTAGGTAAATTGAGATACCAGAAAACATAGTGGAATAAATTGTGGGAAAGTAGTTTCTCTTCTAAAAGAATTTCTTTTTCCCACACCTTATGAAAAAGGAAGTGTTTTGGGGAGTTAAGTTGGAAGTGCACAAGCTGCTATTGCTTCACCTGTTACAAAGGGTTTGATAAAGTGTGCTTTACTTTCTGGATTGCACGGTATTCATCTTTGACTAATAGTCTCTGATTCCGTAATTCCAACAGAGCTGATTATCTGATATCACGTTATTAATCTTACCATTATTAAATTCATTGTATTCAGTGTGGTTGTAGCCATGTCAGTCCCTGGACATTAGAGAGAGAAGGTGGGTGAGGTAATAGCTTTTATTGGACCAAGTCCTATTGGTGAGAGGGACAAGCTTTTGAGGTTACACAGAGCTCTTCTTCCGATCTGGGAAACTAACACTCAGAGATGAAGAAGAGCTCCGTGCAAGCTCAAAAGTTTGTCTCTCTCACCAATAGGACTTGGTCCACTGAGAGATATTACCTCACCCACCTTGCTTCATTATTACATTTGAAAATGCAAGCACTGCCACAGTAGGACCTTTAGGAGGATTGCCTAAAAAAGTCTTTCCCGGAGCTTCCCGTGGTATGGGGCAATGTGCAGACTGCATTGTTCAACACAACACATTGCAGCACAACACATTCCCTCTTATGTGCCTGGGCATATTGCCTCTTTCTCACTTCCTTTGGGTAGTGTGTGCCCCTCAGGGCACTCAGAGGAAGTCGTCCTCCTGCATTGGACCATAGACAAACTGGTTCTTAATCTGCAATATGTATAACTGGAAAGTACAGAGCAGCAATAAAATAATAATAACAGATGAACGAAACCAATGAGATTTTTATTGCTAATCTTTTCACAGAGATATGTAGTGGCACTGAATTATAGCTGAACAACTTCTTTCCTTAATCCCCTGTCTATGCCTCTCTCTCTCTCTCTCTCTTTCCCTTTCCTGATAAAAATGGCATGGGGCCATTTTAATACAAACAGTATGTCATGGTTCATAATTTTAAAAGTGTAATATTTTTCAAATATGCAGACTATAAGTGATGGGTGTTTTGGAATCTGGCTGCTAAGTTTCAGATACTCAAACCACTGGACGCCAACAACAACAATAATCAAATAGTAAAAGTACTAACAATTGGAATTTTACAGCTCTGGGGTACACAGAGATAGTAAGAGATACTTTCTCAAATATATGGGATGAAAAAAAGAGAAACAGTAGTCTACAAGCATGAAAACCTGTGAAGTTGAGCTATCCAGTTGAATTTCAGATACTTGGGAAGAAACTAAATAAACTGAAAGGACTATGGGATTTTAATGGATTATTTAGATGCTTGCTGCTTTATGATAACATTGGTTATGACACTGAATCATTCTAGATATATTGATATAGTAATATCATGAGATGGCCTGATAAACACTACAGAAGTACTATTAATACCTTTGGATTCTGTGCAAGGAGCATTTTGATTAGCTGGGAGTTAAAGCAAACCCCACAGAGTACAGGATCTTGTAGAAATTCAGACTGACATAAGCAATCTTAAAATAAAGAACATGAAAGAATCCGATTCAAGTTAAAAAAAAAAACCAAGCATATACATACATAAACACAAGCATGCATGCAATCATGCACAACAGACCTTATGGAAGGAAGATGGAGGAGGGAAAAACAGGAAGCCACAGTTCAGTGAAGATTCTTAATTGATTAGAATGCCCACAGCAGTAAGAGACAACGGGAAGAATCAATTAAAGATTAGAGATGAGTTATGGCAAGCAGAAAACTCTTAAATAATCAAGCACAGAAGAACAACAAAAATGAAATGATAAAAGAACCAAGGAGCTGACATGTAGCAAAGTTTTCTGTGCCCTTCACATTAAATTGTTGTCTTTGCCACTCAATTCCATTTCTTGGGTTTACAACTTTTTTTCTCTGTGGTAATTAAAAATATCACATTAAAATATGTTTTTATATATTTATATCTGTGTTTATATTATTGTCACGTTCAAAGATATTCAGGAAGGGGCATCTTGTTTTCTCTAGCTCAGTCTTCTGGTCATGAAAGTAGGAAAAACTTTCCTGTGAAATATAGTTTTAAAAAATTTACATAATAGGATTCTGTATCACCCTCTTACACAGAAGCCATAAAGTGCTGCAAGCTTGCTATACGTTATCCTAACATAGTTATATACTAACCACTGACATTTTAGCTAGAAATAACTTGTAGCAAGTTTAATAAACCCTTATGACTCTCACAAGGGATTGGTAGGTATTTTTAACTCAGGGAGGGACTCAGAGGAGATGGTAAGCAAGCTGTTTAGTGACACTATACACTCACTGTAATTTCATTATGTTGTAAAAGCCTTCTTATAACTTTTGAAATATTGTTTTATAGAAGATTGTTTTTCTACATAAATTGAGGTAAGTGGGTGTTCATTTCACTGGAAGCAAAATACAATATACACAAGAACATATATGTATAATATTTACATAGTCTGTGTTGCTACAATAAGCAAAACTCTTTAGTTTAAGATATTTAGAGATCTGTCCTACATTCAGTAAGACTATCAGGTTAGTCTCACTGCATGTATGTCATAAAGCATTTAAAACACCAGAGTGAAACTATAAGATGCTTCCTCTCACTATCCTAATACCAGTAATTTACATTTAAATAAATGCTTTTTATCTAGAAGGATTGCAAAGCACTTTAGAAACTATATTCCACCTATAATTACCTCTCTTAAAAGACCACTTTAATTGTTGTTTTCAGCACTGTAGACATATTGTTCACAGGATATTAGAGAAATAAGGTGGGTGAGGTAATATATTTTCTTAAACCAACTTCTGTGGGTGAAAGAAGCAAGCTTTTGAGCTTACACTGAGCTGAGGAACCTGAAGAAGAGTTCTGTGTAAGCACAAAAATTTGTCTCTCTCCCCAACAGAAGTTAGTCTAATACAAGATATTACCTCATACACCTTGTTCCTCTAAGACGACTTCAAAGTATTTTTATGCAGCTTATAATATAATTTTATTCAATGTTTAGTTATAGTCCACCTCTGCTTGGCACACATTTAAAATGACGGAAATCAGTTTAAGGCAACATGAACATTCACACCAATCTTAACTTATATGCAGCATCATTCAGATTTTATTATTTATAAAGACACTCAGCTCAACAGCAAAATCCTTTCAACTTCAACAAATAACCAGCTACAAAGTACACATCCAGTACCTCACAATCATACTCAAGTGCACCACCTGAACTCTGACCTTAAACTTTCATGTACAAAAGGACCTATTAGGGTTTGATTCTCTATTAATATGCACTTTGTGAAAACAATTACCCTTGAGCAAGACGGACGTTAAACTTTATCATTCTGATTTGGTAGCATTTCACACCCACTCTGTATACACTTTTGAAAAATGTGCAAGGAAATGGAGAATCCTGTCCTATAGACTATCCCACTATGTGTATGTCTACAGGAACTATATCTTCATCTCACTGAGGCTAGAGTTCAGGTTGGTGTTTATGTGTTTAAGTATTAGGGGAATTAGATGTTCCAATACTGCCTCACCCAACAAAATCTTACTCAAAGTGGACCTGATGGTCAGTATGGCCAAGATATAGTCCAGTGACACCTTTTTCTACATATGAAATTGTCACAGCTTTGAAATTTGGTATCTTGAAAAGGGGAGATTCTCAACTTATCTTTCAAATGCATTCCAGCACCGTCTCCTACTACTGAAAATGCATGTGGTACTGCATTGAATAAATTGTGACTTTTTTATGAATGATAGCAGCCATGGTGAGTTATGTAGGCTGGCCACAGGTCTGTGCTGAGAGAATCTTTTCCCCACATCATCCCATATTCTGTATTGGTCATATATGTTACCAAAACAAAACAAAACAAAATAAACAAACAAAAAACAAAAAACCACTATTTTGGACATGTTTTAGAATGTTTTTAGCATTTTATTGGAATTACTTTTATAATCCTCCATCTGTAAAGCCAGGTTACCATGATTCTCACTGTACAGGGCTCAGAAGGAGCCATAAATGACTAAAGAGTATTTTCCATATATCAAGCCACAAATCACAACATTATTATATACAGACACAGACAGTCTCTTGTAGATAAATGCAGAAACCTCAAATCATAGAACCATAGAAATGCAGGGTTTGAAGGCATCTTGAAAGGTCATCTACTCTAGCCCCCACTGCTGGGGAAGGACCAAATACATCTAGACCATCTCTGATAGGTGTTTGTCTAACCTGTTCTTAAAACCTCCATTGACAGGGATTCCAAAATCTCCTTTGGAAACTTATTCCACTATTTGACTATCCTGATAGTTAGAAAATTTTAACTATTATCTAACCCTGATCTAACCTAAATCTCCCTTGATGAATTACTTCTTGTCCTAACTTCAGTGGACCTGGAGAACAACTGATCACCCTCTTCCTTATAACAGCCCTTAACAGACTGTTACCAGGTCCCCAGGGGCGGCTCTAGGCACCAGCAAAACAATGGCCAATGTTTGCCGTCCCAGGCCAATGGGGACTGCGGGAAGTGGGGCAGGCCGAGGGATGTGCTGGTCTAACCCCTGATCTAACCTAAATCTCCCTTGATGAATTACTTCTTGTCCTAACTTCAGTGGACCTGGAGAACAACTGATCACCCTCTTCCTTATAACAGCCCTTAACAGACTGTTACCAGGTCCCCCACTTCTTTTCTCAAGACTAAACTTGCCCAGTGTTTTTAACCTTCTCTTATAGGTCAGGTTTTCCAAACCATTATTAATTTTTGTTGCTCTCCTCTAGACTCTCTCCAATTTTTCCATATCTTTCTTAAAGTGTGGTACCCAAAATTGGACACACAACTCACCAGTGCCAAGTAGAGCAGAACAATTACCTCCTGTGTCTTACATATTACACTTCGGTTAATATATCTAAGAAAGATATTAACCTTTGGCGAACTGAATCATGTCACTGACTTATATTCAGTATTCAATTTGTGATACAGGATAACTCCCAGATCCTTTTCAGCAGTGCTATCAGCTAGTCCTCTTTTTGTAGTTGCACGTTTGATTTATTCTTACTAAGTGTAGTACTTTGCACTTGTCTTTATTCAATTTCATCTTATTGATTTAAGAGCAATTCTCCAATTTGTCATGTTATTTTGAATTTTATTCCTGTCCTCCAAAGTGCTTGGAACCCCTCCCAGCTTGATGTCATCCACAAATTGTATAAGCATACTATCCATTACATTATCCAAGTCATTCATGAAAATATTGAATAGTACTGGAATAAGACAGACCCCTGAAGAATACCACTACATACATCTCTCTGAGTTTGACAATAAACCATTGATAACTACTCTTTGACTATGATCTTTCAACCACTTGTGTAAACAACTTGTAGTAATTTCATCTAGAACACATTTCCCTAATTTGCTTATGAGAATGTCATGTGGCACTGTGTCAAAGGCCTTATTAAAATGAAGATATGTAACATCTACAGCTTTCCCCAAATCTACAAGGCCAGTAACCCTGTCAAAGAAAAAAATTAGTTTGGTTTGGCATGATTTGTTCTTGACAAATCCAGGGTATTTTCCAGGTGCTTACAAATTGATGGTTTAATAATTTATTCCAGTCTCTTCCCAAATATCAAAGGCACGCTGACCAGTCTATTTTTTGTCATTTTTCTCTCCCCAAGGCATGTATAGTTGGTGCATTTTACCAAGGCACCTTTACTTTGCAGCAGAAATTGTATAAAAAAGTGGTAAGAAGAATTTTGTAACTGGTGAAAAATATTATAAAATAATTTATCAGTAAAAATTGCATAACAAACAAGCATATGATGGTTTGGAGTTGTATAAAGGCTTTGACATCCTAATTCAGCAAAACCCTTAAGCACGGTCTTAAGTCCTATTGACAATGAGACTTAAAATGGACTTAAATATAAGAGCATGTTTAAATACTTTTCCCAATAGTGATGGATTTAAGCACGCACTTAAGATCTTTGTTCAATTAATGCCTAAAACTGTATTAGTATTTCTTAGGGATGACCTACATAGCCTACCTACAGATTCACCACACATGAATAATTATCAAAGTTGAATTGCACTACACTTCCACTCCCATGTTCCCCCGGGATAGAGAATGAGAGAAAGAACAAACCACACATGACAGAGGTTAGTTACACCACTAAATGAACTACTGGAAAGGACTTAGGGTCTGTTTTTTAAAGGTATTTAATGGAGCTACTCAGGAAATCAATAGATAAGCAGATTTTCATCAGAAAATGCCAATTAATCAAAACCTAAATTGTTTACAGGAAAGGGTTGGTTTCAATGAATCTCCCGATTCAAATTTTTTTGGGGGAAAAAGTTTTAAAGTTGTCAAAATCTTCTACTTCCACACTTCTGAAATGAAAAGTTTTATTTTCCAATTTGAAACAACTTTTTGTTTTAAAATTTTAGCTTCCATATACTCAACAAAAAAGGCTAATTTTTTAAAAGTCAAAATTGAAATGTTTTGAAATTATCAACATGAAAAGCTTAGAACAGGGATCAGCAACCTCTGGCACGCGGCTCAGCAGGGTAAGCACCCTGGCGGGCCAGGCCAGTTTGTTCACCTGCCATGTCAGTAGGTTCGGTGGAACGCAGCTCCCACTGGCCGCCCCAGGCCAATGGGGGCGGCGGGAAGTGGCGCAGATGAGGGATGTGCTGGCCGCGGCTTCCTGCCACCCCCATTGGCCTGGGACGGTGAACCGCGGTCAGTGGGAGCCGTGATCAGCCGAACCTGCTGACACAGCGGGTAAACAAAGTGGCCCGGCCCACCAGGGTGCTTACCCTGGCGAGCCACATGCCAGAGGTTGCCGATCCCTGGCTTAGAATAACAAATACAAACTTTTTTTTTTCATATTATGATTTTGAATTTTTTTCCAAAATTTTGACTTTTGCCCCAATTTGTGACAGGAACAAATAAAATCTCAAAAATTCTCACTGGATAGGAAAACTGTTTCCCACCCAGCTCTAATATTTAGAAGCCTAAAGAGGCAGATAGGCACATAGCAGGTTTTTCAAAAGCACCTATCTCCTGTTGATTTTATCAATCCCGTTAGGTACTTAGCTACATTATTAGTCATTATTAGTGATGAGTGCAGTATAAGAACCTAAGCAGAACAGAAAATAATAGGACAGAACAGAATATGTTGTGTGGGCCTCCCCATGCATGCTGAAGGAGTAAGGGGATTCTTCTTCCTTCCCAGGAGTTGAAGAGAAATCTCCCTCCCCTCAGATGTAGCAGGGCAGCAACAAGTCATCTCTATTCACTTCAAAGAAGCAAGACTGCCAGCAAGTAACCCCCAGTATTTACCCCAGCAGCCATGGGTGTGTCTCCATGTGTAGGTAGACCTGGCCTACTGCACTTTTCTCCTCCTGCCACACACAAAGTCGGCTGTGTTGGTGGTGTTGGTGGGAACTCCAGAGCACTGAGTTTGGAGTTACCTATTGAGACACATGGTATAGTTCCCCAACTCAGTCCTATTGTCAGACTGCCTGCAGAATAAGGTAGACATTTCTGCATTGGGTCACATTTTCAAGTTTTTCTTCCCAAATATTAGGGCTAGACACATTTTTTTTCTAAATTATAAGCTAAATTTCTGACGTAATCACACAGCTACAGAAGCTAGGGGCCTTAGGTGTGAGCTTATAGTGCATCTCCTTTAGCCAGCCCTGCCTCCCCAAATTTATGCCAGTAAAACCTTTGCATCATTATACACTACCTTGTTGTTTTGTACTGTGTCTCTCTCTTTATCTGTACACACAAAAACATCAGTAAGAGAGAGAGCGACATATATTGTTTCCATTTTCTTGTCTTCAATACTTTTCAGGGGGAAAAATCTGTATTACATTTCATTTTATTTTCAATCTTTTCCTCAGCTGGGTAGCTAGGATTTCTGCTTGTGAAATAAACTGCAATATAAATTCCACTTTGTAGTGATATTTTTTCTATGGTAAAACTTTCCTGTTTCTTGATTTACTGTTGTGTTCAGATGTCCTACTGTTCAACTCTTTCTTATTATCTATAAGGGGATATGATCTTTCATTCACAAACACCTTATATGAACTTGTAGATATTTGGGTTATGTCCATTTATTGATTTATTGGGGCCATTGCTAAGTTTTTCCCTGGGTATGGGGTATACCAGAATTTACATTTCTGTATTGTGCTTCCTTATATTATAAATATTTTCAATGCTATGCTAGACAGTCATATTATAGCTACCTTCAGTTAGTGAAAACCAAAACAGACACATAATTCCCTCAGAAAACCCACCAAAAGTCACAGGAAATCCAAAATAAAGGTCTGTTCCAAAAGCCCTTTTGAAGTCAGTAGAAATCTTTCCACTGACTTCAATGAGCTTTAGATAGGTCCCATAGTCAAAGGGCCAAACCAAGGACATAACACTATTCAGATGTAAAAATTGCTAATGTGAGGCCCTCAGCTCAAGTATCATGCTCTCCTTCATATACCCTGCTTCTTTTCTAAACAACATGCCCATCCTAATCCAAATCACCCTTTTCTTACTACCATTACTTACCATCCCTGGTGGCCCTTGCCCATTCCTCAACCGCTCCATATTTCTGATGGACCTGTCCTTCTCACTCCTCCAATTCCCTTCATTACCCTGGTGGCTCTGTTCTTCTTCTCATGCTAACATTCTGTGTCTGTTCTGTTTCCCGTGGTCACAACTCCCCACCCCCACCCCTCCATAGATGAACAGTTTCATTGTTCCAGTGGAGTAAGACTTGAATGAGGCTATAGGTGTGGAGCAAAAACCAGACTTCACATAGTTAAGGCCAATCCCATGCAGCACTTTACAATTCAGAACAGAGACCTTGCATTGGATTCTGTGTTCCATAGGGAGCCAATTCAGAAAGCAAAGCAGCAGGGAGGTGTATTTCTGGCAATGTATGTTACTGAGCAGGCAGACTGCTGTATTCTGCATCAGTTTGTGGCTTTCAAGGCATTGGGTTTCATCCCTAGACAAAGAAAAATTTCAGTAGTCAATTCTGGAGGTTACAATACTCACAGTCTTCAGTTTAGTTCCATTCTTCAGCTGGAGTGCTATGTGTGAAACGTTAGCAGAATATGGTTCTAAAGATCTCGTCCCATTGTGTAGAATCTGTAGTTCTTTGATACAGATAAAGAGGGAAAGTCCACTAACACAGGCTGAAGAAGGTAATGAATTAGGCTCCAGGACAGAGAAAATATATTTTAGATTAAAATCACACATCATATTATTACTCTTCCTTAACTACTCAAATCTGGAAATTCTCTCTTTTCTGTCCTATTGTATGTACACATTAACCTACAAAACACATTTTAATTAAGAGAAAAAAACAACAGTCCTTAAATCGTTAAAGCTATTTGCCGAATGGCAACTTTTATGAAGTTTCCTAACATCAGTTTAGTTACTAGTTTTCTTGTTTTGTTCTTTGAAAAATGATACGCTCCATTATTATTCCTAGCACACAGTAGGTTTCTGCCTGTGAAGTTTTAGTGAGCTGTGACTTCTTTTTCTTGTTTGAATTTACAAATGCAAATGAATTTACAAATCCTTTCCAGGTAAGACTCAGAAGCACAATGTGAGGACTCAATCCTAATAACCTTTACTCATGTGAGTAGTCCTTACTCTTGCTGTTTGCCGTATTGACAAAACACACTTTGCAATAAATCTCTTTTTTCCTCTAACATATTTTTTCTAGTCTGTAGTTTTATCCTTCATAATAAGTATAGTAACCTTCACAGTTGATAGAAAACAAGCAGTTATTCTTCCAAAGAAAAGTAGGAACTGAATCAAGAGTAACCCCCAATTGGAGTTTACCAGCTCCTGAAACTCTGGACTCAGCCTCTAGGAGGCCAACACTATGGAGTACAACAATAATAGGTACTAGAACTCTGTAGTGGGGCCGCTGAGAAAAAGGGCTGGAACAGGCCAGAGAGACTGCACAGACCAGCAGCCAATCAGCAAAGGCCTTTGGAGAGCCAATCAGGGCAAAGAAAGGCAGCCAATCAGGGCCGGGCTGGGCCCTATATAAAGGCTTCCTAGAAAATGAGAGGGCAGTCTCTCCCTGAGGTAAGGAGGTAGTACCTTGAACAGAGCAGTGCTGGGCAGGCTCGGGGGATCAGAGGAGAACTCTGTCCCATTACCTGCCAGGCTGCAGCCCCTGACTAGGAGGGCCAAGAAGGTGCAAGAGGCCAAAGGGGAAGTGGCCCAGGGAAGATCGTCAGACAAGAGGGGAGAGAAGGAGTGAAGAGAGGCTGCTACTAAAGGGTCCCTGGGTCAGGACCCAGAGTAGTGGGTGGGCCTGGGTCCTCCCCACCCCCCTTCCACTGCACCTGGCCACAGAGGAGTGTGGCTGAGACTGACTGCAACTTGACCCTGAGGTGAGAGGCTAGATTTTGGGGTTGTGGTTGGCCACTGAGGCAGGTGCAAGCTGAAGGCTGTCGTTACCCTCCCCTCCTCCCCCTGGAAGGGGGTGAGAACGGAGTAGTGGGTGCTGCTGGAGGGCAGTGTCCTGAAGCAGACACTGCCAAGCAGGGAGCAAGGTGGTTCCCAAAGCAGCAGAGCAGACAACGGGCAAGACACCACATGCAGAGGGTGCTCCACAGCTGACAAGAGCTAATACCTGGAGCAACTAGCCTGGTGAGTCCTAACCCCGTTACAAGCTCTTTGAAACATTTCCCGGACCCCTCAGTGGAAGAGGACAGCCTGGCAAAGAGACAAGGTTTAGTTAAAGTTTTAAGCTTTTTTGCTGGGAGCTGAGAGAGAAACAAAACAGTTTAGGGAGTCTTACATCCCCGTTACAAAGGAAGTCACTGAAGAGCTGTGGGTTCTAGAGCGTGGTGAGGCTGTTCAACCTCTGTGAAGACCAACATCTATAGTGGCAGAGATCCAAGCCAGCACCAGCTACTGAGAGCTAGGTCCTGGGGGCTCCAGACCAGGAAGCCAGGAAAGGACTCTGCTCCACCCAGGGCCAAAGATATAATAAGGGGACCATTTTTGTTTAACATGTCCAATGTTCAGTGTGCTGTAGACTCATCTCTGGACTCATTCGCAGTGTACTATCTGTCTGAGAAAATGCCAGGGAGGGAGATGGGGGTTGGAAAGACTAGTGAGTACTGGGAGGTCAGAAATTTGTTGATGTTTAGGTACTTATTGGTTAACCCTAACCCTTTCCTTTCCAGGTTCTGTTCTCCTGTTCCCAATTAAGTCCCCCTTTTGGTGTGTGCCTTTGGGGTGATTAACTTCATTGTTTCTTGTGCATTGGATTTTATACTCTTTGTCAACAGTGGTAGCATTATTCCTTTTCCCACAGGATAGTACTTCTTTTGTCTCATGCACAGTGAGGCATTACCATGGGTGGAGGCACCAGGTGTCACAAAAAAGAACCCAGGACTCAATGCATGCAAGGAGAGAGGAGAAGCCACTCCAACCAGCAAGCCCCAAGGACGAGACCTGAGTCATGCTTTGGAGGACAGGTTACACACGTCATCAGCATTATTATTTCAATAGATTCCAAAGGCCATAATTAAGTTCAGAGACCCATTGAATTAGGCACTGTATTAATATTTAGTCAGACACAGCCCCTGCACCAAAGAATTCACAATCCAAAACCCCATGGAGTGGCTCCTGAAGACATCACATTCAGATTCCTGGAGGTTTCTTTCGAACAAACAAAGATGACCCCTGCCCTCCCCTTCAGAGCCCAGAGCCCAGTGCACTCTGGGATGGGATTTTAGGAATTTAAGCAATGCTGTGTGAGTACTCATACAGTGCAGCTATACTGGGGCCAGATGCTCAGCTCGTGTAAACTCTTATAGCTCTATTGACTTTAGTGGAACTATGACCATTTTTACCAGCTGTGGATCTGCCACATAATAAATGTCATAGTTACATATTTACTAGTCAAACTCAATGCCTTGACAGAAGAACAGAACAGGAGCAACCAATTTTCCCATCCTCTGAGAATTTTTGAGATTTCAGAAATTTTTCTCTTAACTCAGAACAAAACATCAAGCTCAGCTCAAATCAAAAATAAAAAAATACTAATTGTACTAAAAATGTCCAAAAAATCCCATTCAGTTTTAATAAGGAACCCGCAGTGATCTAGAACACTATAGCACCCCAACATAAACTTTAACCCATTCAGTTTTCAAATTTTTGTTACCACCCCTCCTCAGATGATGTCATATCCTATCTAGAACTAGGGTTTCGTTTTACTCATGTGTCAAGTGTTTGGTAAAATTTTGAGAGCTTTCCATGCCTCCATATGTGCAATGAGATAAGGATGCTTATCCATCTTTGTAAAGTGTTTAGAGATGTATAAAAGAAAAGTGCTTCATAGGAGCTAGGTATTCTTATTATTATTTAAAAATTCAGACAATTAAAGCAACTTCTGTGTTTGCAACTTCACTATCTGAAATTTCCTCAGTTATGCTTCAGAACTCAAACCACATCAACCTGAAAAGGTGAAGGTCCAAACATTTATTTTTAATCTTTAGCCTTGAATCCAGTACTCTGTGGAGTTTGTTTTGGTTCCATTCCATACTATTTGAAAACCTCATTAGCTACAATACTTGTCCTGTTTTTTCTTCATTTTTATTTTTTCCCCTACTCACTCTACCCCGCTGGATAATATTGCAAAACATCTCACTCTGCTCTAATTTCTGTAGAGCTGTGCCCAGCATCCATGTACAATTAAGTTGATGGGTCACACTTGAAATTAAGTTTTTCAAATAAGGGTATACAATTTAGATTCAGTAAAACAATTATTACCACTTTTAATTAGAAAAAGTAGGAGCCAGGTCTGAGAGACATTTCTAGACATGACCATGCAGAGATCCAGTCTGCATGGTGTATCATTTAGCTAGTCACTGATCATTGCAGTAGTTCTATTCAAATTCAGCTCAGGGTGCATTCATCTGTCAGCAGAACAAACCTCAATTCAAAAAAGAAAGATATCTGGAAATTATAGTTTCAAGTGTTCAGCAGATCTCGGGTTTTTGTTGATTGTAATGGTTCTGTCTCAAAATTAATAAATGTGCAGTGTCCTTTTTGAAAGTGGTTACAGATACAGTTTCATATCAGGTGAGATCAAGCTTTTGGGATGAGCTGCCTTCTAATGAGTGCCAATACTGATCGGTGTAAAAGCTATGGATTTTTTTCCCCTTCAGTGGGTTAGTCACACCTGTCAGTCCTTGAAAAGCAACATATTATCTGTTCATACCTGTCAGTTTAAAAGGTAAAGGTAAACACTGGCAAAATTTTCAATCACTGCTCAAAAATGAGACAGGACTGGAATAGCAAATTGAAATAGCAGGGGTGTTCCAGGGCCAGACTGAGATTTAATGACATAGCTGTGTAGGGAAGCTTGCAAAGCACCTGCATATTCCTTGTCTGTTTCAAGCCAGTGCTATTACTCCCCTCTCGATTTTATGAGCATTAAATATAACTGAAAAATACTAAGAAAAGAATAAAAGTACATTTCAAATGCTCAGTAATTCATAAAGCAATGTATTGGTGTAGAAATTGATTGTGCTCTCACTTAGATTAGGTTTAGACCAGTGCAGTTCTACTGACTTCAGTGGAGTTACCGTGGATTCACAGCACAGTCAGAAGATAGGGAGGGCTATTGTACATGAAGAACCACATTTTTAGCTGTGTATATAGCTGCCTATGCCAAATCCATTGTTGTTGTGACACACATTGTAAAACTCACATTTGTGTGTGAAAAAAAGGCTTTTGCACACATGAAAGAGTAAAACACCTGTATAAAAAAGGAGACTGGTGTGACTTTAACCATCTAAACATCTGTATACACATGAAAATGCAGTTTAACATGTGCAAATATGGTTCATGACAAATTTGTCACCTATATCTGAAAATTTAGCTAAGAGTTCTAAAGCTACCAGGACCATTTAATCTTAATGATGCTATCCAGATTTATTTTTACAATACCATAGCATACACAGATTTCCATCCTGACATATAGTTTTGGGTTGTTTTTTTTTCATTACTCTCCTTTCTAAACCTCCAACTGTATAAATAATATTGGAGAGAGATGCCAAAAATGCCCATTTTCAAAGATTGTAGGTCAAGAAATGTATTTTGAAAATCTGGGCATCTACCACCATATCTTACATAATCAAGAGTTCTTGTAACCAGATGTTTATTTCCTGCACAACTAGCTCTTTAGAGTATTGCAGTGAACAGGTTTATTTACATATCTTAGCTGTGCTCCCCTAACGCAGAAGTGATTAGCATACCACTATAATTCTTTTCCTATAGTGCTGTACAATGTGTATTCATGTGACTTCCAAGCTACAAAACCATAAGTATAAAAAAACAACCCAACACTGTGAAAACATAATCAAAGGATGAGAACACTCATTTGTGACAGCCTAGCTAGCATCACTTTCCTTTATACTAGAACAATATGATTGCTTTGTTTATCAGAAAAGCATGGATTTAAATGACGGGAAAAGTAAGTTTGCAAATTCAGACTGATTACATGAACCCAACAATCAGTTGGAAATTTTAACAAACCCTCAAATTCTGCAAAACTTTGCCCATCCTAGAATGTATGTCCTGCCACTCTGTTCAGTTCTGAAATGATTTTTAAAGGGTTCCCCCTCTGCCTTTGGCCAAGATTTTATTAAACATGAATCATGAAGTAAAATTATGCTGGTGAATTTGTCAAAGCACAATTATTTGTATCATGACAACAGATCATAGGGCAATTTTTCCTTTCAGTTATGCTAGTATAAGTTCAAAATTCCAAAGAGTCATGAAATTTAAGACTCCAAAGGACAATTAGATCATCTAGTCTGACCTCCTGTATATCACAGGCCATTGAATTTCACCCAGTTACCCCTGCATGAGCCCAATAACTTGTGTTTGGCTAGAATACATCTTTGAGAAAGGCATCCAGTGTTGATTTGAAGACATCAAGAGATGGAGAATCTACCACTTCTCTTGGTAGTTAATCACCCTATGGTTAGAAACGGGTTCCTTCTAATTTGAATGCATCTACCTTCAGCTTCCAGTCAGTGGTTCTCACTGTACCTTTCTCTGCAAGATTAAAGAGTTCTTAATGAGCCAGAGAGTCCGCTGACTTTGCTCCATTGATTTACCCCCGAGAAACCAAAAGAAGAGTCTAGACTGGTGATTTCAATAGGACAGTACACATAAGTAGGATCAGGTAGAAATAGAAAATGAGTTGTTTTTTAAAAAAGTAAAAAAAAAAAAGCACAAATATCTTCAATAAGTAGCAATATCAGCAACGGGAATACAATTACAGGCAGAGCAAATTGCTTTTTATTTAAATGTTCTCTCTCTCTCTTTTTTTTTTTAAAACGTATCCCAGTGTGAAAGTCACTCTTTAAATTAGTGAGACCATGTATAATCTCAATGTCTCCACTGGGGGTTGTAGAAATATGTGTTTTCTCACTTGCTTAGTTGTGTGTTTGGGGGATTAGAAGAAAATTATACAGCCGTAGGTACTTTATAATGACAGATATCAATAGTAATTTAGCTAATTGAGTGTATTCCAACTTTATTTTAATTTACTGGTGTTTTAATTTCTTCTTTGTCATTTAGTTTTGCTTTTCTACCCAAATATGCCACCACTCTCATAGGTCTTGACCCTGCAAATCTTTTCTCACATGAGTAGCCCATACTTGCTCGTGTGAGTAAGGATTTGCTGGATTGGACAAATAAACATTTTGGAATCATTAAAAACTAGGATGGGGAAGCGCTCATCTCATTTTCTAAAACATTTTAATTTTACCAAGAAATATTTCAGTATTAAAAAAGAGAGAGAGAGAGATTGAGAAAACAGCTCTGTTTCAAGCCTGGTTCAGCTCAGCTGACTTTGTGCTGTGTATAGTAGAAAATTAAACAATGGGAAAATATGATTCAACTTCCAAATTTGTCACCATTTGGTGAATGTTACTGCTTATTGAGATTTATCAGACAAAAGCAAAAAAATTATGCATTGATTGCTGAGACTGCACCTTCATAATTGGTGGGACCATTTTGTGGAGTAAAGCCCCTCCCCTGTTTTCCTAGATCTGATGGCAGGACATCACCAAAGTCACCAGGAGTCTGTTGGATAAGCAGAGACTGTAAAAGTAAATTAAATCCATGTGTGATTTGGGGGTACATTATACTCTCCAACTCTCACTAACTACACCAAAATGGGTGTGAACAATTAATAATGTGTGAATCCTGTGGCTCCCAATGGCCAGGAACGGTGAACTGCAGCCACTGGGAGCTGTGGGTGGCTGTGCCTGCAGAAGGTCAGTGTAAACAATGTAAACAAACTGACCGCGTGCAGTCCGCGGGCCTCAGGTTGCCCACCACAGCTATAGGGTCTTTAAAGTTTTATCTTCACAACACCTCTGTGAGGTAGGGAAGTATTTATTCCCCCATTTTATAGATAAAAACTGAGGCAAAGAGAGGCTAAAAGACTTGTGCAAGGTCACACATGAAGTCTATGGCAGAGCAGGGAACTGACCTCAGGTCTGTAGAGGCTCAAGCTAGTTTGGTCCTTCGTTCCTCTCAGCAGCTCAGCCATATATTATAAAACAGATCTAGTCTATTTTTGAACAGGAACATTTCTTCCTCTGCTAAGGGCACCTCATGGAGAATGCTCTACTAATGTCCCTCGCTCATGTAAATGACGAGGGATCCAGCTCAGAAGCTTCCACTGATTACTTTAGATATATAATAGACATATACAATATTCTGGGCTCTACAATATTTAACTACTATGAAGGATGTACATACCACTATGATTAAACTGCCACCTCTTCTGAAAAGAAATCTAGAGCCAGATCCTCAAGTCCAATCTAACTGTACTTCAAGATGCTTTTGTTGTTTCCCTAATCCAGGGGTCGGCAACCTTTCAGAAGTGGTGTGCCGAGTCTTCATTTATTCACTCTAATATAAGGTTTTGCGGGCCAGTAATACATTTTAATATTTTAAAAGGTCTCCTTCTATAAGTCTATAATATTTAACTAAACTATTGTTGTATGTAAAGTAAATCAGGTTTTTAAAATGTTTAAGAAGCTTCATTTAAAATTAAATTAAAACGCAGAGCCCCCCAGACCGGTGGCCAGGACCCGGGCAGTGTGAGTGCCACTGAAAATCAGCTGGCGTGCCGCCATCAGCACATGTGCCATAGGTTGCCTACCCCTGCCCTAATCCTTGGGGGATAGTCTCTCTCACCTCCAACTCAGCATAAGCTAGAGCATCTTCAGGTCTACTCAAACTAGACCAGTGTCAATGACCTCCTTCATTGGCCCTGGACTGTAAGATTCTGACTATACCCTGGAAAATGCTCCCCAGCTGCCATGTTCCTCTTTGCACAACAGGGCAGTGCAAAGAGAACACGCCACAGACCAAGGATCTGAACCCTGCTTTTAACATCCATCGTGTTTAACACTGCCTTTTAGTCCTGTCCATACTGTGGACTTCAAAATCTAATCTGTTGAACACTTAACTCCACTGCAAATTAATCTGAGATTGAGAATTAGCCAAGAGATTGTGTGCGCATGTTCTGGCCTAAAAAAAAGCACATTATGGGCCAAAGACCTCATAGTTAATGGACTTAAAAGTTAAAGTAATCTATAGAATATATATTATTCTAGATTTTTAAACATTAACCCAGTGCCACCTAAACAATGGATCATTATAAAAATAGCCTTCTCTGAAATTGAGGATTTCATGATGTAATAATGTATATATCTGGCAGTGGTAAATACGAGGCTAATTTGCCCATGTTCTTGAAATAACAATGCAGAAAACGATGCTGCTAATAATGCTATTTGAATAAATCTGGGACATGATTTTGGACTATATCAGGATTACTCCAAATTCTTTTGAAAACAATTTTTAATAGATTTTTATTAGACCCTGGATTATTAGATCAAAGCTGATTTAGGGCTGTTAACATGTGTTGGGAGTAGAAATAACAGCCTTCTCACCTTCTGCTTATATTGCACTACATTTTGACCATCATCTAGCAATGCAGACTGTGAAAAGAGAAGCAAATTGCTCCAGAAAGGATAACATCTCCCCCAGCACAGACTATTGGAGATGCACTGATGGGGAAAACAGCAGACGGGTGTGTGTTAAAGAGCAGGGAGTTTTGTGTTACAGGGAAAAGAGTTGGTTAGGTCTACTGGAATGTTGTCATGTTACTGACACACCAACTCCTCACAGCCTGACCCTCAAATTCAGTGCAAATTCTGCACACTGCAGGCATGTAACTTACCAGCCATAAGTTGTAATAAGTCAGTGCAGGATTGTTCCCTACAGTATATTCTCAAATGCTTTATCCAGGCTAGTATTAAATTATTCAAGTGATGGGCTTCCAATGCTTCCTTAGGGAGATTACTACAGACTAATAGACCTCACAGGAAGGTTTTCTGATGTAAAGCCTACATTTTTCTTAGCTCATTTTCATTCCATTATTTCAAGTTATGCTCCCTTGGACCATTCAAAATAATTCCTATCCCTTCTAGTATTTACACAATTCAAAACATAGTATACAGACCTCCTATCATCTGCTACACATTGTCTAGTCATGCTGTACATACTCAGTTTTTTTTCAGTATTTCCTCATAAATCAATCCCTCCTGCCTGTTAATCAGCCTGTTATTCTCTTAATTCCCTTGACTTTATTTATGCCTGCTGGAGTTAATGGGAGCCATTGGGTGCTCAACATTTTTGAAAATCAGGTCACGTATTTAGACACCTAAATGTGAATTTAGGATCCTAACTTCAAGCATCCTTTAAAACATTGGCCAGTTTTCTTCTCTTCAAAGCCATTTTACCTTGCCCATAAGACTGAATTGAAAACAAGTCTTTAATGAAAACAAAACAATGGTTGAAGACAAAGGAAATCCCAGCTGGGAGAATGTGTTCTCTCATAACATTAATCTTCCTGCATTAATTTTCCACGAAAGACACTATTGGCAAGTCTGTCCATAAGAAACTCAGCCATGTGTTGCTAATGGTTCTGAGTCATTCATGTTGACTTCTCCACCTTCTGCTATTTCATCTAAGACTGTTCTGAGGTTGCCTCCAAAGTATAAACCTAAATTCAAGATTCTTTCCTGACTGAGGTAAAGCAGACCCTTCAGATCTAACAGATCCATTGTCTTTCAATGTAGGTTTTAAAAACTAGTGAAGTATTAAATCATAAAGGGCAACTTTCATCTTAATTAGTATTTTTCCTCAGTATTTGATCTTGTATATGTAAAAGAATGGAAGAGGTAAGATCATTTTACTCATTCTTTGGCAGATCAAAAGAGGAATGATTCCAGGGTGGGCAGTGATGGTGTCCCTAGCTTCTGTTTGCCAGAAGCTGGGAATGGCCAACAGGGGATGGACCACTTGATGATTACCTGTTGTATTCATTCCCTCTGTGGTTCACCGTTCCCAGCCAATGGGAGCTGTGGGAAGCAGCGACCAGCACATCCCTGCGGCCCGCCGCTTCTCACAGCCAGGAACGGCGAACCGCGATCACTGGGAGCTGCAGGGGGCCATGCCTGAAGACAGTCAACATCAGCAAAATGTCTTGCAGCCCACAATCAGATTACCCCGATGGGCTGCAGGTTGCCCACTGCACACCAATGCAAGGAGCCTGGATAGCAAAATGGAGGAAATAGAACTGCTGGTGCAGGAAGTGAAACCAATACAATGATAATGGAAACGTGATTGAATACCGTTACTGAAGGGTATGTGCTGTTCAGGAAAGCCAGAACCAAAGGTAAAGGTGGTAGATAGCATTATATATGATCATTATGGTCCTTTCTGTTTTAAAGTCTATATGTTGCTGAGGACTGGAATTCAAATTTTTGAATTTCAAATTTTTGACAAAATGAATTTTTGATAAATTTTAGTTTTTCATCGCACTTTACTGATACTGTGGGAACCAAACACCAGTTGTGAAACTTAAGGTGTGTTTACACTGAGATTAAGGTGTGATTGTAGCATGGTTAGGCGTACCCATGCTTGCTTTCATCTAGCTAGCACAAGTAACACTAGCAGTAAAGACTCCATGGCATGGGCATCAGGACAAGCTAGATTCCCCAGTACAAGACAGCTGAAGATCCTGGGTACACACCTGGATCGCTAGTTAGATTAAAACTAGAACAGGTATCCTATTTCCACTATAGAAACAAAGTGGATAAGGTAATGTGTTTTATTGGACCGACTCCTGTTTATGAGAGACACAAATTTTAGAGCCACTCAGAGCTCTTCTTCCTGTCTGGGAAAGGTACTCAGACCATCACAGCTAAATGCTAAGTGGAACAGATTGTTTAGCCTAAGTGGATAGCACATATTCTAAGGTACCATTCAAGGTAGGGTGGCTCATTAACACCTCTCCAGTCTTGAATGAACTCACACAGGAAAATGATAAAAGACAAAAACATCCTACCATCTGTGGGTGAACATTTTTCACACAGCAATCACTCTATATCTGACCTCTCAGTGCTCATCCTCAAAGAAAACCTGCACTTTCAAAAGATGAGCCTGAGAGCTTCAGTTCATACATCTGCTACCCACTACAAATCATGAGCTGAACAGACACACTGGCTTTATGGCTTACTACAATCTATAACCCCTTAACCCCATCTTTTTGTGCTATGACAGGAGAGGTGTTAACAGGCAACTGTACCTTGAATGGTCCCTTAGAACAGCGTTTTTCAAAGTTTGGGCACAACTCAGTTCTGGGTCATGGCATGTAAGGTACTGGGTCACTCTGGCCAGTACTGCCGACCAGGATGTTAAAAGTCCTGTTGGCGGAGCTTCCCAGATAAGCCAGGCTAGTGCCTACCTGTTCTGACACTGTGCTGTTCCTTGGAAGTGGCCAGCAGCAGGTCCGGCTCCTAGGCATGGGGCCATGGGGCTCTGCGTGCTGCCCCCACCCCGAGCTCTGGCTCCGCACTCCCATTGGCCAGAAACTAGCCAATGGCAGCTGGGGGTGTGTGTGCCTGTGGGAGAGAGTTGCGTGGAGCCGCATGCACGCCTCCACCTGGGAGCCGGACCTGCTGCTGCTGCTTCCGGGGTGCAGCACAGCCTGTGGTACCAGGACAGGCGGGAAGTCTGCCTTAGCACCCCTACTGCGCCACTGACTGGAGGTAAGTCCATGCCCCAACCCCCTGCCCCAGCCCTGACCTCCCCCAACCCAGAACCCCTTCCTACACCCCAAACTCCTCATCCCTGGCCCCACCCCAGAGCCTGCACCCCCAGCTCAGACCCTGACCCCCTCCCACATCACAACCCCCTATCCCAGCCCTGAGGCCCCCCCAAATCCAGAACCCATTCCTGCACCCCAAACCCCTCATCCCCAGCCCCACCGCAGAGCCTGCACCTCCAGCCCAGAGCCCTCATTAGGGCCTCTGCCAAAGTTTTAAGAGGGCAGACAGAGAAGAGGCTGCTTCCTGAAAATGCAATGGAGGAAGACACTACAAGATTTGGAAACAGCTTGGGTGTGCCAATCCAGAGAGTGGTCAGAGTTAAAGGTAATGACCATGTTGTGGAGCTGGGAGAGTAGGATGGTGCTGGTGACAGAAAAGGAGGAGGGGTGAGAAAAGGATTGTCAGGAAAGATGAGTAGATGAATTTGGGGCATGTTAAGTTTAAATTGACAGAAACCTATTCGTGAGATGTCTGAGACATAAACTGAGATACATAACAGAACAGAGGGAGACAGGTCAGGCATAAGGAGGTTAGATTCAAGAGTCATAAGCTTTAAGCTGCATGATCAGGTACAACCACCAAAAGGGAGTCTTTAAAAGGTACATATTAATTGTGACAATTAAATATGTATTAACTTAATCAGAAGCATCAGACATAAATCATTCTTTCATCTGTTTAGCTGATCTATGTGAATAAGAAATTATTGAAAAGAAGAATTAAAGAAGTAGACTAAGGGACAGCAAAAAGGCATTCATGTTCTAAGTGGATTTCAAATTACCAAGTCAGCCTTTGACAACTGCATTTCAGAACTCTGCAAATGTAACACTTTGGAGGTTAGTGGAGAGCAAAGGTAGAAGCAGCTACTGGTGTTAAAAAGGCACAGACAAAATTTGATTGTATTTCTGAGATTTTCTAGGTATATGTGTTTAAATAGCATACATGATTCTATTATAAATGGTTTATGGCATTTGTAATTGACAGTAGGTTAATTCAGTAGATAGCCCTCCCCTGAAGCACTCCAAAAGTCCACTTATTTTTCCCTCTCAGTGGCTCTATGGTGTACCTTAAGACACATTGGATCCTGAGTTTTTTGCTCTCCTTCTCTCAGAAAGTAACAGGGGATCTGCACATATTCCTGCTGCTGGAAGCTGACTCCTGGCACCCATCTCCCTTCTCTCAAATACTATACTTGTCCAGGTTGAGTGCGCAAGTCTGGGCAGTCCCAATCATGTGCAAGCGATCCTGAGTTTGCAATTGGTTGCTTTAATATGTCACTCAGGCCCCTGGGTCAGGAATATTACCCTTCTTCTCTGGCTCAGCCAGGGCCGGCTCCAGGCACCAGCCGAGCAAGCTCGTGCTTGGGGCGGCAGATTCTATGGGGTGGCATTCTGCCCAACCCTAGGGCAGGACGGCCACTTTTTTTTTTGTTCATTGCTCCGGCCGCCCTGTAGAGGGCGGTGGCGCGGAGGAGGGGAGCGCCCTGCAGCAAACTCGGCAGGGCAGCCCACGTCCTTCTCTCCCCGCCGACCAGAGCGGCATGGAGCCCTCCCGGCAGGCGGCACGGCGGTCGGGCCTGCGGGGTGAGGGCCCCGCTGAAGTGCTGGCCAACCCCCTTTTCTATTTCCCCCCATTCCCTCTCCCTTCCCCTCCCCTCCACTAGACTGGGCGCACACTCTGCACCACAGGGAGTCCCCCTGCACCCTGGCTCCGGCCACCCTGTAGGGTTTTTTGGTTTTTTTTTCCCCCACTTTGCCGGCCGCGCCATTTTTGTTTTGTTTCCCTCCCCGCTGCTTTGCCACTCCAGCTGCGCCGTGTTTTCCCCCCGCTGCTTTGCCGCTCCAGCTGCACCATGTTCCCCCCCCCCCCCGCTTTGCCAGTCCATGTTTTTGTTTTGTTCCCCCCCCCTCACTGCTTTGCCGCTCTGGCCATGCCGTGTTTTTGTTTTGTTCCCCGCCCCACCCCCGCTTTGCCGCTCCGTGTTTTTGTTTTATCCCCCCTGCTTTGCTGCTCTGCCCTCCCCACCCCCCCCTTTTTTTTTTTTGCTTGGGGTGGCAAAAAGGCCAGAGCCGGCCCTGGGCCCAGCCCCTGTTGGATATCTTGGGCACTTAGGTTAGGTAGACCTTTGAAGTCCTGGAGACCGTCTGCCTTTCTGGAGCCTCCTGAGAGGATCCTTGCTGAGGGTTGCTGGGCAAACACTTTATTTTGTAAATTGCAGGTTGGTACCTATAGGGGATGTTGCTTATTGGGTCCCAAAATAGGAGAGGGGACTATAAGTATTAAGCATTACATAAATTAGAAGGGCTGGGTGTCATTTTGATCTACTCATCACCCTGGCACCAATATAAAAACATATTTGGCCAAATTCTGCTTTCCTCCCAAGAGTACTTCTGTAACCCTTCTGCCCCTCTGAGTTGGCAGCAACAAGGGCCGGGTTCAGTATCCAGGGGTTCCGTTTCAATAACACAATGCAAAACCGGCTCGAGCCCCCATCCAGTGACCTGGGACAATTACCTACCACCCCCCCCGGGCGCCTCTAGGAGGCAATACTTCCCCACTCGCAAGCACAGAGTCCCAGTGTAGCAAAATCCTTTTAATAAAGGAGGGAAACAATGCGGCATCACGTTGGAGAGACACCACAAACAGGACTATACACAAACCATAAGCAAAAAAAAAACCCACCTCCAAGTACATTTGGCACTGTCCTTTCCCCCTTAGGATCTTAAGTCCAATCACCCCAAAGTCCAACAACCCAAGAGTCTCTGTCTCTGGTCAGTGCCACCCCAGAGTTCAAAAGTTTATCTGCAGAGTCTTACCCCCCCAGCCTGGGTGGAAATAGGGTGGGGGCACACACAGGGTGTTAAGGGACACCTTACGTGGGCCAGGGCCGACTGCCCCGCTTCTCCGTGGAGTTCTGCTGTAGCCTTCACCACGACTGGCTCCACCATCAGCTGTGCCGCTCCTCCAGCCAACCCGTGAACCACATCAGCCGTCCACGCAAACCGCTCCACACGGCTCACTGTTCCACGGGTTGCGCCAACGTGCTGCAGACTGCTCCGCTCTGCCAGCTGCTTAGCGATCGATCTTCAGGCTCCCCCACTCAGTGATCTCAGCTCAGTAAGCTTAGCTCTTTTAGTGATTTCAGCTCTTAGTAGAGGAGCCCCAGTGCAAACCTTGGCCCAACGTGAATTCAGGTCAGCAGCCTCCAGATGGACTCCTAAAGGATTCAAAATTAGCTCTGCTCTTTAACAGTGGAGAGAGGAGGATGTGCAATTGGTGTTCCAGGCCCTCAAAAGGGGCCCATACCATCAGGTACACACACCAGTCCCCAGCCTCTCTCCCTTCACTGGGTTTTGGAACCCATGTCCCTTGTCTAGCAAGTACTCTTTAATGTAGGTTGAGTCATTTCTGTCATAAAGCAGTCTCATAGTTCCTCATTCACATAATTAAGGTAACAGCCCTTTTTTTTCCTTCCTGCCCCAATAACAAAGAAATTGGGGTTCCACAGTGTGAAAATAACCATCCCATGCTGCTGTGTGTTATGCTAAGTGGAGTGGGTTTACCAATGCAAATGCACATTCCTAAAATTCCTTTGCCCACTCCTCATAATGTACCACCAGATGTCAGGGTAGATCTCATCCTGACTCTGCTTACACTTCTAATTAATTAAATAAGTCTAGTCATAGGCAAGATAAGGAGAATTTGGCTACTGTGAGAATTGCCAACCCAGAGTAGACCAAAGGCCCATCTAATCCACTATTCTGTTTCCTACAATAGGCAATGCCAGAGACGTTGGAGAAAGATGTCAAACTACATAGTGTACCTTTTAGAGCCATACTGCACCTCAGGCAGAGATTTCTGTGAGACTAACTATGATTCCATTATAGCTGAAAATATAAAGTTCTCCATGCATAGTCTATTTATTTGTTGAATTCACTATACATTGTTTATTTTATTTTTTTCATCCTGGAAAGGCAGATGCCCCGAAGGGTTGAATAGGCTGAGCATACATATGTAGAACTTAGAAACAGTCGATCTCATTAAGCAGTGAAAATTGTCAGCATAGCACAGGAATGAAAGAATATGACATTGCTAGTCTTATTTACACAGATGATTAGAAAGATATAAAGTAGCTGACCTAGACAGCTAATAAATATAGCATAAAACCACAATATTTTCTTCTCTTTTTTTATTCTGACCCAATTTTGTTTCCCCTAATTGCCTTACAGTTGTATCCTGAGTTCATGTACTGGTTACATCTGTTATTCCAACTTCAGTATCTCCTAGTTATTTGTTAAATTTAATAAGAATTTTTTTCTATTAAATTTGATTTAGTGCCTCTAGGGAAAGTGGATGCCCTGAAGAGTTGAGCAGGGTAAACAAAGCATGGATATGTACTGCAGGAACCTACACACGTTCTGCATCTCGCTAAGGAATGAAAATTGCCAGTGTGAAGGGGGAAAATAAGTCAGTGTTATTCTTATTTACACTGATCATTCAAAACCAGGGCCTGATTCTCTGATTTGTTAAATTGGTTTTCTGCCAGTATAACTCCAGAAAATTCAACACAGTTAAACGGGCATAAAACTGGGGTAAGAGGAGTACATAAAGCTTGAAATAATCACAGAAGAGGGTTTTCCTTGTTTTGCTGTTTCATTCTTCGATAACGTGTTCCAGTGTATGGGCCTTACTCACCTTACTCACATAAGTAAGCTCACCTTACTCACATAAGTCTGAGGTCTAGATGGCCTTGAAATCTAGGAAATAGACCCATTGACTGCAGGTTGAAGGTAAGGAAAGCAGGACGCTGTTCTTTGTCAGGTTTTGCTTATTATGAAGGAATGAAAAAGAAAAACCTAAAACATTAAATCTTTTTATTTCATTTTCCATTTTCAGATCAAAGCTGTTAAATTTTCCATGTGCTAGAAATTCTATGTGGAAATTTTACCGCTTCCACATAGTGCATCTTGTCACTCTTTCCAAAGCTATAAATTGTCAGCCTCCTAATGTTTTTGCTACTTTTTAATTAAGTGATTTAATTATAGGTGCAACTATGGTGCTTGCCCTTCAGAAAAAGTAAGTTCAGAGGCATTATTTCACAAAGTATTAGCTTTTTCTCCTACCAAGTGAATAGCTAAATAAACAGAGAAATTTACAACATGTGTATCATGCTTAAGGTTGTATTTCCCTTTTAGGGGACAAATATTTTTCTTTCCCTAAAGGTAAAACAACATATTCATAAAATGTACTATATGTAAACTATTAAGGTACATATACAAGGTTCATTTCTGATAGACCTTTATGTGACTGCAGAGAAGTGGGGAAGTATACAAGGAGATTTCCTCCCTTGTATATCCCATGCAAGGACTTGACAGAACTGGACTCCCCGACCTTCCCATAGGCATATGTGTAGGGCCCTACCAAATTCATGGTCCATTTTGGTCAATTTCATAGTCATAGGATTTTTAAAATTGTAAATTTCATGATTTCAGCTATTTAAATCTGAAATTTCACAGTGTTGTCATTGTAGGGGTCCTGATCCCAAAAGGAGTTGTGGGGAAGGGGAGCAAAGTTATTGTAGAAGGGTTGCAGTACTGCTACCTTTATTTCTGTACTGCTGCTGAAGGCAGCGCTGCTTTCAGAGCTGGGCAGCTGGAGAGCAGTGGCTGCTGGCTGCGATCCCAGCTCTGAAAGCAGAGCAACAGCTAGCAGCAGCGCAGAAGTAAGGATGGTATAGTATGGTATTGCCACCTTGTGATGTTCCCCTCTGGTGTTATCTGGACCGGTGATCTGCTAGGTCACTCCCAACCTTGACTCTGAGAGCCAACCTTACCCTACTCTGCTGTGAGAACCCCCACTCCTTGGCTGTTCACACACAGCCTCTGGTGTGTAAGCTGCTCCTTGGATTGTGCAATCGAATAACACTAGCCAATATCTACGGTCCCAGACACAACCCTAGGAACCTCCATCTTGCAGCGTCCAGTTATGCCCACTGGATCCTGCAAGCTTATATGAGTTTGTCAATTTAACAAATACATTGTTATGTACCAGGCTTATTATCCCAATGGGAGTCCCTGACACGCTTCAAACCAAACACACTGCTTCAGATAGAATAAGCAAACAAATTTATTAACTACGAAATTAAATTTTAAGTGATTATAAGTCAAAGCACAACAAGTCAGATTTGGTCAAATTAAATAAAACCAAAATACATTCTAAGCTGATCTTAACACTTTCAGCGCCCTTACAAACTTAGATGCTTCTTACCACAGGCTGGCTGGTTGCCCTTCAGCCAGGCTCTCTCCTTTGATCAGCACTTCAGTTGCTTGGTGGTGATGTCTGTAGATGGAGGTAGGAGAGAGAGAAAGAGCATGAAAACATCTCTCCCTTTTATCATGTTCTTTCTTCCCTCTTGGCTTTCTGCCCCCATGCCCCCACTTCAGAGTCAGGTGAGCATTACCTCATCACAGCCCCAAACTGACCAAAGGAAGGGGGGTGACTCACTCGAGCATCCAACAGATCCTTTGTTGCTACCTAGGCCAGTGTCCTTTTTTCCTGTTAGGCTGGGCTGTCCCATACATGCCCTGATGAGGTGTGAACTGCCCCTTTGCTCCTGGAGAGTTTTGTCTGGGCTTGTTTTAAGCCACAAAGACACATTTTCAGCCTCATAACTATATGTCTTATTTAACCTGTTCTTTGCATGCGTCCTCAACCATGCAATGAAAGATCTGGATCGAGGTATATATTTGAAATACCGGCATTATGGTTCACTTTTTGACCTCCGTCGCCTGAATGCAAAGACTAAGACAGTGCAGAAACTCTTTCTTGAGGCACTCTTTGCCAACGACTGTGCCCTCATGGCTCACACTGAAAATGATCTTCAGCACATTATCAACAAGTTTGCCGAGGCCTCGCATCTTTTCGAACTATCAGCCTCAGAAAGACAGAAGTTCTCCATCAACCTGCACCTGGATCAAATGCTTCTGTCCCGAGTATCTCCATTGACGGCACTCAGCTTAAAGTAGTGGAGAACTTTAAATACCTGGGTAGTGTCATATCCAGTTATGGATCACTGAATAATGAGATCAACGCACTAATATCCAAAGCAAGCCAGGCACTTGGCTGTCTGCATGTCAAAGTTTTAAACCACCACAACATCCAGATGTCAACAAAACTGCTTGTGTACAGAGCTGTTGTTCTTTCATCTCTTTTGTACGGGTGCGAAACATGGACACTATACAGGCGTCACATCAAGCAGCTCGAAGCATTCCACATGCGCTGCCTCTGCAACATCATGAAGATCCGCTGGCAAGACAAAGTGCCCAATCTTGAGGTCCTCGAGAGAGCCCAGATGACAAGCATCGAAATGATGATGATGAAGTCACAGCTACGTTGGACCGGTCATGTCAGCCACATGGATGCCAACAGAATCCCCCACCAGCTTCTGTATGGTGAGCTCTCCCAGGGCATCCAGCATATAGGTCGTCCACGGAAACGTTACAAGGACACCATCAAAGCCAATCTGCAGTACAGCAGTATCAAACCTAGGGACCTTGAGGACGCCGCCAGTGACAGAACACAGTGGCGTGCAACAGTCAGGAATACCTGCATCGCCTTCGAGGAAGACCGCTACCGGCGTCTACAAGAGGCATGCGAACGATATCACAGAGCACCAGCAGCACACAACCCACTGACCGCGAACTTCCCATGCACAATCTGCAGCAAAATGTGCACCTCTAGAATTGGCTTGTATAGTCATCAGAGGGCACACCATGAGACCAACAATAGATGATCTGCACAGATTTGTCATCATTGGATCGATGGACTACCAAGAACTATATATATGAAATTACAACTTATAATAATGTTATAGTAATGCTATAACAACAATGTTCAGTGCATCATGAGCCTTCCAAGGACACCCAACATGACACATTTTCCATTGGATACCACACAATCATATTATAAGGATAAATATGCAGGTGCTGGGTATTCCCTTGAGGTACAGAATGTCACACACCCTTACTTCTGCACTGCAGAGCTGGGCTCTCAGTCAGCAACTGCCACTCTCTGGCTGCCCAGCTCTGAAAGTAGCAACACAGAAATAAGGGTGGGATGGCATGGTATGGTATTGCCACTTCTGTGCTGCTGCTGGTGGGGCTGTACCTTCAGAGCTGGGCACCTGGACAACAGTTGCCACTCTCTGGCTGCCCAGCTGTGAAGTCAGCACAGAAGTAAGGGTGGCAATACCCCAATCCCCCTAAAATAACCTTGTGACCCCTCTGCAAATCCCTTTTGGGTCAGGACCCCCAATTTGAGAAACCCTGGTCTCCCTCCATGAAATCTGTATAGTATAAGGGAAAAGCACACAAAAGACCAGATTTCACAGGGGGTGGAGAGCAGATTTCATGGTCCGTGATGCATTCTTCATGGCCGTAAATTTGGTAGGGCTCTCAGTATTGTCAACCCAAGTGTTTATAAACAAAGTTCTCCTCTCCTCCTACCATAATAAGAGTGTCATGGGAGTTCTTTAAAATAATAGATATTGTGTTTCTTCTTTGCCTCCTGGTGTTTGAGATTTAAGGGTTCATGTTTTCAAGCTATAGCCCTGAGAACAAATTAAGAACAAAAACAACTATTTGTTATGATTTTTTTTAAAAAATGACAGTTGAGAGTCTCTTGATTCCAGCTGCTTGGCCATTAAAAACAAACAAACAGAGTCTGGAATGCTGGGCTTTGAACCACCCCATCAGCCTCCCCCTACCAATGTCTGACAGATGTGCTTCATTCTGTCATGAATGGGAGTGCTCTCAGAAGTCTCAGTTGAACTTCTCTTAGGTGGAAATCCAGCTGCTGGAGCCCAGTCCAGATCTCTCTGCTGGGTGATGGGGATTTCTTCAGAGAAACAGGAAGGAATCATCCCTACAAGTCTTTAGAGCTATAGGGCCTGATTCAGGAACGTGCATAAGCAAGTATATAACATTAAATATGTGAAGAGTCCCACTAAAGGCAATAGAACAACACATGCACATAAAGTTAGCCACCTGCTTAAGTACATTGCAGAACTGGGATATTAATGAGACACTTCAATCTGAAAGCTAAAGCAGTTTCCATAACCTTAGCATGCCCCTTCTGAGGTGTTGGAAAAATAAAGGATCCTCACAGAATCCAATATTCTGATCTTGGCCCTGCCTCCTCTCCCCTGGCCAGCCCCTGAACTCCCTCAGAAGACCCTATTTGGTCTCTGTACTGGTAGACTACAGAGAGCTGGAATTAGTGCTGATTGGTCCCTTGTTTAGCAGAATGATACCAGTTCTGCTTCCATGAAGGGTGGGACAGGATTTGCCCCTTAGTTTTACAATTATTACTGTCCAGGTGACATTGTCTGTCCCGGGGGCACATTAAGGCTGGATTATGTGGTACCTTTACACAATTATTAAAATATGTCTTGTTTTTTTTTTTAAAACTCAGTAGAGTCAATCTATTTAAAACTGCCCATATGACTGCACTATTAATATGACTATACTTTAGATCTAATTTAGTGCACGTTATTTTCGCTTGGGTAAGATAGGGTGTGATTAAATTAGTTTTGTTCTAAAAATTGTTATTTCCTGAACTCTGTCTATAATAATTTGCATTCCATTGTCCCCGCTACTGTCTGACATCTACCATAATATAATCATATCCCTTTAGTTTTGTTCCATTTCCTTTCATACCTCCTCTTAATTATCCCTTTTGTACCTCTAGACTGTGGTCTCTGTGCTTCTAATACATGGCTGAGCCAATTCCACAACCCCCAAGGCTTGTCAGGTTAAAGATTAATGAGTAGACTATACCCAGAGGCTTTACAAAGGTTAAACATAATTACAAATGGGTATTTTATGCAATGTTGGAAATGTGAAAGCTGGTTAGAAAAAAAAAGTAGGGGGAAAAAGTAATGAAACTTATGGGATTCAAGTCAACCACTTAAATCTTCTGAAAAAGCAGAAATTAGCATAAAAACAAACAAGTTGGGAAGTTGTACCCTTTGTTCCAAAGACGATGATAAAAACAAAAACACCATATGGTAGAAATTAGACAATCTCAGGTTTACAAAATCACTGCCTCCTAATTCTGCTTCATTTTGTGTTAACGAAAACATGTTCCATCAAGAACAGGAAAAAGAAAACAGTCTAAAAATGCCCCCAAACCTTGGGTTTCAAAACTTCTCATATTTGTCCCTTGGTCTGGGAAAGAGAAAATGTCCCCAGTGGCTGGAACGTTCCCCATGAGTGCATTAACAACTTTATAGATTTTTTTAACCTAAATATCTGAAGAAATAGCTATGTTGGATAATTAACTTAATTTGAGCATTCCCAAACTTCAAAATATAAAAATACTGTAAAGTGTGCATAACATGCGAGACTAGATTTTCAAAAATAGGACTTTAAAGTCCATGTGTAGGTTCCTAAAAATTATCTGAATTTCAAAGAGCTGAGCACCAAGCAAATCCCACTGAAGTTAATGGGAGCTGCTGAACACTCAGGACCTTTTGAAAAATCAGGCCACCAGCCTAGATATGGATTTAGGAGTCTAACTTTAAGCACGTATTTTTAAATCTCAGAGGGTGTTGGGTGTGTGGAAATTTCAAAACATTTAATTCAAACAGTGTTATCAGGGTTAAAATATTCGACCAAATTCTTCAGAAATGTCCAATAAATTAGGGTGCCTCAGCATTTGTGGGTCTGACCTGAAATACTAGGGCCTGATTTTCAGAAGTGCTGGGCACCTGGGGTTCCCATTGATTTCAACAGAATTTGTAATTGCTCTGAACTGCTGAAAATTATAGTCTACACCAGTTTCAAAGCACTTTACAATATTAACTAGCAGATGACCAGATTCCGGAACCTTTACTCATGATGAGTAGCATCTGACTGCACAAGTGATTCTACTGAAATTAATGGGACCATTTGCCGAGTAATGTGCTACTCCATATCTGGCCTGATGCAACTATTAGGGTGCTAGAGTTTCTTCTAGAGAGTACTTGACTAGGCACAAATATTCAGTACATTGCTCTTGTTTTCTCAGTTGCAACGTAGCTGTCCAGTTTTCTCCTCAATTTTTATTTCTTAATCTCCAGAGCTGAAGGCAAGACTTGTCTTTCCTCCATTCTGATTGGGCACTAGTCCAACTCCGTTTCAACAAGAGATAAAAACTAAGTTGTTTCAGCTTAGCAAAAACACCTTTATTGTCTGTTAACACATCCATGTCTTCTTCTCAAATACAAGCATAGCCTGTCTGCTGATTGGTTTGAATCCTTGGATACTAAACTCGACCCATGCTCATGAGAACATAGATTTCAATGCCAGAAGAGACCATTGTGATCATCTAGTCTAACCTCCTGAATAACACAGGACATAGACCGTCCCCAAAATAATTCATACAGCATATCTTTTAGAAAAAATGGTAAGCTGGGAGCAAGCAAACAATGTGTTTTCATATGTCTAAATGTAAAAGTATACATCTAGGAACAAAGAATGTAGGCCATACTTACATGATGGGGGATTCTATCTTGGGAAGCAGTGATTCTGAAAATTTTTTGGGAGTTGTGATGGATAATCAGTTGAACATGAGCTCCTAAAGTGACACTGTGGCCAAAAGGGCTAATGCAATCCTTGGATACATAAACAGAGAACTCTTGAGTAGAAGTAAAGATGTTATTTTACCTCTGTAGTAAGTACTAGTGTGACCACTGCTGGAATACTGTGCCCAGTTCTGGTGTCCACAGTTCAAGAAGAATGTTGATAAATTGAAGAGCCATGAGTTATATGGTCAGCGCACACACATAATTTTGTGCACCACTGTTCTGTAATGGAACACAACCTAAAGATGCACTGCACTTTTTAATATGCACCAAATAATCATAAACACATGGATCAAATTTAACTGTACCTGAGACAGTTGTGATTTTCATGAGTTTTATTTGTTTCTCTGAATTATTTAACAAACACTTTATATGAATATCCACTTTTATAAATAGTTTCATGTGCATATTCAATGTGCAAAATTCGAGGGATTTAATTTGGCATATGATCAGATGATAAGTTCCTTTACCCTCATTGAATGAATGGAAAACAGAGAAAAATGTTTTTGAGCACCTATTAGTGTTTACATATTCCTAATTCTTTATGGCATTTTTTTCCCAAAAGTCACCTAAAAGTTGCTGTTCCATGAGTATTTAGTCCAGTGAATATATTAATTATTATTGGTTTGAAACTTGGAGTGCATATTTGCAGAAATATTTTTGCAATATTCACCCAGCCTTAGACATAAAGCCCCCCAAAATTACTAAATTTAGGTTCTAGATTTAAAATGTCTATTTCCTTTAACAAGAGACCCTACAGACAAAGCCTTTTTTAAATTGCTAACAAAATGTAAAGACAGTTGCATATTTTGCTGAGGGGACTAACTCTTAATATTAAAAGAACAAACAAAGAAAAACAAAAAAACTCCTAGCAGTGCTACCATGTCCAGAGATCCCCCAATGAACATTAGTTCCTCTTTCTTTTCTTTTTTGTTTTAAATATCATCCACTATCATTTGCAATTTGTTCATAAACATTGCCCCCTTTTGGAAAGAGGAATAAAGTGTCTGTTCTATTGGAAGTTTCTCCCTTATCTCTTGTCTTCTTATTTCAGCACCAATATTGATATCTGCAGTTCATCAATTCAAAATGGCCTTTTAAGTCAACCTAATGAAAATAAGCATCCTTTCTTAATCTGTGTTTTGGCCAATATTTTAAAAAATGGGTGCCTAAAAAGACCACCTTATAGCTATACTTAGGCACCTAAATAAGTGCCTGGAGGCAAATATAGTGCCCATCTTTAAAAAAAGGGAAGAAGGAAAATCCGGGGAACAACAGAGCAGTCAGCGTCACCTCAGTCCCTTTAAAAATCATGGAGCAGGTCCTCAAGGAATCCATTTTGAAGCACTTGGAGGTGAGGAAGGTGATTAGGAACAGTCAACATGGATTCACCAAGGGCAAGACATGCCTGACCAACCTGATTGCCTTCTATGATAAGATAACGGGCTCTGTGGATATGGGAAAAGCGGTGGATGTGATATATCTTGACTTTAGCAAAGCTTTTGATACGGTCTCCCACAGTATTCTTGCCAGCAAGTTAAAAAAGTATAGATTGGATGAATGGACTATAAGGTGGATAGAAAGCTGGCTAGATCGTTGGGTTCAATGGGTAGTGATCAATGGCTCGATCACTGTCTAATTGGCAATCAAGCTGAGTGCCCCAGGGGTTTGTCCTGGGGCCGATTTTGTTCAACATCTTCATTAATGATCTGAATGATGGGATGGATTGCACCCTCAGCAAGTTTGCGGATGACACTAAGCTGGGGGGAGAGGTAGACACTAAACTGGAGGGTACAGATAGGGCCCAGAGTGACCTAGACAAATTGGAGGATTGGGCTAAAAGAAATCCGATGAGGTTCAATAAGGGCAAGTGCAGAGTCTTACACTTGGGATGGAAGAATCCCATGCAATGCTACAGGCTGGGGACCGACTGGCTAAGCGGCAGTTCTGCAGAAAAGGACCTGGGGATTACAGTGAACGAGAAGCTGGATATGAGTCAATAGTGTGCCCTTGTTGCCAAGAAGGCTAACTGCATATTGGGCTGCATTAGTAGGAGCATTGCCAGCAGATCGAGAGAAGTGATTATTCCCCTCTATTCAGGACATCCATCCCTGAGCTGAATCCCCAGTTGTAAACCACTGTAATAAAATGCAATTTTTTAAATCAAGTAGAATATGCAATCAGCTGGCTCCAATTACCGTAGCACGTCAATTTGACATCTGCTTGGTTTAATACTTTTACCTGTACCTTATTATTAATACTGAGAAATAAACATCAATAAACAGTGGAAACTTGTATTTGTAAAGATGTTCATCAGATCTGACTCACTAAAGCCAGGTCTATACTGCAAGGTTTTGCTGGCATAGCTAAGTAAATTAGGACTGTGAAAAAAAAAATCACCCCACTGATTGACACAGCAATACTGGTAAAAAACCTGAGTCAATGAAGGTTATGCCTGCAAAAGAGTCCATTTGCCAGTATAGCTTACTGTTTGGGAAGGTGATTCAACTGTACCAGCAAAAAATCTCATATGGACAACATAAGCTGTGCCTCTAGTAGGACTAATCTACACCTCTGTAGCACAGACTAGCCCTTAGTCACCGGACTGCAGGATAAAAATGGACAGGGTGTGTGCAGAGACAATGCATGTGTCCGATGAGACATGGACAAATGCAATTCTCAGTCACTTTTCTATGTGCTCCCCTATTTGACCTTGTTCCTTCTGCTAAAATGGGGTTAACTGGTGACAATTAAGCAGTGCTGTCATCATTACTTCGCCCCGTGCCAATGAGCTACCTCTCATGCTCGTCACTTTATGCCTTGTGCTTATGGACCTGGTTTTTTAGGTGTTAGTAGCCTACTGCTTTCACTGATGTTAACCAGAGTTGTGGGTGCTCAGAACTTCTGGAATACAGGGCTAAAATGTGCAACATTTCCCTCCAGCACTGTGCTGGATCGAGCTGGATTATTTATTTAAAATAGTTTGACAGGAAAAGATTCACTGAGATGATCACATTTTTCTTCTCAGTGGACAGGAGGGGAGAGGAAAAGAGAAACAGCTACAAATTAAGCTGTAGTATACTACAATGGACCAGCCTCAGCCAATCAGAATACACTATACAATTCCTGATGCAAATCTGAACAGTTTTTCCTCATGTCAAGGTGTCCCTCGCACTCTGAACTTTAGGGTACAGATGTGGGGCCCTGCATGAATAACCCCTAAGCTTATTTTTACCAGCTTAGGCAAAACAGTCGCTGCCACCACCAAGCGTGTTCCAAATTTTAAGGGAGAGCCACTTGGAACTCTGCCTTCCCCCAAGTCTCTATACCCTTTTTCCTGGGTAGACTCAAGAAAATTCCCCCCACCAATTCCTAGTGAGCCCAGATCCAAAATCCTTGGATCTTAAAACAAGATAAAATTAATCAGGTTCTTAAAAGAAGACTTTTAATTAAAGAAAAAAGGTGAATGGAATACCTCTGTGAGATTAGAAAGCAAGATGATCTCACAGACAACAAATTCAAAACACAGAGGATTTTCCTCTGGGCAAAACCTTAAAGTACACAAAAACCCAATTTGATTCTCTCTCTATGTTTGCAAAAGAAATGACAGAGAGAAAAATAAAGACATCTACCATATTCTTATCTAAATACTCACTAATTTAAACAAGGGTTAGATGGTTGTTTTCTGAGTCTCTGACTCTGGCAAAAGCACACACAGAACTGACACAAAAAGACTGTTTCCCTGCTTCCTCTTTGAAAGTATCTTATCTTCATATTGGTCCTTCTGGTCAGGTGTCAGCTAGGTTATGTGAGCTTCTTAACACTTTAGAGGTAAAAGAGGAATTAACCCTTAACTGTCTGTTTATGACACCTCACTTATGCATTTTCCTACACTCCGGTGGTGTCTGATTTGCATAGCAGTGCACAGGGAGTACCCACAGAGTGTCAATGCATGCCGGGGGCTAACATGTTTCCTGTGTGGTTTCCCAGAATCCTAATCCTTTTACCCACATCCACTGGAATCAGCCTGGAGGAGAAAGAGGCAGGATTTGGTCCACAGTAAAAAAATATTTTTTAAAGGTTACAATTAGTTATTGTTGGCTTGTTATTGGTTTATTTATTAATTGTGATTATTGTAATGAGGATTATTTTATTGTTTTACTGCTTCTGCTCATGAACAGTACAAACAAATTTTCCCAGTTGTCAAGTTACAATTTTATTTTTATTGAGTCCCTCAGGCAGGATTTCCTTAACATTAAAATGTATTAATTTTTCTATACTATCCTACAATTGCAAGAAAACAGCTCAACAGCTAAATGGCAAAGTACTAACTATTACTTAACTAACCTACTATTAATATTAGACAGTAAGACTACTTTTTTATTTTGTTTATTTTGAGATACACAAATCAACAGCCACCCACCCTACACTCAGAGCATCAGGTAGCCTGATCAATTAATTATTTTTGGGATGCAACATGCACTTTTCACAAGCTTAGTAACCTATTTACTAACAAGCAACAAAGAGTCTTGTGGCACCTTCTAGACTAACAGATGTTCACCTATTTGCACCCCCATGCATGTTCCAAGCCAATAAGCAATACATTCCTGTCAATCTTATACTCCTATAATGTCATTTTACCTCTAGCAAGGATAAAATCACCCACAAGACATGAGACAGGGTCATAGATCATAAGATCAGGTCTGGGTCCGGGTCAACAATTCTTGCAATATCATCCTGCCATAAACTTTCAGGTGCTGCACCAAACAGCAATTAAAAATTCCACTGGAATACTTTATCCATCTCTCAGGCAACCATCTCTCAATTGTATGTTTGTACAACTCATAGTACAGTGGGGTCCTGGTGCATGACTGAGGCTCATAAGTGGGGTCCTGGTGCATGACTGAGGCTACAACAGGGCTTCTCAAACTGGGGGTTGGAACCCCTCAGGGAGTCGCGATGCTATTACATGGGGGGTCGTGAGCAGTCAGCCTCCACCTCAAACCTCGCTTTGCCTCCAGCATTTATAATGGTATTAAATATATTAAAAAGTGTTTTTAATTTATGGGGGGGGTTGCACTCAAAGGCTTACTGTGTGAAAGGAGTCACTGGTACAAAAGTTTGAGAACCACTGGTCTAGATAATACTTAGTCCTGCCATAAGTGCAGGGGACTGGATTAGATGACCTCTCGAGGCCCCTTCCAGTTCTATGAGTCTATGAAATATTTAGTAAGTGAGATTTTTTTTTGCACTAAATCTATTTACTGGGTCATAACAGGCTATCAAGGCTTACCAATGGGTCCTGAGCCCCTAAAATTTGAGAACCACTGTGCTACAAGAATATACATAATAATAATTACAGTGTAACAAAGTTAAATCCAGGTTCCTGCAGACTGAGGAGGAGGAATGAAATTGCATAGCCAAGAGACCCTCACAATGCATGCCCAACCACTAGCCTTTTCCCATTCGCTCTGAGAGGGGACATGCTTTGAGTGGCTTTACTGATCTCAAGGATGGTAGTATGACAGAAGCTGTCTGATTCTGGGCCTGAATCTGCTTTCTCTTATCACAATTTCACATGATGCAATTCCATTCATTTAATTGAGGCTCATCTAGATTTACAAGGGTGTAAGTGAAAAGAAAATAGGGCCTTACATGTTTTTTACTGGTTGTACAGGAGATGGTACATCTGTTATTGGGTCATCAGTCAGAGGCAAATCAGGCAACTAGTAATTTCCCATTGTATAGATGAGGGAGTGTTGGCAGGGCCAGCCTTATGGGTGGGCACCATTGGCAACCGCCCAGGATGCTGTGGTCAGGAGTCGGTTGTGGTCATGAGGCAAGGAGTGGGGTGGGCCGGACCTGGGGTGTGGGGGCAGTGCTTAAGCTGTAATGCAGGAGGTTCTGGGGCTCAAGCTGGGCAGCCAAAGAGCGGTGGCTGTTGGCACCCAGCCCTGAAGGAAGTGCCACCGCTAGCAGTAGCAGAGAAGTAAGGGTGGCACGGTATGGTATTGTCACCCTTACTTCTGCACTGCTGCTGGTGGCAGCTCTGCCTTCAGAGCTTGGCAACCAAAGGGCAGTGGCTGTTGGCTGGAAACCCAAAGGTGCCAGGGCTATGAAGTGCCAAGCCTAGACATGACGGGACTCAACCCTGGCAAGCACCAGCACAAATTAAGCACAGCAGCAGGGACCAGGAGGGATGGGTGGAGGATCAGGGAAGGCTGTAGGGGCTGGGGTATGGGTGAGGGGCTGGGAGAGGCAGTAGGGGCCGGGGTACCAAAATACAAGTTCACCCAGGATGCCATTTTCCCTAAGGCAGACCCTGAGTGTTGGGGCCTAGCAATGATAATGCTGGCATTGGCTAGTGATTCATCTTGCTTTCTTCTCAGGGTTATTTAGGGGTTAAGAAGAGGATTCTTGGTTCCTGTCAATAAAAGACAACATAATTCTTTGTTCCTTTACCTGCACATAAATAATTTCATTGACTTCAGTGGGACTATTCATATATGTAATTATTCATAGGCATAAGTGTTTCCAGGACTGAAGCATTTGTTTACATATGGTCTGTCTTATTTTACTACGTAACACTTGTGCTTCCTCTCTTCCTTTCATATTTTCACACTTTAATACAGTTCTGTGTTACAGTGCTTCCAGGAAGGAAAATAAACATATGGAATAATGTAATTTTATTCCTGTTCATCCCATGTGTTCTATGTTGCTGAGTAAGGTATTCTGTACATTTTTATTCCAACCAGCAGTAAAAACACTTGAATGTCAGCTCAAAAAAATCAGAATGAAGACTTTTACATAAATTATATATTATTAACAGTATAGGGCCAAATCATGGTCCAACCTGTGAGTTGGTTAAAAATAAATAAATAAATACATAAAATACATTCCTTGCACTTGAATGCTGCCTCTTTCTTGCATGGAAAGCAGGCTCTGCACAACTGCTACATGTTTCTTTCATTCAAGTCTCAGAGACTCAGACTTTAAGGTCAGAAGGGACCATTGTGATCATTTAGTCCAGGGGTCGGCAACCTTTGGCACCCGGCCCATCAGGGTAAATCCGCTGGTGGGCTAAGCCAGTTTATCTGGAACATCCGCAGGCACAGAGCCCCACAGCTCCCACTGGCTACGGTTCTCTGTTCCTGGCCAATGGGAGCTGCAGGAAGAAGTGGCTAGCACGTCCCTCAGTCTGCACTGCTTCCCGCAGCTCCGATTGGCTGGAAACAGCAAACCGTGGCCAGTGGGCGCTGTGGGGCTCCGTGCCTGGGGAGGCTTCAGAGAAACCAGCCCAGCCAGCCAGTGGCTTTACCCTGATGGGCCAGGTGCCAAAGGTTGCTGTCCCATGATTTAGCCTGACTTCCTGTATACTGCAGGCCACAGAACCTAACCCAATCACTCCTGTAGTAGGCCCAAAACCTCTGGCTGAATAACTGACGTTCTCAAATCATGATTTAGAGACTTCATGTTACAGAGAATTCATCATTTACATCTACAAGTGGCCCATGCCCTATGCTGGAGAGGAAGATGAAAAAACCACAGGGTCTCTGCCAATCTGACATGGGCATGTGGGCAAGACTTGCTAGGCAGATACTTGGGAAAGAATTTTCTGTAGCAATTCAGAGCCCTCCCCATCTAGTATCCCATCTTCGGCCTTGGGGATTTTTTTGCTACTGGTCAGCGGGAAGGGTCAAGGAGTGGGAGGAGCTTTTACCCTGTTGCATAGTTATGCCAATGTTTGGTGAACATGCTGCAACAAGTATAGACAGACAGGCACAATTAATTCCTTTCCCCAGAGCAAACAGCAATACTGAGAGGGAGGTTGTGACTCAAGGCGCTGTTGCAGCATCTCTCTCTCCCGGGCAGCTGCAGATGCAGCACAACATTGTGCTATCCCTTACTATGGGTGCGATTGCTAACTGACAAGCTAGTTCAAAGAGAATTGACACACTCTGGCTTTATTGCCTTTAATAGAAAGGGCTGGAGTCTAACTTTGTGTATTCATACATGTTATGTATAGTGCATGCAGGTTGTATATATAGGTGGCCTCTGCTTTCATGAATAATAAACATGCAAGTGTGAGTAAAATATACATGTGCAAAACCATGTACCTTAGTGATGTGTTTTGCATATGCAAAATTTCTATCGTCATTGATGATCAGCGTATAAATATCAAGTCATGCAGTTGCTCCCCACTGCATGCAGGTGTGGGTGCACAAAAAGTCTAAAGGCAAGTGTGTGCATGTGCAAAGCGACATGTAGAGAAGCGGATGCTAAACTTAAGCCACATTGAAATCAGGCCTGTCTATTGAGAGAGGGAGCGTAAAACACACAGAATGCAGCTAGAGAATACTTTGCTGAATTCTTAATTCCTAAAACGTACACTAATTTCCCATATTTTTCAACTGATGGTGCTATATAGAGATTTGTATCATTACCAAAAAATAGGGGTGTTTTAATCAGCACACTGGACACTACTGCCTTCCAACTGTCACAAAAATGTTGTTAATATTTTCCTGGACTTTGTCAAAGTCCCTAATTTGATGGCTTGGATTTCATGTCAACATGTCTAAATACCCAAAGTGCAGCAATGTCCTCCAGCCTTGGCTGTAGATGGGGCATTGAACCGGTGAATGCATCCATCAGCAAGTGATTTGGGCTGGATCATATCACAGCATTTAAAAGACAGAAAAAGCAATATAATAACTGATGTTCCTTTTTTATCTCCATATAATGTGTTATACTCAGGTTGCACTCTAATGAACTCAAAAGCTAATGGTACCACTATTAATATAAATTAGTATCAGCCACCACTTCTTTCTTGCTTTTATGTGCACTGAAAAAATACAAGACAAATAAAAGCTATTGTCTGTGGGATAAACATTAAAAGTGTGTGTTGGTTACACAGGAAGGCAAAATGTCAATGCAATAGTCTTGTTTTTATATAGCACTTTGTCTTCAGTAAATTGAGAAAAATGCATCCTTCTATTGATTACTATGGTTACATATATTGTGTTTAGCCCAAATTAACAGGGTTTCAAGAACCCATGTAGAAGACCCGAAGAAAGCTGTACAGATGCCAGTATCCCTACAGGAGGCAAAACATACGTAGGCGCCCCTGGGATGAAAATGGATAAATATTTTGGAACACAGTTGGTTGACAAAGTCATCACTCCTGGATAGTAATTCACAAAATGGAGCACAGAAAAGAAGGCATTTAGTTCTCAGTCTCCCTTTAATCATATATATTACATTTGCAAGGCACTACTCTTAATTCACAGTTTTAATACAATTTTGTTAACTCAAAAAGGATTGTTGGATCCTGTAATTGCCTACTGCTAGTTTGTTGTTTATTAAAAAACCCACCCTTTAGAAACATTTATTGTCCTCCTTACAGTCTGCACAGCAGCTATAAAAGCAGCATGATATTGCAGACAATGGCTCAAGGAAAAAAAAATAGGAAAGCATGTGCCTGGCATAAATTAGTTACAGTTTATACATTTATAGCCACCACTGTTCAAGTTCATGGTTGTGAGTTATAAAGAACAATATAAAAGAGTCCTGCAAAGTCATTGACCTGCCAGTTTTAGAACATGTTGAGCCACAATATAAAATTCTACTTTAAAGTTCTGACCCACACAAACCATGAGGGGGTTCTAGAATAATCTTCTTTGAGTAGCAAGAAAATGGAACTAAAGAAAATGTAGTGAAGACCAAAGACTAACTGAATGTAAAGAATTAAAAGATCATTGCATAATTAATCCCTATCAACACTGTTTGTCAAACAAACTTGATATCCTTATGGATGTGATTACAAATAATTGGTTGAGAAAGTTATCTGTGCCAGCATAATGTATTTTGGCTTAGTAGTTCATGATATAATGATTAAGAAATTAGCACAATAAAAAATCAAAATCTATTCAATGATTAGAAACTGGCTAACTGATAGATAGCATAAAGTAACTGTAAATGGGGAATCATCATCCAATAGGGACATTTTTAGTGGGGTTTCTTAGCAATCAATTCTTGGTGCAACATTATTCAATATCTATAACAATGTTCTGGAAAAATATCAAATCATTGTTGGTCAAGCAAGGTCATAGATCTCAGGGAAAAAAAACTAACTTGGGTCGCAGTTATAGGATCCAGGTCTGTATTTTGGAAAGCAGTGACTCTAAAAAGGATCTCGGAGGCCATGGTAGATGACTTGTTGAATATGAGCCCCCAGTGTTCTGCTAAGAGAGCAAAGCAATCCCTGGATGTATAAAGCATGGGAATATTGAGTAGAAGTAGGGATGTGTTATTTCCACAATATAGGTGTTAGTGAGACCATTACTAGACTACTGTGTCCAGTTCTGATGTACACAAATTGGAAAAGACTGATAAGAATTATTCAATATTGGGAAAGACTAAAGAAGCTCTATCTAATTTATCCAAGAGGAGGTTAAGAGGTGACTTGATCACAGTCTATGGGTATCTACATAGGAAGCTTTCTGATAGTGCAGGGCTATTTAATTTAGCAGACAATGGCTGGAAGCTGAAACTAGAAAAATTCAAACTAGGAATAAGGAGCAAAGGTAATCAATCATTGGAAGAATTTACTGATGGACGCAGAGGATTCTCTGTCACTGGAAGTCTAATTTGTTTCTAAAAGCTATCCTCTAGTTATTGGCTTGATGCAAGAATCATTTGGTGAAATTCTGGGTCCTGTTATGAAAGAGGTCAGATTAGAGTATCATAATGTTCCCTTCTGGTATTAAAAATCTATTAATCTAAAAATTATGGTATTATTAGGAAAAAAAATAAGGGAGAGAGGAAATGAACCGAGAGAGAAGAAAATGGGCTCCCTGAAATGAGAAAAGGACAAAAGACTTAATCATTCAGTTTAGAGCAAGGAAGATCACACAGGATAATTATTTATACATTTCTAAACTGAGGAAGCACTATGTAAACTCTCATAGTTTCCTCTTCCATGCTAACCAGGCCAGGAGTGCATCCCACACAGAAGAAATATTTTGGTGCACATGGTAGCTACCTAAGGAAAGAAGAGGATGACAAATTCGTTGGAAAATGTGTTAGCTTCAAGCAGCAGCACTCTTCACAGCTGCTATGGAAGGCAGTAGGTAAGGAGATGCCCAAGCAGAACTGATGGTCAAACATTGCCAGTCATAGCCAGTGACCCAGAGCCAGCAGTACAAGTCAAAAGCAACAAAGGCATGCATCATAGCAAAAAGTGACTATAATGATGTGACAAGCAAACCCAATTCCACACAGTGTGATCATACTGATGGTGGGATATATCATTTGTACAGTAAGCAAAGCTCAGGAATGTTTTCACATTATAGTCACTAGTCCAAGTCACAGTAGAGAAAACACCAACCTGAGCCAAGGGAGATCTCATAGGAACATAGGCACTAATGTTGATTTGCACATCATGTGGATGCTATACATGTAAATGACCAGCTGCTAGTGCCTGAAATCAGCAGGTTCCCCTAACTAATATTTAGCTATCAGGTTAGCGTGCAATCCCTGATGGGATTCCAGCATAGCTATGTAGATCTGATCCAGCCCACATCTTTTGTAGCCATGCTGTGCTCTCTCCTTCCATTTTATGGGTCACATGTGTGGATGTTATCATAACCAGTCAACGTATATATAATTGTTTCTGTGAATCAAAACATCATGCTTCAGCTATAGAAGACACACTGAACTCTAGTAATTTTCCTACGTGATCATCTACCAATTACCTTCCAAACCGAGAATACCATATTCTGCAAGCATATTTGCCTCAACTGAAAATATAGGATCCCACTTAATTGTCCAGAAAGATTATTTCACTATGGATTATCCTGGAGACTATTTACCCAACATACAGAATACAGGTCAAAAGCATATAATGAGATGGCTGCCTATTTCAGAATCATATTAGAAGCAGAATAATGTACACATAGAGCTATACAATAGATTTGCATAGACCTTTCCCCCAAAGCAATCTATTGTTCAATATTTTAACAGCAGATAATTAGGATGCTTTCAGAACCTAACTAAATAGCTATTATGTATTGCAATATTGTACATTAGGGTTTAAAGCATTTTGTGGCACGTGGCACGTGAAATGGAGTCATGTCATGCACTAAGGTGCAGAGCCTCAGCTGGTGTAAATTGTCAGAGGCTTTTTGACTAGACTATGCCTATGACAATCTACACCAACTGAGGATCTGCCCCATCTTTAGTTGCAATAGAGGAAATCATGAAGTCTGGACCACAATTCTGGTAGAGCACTAAACCCTAATAACTAGACAGATGCTTTGCCCTTTGGAGTTAGGCTCCAAAGTCCCTGTTTTAACTCCCAATTTCAGGACCATTGTGATACATAAAATTCCCACTAAACTCTGTAGGAATTTACTCAGGGCTAAGTTTTTGCACGAAAAGTCCCTTAGGTGCCTACGTTTCTGCCTCTGGACACACATACTGCTGCCTCTGTCTTGGTATCTGAACACCTACAGCCCACCTAAGCCCCAGAGCAATTCATAAACCAGAGGATGACAAGAGTTCGGCCTCTAAATTGTGTGTGGGGCCCGATCCAGTAACCGCCTTCACGCACAAAACAATTGGGGGCATAACTTTCAGCCCAGCGATGAAAGCACTCAGCTGGGATGTAGGAACCCCCTGGTTCAGCTCCCTGACCCCTTCCACCTGAGGGGGAAAAGGGATATAAAAAGGGTTCTGCCACCTCCCAGGTGAATGTGCTAGGCACTAGGCTAAGGGACATTCCGATATAGGGATTTCTCAGTCTCTACTGTTGAAGCTGTTCCATTGTGGATAAATACTTGAGGAGTCATTTGGGCTGGAGAGGAGAGAGAGAGAGAGAGAGTATTTACCCTAACCCTAAGCATAAGCATTAGAATGATTGTAAAATGGTGACTAGAGCACTCACCCAGGATTTGGAGATCCAGGATGCAGTCCCTGTGATCCAATGAATCTTTCATTATTTATCCCCAGGGCAACAGCTTCAATGGGAGAGACCAAGCCAGCTCCACATCAGAATGGCCCATAGCCAATGGTGAGGACACTTATCTAAGGGAGGGCAGATTCCTTCTTCAAATCTCTTCGCCTCCTCGAGTGTATTCCACATCCCAGGTGAGTACCATAATCACTGGCCTAAAAGTTATGAGGGAGGTGGCTGTCCTCCTTCTCCCCGGGCTTCTTGCTAAAACAGCATAGGTGTCTAATTCCAGGAGGGGATTCACAGCTGAGAATCACTATCTGAGACAGGCACCTCCCTGCAGCCTGACCTTAGATGCCTATCTCTAGGAGAGGAGTGGGTCTTAGCACACATGCTGCTCATCGATATCTCCCATTCTCCAGTTTAGGCTGCTCCCTGCCTAGCAAGCTGGCTTTTGTGAATTGCACTTTAAGGTGCCTATGTCTCCCCATTAATTGGATAAGAGCCCACACACCTAACTCAGGTTTGGTGTATCACAGTGCTTTTTCTAGGCACCTAAAAGTTAGCATCACTAAAAGTTAGCAAAATCAGCATCATCACACCTAACTCCTTTTGTGCATCCAGGCCTTTTATTCCTTCTTGTTGTTTAATTCACTAAAACTATCTGACTGTACTCCCCTCCTAAACATCATACATTTCAATTTCCCCAAGTTTCCCAATTATGCCTCAGTTTTTCCATCTACACAATGGGAATAAAACTCTGCAGCTTTATTGTATAGCTTAACTCATTAGCCTTTGTAAATCATGTTGAGATCCTTAGATGAAAGGTGCTGCAGTAGTGATGACTGTAGATAATTCATAATAATGTGGAAGGCAAGAGCTTTCCGTGAGTTTCTCAGAGAGCTGCAGCTGTCAGAGTCTTTGTGCCCATGAACACCTACCAGCAAACTCATTACATCATTACAACCAAAAAAACGTGTGTGTGGCATGTCTCTTACTACACTGACATACCTGACAACTCAGATTTGGTAAGCAATTTGTGTCTCTCTGGGGGATGGACAAAGAAAGCAAAGCTCTAATCATCATCAGACCCCTTGAGCTGCAATGTGCTTTGAAGGGTTTTCAATATATGCTTGTCCCGGGGTCACTCACCATACTGGTGTCTCCTGCTTGGTGTTTTGGAAATTAGCTCAGTCCCAGCGGGTGCGCCCTCAGGTGGTGGTGACTCTCCGGTCCTCACCTCTGTCTGCAAACCCATTACGGCTCCTTCCTCTCAGCATCTGCTTCGTGGCACAGCCCGATGGCTGTGTCACCATCCGCTTTCCCACTCTTCGAAAGGACTCCTCCAACAAGAGTCCAGCCACTCCTCACAGCAGCTTGGCAGTCCACAGCCAAGCCGCTCCTTCAGTGGGTAGTGGTGGAGGCCCAGGCTCGTCCACTACTCCGGCCCCCAGCCCAGGGACCTTGCAAACAGCAGCTTCCTGCTGCCTCTTTCTTCCAGGCCACTTCTCTGCAGCCTCAGTTCCTTCTGCTCCTGCCTCCAGCTCCCTTTGCCCTCTTCTCAGGGCCTTGAGCCTGTAAGTCAGGGGTCAGCAACCTCTGGCGGGCCGGGCCAGTTTGTTTACCTGCCGTGTCCGCAGGTGTGGCCGATCGCGGCTCCCGCTGGCCATGGTTCGCCATCCCAGGCCAATGGGGGCAGCAGGAAGCCGCAGCCAACACATCCCTCGCCCGCGACACTTCCTGGGACGGCAAAATGCAGCCAGTGGGAGCCGCGATCGGCCGAACCTGCCGACGTGGCAGGTAAACAAACTGGCGAGGTCTGCCAGGGTGCTTACCCTGGTGAGCCGCATGCCAAAGGTTGACAACCCCTGCTATAAGTCCTAGCAGCCCTCCAGGAAGCCAGTCTTCTCCCTAGGACTCCCGACAGCAGGCTCCCTCATGCTGGTCTGCAGCTTCATTTTATATGGGCCAGCTGGGCCCTGATTGGCTGGTCCAGTCGATGCCCTAATTGTCTGCAGCCGCCACCCTAATTGGCTGTTTCCCTTGCAGCCACTCCTTTGGCTGCCTTGCACTCAGCGCAGGGCAAGTGCCCCATCACAATGCTAATGAGACCCCATATTTAGAACCCAGACTGGCACCACTTGGCATGAGTGAGAACCCACTATTTAAACAGCAGGAGTGTTGGCAGACCTTCATTCCTGAACTGCATAAAATATGTGACCTGTGCCATGAGAGTCCATATGTACAGGCCCATCCCATTTCGTGTGGGACACGTTTGATATCAGACCTGAAAAACCCACCATTGCATGGCTCCTTCTTGCTGAGTGAGAAGACAAGATTCCTGCTCCATGGTATGCTGGCCCCACGCACCACTACTGAGGTAGGGTGTACTCCTCTCCCTCCTTATCAGGATTCAGACTCCTGAGAAGCATAATTGAACCCTTACTCAGCACCTTATTGATGCCTCTTGTCACAGAATGTGAGAAAACAGAATTACAGTCTGCTTCCATAGCAGTGTACAGCTGACCTATAATCTGGTATGTGTGGGCTGGTTAAAGGCTATTTTGCTTCAACACACTAGTGTAGTGTCCCTTTTATTGATCAATAACCCTCATGTCATGCCTTACGAAAACCACTCCTTTGCATTCACCATTATCCTTCTAAATTAAATATTTTATGGATAGGTCTTTAAAGTTTCAAAACAGTTTCATCCTTTGGAAGAATGTAAAGTGTTTTCAATCAAAAGTCTAATCCATTTACATTCAAAAAAGCTGGAAGATTTTTCACACAAGTGGTCCTATGCTTCGGCATTTATTATTTCTGCTTCCAAACACAATAAATATGCCTTGAGACAAGAGATAAAGCTAATGAAGGCTGGTCCTTTCTTTTCCACTCTAGGACCCTGTTTTAAAACCTGCTTCTTTGTCATGAACAAATTAATTGGATGATTCTCTGCTTCAGTCACAGAGGATGACCAACCATGTCACAAATATATGTAATATAATTCATCTTTGTATAATGAGTAGTCACTGCACATGCATAACAGGGGACTGACCCTGTAATCTTTACTTAGGCTAACCTCATTAGTGTTGTTACATGAATTCCAGTAATGCTGAGAGGCCCCAAACGAGTTTGAGTCCATTGTGCTGGGAGTGATACATACAGAGACAGAGACAGTCCCTGCACCAAAGAACTGACAATCTAAACAGAGAAAGCAGATAAAGGGTGGATGGGGATACAGAGGCCCAGAGAGGTGAAGTCCCAGATCCTCAAAATCAATCCTTGAAATTAGTGGGAGTTAGGTCCCAAAATATCTATGACAATCTGGGAGGAAGTTACTTGTCCAAGGTCACACAGGTAGTCGGAGGCAGGAATGAAAACCAGCTCCCCTAATCCGAGACCATGTCCACTGGACCACACTGCCTCTCCTTCATGTCCCTCATGGAAGTCATTGGGACTTCAGGATTGAAGTCAATGGGAGAGATGCTGAATTAAGGACTTCAGGATCCAACCCCTATTATCCATGACCACTGAAGTCAAAGAGAGATTTTCTAGAATAAAATGAGTGGGAAATAGTAAATAGTTCTTTCCTTTCCAAAGGGTACTAATTAGAACTGGTGGACATTTTTTGACTTTTCAGCAAAATTTGACCAAAAAATGGGAGGAGGATCTCAGTTATAGAGAATGTTTAAATTTCAAAAATGTCATCAATATTTCAATTTTGTTGGGGGAAAAAAAAGCTTTATTATCATTTTCTCCACTAACTCTAGTGCTGATGCCAGAATTTTAAGCTGAGATCATTGCCAGGTCAGTTGAAGTGCTTGTGTGCGTGATAAATGATTGGCTTGGAAAGATTAGATTTTTATCAATAAATGTAAATATTTCTCCATACACACACAAACAAATGGAAAAATTTCTTCCATAGATGATAATCAACATTTACAGCTAGGCAAAGTAAGAAATACTGCTTGAGAACTTAAAGGAGTCTGATTTAAGGATATTTATTTTGTGTATTTTGACAAGTGGTGTTGACAGTCTGTGTTTTAACTTTTTTAATCTCAGCATCTACTATTATTAAATAATTATTGTCTGAACCCCCTCATTGTCAGACTTCCTACATAATTTCCCACAACTGTAAAAATATAAATAAATGAAAATTTTAAAATAATGCTTAAAAATAAACCTCAATATTATTCATTGAAAAAATAAAAACTGAATTCTGCCAAGCCTAGAAATGACACATTGATAGTATGTATTAAAAGATATACTTATTATGACTACTTTGTATGTTGTATTTCTTTCAATTCACCTTTCACCTGCTTTTTGTCTTCAGTGCAGGTCTGTATTTTCCTTTGTGTTTGTACAATCAAGTCCTGATTTTGAATGGGCCTTTGGGTGGAATTACGTAATAAACAAACTAACAAGAACAAGAATGATTATATAGCAGCGACCTATATAATGTAAATGATCAATTTCTCTTGAGCAAAACTTTGCATTCTTTTAATATTAGCAATTTTTCTTGTTTCACTGCTGTAGTTTGTACCAAACCAAATACTGGTATTGAATGAATTATTACTCCCCACAATTTAATTTCCACACATCTGGTATGGAGAGTCTACAAATCAAGAAGAGATGATCAAGCTCTGGAATTAAAACCCTTGAAATCTTTATTCGGTATTTTGCTCACACCTTAGTCAAAAATCTCAGTGGGAGACTATAGGACTTTTGCTTAATTAATGTGTGAGGAAAAATAAGTAAGAAATGCAAAATTTGACCCTTACTAATGCAAAGGAAATAATGAATGCATTTGATGGTACAAAACCTCTGTGATGAAATGTACATATAGGCTATGTCTACACTGGAGGTGGGGGAGCCCCAGAGCAGCAAATCTCAGGGTATGTCTACACTACAAGAGTAGTTCGATTCAACTTAATTCGAATTTGTGGAATCGACCTTACGAAGTCAAATTTGTGTATCCACACTAAGGACACTAATTCAACTGTGTGAGTCCACACTAATGGGGCCAGCGTCGACTTTGGAAGCGGTGCACTGTGGGAAGCTATCCCACACTTTTTCTGGTCAGTGACAGCGCGGACGCCACAGCACTGCAGTGCGACCATGGAGCCCGCTGTGATCATCGCTGCACTTATGGCCGTTGTCAACTCCTCGCACCTTATCGTCCACCTCTTCCACAGTCAGATGCTGAGAAATCAGGCGAGGAGGCTCCGGCAGCGTGGTGAGGACATGAAGTCAGAGAGTGGCTCAGACCTCTCACAAAGCACGGTACGCCGCGCCGTGGAGATCATGGTGGCAATGGGTCATGTTCATGCAATGGGATGGCGATTCTGGGCCCGGGAAACAAGCACGGACTGGTGGGACCGCATAGTGCTGCAGGTCTGGAATGACACAGAGTGGCTGCGAAACTTCAGGATGCGTAAGGGCACTTTCCTTGAACTGTGTGACTTGCTGTCCCCTGCCCTGAAGCACCAGGACACCAGGATGCGAGCAGCCCTGACTGTGCAGAAGCGAGTGGCCATAGCCCTGTGGAAACTTGCAACGCCAGACAGCTACTGGTCAGTAGCGAACCACTTTGGCATGGGCAAATCTACCGTGGGGGTAGCTGTGATGCAAGTTGCCAACGCAATCGTGGAGCTCCTGCTCTCAAAGGTAGTGACCCTGGGAAACGTCCAGGTCGTCATAGATGGCTTCGCCGCGATGGGATTCCCAAACTGCGGTGGGGCTATAGATGGGACTCACATCCCGATCCTGGGACCGGCCCACCTGGCCAGCCAGTATATTAACCGAAAGGGCTACTTTTCAATGGTGCTGCAAGCACTAGTGGACCACAGGGGACGCTTTACCAACATCAACGTCGGGTGGCCGGGCAAGGTTCATGATGCGCGTGTGTTCAGGAACTCTGGTCTGTTTAAACGCCTGCAGGAAGGTAGTTTCTTCCCGGACTACAAAATAGATGTTGGGGATGTGCAGATGCCTACAGTGATCCTCGGGGACCCAGCTTACCCACTAATGCCCTGGCTCATGAAGCCCTATACTGGCGCCTTGGACAGTGACAAGGAGCTCTTCAACTACCGGCTGAGCAAGTGCAGAATTGTGGTGGAGTGTGCTTTCAGACGTCTCAAGGGGAGATGGAGGAGCTTACTGACTCGCTCGGATCTCAGCGACACCAATATCCCCATTGCTATTGCAGCTTGCTGTGTGCTCCACAATCTCTGTGAGAGCAAGGGGGAGACCTTTATGGTGGGATGGGAGGTTGAGGCAAATCGC